>NW_027207239.1:0-1392724 GCF_963455315.2 Globicephala melas | reverse complement strand
GCAGAGTTATAATGACAACTATCGTCCAAAAATATACTGAAGTAAGGCTGCCAAGAGGACTTGAAAGCGGGGCAGAATTGCAGGAAACCGATTTCAGGAGGTAGACTGGAATTGCATTGAAAGCATAGGAAAAGAGGCAGAACGTCCACAATGATGCACTTGGCCAAAAAGGGCGTATGCGTTTTTTCCTGAATATATTCAGGAAAAAAACGCATACGCCCTTTTTGGCCAACCAAGCAAGCTTGCAAAGGAAATCTGCACTACAATGAAGTCTCACTTCCACGCCCCCCCCCCCCCCGGTCAAAAGGGCCATCTGAAAAAAGTGTAAAATCCAGAAAGGCAGGACAGGCCATGGAGAAACTGGGAGCCTTGTTATGCTGATGGGCGGGATGTAAATTGCCAACAGACACTCTGGAGAAGTGTATCGTGTTTCCTGAAACATCTAAAAAACAAAGCAACAGAGCCTAGGGCACTTCCACTTATGGTCCTATAGCTTAGGGAAATTAAAATCAAAAAGATACAGCCACCCCAATGTTTGGGACGCCTCTGTTTACAAGAACCTCGTTTACCATACAAGTTCAATATCACAGAAAGTGAAAAATGGATAAAGAACTTCGTGGTACTTACGTACAATGCAGTATCACTCAGCAGTGAAATCTATGTCATCAGGCCCGTAGCAGCACAATGAGTGGATTCAGGTACGATGATTCTAACTGAAATAAGTCACACAGAAAAAGAAACATCATAAGATATCAGTAATACACGGAATGTAAACTTGGCTACACAGGAACTGAATTACAGAACAGAACAGGGTCTCAAATTTAGAAAACCAACTTATGCTTGTTTAAGGGTAAAGGTGAGTTGGGGTGCTGCATAAAACCAGAGATTGAAATGAGCACAGATAAAGTTCCTTAAGCCAAATATGGAATAGACAAGAGCTACTCCTTGCTCAACGAAATGGACTCAACACCGCATATTAAACGCCTAAGAATGTACCTGACTCTTAAGTATCTTAAAACCTATGGATTGCTATGTCTCCGAAAGAGAATCAAGCATGTGTACAGGGACATAAACGCAGCAGTGATAGGATTGGAGAGGTTCGGTGAGCAAATGAAGACCCTTTGAAGTCATATTGCATGGTACCCATTCCACGGGTTTCAACTACCCAGGTTTAAGGTATTCTTCCTTCAGCTAAAACATGCATGTGGAACCTAGAGTATGATCAACCATGTGATCGGGAGACGTGTTCAAATATGTCTCAGTTTTCGTACCTGGTACTCGGGTGCAACATTCCAGACGCTTTACTAACACTCTCCCGACTTGGAGAGTCAGTCCCTTTAACCTCCTGTTTGGCCCAGTTTGCAATTTCTGCGGAAGATGAACAGGAATAGCGAGAACCAATGAGAGACTAGCTGGAGGTGTCTGGACGGGCAAATTTAACTCTCATTTCCCACCAGGAAGAGGAAATAACCAAAGGCTCAGCGTGCCGTGCCGGAACCAGATTAGGGCCTGAAGCCATCCTGCGGTGTTGCGGCCAGCTCACAAGAAAACGAGTTGAAGAAAGGAGCTCAGGGGCACTGTAATTCACAAACCTGCAGAGTTATAAATGACAACTATCGTCCAAAAATATACTGAAGTAAGGCTGCCAAGAGGACTTGAAAGCGGGGCAGAATTGCAGGAAACCGATTTCAGGAGGTAGACTGGAATTGCATTGAAAGCATAGGAAAAGAGGCAGAACGTCCACAATGATGCACTTGGCCAAAAAGGGCGTATGCGTTTTTTCCTGAATATATTCAGGAAAAAACGCATACGCCCTTTTTGGCCAACCAAGCAAGCTTGCAAAGGAAATCTGCACTACAATGAAGTCTCACTTCCCCCCCCCCCCCCCCCCGGTCAAAAGGGCCATCTGAAAAAAGTGTAAAATCCAGAAAGGCAGGACAGGCCATGGAGAACTGGGAGCCTTGTTATGCTGATGGGCGGGATGTAAATTGCCAACAGACACTCTGGAGAAGTGTATCGTGTTTCCTGAAACATCTAAAAAACAAAGCAACAGAGCCTAGGGCACTTCCACTTATGGTCCTATAGCTTAGGGAAATTAAAATCAAAAAGATACAGCCACCCCAATGTTTGGGACGCCTCTGTTTACAAGAACCTCGTTTACCGTACAAGTTCAATATCACAGAAAGTGAAAAATGGATAAAGAACTTGTGGTACTTACGTACAATGCAGTATCACTCAGCAGTGATATCTATGCCATCAGGCCCGTAGCAGCACAATGAGTGGATTCAGGTACGATGATTCTAACTGAAATAAGTCACACAGAAAAAGAAACATCATAAGATATCAGTAATACACGGAATGTAAACTTGGCTACACAGGAACTGAATTACAGAACAGAACAGGGTCTCAAATTTAGAAAACCAACTTATGCTTGTTTAAGGGTAAAGGTGAGTTGGGGTGCTGCATAAAACCAGAGATTGAAATGAGCACAGATAAAGTTCCTTAAGCCAAATATGGAATAGACAAGAGCTACTCCTTGCTCAACGAAATGGACTCAACACCGCATATTAAACGCCTAAGAATGTACCTGACTCTTAAGTATCTTAAAACCTATGGATTGCTATGTCTCCGAAAGAGAATCAAGCATGTGTACAGGGACATAAACGCAGCAGTGATAGGATTGGAGAGGTTCGGTGAGCAAATGAAGACCCTTTGAAGTCATATTGCATGGTACCCATTCCACGGGTTTCAACTACCCAGGTTTAAGGTATTCGTCCTTCAGCTAAAACATGCATGTGGAACCTAGAGTATGATCAACCATGTGATCGGGAGACGTGTTCAAATATGTCTCAATTTTTGTACCCTGGTACTCGGGTGCAACATTCCAGACGCTTTACTAACACTCTCCCGACTTGGAGAGTCAGTCCCTTTAACCTCCTGTTTGGCCCAGTTTGCAATTTCTGCGGAAGATGAACAGGAATAGCGAGAACCAATGAGAGACTAGCTGGAGGTGTCTGGACGGGCAAATTTAACTCTCATTTCCCACCAGGAAGAGGAAATAACCAAAGGCTCAGCGTGCCGTGCCGGAACCAGATTAGGGCCTGAAGCCATCCTGCGGTGTTGCGGCCAGCTCACAAGAAAACGAGTTGAAGAAAGGAGCTCAGGGGCACTGTAATTCACAAACCTGCAGAGTTATAAATGACAACTATCGTCCAAAAATATACTGAAGTAAGGCTGCCAAGAGGACTTGAAAGCGGGGCAGAATTGCAGGAAACCGATTTCAGGAGGTAGACTGGAATTGCATTGAAAGCATAGGAAAAGAGGCAGAACGTCCACAATGATGCACTTGGCCAAAAAGGGCGTATGCGTTTTTTCCTGAATATATTCAGGAAAAAACGCATACGCCCTTTTTGGCCAACCAAGCAAGCTTGCAAAGGAAATCTGCACTACAATGAAGTCTCACTTCCCCCCCCCCCCCGGTCAAAAGGGCCATCTGAAAAAAGTGTAAAATCCAGAAAGGCAGGACAGGCCATGGAGAACTGGGAGCCTTGTTATGCTGATGGGCGGGATGTAAATTGCCAACAGACACTCTGGAGAAGTGTATCGTGTTTCCTGAAACATCTAAAAAACAAAGCAACAGAGCCTAGGGCACTTCCACTTATGGTCCTATAGCTTAGGGAAATTAAAATCAAAAAGATACAGCCACCCCAATGTTTGGGACGCCTCTGTTTACAAGAACCTCGTTTACCATACAAGTTCAATATCACAGAAAGTGAAAAATGGATAAAGAACTTGTGGTACTTACGTACAATGCAGTATCACTCAGCAGTGAAATCTATGTCATCAGGCCCGTAGCAGCACAATGAGTGGATTCAGGTACGATGATTCTAACTGAAATAAGTCACACAGAAAAAGAAACATCATAAGATATCAGTAATACACGGAATGTAAACTTGGCTACACAGGAACTGAATTACAGAACAGAACAGGGTCTCAAATTTAGAAAACCAACTTATGCTTGTTTAAGGGTAAAGGTGAGTTGGGGTGCTGCATAAAACCAGAGATTGAAATGAGCACAGATAAAGTTCCTTAAGCCAAATATGGAATAGACAAGAGCTACTCCTTGCTCAACGAAATGGACTCAACACCGCATATTAAACGCCTAAGAATGTACCTGACTCTTAAGTATCTTAAAACCTATGGATTGCTATGTCTCCGAAAGAGAATCAAGCATGTGTACAGGGACATAAACGCAGCAGTGATAGGATTGGAGAGGTTCGGTGAGCAAATGAAGACCCTTTGAAGTCATATTGCATGGTACCCATTCCACGGGTTTCAACTACCCAGGTTTAAGGTATTCTTCCTTCAGCTAAAACATGCATGTGGAACCTAGAGTATGATCAACCATGTGATCGGGAGACGTGTTCAAATATGTCTCAGTTTTCGTACCTGGTACTCGGGTGCAACATTCCAGACGCTTTACTAACACTCTCCCGACTTGGAGAGTCAGTCCCTTTAACCTCCTGTTTGGCCCAGTTTGCAATTTCTGCGGAAGATGAACAGGAATAGCGAGAACCAATGAGAGACTAGCTGGAGGTGTCTGGACGGGCAAATTTAACTCTCATTTCCCACCAGGAAGAGGAAATAACCAAAGGCTCAGCGTGCCGTGCCGGAACCAGATTAGGGCCTGAAGCCATCCTGCGGTGTTGCGGCCAGCTCACAAGAAAACGAGTTGAAGAAAGGAGCTCAGGGGCACTGTAATTCACAAACCTGCAGAGTTATAAATGACAACTATCGTCCAAAAATATACTGAAGTAAGGCTGCCAAGAGGACTTGAAAGCGGGGCAGAATTGCAGGAAACCGATTTCAGGAGGTAGACTGGAATTGCATTGAAAGCATAGGAAAAGAGGCAGAACGTCCACAATGATGCACTTGGCCAAAAAGGGCGTATGCGTTTTTTCCTGAATATATTCAGGAAAAAACGCATACGCCCTTTTTGGCCAACCAAGCAAGCTTGCAAAGGAAATCTGCACTACAATGAAGTCTCACTTCCCCCCCCCCCCCCCCCGGTCAAAAGGGCCATCTGAAAAAAGTGTAAAATCCAGAAAGGCAGGACAGGCCATGGAGAACTGGGAGCCTTGTTATGCTGATGGGCGGGATGTAAATTGCCAACAGACACTCTGGAGAAGTGTATCGTGTTTCCTGAAACATCTAAAAAACAAAGCAACAGAGCCTAGGGCACTTCCACTTATGGTCCTATAGCTTAGGGAAATTAAAATCAAAAAGATACAGCCACCCCAATGTTTGGGACGCCTCTGTTTACAAGAACCTCGTTTACCGTACAAGTTCAATATCACAGAAAGTGAAAAATGGATAAAGAACTTGTGGTACTTACGTACAATGCAGTATCACTCAGCAGTGATATCTATGCCATCAGGCCCGTAGCAGCACAATGAGTGGATTCAGGTACGATGATTCTAACTGAAATAAGTCACACAGAAAAAGAAACATCATAAGATATCAGTAATACACGGAATGTAAACTTGGCTACACAGGAACTGAATTACAGAACAGAACAGGGTCTCAAATTTAGAAAACCAACTTATGCTTGTTTAAGGGTAAAGGTGAGTTGGGGTGCTGCATAAAACCAGAGATTGAAATGAGCACAGATAAAGTTCCTTAAGCCAAATATGGAATAGACAAGAGCTACTCCTTGCTCAACGAAATGGACTCAACACCGCATATTAAACGCCTAAGAATGTACCTGACTCTTAAGTATCTTAAAACCTATGGATTGCTATGTCTCCGAAAGAGAATCAAGCATGTGTACAGGGACATAAACGCAGCAGTGATAGGATTGGAGAGGTTCGGTGAGCAAATGAAGACCCTTTGAAGTCATATTGCATGGTACCCATTCCACGGGTTTCAACTACCCAGGTTTAAGGTATTCGTCCTTCAGCTAAAACATGCATGTGGAACCTAGAGTATGATCAACCATGTGATCGGGAGACGTGTTCAAATATGTCTCAATTTTTGTACCCTGGTACTCGGGTGCAACATTCCAGACGCTTTACTAACACTCTCCCGACTTGGAGAGTCAGTCCCTTTAACCTCCTGTTTGGCCCAGTTTGCAATTTCTGCGGAAGATGAACAGGAATAGCGAGAACCAATGAGAGACTAGCTGGAGGTGTCTGGACGGGCAAATTTAACTCTCATTTCCCACCAGGAAGAGGAAATAACCAAAGGCTCAGCGTGCCGTGCCGGAACCAGATTAGGGCCTGAAGCCATCCTGCGGTGTTGCGGCCAGCTCACAAGAAAACGAGTTGAAGAAAGGAGCTCAGGGGCACTGTAATTCACAAACCTGCAGAGTTATAAATGACAACTATCGTCCAAAAATATACTGAAGTAAGGCTGCCAAGAGGACTTGAAAGCGGGGCAGAATTGCAGGAAACCGATTTCAGGAGGTAGACTGGAATTGCATTGAAAGCATAGGAAAAGAGGCAGAACGTCCACAATGATGCACTTGGCCAAAAAGGGCGTATGCGTTTTTTCCTGAATATATTCAGGAAAAAACGCATAGGCCTTTTTGGCCAACCAAGCAAGCTTGCAAAGGAAATCTGCACTACAATGAAGTCTCACTTCCCCCCCCCCCCCCGGTCAAAAGGGCCATCTGAAAAAAGTGTAAAATCCAGAAAGGCAGGACAGGCCATGGAGAACTGGGAGCCTTGTTATGCTGATGGGCGGGATGTAAACTGCCAACAGACACTCGGGAGAAGTGTATGGTGTTTCCTGAAACATCTAAAAAACAAAGCAACAGAGCCTAGGGCACTTCCACTTATGGTCCTATAGCTTAGGGAAATTAAAATCAAAAAGATACAGCCACCCCAATGTTTGGGACGCCTCTGTTTACAAGAACCTCGTTTACCGTACAAGTTCAATATCCCAGAAAGTGAAAAATGGATAAAGAACTTGTGGTACTTACGTACAATGCAGTATCACTCAGCAGTGAAATCTATGTCATCAGGCCCGTAGCAGCACAATGAGTGGATTCAGGTACGATGATTCTAACTGAAATAAGTCACACAGAAAAAGAAACATCATAAGATATCAGTAATACACGGAATGTAAACTTGGCTACACAGGAACTGAATTACAGAACAGAACAGGGTCTCAAATTTAGAAAACCAACTTATGCTTGTTTAAGGGTAAAGGTGAGTTGGGGTGCTGCATAAAACCAGAGATTGAAATGAGCACAGATAAAGTTCCTTAAGCCAAATATGGAATAGACAAGAGCTACTCCTTGCTCAACGAAATGGACTCAACACCGCATATTAAACGCCTAAGAATGTACCTGACTCTTAAGTATCTTAAAACCGATGGATTGCTATGTCTCCGAAAGAGAATCAAGCATGTGTACAGGGACATAAACGCAGCAGTGATAGGATTGGAGAGGTTCGGTGAGCAAATGAAGACCCTTTGAAGTCATATTGCATGGTACCCATTCCACGGGTTTCAACTACCCAGGTTTAAGGTATTCTTCCTTCAGCTAAAACATGCATGTGGAACCTAGAGTATGATCAACCATGTGATCGGGAGACGTGTTCAAATATGTCTCAGTTTTCGTACCTGGTACTCGGGTGCAACATTCCAGACGCTTTACTAACACTCTCCCGACTTGGAGAGTCAGTCCCTTTAACCTCCTGTTTGGCCCAGTTTGCAATTTCTGCGGAAGATGAACAGGAATAGCGAGAACCAATGAGAGACTAGCTGGAGGTGTCTGGACGGGCAAATTTAACTCTCATTTCCCACCAGGAAGAGGAAATAACCAAAGGCTCAGCGTGCCGTGCCGGAACCAGATTAGGGCCTGAAGCCATCCTGCGGTGTTGCGGCCAGCTCACAAGAAAACGAGTTGAAGAAAGGAGCTCAGGGGCACTGTAATTCACAAACCTGCAGAGTTATAAATGACAACTATCGTCCAAAAATATACTGAAGTAAGGCTGCCAAGAGGACTTGAAAGCGGGGCAGAATTGCAGGAAACCGATTTCAGGAGGTAGACTGGAATTGCATTGAAAGCATAGGAAAAGAGGCAGAACGTCCACAATGATGCACTTGGCCAAAAAGGGCGTATGCGTTTTTTCCTGAATATATTCAGGAAAAAACGCATACGCCCTTTTTGGCCAACCAAGCAAGCTTGCAAAGGAAATCTGCACTACAATGAAGTCTCACTGCCCCCCCCCGGTCAAAAGGGCCATCTGAAAAAAGTGTAAAATCCAGAAAGGCAGGACAGGCCATGGAGAACTGGGAGCCTTGTTATGCTGATGGGCGGGATGTAAATTGCCAACAGACAGTCGGGAGAAGTGTATGGTGTTTCCTGAAACATCTAAAAAACAAAGCAACAGAGCCTAGGGCACTTCCACTTATGGTCCTATAGCTTAGGGAAATTAAAATCAAAAAGATACAGCCACCCCAATGTTTGGGACGCCTCTGTTTACAAGAACCTCGTTTACCGTACAAGTTCAATATCACAGAAAGTGAAAAATGGATAAAGAATTTGTGGTACTTACGTACAATGCAGTATCACTCAGCAGTGAAATCTATGTCATCAGGCCCGTAGCAGCACAATGAGTGGATTCAGGTACGATGATTCTAACTGAAATAAGTCACACAGAAAAAGAAACATCATAAGATATCAGTAATACACGGAATGTAAACTTGGCTACACAGGAACTGAATTACAGAACAGAACAGGGTCTCAAATTTAGAAAACCAACTTATGCTTGTTTAAGGGTAAAGGTGAGTTGGGGTGCTGCATAAAACCAGAGATTGAAATGAGCACAGATAAAGTTCCTTAAGCCAAATATGGAATAGACAAGAGCTACTCCTTGCTCAACGAAATGGACTCAACACCGCATATTAAACGCCTAAGAATGTACCTGACTCTTAAGTATCTTAAAACCTATGGATTGCTATGTCTCCGAAAGAGAATCAAGCATGTGTACAGGGACATAAACGCAGCAGTGATAGGATTGGAGAGGTTCGGTGAGCAAATGAAGACCCTTTGAAGTCATATTGCATGGTACCCATTCCACGGGTTTCAACTACGCAGGTTTAAGGTATTCTTCCTTCAGCTAAAACATGCATGTGGAACCTAGAGTATGATCAACCATGTGATCGGGAGACGTGTTCAAATATGTCTCAGTTTTCGTACCTGGTACTCGGGTGCAACATTCCAGACGCTTTACTAACACTCTCCCGACTTGGAGAGTCAGTCCCTTTAACCTCCTGTTTGGCCCAGTTTGCAATTTCTGCGGAAGATGAACAGGAATAGCGAGAACCAATGAGAGACTAGCTGGAGGTGTCTGGACGGGCAAATTTAACTCTCATTTCCCACCAGGAAGAGGAAATAACCAAAGGCTCAGCGTGCCGTGCCGGAACCAGATTAGGGCCTGAAGCCATCCTGCGGTGTTGCGGCCAGCTCACAAGAAAACGAGTTGAAGAAAGGAGCTCAGGGGCACTGTAATTCACAAACCTGCAGAGTTATAAATGACAACTATCGTCCAAAAATATACTGAAGTAAGGCTGCCAAGAGGACTTGAAAGCGGGGCAGAATTGCAGGAAACCGATTTCAGGAGGTAGACTGGAATTGCATTGAAAGCATAGGAAAAGAGGCAGAACGTCCACAATGATGCACTTGGCCAAAAAGGGCGTATGCGTTTTTTCCTGAATATATTCAGGAAAAAATGCATACGCCCTTTTTGGCCAACCAAGCAAGCTTGCAAAGGAAATCTGCACTACAATGAAGTCTCACTGCCCCCCCCCCCGGTCAAAAGGGCCATCTGAAAAAAGTGTAAAATCCAGAAAGGCAGGACAGGCCATGGAGAACTGGGAGCCTTGTTATGCTGATGGGCGGGATGTAAATTGCCAACAGACACTCGGGAGAAGTGTATGGTGTTTCCTGAAACATCTAAAAAACAAAGCAACAGAGCCTAGGGCACTTCCACTTATGGTCCTATAGCTTAGGGAAATTAAAATCAAAAAGATACAGCCACCCCAATGTTTGGGACGCCTCTGTTTACAAGAACCTCGTTTACCGTACAAGTTCAATATCACAGAAAGTGAAAAATGGATAAAGAACTTGTGGTACTTACGTACAATGCAGTATCACTCAGCAGTGAAATCTATGTCATCAGGCCCGTAGCAGCACAATGAGTGGATTCAGGTACGATGATTCTAACTGAAATAAGTCACACAGAAAAAGAAACATCATAAGATATCAGTAATACACGGAATGTAAACTTGGCTATACAGGAACTGAATTACAGAACAGAACAGGGTCTCAAATTTAGAAAACCAACTTATGCTTGTTTAAGGGTAAAGGTGAGTTGGGGTGCTGCATAAAACCAGAGATTGAAATGAGCACAGATAAAGTTCCTTAAGCCAAATATGGAATAGACAAGAGCTACTCCTTGCTCAAAGAAATGGACTCAACACCGCATATTAAACGCCTAAGAATGTACCTGACTCTTAAGTATCTTAAAACCGATGGATTGCTATGTCTCCGAAAGAGAATCAAGCATGTGTACAGGGACATAAACGCAGCAGTGATAGGATTGGAGAGGTTCGGTGAGCAAATGAAGACCCTTTGAAGTCATATTGCATGGTACCCATTCCACGGGTTTCAACTACCCAGGTTTAAGGTATTCTTCCTTCAGCTAAAACATGCATGTGGAACCTAGAGTATGATCAACCATGTGATCGGGAGACGTGTTCAAATATGTCTCAGTTTTCGTACCCTGGTACTCGGGTGCAACATTCCAGACGCTTTACTAACACTCTCCCGACTTGGAGAGTCAGTCCCTTTAACCTCCTGTTTGGCCCAGTTTGCAATTTCTGCGGAAGATGAACAGGAATAGCGAGAACCAATGAGAGACTAGCTGGAGGTGTCTGGACGGGCAAATTTAACTCTCATTTCCCACCAGGAAGAGGAAATAACCAAAGGCTCAGCGTGCCGTGCCGGAACCAGATTAGGGCCTGAAGCCATCCTGCGGTGTTGCGGCCAGCTCACAAGAAAACGAGTTGAAGAAAGGAGCTCAGGGGCACTGTAATTCACAAACCTGCAGAGTTATAAATGACAACTATCGTCCAAAAATATACTGAAGTAAGGCTGCCAAGAGGACTTGAAAGCGGGGCAGAATTGCAGGAAACCGATTTCAGGAGGTAGACTGGAATTGCATTGAAAGCATAGGAAAAGAGGCAGAACGTCCACAATGATGCACTTGGCCAAAAAGGGCGTATGCGTTTTTTCCTGAATATATTCAGGAAAAAACGCATACGCCCTTTTTGGCCAACCAAGCAAGCTTGCAAAGGAAATCTGCACTACAATGAAGTCTCACTGCCCCCCCCCCCGGTCAAAAGGGCCATCTGAAAAAAGTGTAAAATCCAGAAAGGCAGGACAGGCCATGGAGAACTGGGAGCCTTGTTATGCTGATGGGCGGGATGTAAACTGCCAACAGACACTCGGGAGAAGTGTATGGTGTTTCCTGAAACATCTAAAAAACAAAGCAACAGAGCCTAGGGCACTTCCACTTATGGTCCTATAGCTTAGGGAAATTAAAATCAAAAAGATACAGCCACCCCAATGTTTGGGACGCCTCTGTTTACAAGAACCTCATTTACCGTACAAGTTCAATATCACAGAAAGTGAAAAATGGATAAAGAACTTGTGGTACTTACGTACAATGCAGTATCACTCAGCAGTGAAATCTATGTCATCAGGCCCGTAGCAGCACAATGAGTGGATTCAGGTACGATGATTCTAACTGAAATAAGTCACACAGAGAAAGAAACATCATAAGATATCAGTAATACACGGAATGTAAACTTGGCTACACAGGAACTGAATTACAGAACAGAACAGGGTCTCAAATTTAGAAAACCAACTTATGCTTGTTTAAGGGTAAAGGTGAGTTGGGGTGCTGCATAAAACCAGAGATTGAAATGAGCACAGATAAAGTTCCTTAAGCCAAATATGGAATAGACAAGAGCTACTCCTTGCTCAACGAAATGGACTCAACACCGCATATTAAACGCCTAAGAATGTACCTGACTCTTAAGTATCTTAAAACCTATGGATTGCTATGTCTCCGAAAGAGAATCAAGCATGTGTACAGGGACATAAACGCAGCAGTGATAGGATTGGAGAGGTTCGGTGAGCAAATGAAGACCCTTTGAAGTCATATTGCATGGTACCCATTCCACGGGTTTCAACTACCCAGGTTTAAGGTATTCTTCCTTCAGCTAAAACATGCATGTGGAACCTAGAGTATGATCAACCATGTGATCGGGAGACGTGTTCAAATATGTCTCAGTTTTCGTACCCTGGTACTCGGGTGCAACATTCCAGACGCTTTACTAACACTCTCCCGACTTGGAGAGTCAGTCCCTTTAACCTCCTGTTTGGCCCAGTTTGCAATTTCTGCGGAAGATGAACAGGAATAGCGAGAACCAATGAGAGACTAGCTGGAGGTGTCTGGACGGGCAAATTTAACTCTCATTTCCCACCAAGAAGAGGAAATAACCAAAGGCTCAGCATGCCGTGCCGGAACCAGATTAGGGCCTGAAGCCATCCTGCGGTGTTGCGGCCAGCTCACAAGAAAACGAGTTGAAGAAAGGAGCTCAGGGGCACTGTAATTCACAAACCTGCAGAGTTATAAATGACAACTATCGTCCAAAAATATACTGAAGTAAGGCTGCCAAGAGGACTTGAAAGCGGGGCA
This sequence comes from Globicephala melas, assembly GCF_963455315.2. Taxonomy (NCBI): domain Eukaryota; kingdom Metazoa; phylum Chordata; class Mammalia; order Artiodactyla; family Delphinidae; genus Globicephala; species Globicephala melas. The sequence continues at coordinate 1,379,948 of NW_027207239.1, read as the reverse complement.
GAATTGCAGGAAACCAATTTCAGGAGGTAGACTGGAATTGCATTGAAAGCATAGGAAAAGAGGCAGAACGTCCACAATGATGCACTTGGCCAAAAAGGGCGTATGCGTTTTTTCCTGAATATATTCAGGAAAAAACGCATACGCCCTTTTTGGCCAACCAAGCAAGCTTGCAAAGGAAATCTGCACTACAATGAAGTCTCACTGCCCCCCCCCCCCCGGTCAAAAGGGCCATCTGAAAAAAGTGTAAAATCCAGAAAGGCAGGACAGGCCATGGAGAACTGGGAGCCTTGTTATGCTGATGGGCGGGATGTAAACTGCCAACAGACACTCGGGAGAAGTGTATGGTGTTTCCTGAAACATCTAAAAAACAAAGCAACAGAGCCTAGGGCACTTCCACTTATGGTCCTATAGCTTAGGGAAATTAAAATCAAAAAGATACAGCCACCCCAATGTTTGGGACGCCTCTGTTTACAAGAACCTCATTTACCGTACAAGTTCAATATCACAGAAAGTGAAAAATGGATAAAGAACTTGTGGTACTTACGTACAATGCAGTATCACTCAGCAGTGAAATCTATGTCATCAGGCCCGTAGCAGCACAATGAGTGGATTCAGGTACGATGATTCTAACTGAAATAAGTCACACAAAGAAAGAAACATCATAAGATATCAGTAATACACGGAATGTAAACTTGGCTACACAGGAACTGAATTACAGAACAGAACAGGGTCTCAAATTTAGAAAACCAACTTATGCTTGTTTAAGGGTAAAGGTGAGTTGGGGTGCTGCATAAAACCAGAGATTGAAATGAGCACAGATAAAGTTCCTTAAGCCAAATATGGAATAGACAAGAGCTACTCCTTGCTCAACGAAATGGACTCAACACCGCATATTAAACGCCTAAGAATGTACCTGACTCTTAAGTATCTTAAAACCTATGGATTGCTATGTCTCCGAAAGAGAATCAAGCATGTGTACAGGGACATAAACGCAGCAGTGATAGGATTGGAGAGGTTCGGTGAGCAAATGAAGACCCTTTGAAGTCATATTGCATGGTACCCATTCCACGGGTTTCAACTACCCAGGTTTAAGGTATTCTTCCTTCAGCTAAAACATGCATGTGGAACCTAGAGTATGATCAACCATGTGATCGGGAGACGTGTTCAAATATGTCTCAGTTTTCGTACCCTGGTACTCGGGTGCAACATTCCAGACGCTTTACTAACACTCTCCCGACTTGGAGAGTCAGTCCCTTTAACCTCCTGTTTGGCCCAGTTTGCAATTTCTGCGGAAGATGAACAGGAATAGCGAGAACCAATGAGAGACTAGCTGGAGGTGTCTGGACGGGCAAATTTAACTCTCATTTCCCACCAGGAAGAGGAAATAACCAAAGGCTCAGCGTGCCGTGCCGGAACCAGATTAGGGCCTGAAGCCATCCTGCGGTGTTGCGGCCAGCTCACAAGAAAACGAGTTGAAGAAAGGAGCTCAGGGGCACTGTAATTCACAAACCTGCAGAGTTATAAATGACAACTATCGTCCAAAAATATACTGAAGTAAGGCTGCCAAGAGGACTTGAAAGCGGGGCAGAATTGCAGGAAACCGATTTCAGGAGGTAGACTGGAATTGCATTGAAAGCATAGGAAAAGAGGCAGAACGTCCACAATGATGCACTTGGCCAAAAAGGGCGTATGCGTTTTTTCCTGAATATATTCAGGAAAAAACGCATACGCCCTTTTTGGCCAACCAAGCAAGCTTGCAAAGGAAATCTGCACTACAATGAAGTCTCACTGCCCCCCCCCCCCCGGTCAAAAGGGCCATCTGAAAAAAGTGTAAAATCCAGAAAGGCAGGACAGGCCATGGAGAACTGGGAGCCTTGTTATGCTGATGGGCGGGATGTAAACTGCCAACAGACACTCGGGAGAAGTGTATGGTGTTTCCTGAAACATCTAAAAAACAAAGCAACAGAGCCTAGGGCACTTCCACTTATGGTCCTATAGCTTAGGGAAATTAAAATCAAAAAGATACAGCCACCCCAATGTTTGGGACGCCTCTGTTTACAAGAACCTCATTTACCGTTCAAGTTCAATATCACAGAAAGTGAAAAATGGATAAAGAACTTGTGGTACTTACGTACAATGCAGTATCACTCAGCAGTGAAATCTATGTCATCAGGCCCGTAGCAGCACAATGAGTGGATTCAGGTACGATGATTCTAACTGAAATAAGTCACACAGAGAAAGAAACATCATAAGATATCAGTAATACACGGAATGTAAACTTGGCTACACAGGAACTGAATTACAGAACAGAACAGGGTCTCAAATTTAGAAAACCAACTTATGCTTGTTTAAGGGTAAAGGTGAGTTGGGGTGCTGCATAAAACCAGAGATTGAAATGAGCACAGATAAAGTTCCTTAAGCCAAATATGGAATAGACAAGAGCTACTCCTTGCTCAACGAAATGGACTCAACACCGCATATTAAACGCCTAAGAATGTACCTGACTCTTAAGTATCTTAAAACCTATGGATTGCTATGTCTCCGAAAGAGAATCAAGCATGTGTACAGGGACATAAACGCAGCAGTGATAGGATTGGAGAGGTTCGGTGAGCAAATGAAGACCCTTTGAAGTCATATTGCATGGTACCCATTCCACGGGTTTCAACTACCCAGGTTTAAGGTATTCTTCCTTCAGCTAAAGCATGCATGTGGAACCTAGAGTATGATCAACCATGTGATCGGGAGACGTGTTCAAATATGTCTCAGTTTTCGTACCCTGGTACTCGGGTGCAACATTCCAGACGCTTTACTAACACTCTCCCGACTTGGAGAGTCAGTCCCTTTAACCTCCTGTTTGGCCCAGTTTGCAATTTCTGCGGAAGATGAACAGGAATAGCGAGAACCAATGAGAGACTAGCTGGAGGTGTCTGGACGGGCAAATTTAACTCTCATTTCCCACCAGGAAGAGGAAATAACCAAAGGCTCAGCGTGCCGTGCCGGAACCAGATTAGGGCCTGAAGCCATCCTGCGGTGTTGCGGCCAGCTCACAAGAAAACGAGTTGAAGAAAGGAGCTCAGGGGCACTGTAATTCACAAACCTGCAGAGTTATAAATGACAACTATCGTCCAAAAATATACTGAAGTAAGGCTGCCAAGAGGACTTGAAAGCGGGGCAGAATTGCAGGAAACCGATTTCAGGAGGTAGACTGGAATTGCATTGAAAGCATAGGAAAAGAGGCAGAACGTCCACAATGATGCACTTGGCCAAAAAGGGCGTATGCGTTTTTTCCTGAATATATTCAGGAAAAAATGCATACGCCCTTTTTGGCCAACCAAGCAAGCTTGCAAAGGAAATCTGCACTACAATGAAGTCTCACTGCCCCCCCCCCCCGGTCAAAAGGGCCATCTGAAAAAAGTGTAAAATCCAGAAAGGCAGGACAGGCCATGGAGAACTGGGAGCCTTGTTATGCTGATGGGCGGGATGTAAACTGCCAACAGACACTCGGGAGAAGTGTATGGTGTTTCCTGAAACATCTAAAAAACAAAGCAACAGAGCCTAGGGCACTTCCACTTATGGTCCTATAGCTTAGGGAAATTAAAATCAAAAAGATACAGCCACCCCAATGTTTGGGACGCCTCTGTTTACAAGAACCTCGTTTACCGTACAAGTTCAATATCACAGAAAGTGAAAAATGGATAAAGAACTTGTGGTACTTACGTACAATGCAGTATCACTCAGCAGTGAAATCTATGTCATCAGGCCCGTAGCAGCACAATGAGTGGATTCAGGTACGATGATTCTAACTGAAATAAGTCACACAGAGAAAGAAACATCATAAGATATCAGTAATACACGGAATGTAAACTTGGCTACACAGGAACTGAATTACAGAACAGAACAGGGTCTCAAATTTAGAAAACCAACTTATGCTTGTTTAAGGGTAAAGGTGAGTTGGGGTGCTGCATAAAACCAGAGATTGAAATGAGCACAGATAAAGTTCCTTAAGCCAAATATGGAATAGACAAGAGCTACTCCTTGCTCAACGAAATGGACTCAACACCGCATATTAAACGCCTAAGAATGTACCTGACTCTTAAGTATCTTAAAACCTATGGATTGCTATGTCTCCGAAAGAGAATCAAGCATGTGTACAGGGACATAAACGCAGCAGTGATAGGATTGGAGAGGTTCGGTGAGCAAATGAAGACCCTTTGAAGTCATATTGCATGGTACCCATTCCACGGGTTTCAACTACCCAGGTTTAAGGTATTCTTCCTTCAGCTAAAACATGCATGTGGAACCTAGAGTATGATCAACCATGTGATCGGGAGACGTGTTCAAATATGTCTCAGTTTTCGTACCCTGGTACTCGGGTGCAACATTCCAGACGCTTTACTAACACTCTCCCGACTTGGAGAGTCAGTCCCTTTAACCTCCTGTTTGGCCCAGTTTGCAATTTCTGCGGAAGATGAACAGGAATAGCGAGAACCAATGAGAGACTAGCTGGAGGTGTCTGGACGGGCAAATTTAACTCTCATTTCCCACCAGGAAGAGGAAATAACCAAAGGCTCAGCGTGCCGTGCCGGAACCAGATTAGGGCCTGAAGCCATCCTGCGGTGTTGCGGCCAGCTCACAAGAAAACGAGTTGAAGAAAGGAGCTCAGGGGCACTGTAATTCACAAACCTGCAGAGTTATAAATGACAACTATCGTCCAAAAATATACTGAAGTAAGGCTGCCAAGAGGACTTGAAAGCGGGGCAGAATTGCAGGAAACCGATTTCAGGAGGTAGACTGGAATTGCATTGAAAGCATAGGAAAAGAGGCAGAACGTCCACAATGATGCACTTGGCCAAAAAGGGCGTATGCGTTTTTTCCTGAATATATTCAGGAAAAAACGCATACGCCCTTTTTGGCCAACCAAGCAAGCTTGCAAAGGAAATCTGCACTACAATGAAGTCTCACTGCCCCCCCCCCCCCCCGGTCAAAAGGGCCATCTGAAAAAAGTGTAAAATCCAGAAAGGCAGGACAGGCCATGGAGAACTGGGAGCCTTGTTATGCTGATGGGCGGGATGTAAACTGCCAACAGACACTCGGGAGAAGTGTATGGTGTTTCCTGAAACATCTAAAAAACAAAGCAACAGAGCCTAGGGCACTTCCACTTATGGTCCTATAGCTTAGGGAAATTAAAATCAAAAAGATACAGCCACCCCAATGTTTGGGACGCCTCTGTTTACAAGAACCTCATTTACCGTACAAGTTCAATATCACAGAAAGTGAAAAATGGATAAAGAACTTGTGGTACTTACGTACAATGCAGTATCACTCAGCAGTGAAATCTATGTCATCAGGCCCGTAGCAGCACAATGAGTGGATTCAGGTACGATGATTCTAACTGAAATAAGTCACACAGAGAAAGAAACATCATAAGATATCAGTAATACACGGAATGTAAACTTGGCTACACAGGAACTGAATTACAGAACAGAACAGGGTCTCAAATTTAGAAAACCAACTTATGCTTGTTTAAGGGTAAAGGTGAGTTGGGGTGCTGCATAAAACCAGAGATTGAAATGAGCACAGATAAAGTTCCTTAAGCCAAATATGGAATAGACAAGAGCTACTCCTTGCTCAACGAAATGGACTCAACACCGCATATTAAACGCCTAAGAATGTACCTGACTCTTAAGTATCTTAAAACCTATGGATTGCTATGTCTCCGAAAGAGAATCAAGCATGTGTACAGGGACATAAACGCAGCAGTGATAGGATTGGAGAGGTTCGGTGAGCAAATGAAGACCCTTTGAAGTCATATTGCATGGTACCCATTCCACGGGTTTCAACTACCCAGGTTTAAGGTATTCTTCCTTCAGCTAAAGCATGCATGTGGAACCTAGAGTATGATCAACCATGTGATCGGGAGACGTGTTCAAATATGTCTCAGTTTTCGTACCCTGGTACTCGGGTGCAACATTCCAGACGCTTTACTAACACTCTCCCGACTTGGAGAGTCAGTCCCTTTAACCTCCTGTTTGGCCCAGTTTGCAATTTCTGCGGAAGATGAACAGGAATAGCGAGAACCAATGAGAGACTAGCTGGAGGTGTCTGGACGGGCAAATTTAACTCTCATTTCCCACCAGGAAGAGGAAATAACCAAAGGCTCAGCGTGCCGTGCCGGAACCAGATTAGGGCCTGAAGCCATCCTGCGGTGTTGCGGCCAGCTCACAAGAAAACGAGTTGAAGAAAGGAGCTCAGGGGCACTGTAATTCACAAACCTGCAGAGTTATAAATGACAACTATCGTCCAAAAATATACTGAAGTAAGGCTGCCAAGAGGACTTGAAAGCGGGGCAGAATTGCAGGAAACCGATTTCAGGAGGTAGACTGGAATTGCATTGAAAGCATAGGAAAAGAGGCAGAACGTCCACAATGATGCACTTGGCCAAAAAGGGCGTATGCGTTTTTTCCTGAATATATTCAGGAAAAAATGCATACGCCCTTTTTGGCCAACCAAGCAAGCTTGCAAAGGAAATCTGCACTACAATGAAGTCTCACTGCCCCCCCCCCCCGGTCAAAAGGGCCATCTGAAAAAAGTGTAAAATCCAGAAAGGCAGGACAGGCCATGGAGAACTGGGAGCCTTGTTATGCTGATGGGCGGGATGTAAACTGCCAACAGACACTCGGGAGAAGTGTATGGTGTTTCCTGAAACATCTAAAAAACAAAGCAACAGAGCCTAGGGCACTTCCACTTATGGTCCTATAGCTTAGGGAAATTAAAATCAAAAAGATACAGCCACCCCAATGTTTGGGACGCCTCTGTTTACAAGAACCTCGTTTACCGTACAAGTTCAATATCACAGAAAGTGAAAAATGGATAAAGAACTTGTGGTACTTACGTACAATGCAGTATCACTCAGCAGTGAAATCTATGTCATCAGGCCCGTAGCAGCACAATGAGTGGATTCAGGTACGATGATTCTAACTGAAATAAGTCACACAGAAAAAGAAACATCATAAGATATCAGTAATACACGGAATGTAAACTTGGCTACACAGGAACTGAATTACAGAACAGAACAGGGTCTCAAATTTAGAAAACCAACTTATGCTTGTTTAAGGGTAAAGGTGAGTTGGGGTGCTGCATAAAACCAGAGATTGAAATGAGCACAGATAAAGTTCCTTAAGCCAAATATGGAATAGACAAGAGCTACTCCTTGCTCAACGAAATGGACTCAACACCCCATATTAAACGCCTAAGAAGGTACCTGACTCTTAAGTATCTTAAAACCTATGGATTGCTATGTCTCCAAAAGAGAATCAAGCATGTGTACAGGGACATAAACGCAGCAGTGATAGGATTGGAGAGGTTCGGTGAGCAAATGAAGACCCTTTGAAGTCATATTGCATGGTACCCATTCCACGGGTTTCAACTACCCAGGTTTAAGGTATTCTTCCTTCAGCTAAAACATGCATGTGGAACCTAGAGTATGATCAACCATGTGATCGGGAGACGTGTTCAAATATGTCTCAGTTTTCGTACCCTGGTACTCGGGTGCAACACTCCAGACGCTTTACTAACACTCTCCCCACTTGGAGAGTCAGTCCCTTTAACCTCCTGTTTGGCCCAGTTTGCAATTTCTGCGGAAGATGAACAGGAATAGCGAGAACCAATGAGAGACTAGCTGGAGGTGTCTGGACGGGCAAATTTAACTCTCATTTCCCACCAGGAAGAGGAAATAACCAAAGGCTCAGCGTGCCGTGCCGGAACCAGATTAGGGCCTGAAGCCATCCTGCGGTGTTGCGGCCAGCTCACAAGAAAACGAGTTGAAGAAAGGAGCTCAGGGGCACTGTAATTCACAAACCTGCAGAGTTATAAATGACAACTATCGTCCAAAAATATACTGAAGTAAGGCTGCCAAGAGGACTTGAAAGCGGGGCAGAATTGCAGGAAACCGATTTCAGGAGGTAGACTGGAATTGCATTGAAAGCATAGGAAAAGAGGCAGAACGTCCACAATGATGCACTTGGCCAAAAAGGGCGTATGCGTTTTTTCCTGAATATATTCAGGAAAAAACGCATACGCCCTTTTTGGCCAACCAAGCAAGCTTGCAAAGGAAATCTGCACTACAATGAAGTCTCACTGCCCCCCCCCCCTGGTCAAAAGGGCCATCTGAAAAAAGTGTAAAATCCAGAAAGGCAGGACAGGCCATGGAGAACTGGGAGCCTTGTTATGCTGATGGGCGGGATGTAAACTGCCAACAGACACTCGGGAGAAGTGTATGGTGTTTCCTGAAACATCTAAAAAACAAAGCAACAGAGCCTAGGGCACTTCCACTTATGGTCCTATAGCTTAGGGAAATTAAAATCAAAAAGATACAGCCACCCCAATGTTTGGGACGCCTCTGTTTACAAGAACCTCGTTTACCGTACAAGTTCAATATCACAGAAAGTGAAAAATGGATAAAGAACTTGTGGTACTTACGTACAATGCAGTATCACTCAGCAGTGAAATCTATGTCATCAGGCCCGTAGCAGCACAATGAGTGGATTCAGGTACGATGATTCTAACTGAAATAAGTCACACAGAAAAAGAAACATCATAAGATATCAGTAATACACGGAATGTAAACTTGGCTGCACAGGAACTGAATTACAGAACAGAACAGGGTCTCAAATTTAGAAAACCAACTTATGCTTGTTTAAGGGTAAAGGTGAGTTGGGGTGCTGCATAAAACCAGAGATTGAAATGAGCACAGATAAAGTTCCTTAAGCCAAATATGGAATAGACAAGAGCTACTCCTTGCTCAACGAAATGGACTCAACACCGCATATTAAACGCCTAAGAATGTACCTGACTCTTAAGTATCTTAAAACCTATGGATTGCTATGTCTCCGAAAGAGAATCAAGCATGTGTACAGGGACATAAACGCAGCAGTGATAGGATTGGAGAGGTTCGGTGAGCAAATGAAGACCCTTTGAAGTCATATTGCATGGTACCCATTCCACGGGTTTCAACTACCCAGGTTTAAGGTATTCTTCCTTCAGCTAAAACATGCATGTGGAACCTAGAGTATGATCAACCATGTGATCGGGAGACGTGTTCAAATATGTCTCAGTTTTCGTACCCTGGTACTCGGGTGCAACATTCCAGACGCTTTACTAACACTCTCCCCACTTGGAGAGTCAGTCCCTTTAACCTCCTGTTTGGCCCAGTTTGCAATTTCTGCGGAAGATGAACAGGAATAGCGAGAACCAATGAGAGACTAGCTGGAGGTGTCTGGACGGGCAAATTTAACTCTCATTTCCCACCAGGAAGAGGAAATAACCAAAGGCTCAGCGTGCCGTGCCGGAACCAGATTAGGGCCTGAAGCCATCCTGCGGTGTTGCGGCCAGCTCACAAGAAAACGAGTTGAAGAAAGGAGCTCAGGGGCACTGTAATTCACAAACCTGCAGAGTTATAAATGACAACTATCGTCCAAAAATATACTGAAGTAAGGCTGCCAAGAGGACTTGAAAGCGGGGCAGAATTGCAGGAAACCGATTTCAGGAGGTAGACTGGAATTGCATTGAAAGCATAGGAAAAGAGGCAGAACGTCCACAATGATGCACTTGGCCAAAAAGGGCGTATGCATTTTTTCCTGAATATATTCAGGAAAAAACGCATACGCCCTTTTTGGCCAACCAAGCAAGCTTGCAAAGGAAATCTGCACTACAATGAAGTCTCACTTCCCCCCGGTCAAAAGGGCCATCTGAAACAAGTGTAAAATCCAGAAAGGCAGGACAGGCCATGGAGAACTGGGAGCCTTGTTATGCTGATGGGCGGGATGTAAACTGCCAACAGACACTCGGGAGAAGTGTATGGTGTTTCCTGAAACATCTAAAAAACAAAGCAACAGAGCCTAGGGCACTTCCACTTATGGTCCTATAGCTTAGGGAAATTAAAATCAAAAAGACACAGCCACCCCAATGTTTGGGACGCCTCTGTTTACAAGAACCTCATTTACCGTACAAGTTCAATATCACAGAAAGTGAAAAATGGATAAAGAACTTGTGGTACTTACGTACAATGCAGTATCACTCAGCAGTGAAATCTATGTCATCAGGCCCGTAGCAGCACAATGAGTGGATTCAGGTACGATGATTCTAACTGAAATAAGTCACACAGAGAAAGAAACATCATAAGATATCAGTAATACACGGAATGTAAACTTGGCTACACAGGAACTGAATTACAGAACAGAACAGGGTCTCAAATTTAGAAAACCAACTTATGCTTGTTTAAGGGTAAAGGTGAGTTGGGGTGCTGCATAAAACCAGAGATTGAAATGAGCACAGATAAAGTTCCTTAAGCCAAATATGGAATAGACAAGAGCTACTCCTTGCTCAACGAAATGGACTCAACACCGCATATTAAACGCCTAAGAATGTACCTGACTCTTAAGTATCTTAAAACCTATGGATTGCTATGTCTCCGAAAGAGAATCAAGCATGTGTACAGGGACATAAACGCAGCAGTGATAGGATTGGAGAGGTTCGGTGAGCAAATGAAGACCCTTTGAAGTCATATTGCATGGTACCCATTCCACGGGTTTCAACTACCCAGGTTTAAGGTATTCTTCCTTCAGCTAAAACATGCATGTGGAACCTAGAGTATGATCAACCATGTGATCGGGAGACGTGTTCAAATATGTCTCAGTTTTCGTACCCTGGTACTCGGGTGCAACATTCCAGACGCTTTACTAACACTCTCCCGACTTGGAGAGTCAGTCCCTTTAACCTCCTGTTTGGCCCAGTTTGCAATTTCTGCGGAAGATGAACAGGAATAGCGAGAACCAATGAGAGACTAGCTGGAGGTGTCTGGACGGGCAAATTTAACTCTCATTTCCCACCAGGAAGAGGAAATAACCAAAGGCTCAGCGTGCCGTGCCGGAACCAGATTAGGGCCTGAAGCCATCCTGCGGTGTTGCGGCCAGCTCACAAGAAAACGAGTTGAAGAAAGGAGCTCAGGGGCACTGTAATTCACAAACCTGCAGAGTTATAAATGACAACTATCGTCCAAAAATATACTGAAGTAAGGCTGCCAAGAGGACTTGAAAGCGGGGCAGAATTGCAGGAAACCGATTTCAGGAGGTAGACTGGAATTGCATTGAAAGCATAGGAAAAGAGGCAGAACGTCCACAATGATGCACTTGGCCAAAAAGGGCGTATGCGTTTTTTCCTGAATATATTCAGGAAAAAATGCATACGCCCTTTTTGGCCAACCAAGCAAGCTTGCAAAGGAAATCTGCACTACAATGAAGTCTCACTGCCCCCCCCCCCCGGTCAAAAGGGCCATCTGAAAAAAGTGTAAAATCCAGAAAGGCAGGACAGGCCATGGAGAACTGGGAGCCTTGTTATGCTGATGGGCGGGATGTAAACTGCCAACAGACACTCGGGAGAAGTGTATGGTGTTTCCTGAAACATCTAAAAAACAAAGCAACAGAGCCTAGGGCACTTCCACTTATGGTCCTATAGCTTAGGGAAATTAAAATCAAAAAGATACAGCCACCCCAATGTTTGGGACGCCTCTGTTTACAAGAACCTCGTTTACCGTACAAGTTCAATATCACAGAAAGTGAAAAATGGATAAAGAACTTGTGGTACTTACGTACAATGCAGTATCACTCAGCAGTGAAATCTATGTCATCAGGCCCGTAGCAGCACAATGAGTGGATTCAGGTACGATGATTCTAACTGAAATAAGTCACACAGAAAAAGAAACATCATAAGATATCAGTAATACACGGAATGTAAACTTGGCTACACAGGAACTGAATTACAGAACAGAACAGGGTCTCAAATTTAGAAAACCAACTTATGCTTGTTTAAGGGTAAAGGTGAGTTGGGGTGCTGCATAAAACCAGAGATTGAAATGAGCACAGATAAAGTTCCTTAAGCCAAATATGGAATAGACAAGAGCTACTCCTTGCTCAACGAAATGGACTCAACACCCCATATTAAACGCCTAAGAAGGTACCTGACTCTTAAGTATCTTAAAACCTATGGATTGCTATGTCTCCAAAAGAGAATCAAGCATGTGTACAGGGACATAAACGCAGCAGTGATAGGATTGGAGAGGTTCGGTGAGCAAATGAAGACCCTTTGAAGTCATATTGCATGGTACCCATTCCACGGGTTTCAACTACCCAGGTTTAAGGTATTCTTCCTTCAGCTAAAACATGCATGTGGAACCTAGAGTATGATCAACCATGTGATCGGGAGACGTGTTCAAATATGTCTCAGTTTTCGTACCCTGGTACTCGGGTGCAACATTCCAGACGCTTTACTAACACTCTCCCCACTTGGAGAGTCAGTCCCTTTAACCTCCTGTTTGGCCCAGTTTGCAATTTCTGCGGAAGATGAACAGGAATAGCGAGAACCAATGAGAGACTAGCTGGAGGTGTCTGGACGGGCAAATTTAACTCTCATTTCCCACCAGGAAGAGGAAATAACCAAAGGCTCAGCGTGCCGTGCCGGAACCAGATTAGGGCCTGAAGCCATCCTGCGGTGTTGCGGCCAGCTCACAAGAAAACGAGTTGAAGAAAGGAGCTCAGGGGCACTGTAATTCACAAACCTGCAGAGTTATAAATGACAACTATCGTCCAAAAATATACTGAAGTAAGGCTGCCAAGAGGACTTGAAAGCGGGGCAGAATTGCAGGAAACCGATTTCAGGAGGTAGACTGGAATTGCATTGAAAGCATAGGAAAAGAGGCAGAACGTCCACAATGATGCACTTGGCCAAAAAGGGCGTATGCGTTTTTTCCTGAATATATTCAGGAAAAAACGCATACGCCCTTTTTGGCCAACCAAGCAAGCTTGCAAAGGAAATCTGCACTACAATGAAGTCTCACTGCCCCCCGGTCAAAAGGGCCATCTGAAAAAAGTGTAAAATCCAGAAAGGCAGGACAGGCCATGGAGAACTGGGAGCCTTGTTATGCTGATGGGCGGGATGTAAACTGCCAACAGACACTCGGGAGAAGTGTATGGTGTTTCCTGAAACATCTAAAAAACAAAGCAACAGAGCCTAGGGCACTTCCACTTATGGTCCTATAGCTTAGGGAAATTAAAATCAAAAAGATACAGCCACCCCAATGTTTGGGACGCCTCTGTTTACAAGAACCTCGTTTACCGTACAAGTTCAATATCACAGAAAGTGAAAAATGGATAAAGAACTTGTGGTACTTACGTACAATGCAGTATCACTCAGCAGTGAAATCTATGTCATCAGGCCCGTAGCAGCACAATGAGTGGATTCAGGTACGATGATTCTAACTGAAATAAGTCACACAGAAAAAGAAACATCATAAGATATCAGTAATACACGGAATGTAAACTTGGCTGCACAGGAACTGAATTACAGAACAGAACAGGGTCTCAAATTTAGAAAACCAACTTATGCTTGTTTAAGGGTAAAGGTGAGTTGGGGTGCTGCATAAAACCAGAGATTGAAATGAGCACAGATAAAGTTCCTTAAGCCAAATATGGAATAGACAAGAGCTACTCCTTGCTCAACGAAATGGACTCAACACCGCATATTAAACGCCTAAGAATGTACCTGACTCTTAAGTATCTTAAAACCTATGGATTGCTATGTCTCCGAAAGAGAATCAAGCATGTGTACAGGGACATAAACGCAGCAGTGATAGGATTGGAGAGGTTCGGTGAGCAAATGAAGACCCTTTGAAGTCATATTGCATGGTACCCATTCCACGGGTTTCAACTACCCAGGTTTAAGGTATTCTTCCTTCAGCTAAAACATGCATGTGGAACCTAGAGTATGATCAACCATGTGATCGGGAGACGTGTTCAAATATGTCTCAGTTTTCGTACCCTGGTACTCGGGTGCAACATTCCAGACGCTTTACTAACACTCTCCCCACTTGGAGAGTCAGTCCCTTTAACCTCCTGTTTGGCCCAGTTTGCAATTTCTGCGGAAGATGAACAGGAATAGCGAGAACCAATGAGAGACTAGCTGGAGGTGTCTGGACGGGCAAATTTAACTCTCATTTCCCACCAGGAAGAGGAAATAACCAAAGGCTCAGCGTGCCGTGCCGGAACCAGATTAGGGCCTGAAGCCATCCTGCGGTGTTGCGGCCAGCTCACAAGAAAACGAGTTGAAGAAAGGAGCTCAGGGGCACTGTAATTCACAAACCTGCAGAGTTATAAATGACAACTATCGTCCAAAAATATACTGAAGTAAGGCTGCCAAGAGGACTTGAAAGCGGGGCAGAATTGCAGGAAACCGATTTCAGGAGGTAGACTGGAATTGCATTGAAAGCATAGGAAAAGAGGCAGAACGTCCACAATGATGCACTTGGCCAAAAAGGGCGTATGCGTTTTTTCCTGAATATATTCAGGAAAAAACGCATACGCCCTTTTTGGCCAACCAAGCAAGCTTGCAAAGGAAATCTGCACTACAATGAAGTCTCACTGCCCCCCGGTCAAAAGGGCCATCTGAAAAAAGTGTAAAATCCAGAAAGGCAGGACAGGCCATGGAGAACTGGGAGCCTTGTTATGCTGATGGGCGGGATGTAAACTGCCAACAGACACTCGGGAGAAGTGTATGGTGTTTCCTGAAACATCTAAAAAACAAAGCAACAGAGCCTAGGGCACTTCCACTTATGGTCCTATAGCTTAGGGAAATTAAAATCAAAAAGATACAGCCACCCCAATGTTTGGGACGCCTCTGTTTACAAGAACCTCGTTTACCGTACAAGTTCAATATCACAGAAAGTGAAAAATGGATAAAGAACTTGTGGTACTTACGTACAATGCAGTATCACTCAGCAGTGAAATCTATGTCATCAGGCCCGTAGCAGCACAATGAGTGGATTCAGGTACGATGATTCTAACTGAAATAAGTCACACAGAAAAAGAAACATCATAAGATATCAGTAATACACGGAATGTAAACTTGGCTGCACAGGAACTGAATTACAGAACAGAACAGGGTCTCAAATTTAGAAAACCAACTTATGCTTGTTTAAGGGTAAAGGTGAGTTGGGGTGCTGCATAAAACCAGAGATTGAAATGAGCACAGATAAAGTTCCTTAAGCCAAATATGGAATAGACAAGAGCTACTCCTTGCTCAACGAAATGGACTCAACACCGCATATTAAACGCCTAAGAATGTACCTGACTCTTAAGTATCTTAAAACCTATGGATTGCTATGTCTCCGAAAGAGAATCAAGCATGTGTACAGGGACATAAACGCAGCAGTGATAGGATTGGAGAGGTTCGGTGAGCAAATGAAGACCCTTTGAAGTCATATTGCATGGTACCCATTCCACGGGTTTCAACTACCCAGGTTTAAGGTATTCTTCCTTCAGCTAAAACATGCATGTGGAACCTAGAGTATGATCAACCATGTGATCGGGAGACGTGTTCAAATATGTCTCAGTTTTCGTACCCTGGTACTCGGGTGCAACATTCCAGACGCTTTACTAACACTCTCCCCACTTGGAGAGTCAGTCCCTTTAACCTCCTGTTTGGCCCAGTTTGCAATTTCTGCGGAAGATGAACAGGAATAGCGAGAACCAATGAGAGACTAGCTGGAGGTGTCTGGACGGGCAAATTTAACTCTCATTTCCCACCAGGAAGAGGAAATAACCAAAGGCTCAGCGTGCCGTGCCGGAACCAGATTAGGGCCTGAAGCCATCCTGCGGTGTTGCGGCCAGCTCACAAGAAAACGAGTTGAAGAAAGGAGCTCAGGGGCACTGTAATTCACAAACCTGCAGAGTTATAAATGACAACTATCGTCCAAAAATATACTGAAGTAAGGCTGCCAAGAGGACTTGAAAGCGGGGCAGAATTGCAGGAAACCGATTTCAGGAGGTAGACTGGAATTGCATTGAAAGCATAGGAAAAGAGGCAGAACGTCCACAATGATGCACTTGGCCAAAAAGGGCGTATGCATTTTTTCCTGAATATATTCAGGAAAAAACGCATACGCCCTTTTTGGCCAACCAAGCAAGCTTGCAAAGGAAATCTGCACTACAATGAAGTCTCACTTCCCCCCGGTCAAAAGGGCCATCTGAAACAAGTGTAAAATCCAGAAAGGCAGGACAGGCCATGGAGAACTGGGAGCCTTGTTATGCTGATGGGCGGGATGTAAACTGCCAACAGACACTCGGGAGAAGTGTATGGTGTTTCCTGAAACATCTAAAAAACAAAGCAACAGAGCCTAGGGCACTTCCACTTATGGTCCTATAGCTTAGGGAAATTAAAATCAAAAAGACACAGCCACCCCAATGTTTGGGACGCCTCTGTTTACAAGAACCTCATTTACCGTACAAGTTCAATATCACAGAAAGTGAAAAATGGATAAAGAACTTGTGGTACTTACGTACAATGCAGTATCACTCAGCAGTGAAATCTATGTCATCAGGCCCGTAGCAGCACAATGAGTGGATTCAGGTACGATGATTCTAACTGAAATAAGTCACACAGAAAAAGAAACATCATAAGATATCAGTAATACACGGAATGTAAACTTGGCTACACAGGAACTGAATTACAGAACAGAACAGGGTCTCAAATTTAGAAAACCAACTTATGCTTGTTTAAGGGTAAAGGTGAGTTGGGGTGCTGCATAAAACCAGAGATTGAAATGAGCACAGATAAAGTTCCTTAAGCCAAATATGGAATAGACAAGAGCTACTCCTTGCTCAACGAAATGGACTCAACACCGCATATTAAACGCCTAAGAATGTACCTGACTCTTAAGTATCTTAAAACCTATGGATTGCTATGTCTCCGAAAGAGAATCAAGCATGTGTACAGGGACATAAACGCAGCAGTGATAGGATTGGAGAGGTTCGGTGAGCAAATGAAGACCCTTTGAAGTCATATTGCATGGTACCCATTCCACGGGTTTCAACTACCCAGGTTTAAGGTATTCTTCCTTCAGCTAAAACATGCATGTGGAACCTAGAGTATGATCAACCATGTGATCGGGAGACGTGTTCAAATATGTCTCAGTTTTCGTACCCTGGTACTCGGGTGCAACATTCCAGACGCTTTACTAACACTCTCCCGACTTGGAGAGTCAGTCCCTTTAACCTCCTGTTTGGCCCAGTTTGCAATTTCTGCGGAAGATGAACAGGAATAGCGAGAACCAATGAGAGACTAGCTGGAGGTGTCTGGACGGGCAAATTTAACTCTCATTTCCCACCAGGAAGAGGAAATAACCAAAGGCTCAGCGTGCCGTGCCGGAACCAGATTAGGGCCTGAAGCCATCCTGCGGTGTTGCGGCCAGCTCACAAGAAAACGAGTTGAAGAAAGGAGCTCAGGGGCACTGTAATTCACAAACCTGCAGAGTTATAAATGACAACTATCGTCCAAAAATATACTGAAGTAAGGCTGCCAAGAGGACTTGAAAGCGGGGCAGAATTGCAGGAAACCGATTTCAGGAGGTAGACTGGAATTGCATTGAAAGCATAGGAAAAGAGGCAGAACGTCCACAATGATGCACTTGGCCAAAAAGGGCGTATGCGTTTTTTCCTGAATATATTCAGGAAAAAACGCATACGCCCTTTTTGGCCAACCAAGCAAGCTTGCAAAGGAAATCTGCACTACAATGAAGTCTCACTGCCCCCCCCCCGGTCAAAAGGGCCATCTGAAAAAAGTGTAAAATCCAGAAAGGCAGGACAGGCCATGGAGAACTGGGAGCCTTGTTATGCTGATGGGCGGGATGTAAACTGCCAACAGACACTCGGGAGAAGTGTATGGTGTTTCCTGAAACATCTAAAAAACAAAGCAACAGAGCCTAGGGCACTTCCACTTATGGTCCTATAGCTTAGGGAAATTAAAATCAAAAAGATACAGCCACCCCAATGTTTGGGACGCCTCTGTTTACAAGAACCTCATTTACCGTACAAGTTCAATATCACAGAAAGTGAAAAATGGATAAAGAACTTGTGGTACTTACGTACAATGCAGTATCACTCAGCAGTGAAATCTATGTCATCAGGCCCGTAGCAGCACAATGAGTGGATTCAGGTACGATGATTCTAACTGAAATAAGTCACACAGAGAAAGAAACATCATAAGATATCAGTAATACACGGAATGTAAACTTGGCTACACAGGAACTGAATTACAGAACAGAACAGGGTCTCAAATTTAGAAAACCAACTTATGCTTGTTTAAGGGTAAAGGTGAGTTGGGGTGCTGCATAAAACCAGAGATTGAAATGAGCACAGATAAAGTTCCTTAAGCCAAATATGGAATAGACAAGAGCTACTCCTTGCTCAACGAAATGGACTCAACACCGCATATTAAACGCCTAAGAATGTACCTGACTCTTAAGTATCTTAAAACCTATGGATTGCTATGTCTCCGAAAGAGAATCAAGCATGTGTACAGGGACATAAACGCAGCAGTGATAGGATTGGAGAGGTTCGGTGAGCAAATGAAGACCCTTTGAAGTCATATTGCATGGTACCCATTCCACGGGTTTCAACTACCCAGGTTTAAGGTATTCTTCCTTCAGCTAAAACATGCATGTGGAACCTAGAGTATGATCAACCATGTGATCGGGAGACGTGTTCAAATATGTCTCAGTTTTCGTACCCTGGTACTTGGGTGCAACATTCCAGACGCTTTACTAACACTCTCCCGACTTGGAGAGTCAGTCCCTTTAACCTCCTGTTTGGCCCAGTTTGCAATTTCTGCGGAAGATGAACAGGAATAGCGAGAACCAATGAGAGACTAGCTGGAGGTGTCTGGACGGGCAAATTTAACTCTCATTTCCCACCAGGAAGAGGAAATAACCAAAGGCTCAGCGTGCCGTGCCGGAACCAGATTAGGGCCTGAAGCCATCCTGCGGTGTTGCGGCCAGCTCACAAGAAAGCGAGTTGAAGAAAGGAGCTCAGGGGCACTGTAATTCACAAACCTGCAGAGTTATAAATGACAACTATCGTCCAAAAATATACTGAAGTAAGGCTGCCAAGAGGACTTGAAAGCGGGGCAGAATTGCAGGAAACCGATTTCAGGAGGTAGACTGGAATTGCATTGAAAGCATAGGAAAAGAGGCAGAACGTCCACAATGATGCACTTGGCCAAAAAGGGCGTATGCGTTTTTTCCTGAATATATTCAGGAAAAAATGCATACGCCCTTTTTGGCCAACCAAGCAAGCTTGCAAAGGAAATCTGCACTACAATGAAGTCTCACTGCCCCACCCCCCCGGTCAAAAGGGCCATCTGAAAAAAGTGTAAAATCCAGAAAGGCAGGACAGGCCATGGAGAACTGGGAGCCTTGTTATGCTGATGGGCGGGATGTAAACTGCCAACAGACACTCGGGAGAAGTGTATGGTGTTTCCTGAAACATCTAAAAAACAAAGCAACAGAGCCTAGGGCACTTCCACTTATGGTCCTATAGCTTAGGGAAATTAAAATCAAAAAGATACAGCCACCCCAATGTTTGGGACGCCTCTGTTTACAAGAACCTCATTTACCGTACAAGTTCAATATCACAGAAAGTGAAAAATGGATAAAGAACTTGTGGTACTTACGTACAATGCAGTATCACTCAGCAGTGAAATCTATGTCATCAGGCCCGTAGCAGCACAATGAGTGGATTCAGGTACGATGATTCTAACTGAAATAAGTCACACAGAGAAAGAAACATCATAAGATATCAGTAATACACGGAATGTAAACTTGGCTACACAGGAACTGAATTACAGAACAGAACAGGGTCTCAAATTTAGAAAACCAACTTATGCTTGTTTAAGGGTAAAGGTGAGTTGGGGTGCTGCATAAAACCAGAGATTGAAATGAGCACAGATAAAGTTCCTTAAGCCAAATATGGAATAGACAAGAGCTACTCCTTGCTCAACGAAATGGACTCAACACCGCATATTAAACGCCTAAGAATGTACCTGACTCTTAAGTATCTTAAAACCTATGGATTGCTATGTCTCCGAAAGAGAATCAAGCATGTGTACAGGGACATAAACGCAGCAGTGATAGGATTGGAGAGGTTCGGTGAGCAAATGAAGACCCTTTGAAGTCATATTGCATGGTACCCATTCCACGGGTTTCAACTACCCAGGTTTAAGGTATTCTTCCTTCAGCTAAAACATGCATGTGGAACCTAGAGTATGATCAACCATGTGATCGGGAGACGTGTTCAAATATGTCTCAGTTTTCGTACCCTGGTACTCGGGTGCAACATTCCAGACGCTTTACTAACACTCTCCCGACTTGGAGAGTCAGTCCCTTTAACCTCCTGTTTGGCCCAGTTTGCAATTTCTGCGGAAGATGAACAGGAATAGCGAGAACCAATGAGAGACTAGCTGGAGGTGTCTGGACGGGCAAATTTAACTCTCATTTCCCACCAGGAAGAGGAAATAACCAAAGGCTCAGCGTGCCGTGCCGGAACCAGATTAGGGCCTGAAGCCATCCTGCGGTGTTGCGGCCAGCTCACAAGAAAACGAGTTGAAGAAAGGAGCTCAGGGGCACTGTAATTCACAAACCTGCAGAGTTATAAATGACAACTATCGTCCAAAAATATACTGAAGTAAGGCTGCCAAGAGGACTTGAAAGCGGGGCAGAATTGCAGGAAACCGATTTCAGGAGGTAGACTGGAATTGCATTGAAAGCATAGGAAAAGAGGCAGAACGTCCACAATGATGCACTTGGCCAAAAAGGGCGTATGCGTTTTTTCCTGAATATATTCAGGAAAAAATGCATACGCCCTTTTTGGCCAACCAAGCAAGCTTGCAAAGGAAATCTGCACTACAATGAAGTCTCACTGCCCCCCCCCCCCCCCCCGGTCAAAAGGGCCATCTGAAAAAAGTGTAAAATCCAGAAAGGCAGGACAGGCCATGGAGAACTGGGAGCCTTGTTATGCTGATGGGCGGGATGTAAACTGCCAACAGACACTCGGGAGAAGTGTATGGTGTTTCCTGAAACATCTAAAAAACAAAGCAACAGAGCCTAGGGCACTTCCACTTATGGTCCTATAGCTTAGGGAAATTAAAATCAAAAAGATACAGCCACCCCAATGTTTGAGACGCCTCTGTTTACAAGAACCTCGTTTACCGTACAAGTTCAATATCACAGAAAGTGAAAAATGGATAAAGAACTTGTGGTACTTACGTACAATGCAGTATCACTCAGCAGTGAAATCTATGTCATCAGGCCCGTAGCAGCACAATGAGTGGATTCAGGTACGATGATTCTAACTGAAATAAGTCACACAGAAGAAGAAACATCATAAGATATCAGTAATACACGGAATGTAAACTTGGCTACACAGAAACTGAATTACAGAACAGAACAGGGTCTCAAATTTAGAAAACCAACTTATGCTTGTTTAAGGGTAAAGGTGAGTTGGGGTGCTGCATAAAACCAGAGATTGAAATGAGCACAGATAAAGTTCCTTAAGCCAAATATGGAATAGACAAGAGCTACTCCTTGCTCAACGAAATGGTCTCAACACCCCATATTAAACGCCTAAGAATGTACCTGACCCTTAAGTATCTTAAAACCGATGGATTGCTATGTCTCCGAAAGAGAATCAAGCATGTGTACAGGGACATAAACGCAGCAGTGATAGGATTGGAGAGGTTCGGTGAGCAAATGAAGACCCTTTGAAGTCATATTGCATGGTACCCATTCCACGGGTTTCAACTACCCAGGTTTAAGGTATTCTTCCTTCAGCTAAAACATGCATGTGGAACCTAGAGTATGATCAACCATGTGATCGGGAGACGTGTTCAAATATGTCTCAGTTTTCGTACCCTGGTACTCGGGTGCAACATTCCAGACGCTTTACTAACACTCTCCCGACTTGGAGAGTCAGTCCCTTTAACCTCCTGTTTGGCCCAGTTTGCAATTTCTGCGGAAGATGAACAGGAATAGCGAGAACCAATGAGAGACTAGCTGGAGGTGTCTGGACGGGCAAATTTAACTCTCATTTCCCACCAGGAAGAGGAAATAACCAAAGGCTCAGCGTGCCGTGCCGGAACCAGATTAGGGCCTGAAGCCATCCTGCGGTGTTGCGGCCAGCTCACAAGAAAGCGAGTTGAAGAAAGGAGCTCAGGGGCACTGTAATTCACAAACCTGCAGAGTTATAAATGACAGCTATCGTCCAAAAATATACTGAAGTAAGGCTGCCAAGAGGACTTGAAAGCGGGGCAGAATTGCAGGAAACCGATTTCAGGAGGTAGACTGGAATTGCATTGAAAGCATAGGAAAAGAGGCAGAACGTCCACAATGATGCACTTGGCCAAAAAGGGCGTATGCGTTTTTTCCTGAATATATTCAGGAAAAAACGCATACGCCCTTTTTGGCCAACCAAGCAAGCTTGCAAAGGAAATCTGCACTACAATGAAGTCTCACTTCCCCCCGGTCAAAAGGGCCATCTGAAAAAAGTGTAAAATCCAGAAAGGCAGGACAGGCCATGGAGAACTGGGAGCCTTGTTATGCTGATGGGCGGGATGTAAACTGCCAACAGACACTCGGGAGAAGTGTATGGTGTTTCCTGAAACATCTAAAAAACAAAGCAACAGAGCCTAGGGCACTTCCACTTATGGTCCTATAGCTTAGGGAAATTAAAATCAAAAAGATACAGCCACCCCAATGTTTGGGACGCCTCTGTTTACAAGAACCTCGTTTACCGTACAAGTTCAATATCACAGAAAGTGAAAAATGGATAAAGAACTTGTGGTACTTACGTACAATGCAGTATCACTCAGCAGTGAAATCTATGCCATCAGGCCCGTAGCAGCACAATGAGTGGATTCAGTTACGATGATTCTAACTGAAATAAGTCACACAGAAAAAGAAACATCATAAGATATCAGTAATACACGGAATGTAAACTTGGCTACACAGGAACTGAATTACAGAACAGAACAGGGTCTCAAATTTAGAAAACCAACTTATGCTTGTTTAAGGGTAAAGGTGAGTTGGGGTGCTGCATAAAACCAGAGATTGAAATGAGCACAGATAAAGTTCCTTAAGCCAAATATGGAATAGACAAGAGCTACTCCTTGCTCAACGAAATGGACTCAACACCCCATATTAAACGCCTAAGAATGTACCTGACCCTTAAGTATCTTAAAACCGATGGATTGCTATGTCTCCGAAAGAGAATCAAGCATGTGTACAGGGACATAAACGCAGCAGTGATAGGATTGGAGAGGTTCGGTGAGCAAATGAAGACCCTTTGAAGTCATATTGCATGGTACCCATTCCACGGGTTTCAACTACCCAGGTTTAAGGTATTCTTCCTTCAGCTAAAACATGCATGTGGAACCTAGAGTATGATCAACCATGTGATCGGGAGACGTGTTCAAATATGTCTCAGTTTTCGTACCCTGGTACTCGGGTGCAACATTCCAGACGCTTTACTAACACTCTCCCGACTTGGAGAGTCAGTCCCTTTAACCTCCTGTTTGGCCCAGTTTGCAATTTCTGCGGAAGATGAACAGGAATAGCGAGAACCAATGAGAGACTAGCTGGAGGTGTCTGGACGGGCAAATTTAACTCTCATTTCCCACCAGGAAGAGGAAATAACCAAAGGCTCAGCGTGCCGTGCCGGAACCAGATTAGGGCCTGAAGCCATCCTGCGGTGTTGCGGCCAGCTCACAAGAAAGCGAGTTGAAGAAAGGAGCTCAGGGGCACTGTAATTCACAAACCTGCAGAGTTATAAATGACAGCTATCGTCCAAAAATATACTGAAGTAAGGCTGCCAAGAGGACTTGAAAGCGGGGCAGAATTGCAGGAAACCGATTTCAGGAGGTAGACTGGAATTGCATTGAAAGCATAGGAAAAGAGGCAGAACGTCCACAATGATGCACTTGGCCAAAAAGGGCGTATGCGTTTTTTCCTGAATATATTCAGGAAAAAACGCATACGCCCTTTTTGGCCAACCAAGCAAGCTTGCAAAGGAAATCTGCACTACAATGAAGTCTCACTTCCCCCCGGTCAAAAGGGCCATCTGAAAAAAGTGTAAAATCCAGAAAGGCAGGACAGGCCATGGAGAACTGGGAGCCTTGTTATGCTGATGGGCGGGATGTAAACTGCCAACAGACACTCGGGAGAAGTGTATGGTGTTTCCTGAAACATCTAAAAAACAAAGCAACAGAGCCTAGGGCACTTCCACTTATGGTCCTATAGCTTAGGGAAATTAAAATCAAAAAGACACAGCCACCCCAATGTTTGGGACGCCTCTGTTTACAAGAACCTCGTTTACCGTACAAGTTCAATATCACAGAAAGTGAAAAATGGATAAAGAACTTGTGGTACTTACGTACAATGCAGTATCACTCAGCAGTGAAATCTATGCCATCAGGCCCGTAGCAGCACAATGAGTGGATTCAGGTACGATGATTCTAACTGAAATAAGTCACACAGAAGAAGAAACATCATAAGATATCAGTAATACACGGAATGTAAACTTGGCTACACAGGAACTGAATTACAGAACAGAACAGGGTCTCAAATTTAGAAAACCAACTTATGCTTGTTTAAGGGTAAAGGTGAGTTGGGGTGCTGCATAAAACCAGAGATTGAAATGAGCACAGATAAAGTTCCTTAAGCCAAATATGGAATAGACAAGAGCTACTCCTTGCTCAACGAAATGGACTCAACACCGCATATTAAACGCCTAAGAATGTACCTGACTCTTAAGTATCTTAAAACCTATGGATTGCTATGTCTCCGAAAGAGAATCAAGCATGTGTACAGGGACATAAACGCAGCAGTGATAGGATTGGAGAGGTTCGGTGAGCAAATGAAGACCCTTTGAAGTCATATTGCATGGTACCCATTCCACGGGTTTCAACTACCCAGGTTTAAGGTATTCTTCCTTCAGCTAAAACATGCATGTGGAACCTAGAGTATGATCAACCATGTGATCGGGAGACGTGTTCAAATATGTCTCAGTTTTCGTACCCTGGTACTCGGGTGCAACATTCCAGACGCTTTACTAACACTCTCCCGACTTGGAGAGTCAGTCCCTTTAACCTCCTGTTTGGCCCAGTTTGCAATTTCTGCGGAAGATGAACAGGAATAGCGAGAACCAATGAGAGACTAGCTGGAGGTGTCTGGACGGGCAAATTTAAATCTCATTTCCCACCAGGAAGAGGAAATAACCAAAGGCTCAGCGTGCCGTGCCGGAACCAGATTAGGGCCTGAAGCCATCCTGCGGTGTTGCGGCCAGCTCACAAGAAAGCGAGTTGAAGAAAGGAGCTCAGGGGCACTGTAATTCACAAACCTGCAGAGTTATAAATGACAGCTATCGTCCAAAAATATACTGAAGTAAGGCTGCCAAGAGGACTTGAAAGCGGGGCAGAATTGCAGGAAACCGATTTCAGGAGGTAGACTGGAATTGCATTGAAAGCATAGGAAAAGAGGCAGAACGTCCACAATGATGCACTTGGCCAAAAAGGGCGTATGCGTTTTTTCCTGAATATATTCAGGAAAAAACGCATACGCCCTTTTTGGCCAACCAAGCAAGCTTGCAAAGGAAATCTGCACTACAATGAAGTCTCACTTCCCCCCGGTCAAAAGGGCCATCTGAAAAAAGTGTAAAATCCAGAAAGGCAGGACAGGCCATGGAGAACTGGGAGCCTTGTTATGCCGATGGGCGGGATGTAAACTGCCAACAGACACTCGGGAGAAGTGTATGGTGTTTCCTGAAACATCTAAAAAACAAAGCAACAGAGCCTAGGGCACTTCCACTTATGGTCCTATAGCTTAGGGAAATTAAAATCAAAAAGATACAGCCACCCCAATGTTTGGGACGCCTCTGTTTACAAGAACCTCGTTTACCGTACAAGTTCAATATCACAGAAAGTGAAAAATGGATAAAGAACTTGTGGTACTTACGTACAATGCAGTATCACTCAGCAGTGAAATCTATGCCATCAGGCCCGTAGCAGCACAATGAGTGGATTCAGGTACGATGATTCTAACTGAAATAAGTCACACAGAAAAAGAAACATCATAAGATATCAGTAATACACGGAATGTAAACTTGGCTACACAGGAACTGAATTACAGAACAGAACAGGGTCTCAAATTTAGAAAACCAACTTATGCTTGTTTAAGGGTAAAGGTGAGTTGGGGTGCTGCATAAAACCAGAGATTGAAATGAGCACAGATAAAGTTCCTTAAGCCAAATATGGAATAGACAAGAGCTACTCCTTGCTCAACGAAATGGACTCAACACCCCATATTAAACGCCTAAGAATGTACCTGACCCTTAAGTATCTTAAAACCTATGGATTGCTATGTCTCCGAAAGAGAATCAAGCATGTGTACAGGGACATAAACGCAGCAGTGATAGGATTGGAGAGGTTCGGTGAGCAAATGAAGACCCTTTGAAGTCATATTGCATGGTACCCATTCCACGGGTTTCAACTACCCAGGTTTAAGGTATTCTTCCTTCAGCTAAAACATGCATGTGGAACCTAGAGTATGATCAACCATGTGATCGGGAGACGTGTTCAAATATGTCTCAGTTTTCGTACCCTGGTACTCGGGTGCAACATTCCAGACGCTTTACTAACACTCTCCCGACTTGGAGAGTCAGTCCCTTTAACCTCCTGTTTGGCCCAGTTTGCAATTTCTGCGGAAGATGAACAGGAATAGCGAGAACCAATGAGAGACTAGCTGGAGGTGTCTGGACGGGCAAATTTAACTCTCATTTCCCACCAGGAAGAGGAAATAACCAAAGGCTCAGCGTGCCGTGCCGGAACCAGATTAGGGCCTGAAGCCATCCTGCGGTGTTGCGGCCAGCTCACAAGAAAACGAGTTGAAGAAAGGAGCTCAGGGGCACTGTAATTCACAAACCTGCAGAGTTATAAATGACAGCTATCGTCCAAAAATATACTGAAGTAAGGCTGCCAAGAGGACTTGAAAGCGGGGCAGAATTGCAGGAAACCGATTTCAGGAGGTAGACTGGAATTGCATTGAAAGCATAGGAAAAGAGGCAGAACGTCCACAATGATGCACTTGGCCAAAAAGGGCGTATGCGTTTTTTCCTGAATATATTCAGGAAAAAACGCATACGCCCTTTTTGGCCAACCAAGCAAGCTTGCAAAGGAAATCTGCACTACAATGAAGTCTCACTTCCCCCCGGTCAAAAGGGCCATCTGAAAAAAGTGTAAAATCCAGAAAGGCAGGACAGGCCATGGAGAACTGGGAGCCTTGTTATGCTGATGGGCGGGATGTAAACTGCCAACAGACACTCGGGAGAAGTGTATGGTGTTTCCTGAAACATCTAAAAAACAAAGCAACAGAGCCTAGGGCACTTCCACTTATGGTCCTATAGCTTAGGGAAATTAAAATCAAAAAGATACAGCCACCCCAATGTTTGGGACGCCTCTGTTTACAAGAACCTCGTTTACCGTACAAGTTCAATATCACAGAAAGTGAAAAATGGATAAAGAACTTGTGGTACTTACGTACAATGCAGTATCACTCAGCAGTGAAATCTATGCCATCAGGCCCGTAGCAGCACAATGAGTGGATTCAGGTACGATGATTCTAACTGAAATAAGTCACACAGAAGAAGAAACATCATAAGATATCAGTAATACACGGAATGTAAACTTGGCTACACAGGAACTGAATTACAGAACAGAACAGGGTCTCAAATTTAGAAAACCAACTTATGCTTGTTTAAGGGTAAAGGTGAGTTGGGGTGCTGCATAAAACCAGAGATTGAAATGAGCACAGATAAAGTTCCTTAAGCCAAATATGGAATAGACAAGAGCTACTCCTTGCTCAACGAAATGGACTCAACACCGCATATTAAACGCCTAAGAATGTACCTGACTCTTAAGTATCTTAAAACCTATGGATTGCTATGTCTCCGAAAGAGAATCAAGCATGTGTACAGGGACATAAACGCAGCAGTGATAGGATTGGAGAGGTTCGGTGAGCAAATGAAGACCCTTTGAAGTCATATTGCATGGTACCCATTCCACGGGTTTCAACTACCCAGGTTTAAGGTATTCTTCCTTCAGCTAAAACATGCATGTGGAACCTAGAGTATGATCAACCATGTGATCGGGAGACGTGTTCAAATATGTCTCAGTTTTCGTACCCTGGTACTCGGGTGCAACATTCCAGACGCTTTACTAACACTCTCCCGACTTGGAGAGTCAGTCCCTTTAACCTCCTGTTTGGCCCAGTTTGCAATTTCTGCGGAAGATGAACAGGAATAGCGAGAACCAATGAGAGACTAGCTGGAGGTGTCTGGACGGGCAAATTTAACTCTCATTTCCCACCAGGAAGAGGAAATAACCAAAGGCTCAGCGTGCCGTGCCGGAACCAGATTAGGGCCTGAAGCCATCCTGCGGTGTTGCGGCCAGCTCACAAGAAAACGAGTTGAAGAAAGGAGCTCAGGGGCACTGTAATTCACAAACCTGCAGAGTTATAAATGACAGCTATCGTCCAAAAATATACTGAAGTAAGGCTGCCAAGAGGACTTGAAAGCGGGGCAGAATTGCAGGAAACCGATTTCAGGAGGTAGACTGGAATTGCATTGAAAGCATAGGAAAAGAGGCAGAACGTCCACAATGATGCACTTGGCCAAAAAGGGCGTATGCGTTTTTTCCTGAATATATTCAGGAAAAAACGCATACGCCCTTTTTGGCCAACCAAGCAAGCTTGCAAAGGAAATCTGCACTACAATGAAGTCTCACTTCCCCCCGGTCAAAAGGGCCATCTGAAAAAAGTGTAAAATCCAGAAAGGCAGGACAGGCCATGGAGAACTGGGAGCCTTGTTATGCTGATGGGCGGGATGTAAACTGCCAACAGACACTCGGGAGAAGTGTATGGTGTTTCCTGAAACATCTAAAAAACAAAGCAACAGAGCCTAGGGCACTTCCACTTATGGTCCTATAGCTTAGGGAAATTAAAATCAAAAAGACACAGCCACCCCAATGTTTGGGACGCCTCTGTTTACAAGAACCTCGTTTACCGTACAAGTTCAATATCACAGAAAGTGAAAAATGGATAAAGAACTTGTGGTACTTACGTACAATGCAGTATCACTCAGCAGTGAAATCTATGCCATCAGGCCCGTAGCAGCACAATGAGTGGATTCAGGTACGATGATTCTAACTGAAATAAGTCACACAGAAAAAGAAACATCATAAGATATCAGTAATACACGGAATGTAAACTTGGCTACACAGGAACTGAATTACAGAACAGAACAGGGTCTCAAATTTAGAAAACCAACTTATGCTTGTTTAAGGGTAAAGGTGAGTTGGGGTGCTGCATAAAACCAGAGATTGAAATGAGCACAGATAAAGTTCCTTAAGCCAAATATGGAATAGACAAGAGCTACTCCTTGCTCAACGAAATGGACTCAACACCCCATATTAAACGCCTAAGAATGTACCTGACCCTTAAGTATCTTAAAACCTATGGATTGCTATGTCTCCGAAAGAGAATCAAGCATGTGTACAGGGACATAAACGCAGCAGTGATAGGATTGGAGAGGTTCGGTGAGCAAATGAAGACCCTTTGAAGTCATATTGCATGGTACCCATTCCACGGGTTTCAACTACCCAGGTTTAAGGTATTCTTCCTTCAGCTAAAACATGCATGTGGAACCTAGAGTATGATCAACCATGTGATCGGGAGACGTGTTCAAATATGTCTCAGTTTTCGTACCCTGGTACTCGGGTGCAACATTCCAGACGCTTTACTAACACTCTCCCGACTTGGAGAGTCAGTCCCTTTAACCTCCTGTTTGGCCCAGTTTGCAATTTCTGCGGAAGATGAACAGGAATAGCGAGAACCAATGAGAGACTAGCTGGAGGTGTCTGGACGGGCAAATTTAACTCTCATTTCCCACCAGGAAGAGGAAATAACCAAAGGCTCAGCGTGCCGTGCCGGAACCAGATTAGGGCCTGAAGCCATCCTGCGGTGTTGCGGCCAGCTCACAAGAAAACGAGTTGAAGAAAGGAGCTCAGGGGCACTGTAATTCACAAACCTGCAGAGTTATAAATGACAGCTATCGTCCAAAAATATACTGAAGTAAGGCTGCCAAGAGGACTTGAAAGCGGGGCAGAATTGCAGGAAACCGATTTCAGGAGGTAGACTGGAATTGCATTGAAAGCATAGGAAAAGAGGCAGAACGTCCACAATGATGCACTTGGCCAAAAAGGGCGTATGCGTTTTTTCCTGAATATATTCAGGAAAAAACGCATACGCCCTTTTTGGCCAACCAAGCAAGCTTGCAAAGGAAATCTGCACTACAATGAAGTCTCACTTCCCCCCGGTCAAAAGGGCCATCTGAAAAAAGTGTAAAATCCAGAAAGGCAGGACAGGCCATGGAGAACTGGGAGCCTTGTTATGCTGATGGGCGGGATGTAAACTGCCAACAGACACTCGGGAGAAGTGTATGGTGTTTCCTGAAACATCTAAAAAACAAAGCAACAGAGCCTAGGGCACTTCCACTTATGGTCCTATAGCTTAGGGAAATTAAAATCAAAAAGATACAGCCACCCCAATGTTTGGGACGCCTCTGTTTACAAGAACCTCGTTTACCGTACAAGTTCAATATCACAGAAAGTGAAAAATGGATAAAGAACTTGTGGTACTTACGTACAATGCAGTATCACTCAGCAGTGAAATCTATGCCATCAGGCCCGTAGCAGCACAATGAGTGGATTCAGGTACGATGATTCTAACTGAAATAAGTCACACAGAAGAAGAAACATCATAAGATATCAGTAATACACGGAATGTAAACTTGGCTACACAGGAACTGAATTACAGAACAGAACAGGGTCTCAAATTTAGAAAACCAACTTATGCTTGTTTAAGGGTAAAGGTGAGTTGGGGTGCTGCATAAAACCAGAGATTGAAATGAGCACAGATAAAGTTCCTTAAGCCAAATATGGAATAGACAAGAGCTACTCCTTGCTCAACGAAATGGACTCAACACCGCATATTAAACGCCTAAGAATGTACCTGACTCTTAAGTATCTTAAAACCTATGGATTGCTATGTCTCCGAAAGAGAATCAAGCATGTGTACAGGGACATAAACGCAGCAGTGATAGGATTGGAGAGGTTCGGTGAGCAAATGAAGACCCTTTGAAGTCATATTGCATGGTACCCATTCCACGGGTTTCAACTACCCAGGTTTAAGGTATTCTTCCTTCAGCTAAAACATGCATGTGGAACCTAGAGTATGATCAACCATGTGATCGGGAGACGTGTTCAAATATGTCTCAGTTTTCGTACCCTGGTACTCGGGTGCAACATTCCAGACGCTTTACTAACACTCTCCCGACTTGGAGAGTCAGTCCCTTTAACCTCCTGTTTGGCCCAGTTTGCAATTTCTGCGGAAGATGAACAGGAATAGCGAGAACCAATGAGAGACTAGCTGGAGGTGTCTGGACGGGCAAATTTAACTCTCATTTCCCACCAGGAAGAGGAAATAACCAAAGGCTCAGCGTGCCGTGCCGGAACCAGATTAGGGCCTGAAGCCATCCTGCGGTGTTGCGGCCAGCTCACAAGAAAACGAGTTGAAGAAAGGAGCTCAGGGGCACTGTAATTCACAAACCTGCAGAGTTATAAATGACAGCTATCGTCCAAAAATATACTGAAGTAAGGCTGCCAAGAGGACTTGAAAGCGGGGCAGAATTGCAGGAAACCGATTTCAGGAGGTAGACTGGAATTGCATTGAAAGCATAGGAAAAGAGGCAGAACGTCCACAATGATGCACTTGGCCAAAAAGGGCGTATGCATTTTTTCCTGAATATATTCAGGAAAAAACGCATACGCCCTTTTTGGCCAACCAAGCAAGCTTGCAAAGGAAATCTGCACTACAATGAAGTCTCACTTCCCCCCGGTCAAAAGGGCCATCTGAAAAAAGTGTAAAATCCAGAAAGGCAGGACAGGCCATGGAGAACTGGGAGCCTTGTTATGCTGATGGGCGGGATGTAAATTGCCAACAGACACTCGGGAGAAGTGTATGGTGTTTCCTGAAACATCTAAAAAACAAAGCAACAGAGCCTAGGGCACTTCCACTTATGGTCCTATAGCTTAGGGAAATTAAAATCAAAAAGACAGAGCCACCCCAATGTTTGGGACGCCTCTGTTTACAAGAACCTCGTTTACCGTACAAGTTCAATATCACAGAAAGTGAAAAATGGATAAAGAACTTGTGGTACTTACGTACAATGCAGTATCACTCAGCAGTGAAATCTATGCCATCAGGCCCGTAGCAGCACAATGAGTGGATTCAGGTACGATGATTCTAACTGAAATAAGTCACACAGAAGAAGAAACATCATAAGATATCAGTAATACACGGAATGTAAACTTGGCTACACAGGAACTGAATTACAGAACAGAACAGGGTCTCAAATTTAGAAAACCAACTTATGCTTGTTTAAGGGTAAAGGTGAGTTGGGGTGCTGCATAAAACCAGAGATTGAAATGAGCACAGATAAAGTTCCTTAATCCAAATATGGAATAGACAAGAGCTACTCCTTGCTCAACGAAATGGACTCAACACCCCATATTAAACGCCTAAGAATGTACCTGACTCTTAAGTATCTTAAAACCTATGGATTGCTATGTCTCCGAAAGAGAATCAAGCATGTGTACAGGGACATAAACGCAGCAGTGATAGGATTGGAGAGGTTCGGTGAGCAAATGAAGACCCTTTGAAGTCATATTGCATGGTACCCATTCCACGGGTTTCAACTACCCAGGTTTAAGGTATTCTTCCTTCAGCTAAAACATGCATGTGGAACCTAGAGTATGATCAACCATGTGATCGGGAGACGTGTTCAAATATGTCTCAGTTTTCGTACCCTGGTACTCGGGTGCAACATTCCAGACGCTTTACTAACACTCTCCCGACTTGGAGAGTCAGTCCCTTTAACCTCCTGTTTGGCCCAGTTTGCAATTTCTGCGGAAGATGAACAGGAATAGCGAGAACCAATGAGAGACTAGCTGGAGGTGTCTGGACGGGCAAATTTAACTCTCATTTCCCACCAGGAAGAGGAAATAACCAAAGGCTCAGCGTGCCGTGCCGGAACCAGATTAGGGCCTGAAGCCATCCTGCGGTGTTGCGGCCAGCTCACAAGAAAACGAGTTGAAGAAAGGAGCTCAGGGGCACTGTAATTCACAAACCTGCAGAGTTATAAATGACAACTATCGTCCAAAAATATACTGAAGTAAGGCTGCCAAGAGGACTTGAAAGCGGGGCAGAATTGCAGGAAACCGATTTCAGGAGGTAGACTGGAATTGCATTGAAAGCATAGGAAAAGAGGCAGAACGTCCACAATGATGCACTTGGCCAAAAAGGGCGTATGCGTTTTTTCCTGAATATATTCAGGAAAAAACGCATACGCCCTTTTTGGCCAACCAAGCAAGCTTGCAAAGGAAATCTGCACTACAATGAAGTCTCACTTCCCCCCGGTCAAAAGGGCCATCTGAAAAAAGTGTAAAATCCAGAAAGGCAGGACAGGCCATGGAGAACTGGGAGCCTTGTTATGCTGATGGGCGGGATGTAAATTACCAACAGACACTCGGGAGAAGTGTATGGTGTTTCCTGAAACATCTAAAAAACAAAGCAACAGAGCCTAGGGCACTTCCACTTATGGTCCTATAGCTTAGGGAAATTAAAATCAAAAAGATACAGCCACCCCAATGTTTGGGACGCCTCTGTTTACAAGAACCTCGTTTACCGTACAAGTTCAATATCACAGAAAGTGAAAAATGGATAAAGAACTTGTGGTACTTACGTACAATGCAGTATCACTCAGCAGTGAAATCTATGTCATCAGGCCCGTAGCAGCACAATGAGTGGATTCAGGTACGATGATTCTAACTGAAATAAGTCACACAGAAAAAGAAACATCATAAGATATCAGTAATACACGGAATGTAAACTTGGCTACACAGGAACTGAATTACAGAACAGAACAGGGTCTCAAATTTAGAAAACCAACTTATGCTTGTTTAAGGGTAAAGGTGAGTTGGGGTGCTGCATAAAACCAGAGATTGAAATGAGCACAGATAAAGTTCCTTAAGCCAAATATGGAATAGACAAGAGCTACTCCTTGCTCAACGAAATGGACTCAACACCCCATATTAAACGCCTAAGAATGTACCTGACTCTTAAGTATCTTAAAACCTATGGATTGCTATGTCTCCGAAAGAGAATCAAGCATGTGTACAGGGACATAAACGCAGCAGTGATAGGATTGGAGAGGTTCGGTGAGCAAATGAAGACCCTTTGAAGTCATATTGCATGGTACCCATTCCACGGGTTTCAACTACCCAGGTTTAAGGTATTCTTCCTTCAGCTAAAACATGCATGTGGAACCTAGAGTATGATCAACCATGTGATCGGGAGACGTGTTCAAATATGTCTCAGTTTTCGTACCCTGGTACTCGGGTGCAACATTCCAGACGCTTTACTAACACTCTCCCGACTTGGAGAGTCAGTCCCTTTAACCTCCTGTTTGGCCCAGTTTGCAATTTCTGCGGAAGATGAACAGGAATAGCGAGAACCAATGAGAGACTAGCTGGAGGTGTCTGGACGGGCAAATTTAACTCTCATTTCCCACCAGGAAGAGGAAATAACCAAAGGCTCAGCGTGCCGTGCCGGAACCAGATTAGGGCCTGAAGCCATCCTGCGGTGTTGCGGCCAGCTCACAAGAAAACGAGTTGAAGAAAGGAGCTCAGGGGCACTGTAATTCACAAACCTGCAGAGTTATAAATGACAGCTATCGTCCAAAAATATACTGAAGTAAGGCTGCCAAGAGGACTTGAAAGCGGGGCAGAATTGCAGGAAACCGATTTCAGGAGGTAGACTGGAATTGCATTGAAAGCATAGGAAAAGAGGCAGAACGTCCACAATGATGCACTTGGCCAAACAGGGCGTATGCGTTTTTTCCTGAATATATTCAGGAAAAAACGCATACGCCCTTTTTGGCCAACCAAGCAAGCTTGCAAAGGAAATCTGCACTACAATGAAGTCTCACTTCCCCCCGGTCAAAAGGGCCATCTGAAAAAAGTGTAAAATCCAGAAAGGCAGGACAGGCCATGGAGAACTGGGAGCCTTGTTATGCTGATGGGCGGGATGTAAACTGCCAACAGACACTCGGGAGAAGTGTATGGTGTTTCCTGAAACATCTAAAAAACAAAGCAACAGAGCCTAGGGCACTTCCACTTATGGTCCTATAGCTTAGGGAAATTAAAATCAAAAAGATACAGCCACCCCAATGTTTGGGACGCCTCTGTTTACAAGAACCTCGTTTACCGTACAAGTTCAATATCACAGAAAGTGAAAAATGGATAAAGAACTTGTGGTACTTACGTACAATGCAGTATCACTCAGCAGTGAAATCTATGTCATCAGGCCCGTAGCAGCACAATGAGTGGATTCAGGTACGATGATTCTAATTGAAATAAGTCACACAGAAGAAGAAACATCATAAGATATCAGTAATACACGGAATGTAAACTTGGCTACACAGGAACTGAATTACAGAACAGAACAGGGTCTCAAATTTAGAAAACCAACTTATGCTTGTTTAAGGGTAAAGGTGAGTTGGGGTGCTGCATAAAACCAGAGATTGAAATGAGCACAGATAAAGTTCCTTAAGCCAAATATGGAATAGACAAGAGCTACTCCTTGCTCAACGAAATGGACTCAACACCGCATATTAAACGCCTAAGAATGTACCTGACTCTTAAGTATCTTAAAACCTATGGATTGCTATGTCTCCGAAAGAGAATCAAGCATGTGTACAGGGACATAAACGCAGCAGTGATAGGATTGGAGAGGTTCGGTAAGCAAATGAAGACCCTTTGAAGTCATATTGCATGGTACCCATTCCACGGGTTTCAACTACCCAGGTTTAAGGTATTCTTCCTTCAGCTAAAACATGCATGTGGAACCTAGAGTATGATCAACCATGTGATCGGGAGACGTGTTCAAATATGTCTCAGTTTTCGTACCTGGTACTCGGGTGCAACATTCCAGACGCTTTACTAACACTCTCCCGACTTGGAGAGTCAGTCCCTTTAACCTCCTGTTTGGCCCAGTTTGCAATTTCTGCGGAAGATGAACAGGAATAGCGAGAACCAATGAGAGACTAGCTGGAGGTGTCTGGACGGGCAAATTTAACTCTCATTTCCCACCAGGAAGAGGAAATAACCAAAGGCTCAGCGTGCCGTGCCGGAACCAGATTAGGGCCTGAAGCCATCCTGCGGTGTTGCGGCCAGCTCACAAGAAAGCGAGTTGAAGAAAGGAGCTCAGGGGCACTGTAATTCACAAACCTGCAGAGTTATAAATGACAGCTATCGTCCAAAAATATACTGAAGTAAGGCTGCCAAGAGGACTTGAAAGCGGGGCAGAATTGCAGGAAACCGATTTCAGGAGGTAGACTGGAATTGCATTGAAAGCATAGGAAAAGAGGCAGAACGTCCACAATGATGCACTTGGCCAAAAAGGGCGTATGCGTTTTTTCCTGAATATATTCAGGAAAAAACGCATACGCCCTTTTTGGCCAACCAAGCAAGCTTGCAAAGGAAATCTGCACTACAATGAAGTCTCACTTCCCCCCGGTCAAAAGGGCCATCTGAAAAAAGTGTAAAATCCAGAAAGGCAGGACAGGCCATGGAGAACTGGGAGCCTTGTTATGCTGATGGGCGGGATGTAAACTGCCAACAGACACTCGGGAGAAGTGTATGGTGTTTCCTGAAACATCTAAAAAACAAAGCAACAGAGCCTAGGGCACTTCCACTTATGGTCCTATAGCTTAGGGAAATTAAAATCAAAAAGATACAGCCACCCCAATGTTTGGGACGCCTCTGTTTACAAGAACCTCGTTTACCGTACAAGTTCAATATCACAGAAAGTGAAAAATGGATAAAGAACTTGTGGTACTTACGTACAATGCAGTATCACTCAGCAGTGAAATCTATGCCATCAGGCCCATAGCAGCACAATGAGTGGATTCAGGTACGATGATTCTAACTGAAATAAGTCACACAGAAAAAGAAACATCATAAGATATCAGTAATACACGGAATGTAAACTTGGCTACACAGGAACTGAATTACAGAACAGAACAGGGTCTCAAATTTAGAAAACCAACTTATGCTTGTTTAAGGGTAAAGGTGAGTTGGGGTGCTGCATAAAACCAGAGATTGAAATGAGCACAGATAAAGTTCCTTAAGCCAAATATGGAATAGACAAGAGCTACTCCTTGCTCAACGAAATGGACTCAACACCCCATATTAAACGCCTAAGAATGTACCTGACTCTTAAGTATCTTAAAACCTATGGATTGCTATGTCTCCGAAAGAGAATCAAGCATGTGTACAGGGACATAAACGCAGCAGTGATAGGATTGGAGAGGTTCGGTGAGCAAATGAAGACCCTTTGAAGTCATATTGCATGGTACCCATTCCACGGGTTTCAACTACCCAGGTTTAAGGTATTCTTCCTTCAGCTAAAACATGCATGTGGAACCTAGAGTATGATCAACCATGTGATCGGGAGACGTGTTCAAATATGTCTCAGTTTTCGTACCCTGGTACTCGGGTGCAACATTCCAGAC
The DNA here is from genome assembly GCF_963455315.2 of Globicephala melas. NCBI lineage: Eukaryota > Metazoa > Chordata > Mammalia > Artiodactyla > Delphinidae > Globicephala > Globicephala melas. The sequence continues at coordinate 1,342,332 of NW_027207239.1, read as the reverse complement.
GCTTTACTAACACTCTCCCGACTTGGAGAGTCAGTCCCTTTAACCTCCTGTTTGGCCCAGTTTGCAATTTCTGCGGAAGATGAACAGGAATAGCGAGAACCAATGAGAGACTAGCTGGAGGTGTCTGGACGGGCAAATTTAACTCTCATTTCCCACCAGGAAGAGGAAATAACCAAAGGCTCAGCGTGCCGTGCCGGAACCAGATTAGGGCCTGAAGCCATCCTGCGGTGTTGCGGCCAGCTCACAAGAAAACGAGTTGAAGAAAGGAGCTCAGGGGCACTGTAATTCACAAACCTGCAGAGTTATAAATGACAGCTATCGTCCAAAAATATACTGAAGTAAGGCTGCCAAGAGGACTTGAAAGCGGGGCAGAATTGCAGGAAACCGATTTCAGGAGGTAGACTGGAATTGCATTGAAAGCATAGGAAAAGAGGCAGAACGTCCACAATGATGCACTTGGCCAAAAAGGGCGTATGCGTTTTTTCCTGAATATATTCAGGAAAAAACGCATACGCCCTTTTTGGCCAACCAAGCAAGCTTGCAAAGGAAATCTGCACTACAATGAAGTCTCACTTCCCCCCGGTCAAAAGGGCCATCTGAAAAAAGTGTAAAATCCAGAAAGGCAGGACAGGCCATGGAGAACTGGGAGCCTTGTTATGCTGATGGGCGGGATGTAAATTGCCAACAGACACTCGGGAGAAGTGTATGGTGTTTCCTGAAACATCTAAAAAACAAAGCAACAGAGCCTAGGGCACTTCCACTTATGGTCCTATAGCTTAGGGAAATTAAAATCAAAAAGACACAGCCACCCCAATGTTTGGGACGCCTCTGTTTACAAGAACCTCGTTTACCGTACAAGTTCAATATCACAGAAAGTGAAAAATGGATAAAGAACTTGTGGTACTTACGTACAATGCAGTATCACTCAGCAGTGAAATCTATGCCATCAGGCCCGTAGCAGCACAATGAGTGGATTCAGGTACGATGATTCTAACTGAAATAAGTCACACAGAAAAAGAAACATCATAAGATATCAGTAATACACGGAATGTAAACTTGGCTACACAGGAACTGAATTACAGAACAGAACAGGGTCTCAAATTTAGAAAACCAACTTATGCTTGTTTAAGGGTAAAGGTGAGTTGGGGTGCTGCATAAAACCAGAGATTGAAATGAGCACAGATAAAGTTCCTTAAGCCAAATATGGAATAGACAAGAGCTACTCCTTGCTCAACGAAATGGACTCAACACCCCATATTAAACGCCTAAGAATGTACCTGACTCTTAAGTATCTTAAAACCTATGGATTGCTATGTCTCCGAAAGAGAATCAAGCATGTGTACAGGGACATAAACGCAGCAGTGATAGGATTGGAGAGGTTCGGTGAGCAAATGAAGACCCTTTGAAGTCATATTGCATGGTACCCATTCCACGGGTTTCAACTACCCAGGTTTAAGGTATTCTTCCTTCAGCTAAAACATGCATGTGGAACCTAGAGTATGATCAACCATGTGATCGGGAGACGTGTTCAAATATGTCTCAGTTTTCGTACCCTGGTACTCGGGTGCAACATTCCAGACGCTTTACTAACACTCTCCCGACTTGGAGAGTCAGTCCCTTTAACCTCCTGTTTGGCCCAGTTTGCAATTTCTGCGGAAGATGAACAGGAATAGCGAGAACCAATGAGAGACTAGCTGGAGGTGTCTGGACGGGCAAATTTAACTCTCATTTCCCACCAGGAAGAGGAAATAACCAAAGGCTCAGCGTGCCGTGCCGGAACCAGATTAGGGCCTGAAGCCATCCTGCGGTGTTGCGGCCAGCTCACAAGAAAACGAGTTGAAGAAAGGAGCTCAGGGGCACTGTAATTCACAAACCTGCAGAGTTATAAATGACAACTATCGTCCAAAAATATACTGAAGTAAGGCTGCCAAGAGGACTTGAAAGCGGGGCAGAATTGCAGGAAACCGATTTCAGGAGGTAGACTGGAATTGCATTGAAAGCATAGGAAAAGAGGCAGAACGTCCACAATGATGCACTTGGCCAAAAAGGGCGTATGCGTTTTTTCCTGAATATATTCAGGAAAAAACGCATACGCCCTTTTTGGCCAACCAAGCAAGCTTGCAAAGGAAATCTGCACTACAATGAAGTCTCACTTCCCCCCGGTCAAAAGGGCCATCTGAAAAAAGTGTAAAATCCAGAAAGGCAGGACAGGCCATGGAGAACTGGGAGCCTTGTTATGCTGATGGGCGGGATGTAAACTGCCAACAGACACTCGGGAGAAGTGTATGGTGTTTCCTGAAACATCTAAAACACAAAGCAACAGAGCCTAGGGCACTTCCACTTATGGTCCTATAGCTTAGGGAAATTAAAATCAAAAAGATACAGCCACCCCAATGTTTGGGACGCCTCTGTTTACAAGAACCTCGTTTACCGTACAAGTTCAATATCACAGAAAGTGAAAAATGGATAAAGAACTTGTGGTACTTACGTACAATGCAGTATCACTCAGCAGTGAAATCTATGTCATCAGGCCCGTAGCAGCACAATGAGTGGATTCAGGTACGATGATTCTAATTGAAATAAGTCACACAGAAGAAGAAACATCATAAGATATCAGTAATACACGGAATGTAAACTTGGCTACACAGGAACTGAATTACAGAACAGAACAGGGTCTCAAATTTAGAAAACCAACTTATGCTTGTTTAAGGGTAAAGGTGAGTTGGGGTGCTGCATAAAACCAGAGATTGAAATGAGCACAGATAAAGTTCCTTAAGCCAAATATGGAATAGACAAGAGCTACTCCTTGCTCAACGAAATGGACTCAACACCCCATATTAAACGCCTAAGAATGTACCTGACTCTTAAGTATCTTAAAACCTATGGATTGCTATGTCTCCGAAAGAGAATCAAGCATGTGTACAGGGACATAAACGCAGCAGTGATAGGATTGGAGAGGTTCGGTGAGCAAATGAAGACCCTTTGAAGTCATATTGCATGGTACCCATTCCACGGGTTTCAACTACCCAGGTTTAAGGTATTCTTCCTTCAGCTAAAACATGCATGTGGAACCTAGAGTATGATCAACCATGTGATCAGGAGACGTGTTCAAATATGTCTCAGTTTTCGTACCCTGGTACTCGGGTGCAACATTCCAGACGCTTTACTAACACTCTCCCGACTTGGAGAGTCAGTCCCTTTAACCTCCTGTTTGGCCCAGTTTGCAATTTCTGCGGAAGATGAACAGGAATAGCGAGAACCAATGAGAGACTAGCTGGAGGTGTCTGGACGGGCAAATTTAACTCTCATTTCCCACCAGGAAGAGGAAATAACCAAAGGCTCAGCGTGCCGTGCCGGAACCAGATTAGGGCCTGAAGCCATCCTGCGGTGTTGCGGCCAGCTCACAAGAAAGCGAGTTGAAGAAAGGAGCTCAGGGGCACTGTAATTCACAAACCTGCAGAGTTATAAATGACAGCTATCGTCCAAAAATATACTGAAGTAAGGCTGCCAAGAGGACTTGAAAGCGGGGCAGAATTGCAGGAAACCGATTTCAGGAGGTAGACTGGAATTGCATTGAAAGCATAGGAAAAGAGGCAGAACGTCCACAATGATGCACTTGGCCAAAAAGGGCGTATGCGTTTTTTCCTGAATATATTCAGGAAAAAACGCATACGCCCTTTTTGGCCAACCAAGCAAGCTTGCAAAGGAAATCTGCACTACAATGAAGTCTCACTTCCCCCCGGTCAAAAGGGCCATCTGAAAAAAGTGTAAAATCCAGAAAGGCAGGACAGGCCATGGAGAACTGGGAGCCTTGTTATGCTGATGGGCGGGATGTAAACTGCCAACAGACACTCGGGAGAAGTGTATGGTGTTTCCTGAAACATCTAAAAAACAAAGCAACAGAGCCTAGGGCACTTCCACTTATGGTCCTATAGCTTAGGGAAATTAAAATCAAAAAGATACAGCCACCCCAATGTTTGGGACGCCTCTGTTTACAAGAACCTCGTTTACCGTACAAGTTCAATATCACAGAAAGTGAAAAATGGATAAAGAACTTGTGGTACTTACGTACAATGCAGTATCACTCAGCAGTGAAATCTATGCCATCAGGCCCGTAGCAGCACAATGAGTGGATTCAGGTACGATGATTCTAACTGAAATAAGTCACACAGAAAAAGAAACATCATAAGATATCAGTAATACACGGAATGTAAACTTGGCTACACAGGAACTGAATTACAGAACAGAACAGGGTCTCAAATTTAGAAAACCAACTTATGCTTGTTTAAGGGTAAAGGTGAGTTGGGGTGCTGCATAAAACCAGAGATTGAAATGAGCACAGATAAAGTTCCTTAAGCCAAATATGGAATAGACAAGAGCTACTCCTTGCTCAACGAAATGGACTCAACACCGCATATTAAACGCCTAAGAATGTACCTGACTCTTAAGTATCTTAAAACCTATGGATTGCTATGTCTCCGAAAGAGAATCAAGCATGTGTACAGGGACATAAACGCAGCAGTGATAGGATTGGAGAGGTTCGGTGAGCAAATGAAGACCCTTTGAAGTCATATTGCATGGTACCCATTCCACGGGTTTCAACTACCCAGGTTTAAGGTATTCTTCCTTCAGCTAAAACATGCATGTGGAACCTAGAGTATGATCAACCATGTGATCGGGAGACGTGTTCAAATATGTCTCAGTTTTCGTACCCTGGTACTCGGGTGCAACATTCCAGACGCTTTACTAACACTCTCCCGACTTGGAGAGTCAGTCCCTTTAACCTCCTGTTTGGCCCAGTTTGCAATTTCTGCGGAAGATGAACAGGAATAGCGAGAACCAATGAGAGACTAGCTGGAGGTGTCTGGACGGGCAAATTTAACTCTCATTTCCCACCAGGAAGAGGAAATAACCAAAGGCTCAGCGTGCCGTGCCGGAACCAGATTAGGGCCTGAAGCCATCCTGCGGTGTTGCGGCCAGCTCACAAGAAAACGAGTTGAAGAAAGGAGCTCAGGGGCACTGTAATTCACAAACCTGCAGAGTTATAAATGACAACTATCGTCCAAAAATATACTGAAGTAAGGCTGCCAAGAGGACTTGAAAGCGGGGCAGAATTGCAGGAAACCGATTTCAGGAGGTAGACTGGAATTGCATTGAAAGCATAGGAAAAGAGGCAGAACGTCCACAATGATGCACTTGGCCAAAAAGGGCGTATGCGTTTTTTCCTGAATATATTCAGGAAAAAACGCATACGCCCTTTTTGGCCAACCAAGCAAGCTTGCAAAGGAAATCTGCACTACAATGAAGTCTCACTTCCCCCCGGTCAAAAGGGCCATCTGAAAAAAGTGTAAAATCCAGAAAGGCAGGACAGGCCATGGAGAACTGGGAGCCTTGTTATGCTGATGGGCGGGATGTAAACTGCCAACAGACACTCGGGAGAAGTGTATGGTGTTTCCTGAAACATCTAAAAAACAAAGCAACAGAGCCTAGGGCACTTCCACTTATGGTCCTATAGCTTAGGGAAATTAAAATCAAAAAGATACAGCCACCCCAATGTTTGGGACGCCTCTGTTTACAAGAACCTCGTTTACCGTACAAGTTCAATATCACAGAAAGTGAAAAATGGATAAAGAACTTGTGGTACTTACGTACAATGCAGTATCACTCAGCAGTGAAATCTATGCCATCAGGCCCGTAGCAGCACAATGAGTGGATTCAGGTACGATGATTCTAACTGAAATAAGTCACACAGAAAAAGAAACATCATAAGATATCAGTAATACACGGAATGTAAACTTGGCTACACAGGAACTGAATTACAGAACAGAACAGGGTCTCAAATTTAGAAAACCAACTTATGCTTGTTTAAGGGTAAAGGTGAGTTGGGGTGCTGCATAAAACCAGAGATTGAAATGAGCACAGATAAAGTTCCTTAAGCCAAATATGGAATAGACAAGAGCTACTCCTTGCTCAACGAAATGGACTCAACACCGCATATTAAACGCCTAAGAATGTACCTGACTCTTAAGTATCTTAAAACCTATGGATTGCTATGTCTCCGAAAGAGAATCAAGCATGTGTACAGGGACATAAACGCAGCAGTGATAGGATTGGAGAGGTTCGGTGAGCAAATGAAGACCCTTTGAAGTCATATTGCATGGTACCCATTCCACGGGTTTCAACTACCCAGGTTTAAGGTATTCTTCCTTCAGCTAAAACATGCATGTGGAACCTAGAGTATGATCAACCATGTGATCGGGAGACGTGTTCAAATATGTCTCAGTTTTCGTACCCTGGTACTCGGGTGCAACATTCCAGACGCTTTACTAACACTCTCCCGACTTGGAGAGTCAGTCCCTTTAACCTCCTGTTTGGCCCAGTTTGCAATTTCTGCGGAAGATGAACAGGAATAGCGAGAACCAATGAGAGACTAGCTGGAGGTGTCTGGACGGGCAAATTTAACTCTCATTTCCCACCAGGAAGAGGAAATAACCAAAGGCTCAGCGTGCCGTGCCGGAACCAGATTAGGGCCTGAAGCCATCCTGCGGTGTTGCGGCCAGCTCACAAGAAAACGAGTTGAAGAAAGGAGCTCAGGGGCACTGTAATTCACAAACCTGCAGAGTTATAAATGACAACTATCGTCCAAAAATATACTGAAGTAAGGCTGCCAAGAGGACTTGAAAGCGGGGCAGAATTGCAGGAAACCGATTTCAGGAGGTAGACTGGAATTGCATTGAAAGCATAGGAAAAGAGGCAGAACGTCCACAATGATGCACTTGGCCAAAAAGGGCGTATGCGTTTTTTCCTGAATATATTCAGGAAAAAACGCATACGCCCTTTTTGGCCAACCAACCAAGCTTGCAAAGGAAATCTGCACTACAATGAAGTCTCACTTCCCCCCGGTCAAAAGGGCCATCTGAAAAAAGTGTAAAATCCAGAAAGGCAGGACAGGCCATGGAGAACTGGGAGCCTTGTTATGCTGATGGGCGGGATGTAAACTGCCAACAGACACTCGGGAGAAGTGTATGGTGTTTCCTGAAACATCTAAAAAACAAAGCAACAGAGCCTAGGGCACTTCCACTTATGGTCCTATAGCTTAGGGAAATTAAAATCAAAAAGATACAGCCACCCCAATGTTTGGGACGCCTCTGTTTACAAGAACCTCGTTTACCGTACAAGTTCAATATCACAGAAAGTGAAAAATGGATAAAGAACTTGTGGTACTTACGTACAATGCAGTATCACTCAGCAGTGAAATCTATGTCATCAGGCCCGTAGCAGCACAATGAGTGGATTCAGGTACGATGATTCTAACTGAAATAAGTCACACAGAAAAAGAAACATCATAAGATATCAGTAATACACGGAATGTAAACTTGGCTACACAGGAACTGAATTACAGAACAGAACAGGGTCTCAAATTTAGAAAACCAACTTATGCTTGTTTAAGGGTAAAGGTGAGTTGGGGTGCTGCATAAAACCAGAGATTGAAATGAGCACAGATAAAGTTCCTTAAGCCAAATATGGAATAGACAAGAGCTACTCCTTGCTCAACGAAATGGACTCAACACCGCATATTAAACGCCTAAGAATGTACCTGACTCTTAAGTATCTTAAAACCTATGGATTGCTATGTCTCCGAAAGAGAATCAAGCATGTGTACAGGGACATAAACGCAGCAGTGATAGGATTGGAGAGGTTCGGTGAGCAAATGAAGACCCTTTGAAGTCATATTGCATGGTACCCATTCCACGGGTTTCAACTACCCAGGTTTAAGGTATTCTTCCTTCAGCTAAAACATGCATGTGGAACCTAGAGTATGATCAACCATGTGATCGGGAGACGTGTTCAAATATGTCTCAGTTTTCGTACCCTGGTACTCGGGTGCAACATTCCAGACGCTTTACTAACACTCTCCCGACTTGGAGAGTCAGTCCCTTTAACCTCCTGTTTGGCCCAGTTTGCAATTTCTGCGGAAGATGAACAGGAATAGCGAGAACCAATGAGAGACTAGCTGGAGGTGTCTGGACGGGCAAATTTAACTCTCATTTCCCACCAGGAAGAGGAAATAACCAAAGGCTCAGCGTGCCGTGCCGGAACCAGATTAGGGCCTGAAGCCATCCTGCGGTGTTGCGGCCAGCTCACAAGAAAGCGAGTTGAAGAAAGGAGCTCAGGGGCACTGTAATTCACAAACCTGCAGAGTTATAAATGACAACTATCGTCCAAAAATATACTGAAGTAAGGCTGCCAAGAGGACTTGAAAGCGGGGCAGAATTGCAGGAAACCGATTTCAGGAGGTAGACTGGAATTGCATTGAAAGCATAGGAAAAGAGGCAGAACGTCCACAATGATGCACTTGGCCAAAAAGGGCGTATGCGTTTTTTCCTGAATATATTCAGGAAAAAACGCATACGCCCTTTTTGGCCAACCAAGCAAGCTTGCAAAGGAAATCTGCACTACAATGAAGTCTCACTTCCCCCCGGTCAAAAGGGCCATCTGAAAAAAGTGTAAAATCCAGAAAGGCAGGACAGGCCATGGAGAACTGGGAGCCTTGTTATGCTGATGGGCGGGATGTAAACTGCCAACAGACACTCGGGAGAAGTGTATGGTGTTTCCTGAAATATCTAAAAAACAAAGCAACAGAGCCTAGGGCACTTCCACTTATGGTCCTATAGCTTAGGGAAATTAAAATCAAAAAGATACAGCCACCCCAATGTTTGGGACGCCTCTGTTTACAAGAACCTCGTTTACTGTACAAGTTCAATATCACAGAAAGTGAAAAATGGATAAAGAACTTGTGGTACTTACGTACAATGCAGTATCACTCAGCAGTGAAATCTATGTCATCAGGCCCGTAGCAGCACAATGAGTGGATTCAGGTACGATGATTCTAACTGAAATAAGTCACACAGAGAAAGAAACATCATAAGATATCAGTAATACACGGAATGTAAACTTGGCTACACAGGAACTGAATTACAGAACAGAACAGGGTCTCAAATTTAGAAAACCAACTTATGCTTGTTTAAGGGTAAAGGTGAGTTGGGGTGCTGCATAAAACCAGAGATTGAAATGAGCACAGATAAAGTTCCTTAAGCCAAATATGGAATAGACAAGAGCTACTCCTTGCTCAACGAAATGGACTCAACACCGCATATTAAACGCCTAAGAATGTACCTGACTCTTAAGTATCTTAAAACCTATGGATTGCTATGTCTCCGAAAGAGAATCAAGCATGTGTACAGGGACATAAACGCAGCAGTGATAGGATTGGAGAGGTTCGGTGAGCAAATGAAGACCCTTTGAAGTCATATTGCATGGTACCCATTCCACGGGTTTCAACTACCCAGGTTTAAGGTATTCTTCCTTCAGCTAAAACATGCATGTGGAACCTAGAGTATGATCAACCATGTGATCGGGAGACGTGTTCAAATATGTCTCAGTTTTCGTACCCTGGTACTCGGGTGCAACATTCCAGACGCTTTACTAACACTCTCCCGACTTGGAGAGTCAGTCCCTTTAACCTCCTGTTTGGCCCAGTTTGCAATTTCTGCGGAAGATGAACAGGAATAGCGAGAACCAATGAGAGACTAGCTGGAGGTGTCTGGACGGGCAAATTTAACTCTCATTTCCCACCAGGAAGAGGAAATAACCAAAGGCTCAGCGTGCCGTGCCGGAACCAGATTAGGGCCTGAAGCCATCCTGCGGTGTTGCGGCCAGCTCACAAGAAAACGAGTTGAAGAAAGGAGCTCAGGGGCACTGTAATTCACAAACCTGCAGAGTTATAAATGACAGCTATCGTCCAAAAATATACTGAAGTAAGGCTGCCAAGAGGACTTGAAAGCGGGGCAGAATTGCAGGAAACCGATTTCAGGAGGTAGACTGGAATTGCATTGAAAGCATAGGAAAAGAGGCAGAACGTCCACAATGATGCACTTGGCCAAAAAGGGCGTATGCGTTTTTTCCTGAATATATTCAGGAAAAAACGCATACGCCCTTTTTGGCCAACCAAGCAAGCTTGCAAAGGAAATCTGCACTACAATGAAGTCTCACTTCCCCCCGGTCAAAAGGGCCATCTGAAAAAAGTGTAAAATCCAGAAAGGCAGGACAGGCCATGGAGAACTGGGAGCCTTGTTATGCTGATGGGCGGGATGTAAACTGCCAACAGACACTCGGGAGAAGTGTATGGTGTTTCCTGAAACATCTAAAAAACAAAGCAACAGAGCCTAGGGCACTTCCACTTATGGTCCTATAGCTTAGGGAAATTAAAATCAAAAAGATACAGCCACCCCAATGTTTGGGACGCCTCTGTTTACAAGAACCTCGTTTACCGTACAAGTTCAATATCACAGAAAGTGAAAAATGGATAAAGAACTTGTGGTACTTACGTACAATGCAGTATCACTCAGCAGTGAAATCTATGTCATCAGGCCCGTAGCAGCACAATGAGTGGATTCAGGTACGATGATTCTAACTGAAATAAGTCACACAGAGAAAGAAACATCATAAGATATCAGTAATACACGGAATGTAAACTTGGCTACACAGGAACTGGATTACAGAACAGAACAGGGTCTCAAATTTAGAAAACCAACTTATGCTTGTTTAAGGGTAAAGGTGAGTTGGGGTGCTGCATAAAACCAGAGATTGAAATGAGCACAGATAAAGTTCCTTAAGCCAAATATGGAATAGACAAGAGCTACTCCTTGCTCAACGAAATGGACTCAACACCCCATATTAAACGCCTAAGAATGTACCTGACTCTTAAGTATCTTAAAACCTATGGATTGCTATGTCTCCGAAAGAGAATCAAGCATGTGTACAGGGACATAAACGCAGCAGTGATAGGATTGGAGAGGTTCGGTGAGCAAATGAAGACCCTTTGAAGTCATATTGCATGGTACCCATTCCACGGGTTTCAACTACCCAGGTTTAAGGTATTCTTCCTTCAGCTAAAACATGCATGTGGAACCTAGAGTATGATCAACCATGTGATCGGGAGACGTGTTCAAATATGTCTCAGTTTTCGTACCCTGGTACTCGGGTGCAACATTCCAGACGCTTTACTAACACTCTCCCGACTTGGAGAGTCAGTCCCTTTAACCTCCTGTTTGGCCCAGTTTGCAATTTCTGCGGAAGATGAACAGGAATAGCGAGAACCAATGAGAGACTAGCTGGAGGTGTCTGGACGGGCAAATTTAACTCTCATTTCCCACCAGGAAGAGGAAATAACCAAAGGCTCAGCGTGCCGTGCCGGAACCAGATTAGGGCCTGAAGCCATCCTGCGGTGTTGCGGCCAGCTCACAAGAAAACGAGTTGAAGAAAGGAGCTCAGGGGCACTGTAATTCACAAACCTGCAGAGTTATAAATGACAACTATCGTCCAAAAATATACTGAAGTAAGGCTGCCAAGAGGACTTGAAAGCGGGGCAGAATTGCAGGAAACCGATTTCAGGAGGTAGACTGGAATTGCATTGAAAGCATAGGAAAAGAGGCAGAACGTCCACAATGATGCACTTGGCCAAAAAGGGCGTATGCGTTTTTTCCTGAATATATTCAGGAAAAAACGCATACGCCCTTTTTGGCCAACCAAGCAAGCTTGCAAAGGAAATCTGCACTACAATGAAGTCTCACTTCCCCCCGGTCAAAAGGGCCATCTGAAAAAAGTGTAAAATCCAGAAAGGCAGGACAGGCCATGGAGAACTGGGAGCCTTGTTATGCTGATGGGCGGGATGTAAACTGCCAACAGACACTCGGGAGAAGTGTATGGTGTTTCCTGAAACATCTAAAAAACAAAGCAACAGAGCCTAGGGCACTTCCACTTATGGTCCTATAGCTTAGGGAAATTAAAATCAAAAAGATACAGCCACCCCAATGTTTGGGACGCCTCTGTTTACAAGAACCTCGTTTACCGTACAAGTTCAATATCACAGAAAGTGAAAAATGGATAAAGAACTTGTGGTACTTACGTACAATGCAGTATCACTCAGCAGTGAAATCTATGCCATCAGGCCCGTAGCAGCACAATGAGTGGATTCAGGTACGATGATTCTAACTGAAATAAGTCACACAGAGAAAGAAACATCATAAGATATCAGTAATACACGGAATGTAAACTTGGCTACACAGGAACTGGATTACAGAACAGAACAGGGTCTCAAATTTAGAAAACCAACTTATGCTTGTTTAAGGGTAAAGGTGAGTTGGGGTGCTGCATAAAACCAGAGATTGAAATGAGCACAGATAAAGTTCCTTAAGCCAAATATGGAATAGACAAGAGCTACTCCTTGCTCAACGAAATGGACTCAACACCCCATATTAAACGCCTAAGAATGTACCTGACTCTTAAGTATCTTAAAACCTATGGATTGCTATGTCTCCGAAAGAGAATCAAGCATGTGTACAGGGACATAAACGCAGCAGTGATAGGATTGGAGAGGTTCGGTGAGCAAATGAAGACCCTTTGAAGTCATATTGCATGGTACCCATTCCACGGGTTTCAACTACCCAGGTTTAAGGTATTCTTCCTTCAGCTAAAACATGCATGTGGAACCTAGAGTATGATCAACCATGTGATCGGGAGACGTGTTCAAATATGTCTCAGTTTTCGTACCCTGGTACTCGGGTGCAACATTCCAGACGCTTTACTAACACTCTCCCGACTTGGAGAGTCAGTCCCTTTAACCTCCTGTTTGGCCCAGTTTGCAATTTCTGCGGAAGATGAACAGGAATAGCGAGAACCAATGAGAGACTAGCTGGAGGTGTCTGGACGGGCAAATTTAACTCTCATTTCCCACCAGGAAGAGGAAATAACCAAAGGCTCAGCGTGCCGTGCCGGAACCAGATTAGGGCCTGAAGCCATCCTGCGGTGTTGCGGCCAGCTCACAAGAAAACGAGTTGAAGAAAGGAGCTCAGGGGCACTGTAATTCACAAACCTGCAGAGTTATAAATGACAACTATCGTCCAAAAATATACTGAAGTAAGGCTGCCAAGAGGACTTGAAAGCGGGGCAGAATTGCAGGAAACCGATTTCAGGAGGTAGACTGGAATTGCATTGAAAGCATAGGAAAAGAGGCAGAACGTCCACAATGATGCACTTGGCCAAAAAGGGCGTATGCGTTTTTTCCTGAATATATTCAGGAAAAAACGCATACGCCCTTTTTGGCCAACCAAGCAAGCTTGCAAAGGAAATCTGCACTACAATGAAGTCTCACTTCCCCCCGGTCAAAAGGGCCATCTGAAAAAAGTGTAAAATCCAGAAAGGCAGGACAGGCCATGGAGAACTGGGAGCCTTGTTATGCTGATGGGCGGGATGTAAACTGCCAACAGACACTCGGGAGAAGTGTATGGTGTTTCCTGAAACATCTAAAAAACAAAGCAACAGAGCCTAGGGCACTTCCACTTATGGTCCTATAGCTTAGGGAAATTAAAATCAAAAAGATACAGCCACCCCAATGTTTGGGACGCCTCTGTTTACAAGAACCTCGTTTACCGTACAAGTTCAATATCACAGAAAGTGAAAAATGGATAAAGAACTTGTGGTACTTACGTACAATGCAGTATCACTCAGCAGTGAAATCTATGCCATCAGGCCCGTAGCAGCACAATGAGTGGATTCAGGTACGATGATTCTAACTGAAATAAGTCACACAGAAAAAGAAACATCATAAGATATCAGTAATACACGGAATGTAAACTTGGCTACACAGGAACTGAATTACAGAACAGAACAGGGTCTCAAATTTAGAAAACCAACTTATGCTTGTTTAAGGGTAAAGGTGAGTTGGGGTGCTGCATAAAACCAGAGATTGAAATGAGCACAGATAAAGTTCCTTAAGCCAAATATGGAATAGACAAGAGCTACTCCTTGCTCAACGAAATGGACTCAACACCGCATATTAAACGCCTAAGAATGTACCTGACTCTTAAGTATCTTAAAACCTATGGATTGCTATGTCTCCGAAAGAGAATCAAGCATGTGTACAGGGACATAAACGCAGCAGTGATAGGATTGGAGAGGTTCGGTGAGCAAATGAAGACCCTTTGAAGTCATATTGCATGGTACCCATTCCACGGGTTTCAACTACCCAGGTTTAAGGTATTCTTCCTTCAGCTAAAACATGCATGTGGAACCTAGAGTATGATCAACCATGTGATCGGGAGACGTGTTCAAATATGTCTCAGTTTTCGTACCCTGGTACTCGGGTGCAACATTCCAGACGCTTTACTAACACTCTCCCGACTTGGAGAGTCAGTCCCTTTAACCTCCTGTTTGGCCCAGTTTGCAATTTCTGCGGAAGATGAACAGGAATAGCGAGAACCAATGAGAGACTAGCTGGAGGTGTCTGGACGGGCAAATTTAACTCTCATTTCCCACCAGGAAGAGGAAATAACCAAAGGCTCAGCGTGCCGTGCCGGAACCAGATTAGGGCCTGAAGCCATCCTGCGGTGTTGCGGCCAGCTCACAAGAAAACGAGTTGAAGAAAGGAGCTCAGGGGCACTGTAATTCACAAACCTGCAGAGTTATAAATGACAACTATCGTCCAAAAATATACTGAAGTAAGGCTGCCAAGAGGACTTGAAAGCGGGGCAGAATTGCAGGAAACCGATTTCAGGAGGTAGACTGGAATTGCATTGAAAGCATAGGAAAAGAGGCAGAACGTCCACAATGATGCACTTGGCCAAAAAGGGCGTATGCGTTTTTTCCTGAATATATTCAGGAAAAAACGCATACGCCCTTTTTGGCCAACCAAGCAAGCTTGCAAAGGAAATCTGCACTACAATGAAGTCTCACTTCCCCCCGGTCAAAAGGGCCATCTGAAAAAAGTGTAAAATCCAGAAAGGCAGGACAGGCCATGGAGAACTGGGAGCCTTGTTATGCTGATGGGCGGGATGTAAACTGCCAACAGACACTCGGGAGAAGTGTATGGTGTTTCCTGAAACATCTAAAAAACAAAGCAACAGAGCCTAGGGCACTTCCACTTATGGTCCTATAGCTTAGGGAAATTAAAATCAAAAAGATACAGCCACCCCAATGTTTGGGACGCCTCTGTTTACAAGAACCTCGTTTACCGTACAAGTTCAATATCACAGAAAGTGAAAAATGGATAAAGAACTTGTGGTACTTACGTACAATGCAGTATCACTCAGCAGTGAAATCTATGTCATCAGGCCCGTAGCAGCACAATGAGTGGATTCAGGTACGATGATTCTAACTGAAATAAGTCACACAGAGAAAGAAACATCATAAGATATCAGTAATACACGGAATGTAAACTTGGCTACACAGGAACTGGATTACAGAACAGAACAGGGTCTCAAATTTAGAAAACCAACTTATGCTTGTTTAAGGGTAAAGGTGAGTTGGGGTGCTGCATAAAACCAGAGATTGAAATGAGCACAGATAAAGTTCCTTAAGCCAAATATGGAATAGACAAGAGCTACTCCTTGCTCAACGAAATGGACTCAACACCCCATATTAAACGCCTAAGAATGTACCTGACTCTTAAGTATCTTAAAACCTATGGATTGCTATGTCTCCGAAAGAGAATCAAGCATGTGTACAGGGACATAAACGCAGCAGTGATAGGATTGGAGAGGTTCGGTGAGCAAATGAAGACCCTTTGAAGTCATATTGCATGGTACCCATTCCACGGGTTTCAACTACCCAGGTTTAAGGTATTCTTCCTTCAGCTAAAACATGCATGTGGAACCTAGAGTATGATCAACCATGTGATCGGGAGACGTGTTCAAATATGTCTCAGTTTTCGTACCCTGGTACTCGGGTGCAACATTCCAGACGCTTTACTAACACTCTCCCGACTTGGAGAGTCAGTCCCTTTAACCTCCTGTTTGGCCCAGTTTGCAATTTCTGCGGAAGATGAACAGGAATAGCGAGAACCAATGAGAGACTAGCTGGAGGTGTCTGGACGGGCAAATTTAACTCTCATTTCCCACCAGGAAGAGGAAATAACCAAAGGCTCAGCGTGCCGTGCCGGAACCAGATTAGGGCCTGAAGCCATCCTGCGGTGTTGCGGCCAGCTCACAAGAAAACGAGTTGAAGAAAGGAGCTCAGGGGCACTGTAATTCACAAACCTGCAGAGTTATAAATGACAACTATCGTCCAAAAATATACTGAAGTAAGGCTGCCAAGAGGACTTGAAAGCGGGGCAGAATTGCAGGAAACCGATTTCAGGAGGTAGACTGGAATTGCATTGAAAGCATAGGAAAAGAGGCAGAACGTCCACAATGATGCACTTGGCCAAAAAGGGCGTATGCGTTTTTTCCTGAATATATTCAGGAAAAAACGCATACGCCCTTTTTGGCCAACCAAGCAAGCTTGCAAAGGAAATCTGCACTACAATGAAGTCTCACTTCCCCCCGGTCAAAAGGGCCATCTGAAAAAAGTGTAAATGATGCACTTGGCCAAAAAGTGTAAATGATGCACTTGGCCAAAAAGGGCGTATGCGTTTTTTCCTGAATATATTCAGGAAAAAACGCATACGCCCTTTTTGGCCAACCAAGCAAGCTTGCAAAGGAAATCTGCACTACAATGAAGTCTCACTTCCCCCCGGTCAAAAGGGCCATCTGAAAAAAGTGTAAAATCCAGAAAGGCAGGACAGGCCATGGAGAACTGGGAGCCTTGTTATGCTGATGGGCGGGATGTAAACTGCCAACAGACACTCGGGAGAAGTGTATGGTGTTTCCTGAAACATCTAAAAAACAAAGCAACAGAGCCTAGGGCACTTCCACTTATGGTCCTATAGCTTAGGGAAATTAAAATCAAAAAGATACAGCCACCCCAATGTTTGGGACGCCTCTGTTTACAAGAACCTCGTTTACGGTACAAGTTCAATATCACAGAAAGTGAAAAATGGATAAAGAACTTGTGGTACTTACGTACAATGCAGTATCACTCAGCAGTGAAATCTATGCCATCAGGCCCGTAGCAGCACAATGAGTGGATTCAGGTACGATGATTCTAACTGAAATAAGTCACACAAAAAAAGAAACATCATAAGATATCAGTAATACACGGAATGTAAACTTGGCTACACAGGAACTGAATTACAGAACAGAACAGGGTCTCAAATTTAGAAAACCAACTTATGCTTGTTTAAGGGTAAAGGTGAGTTGGGGTGCTGCATAAAACCAGAGATTGAAATGAGCACAGATAAAGTTCCTTAAGCCAAATATGGAATAGACAAGAGCTACTCCTTGCTCAACGAAATGGACTCAACACCGCATATTAAACGCCTAAGAATGTACCTGACTCTTAAGTATCTTAAAACCTATGGATTGCTATGTCTCCGAAAGAGAATCAAGCATGTGTACAGGGACATAAACGCAGCAGTGATAGGATTGGAGAGGTTCGGTGAGCAAATGAAGACCCTTTGAAGTCATATTGCATGGTACCCATTCCACGGGTTTCAACTACCCAGGTTTAAGGTATTCTTCCTTCAGCTAAAACATGCATGTGGAACCTAGAGTATGATCAACCATGTGATCGGGAGACGTGTTCAAATATGTCTCAGTTTTCGTACCCTGGTACTCGGGTGCAACATTCCAGACGCTTTACTAACACTCTCCCGACTTGGAGAGTCAGTCCCTTTAACCTCCTGTTTGGCCCAGTTTGCAATTTCTGCGGAAGATGAACAGGAATAGCGAGAACCAATGAGAGACTAGCTGGAGGTGTCTGGACGGGCAAATTTAACTCTCATTTCCCACCAGGAAGAGGAAATAACCAAAGGCTCAGCGTGCCGTGCCGGAACCAGATTAGGGCCTGAAGCCATCCTGCGGTGTTGCGGCCAGCTCACAAGAAAACGAGTTGAAGAAAGGAGCTCAGGGGCACTGTAATTCACAAACCTGCAGAGTTATAAATGACAACTATCGTCCAAAAATATACTGAAGTAAGGCTGCCAAGAGGACTTGAAAGCGGGGCAGAATTGCAGGAAACCGATTTCAGGAGGTAGACTGGAATTGCATTGAAAGCATAGGAAAAGAGGCAGAACGTCCACAATGATGCACTTGGCCAAAAAGGGCGTATGCGTTTTTTCCTGAATATATTCAGGAAAAAACGCATACGCCCTTTTTGGCCAACCAAGCAAGCTTGCAAAGGAAATCTGCACTACAATGAAGTCTCACTTCCCCCCGGTCAAAAGGGCCATCTGAAAAAAGTGTAAAATCCAGAAAGGCAGGACAGGCCATGGAGAACTGGGAGCCTTGTTATGCTGATGGGCGGGATGTAAACTGCCAACAGACACTCGGGAGAAGTGTATGGTGTTTCCTGAAACATCTAAAAAACAAAGCAACAGAGCCTAGGGCACTTCCACTTATGGTCCTATAGCTTAGGGAAATTAAAATCAAAAAGATACAGCCACCCCAATGTTTGGGACGCCTCTGTTTACAAGAACCTCGTTTACCGTACAAGTTCAATATCACAGAAAGTGAAAAATGGATAAAGAACTTGTGGTACTTACGTACAATGCAGTATCACTCAGCAGTGAAATCTATGCCATCAGGCCCGTAGCAGCACAATGAGTGGATTCAGGTACGATGATTCTAACTGAAATAAGTCACACAGAAAAAGAAACATCATAAGATATCAGTAATACACGGAATGTAAACTTGGCTACACAGGAACTGAATTACAGAACAGAACAGGGTCTCAAATTTAGAAAACCAACTTATGCTTGTTTAAGGGTAAAGGTGAGTTGGGGTGCTGCATAAAACCAGAGATTGAAATGAGCACAGATAAAGTTCCTTAAGCCAAATATGGAATAGACAAGAGCTACTCCTTGCTCAACGAAATGGACTCAACACCGCATATTAAACGCCTAAGAATGTACCTGACTCTTAAGTATCTTAAAATCTATGGATTGCTATGTCTCCGAAAGAGAATCAAGCATGTGTACAGGGACATAAACGCAGCAGTGATAGGATTGGAGAGGTTCGGTGAGCAAATGAAGACCCTTTGAAGTCATATTGCATGGTACCCATTCCACGGGTTTCAACTACCCAGGTTTAAGGTATTCTTCCTTCAGCTAAAACATGCATGTGGAACCTAGAGTATGATCAACCATGTGATCGGGAGACGTGTTCAAATATGTCTCAGTTTTCGTACCCTGGTACTCGGGTGCAACATTCCAGACGCTTTACTAACACTCTCCCGACTTGGAGAGTCAGTCCCTTTAACCTCCTGTTTGGCCCAGTTTGCAATTTCTGCGGAAGATGAACAGGAATAGCGAGAACCAATGAGAGACTAGCTGGAGGTGTCTGGACGGGCAAATTTAACTCTCATTTCCCACCAGGAAGAGGAAATAACCAAAGGCTCAGCGTGCCGTGCCGGAACCAGATTAGGGGCTGAAGCCATCCTGCGGTGTTGCGGCCAGCTCACAAGAAAACGAGTTGAAGAAAGGAGCTCAGGGGCACTGTAATTCACAAACCTGCAGAGTTATAAATGACAACTATCGTCCAAAAATATACTGAAGTAAGGCTGCCAAGAGGACTTGAAAGCGGGGCAGAATTGCAGGAAACCGATTTCAGGAGGTAGACTGGAATTGCATTGAAAGCATAGGAAAAGAGGCAGAACGTCCACAATGATGCACTTGGCCAAAAAGGGCGTATGCGTTTTTTCCTGAATATATTCAGGAAAAAACGCATACGCCCTTTTTGGCCAACCAAGCAAGCTTGCAAAGGAAATCTGCACTACAATGAAGTCTCACTTCCCCCCGGTCAAAAGGGCCATCTGAAAAAAGTGTAAAATCCAGAAAGGCAGGACAGGCCATGGAGAACTGGGAGCCTTGTTATGCTGATGGGCGGGATGTAAACTGCCAACAGACACTCGGGAGAAGTGTATGGTGTTTCCTGAAACATCTAAAAAACAAAGCAACAGAGCCTAGGGCACTTCCACTTATGGTCCTATAGCTTAGGGAAATTAAAATCAAAAAGATACAGCCACCCCAATGTTTGGGACGCCTCTGTTTACAAGAACCTCGTTTACCGTACAAGTTCAATATCACAGAAAGTGAAAAATGGATAAAGAACTTGTGGTACTTACGTACAATGCAGTATCACTCAGCAGTGAAATCTATGTCATCAGGCCCGTAGCAGCACAATGAGTGGATTCAGGTACGATGATTCTAACTGAAATAAGTCACACAGAGAAAGAAACATCATAAGATATCAGTAATACACGGAATGTAAACTTGGCTACACAGGAACTGAATTACAGAACAGAACAGGGTCTCAAATTTAGAAAACCAACTTATGCTTGTTTAAGGGTAAAGGTGAGTTGGGGTGCTGCATAAAACCAGAGATTGAAATGAGCACAGATAAAGTTCCTTAAGCCAAATATGGAATAGACAAGAGCTACTCCTTGCTCAACGAAATGGACTCAACACCCCATATTAAACGCCTAAGAATGTACCTGACTCTTAAGTATCTTAAAACCTATGGATTGCTATGTCTCCGAAAGAGAATCAAGCATGTGTACAGAGACATAAACGCAGCAGTGATAGGATTGGAGAGGTTCGGTGAGCAAATGAAGACCCTTTGAAGTCATATTGCATGGTACCCATTCCACGGGTTTCAACTACCCAGGTTTAAGGTATTCTTCCTTCAGCTAAAACATGCATGTGGAACCTAGAGTATGATCAACCATGTGATCGGGAGACGTGTTCAAATATGTCTGAGTTTTCGTACCCTGGTACTCGGGTGCAACATTCCAGACGCTTTACTAACACTCTCCCGACTTGGAGAGTCAGTCCCTTTAACCTCCTGTTTGGCCCAGTTTGCAATTTCTGCGGAAGATGAACAGGAATAGCGAGAACCAATGAGAGACTAGCTGGAGGTGTCTGGACGGGCAAATTTAACTCTCATTTCCCACCAGGAAGAGGAAATAACCAAAGGCTCAGCGTGCCGTGCCGGAACCAGATTAGGGCCTGAAGCCATCCTGCGGTGTTGCGGCCAGCTCAAAAGAAAGCGAGTTGAAGAAAGGAGCTCAGGGGCACTGTAATTCACAAACCTGCAGAGTTATAAATGACAGCTATCGTCCAAAAGTATACTGAAGTAAGGCTGCCAAGAGGACTTGAAAGCGGGGCAGAATTGCAGGAAACCAATTTCAGGAGGTAGACTGGAATTGCATTGAAAGCATAGGAAAAGAAGCAGAACGTCCACAATGATGCACTTGGCCAAAAAGGGCGTATGCGTTTTTTACTGAATATATTCAGGAAAAAACGCATACGCCCTTTTTGGCCAACCAAGCAAGCTTGCAAAGGAAATGTGCACTACAATGAAGTCTCACTTCCCCCCGGTCAAAAGGGCCATCTGAAAAAAGTGTAAAATCCAGAAAGGCAGGACAGGCCATGGAGAACTGGGAGCCTTGTTATGCTGATGGGCGGGATGTAAATTGCCAACAGACACTGGGGAGAAGTGTATGGTGTTTCCTGAAACATCTAAAAAACAAAGCAACAGAGCCTAGGGCACTTCCACTTATGGTCCTATAGCTTAGGGAAATTAAAATCAAAAAGTCACAGCCACCCCAAAGTTTGGGACGCCTCTGTTTACAAGAACCTCATTTACAGTAGAAGTTCAACATCGCAGAAAGTGAAAAATGGATATAGAACTTGTGGTACTTAGGTACAATGCAGTATCACTCAGCAATGAAATTTATGTCATCTGGCCCGTAGCAGCATAATGAGTGGATTCAGGTACGATGATTCTAACTGAAATAAGTCACACAGAAAAAGAAACATCATAAGATATCACTAATACACGGAATGTAAACTTGGCTACACAGGAACTGAATTCCAAAACAGAACAGGGTCTCAAATTTAGAAAAACAACTTATGCTTGCTTAAGGGGAAAGGTGAGTTGGGGTGCTGCATAAAACCAGAGATTGAAATGAGCACAGATAAAGATCCTTAAGCCAAATATGGAATAGACAAGAGCTACTCCTTGCTCAACGAAATGGACTCAACACCCCATATTAAACGCCTAAGAATGTACCTGACTAGTAAGTATCTTAAAACCTATGGATTGCTATGTCTCCAAAAGAGAATCAAGCGTGTGTACAGGGGCATAAACGCAGCAGTGATAGGATTGGAGAGGTTCGGTGAGCAAATGAAGACCCTTTGAAGTCATATTGCATGGTACCCATTCCACGGGTCTCAACTCTCCAGGTTTAAGGTATTCTTCCTTCAGCTAAAACATGCATGTGGAACCCAGAGTATGATCAACCGTGTGAACGGGAGACGTGTTCAAATATGTCTCAGTTTTCCTCCCCTGGTACTCGGGTGCAACATTCCAGACGCCTTACTAACACTCTGCCCACTTGGAGAGTCAGCGCCTTTAACCTCCTGTTTGGCCCAGTTTGCAATTTCTGCGGAAGATGAACAGGAATAGCGAGAACCAATGAGAGACTAGCTGGAGGTGTCTGGACGGGCAAATTTAACTCTCATTTCCCACCAGGAAGAGGAAATAACCAAAGGCTCAGCGAGCCGTGCTAGAACCAGATTAGGGCCTGAAGCCATCCTGCGGTGTTGTGGCCAGCTAAAAAGAAAGCGAGTTGAAGAAAGGAGCTCAGGGGCACTGTAATTCACAAACCTGCAGAGTTATAAATGACAGCTATCGTCCAAAAATATACTGAAGTAAGGCTGCCAAGAGGACTTGAATGCGGAGCAGAATTGCAGGAAACCGATTTCAGGAGGTAGACTGGAATTGCATTGAAAGCATAGGAAAAGAGGCAGAACGTCCACAATGATGCACTTGGCCAAAAAGGGCGTATGCCTTTTTTCCTGAATATATTCAGGAAAAAACGCATACGCCCTTTTTTGCCACCCAAGCAAGCTTGCAAAGGAAATCTGCACTACAATGAAGTCTCACTTTCCCCGGTCAAAAGGGCCATCTGAAAAAAGTGTAAAATCCAGTAAGGCAGGACAGGCCATGGAGAACTGGGAGCCTTGTTATGCTGATGGGCGGGATGTAAATTGCCAACAGCCACTCGGGAGAAGTGTATGGTGTTTCCTGAAACATCTAAAAAACAAAGCAACAGAGCCTAGGGCACTTCCACTTATGGTCCTATAGCTTAGGGAAATGAAAATCAAAAAGACACAGCCACCCCAAAGTTTGGGACGCCTCTGTTTACAGGAACCTCGTTTACAGTACAAGTTCAACATCGCAGAAAGTGAAAAATGGATAAAGACGTTGTGGTATATACTTACAGAGCAGTATCACTCAGCAATGAAATCTATGTCATCAGGCCCTTAGCAGCACAATGAGTGGATTCAGGTATGATGATTCTAACTGAAATAAGTCACACAGAAAAAGAAACATCATAAGATATCAGTAATACACGGAATGTAAACTTGGCTACACAGGAACTGAATTACAGAACAGAACAGGGTCTCAAATTTAGAAAACCAACTTATGCTTGCTTAAGGGGAAAGGTGAGTTGGGGTGCTGCATAAAACCAGAGATTGAAATGAGCACAGATAAAGTTCCTTAAGCCAAATATGGAATAGACAAGAGCTACTCCTTGCTCAACGAAATGGACTCAACACCCCATATTAAACGCCTAAGGATGTACCTGACTAGTAAGTATCTTAAAACCTATGGATTGCTATGTCTCCAAAAGAGAATCAAGCGTGTGTACAGGGGCATAAACGCAGCAGTGATAGGATTGGAGAGGTTCGGTGAACAAATGAAGACCCTTTGAAGTCATATTGCATGGTACCCTTTCCAAGGGTTTCAACTACCTAGATTTAAGGTATTCTTCCTTCAGCTAAAACATGCATCTGGAACCCAGAGTATGATCAACTGTGTGAACGGGAGACGTGTTCAAATATGTCTCAGGTTTCCTCCCCTGGTACTCGGGTGCAATATTCCAGACGCTTTACTAACACTCTCCCCACTTGGAGAGTCAGCGCCTTTAACCTCCTGTTTGGCCCAGTTTGCAATTTCTGCGGAAGATGAACAGGAATAGGGAGAACCAATGAGAGACTAGCTGGAGGTGTCTGGACGGGCAAATTTAACTCTCATTTCCCACCAGGAAGAGGAAATAACCAAAGGCTCCGCATGCCGTGCCGGAACCAGATTAGAGCCTGAAGCCATCCTGAGGAATTCCGGCCAGCTCACAAGAAAGCGAGTTGAAGAAAGGAGCTCAGGGGCACTGTAATTCACAAACCTGCAGAGTTATAAATGACAGCTATCGTCCAAAAATATACTGAAGTAAGGCTGCCAAGAGGACTTGAAAGCGGGGCAGAATTGCAGGAAACCGATTTCAGGAGGTAGACTGGAATTGCATTGAAAGCATAGGAAAAGAGGCAGAACGTCCACAATGATGCACTTGGCCAAAAAGGGCGTATGCGTTTTTTCCTGAATATATTCAGGAAAAAACGCATACGCCCTTTTTGGCCAACCAAGCAAGCTTGCAAAGGAAATCTGCACTACAATGAAGTCTCACTTCCCCCCGGTCAAAAGGGCCATCTGAAAAATGTGTAAAATCCAGAAAGGCAGGACAGGCCATGGAGAACTGGGAACCTTGTTATGCTGATGGGCGGGATGTAAATTGCCAACAGACACTCGGGATAAGTGTATGGTGTTTCCTGAAACATCTAAAAAAACAAAGCAACAGAGCCTAGGGCACTTCCACTTATGGTCCTATAGCTTAGGGAAATTAAAATCAAAAAGACACAGCCACCCCAAAGTTTGGAACAGCTCTGTTTACAAGAACCTCGTTTACAGTACAAGTTCAACATCGCAGAAAGTGAAAAATGGATAAAGAAGTTGTGGTATTTACTTACAAAGCAATATCACTCAGCACTGAAATCTATGTCATCAGGCCCTTAGCAGCACAATGAGTGCATTCTGGTTTGATGATTCTAACTGAAATAAGTCACTCAGAAAAAGAAACATCATAAGATATCAGTAATACACGGAATGTAAACTTGGCTACACAGGAACTGAATTCCAAAACAGAACAGTGTCTCAAATTTAGAAAACCAACTTATGCTTGCTTAAGGGGAAAGGTGAGTTGGGGTGCTGCATAAAATCAGAGATTGAAATGAGCACAGATAAAGTTCCTTAAGCCAAATATGGAATAGTCAAGAGCTACTCCTTGCTCAACGAAATGAACTCAACACCGCATATTAAACGCCTAAGAATGTACCTGACTAGTAAGTATCTTAAATCCTATGGATTGCTATGTCTCCAAAAGAGAACCAAGCATGTGTACAGCGGCATAAACGCAGCAGTGATAGGATTGGAGAGGTTCGGTGAGCAAATGAAGACCCTTTGAAGTCATATTGCATGGCACCCATTCCACGGGTTTCAACTACCCAGGTTTAAGTTATTCTTCCTTCAGCTAAAACATGCATGTGGAACCTAGAGTATGATCAACCATGTGATCGGGAGACGTGTTCAAATATGTCTCAGTTTTTGTCCCCTGGTACTCGGGTGCAACATTCCAGACGCTTTACTAACACTCTCCCGACTTGGAGAGTCGGTCCCTTTAACCTCCTGTTTGGCCCAGTTTGCAATTTCTGTGGAAGATGAACAGGAATAGCGAGAACC
The DNA here is from genome assembly GCF_963455315.2 of Globicephala melas. NCBI lineage: Eukaryota > Metazoa > Chordata > Mammalia > Artiodactyla > Delphinidae > Globicephala > Globicephala melas. The sequence goes on along the minus strand of NW_027207239.1, from coordinate 1,316,761 downwards.
AATGAGAGACTAGCTGGAGGTGTCTGGACGGGCAAATTTAACTCTCATTTCCCACCAGGAAGAGGAATTAACCAAAGGCTCAGCGTGCCGTGCCAGAACCAGATTAGGGCCTGAAGCCATCCTGCGGTGTTGCGGCCAGCTCACAAGAAAGCAAGTTGAAGAAAGGAGCTCAGGGGCACTGTAATTCACAAACCTGCAGAGTTATAAATGACAGCTATCGTCCAAAAATATACTGAAGTAAGGCTGCCAAGAGGACTTGAAAACGGGGCAGAATTGCAGGAAACCGATTTCAGGAGGTAGACTGGAATTGCATTGAAAGCATAGGAAAAGAGGCAGAACGTCCACAATGATGCACTTGGCCAAAAAGGGCGTATGCGTTTTTTCCTGAATATATTCAGGAAAAAACGCATACGCCCTTTTTGGCCAACCAAGCAAGCTTGCAAAGGATATCTGCACTACAATGAAGTCTCACTTCCCCCCGGTCAAAAGGGCCATCTGATAAAAGTGTAAAATCCAGAAAGGCAGGACAGGCCATGGAGAACTGGGAGCCTTGTTATGCTGATGGGCGGGATGTAAATTGCCAACAGACACTCGGGAGAAGTGTATGGTGTTTCCTGAAACATCTAAAAAACAAAGCAACAGAGCCTAGGGCACTTCCACTTATGGTCCTATAGCTTAGGGAATTTAAAATCAAAAAGACACAGCCACCGCAATGTTTGGGACGCCTCTGTTTACAAGAACCTCGTTTACCGTACAAGTTGAATATCACAGAAAGTGAAAAATGGATAAAGAACATGTGGTACTTACGTACAATGCAGTATCACTCAGCAATGAAATCTATGTCATCAGGCCCGTAGCAGCATAATGAGTGGATTCACGTACGATGATTCTAACTGAAATAAGTCACACAGAAAAAGAAACATCATAAGATATCACTAATACACGGAATGTAAACTTGGCTACACAGGAACTGAATTCCAAAACAGAACAGGGTCTCAAATTTAGAAAACCAACTTATGCTTGCTTAAGGGGAAAGGTGAGTTGGGGTGCTGCATAAAACCAGAGATTGAAATGAGCACAGATAAAGTTCCTTAAGCCAAATATGGAATAGACAAGAGCTACTCCTTGCTCAACGAAATGGACTCAACACCCCATATTAAACGCCTAAGAATGTACCTGACTAGTAAGTATCTTAAAACCTATGGATTGCTATGTCTCCAAAAGAGAATCAAGCATGTGTACAGGGGCATAAACACAGCAGTGATAGGATTGGAGAGGTTCAGTGAGCAAATGAAGACCCTTTGAAGTCATATTGCATGGTACCCATTCCACGGGTTTCAACTACCCAGGTTGAAGGTATTCATCCTTCAGCTAAAACATGCATGTGGAACCCAGAGTATGATCAACCGTGTGAACGGGAGACGTGTTCAAATATGTCTCAGTTTTCCTCCCCTGGTACTCGGGTGCAACATTCCAGACGCTTTACTAACACTCTCCCCACTTGGAGAGTCAGCGCCTTTAACCTCCTGTTTGGCCCAGTTTGCAATTTCTGCGGAAGATGAACAGGAATAGGGAGAACCAATGAGAGACTAGCTGGAGGTGTCTGGACGGGCAAATTTAACTCTCGTTTCCCACCAGGAAGAGGAAATAACCAAAGGCTCAGCGTGCCGTGCCGGAACCAGATTAGGGCCTGAAGCCATCCTGCGGTGTTGCGACCAGGTCACAAGAAAGCGAGTTGAAGAAAGGAGCTCAGGGGCACTGTAATTCACAAACCTGCAGAGTTATAAATGACAGCTATTGTCCAAAAATATATTGAAGTAAGGCTGCCAAGAGGACTTGAAAGCGGGGCAGAATTGCAGGAAACCGATTTCAGGAGGTAGACTGGAATTGCATTGAAAGCATAGGAAAAGAGGCAGAACGTCCACAATGATGCACTTGGCCAAAAAGGGCGTATGCGTTTTTTCCTGAATATATTCAGGAAAAAACGCATACGCCCTTTTTGGCCAACCAAGCAAACTTTCAAAGGAAATCTGCACTACAATGAAGTCTCACTTCCCCCCGGTCAAAAGGGCCATCTGAAAAAAGTGTAAAATCCAGAAAGGCAGGACAGGCTATGGAGAACTGGGAGCCTTGTTATGCTGATGGGCGGGATGTAAATTGCCAACAGACACTCGGGAAAAGTGTATGGTGTTTCCTGAAACATCTAAAAAACAAAGCAACAGAGCCTAGGGCACTTCCACTTATGGTCCTATAGCTTAGGGAAATTAAAATCAAAAAGACACAGCCACCCCAAAGTTTGGGACGGCTCTGTTTACAAGAACCTCGTTTACAGTACAAGTTCAACATCGCAGAAAGTGAAAAATGGATAAAGAAGTTGTGGTATTTCCTTACAAAGCAATATCACTCAGCAATGAAATCTATGTCATCAGGCCCTTAGCAGCACAATGAGTGGATTCAGGTATGATGATTCTAACTGAAATAAGTCACACAGAAAGAGAAACATCATAAGATATCAGTAATACACGGAATGTAAACTTGGCTACACAGGAACTGAATTACAAAACAGAACAGGGTCTCAAATTTAGAAAACCAACTTATGCTTGCTTAAGGGGAAAGGTGAGTTGGGGTGCTGCATAAAACCAGAGATTGAAATGAGCACAGATAAAGTTCCTTAAGCCAAATATGGAATAGACAAGAGCTACTCCTTGCTCAACGAAATGGACTCAACACCCCATATTAAACGCCTAAGAATGTACCTGACTAGTAAGTATCTTAAAACCTATGGATTGCTATGTCTCCAAAAGAGAATCAAGCATGTGTACAGGGGCATAAACGCAGCAGTGATAGGATTGGAGAGGTTCGGTGAGCAAATGAAGACCCTTTGAAGTCATATTGCATGGTACCCATTCCACGGGTTTCAACTACCCAGGTTTAAGGTATTCTTCCTTCAGCTAAAACATGCATGTGGAACCCAGAATATGATCAACTGTGTGAACGGGAGACGTGTTCAAATATGTCTCAGTTTTCCTCCCCTGGTACTCGGGTGCAACATTCCAGACGCTTTACTAACACTCTCCCCACTTGGAGAGTCAGTCCCTTTAACCTCCTGTTTGGCCCAGGTTGCAATTTCTGCGGAAGATGAACAGGAATAGCGAGAACCAATGAGAGACTAGCTGGAGGTGTCTGGACGGGCAAATTTAACTCTCATTTCCCACCAGGAAGAGGAAATAAGCAAAGGCTCAGCGTGCTGTGCCGGAACCAGATTAGGGCCTGAAGCCATCCTGCGGTGTTGCGGCCAGCTCAAAAGAAAGCGAGTTGAAGAAAGGAGCTCAGGGGCACTGTAATTCACAAACCTGCAGAGTTATAAATGACAGCTATCGTCCAAAAATATACTGAAGTAAGGCTGCCAAGAGGACTTGAAAGTGGGGCAGAATTGCAGGAAACCGATTTCAGGAGGTAGACTGGAATTGCATTGAAAGCATAGGAAAAGAGGCAGAACGTCCACAATGCTGCACTTGGACAAAAAGGGCGTATGCGTTTTTCCCTGAATATATTCAGGAAAAAACGCATACGCCCTTTTTGGCCAACCAAGCAAGCTTGCAAAGGAAATCTGCACTACAATGAAGTCTCACTTCCCCCCGGTTAAAAGGGCCATCTGAAAAAAGTGTAAAATCCAGAAAGGCAGGACAGGCCATGGAGAACTGGGAGCCTTGTTATGCTGATGGGCGGGATGTAAATTGCCAACAGCCACTCGGGAGAAGTGTATGGTGTTTCCTGAAACATCTAAAAAACAAAGCAACAGAGCCTAGGGCACTTCCACTTATGGTCCTATAGCTTAGGGAAATTAAAATCAAAAAGACACAGCCACCCCAAAGTTTGGAACGGCTCTGTTTACAAGAACCTCGTTTACAGTACAAGTTCAACATCGCAGAAAGTGAAAAATGGATAAAGAATTTGTGGTATTTACTTACAAAGCAATATCACTCAGCAATGAAATCTATGTCATCAGGCCCTTAGCAGCACAATGAGTGGATTCTGGTATGATGATTCTAACTGAAATAAGTCACACAGAAAAAGAAACATCATAAGATATCAGTAATACACGGAATGTAAACTTGGCTACACAGGAACTGAATTCCAAAACAGAACAGGGTCTCAAATTTAGAAAACCAACTTATGCGTGCTTATGGGGAAAGGTGAGTTGGGGTGCTGCATAAAAGCAGAGATTGAAATGAGCACAGATAAAGTTCCTTAAGCCAAATATGGAATAGTCAAGAGCTACTCCTTGCTCAACGAAATGGACTCAACACCGCATATTAAACGCCTAAGAATGTACCTGACTAGTAAGTATCTTAAATCCTATGGATTGCTATGTCTCCAAAAGAGAACCAAGCATGTGTACAGCGGCATAAACGGAGCAGTGATAGGATTGGAGAGGTTCGGTGAGCAAATGAAGACCCTTTGAAGTCATATTGCATGGTACCCATTCCACGGGTTTCAACTACCCAGGTTTAAGGTATTCTTCCTTCAGCTAAAACATGCATGTGGAACCTAGAGTATGATCAACCATGTGATCAGGAGACGTGTTCAAATATGTCTCAGTTTTCGTACCCTGGTACTCGGGTGCAACATTCCAGACGCTTTACTAACACTCTCCCGACTTGGAGAGTCAGTCCCTTTAACCTCCTGTTTGGCCCAGTTTGCAATTTCTGCGGAAGATAAACAGGAATAGGGAGAACCAATGAGAGACTAGCTGGAGGTGTCTGGACGGGCAAATTTAACTCTCATTTCCCACCAGGAAGAGGAATTAACCAAAGGCTCAGCGTGCCGTGCCGGAACCAGATTAGGGCCTGAAGCCATCCTGCAGTGTTGCGGCCAGCTCAAAAGAAAGCGAGTTGAAGAAAGGAGCTCAGGAGCACTGTAATTCACAAACCTGCAGAGTTATAAATGACAGCTATCATCCAAAAATATACTGAAGTAAGGCTGCCAAGGGGACTTGAAAGCGGGGCAGAATTGCAGTAAACCGATTTCAGGAGGTAGACTGGAATTGCATTGAAAGCATAGGAAAAGACGCAGAACGTCCACAATGATGCACTTGGACGAAAAGGGCGCATGCGTTTTTTCCTGAATATATTCAGGAAAAAACGCATACGCCCTTTTTGGCCAACCAAGCAAGCTTGCAAAGGAAATCTGCACTACAATGAAGTCTCACTTCCCCCCGGTCAAAAGGGCCATCTGAAAAAAGTGTAAAATCCAGAAAGGCAGGACAGGCCATGGAGAACTGGGAGCCTTGTTATGCTGATGGGCGGGATGTAAATTGCCAACAGACACTCAGGAGAAGTGTATGGTGTTTCCTGAAACATCTAAAATACAAAGCAACAGAGCCTAGGGCACTTCCACTTATGGTCCTATAGCTTAGGGAAATTAAAATCAAAAAGACACAGCCACCCCAAAGTTTGGGACGCCTCTGTTTACAAGAACCTCATTTACCGTACAAGTAATATCACAGAAAGTGAAAAATGGATAAAGAACATGTGGTACTTACGTACAATGCAGTATCACTCAGCAATGAAATCTATGTCATCAGGCCCGTAGCAGCATAATGAGTGGATTCAGGTACGATGATTCTAACTGAAATAAGTCACACAGAAAAAGAAACATCATAAGATATCACTAATACATGGAATGTAAACTTGGCTACACAGGAACTGGATTACAAAACAGAACAGGGTCTCAAATTTAGAAAACCAACTTATGCTTGCTTAAGGGGAAAGGTGAGTTGGGGTGCTGCATAAAACCAGAGATTGAAATGAGCACAGATAAAGTTCCTTAAGCCAAATATGGAATAGACAAGAGCTACTCCTTGCTCAACGAAATGAACTCAACACCCCATATTAAACGCCTAAGAATGTACCTGACTAGTAAGTATCTTAAAACCTATGGATTGCTATGTCTCCAAAAGAGAATCAAGCGTGTGTACAGGGGCATAAACGCAGCAGTGATAGGATTGGAGAGGTGCGGTGAGCAAATGAAGACCCTTTGAAGTCATATTGCATGGTACCCATTCCACGGGTCTCAACTCTCCAGTTTTAAGGTATTCTTCCTTCAGCTAAAACATGCATGTGGAACCCAGAGTATGATCAACCGTGTGAACGGGAGATGTGTTCAAATATGTCTCAGTTTTCCTCCCCTGGTACTCGGGTGCAACATTCCAGACACTTTACTAACACTCTCCCCACTTGGAGAGTCAGCGCCTTTAACCTCCTGTTTGGCCCAGTTTGCAATTTCTGCGGAAGATGAACAGGAATAGGGAGAACCAATGAGAGACTAGCTGGAGGTGTCTGGACGGGCAAATTTAACTCTCATTTCCCACCAGGAAGAGGAAATAACCAAAGGCTCAGCGTGCCGTGCCCAAACCAGATTAGGACCTGAAGCCATCCTGCGGTGTTGCGGCCAGCTCAAAAGAAAGCGAGTTGAAGAAAGGAGCTCAGGGGCACTGTAATTCACAAACCTGCAGAGTTATAAATGACAGCTATCGTCCAAAAATATACTGAAGTAAGGCTGCCAAGAGGACTTGAAAGCGGGGCAGAATTGCAGGAAACCGATTTCAGGAGGTAGACTGGAATTGCATTGAAAGCATAGGAAAAGAGGCAGAACGTCCACAATGATGCACTTGGCCAAAAAGGGCGTATGCGTTTTTTCCTGAATATATTCAGGAAAAAACGCATACGCCGTTTTTGGCCAACCAAGCAAGCTTGCAAAGGAAATCTGCACTACAATGAAGTCTCACTTCCCCCCGGTCAAAAGGGCCATCTGAAGAAAGTGTAAAATCCAGCAAGGCAGGACAGGCCATGGAGAACTGGGAGCCTTGTTATGCTGATGGGCGGGATGTAAATTGCCAACAGACACTCGGGAGAAGTGTATGGTGTTTCCTGAAACATCTAAAAAACAAAGCAACAGAGCCTAGGGCACTTCCACTTATGGTCCTATAGCTTAGGGAAATGAAAATCAAAAAGACACAGCCACCCCAAAGTTTGGGACGGCTCTGTTTACAAGAACCCCGTTTACAGTACAAGTTCAACATCGCAGAAAGTGAAAAATGGATAAAGAAGTTGTGGTATTTACTTACAAAGCAATATCACTCAGCAATGAAATCTATGTCATCAGGCCCTTAGCAGCACAATGAGTGGATTCAGATATGATGATTCTAACTGAAATAAGTCACACAGAAAAAGAAACATCATAAGATATCAGTAATACACGGAATGTAAACTTGGCTACACAGGAACTGAATTACAGAACAGAAAATGGTCTCAAATTTAGAAAACCAACTTATGCTTGCTTAAGGGAAAAGGTGAGTTGGGGTGCTGCATAAAACCTGAGATTGAAATGAGCACAGATAAAGTTCCTTAAGCCAAATATGGAATAGACAAGAGCTACTCCTTGCTCAACGAAATGGACTCAACACCCCATATTAAACGCCTAAAAATGTACCTGACTAGTAAGTATCTTAAAACCTATGGATTGCTATGTCTCCAAAAGAGAATCAAGCGTGTGTACAGGGGCATAAACGCAGCAGTGATAGGATTGGAGAGGTGCGGTGAGCAAATGAAGACCCTTTGAAGTCATATTGCATGGTACCCATTCCACGGGTCTCAACTCTCCAGGTTTAAGGTATTCTTCCTTCAGCTAAATCATGCATGTGGAACCTAGAGTATGATCAACCATGTGATCGGGAGACGTGTTCAAATATGTCTCAGTTTTCGTACCCTGGTACTCGGGTGCAACATTCCAGACGCTTTACTAACACTCTCCCGACTTGGAGAGTCAGTCCCTTTAACCTCCTGTTTGGCCCAGTTTGCAATTTCTGCGGAAGATGAACAGGAATAGCGAGAACCAATGAGAGACTAGCTGGAGGTATCTGGACGGGCAAATTTAACTCTCATTTCCCACCAGGAAGAGGAAGTAACCAAAGGCTCAGCGTGCCGTGCCGGAAACAGATTAGGGCCTGAAGCCATCCTGCGGTGTTGCGGCCAGCTCACAAGACAGCGAGTTGAAGATAGGAGCTCAGGGGCACTGTAATTCACAAACCTGCAGAGTTATAAATGACAGCTATCGTCCAAAAATATACTGAAGTAAGGCTGCCAAGAGGACTTGAAAGCGGGGCAGAATTGCAGGAAACCGATTTCAGGAGGTAGACTGGAATTGCATTGAAAGCATAGGAAAAGAGGCAGAGCGTCCACAATGATGCACTTGGCCAAAAAGGGCGTATGCGTTTTTTCCTGAATATATTCAGGAAAAAACGCATAAGCCCTTTTTGGCCAACCAAGCAAGCTTGGAAAGGAATCTGCACTACAATGAAGTCTCACTTCCCCCCGGTCAAAAGGGCCATCTGAAAAAAGTGTAAAATCCAGAAAGGCAGGACAGGCCATGGAGAACTGGGAGCCTTGTTATGCTGATGGGCGGGATGTAAATTGCCAACAGACACTCAGGAGAAGTGTATGGTGTTTCCTGAAACATCTAAAAAACAAAGCAACAGAGCCTAGGGCACTTCCACTTATGGTCCTATAGCTTAGGGAAATTAAAATCAAAAAGACACAGCCACCCCAATGTTTGGGACGCCTCTGTTTACAAGAACCTCGTTTACAGTACAAGTTCAACATCGCAGAAAGTGAAAAATGGAGAAAGAAGTTGTGGTATTATCTTACAAAACAATATCAATCAGCAATGAAATCTATGTCATCAGGCCCTTAGCAGCACAATGAGTGGATTCAGGTATGATGATTCTAACTGAAATAAGTCACACAGAAAAAGGAACATCATAAGATATCAGTAATACACGGAATGTAAACTTGGCTACACAGGAACTGAATTACAGAACAGAACCGGGTCTCAAATTTAGAAAACCAAATTCTGCTTGCTTAAGGGGAAAGGTGAGTTGGGGTGCTGCATAAAACCAGAGATTGAAATGAGCACAGATAAAGTTCCTTAAGCCAAATATGGAATAGACAAGAGCTACTCCTTGCTCAACGAAATGGACTCAACACCCCATATTAAACGCCTAAGGATGTACCTGACTAGTAAGTATCTTAAAACCTATGGATTGCTATGTCTCCAAAAGAGAATCAAGCGTGTGTACAGGGGCATAAACACAGCAGTGATAGGATTGGAGAGGTTCGGTGAGCAAATGAAGACCCTTTGAAGTCATATTGCATGGTACCCTTTCCAAGGGTTTCAACTACCTAGGTTTAAGGTATTCTTCCTTCAGCTAAAACATGCATGTGGAACCCAGAGTATGATCAACTGTGTGAACGGGAGACGTGTTCAAATATGTCTCAGTTTTCCTCCCCTGGTACTCGGGTGCAACATTCCAGACGCTTTACTAACACTCTCCCGACTTGGAGAGTCAGTCCCTTTAACCTCCTGTTTGGCCCAGTTTGCAATTTCTGCGGAAGATGAACAGGAATAGGGAGAAACAATGAGAGACTAGCTGGAGGTGTCTGGACGGGCAAATTGAACTCTCATTTCCCACCAGGAAGAGGACATAACCAAAGGCTCAGCGTGCCGTGCCGGAACCAGATTAGGGCCTGAAGCCATCCTGCGGTGTTGCAGCCAGGTCACAGGAAAGCGAGTTGAAGAAAGGAGCTCAGGGGCACTGTAATTCACAAACCTGCAGAGTTATAAATGACAGCTATCGTCCAAAAATATACTGAAGTAAGGATGCCAAGAGGACTTGAAAGCGGGGCAGAATTGCAGGAAACCGATTACAGGAGGTAGACTGGAATTGCATTGAAAGCATAGGAAAAGAGGCAGAACGTCCACAATGATCCACTTGGCCAAAAAGGGCGTATGCGTTTTTTCCTGAATATATTCAGGAAAAAACGCATACGCCCTTTTTGGCCAACCAAGCAAGCTTGCAAAGGAAATCTGCACTACAATGAAGTCTCACTTCCCCCCGGTCAAAAGGGCCATCTGAAAAAAGTGTAAAATCCAGAAAGGCAGGACAGGCCATGGAGAACTGGGAGCCTTGTTATGCTGATGGGCGGGATGTAAATTGCCAACAGACACTCGGGAGAAGTGTATGGTGTTTCCTGAAACATCTAAAAAACAAAGCAACAGAGCCTAGGGCACTTCCACTTATGGTCCTATAGTTTAGGGAAATTAAAATCAAAAAGATACAGCCACCCCAATGTTTGGGACGCCTCTGTTTACAAGAACCTCGTTTACCGTACAAGTTCAATATCACAGAAAGTGAAAAATGGATAAAGAACTTGTGGTACTTACGTACAATGCAGTATCACTCAGCAATGAAATCTATGTCATCGGGCCCGTAGCAGCATAATGAGTGGATTCAGGTACGATGATTCTAACTGAAAGAAGTCACACAGAAAAAGAAACATCATAAGATATCACTAATACACGGAATGTAAACTTGGCTACACAGGAACTGAATTCCAAAACAGAACAGGGACTCAAATTTAGAAAACCAACTTATGCTTGCTTAAGGGGAAAGGTGAGTTGGGGTGCTGCATAAAACCAGAGATTGAAATGAGCACAGATAAAGTTCCTTAAGCCAAATATGGAATAGACAACAGCTACTCCTTGCTCAACGAAATGGACTCAACACCGCATATTAAACGCCTAAGAATGTACCTGACTAGTAAGTATCTTAAAACCTATGGATTGCTATGTCTCCGAAAGAGAATCAAGCATGTGTACAGGGGCATAAACGCAGCAGTGATAGGATTGGAGAGGTTCGGTGAGCAAATGAAGACCCTTTGAAGTCATATTGCATGGTACCCATTCCACGGGTTTCAACTACCCAGTTTTAAGGTATTCTTCCTTCAGCTAAAACATGCATGTGGAACCTAGAGTATGATCAACCATGTGATCGGGAGACGTGTTCAAATATGTCTCAGTTTTCATACCCTGGTACTCGGGTGCAACATTCCAGACGCTTTACTAACACTCTCCCGACTTGGAGAGTCAGTCCCTTTAACCTCCTGTTTGGCCCAGTTTGCAATTTCTGCGGAAGATGAACAGGAATAGCGAGAACCAATGAGAGACTAGCTGGAGGTGTCTGGACGGGCAAATTTAACTCTCATTTCCCACCAGGAAGAGGAATTAACCAAAGGCTCAGCGTGCCGTGCCGGAACCAGATTAGGGCCTGAAGACATCCTGCGGTGTTGTGGCCAGGTCACAAGAAAGCGAGTTGAAGAAAGGAGCTCAGGGGCACTGTAATTCACAAACCTGCAGAGTTATAAATGACAACTATCGTCCAAAAATAGACTGAAGTAAGGCTGCCAAGAGGACTTGAAAGCGGGGCAGAATTGCAGGAAACCGATTTCAGGAGGTAGACTGGAATTGCATTGAAAGCATAGGAAAAGAGGCAGAAGGTCCACAATGATGCACTTGGCCTAAAAGGGCGTATGCGTTTTTTCCTGAATATATTCAGGAAAAAACGCATACGAACTTTTTGGCCAACTAAGCAAGCTTGCAAAGGAAATCTGCACTACAATGAAGTCTCACTTCCCCCCGGTCAAAAGGGCCATCTGAAAAAAGTGTAAAATCCAGAAAGGCAGGACAGGCCATGGAGAACTGGGAGCCTTGTTATGCTGATGGGCGGGATGTAAATTGCCAACAGACACTCGGGAGAAGTGTATGGTGTTTCCTGAAACATCTAAAAAACAAAGCAACTGAGCCTAGGGCACTTCCACTTATGGTCCTATAGCTTAGGGAAATTAAAATCAAAAAGACACAGCCACCCCAAAGTTTGGGACGCCTCTGTTTACAAGAACCTCGTTTAGCGTACAAGTTCAATATCACAGAAAGTGAAAAATGGATAAAGAACTTGTGGTACTTACGTACAATGCAGTATCACTCAGCAATGAAATCTATGTCATCAGGCCTGTAGCAGCACAATGAGTGGATTCAGGTATGATGATTCTAACTGAAATAAGTCACACAGAAAAAGAAACAGCATAAGGTATCACTAATACACGGAATGTAAACTTGGCTACACAGGAACTGAATTACAGAACAGAACAGGGTCTCAAATTTAGAAAACCAACTTATGCTTGCTTAAGGGTAAAGGTGAGTTGGGGTGCTGCATAAAACCAGAGATTGAAATGAGCACAGATAAAGTTCCTTAAGCCAAATATGGAATAGACAAGAGCTACTCCTTGCTCAACGAAATGGACTCAACACCGCATATTGAACGCCTAAGAATGTACCTGACTAGTAAATATCTTAAAACCTATGGATTGCTATGTCTCCGAAAGAGAATCAAGCATGTGTACAGGGGCATAAACGCAGCAGTGTTAGGATTGGAGAGGTTCGGTGAGTAAATGAAGACCCTTTGAAGTCATATTGCATGGTACCCTTTCAACGGGTTTCAACTACACAGGTTTAAGGTATTCTTCCTTCAGCTAAAACATGCATGTGGAACCTAGAGTATGATCAACCATGTGATCGGGAGACGTGTTCAAATATGTCTCAGTTTTCGTACCCTGGTACTCGGGTGCAACATTCCAGACGCTTTACTAACACTCTCCCGACTTGGAGAGTCAGTCCCTTTAACCTCCTGTTTGGCCCAGTTTGCAATTTCTGCGGAAGATGAACAGGAATAGCGAGAACCAATGAGAGACTAGCTGGAGGTGTCTGGACGGGCAAATTTAACTCTCATTTCCCACCAGGAAGAGGAAATAACCAAAGGCTCAGCATGCCATGCCGGAACCAGATTAGGGCCTGAAGCCATCCTGCGGTGTTGCGGCCAGCTCACAAGAAAGCGAGTTGAAGAAAGGAGCTCAGGGGCACTGTAATTCACAAACCTGCAGAGTTATAAATGACAGCTATCGTCCAAAAATATACTGAAGTAAGGCTGCCAAGAGGACTTGAAAGCGGGGCAGAATTGCAGGAAACCGATTTCAGGAGGTAGACTGGAATTTCATTGAAAGCATAGGAAAAGAGGCAGAACGTCCACAATGATGCACTTGGCCAAAAAGGGCGTATGCGTTTTTTCCTGAATATATTCAGGAAAAAACGCATACGCCCTTTTTGGCCAACCAAGCAAGCTTGCAAAGGAAATCTGCACTACAATGAAGTCTCACTTCCCCCCGGTCAAAAGGGCCATCTGAAAAAAGTGTAAAATCCAGAAAGGCAGGACAGGCCATGGAGAACTGGGAGCCTTGTTATGCTGATGGGCGGGATGTAAATTGCCAACAGACACTCGGGAGAAGTGTATGGTGTTTCCTGAAACATCTAAAAAACAAAGCAACAGAGCCTAGGGCACTTCGACTTATGGTCCTATTTCTTAGGGAAATTAAAATCAAAAAGACACAGCCACTCCAAAGTTTGGGACGCCTCTGTTTACAAGAACCTCGTTTACAGTACAAGTTCAACATCGCAGAAAGTGAAAAATGGATAAAGAAGTTGTGGTATTTACTTACAAAGCAATATCACTCAGCAATGAAATCTATGTCATCAGAACCTTAGCAGCACAATGAGTGGATTCAGGTATGATGATTCTAACTGAAATAAGTCACACAAAAAAAGAAACATCATAAGATATCAGTAATACATGGAATGTAAACTTGGCTACACAGGAACTGAATTACAGAACAGAACAGGGTCTCAAATTTAGAAAACCAACTTATGCTTGCTTAAGGGTAAAGGTGAGTTGGGGTGCTGCATAAAACCAGAGATTGAAATGAGCACAGATAAAGTTCCTTAAGCTAAATATGGAATAGACAAGAGCTACTCCTTGCTCAACGAAATGGACGCAACACCGCATATTAAATGCCTAAGAATGTACCTGACTAGTAAGTATCTTAAAACCTATGGATTGCTATGTCTCTGAAAGAGAATCAAGCATGTGTACAGGGGCATAAACGCAGCAGTGATAGGATTGGAGAGGTTCGGTGAGCAAATGAAGACCCTTTGAAGTCATATTGCATGGTACCCATTCCACGGGTTTCAACTACCCAGGTTTAAGGTATTCTTCCTTCAGCTAAAACATGCATGTGGAACCTAGAGTATGATCAGTCATGTGATCGGGAGACGTGTTCAAATATGTCTCAGTTTTCGTACCCTGGTACTCGGGTGCAACATTCCAGACGCTTTACTAACACTCTCCCGACTTGGAGAGTCAGTCCCTTTAACCTCCTGTTTGGCCCAGTTTGCAATTTCTGCGGAAGATGAACAGGAATAGCGAGAACCAATGAGAGACTAGCTGGAGGTGTCTGGACGGGCAAATTTAACTCTCATTTCCCACCAGGAAGAGGAATTAACCAAAGGCGCAGCGTGCCGTGCCGGAACCAGATTAGGGCCTGAAGCCATCCTGCGGTGTTGTGGCCAGGTCACAAGAAAGCGAGTTGAAGAAAGGAGCTCAGGGGCACTGTAATTCACAAACCTGCAGAGTTATAAATGACAGCTATCGTCCAAAAATATACTGAAGTAAGGCTGCCAAGAGGACTTGAAAGCGGGGCAGAATTGCAGGAAACCGATTTCAGGAGGTAGACTGGAATTGCATTGAAAGCATAGGAAAAGAGGCAGAACGTCCACAATGATGCACTTGGCCAAAAAGGGCGTATGCGTTTTTTCCTGAATATATTCAGGAAAAAACGCATACGCCCTTTTTGGCCAACCAAGCAAGCTTGCAAAAGAAATCTGCACTAAAATGAAGTCTTACTTCCCCCGGGTCAAACGGGCCATCTGAACAAAGTGTAAAATCCAGAAAGGCAGGACAGGCCATGGAGAACTGGGAGCCTTGTTATGCTGATGGGCGGGATGTAAATTGCCAACAGACACTCGGGAGAAGTGTATGGTGTTTCCTGAAACATCTAAAAAACAAAGCAACAGAGCCTAGGGCACTTCGACTTATGGTCCTATTTCTTAGGGAAATTAAAATCAAAAAGACACAGCCACCCCAAAGTTTCGGACGCCTCTGTTTACAAGAACCTCATTTACCGTACAAGTTCAATATCACAGAAAGTGAAAAATGGATAAAGAACTTGTGGTACTTACGTACAATGCAGTATCACTCAGCAATGAAATCTATGTCATCAGGCCCGTAGCAGCATAATGAGTGGATTCAGGTACGATGATTCTAACTGAAATAAGTCACACAGAAAAAGAAACATCATAAGATATCACTAATACACGGAATGTAAACTTGGCTACACAGGAACTGAATTCCAAAAACAGAACAGGGTCTCAAATTTAGAAAACCAACTTATGCTTGCTTAAGGGGAAAGGTGAGTTGGGGTGCTGCATAAAACCAGAGATTGAAATGAGCACAGATAAAGTTCCTTAAGCCAAATATGGAATAGACAAGAGCTACTCCTTGCTCAACTAAATGGACTCAACACCGCATATTAAACGCCTAAGAATGTACCTGACTAGTAAGTATCTTAAAACCTATGGATTGCTATGTCTCCGAAAGAGAATCAAGCATGTGTACAGGGGCATAAACGCAGCAGTGATAGGATTGGAGAGGTTCGGTGAGCAAATGAAGACCCTTTGAAGTCATATTGCATGGTCCCCATTCCACGGGTTTCAACTACCCAGGTTTAAGGTATTCTTCCTTCAGCTAAAACATGCATGTGGAACCTAGAGTATGATCAACCATGTGATCGGGAGACGTGTTCAAATATGTCTCAGTTTTCGTACCCTGGTACTCCTGTGCAACATTCCAGACGCTTTACAAACACTCTCCCGACTTGGAGAGTCAGTCCCTTTAACCTCCTGTTTGGCCCAGTTTGCAATTTCTGCAGAAGATGAACAGGAATAGCGAGAACCAATGAGAGACTAGCTGGAGGTGTCTGGACGGGCAAATTTAACTCTCATTTCCCACCAGGAAGAGGAATTAACCAAAGGCTCAGCGTGCCGTGCCGGAACCAGATTAGGGCCTGAAGACATCCTGCGGTGTTGTGGCCAGGTCACAAGAAAGCGAGTTGAAGAAAGGAGCTCAGGGGCACTGTAATTCACAAACCTGCAGAGTTATAAATGACAACTATCGTCCAAAAATAGACTGAAGTAAGGCTGCCAAGAGGACTTGAAAGCGGGGCAGAATTGCAGGAAACCGATTTCAGGAGGTAGACTGGAATTGCATTGAAAGCATAGGAAAAGAGGCAGAAGGTCCACAATGATGCACTTGGCCTAAAAGGGCGTATGCGTTTTTTCCTGAATATATTCAGGAAAAAACGCATACGAACTTTTTGGCCAACTAAGCAAGCTTGCAAAGGAAATCTGCACTACAATGAAGTCTCACTTCCACCTGGTCAAAAGGGCCATCTGAAAAAAGTGTAAAATCCAGAAAGGCAGGACAGGCCATGGAGAACTGGGAGCCTTGTTATGCTGATGGGCGGGATGTAAATTGCCAACAGACACTCGGGAGAAGTGTATGGTGTTTCCTGAAACATCTAAAAAACAAAGCAACTGAGCCTAGGGCACTTCCACTTATGGTCCTATAGCTTAGGGAAATTAAAATCAAAAAGACACAGCCACCCCAAAGTTTGGGACGCCTCTGTTTACAAGAACCTCGTTTAGCGTACAAGTTCAATATCACAGAAAGTGAAAAATGGATAAAGAAATTGTGGTACTTACGTACAATGCAGTATCACTCAGCAATGAAATCTATGTCATCAGGCCTGTAGCAGCACAATGAGTGGATTCAGGTATGATGATTCTAACTGAAATAAGTCACACAGAAAAAGAAACAGCATAAGGTATCACTAATACACGGAATGTAAACTTGGCTACACAGGAACTGAATTACAGAACAGAACAGGGTCTCAAATTTAGAAAACCAACTTATGCTTGCTTAAGGGTAAAGGTGAGTTGGGGTGCTGCATAAAACCAGAGATTGAAATGAGCACAGATAAAGTTCCTTAAGCCAAATATGGAATAGACAAGAGCTACTCCTTGCTCAACGAAATGGACTCAACACCGCATATTGAACGCCTAAGAATGTACCTGACTAGTAAATATCTTAAAACCTATGGATTGCTATGTCTCCGAAAGAGAATCAAGCATGTGTACAGGGGCATAAACGCAGCAGTGTTAGGATTGGAGAGGTTCGGTGAGTAAATGAAGACCCTTTGAAGTCATATTGCATGGTACCCTTTCAACGGGTTTCAACTACACAGGTTTAAGGTATTCTTCCTTCAGCTAAAACATGCATGTGGAACCTAGAGTATGATCAACCATGTGATCGGGAGACGTGTTCAAATATGTCTCAGTTTTCGTACCCTGGTACTCGGGTGCAACATTCCAGACGCTTTACTAACACTCTCCCGACTTGGAGAGTCAGTCCCTTTAACCTCCTGTTTGGCCCAGTTTGCAATTTCTGCGGAAGATGAACAGGAATAGCGAGAACCAATGAGAGACTAGCTGGAGGTGTCTGGACGGGCAAATTTAACTCTCATTTCCCACCAGGAAGAGGAAATAACCAAAGGCTCAGCGTGCCATGCCGGAACCAGATTAGGGCCTGAAGCCATCCTGCGGTGTTGCGGCCAGCTCACAAGAAAGCGAGTTGAAGAAAGGAGCTCAGGGGCACTGTAATTCACAAACCTGCAGAGTTATAAATGACAGCTATCGTCCAAAAATATACTGAAGTAAGGCTGCCAAGAGGACTTGAAAGCGGGGCAGAATTGCAGGAAACCGATTTCAGGAGGTAGACTGGAATTTCATTGAAAGCATAGGAAAAGAGGCAGAACGTCCACAATGATGCACTTGGCCAAAAAGGGCGTATGCGTTTTTTCCTGAATATATTCAGGAAAAAACGCATACGCCCTTTTTGGTCAACCAAGCAAACTTGCAAAGGAAATCTGCACTACAATGAAGTCTCACTTCCCCCCGGTCAAAAGGGCCATCTGAAAAATGTGTAAAATCCAGAAAAGCAGGACAGGCTATGGAGAACTGGGAGCCTTGTTATGCTGATGGGCGGGATGTAAATTGCCAACAGACACTCGGGAGAAGTGTATGGTGTTTCCTGAAACATCTAAAAAACAAAGCAACAGAGCCTAGGGCACTTCCACTTATGGTCCTATAGCTTAGGGAAATTAAAATCAAAAAGACACAGCCACCCCAAAGTTTGGGACGCCTCTGTTTACAAGAACCTCGTTTACCGTACAAGTTCTATATCACAGAAAGTGAAAAATGGATAAAGAACTTGTGGTACTTACGTACAATGCAGTTTCACTCAGCAATGAAATCTATGTCATCAGACCCGTAGCAGAATAATGAGTGGATTCAGGTACGATGATTCTAACTGAAATAAGTCACACAGAAAAAGAAACATCATAAGATATCAGTAATACACGGAATGTAAACTTGGCTACACAGGAACTGAATTCTAAAACAGAACAGGGTCTCAAATTTAGAAAACCAACTTATGCTTGCTTAAGGGGAAAGGTGAGTTGGGGTGCTGCATAAAACCAGAGATTGAAATGAGCACAGATAAACTTCCTTAAGCCAAATATGGAATAGACAAGAGCTACTCCTTGCTCAACGAAATGGACTCAACACCGCATATTAAACGCCTAAGAATGTACCTGACTAGTAAGTGTCTTAAAACCTATGGATTGCTATGTCTCCAAAAGAGAATCAAGCGTGTGTACAGGGGCATAAACGCAGCAGTGATAGGATTGGACAGGTTCGGTGAGCAAATGAAGACCCTTTGAAGTCATATTGCATGGTACCCATTCCACGGGTCTCAACTCTCCAGGTTTAAGGTATTCTTCCTTCAGCTAAAAGATGCATGTGGAACCCAGAGTATGATCAACCGTGTGAACGGGAGACGTGTTCAAATATGTCTCAGTTTTCGTACCCTGGTACTCAGGTGCAACTTTCCAGACGCTTTACTAACACTCTCCCCACTTGGAGAGTCAGCGCCTTTAACCTCCTGTTTGGCCCAGGTTGCAATTTCTGCGGAAGATGAACAGGAATAGGGAGAACCAATGAGAGACTAGCTGGAGGTGTCTGGACGGGCAAATTTAACTCTCATTTCCCACCAGGAAGAGGTAATAACCAAAGGCTCAGCATGCCGTGCCGGAACCAGATTAGGGCCTGAAGCCATCCTGCGGTGTTGCGGACAGCTCAAAAGAAAGCGAGTTGAAGAAAGGCGCTCAGGGGCACTGTAATTCACAAACCTGCAGAGTTATAAATGACAGCTATCATCCAAAAATATACTGAAGTAAGGCTGCCAAGAGGACTTGAAAGCGGGGCAGAATTGCAGGAAACCGATTCCAGGAGGTAGACTGGAATTGCATTGAAAGCATAGGAAACGAGGCAGAGCGTCCACAATGATGCACTTGGCCAAAAAGTGCGTATGCGTCTTTTCCTGAATATATTCAGGAAAAGACGCATACGCCCTTTTTGGCCAATCAAGCAAGCTTGCAAAGGAAATCTGCACTACAATGAAGTCTCACTTCCCCCTGGTCAAAAGGGCCATCTGAAAAAAGTGTAAAATCCAGAAAGGCAGGACAGGCCATGGAGAACTGGGAGCCTAGTTATGCTGATGGGCGGGATGTAAATTGCCAACAGACACTCGGGAGAAGTGTATGGTGTTTCCTGAAACATCTAAAAAACAAAGCAACAGAGCCTAGGGCACTTCCACTTATGGTCCTATAGCTTAGGGAAATTAAAATCAAAAAGACACAGCCACCTCAAAGTTTGGGACACCTCTGTTTACAAGAACCTCGTTTACCGTACAAGTTCAATATCACAGAAAGTGAAAAATGGATAAAGAACTTGTGGTACTTACGTACAATGCAGTATCACTCAGCAATGAAATCTATGTCATCAGGCCCGTAGCAGCATAATGAGTGGAATCAGGTACGATGATTCTAACTGAAATAAGTCACACAGAAAAAGAAACATCATAAGATATCACTAATACACGGAATGTAAACTTGGCTACACAGGAACTGAATTCCAAAACAGAACAGGGTCTCAAATTTAGAAAACCAACTTATGCTTGCTTAAGGGGAAAGGTGAGTTGGGGTGCTGCATAAAACCAGAGATTGAAATGAGCACAGATAAAGTTCCTTAAGCCAAATATGGAATAGACAAGAGCTACTCCTTGCTCAACGAAATGGACTCAACACCCCATATTAAACGCCTAAGAATGTACCTGACTAGTAAGTATCTTAAAACCTATGGATTGCTATGTCTCCAAAAGAGAATCAAGCGTGTGTACAGGGGCATAAACGCAGCAGTGATAGGATTGGAGAGGTTCGGTGAGCAAATGAAGACCCTTTGAAGTCATATTGCATGGTACCCATTCCACGGGTCTCAACTCTCCAGGTTTAAGGTATTCTTCCTTCAGCTAAAACATGCATGTGGAACCCAGAGTATGATCAACCGTGTGAACGGGAGACGTGTTCAAATATGTCTCAGTTTTCGTACCCTGGTACTCGGGTGCAACATTCCAGACGCTTTACTAACACTCTCCCCACTTGGAGAGTCAGCGCCTTTAACCTCCTGTTTGGCCCAGTTTGCAATTTCTGCGGAAGATGAACAGGAATAGGGAGAACCAATGAGAGACTAGCTGGAGGTGTCTGGACGGGCAAATTTAACTCTCATTTCCCACCAGGAAGAGGAATTAACCAAAGGCTCAGCATGCCGTGCCGGAACCAGATTAGGGCCTGAAGCCATCCTGCGGTGTTGCGGCCAGGTCACAAGAAAGCGAGTTGAAGAAAGGAGCTCAGGGGCACTGTAATTCACAAACCTGCAGAGTTATAAATGACAGCTATCGTCAAAAATATATTGAAGTAAGGCTGCCAAGAGGACTTGAAAGTGGGGCAGAATTGCAGGAAACCGATTTCAGGAGGTAGACTGGAATTGCATTGAAAGCATAGGAAACGAGGCAGAGCGTCCACAATGATGCACTTGGCCAAAAAGGGCGTATGCGTCTTTTCCTGAATATATTCAGGAAAAGACGCATACGCCCTTTTTGGCCAACCTAGCAACCTTGCAAAGGAAATCTGCACTACAATGAAGTCTCACTTCCCCCCGGTCAAAAGGGCCATCTGAAAAAAGTGTAAAATCCAGAAAGGCAGGACAGGCCATGGAGAACTGGGAGCCTTGTTATGCTGATGGGCGGGATGTAAATTGCCAACAGACACTCGGGAGAAGTGTATGGTGTTTCCTGAAACATCTAAAAAACAAAGCAACAGAGCCTAGGGCACTTCCACTTATGGTCCTATAGCTTAGGGAAATTAAAATCAAAAATATACAGCCACCCCAAAGTTTGGGACGCCTCCGTTTACAAGAACCTCGTTTACCGTACAAGTTCAATATCACAGAAAGTGAAAAATGGATAAAGAACTTGTGGTACTTACGTACAATGCAGTATCACTCAGCAATGAAATCTATGTCATCAGGCCCGTAGCAGCATAATGAGTGGATTCAGGTACGATGATTCTAACTGAAATAAGTCACACAGAAAAAGAAACATCATAAGATATCACTAATACACGGAATGTAAACTTGGCTACACAGGAACTGAATTCCAAAACAGAACAGGGTCTCAAATTTAGAAAACCAACTTATGCTTGCTTAAGGGGAAAGGTGAGTTGGGGTGCTGCATAAAACCAGAGATTGAAATGAGCACAGATAAAGTTCCTTAAGCCAAATATGGAATAGACAAGAGCTACTCCTTGCTCAACGAAATGGACTCAACACCCCATATTAAACGCCTAATAATGTACCTGACTAGTAAGTATCTTAAAACCTATGGATTGCTATGTCTCCAAAAGAGAATCAAGCGTGTGTACAGGGGCATAAACGCAGCAGTGATAGGATTGGAGAGGTTCGGTGAGCAAATGAAGACCCTTTGAAGTCATATTGCATGGTACCCATTCCACGGGTTTCAACTACCCAGGTTTAAGGTATTCTTCCTTCAGCTAAAACATGCATGTGGAACCTAGAGTATGATCAACCATGTGATCGGGAGACGTGTTCAAATATGTCTCAGTTTTCGTACCCTGGTACTCGGGTGCAACATTCCAGACGCTTTACTAACACTCTCCCGACTTGGAGAGTCAGTCCCTTTAACCTCCTGTTTGGCCCAGTTTGCAATTTCTGCGGAAGATGAACAGGAATAGCGAGAAACAATGAGAGACTAGCTGGAGCTGTCTGGACGGGCAAATTTAACTCTCATTTCCCACCAGGAAGAGGAATTAACCAAAGGCTCAGCATGCCGTGCCGGAACCAGATTAGGGCCTGAAGCCATCCTGCGGTGTTGCGGCCAGGTCACAAGAAAGCGAGTTGAAGAAAGGAGCTCAGGGGCACTGTAATTCACAAACCTGCAGAGTTATAAATGACAGCTATCGTCAAAAATATATTGAAGTAAGGCTGCCAAGAGGACTTGAAAGTGGGGCAGAATTGCAGGAAACCGATTTCAGGAGGTAGACTGGAATTGCATTGAAAGCATAGGAAACGAGGCAGAGCGTCCACAATGATGCACTTGGCCAAAAAGGGCGTATGCGTCTTTTCCTGAATATATTCAGGAAAAGACGCATACGCCCTTTGTGGCCAACCAAGCAACCATGCAAAGGAAATCTGCACTACAATGAAGTCTCACTTCCCCCCGGTCAAAAGGGCCATCTGAAAAAAGTGTAAAATCCAGAAAGGCAGGACAGGCCATGGAGAACTGGGAGCCTTGTTATGCTGATGGGCGGGATGTAAATTGCCAACAGACACTCGGGAGAAGTGTATGGTGTTTCCTGAAACATCTAAAAAACAAAGCAACAGAGCCTAGGGCACTTCCACTTATGGTCCTATAGCTTAGGGAAATTAAAATCAAAAATATACAGCCACCCCAAAGTTTGGGACGCCTCTGTTTACAAGAACCTCGTTTACCGTACAAGTTCAATATCACAGAAACTGAAAAATGGATAAAGAACTTGTGGTACTTACGTACAATGCAGTATCACTCAGCAATGAAATCTATGTCATCAGGCCCGTAGCAGCATAATGAGTGGATTCAGGTACGATGACTCTAACTGAAATAAGTCACACAGAAAAAGAAACATCATAAGATATCACTAATACACGGAATGTAAACTTGGCTACACAGGAACTGAATTCCAAAACAGAACAGGGTCTCAAATTTAGAAAACCAACTTACGCTTGCTTAAGGGGAAAGGTGAGTTGGGGTGCTGCATAAAACCAGAGATTGAAATGAGCACAGATAAAGTTCCTTAAGCCAAATATGGAATAGACAAGAGCTACTCCTTGCTCAACGAAATGGACTCAACACCCCATATTAAACGCCTAAGAATGTACCTGACTAGTAAGTATCTTAAAACCTATGGATTGCTATGTCTCCAAAAGAGAATCAAGCATGTGTACAGGGGCATAAACGCAGCAGTGATAGGATTGGAGAGGTTCGGTGAGCAAATGAAGACCCTTTGAAGTCATATTGCATGGTACCCATTCCACGGGTCTCAACTCTCCAGGTTTAAGGTATTCTTCCTTCAGCTAAAACATGCATGTGGAACCCAGACTATGATCAACCGTGTGAACGGGAGACGTGTTCAAATATGTCTCAGTTTTCGTACCCTGGTACTCGGGTGCAACATTCCAGACGCTTTACTAACACTCTCCCCACTTGGAGAGTCAGCGCCTTTAACCTCCTGTTTGGCCCAGTTTGCAATTTCTGCGGAAGATGAACAGGAATACGGAGAACCAATGAGAGACTAGCTGGAGGTGTCTGGACGGGCAAATTTAACTCTCATTTCCCACCAAGAAGAGGAATTAACCAAAGGCTCTGCGTTCCGTGCCGGAACCAGATTAGGGCCTGAAGCCATCTTGCGGTGTTGCGGCCAGGTCACAAGAAAGCGAGTTGAAGAAAGGAGCTCAGGGGCACTGTAATTCACAAACCTGCAGAGTTATAAATGACAGCTATCGTCCAAAAATATATTGAAGTAAGGCTGCCAAGAGGACTTGGAAGTGGGGCAGAATTGCAGGAAACCGATTTCAGGAGGTAGACTGGAATTGCATTGAAAGCATAGGAAACGAGGCAGAGCGTCCACAATGACGCACTTGGCCAAAAAGTGCGTATGCGTCTTTTCCTGAATATATTCAGGAAAAAACGCATACGCCCTTTTTGGCCAACCAAGCAAGCTTGCAAAGGAAATCTGCACTACAATGAAGTCTCACTTCCCCCCGGTCAAAAGGGCCATCTGAAAAAAGTGTAAAATCCAGAAAGGCAGGAGAGGCCATGGAGAACTGGGAGCCTTGTTATGCTGATGGGCGGGATGTAAATTGTCAACAGACACTCGGGAGAAGTGTATGGTGTTTCCTGAAACATCTAAGAAACAAAGCAACAGAGCCTAGGGCACTTCCACTTATGGTCCTTTAACTTAGGGAAATTAAAATCAAAAAGACACAGCCACCCCAAAGTTTGGGACACCTCTGTTTACAAGAACCTCGTTTATCGTACAAGTTCAATATCACAGAAAGTGAAAAATGGATAAAGAACTTGTGGTACTTACGTACAATGCAGTATCACTCAGCAATGAAATCTATGTCATCAGACCCTTAGCAGCATAATGAGTGGATTCAGGTACGATGATTCTAACTGAAATAAGTCACACAGAAAAAGAAACATCATAAGATATCACTAATACACGGAATGTAAACTTGGCTACACAGGAACTGAATTCCAAAACAGAACAGGGTCTCAAATTTAGAAAACCAACTTATGCTTGCTTAAGGGGAAAGGTGAGTTGGGGTGCTGCATAAAACCAGAGATTGAAATGAGCACAGATAAAGTTCCTTAAGCCAAATATGGAATAGACAAGAGCTACTCCTTTCTCAACGAAATGGACTCAACACCCCATATTAAACGCCTAATAATGTACCTGACTAGTAAGTATCTTAAAACCTATGGATTGCTATGTCTCCAAAAGAGAATCAAGCGTGTGTACAGGGGCATAAACGCAGCAGTGATAGGATTGGAGAGGTTCGGAGAGCAAATGAAGACCCTTTGAAGTCATATTGCATGGTACCCATTCCACGGGTTTCAACTACCCAGGTTTAAGGTATTCTTCCTTCAGCTAAAACATGCATGTGGAACCTAGAGTATGATCAACCATGTGATCGGGAGACGTGTTCAAATATGTCTCAGTTTTCGTACCCTAGTACTCGGGTGCAACATTCCAGACGCTTTACTAACACTCTCCCGACTTGGAGAGTCAGTCCCTTTAACCTCCTGTTTGGCCCAGTTTGCAATTTCTGCGGAAGATGAACAGGAATAGCGAGAACCAATGAGAGACTAGCTGGAGGTGTCTGGACGGGCAAATTTAACTCTCATTTCCCACCAGGAAGAGGAATTAACCAAAGGCTCTGCGTTCCGTGCCGGAACCAGATTAGGGCCTGAAGCCATCCTGCGGTGTTGCGGCCAGCTCACAAGAAAGCGAGTTGAAGAAAGGAGCTCAGGGGCACTGTAATTCACAAACCTGCAGAGTTATAAATGACAGCTATCGTCAAAAATATATTGAAGTAAGGCTGCCAAGAGGACTTGAAAGTGGGGCAGAATTGCAGGAAACCGATTTCAGGAGGTAGACTGGAATTGCATTGAAAGCATAGGAAACGAGGCAGAGCGTCCACAATGATGCACTTGGCCAAAAAGGGCGTATGCGTTTTTTCCTGAATATATTCAGGAAAAAACGCATACGCCCTTTTTGGCCAACCAAGCAAGCTTGCAAAGGAAATCGGCACTACAATGAAGTCTCACTTCCCTACGGTCAAAAGGGCCATCTGAAAAAAGTGTAAAATCCAGAAAGGCAGGACAGGCCATGGAGAACTGGGAGCCTTGTTATGCTGATGGGCGGGATGTAAATTGCCAACAGCCACTCGGGAGAAGTGTATGGTGTTTCCTGAAACATCTAGAAAACAAAGCAACAGAGCCTAGGGCACTTCCACTTATGGTCCTATAGCTTAGGGAAATTAAAATCAAAAAGACACAGCCACCCCAAAGGTTGGGACGCCTCTGTTTACAAGAACCTCGTTTACAGTACAAGTTCAATATCACAGAAAGTGAAAAATGGATAAAGAAGTTGTGGTACTTTCGTACAATGCAGTATCACTCAGCAATGAAATCTATGTCATCAGGCCCGTAGCAGCATAATGAGTGGATTCAGGTACGATGATTCTAACTGAAATAAGTCACACAGAAAAAGAAACATCATAAGATATCACTAATACACGGAATGTAAACTTGGCTACACAGGAACTGAATTCCAAAACAGAACAGGGTCTCAAATTTAGAAAACCAACTTATGCTTGCTTAAGGGGAAAGGTGAGTTGGGGTGCTGCATAAAACCAGAGATTGAAATGAGCACAGATAAAGTTCCTTAAGCCAAATATGGAATAGACAAGAGCTACTCCTTGCTCAACGAAATGGACTCAACACCCCATATTAAACGCCTAAGAATGTACCTGACTAGTAAGTATCTTAAAACCTATGGATTGCTATGTCTCCAAAAGAGAATCAAGTGTGTGTACAGGGGCAAAAACGCAGCAGTGATAGGATTGGAGAGGTTCGGTGAGCAAATGAAGACCCTTTGAAGTCATATTGCATGGTACCCATTCCACGGGTCTCAACTCTCCAGGTTTAAGGTATTCTTCCTTCAGCTAAAACATGCATGTGGAACCCAGAGTATGATCAACCATGTGAACGGGAGACGTGTTCAAATATGTCTCAGTTTTCCTCCCATGGTACTCGGGTGCAACATTCCAGATGCTTTACTAACACTCTCCCCACTTGGAGAGTCAGCGCCTTTAACCTCCTGTTTGACCCAATTTGCAATTTCAGCGGAAGATGAACAGGAATAGGGAGAACCAATGAGAGACTAGCTGGAGGTGTCTGGACGGGCAAATTTAACTCTCATTTCCCACCAGGAAGAGGAAATAACCAAAGGCTCAGCGTGCCGTGCCGGAACCAGATTAGGGCCTGAAGCCATCCTGCAGTGTTGCGGCCAGGAACAAGAAAGCGAGTTGAAGAAAGGAGCTCAGGGGCACTGTAATTCACAAACCTGCAGAGTTAGAAATGACAGCTATCGTCCAAAAATAGACTGAAGTAAGGCTGCCAAGAGGACTTGAAAGCGGGGCAGAATTGCAGGAAACCGATTTCAGGAGGTAGACAGGAATTGCATTGAAAGCATAGGAAAAGAGGCAGAACGTCCACAATGATGCACTTGGCCAAAAAGGGCGTATGCGTTTTTTCCTGAATATATTCAGGAAAAAACGCATACGCCCTTTTTGGCCAACCAAGCAAGCTTGCAAAGGAAATCTGCACTACACTGAAGTCTCACTTCCCCCCGGTCAAAAGGGCCATCTGAAAAAAGTGTAAAATCCAGAATGGCAGGACAGGCCATGGAGAACTGGGAACCTTGTTATGCTGATGGGAGGGATGTAAACGGCCAACAGACACTCGGGAGAAGTGTATGGTGTTTCCTGAAACATCTAAAAAACAAAGCAACAGAGCCTAGGGCACTTCCACTTATGGTCCTATAGCTTAGGGAAATTAAAATCAAAAAGACACAACCACCCCAAAGTTTGGGACACCTCTGTTTACAAGAACATCGTTTACCGTACAAGTTCAATATCACAGAAAGTGAAAAATGGATAAAGAACTTGTGGTACTTACGTACAATGCAGTATCACTCAGCAATGAAATCTATGTCATCAGCCCCTTAGCAGCAAAATGAGTGGATCCAGGTATCATGATTCTAACTGAAATAAGTCACACAGAAAAAGAAACATCATAAGATATCAGTAATACACGGAATGTAAACTTGGCTACACAGGAACTGAATTACAGAACAGAAGAGGGTCTCAAATTTAGAAAAGCAACTTATGCTTGCTTAAGGGGAAAGGTGAGTTGGGGTGCTGCATAAAACCAGAGATTGAAATGAGCACAGATAAAGTTCCTTAAGCCAAATATGGAATAGACAAGAGCTACTCCTTGCTCAACGAAATGGACTCAACACCGCATATTAAACGCCTAAGAATGTACCTGACTAGTAAGTATCTTAAAACCTATGGATTGCTATGTCTCCAAAAGAGAATCAAGCATGTGTACAGGGGCATAAACACAGCAGTGATAGGATTGGAGAGGTTCGGTGAGCAAATAAAGACCCTTTGAAGTCATATTGCATGGTACCCATTCCACGGGTTTCAACTACCCATGTTTAAGGTATTCTTCCTTCAGCTAAAACATGCATGTGGAACCCAGAGTATGATCAACCATGTGATCGGGAGACGTGTTCAAATATGTCTCAGTTTTCGTACCCTGGTAATCGGGTGCAACATTCCAGACGCTTTACTAACACTCTCCCCACTTGGAGAGTCAGTCCCTTTAACCTCCTGTTTGGCCCAGTTTGCAATTTCTGCGGAAGATGAACAGTAATAGCGAGAACCAATGAGAGACTAGCTGGAGGTTTCTGGACGGGCAAATTTAACTCTCATTTCCCACCAGGAAGAGAAATAAACCAAAGGCTCAGCGTGCCGTGCCGGAACCAGATTAGGGCCTGAAGCCATCCTGCGGTGTTGCGGCCAGCTCACAAGAAAGTGAGTTGAAGAAAGGAGCTCAGGGGCACTGTAATTCACAAACCTGCAGAGTTATAAATGACAGCTATCGTCCAAAAATATACTGAAGTAAGGCTGCCAAGAGGACTTGAAAGCAGGGCAGAATTGCAGGAAACCGATTTCAGGAGGTAGACTGGAATTGCATTGAAAGCATAGGAAAAGAGGCAGAACGTCCACAATGATGCACTTGGCCCAAAAGGGCGTATGCGTTTTTTCCTGAATATATTCAGGAAAAAACGCATACGCCCTTTTTGGCCAACCAAGCAAGCTTGCAAAGGAAATCTGCACTACACTGAAGTCTCACTTCCCCCCGGTCAAAAGGGCCATCTGAAAAAAGTGTAAAATCCAGAAAGGCAGGACAGGCCATGGAGAACTGGGAGCCTTGTTATGCTTATGGGCGGGATGTAAATTGCCAACAGACACTCGGGAGAAGTGTATGGTGTTTCCTGAAACATCTAAAAAACAAAGCAACAGAGCCTAGGGCACTTCCACTTATGTTCCTATAGCTTAGGGAAATTAAAATCAAAAAGACACAGCCACCCCAAAGTTTGGGACGCCTCTGTTTACAAGAACCTCGTTTACCTTACAAGTTCAATATCACAGAAAGTGAAAAATGGATAAAGAACTTGTGGTACTTACGTACAATGCAGTATCACTCAGCAATGAAATCTATGTCATCAGGCCCGTAGCAGCATAATGAGTGGATTCAGGTACGATGATTCTAACTGAAATAAGTCACACAGAAAAAGGAACATCATAAGATATCACTAATACACGGAATGTAAACTTGGCTACACAGGAACTGAATTCCAAAACAGAACAGGGTCTCAAATTTAGAAAACCAACTTATGCTTGCTTAAGGGGAAAGGTGAGTTGGGGTGCTGCATAAAACCAGAGATTGAAATGAGCACAGATAAAGTTCCTTAAGCCAAATATGGAATAGACAAGAGCTACTCCTTGCTCAACGAAATGGACTCAACACCCCATATTAAACGCCTAAGAATGTACCTGACTAGTAAGTATCTTAAAACCTATGGATTGCTATGTCTCCAAAAGAGAATCAAGCGTGTGTACAGGGGCATAAACGCAGCAGTGATAGGATTGGAGAGGTTCGGTGAGCAAATGAAGACCCTTTGAAGTCATATTGCATGGTACCCATTCCACGGGTCTCAACTCTCCAGGTTTAAGGTATTCTTCCTTCAGCTAAAACATGCATGTGGAACCCAGAGTATGATCAACCGTGTGAACGGGAGACGTGTTCAAATATGTCTCAGATTTCCTCCCCTGGTACTCGGGTGCAACATTCCAGACGCTTTACTAACACTCTCCCCACTTGGAGAGTCAGCGCCTTTAACCTCCTGTTTGGCCCAGTTTGCAATTTCTGCGGAAGATGAACAGGAATAGGGAGAACCAATGAGAGACTAGCTGGAGGTGTCTGGACGGGCCAATTTAACTCTCATTTCCCACCAGGAAGAGGAAATAACCAAAAGCTCAGCGTGCCGTGCCGGAACCAGATTAGGGCCTGAAGCCTTCCTGCGGTGTTGCGGGCAGCTCACAAGAAAGCGAGTTGAAGAAAGGAGCTCAGGGGCACTATAATTCACAAACCTGCAGAGTTATAAATGACAGCTATCGTCCAAAAGTATACTGAAGTAAGGCTGCCAAGAGGACTTGAAAGCGGGGCAGAATTGCAGGAAACCGATTTCAGGAGGTAGACTGGAATTGCATTGAAAGCATAGGAAACGAGGCAGAGCGTCCACAATGATGCACTTGGCCAAAAAGGGCGTATGCGTTTTTTCCTGAATATATTCAGGAAAAAACGCATACGCCCTTTTTGGCCAACCAAGCAAGCTTGCAAAGGAAATCTGCACTACAATGAAGTCTCACTTCCCCCCGGTCAAAAGGGCCATCTGAAAAAAGTGTAAAATCCAGAAAGGCAGGACAGGCCATGGAGAACTGGGAGCCTTGTTATGCTGATGGGCGGGATGTAAATTGCCAACACACACTCCGGAGAAGTGTATGGTGTTTCCTGAAACATCTAAAAAACAAAGCAACAGAGCCTAGGGCACTTCCACTTATGGTCCTATAGCTTAGGGAAATTAAAATCAAAAAGACACAGCCATCCCAAAATTTGGGACGCCTCTGTTTACAAGAACGTCATTTACAGTACAAGTTCAATATCACAGAAAGTGAAAAATGGATAAAGAACTTGTGGTACTTACGTACAATTCAGTATCACTCAGCAATGAAATCTATGTCATCAGGCCCGTAGCAGCATAATGAGTGGATTCAGGTATGATGATTCTAACTGAAATAAGTCACACAGAAAAAGAAACATCATAAGATATCACTAATACACGGAATGTAAACTTGGCTACACAGGAACTGAATTCCAAAACAGAACAGGGTCTCAAATTTAGAAAATCAACTTATGCTTGCTTAAGGGGAAAGGTGAGTTGGGGTGCTGCATAAAACCAGGATTGAAATGAGCACAGATAAAGTTCCTTAAGCCAAATATGGAATAGACAAGAGCTACTCGTTGCTCAATGAAATGGACTCAACACCCCATATTAAACGCCTAAGAATGTACCTGACTAGTTAGTATCTTAAAACCTATGGATTGCTATGTCTCCGAAAGAGAATCAAGTGTGTGTACAGGGGCAAAAACGCAGCAGTGATAGGATTGGAGAGGTTCGGTGAGCAAATGAAGACCCTTTGAAGTCATATTGCATGGTACCCATTCCACGGGTCTCAACTACCCAGGTTTAAGGTATTCTTCCTTCAGCTAAAACATGCATGTGGAACCTAGAGTATGATCAACAATGTGATAGGGAGACGTGTTCAAATATGTCTCAGTTTTCCTCCCCTGGTACTCGGGTGCAACATTCCAGACGGTTTACTCACACCCTCCCCATTTGGAGAGTCAGCGCCTTTAACCTCCTGTTTGGACCAGTTTGCAATTTCTGTGGAAGATGAACAGGAATAGGGAGAACCAATGAGAGACTAGCTGGAGGTGTCTGGACGGGCAAATTTAACTCTCATTTCCCACCAGGAAGAGGAAACAACCAAAGGCTCAGCGTGCCGTGCCGGAATCAGATTAGGACCTGAAGCCATCTTGCGGTGTTGCGGCCAGCTCAAAAGAAAGCGAGTTGAAGAAAGGAGCTCAGGGGCACTGTAATTCACAGAACTGTAGAGTTATAAATGACAGCTATCGTCAAAAAATATACTGAAGTAACGCTGCCAAGAGGACTTGAAAGCGGGGCAGAATTGCAGGAAACCGATTTCAGGAGGTAGACTGGAATTGCATTTCAAGCACAGGAAAAGAGGCAGAACGTCCACAATGATGCACTTGGCCAAAAAGGGCGCATGCGTTTTTTCCTGAATATATTCAGGAAAAAACGCATGCGCCCTTTTTGGCCAACCAAGCAAGCTTGCAATGGAAATCGGCAATACAATGAAGTCTCACTTCCCCCCGGTCAAAAGGGCCATCTGAAAAAAGTGTAAAATCCAGAAAGGCAGGACAGGCCATGGAGAACTGGGAGCCTTGTTATGCTGATGGGCGGGATGTAAATTGCCAACAGCCAATTGGGAGAAGTGTATGGTGTTTCCTGAAACATCTAAAAAACAAAGCAACAGAGCCTAGGGCACTTCCACTTATGGTCCTATAGCTTAGGGAAATTACAATCAAAAAGACACAGCCACCCAAAGTTTGGGACGCCTCTGTTTACAAGAACCTCGTTTACAGTACAAGTTCAATATCACAGAAAGTGAAAAATGGATAAAGAACTTGTGGTACTTACGTACAATGCAGTATCACTCAGCAATGAAATCTATGTCATCAGGCCCGTAGCAGCATAATGAGTGGATTCAGGTACGATGATTCTAACTGAAATAAGTCACACAGAAAAAGAAACATCATAAGATATCACTAATACACGGAATGTAAACTTGGCTACACAGGAACTGAATTCCAAAACAGAACAGGGTCTCAAATTTAGAAAACCAACTTATGCTTGCTTAAGGGGAAAGGTGAGTTGGGGTGCTGCATAAAACCAGAGATTGAAATGAGCACAGATAAAGTTCCTTAAGCCAAATATGGAATAGACAAGAGCTACTCCTTGCTCAACGAAATGGACTCAACACCCCATATTAAACGCCTAAGAATGTACCTGACTAGTAAGTATCTTAAAACCGATGGATTGCTATGTCTCCAAAAGAGAATCAAGCGTGTGTACAGGGGCATAAACGCAGCAGTGATAGGATTGGAGAGGTTCGGTGAGCAAATGAAGACCCTTTGAAGTCATATTGCATGGTACCCATTCCACGGGTCTCAACTCTCCAGGTTTAAGGTATTCTTCCTTCAGCTAAAACATGCATGTGGAACCCAGAGTATGATCAACCGTGTGAACGGGAGACGTGTTCAAATATGTCTCAGATTTCCTCCCCTGGTACTCGGGTGCAACATTCCAGACGCTTTACTAACACTCTCCCCACTTGGAGAGTCAGCGCCTTTAACCTCCTGTTTGGCCCAGTTTGCAATTTCTGCGGAAGATGAACAGGAATAGGGAGAACCAATGAGAGACTAGCTGGAGGTGTCTGGACGGGCCAATTTAACTCTCATTTCCCACCAGGAAGAGGAAATAACCAAAAGCTCAGCGTGCCGTGCCGGAACCAGATTAGGGCCTGAAGCCTTCCTGCGGTGTTGCGGGCAGCTCACAAGAAAGCGAGTTGAAGAAAGGAGCTCAGGGGCACTATAATTCACAAACCTGCAGAGTTATAAATGACAGCTATCGTCCAAAAGTATACTGAAGTAAGGCTGCCAAGAGGACTTGAAAGCGGGGCAGAATTGCAGGAAACCGATTTCAGGAGGTAGACTGGAATTGCATTGAAAGCATAGGAAACGAGGCAGAGCGTCCACAATGATGCACTTGGCCAAAAAGGGCGTATGCGTTTTTTCCTGAATATATTCAGGAAAAAACGCATACGCCCTTTTTGGCCAACCAAGCAAGCTTGCAAAGGAAATCTGCACTACAATGAAGTCTCACTTCCCCCCGGTCAAAAGGGCCATCTGAAAAAAGTGTAAAATCCAGAAAGGCAGGACAGGCCATGGAGAACTGGGAGCCTTGTTATGCTGATGGGCGGGATGTAAATTGCCAACACACACTCCGGAGAAGTGTATGGTGTTTCCTGAAACATCTAAAAAACAAAGCAACAGAGCCTAGGGCACTTCCACTTATGGTCCTATAGCTTAGGGAAATTAAAATCAAAAAGACACAGCCATCCCAAAATTTGGGACGCCTCTGTTTACAAGAACGTCATTTACAGTACAAGTTCAATATCACAGAAAGTGAAAAATGGATAAAGAACTTGTGGTACTTACGTACAATTCAGTATCACTCAGCAATGAAATCTATGTCATCAGGCCCGTAGCAGCATAATGAGTGGATTCAGGTATGATGATTCTAACTGAAATAAGTCACACAGAAAAAGAAACATCATAAGATATCACTAATACACGGAATGTAAACTTGGCTACACAGGAACTGAATTCCAAAACAGAACAGGGTCTCAAATTTAGAAAATCAACTTATGCTTGCTTAAGGGGAAAGGTGAGTTGGGGTGCTGCATAAAACCAGGATTGAAATGAGCACAGATAAAGTTCCTTAAGCCAAATATGGAATAGACAAGAGCTACTCGTTGCTCAATGAAATGGACTCAACACCCCATATTAAACGCCTAAGAATGTACCTGACTAGTTAGTATCTTAAAACCTATGGATTGCTATGTCTCCGAAAGAGAATCAAGTGTGTGTACAGGGGCAAAAACGCAGCAGTGATAGGATTGGAGAGGTTCGGTGAGCAAATGAAGACCCTTTGAAGTCATATTGCATGGTACCCATTCCACGGGTCTCAACTACCCAGGTTTAAGGTATTCTTCCTTCAGCTAAAACATGCATGTGGAACCTAGAGTATGATCAACAATGTGATAGGGAGACGTGTTCAAATATGTCTCAGTTTTCCTCCCCTGGTACTCGGGTGCAACATTCCAGACGGTTTACTCACACCCTCCCCATTTGGAGAGTCAGCGCCTTTAACCTCCTGTTTGGACCAGTTTGCAATTTCTGTGGAAGATGAACAGGAATAGGGAGAACCAATGAGAGACTAGCTGGAGGTGTCTGGACGGGCAAATTTAACTCTCATTTCCCACCAGGAAGAGGAAACAACCAAAGGCTCAGCGTGCCGTGCCGGAATCAGATTAGGACCTGAAGCCATCTTGCGGTGTTGCGGCCAGCTCAAAAGAAAGCGAGTTGAAGAAAGGAGCTCAGGGGCACTGTAATTCACAGAACTGTAGAGTTATAAATGACAGCTATCCTCCAAAAATATACTGAAGTAAGGCTGCCAAGAGGACTTGAAAGCGGGGCAGAATTGCAGGAAACCGATTTCAGGAGGTAGACTGGAATTGCATTTCAAGCACAGGAAAAGAGGCAGAACGTCCACAATGATGCACTTGGCCAAAAAGGGCGCATGCGTTTTTTCCTGAATATATTCAGGAAAAAACGCATGCGCCCTTTTTGGCCAACCAAGCAAGCTTGCAATGGAAATCGGCAATACAATGAAGTCTCACTTCCCCCCGGTCAAAAGGGCCATCTGAAAAAAGTGTAAAATCCAGAAAGGCAGGACAGGCCATGGAGAACTGGGAGCCTTGTTATGCTGATGGGCGGGATGTAAATTGCCAACAGCCAATTGGGAGAAGTGTATGGTGTTTCCTGAAACATCTAAAAAACAAAGCAACAGAGCCTAGGGCACTTCCACTTATGGTCCTATAGCTTAGGGAAATTACAATCAAAAAGACACAGCCACCCAAAGTTTGGGACGCCTCTGTTTACAAGAACCTCGTTTACAGTACAAGTTCAATATCACAGAAAGTGAAAAATGGATAAAGAACTTGTGGTACTTACGTACAATGCAGTATCACTCAGCAATGAAATCTATGTCATCAGGCCCGTAGCAGCATAATGAGTGGATTCAGGTACGATGATTCTAACTGAAATAAGTCACACAGAAAAAGAAACATCATAAGATATCACTAATACACGGAATGTAAACTTGGCTACACAGGAACTGAATTCCAAAACAGAACAGGGTCTCAAATTTAGAAAACCAACTTATGCTTGCTTAAGGGGAAAGGTGAGTTGGGGTGCTGCATAAAACCAGAGATTGAAATGAGCACAGATAAAGTTCCTTAAGCCAAATATGGAATAGACAAGAGCTACTCCTTGCTCAACGAAATGGACTCAACACCCCATATTAAACGCCTAAGAATGTACCTGACTAGTAAGTATCTTAAAACCGATGGATTGCTATGTCTCCAAAAGAGAATCAAGCGTGTGTACAGGGGCATAAACGCAGCAGTGATAGGATTGGAGAGGTTCGGTGAGCAAATGAAGACCCTTTGAAGTCATATTGCATGGTACCCATTCCACGGGTCTCAACTCTCCAGGTTTAAGGTATTCTTCCTTCAGCTAAAACATGCATGTGGAACCCAGAGTATGATCAACCGTGTGAACGGGAGACGTGTTCAAACATGTCTCAGTTTTCCGTCCCTGGTACTCGGGTGCAACATTCCAGACGCTTTACTAACACTCTCCCCACTTGGAGAGTCAGCGCCTTTAACCTCCTGGTTGGCCCAGATTGCAATTTCTGCGGAAGATGAACAGGAATAGGGAGAACCAATGACAGACTAGCTGGAGGTGTCTGGACGGGCAAATTTAACTCTCATTTCCCACCAGGAAGAGGAAATAACCAAAGGCTCAGCGTGCCGTGCCGGAATCAGATTAGGGTCTGAAGCCATCCTGGGGTGTTGCGGCTAGCTCAAAAGAAAGCGAGTTGAAGAAAGGAGCTCAGGGGCACTGTAATTCACAAACCTGCAGAGTTATAAATGACAGCTATCGTCCAAAAATATACTGAAGTAAGGCTGCCAAGAGGACTTGAAAGCGGGGCAGAATTGCAGGAAACCGATTTCAGGAGGTAGACTGGAATTGCATTGAAAGCATAGGAAAAGAGGCAGAACGTCCACAATGATGCACTTGGCCAAAAAGGGCGTATGCGTTTTTTCCTGAATATATTCAGGAAAAAACGCATACGCCCTTTTTGGCCAACCAAGCAAACTTGCAAAGGAAATCTGCACTACAATGAAGTCTCACTTCCCCCCGGTCAAAAGGGCCATCTGAAAAAAGTGTAAAATCCAGAAAGGCAGGAAGGGCCATGGAGAACTGGGAGCCTTGTTATGCTGATGGGCGGGATGTAAATTGCCAACAGACACTCGGGAGAAGTGTATGGTGTTTCCTGAAACATCTAGAAAACAAAGCAACAGAGCCTAGGGCACTTCCACTTATGGTCCTATAGCTTAGGGAAATTAAAATCAAAAAGACACAGCCACCCAAAGTTTGGGACGCCTCTGTTTACAAGAACCTCGTTTACAGTACAAGTTCAATATCACAGAAAGTGAAAAATGGATAAAGAACTTGTGGTACTTACGTACAATGCAGTATCACTCAGCAATGAAATCTATGTCATCAGGCCCGTAGCAGCATAATGAGTGGATTCAGGTACGATGATTCTAACTGAAATAAGTCACACAGAAAAAGAAACATCATAAGATATCACTAATACACGGAATGTAAACTTGGCTACACAGGAACTGAATTCCAAAACAGAACAGGGTCTCAAATTTAGAAAACCAACTTATGCTTGCTTAAGGGGAAAGGTGAGTTGGGGTGCTGCATAAAACCAGAGATTGAAATGAGCACAGATAAAGTTCCTTAAGCCAAATATGGAATAGACAAGAGCTACTC
Source organism: Globicephala melas (assembly GCF_963455315.2). Taxonomy (NCBI): domain Eukaryota; kingdom Metazoa; phylum Chordata; class Mammalia; order Artiodactyla; family Delphinidae; genus Globicephala; species Globicephala melas. The sequence continues at coordinate 1,279,308 of NW_027207239.1, read as the reverse complement.
CTTGCTCAACGAAATGGACTCAACACCCCATATTAAACGCCTAAGAATGTACCTGACTAGTAAGTATCTTAAAACCGATGGATTGCTATGTCTCCAAAAGAGAATCAAGCGTGTGTACAGGGGCATAAACGCAGCAGTGATAGGATTGGAGAGGTTCGGTGAGCAAATGAATACCCTTTGAAGTCATATTGCATGGTAGCCATTCCACGGGTCTCAACTCTCCAGGTTTAAGGTATTCTTCCTTCAGCTAAAACATGCATGTGGAACCCAGAGAATGATCAACCGTGTGAACGGGAGACGTGTTCAAACATGTCTCAGTTTTCCTCCCCTGGTACTCGAGTGCAACATTCCAGACGCTTTACTAACACTCTCCCCACTTGGAGAGTCAGCGCCTTTAACCTCCTGGTTGGCCCAGATTGCAATTTCTGCAGAAGATGAACAGGAATAGGGAGAACCAATGACAGACTAGCTGGAGGTGTCTGGACGGGCAAATTTAACTCTCATTTCCCACCAGGAAGAGGAAATAACCAAAGGCTCAGCGTGCCGTGCCGGAATCAGATTAGGGTCTGAAGCCATCCTGCGGTGTTGCGGCTAGCTCAAAAGAAAGCGAGTTGAAGAAAGGAGCTCAGGGGCACTGTAATTCACAAACCTGCAGAGTTATAAATGACAGCTATCGTCCAAAAATATACTGAAGTAAGGCTGCCAAGAGGACTTGAAAGCAGGGCAGAATTGCAGGAAACCGATTTCAGGAGGTAGACTGGAATTGCATTGAAAGCATAGGAAAAGAGGCAGAACGTCCACAATGATGCACTTGGCCAAAAAGGGCGTATGCATTTTTTCCTGAATATATTCAGGAAAAAACGCATACGCCCTTTTTGGCCAACCAAGCAAACTTGCAAAGGAAATCTGCACTACAATGAAGTCTCACTTCCCCCCGGTCAAAAGGGCCATCTGAAAAAAGTGTAAAATCCAGAAAGGCAGGAAGGGCCATGGAGAACTGGGAGCCTTGTTATGCTGATGGGCGGGATGTAAATTGCCAACAGACACTCGGGAGAAGTGTATGGTGTTTCCTGAAACATCTAGAAAACAAAGCAACAGAGCCTAGGGCACTTCCACTTATGGTCCTATAGCTTAGGGAAATTAAAATCAAAAAGACACAGCCACCCCAAAGTTTGGGACGCCTCTGTTTACAAGAACATCGTTTACAGTACAAGTTCAACATCGCAGAAAGTGAAAAATGGATAAAGAAGTTGTGGTATTTACTTACAAAGCAATATCACTCAGCAAAGAAATCTATGTCATCAGGCCCTTAGCAGCACAATGAGTGGATTCAGGTATGATGATTCTAACTGAAATAAGTCACACAGAAAAAGAAACATCATAAGATATCAGTAATACACGGAATGTAAACTTGGCTACACAGGAACTGAATTACAGAACAGAACAGGGTCTCAAATTTAGAAAACCAACTTATGCTTGCTTAAGGGGAAAGGTGAGTTGGGGTGCTGCATAAAACCAGAGATTGAAATGAGCACAGATAAAGTTCCTTAAGCCAAATATGGAATAGACAAGAGCTACTCCTTGCTCAACGAAATGGACTCAACACCCCATATTAAATGCCTAAGAATGTACCTGACTAGTAAGTATCTTAAAACCTAGGGATTGCTATGTCTCCTTAAGAGAATCAAGCGTGTGTACTGGAGCATAAATGTAGCAGTGATAGGATTGGAGAGGTTCGGTGAGCAAATGAAGACCCTTTGAAGTCATATTGCATGGTACCCATTACACGGGTCTCAACTCTCCAGGTTTAAGGTATTCTTCCTTCAGCTAAATCATGCATGTGGAACCCAGAGTATGATCAACCGTGTGATTGGGAGACGTGTTCAAATATGTCTCAGTTTTCGTCCCCTGGTATTCGGGTGCAACATTCCAGACGCTTTACTAACACTCTCCCGACTTGGAGAGTCAGTGCCTTTAACCTCCTGTTTGGCCCAGTTTGCAATTTCTGCAGAAGATGAACAGGAATAGGGAGAACCAATGAGAGACTAGCTGGAGGTGTCTGAACGGGCAAATTTAACTCTCATTTCCCACAGGGAAGAGGAATAAACCAAAAGCTCAGCGTGCCATGCCGGAAACAGATTAGGGCCTGAAGCCATCCTGTGGTGTTGCGGCCAGCTCACAAGAAAGCGAGTTGAAGAAAGGATCTCAGGGGCTCTGTAATTCACAAACCTGCAGAGTTATAAATGACAGCTATCGTCCAAAAATATACTGAAGTAAGGCTGCCAAGAGGACTTGAAAGCGGGGCAGAATTGCAGGAAACCGATTTCAGGAGGTAGACTGGAATTGCATTGAAAGCATAGGAAAAGAGGCAGAACGTCCACAATGATGCACTTGGCCAAAAAGGGCGTATGCGTTTTTTCCTGAATATATTCAGGAAAAAACGCATACGCCCTTTTTGGCCAACCAAGCAAGCTTGCAAAGGAAATCTGCACTACAATGAAGTCTCACTTCCCCCCGGTCAAAAGGGCCATCTGAAAAAAGTGTAAAATCCAGAAAGGCAGGACAGACCATGGAGAACTGGGAGCCTTGTTATGCTGATGGGCGGGATGTAAATTGCCAACAGACACTCGGGAGAAGTTTATGGTGTTTCCTGAAACACCTAAAAAACAAAGCAACAGAGCCTACGGCACTTCCACTTATGATCCTATAGCTTAGGGAATTAAAATCAAAAAGACACAGCCACCCCAAAGTTTGGGACGCCTCTGTTTACAAGAACCTCGTTTACCGTACAAGTTCAATATCACAGAAAGTGAAAAATGGATAAAGATCTTGTGGTACTTACGTACAATGCAATATCACTCAGCAATGAAATCTATGTCATCAGGCCCGTAGCAGCATAATGAGTGGATTCAGGTACGATGATTCTAACTGAAATAAGTCACACAGAAAAAGAAACATCATAAGATATCACTAATACATGGAATGTAAACTTGGCTACACAGAAACTGATTTCCAAAACAAAACAGTGTCTCAAATTTAGAAAACCAACTTATGCTTGCTTAAGGGTAAAGGTGAGTTGGGGTGCTGTATAAAACCAGAGATTGAAATGAGCACAGATAAAGTTCCTTAAGCCAAATATGGAATAGACAAGACCTACTCCTTGCTCAACGAAATGGACTCAACACCCCATATTAAACGCCTAAGAATGTACCTGACTAGTAAGTATCTTAAAACCTATGGATTGCTATGTCTCCAAAAGAGAATCAAGCCTGTGTACAGGGGCATAAACGCAGCAGTGATAGGATTGGAGAGGTTCGGTGAGCAAATGAAGACCCTTTGAAGTCATATTGCATGGTACCCATTACACGGGTCTCAACTCTCCAGGTTTAAGGTATTCTTCCTTCAGCTAAAACATGCATGTGGAACCCAGAGTATGATCAACCGTGTGAACGGGAGACGTGTTCAAATATGTCTCAGGTTTCCTCCCCTGGTACTCGGGTGCAACTTTCCAGATGCTTTACTAACACTCTCAACACTTGGAGAGTCAGCGCCTTTAACCTCCTGTTTGGCCCAGTTTGCAATTTCTGTGAAAGATGAACAGGAATAGGGAGAACCAATGAGAGACTAGCTGGAGGTGTCTGGACGGGCAAATTTAACTCTCATTTCCCACCAGGAAGAGGAAATAACCAAAGGCTCAGCGTGCCATGCCGGAACCAGATTAGGGCCTGAAGCCATCCTGCGGTGTTGCGGCCAGCTCAAAAGAAAGCGAGTTGAAGAAAGGAGCTCAGGGGCACTGTAATTCACAAACCTGCAGAGTTATAAATGACAGCTATCGTCCAAAAATAGACTGAAGTAAGGCTGCCAAGAGGACTTGAAAGCGGGGCAGAATTGCAGGAAACCGATTTCAGGAGGTAGACTGGAATTGCATTGAAAGCATAGGAAAAGAGGCAGAACGTCCACAATGATGCTCTTGGCCAAAAAGGGCGTATGCGTTTTTTCCTGAATATATTCAGGAAAAAACGCATACGCCCTTTTTGGCCAACCAAGCAAGCTTGCAAAGGAAATCTGCACTACAATGAAGTCTCACTTCCCCCCGGTCAAAAGGGCCATCTGAAAAAAGTGTAAAATCCAGAAAGGCAGGACAGGCCATGGAGAACTGGGAGCCTTGTTATGCTGATGGGCGGGATGTAAATTGCCAACACACACTCCGGAGAAGTGTATGGTGTTTCCTGAAACATCTAAAAAACAAAGCAACAGAGCCTAGGGCACTTCCACTTATGGTCCTATAGCTTAGGGAAATTAAAATCAAAAAGACACAGCCACCCCAAAGTTTGGGACGCCTCTGTTTACAAGAACCTCGTTTACCGTACAAGTTCAATATCACAGAAAGTGAAAAATGGATAAAGAACTTGTGGTATTTACTTACAAAGCAATATCACTCAGCAAAGAAATCTATGTCATCAGGCCCTTAGCAGCACAATGAGTGGATTCAGGTATGATGATTCTAACTGAAATAAGTCACACAGAAAAAGAAACATCATAAGATATCAGTAATACACGGAATGTAAACTTGGCTACACAGGAACTGAATTACAGAACAGAACAGGGTCTCAAATTTAGAAAACCAACTTATGCTTGCTTAAGGGGAAAGGTGAGTTGGGGTGCTGCATAAAACCAGAGATTGAAATGAGCACAGATAAAGTTCCTTAAGCCAAATATGGAATAGACAAGAGCTACTCCTTGCTCAACGAAATGGACTCAACACCCGATATTAAACGCCTAAGAATGTACCTGACTAGTAAGTATCTTAAAACCTATGGATTGCTATGTCTCCGAAAGAGAAACAAGCATGTGTACAGGGGCATAAACGCAGCAGTGAAAGGATTGGAGAGGTTCGGTGAGCAAATGAAGACCCTTTGAAGTCATATTGCATGGTACCCATTCCACGGATTTCAACTACGCAGGTTTAAGGTATTCTTCCTTCAGCTAAAACATGCATGTGGAACCTAGAGTATGATCAACCATGTGATCGGGACACGTGTTCAAATATGTCTCAGTTTTCGTACCCTGGTACTCGGGTGCAACATTCCAGACGCTTTACTAACACTCTCCCGACTTGGAGAGTCAGTCCGTTTAACTTCCTGTTTGGCCCAGTTTGCAATTTCTGCGGAAGATGAACAGGAATAGGGAGAACCAATGAGAGACTAGCTGGAGGTGTCTGGACGGGCAAATTTAACTCTCATTTCCCACCAGGAAGAGGAATTAACCAAAGGCTCAGCGGGCCGTGCCGGAAACAGATTAGGGCCTGAAGCCATCCTGCGGTGTTGCGGCCAGCTCAAAAGAAAGCGAGTTGAAGAAAGGAGCTCAGGGGCACTGTAATTCACAAACCTGCAGAGCTATAAATGACAGCTATCGTCCAAAAATATACTGAAGTAAGGCTGCCAAGAGGACTTGAAAGCGGGGCAGAATTGCAGGAAACCGATTTCAGGAGGTAGACTGGAATTGCATTGAAAGCATAGGAAAAGAGGCAGAACGTCCACGATGATGCACTTGGCCAAAAAGGGCGTATGCGTTTTTTCCTGAATATATTCAGGAAAAAACGCATACGCCCTTTTTGGCTAACCAAGCAAGCTTGCAAAGGAAATCTGCACTACAATGAAGTCTCACTTCCCCCCGGTCAAAAGGGCCATCTGAAAAAGTGTAAAATCCAGAAAGGCAGGACAGGCCATGGAGAACTGGGAGCCTTGTTATGCTGATGGGCGGGATGTAAATTGCCAACAGACACTCGGGAGAATTGTATGGTGTTTCCTGAAACATCTAAAAAACAAAGCAACAGAGCCTAGGGCACTTCCACTTATGGTCCTATAGCTTAGGGAAATTAAAATCAAAAAGACACAGCCACCCCAAAGTTTGGGACGCCTCTGTTTACAAGAACCTCGTTTACAGTACAAGTTCAACATCGCAGAAAGTGAAAAATGGATAAAGAAGTTGTGGTATTTACTTACAAAGCAATATCACTCAGCAATGAAATCTATGTCATCAGGCCCTTAGCAGCACAATGAGTGGATTCAGGTATGATGATTCTAACTGAGATAGGTCACACAGAAAAAGAAACATCGTAAGATACCAGCAATACACGGAATGTAAACTTGGCTATACAGGAACTGAATTACAGAACAGAAGAGGGTCTCAAATTTAGAAAACCAACTTATGCTTGCTTAAGGGGAAAGGTGAGTTGGGGTGCTGCATAAAACCAGAGATTGAAATGAGCACAGATAAAGTTCCTTAAGCCAAATATGGAATAGACAAGAGCTACTCCTTGCTCAACGAAATGGACTCAACACCGCATATTAAACGCCTAAGAATGTACCTGACTAGTAAGTATCTTAAAACCTATGGATTGCTATGTCTCTGAAAGAGAATCAAGCGTGTGTACAGGGGCATAAAGGCAGCAGTGATAGGATTGGAGAGGTTCGGTGAGCAAATGAAGACCCTTCGAAGTCATATTGCAAGGTACCCATTCCACGGGTTTCAACTACCCAGGTTTAAGGTATTCTTCCTTCAGCTAAAACATGCATGTGGAACCTAGAGTATGATCAACCATGTGATCGGGAGACGTGTTCAAATATGTCTCAGTTTTCGTACCCTGGTACTCAGGTGCAACATTCCAGACGCTTTACTAACACTCTCCCGACTTGGAGAGTCAGTCCCTTTAACCTCCTGTTTGGCCCAGTTTGCAATTTCTGCGGAAGATGAACAGGAATAGCGAGAACCAATGAGAGACTAGCTGGAGGTGTCTGGACGGGCAAATTTAACTCTCATTTCCCACCAGGAAGAGGAATTAACCAAAGGCTCAGTGTGCCGTGCCAGAACCAGATTAGGGCCTGAAGCCATCCTGCGGTGTTGCGGCCAGCTCAAAAGGAAGCGAGTTGAAGAAAGGAGCTCAGGGGCACTGTAATTCACAAACCTGCAGAGTTATAAACGACAGCTATCTTCCAAAAATATACTGAAGTAAGGCTGCCAAGAGGAGTTGAAACTGGGGCAGAATTGCAGGAAAACGATTTCAGGAGGTAGACTGGAATTGCATTGAAAGCATAGGAAAAGAGGCAGAACGTCCACAATGATGCACTTGGCCAAAAAGGGCGTATGCGTTTTTTCCTGAATATATTGAGGAAAAAAAGCATACGCACTTTTTGGCCAACCAAGCAAGCTTGCTAAGGAAATCTGCACTACAATGAAGTTTCACTTCCCCCCGGTCAAAAGGGCCATCTGAAAAAAGTGTAAAATCCAGAAAGGCAGGACAGGCCATGGAGAACTGGGAGCCTTGTTATGCTGATGGGCGGGATGTAAATTGCCAACAGACACTCGGGAGAAGTGTATGGTGTTTCCTGAAACATCTAAAAAACAAAGCAACAGAGCCTAGGGCACTTCCACTTATGGTCCTATAGCTTAGGGAAATTAAAATCAAAAAGACACAGCCACCCCAAAGTTTGGAATGCCTCTGTTTACAAGAACCTCGTTTACAGTACAAGTTCAACATCACAGAAAGAGAAAAATGGATAAAGAAGTTGTGGTATTTACTTACAAAGCAATATCACTCAGCAATGAAATCTATGTCATCAGACCCTTAGCAGCACAATGAGTGGATTCAGGTATGGTGATTCTAACTGAAATAAGTCACACAGAAAAAGAAACATCATAAGATATCAGTAATACACGGAATGTAAACTTGGCTACAGAGGAACTGAATTAAAGAACAGAACAGGGTCTCAAATTTAGAAAACCAACTTATGCTTGCTTAAGGGTAAAGGTGAGTTGGGGTGCTGCATAAAACCAGAGATTGAAATGAGCACAGATAAAGTTCCTTAAGCCAAATATGGAATAGACAAGAGCTACACCTTGCTCAACGAAATGGACTCAACACCGCATATTAAACGCCTAAGAATGTACCTGACTAGTAGGTATCTTAAAACCTATGGATTGCTATGTCTCCGAAAAGAGAAACAAGCATGTGTACAGGGGCATAAACGCAGCAGTGATAGGATTGGAGAGGTTCGGTGAGCAAATGAAGACCCTTTGAAGTCATATTGCATGGTACCCATTCCACGGATTTCAACTACGCAGGTTTAAGGTATTCTTCCTTCAGCTAAAACATGCATGTGGAAACTAGAGTATGATCAACCATGTGATCGGGAGACGTGTTCAAATATGTCTCAGTTTTCGTACCCTGGTACTCGGGTGCAACATTCCAGACGCTTTACTAACACTCTCCCGACTTGGAGAGTCAGTCCCTTTAACTTCCTGTTTGGCCCAGTTTGCAATTTCTGCGGAAGATGAACAGGAATAGGGAGAACCAATGAGAGACTAGCTGGAGGTGTATGGACGGGCAAATTTAACTCTCATTTCCCACCAGGAAGAGGAATTAACCAAAGGCTCAGCGTGCCGTGCCGGAACCAGATTAGGGCCTGAAGCCATCATGCGGTGTTGCGGACAGCTCAAAAGAAAGCGAGTTGAAGAAAGTAGCTCAGGGGCACTGTAATTCACAAACCTGCAGAGCTATAAATGACAGCTATCGTCCAAAAATATACTGAAGTAAGGCTGCCAAGAGGACTTGAAAGCGGGGAAGAATTGCAGGAAACCGATTTCAGGAAGTAGACTGGAATTGCATTGAAAGCATAGGAAAAGAGGCAGAACGTCCACGATGATGCACTTGGCCAAAAAAGGCGTATGCGTTTTTTCCTGAATATATTCAGGAAAAAACGCATACGCCCTTTTTGGCCAACCAAGCAAGCTTGCAAAGGAAATCTGCACTACAATGAAGTCTCACTTCCCCCCGGTCAAAAGGGCCATCTGAAAAAGTGTAAAATCCAGAAAGGCAGGACAGGCCATGGAGAACTGGGAGCCTTGTTATGCTGATGGGTGGGATGTAAATTGCCAACAGCCACTGGGGAGAAGTGTATGGTGTTTCCTGAAACATCTAAAAAACAAAGCAACAGAGCCTAGGGCACTTCCACTTATGGTCCTATAGCTTAGGGAAATTAAAATCAAAAAGACACAGCCACCCCAAAGTTTGGGACGCCTCTGTTTACAAGAACCTCGTTTACAGTACAAGTTCAACATCGCAGAAAGTGAAAAATGGATAAAGAAGTTGTGGTATTTACTTACAAAGCAATATCACTCAGCAATGAAATCTATGTCATCAGGCCCTTAGCACCACAATGAGTGGATTCAGGTATGATGATTCTAACTGAAATAGGTCACACAGAAAAAGAAACATCATAAGATATCAGCAATACACGGAATGTAAACTTGGCTATACAGGAACTGAATTACAGAACAGAAGAGGGTCTCAAATTTAGAAAACCAACTTATGCTTGCTTAAGGGGAAAGGTGAGTTGGGGTGCTGCATAAACCCAGAGATTGAAATGAGCACAGATAAAGTTCCTTAAGCCAAATATGGAATAGACAAGAGCTACTCCTTGCTCAACGAAATGGACTCAACACCGCATATTAAACGCCTAAGAATGTACCTGACTAGTAAGTATCTTAAAACCTATGGATTGCTATGTCTCCGAAAGAGAATCAAGCATGTGTACAGGGGCATAAAGGCAGCAGTGATAGGATTGGAGAGGTTCGGTGAGCAAATGAAGACCCTTTGAAGTCATACTGCAAGGTACCCATTCCACGGGTTTCAACTACCCAGGTTTAAGGTATTCTTCCTTCAGCTAAAACATGCATGTGGAACCTAGAGTATGATCAACCATGTGATCGGGAGACGTGTTCAAATATGTCTCAGTTTTCGTACCCTGGTACTCAGGTGCAACATTCCAGACGCTTTACTAACACTCTCCCGACTTGGAGAGTCAGTCCCTTTAACCTCCTGTTTGGCCCAGTTTGCAATTTCTGCGGAAGATGAACAGGAATAGCGAGAACCAATGAGAGAGTAGCTGGAGGTGTCTGGACGGGCAAATTTAACTCTCATTTCCCACCAGGAAGAGGAATTAACCAAAGGCTCAGTGTGCCGTGCCGGAACCAGATTAGGGTCTGAAGCCATCCTGCGGTGTTGCGGCCAGCTCAAAAGGAAGCGAGTTGAAGAAAGGAGCTCAGGGGCACTGTAATTCACAAACCTGCAGAGCTATAAATGACAGCTATCGTCCAAAAATATACTGAAGTAAGGCTGCCAAGAGGACTTGAAAGCGGGGCAGAATTGCAGGAAACCGATTTCAGGAGGTAGACTGGAATTGCATTGAAAGCATAGGAAAAGTGGCAGAACGTCCACAATGATGCACTTGGCCAAAAAGGACGTATGCGTTTTTTCCTGAATATATTCAGGAAAAAACGCATACACACTTTTTGGCCAACCAAGCAAGCTTGCAAAGGAAATCTGCACTACAATGAAGTTTCACTTCCCCCCGGTCAAAAGGGCCATCTGAAAAAAGTGTAAAATCCAGAAAGGCAGGACAGGCCATGGAGAACTGGGAGGCTTGTTATGCTGATGGGCGGGATGTAAATTGCCTACAGACACTCGGGAGAAGTGTATGGTGTTTCCTGAAACATCTAAAAAACAAAGCAACAGAGCCTAGGGCACTTCCACTTATGGTCCTATAGCTTAGGGAAATTAAAATCAAACAGACACAGCCACCCCAAAGTTTGGGACGCCTCTGTTTACAAGAACCTCGTTTACAGTACAAGTTCAACATCGCAGAAAGTGAAAAATGGATAAAGAAGTTGTGGTATTTACTTACAAAGCAATATCACTCAGCAATGAAATCTATGTCATCAGACCCTTAGCAGAACAATGAGTGGATTCAGGTATGGTGATTCTAACTGAAATAAGTCACACAGAAAAAGAAACATCATAAGATATCAGTAATACACGGAATGTAAACTTGGCTACAGAGGAACTGAATTAAAGAACAGAACAGGGTCTCAAATTTAGAAAAGCAACTTATGCTTGCTTAAGGGGAAAGGTGAGTTGGGGTGCTGCATAAAACCAGAGATTGAAATGAGCACAGATAAAGTTCCTTAAGCCAAATATGGAATAGACAAGAGCTACACCTTGCTCAACGAAATGGACTCAACACCGCATATTAAACGCCTAAGAATGTACCTGACTAGTAAGTATCTTAAAACCTATGGATTGCTATGTCTCCGAAAGAGAAACAAGCATGTGTACAGGGGCATAAACGCAGCAGTGATAGGATTGGAGAGGTTCGGTGAGCAAATGAAGACCCTTTAAAGTCATATTGCAAGGTACCCATTCCACGGATTTCAACTACGCAGTTTTAAGGTATTCTTCCTTCAGCTAAAACATGCATGTGGAACCTAGAGTATGATCAACCATGTGATCGGGAGACGTGTTCAAATATGTCTCAGTTTTCGTACCCTGGTACTCGGGTGCAACATTCCAGACGCTTTACTAACACTCTCCCGACTTGGAGAGTCAGTCCCTTTAACTTCCTGTTTGGCCCAGTTTGCAATTTCTGCGGAAGATTAACAGGAATAGGGAGAACCAATGAGAGACTAGCTGGAGGTGTATGGACGGGCAAATTTAACTCTCATTTCCCACCAGGAAGAGGAATTAACCAAAGGCTCAGCGTGCCGTGCCGGAACCAGATTAGGGCCTGCAGCCATCCTGCGGTGTTGCGGCCAGCTCAAAAGAAAGCGAGTTGAAGAAAGTAGCTCAGGGGAACTGTAATTCACAAACCTGCAGAGCTATAAATGACAGCTATCGTCCAAAAATACACTGAAGTAAGGCTGCCAAGAGGACTTGAAAGCGGGGCAGAATTGCAGGAAACCGATTTCAGGAGGTAGACTGGAATTGCATTGAAAGCATAGGAAAAGAGGCAGAACGTCCACGATGATGCACTTGGCCAAAAAGGGCGTATGCGTTTTTTCCTGAATATATTCAGGAAAAAACGCATACGCCCTTTTTGGCCAACCAAGCAAACTTGCAAAGGAAATCTGCACTACAATGAAGTTTCACTTCCCCCCGGTCAAAAGGGCCATCTGAAAAAACTGTAAAATCCAGAAAGGCAGGACAGGCCATGGAGAACTGGGAGCCTTGTTATGCTGATGGGCGGGATGTAAATTGCCAACAGACACTCGGGAGAAGTGTATGGTGTTTCCTGAAACATCTAAAAAACAAAGCAACAGAGCCTAGGGCACTTCCACTTATGGTCCTATAGCTTAGGGAAATTAAAATCAAAAAGACACAGCCACCCCAAAGTTTGGGACGCCTCTGTTTACAAGAACCTCGTTTACCGTACAAGTTCAATATCACAGAAAGTGAAAAATGGATAAAGAACTTGTGGTACTTACGTACAATGCAGTATCACTCAGCAATGAAATCTATGTCATCAGGTCCTTAGCAGCACAATGAGTGGATTCAGGTATGATGATTCTAACTGAAACAGGTCACACAGAAAAAGAAACATCATAAGATATCAGCAATACACGGAATGTAAACTTGGCTATACAGGAACTGAATTACAGAACAGAAGAGGGTCTCAAATTTAGAAAACCAACTTATGCTTGCTTAAGGGGAAAGGTGAGTTGGGGTGCTGCATAAAACCAGAGATTGAAATGAGCACAGATAAAGTTCCTTAAGACAAATATGGAATAGACAAGAGCTACTCCTTGCTCAACGAAATGGACTCAACACCCCATATTAAACGCCTAAGAATGTACCTGACTAGTAAATATCTTAAAACCTATGGATTGCTATGTCTCCGAAAGAGAATCAAGCGTGTGTACAGGGGCATAAAGGCAGCAGTGATAGGAATGGAGAGGTTCGGTGAGCAAATGAAGACCCTTTGAAGTCATATTGCATGGTACCCATTCCACGGGTTTCAACTACCCAGGTTTAAGGTATTCTTCCTTCAGTTAAAACATGCATGTGGAACCTAGAGTATGATCAACCATGTGATCGGGAGACGTGTTCAAATATGTCTCAGTTTTCGTACCCTGGTACTCAGGTGCAACATTCCAGACGCTTTACTAACACTCTCCCGACTTGGAGAGTCAGTCCCTTTAACCTCCTGTTTGGCCCAGTTTGCAATTTCTGCGGAAGATGAACAGGAATAGCGAGAACCAATGAGAGACTAGCTGGAGGTGTCTGGACGGGCAAATTTAACTCTCATTTCCCACCAGGAAGAGGAATTAACCAAAGGCTCAGCGTGCCGTGCCGGAACCAGATTATGGCCTGAAGCCATCCTGCGGTGTTGCGGCCAGCTCACAAGAAAGCGAGTTGAAGAAAGGAGCTCAGGGGCTCTGTAATTCACAAACCTGCAGAGTTATAAATGACAGCTATCGTCCAAAAATATACTGAAGTAAGGCGGCCAAGAGGACTTCAATGTGGGGCAGAATTGCAGGAAAACGATTTCAGGAGGTAGACTGGAATTGCATTGAAAGCATAGGAAAAGAGGCAGAACGTCCACAATGATGCACTTGGCCAAAAAGGGTGTATGCGTTTTTTCCTGAATATATTCAGGAAAAAACGCATACGCCCTTTTTGGCCAACCAAGCAAGCTTGCAAAGGAAATCTGCACTAAAATGAAGTCTCACTTCCCCACGGTCAAAAGGGCCATCTGAAAAAAGTGTAAAATCCAGAAAGGCAGGACAGGCCATGGAGAACTGGGAGCCTTGTTATGCTGATGGGCGGGATGTAAATTGCCAACAGACACTCGGGAGAAGTGTATGGTATTTCCTGAAACATCTAAAAAACAAAGCAACAGAGCCTAGGGCACTTCCACTTATGGTCCTATAGCTTAGGGAAATTAAAATCAAAAAGACACAGCCACCCCAAAGTTTGGGACGCCTCTGTTTACAAGAACCTCGTTTACAGTACAAGTTCAACATCACAGAAAGTGAAAAATGGATAAAGAAGTTGTGGTATTTACTTACAAATCAATATCACTCAGCAATGAAATCTATGTCATCAGGCCCTTAGCAGCACAATGAGTGGATTCAGGTATGGTGATTCTAACTGAAATAAGTCACACAGAAAAAGAAACATCATAAGATATCAGTAATACACGGAATGTAAACTTGGCTACAGAGGAAGTGAATTACAGAACAGAACAGGGTCTCAAATTTAGAAAACCAACTTATGCTTGCTTAAGGGTAAAGGTGAGTTGGGGTGCTGCATAAAACCAGAGATTGAAATGTGCACAGATAAAGTTCCTTAAGCCAAATATGGAATAGACAAGAGCTACACCTTGCTCAACGAAATGGATTCAACACCGCATATTAAACGCCTAAGAATGTACCTGACTAGTAAGTATCTTAAAACCTATGGATTGCTATGTCTCCATAAGAGAATCAAGCGTGTGTACAGGGGCATAAACGCAGCAGTGATAGGATTGGAGAGGTTCGGTGAGCAAATGAAGACCCTTTGAAGTCATATTGCAAGGTACCCATTACACGGGTCTCAACTCTCCAGGTTTAAGGTATTCTTCCTTCAGCTAAAACATGCATGTGGAACCCAGAGTATGATCAACCATGTGAACGGGAGACGTGTTCAAATATGTCTCAGTTTTCCTCCCCTGGTACTCGGGTGCAACATTCCAGACGCTTTACTAACACTTTCCCCAGTTGGAGAGTCAGTCCCTTTAACCTCCTGTTTGGCCCAGTTTGCAATTTCTGCGGAAGATGAACAGGAATAGCGAGAACCAATGAGAGACTAGCTGGAGGTGTCTGGACGGGCAAATTTAACTCTCATTTCCCACCAGGAAGAGGAATTAACCAAAGGCTCAGCGTGCCGTTCCAGAACCAGATTAGGGCCTGAAGCCATCATGCGGTGTTGTGGCCAGGTCACAAGAAAGCGAGTTGAAGAAAGAAGCTCAGGGGCACTGTAATTCACAAACCTGCAGAGTTATAAATGACAGCTATCGTCCAAAAATAGACTGAAGTAAGGCTGCCAAGAGGACTTGAAAGCGGGGCAGAATTGCTGGAAACCGATTTCAGGAGGTAGACTGGAATTGCATTGAAAGCATAGGAAAAGAGGCAGAACGTCCACAATGATGCACTTGGCCAAAAAGGGCGTATGCGTTTTTTCCTGAATATATTCAGGAAAAAACGCATACGCCCTTTTTGGCCAACCAAGCAAGCTTGCAAAGGAAATCTGCACTACAATGAAGTCTCACTTCCCCATGGTCAAACGCGCCATCTGAAAAAAGTGTAAAATCCAGAAAGGCAGGACAGGCCATGGAGAACTGGGAGCCTTCTTATGCTGATGGGCGGGATGTAAATTGCCAACAGACACTCGGGTGAAGTGTATGGTGTTTCCTGAAACATCTAAAAAACAAAGCAACAGAGCCTAGGGCACTTCCACTTATGGTCCTATAGCTTAGGGAAATTAAAATCAAAAAGACACAGCCACCCCAAAGTTTGGGACGCCTCTGTTTACAAGAACCTCGTTTACCCTACAAGTTCAATATCACAGAAAGTGAAAAATGGATAAAGAAGCTGTGGTACTTACGTACAATGCAGTATCACTCAGCAATGAAATCTATGTAATCAGGCCCTTAGCAGCACAATGAGTGGATTCAGGTATGATGATTCTAACTGAAATAAGTCACACAGAAAAAGAAATATCATAAGGTATAAGTAATACACGGAATGTAAACTTGGCTACACAGGAACTGAATTACAGAACAGAACAGGGTCTCAAATTTAGAAAACCAACTTATGCTTGCTTAAGGGGAAAGGTGAGTTGGGGTGCTGCATAAAACCAGAGATTGAAATGAGCACAGATAAAGTTCCTTAAGCCAAATATGGAATAGACAAGAGCTACTCCTTGCTCAACGAAATGGACTCAACACCGCATATTAAACGCCTAAGAATGTACCTGACTAGTAAGTGTCTTAAAAGCTATGCATTGCTATGTTTCCAAAACAGAATCAAGCATGTGTACAGGGGCATAAACGCAGCAGTGATAGGATTGGAGAGGTTCGGAGAGCAAATGAAGACCCTTTGAAGTCATATTGCATGGTATCCATTACACGGGTCTCAACTCTCCAGGTTTAAGGTATTCTTCCTTCAGCTAAAACATGCATGTGGAACCCAGAGTATGATCAACCGTGTGAACAGGAGACGTGTTCAATTATGTCTCAGTTTTCCTACCCTGGTACTCGGGTGTAACATTCCAGACGCTTTACTAACACTCTCCTCACTTGGAGAGTCAGTCCCTTTAACCTCCTGTTTGGCCCAGTTTGCAATTTCTGCGGAAGATGAACAGGAATAGGGAGAACCAATGAGAGACTAGCTGGAGGTGTCTGGACGGGCAAATTTAACTCTCATTTCCCACCAGGAAGAGGAATTAACCAAAGGCTCAGCGTGCCGTGCCGGAACCAGATTAGGGCGTGAAGCAATCCTGCGGTGTTGCGGCCAGCTCACAAGAAAGCGAGTTGAAGAAAGGAGCTCAGGGGCACTGTAATTCACAAACCTGCAGAGTTATAAATGACAGCTATCGTCCAAAAATATACTGAAGTAAGGCTGCCAAGAGGACTTGAAAGCGGGGCAGAATTGCAGGAAACCGATTTCAGGAGGTAGACTGGAATTGCATTGAAAGCATAGGAAAAGAGGCAGAACGTCCACAATGATGCACTTGGCCAAAAAGGGCGTATGCGTTTTTTCCTGAATATATTCAGGAAAAAACGCATACGCCCTTTTTGGCCAACCAAGCAAGCTTGCAAAGGAAATCTGCACTACAATGAAGTCTCACTTCCCCCCGGTCAAAAGGGCCATCTGAAAAAAGTGTAAAATCCAGAAAGGCAGGACAGGCCATGGAGAACTGGGAGCCTTGTTATGCTGATGGGCGGGATGTAAATTGCCAACAGCCACTCGGGAGAAGTGTATGGTGTTTCCTGAAACATCTAAAAAACAAAGCAACAGAGCCTAGGGCACTTCCACTTATGGTCCTATAGCTTAGGGAAATGAAAATCAAAAAGACACAGCCACCCCAAAGTTTGGGACGGCTCTGTTTACAAGAACCTCGTTTACGGTACAAGTTCAATATCGCAGAAAGTGAAAAATGGATGAAGAAGTTGTGGTACTTACGTACAATGCAGTATCACTCAGCAATGAAATCTATGTCATCAGGCCCGTAGCAGCATAATGAGTGGATTCAGGTACGATGATTCTAACTGAAATAAGTCACACAGAAAAAGAAACATCATAAGATATCACTAATACACGGAATGTAAACTTGGCTACACAGGAACTGAATTCCAAAACAGAACAGGGTCTCAAATTTAGAAAACCAACTTATGCTTGCTTAAGGGGAAAGGTGAGTTGGGGTGCTGCATAAAACCAGAGATTGAAATGAGCACAGATAAAGTTCCTTAAGCCAAATATGGAATAGACAAGAGCTACTCCTTGCTCAACGAAATGGACTCAACACCCCATATTAAACGCCTAAGAATGTACCTGACTAGTAAGTATCTTAAAACCTATGGATTGCTATGTCTCCAAAAGAGAATCAAGCGTGTGTACAGGGGCATAAACGCAGCAGTGATAGGATTGGAGAGGTTCGGTGAGCAAATGAAGACCCTTTGAAGTCATATTGCATGGTACCCATTCCACGGGTTTCAACTACCCAGGTTTAAGGTATTCTTCCTTCAGCTAAAACATGCATGTGGAACCCAGAGTATGATCAACCATGTGATCGGGAGACATGTTCAAATATGTCTCAGTTTTCCTCCCCTGGTACTCGGGTGCAACATTCCAGATGCTTTACTAACACTCTCCCCACTTGGAGAGTCAGCGTCTTTAACCTCCTGTTTGGCCCAGTTTGCAATTTCTGTGGAAGATGAACAGGAATAGGGAGAACCAATGAGAGACTAGCTGGAGGTGTCTGGACGGGCAAATTTAACTCTCATTTCCCACCAGGAAGAAGAAACAACCAAAGGTTCAGCGTGCCGTGCCGGAACCAGATTAGGGCCTGAAGCCATCCAGCGGTGTTGCGGCCAGGTCACAAGAAAGCGAGTTGAAGAAAGGAGCTCAGGGGCACTGTAATTCACAAACCTGCAGAGTTATAAATGACAGCTATCGTCCAAAAATAGACTGAAGTAAGGCTGCCAAGAGGACTTGAATGCGGGTCAGAATTGCAGGAAACCGATTTCAGGAGGTAGACTGGAATTGCATTGAAAGCATAGGAAAAGAGGCAGAACGTCCACAATGATGCACTTGGCCTAAAAGGGCGTATGCGTTTTTTCCTGAATATATTCAGGAAAAAACGCATACGCCCTTTTTGGCCAACCAAGCAAGCTTGCAAAGGAAATCTGCACTACAATGAAGTCTCACTTCCCCCCGGTCAAAAGGGCCATCTGAAAAAAGTGTAAAATCCAGAAAGGCAGGACAGGCCATGGAGAACTGGGAGCCTTGTTATGCTGATGGGCGGGATGTAAATTGCCAACAGACACTCGGGAGAAGTGTATGGTGTTTCCTGAAACATCTAAAAAACAAAGCAACAGAGCCTAGGGCACTTCCACTTATGGTCCTATAGCTTAGGGAAATTAAAATCAAAAAGACACAGCCACCCCAAAGTTTGGGACGCCTCTGTTTACAAGAACCTCGTTTACAGTACAAGTTCAACAACGCAGAAAGTGAAAAATGGATAAAGAAGTTGTGGTATTTACTTACAAAGCAATGTCACTCAGCAATGAAATCTATGTCATCAGGCCCTTAGCAGCACAATGAGTGGATTCAGGTATGATGATTCTAACTGAAATAAGTCACACAGAAAAAGAAACATAAGATATCACTAATACACGGAATGTAAACTTGGCTACACAGGAACTGAATTACAGAACAGAACAGGGTCTCAAATTTAGAAAACCAACTTATGCTTGCTTAAGGGGAAAGGTGAGTTGGGGTGCTGCATAAAACCAGAGATTGAAATGAGCACAGATAAAGTTCCTTAAGCCAAATATGGAATAGACAAGAGCTACTCCTTGCTCAACGAAATGGACTCAACACCCCATATTAATCGCCTAAGAATGTACCTGACTAGTAAGTATCTTAAAACCTATGGATTGCTATGTCTCCGAAAGAGAATCAAGCATGTGTACAGGGGCATAAACGCAGCAGTGATAGGATTGGAGAGGTTCGGTGAGCAAATGAAGACCCTTTGAAGTCATATTGCATGGTACCCATTCCACGGGTTTCAACTACCCAGGTTTAAGGTATTCTTCCTTCAGCTAAAACATGCATGTGGAACCTAGAGTATGATCAACCATGTGATCGGGAGACGTGTTCTAATATGTCTCAGTTTTCCTCCCCTGGTACTCGGGTGCAACTTTCCAGACGCTTTACTAACACTCTCCCCACTTGGAGAGTCAGCGCCTTTAACCTCCTGTTTGGCCCAGTTTGCAATTTCTGCGGAAGATGAACAGGAATAGGGAGAACCAATGACAGACTAGCTGGAGGTGTCTGGACGGGCAAATTTAACTCTCATTTCCCACCAGGAAGAGGAAATAACCAAAGGCTCAGCGTGACGTGCCGGAACCAGATTAGGGCCTGAAGCCATCCTGTGGTGTTGCGGCCAGCTCACAAGAAAGCGAGTTGAAGAAAGGAGCTCAGGGGCACTGTAATTCACAAACCTGCAGAGTTATAAATGACAGCTATCGTCCAAAAATATACTGAAGTAAGGCTGCCAAGAGGACTTGAAAGCGGGGCAGATTTGCAGGAAACTGATTTCAGGAGGTAGACTGGAATTGCATTGAAAGCATAGGAATAGAGGCAGAACGTCCAAAATGATGCACTTGGCCAAAAAGGGCGTATGCGTTTTTTCCTGAATATATTCAGGAAAAAACGCATACGCCCTTTTTGGTCAACCAAGCAAACTTGCAAAGGAAATCTGCACTACAATGAAGTCTCACTTCCCCCCGGTCAAAAGGGCTATCTGAAAAATGTGTAAAATCCAGAAAAGCAGGACAGGCTATGGAGAACTGGGAGCCTTGTTATGCTGATGGGCGGGATGTAAATTGCCAACAGACACTCGGGAGAAGTGTATGGTGTTTCCTGAAACATCTAAAAAACAAAGCAACAGAGCCTAGGGCACTTCCACTTATGGTCCTATAGCTTAGGGAAATTAAAATCAAAAAGACACAGCCACCCCAAAGTTTGGGACGCCTCTGTTTACAAGAACCTCGTTTACCGTACAAGTTCTATATCACAGAAAGTGAAAAATGGATAAAGAACTTGTGGTACTTACGTACAATGCAGTTTCACTCAGCAATGAAATCTATGTCATCAGACCCGTAGCAGAATAATGAGTGGATTCAGGTACGATGATTCTAACTGAAATAAGTCACACAGAAAAAGAAACATCATAAGATATCAGTAATACACGGAATGTAAACTTGGCTACACAGGAACTGAATTCTAAAACAGAACAGGGTCTCAAATTTAGAAAACCAACTTATGCTTGCTTAAGGGGAAAGGTGAGTTGGGGTGCTGCATAAAACCAGAGATTGAAATGAGCACAGATAAACTTCCTTAAACCAAATATGGAATAGACAAGAGCTACTCCTTGCTCAACGAAATGGACTCAACACCGCATATTAAACGCCTAAGAATGTACCTGACTAGTAAGTGTCTTAAAACCTATGGACTGCTATGTCTCCAAAAGAGAATCAAGCGTGTGTACAGGGGCATAAACGCAGCAGTGATAGGATTGGAGAGGTTCGGTGAGCAAATGAAGACCCTTTGAAGTCATATTGCATGGTACCCATTCCACGGGTCTCAACTCTCCAGGTTTAAGGTATTCTTCCTTCAGCTAAAAGATGCATGTGGAACCCAGAGTATGATCAACCGTGTGAACGGGAGACGTGTTCAAATATGTCTCAGTTTTCGTACCCTGGTACTCAGGTGCAACTTTCCAGACGCTTTACTAACACTCTCCCCACTTGGAGAGTCAGCGCCTTTAACCTCCTGTTTGGCCCAGGTTGCAATTTCTGCGGAAGATGAACAGGAATAGGGAGAACCAATGAGAGACTAGCTGGAGGTGTCTGGACGGGCAAATTTAACTCTCATTTCCCACCAGGAAGAGGTAATAACCAAAGGCTCAGCATGCCGTGACGGAACCAGATTAGGGCCTGAAGCCATCCTGCGGTGTTGCGGCCAGCTCAAAAGAAAGCGAGTTGAAGAAAGGCGCTCAGGGGCACTGTAATTCACAAACCTGCAGAGTTATAAATGACAGCTATCGTCCAAAAATATACTGAAGTAAGGCTGCCAAGAGGACTTGAAAGCGGGGCAGAATTGCAGGAAACCGATTCCAGGAGGTAGACTGGAATTGCATTGAAAGCATAGGAAACGAGGCAGAGCGTCCACAATGATGCACTTGGCCAAAAAGTGCGTATGCGTCTTTTCCTGAATATATTCAGGAAAAGACGCATACGCCCTTTTTGGCCAATCAAGCAAGCTTGCAAAGGAAATCTGCACTACAATGAAGTCTCACTTCCCCCTGGTCAAAAGGGCCATCTGAAAAAAGTGTAAAATCCAGAAAGGCAGGACAGGCCATGGAGAACTGGGAGCCTAGTTATGCTGATGGGCGGGATGTAAATTGCCAACAGACACTCGGGAGAAGTGTATGGTGTTTCCTGAAACATCTAAAAAACAAAGCAACAGAGCCTAGGGCACTTCCACTTATGGTCCTATAGCTTAGGGAAATTAAAATCAAAAAGACACAGCCACCTCAAAGTTTGGGACACCTCTGTTTACAAGAACCTCGTTTACCGTACAAGTTCAATATCACAGAAAGTGAAAAATGGATAAAGAACTTGTGGTACTTACGTACAATGCAGTATCACTCAGCAATGAAATCTATGTCATCAGGCCCGTAGCAGCATAATGAGTGGAATCAGGTACGATGATTCTAACTGAAATAAGTCACACAGAAAAAGAAACATCATAAGATATCACTAATACACGGAATGTAAACTTGGCTACACAGGAACTGAATTCCAAAACAGAACAGGGTCTCAAATTTAGAAAACCAACTTATGCTTGCTTAAGGGGAAAGGTGAGTTGGGGTGCTGCATAAAACCAGAGATTGAAATGAGCACAGATAAAGTTCCTTAAGCCAAATATGGAATAGACAAGAGCTACTCCTTGCTCAACGAAATGGACTCAACACCCCATATTAAACGCCTAAGAATGTACCTGACTAGTAAGTATCTTAAAACCTATGGATTGCTATGTCTCCAAAAGAGAATCAAGCGTGTGTACAGGGGCATAAACGCAGCAGTGATAGGATTGGAGAGGTTCGGTGAGCAAATGAAGACCCTTTGAAGTCATATTGCATGGTACCCATTCCACGGGTCTCAACTCTCCAGGTTTAAGGTATTCTTCCTTCAGCTAAAACATGCATGTGGAACCCAGAGTATGATCAACCGTGTGAACGGGAGACGTGTTCAAATATGTCTCAGTTTTCGTACCCTGGTACTCGGGTGCAACATTCCAGACGCTTTACTAACACTCTCCCCACTTGGAGAGTCAGCGCCTTTAACCTCCTGTTTGGCCCAGTTTGCAATTTCTGCGGAAGATGAACAGGAATAGGGAGAACCAATGAGAGACTAGCTGGAGGTGTCTGGACGGGCAAATTTAAGTCTCATTTCCCACCAGGAAGAGGAAATAACCAAAGGCTCAGCGTGCCGTGCCGGAACCAGATTAGGGCCTGAAGCCATCCTGCGGTGTTGCGGCCAGCTCACAAGAAAGCGAGTTGAAGAAAGGAGCTCAGGGGCACTGTAATTCACAAACATGCAGAGTTATAACTGACAGCTATCGTCCAAAAATATACTGAAGTAAGGCTGCCAAGAGGACTTGAAAGCGGGGCAGAATTGCAGGAAACTGATTTCAGGAGGTAGACTGGAATTGCATTGAAAGCATAGGAAAAGAGGCAGAACGTCCACAATGATGCACTTGGCCAAAAAGGGCGTATGCGTTTTTTTCTGAATATATTCAGGAAAAAACGCATACGCCCTTTTTGGCCAACCAAGCAAAATTGCAAAGGAAATCTGTACTACAATGAAGTCTCACTTCCCCCCGGTCAAAACGGTCATCTGAAAAAAGTGTAAAATCCAGAAAGGCAGGACAGGCCATGGAGAACTGGGAGCCTTGTTATGCTGATGGGCGGGATGTAAATTGTCAACAGACACTCGGGAGAAGTGTATGGTGTTTCCTGAAACATCTAAGAAACAAAGCAACAGAGCCTAGGGCACTTCCACTTATGGTCCTATAACTTAGGGAAATTAAAATCAAAAAGACACAGCCACCCCAATGTTTGGGACGCCTCTGTTTACAAAAACCTCGTTTACTGTACAAGTTCAATATCACAGAAAGTGAAAAATGGATAAAGAACTTGTGGTACTTACGTACAATGCAGTATCACTCAGCAATGAAATCTATGTCATCAGGCCCGTAGCAGCATAATGAGTGGATTCAGGTACGATGATTCTAACTGAAATAAGTCACACAGAAAAAGAAACATCATAAGATATCACTAATACACGGAATGTAAACTTGGCTACACAGGAACTGAATTCCAAAACAGAACAGGGTCTCAAATTTAGAAAACCAACTTATGCTTGCTTAAGGGGAAAGGTGAGTTGGGGTGCTGCATAAAACCAGAGATTGAAATGAGCACAGATAAAGTTCCTTAAGCCAAATATGGAATAGACAAGAGCTACTCCTTGCTCAACGAAATGGACTCAACACCCCATATTAAACGCCTAATAATGTACCTGACTAGTAAGTATCTTAAAACCTATGGATTGCTATGTCTCCAAAAGAGAATCAAGCGTGTGTACAGGGGCATAAACGCAGCAGTGATAGGATTGGAGAGGTTCGGTGAGCAAATGAAGACCCTTTGAAGTCATATTGCATGGTACCCATTCCACGGGTTTCAACTACCCAGGTTTAAGGTATTCTTCCTTCAGCTAAAACATGCATGTGGAACCTAGAGTATGATCAACCATGTGATCGGGAGACGTGTTCAAATATGTCTCAGTTTTCGTACCCTGGTACTCGGGTGCAACATTCCAGACGCTTTACTAACACTCTCCCGACTTGGAGAGTCAGTCCCTTTAACCTCCTGTTTGGCCCAGTTTGCAATTTCTGCGGAAGATGAACAGGAATAGCGAGAAACAATGAGAGACTAGCTGGAGCTGTCTGGACGGGCAAATTTAACTCTCATTTCCCACCAGGAAGAGGAATTAACCAAAGGCTCAGCATGCCGTGCCGGAACCAGATTAGGGCCTGAAGCCATCCTGCGGTGTTGCGGCCAGGTCACAAGAAAGCGAGTTGAAGAAAGGAGCTCAGGGGCACTGTAATTCACAAACCTGCAGAGTTATAAATGACAGCTATCGTCAAAAATATATTGAAGTAAGGCTGCCAAGAGGACTTGAAAGTGGGGCAGAATTGCAGGAAACCGATTTCAGGAGGTAGACTGGAATTGCATTGAAAGCATAGGAAACGAGGCAGAGCGTCCACAATGATGCACTTGGCCAAAAAGGGCGTATGCGTCTTTTCCTGAATATATTCAGGAAAAGACGCATACGCCCTTTTTGGCCAACCAAGCAACCTTGCAAAGGAAATCTGCACTACAAAGAAGTCTCACTTCCCCCCGGTCAAAAGGGCCATCTGAAAAAAGTGTAAAATCCAGAAAGGCAGGACAGGCCATGGAGAACTGGGAGCCTTGTTATGCTGATGGGCGGGATGTAAATTGCCAACAGACACTCGGGAGAAGTGTATGGTGTTTCCTGAAACATCTAAAAAACAAAGCAACAGAGCCTAGGGCACTTCCACTTATGGTCCTATAGCTTAGGGAAATTAAAATCAAAAATATACAGCCACCCCAAAGTTTGGGACGCCTCTGTTTACAAGAACCTCGTTTACCGTACAAGTTCAATATCACAGAAAGTGAAAAATGGATAAAGAACTTGTGGTACTTACGTACAATGCAGTATCACTCAGCAATGAAATCTATGTCATCAGGCCCGTAGCAGCATAATGAGTGGATTCAGGTACGATGATTCTAACTGAAATAAGTCACACAGAAAAAGAAACATCATAAGATATCACTAATACACGGAATGTAAACTTGGCTACACAGGAACTGAATTCCAAAACAGAACAGGGTCTCAAATTTAGAAAACCAACTTACGCTTGCTTAAGGGGAAAGGTGAGTTGGGGTGCTGCATAAAACCAGAGATTGAAATGAGCACAGATAAAGTTCCTTAAGCCAAATATGGAATAGACAAGAGCTACTCCTTGCTCAACGAAATGGACTCAACACCCCATATTAAACGCCTAAGAATGTACCTGACTAGTAAGTATCTTAAAACCTATGGATTGCTATGTCTCCAAAAGAGAATCAAGCATGTGTACAGGGGCATAAACGCAGCAGTGATAGGATTGGAGAGGTTCGGTGAGCAAATGAAGACCCTTTGAAGTCATATTGCATGGTACCCATTCCACGGGTCTCAACTCTCCAGGTTTAAGGTATTCTTCCTTCAGCTAAAACATGCATGTGGAACCCAGATTATGATCAACCGTGTGAACGGGAGACGTGTTCAAATATGTCTCAGTTTTCGTACCCTGGTACTCGGGTGCAACATTCCAGACGCTTTACTAACACTCTCCCCACTTGGAGAGTCAGCGCCTTTAACCTCCTGTTTGGCCCAGTTTGCAATTTCTGCGGAAGATGAACAGGAATACGGAGAACCAATGAGAGACTAGCTGGAGGTGTCTGGACGGGCAAATTTAACTCTCATTTCCCACCAAGAAGAGGAATTAACCAAAGGCTCTGCGTTCCGTGCCGGAACCAGATTAGGGCCTGAAGCCATCTTGCGGTGTTGCGGCCAGGTCACAAGAAAGCGAGTTGAAGAAAGGAGCTCAGGGGCACTGTAATTCACAAACCTGCAGAGTTATAAATGACAGCTATCGTCCAAAAATATATTGAAGTAAGGCTGCCAAGAGGACTTGGAAGTGGGGCAGAATTGCAGGAAACCGATTTCAGGAGGTAGACTGGAATTGCATTGAAAGCATAGGAAACGAGGCAGAGCGTCCACAATGACGCACTTGGCCAAAAAGTGCGTATGCGTCTTTTCCTGAATATATTCAGGAAAAAACGCATACGCCCTTTTTGGCCAACCAAGCAAGCTTGCAAAGGAAATCTGCACTACAATGAAGTCTCACTTCCCCCCGGTCAAAAGGGCCATCTGAAAAAAGTGTAAAATCCAGAAAGGCAGGACAGGCCATGGAGAACTGGGAGCCTTGTTATGCTGATGGGCGGGATGTAAATTGTCAACAGACACTCGGGAGAAGTGTATGGTGTTTCCTGAAACATCTAAGAAACAAAGCAACAGAGCCTAGGGCACTTCCACTTATGGTCCTTTAACTTAGGGAAATTAAAATCAAAAAGACACAGCCACCCCAAAGTTTGGGACACCTCTGTTTACAAGAACCTCGTTTATCGTACAAGTTCAATATCACAGAAAGTGAAAAATGGATAAAGAACTTGTGGTACTTACGTACAATGCAGTATCACTCAGCAATGAAATCTATGTCATCAGACCCTTAGCAGCATAATGAGTGGATTCAGGTACGATGATTCTAACTGAAATAAGTCACACAGAAAAAGAAACATCATAAGATATCACTAATACACGGAATGTAAACTTGGCTACACAGGAACTGAATTCCAAAACAGAACAGGGTCTCAAATTTAGAAAACCAACTTATGCTTGCTTAAGGGGAAAGGTGAGTTGGGGTGCTGCATAAAACCAGAGATTGAAATGAGCACAGATAAAGTTCCTTAAGCCAAATATGGAATAGACAAGAGCTACTCCTTTCTCAACGAAATGGACTCAACACCCCATATTAAACGCCTAATAATGTACCTGACTAGTAAGTA
Organism: Globicephala melas; assembly: GCF_963455315.2. Lineage (NCBI taxonomy): Eukaryota > Metazoa > Chordata > Mammalia > Artiodactyla > Delphinidae > Globicephala > Globicephala melas. Next base: position 1,252,388 of record NW_027207239.1, on the reverse strand, counting down.
TCTTAAAACCTATGGATTGCTATGTCTCCAAAAGAGAATCAAGCGTGTGTACAGGGGCATAAACGCAGCAGTGATAGGATTGGAGAGGTTCGGAGAGCAAATGAAGACCCTTTGAAGTCATATTGCATGGTACCCATTCCACGGGTTTCAACTACCCAGGTTTAAGGTATTCTTCCTTCAGCTAAAACATGCATGTGGAACCTAGAGTATGATCAACCATGTGATCGGGAGACGTGTTCAAATATGTCTCAGTTTTCGTACCCTAGTACTCGGGTGCAACATTCCAGACGCTTTACTAACACTCTCCCGACTTGGAGAGTCAGTCCCTTTAACCTCCTGTTTGGCCCAGTTTGCAATTTCTGCGGAAGATGAACAGGAATAGCGAGAACCAATGAGAGACTAGCTGGAGGTGTCTGGACGGGCAAATTTAACTCTCATTTCCCACCAGGAAGAGGAATTAACCAAAGGCTCTGCGTTCCGTGCCGGAACCAGATTAGGGCCTGAAGCCATCCTGCGGTGTTGCGGCCAGCTCACAAGAAAGCGAGTTGAAGAAAGGAGCTCAGGGGCACTGTAATTCACAAACCTGCAGAGTTATAAATGACAGCTATCGTCAAAAATATATTGAAGTAAGGCTGCCAAGAGGACTTGAAAGTGGGGCAGAATTGCAGGAAACCGATTTCAGGAGGTAGACTGGAATTGCATTGAAAGCATAGGAAACGAGGCAGAGCGTCCACAATGATGCACTTGGCCAAAAAGGGCGTATGCGTTTTTTCCTGAATATATTCAGGAAAAAACGCATACGCCCTTTTTGGCCAACCAAGCAAGCTTGCAAAGGAAATCGGCACTACAATGAAGTCTCACTTCCCCACGGTCAAAAGGGCCATCTGAAAAAAGTGTAAAATCCAGAAAGGCAGGACAGGCCATGGAGAACTGGGAGCCTTGTTATGCTGATGGGCGGGATGTAAATTGCCAACAGCCACTCGGGAGAAGTGTATGGTGTTTCCTGAAACATCTAGAAAACAAAGCAACAGAGCCTAGGGCACTTCCACTTATGGTCCTATAGCTTAGGGAAATTAAAATCAAAAAGACACAGCCACCCCAAAGGTTGGGACGCCTCTGTTTACAAGAACCTCGTTTACAGTACAAGTTCAATATCACAGAAAGTGAAAAATGGATAAAGAAGTTGTGGTACTTTCGTACAATGCAGTATCACTCAGCAATGAAATCTATGTCATCAGGCCCGTAGCAGCATAATGAGTGGATTCAGGTACGATGATTCTAACTGAAATAAGTCACACAGAAAAAGAAACATCATAAGATATCACTAATACACGGAATGTAAACTTGGCTACACAGGAACTGAATTCCAAAACAGAACAGGGTCTCAAATTTAGAAAACCAACTTATGCTTGCTTAAGGGGAAAGGTGAGTTGGGGTGCTGCATAAAACCAGAGATTGAAATGAGCACAGATAAAGTTCCTTAAGCCAAATATGGAATAGACAAGAGCTACTCCTTGCTCAACGAAATGGACTCAACACCCCATATTAAACGCCTAAGAATGTACCTGACTAGTAAGTATCTTAAAACCTATGGATTGCTATGTCTCCAAAAGAGAATCAAGTGTGTGTACAGGGGCAAAAACGCAGCAGTGATAGGATTGGAGAGGTTCGGTGAGCAAATGAAGACCCTTTGAAGTCATATTGCATGGTACCCATTCCACGGGTCTCAACTCTCCAGGTTTAAGGTATTCTTCCTTCAGCTAAAACATGCATGTGGAACCCAGAGTATGATCAACCATGTGAACGGGAGACGTGTTCAAATATGTCTCAGTTTTCCTCCCATGGTACTCGGGTGCAACATTCCAGATGCTTTACTAACACTCTCCCCACTTGGAGAGTCAGCGCCTTTAACCTCCTGTTTGACCCAATTTGCAATTTCAGCGGAAGATGAACAGGAATAGGGAGAACCAATGAGAGACTAGCTGGAGGTGTCTGGACGGGCAAATTTAACTCTCATTTCCCACCAGGAAGAGGAAATAACCAAAGGCTCAGCGTGCCGTGCCGGAACCAGATTAGGGCCTGAAGCCATCCTGCAGTGTTGCGGCCAGGAACAAGAAAGCGAGTTGAAGAAAGGAGCTCAGGGGCACTGTAATTCACAAACCTGCAGAGTTAGAAATGACAGCTATCGTCCAAAAATAGACTGAAGTAAGGCTGCCAAGAGGACTTGAAAGCGGGGCAGAATTGCAGGAAACCGATTTCAGGAGGTAGACAGGAATTGCATTGAAAGCATAGGAAAAGAGGCAGAACGTCCACAATGATGCACTTGGCCAAAAAGGGCGTATGCGTTTTTTCCTGAATATATTCAGGAAAAAACGCATACGCCCTTTTTGGCCAACCAAGCAAGCTTGCAAAGGAAATCTGCACTACACTGAAGTCTCACTTCCCCCCGGTCAAAAGGGCCATCTGAAAAAAGTGTAAAATCCAGAATGGCAGGACAGGCCATGGAGAACTGGGAACCTTGTTATGCTGATGGGAGGGATGTAAACTGCCAACAGACACTCGGGAGAAGTGTATGGTGTTTCCTGAAACATCTAAAAAACAAAGCAACAGAGCCTAGGGCACTTCCACTTATGGTCCTATAGCTTAGGGAAATTAAAATCAAAAAGACACAACCACCCCAAAGTTTGGGACACCTCTGTTTACAAGAACATCGTTTACCGTACAAGTTCAATATCACAGAAAGTGAAAAATGGATAAAGAACTTGTGGTACTTACGTACAATGCAGTATCACTCAGCAATGAAATCTATGTCATCAGCCCCTTAGCAGCAAAATGAGTGGATCCAGGTATCATGATTCTAACTGAAATAAGTCACACAGAAAAAGAAACATCATAAGATATCAGTAATACACGGAATGTAAACTTGGCTACACAGGAACTGAATTACAGAACAGAAGAGGGTCTCAAATTTAGAAAAGCAACTTATGCTTGCTTAAGGGGAAAGGTGAGTTGGGGTGCTGCATAAAACCAGAGATTGAAATGAGCACAGATAAAGTTCCTTAAGCCAAATATGGAATAGACAAGAGCTACTCCTTGCTCAACGAAATGGACTCAACACCGCATATTAAACGCCTAAGAATGTACCTGACTAGTAAGTATCTTAAAACCTATGGATTGCTATGTCTCCAAAAGAGAATCAAGCATGTGTACAGGGGCATAAACACAGCAGTGATAGGATTGGAGAGGTTCGGTGAGCAAATAAAGACCCTTTGAAGTCATATTGCATGGTACCCATTCCACGGGTTTCAACTACCCAGGTTTAAGGTATTCTTCCTTCAGCTAAAACATGCATGTGGAACCCAGAGTATGATCAACCATGTGATCGGGAGACGTGTTCAAATATGTCTCAGTTTTCGTACCCTGGTAATCGGGTGCAACATTCCAGACGCTTTACTAACACTCTCCTCACTTGGAGAGTCAGTCCCTTTAACCTCCTGTTTGGCCCAGTTTGCAATTTCTGCGGAAGATGAACAGTAATAGCGAGAACCAATGAGAGACTAGCTGGAGGTTTCTGGACGGGCAAATTTAACTCTCATTTCCCACCAGGAAGAGAAATAAACCAAAGGCTCAGCGTGCCGTGCCGGAACCAGATTAGGGCCTGAAGCCATCCTGCGGTGTTGCGGCCAGCTCACAAGAAAGTGAGTTGAAGAAAGGAGCTCAGGGGCACTGTAATTCACAAACCTGCAGAGTTATAAATGACAGCTATCGTCCAAAAATATACTGAAGTAAGGCTGCCAAGAGGACTTGAAAGCAGGGCAGAATTGCAGGAAACCGATTTCAGGAGGTAGACTGGAATTGCATTGAAAGCATAGGAAAAGAGGCAGAACGTCCACAATGATGCACTTGGCCAAAAAGGGCGTATGCGTTTTTTCCTGAATATATTCAGGAAAAAACGCATACGCCCTTTTTGGCCAACCAAGCAAGCTTGCAAAGGAAATCTGCACTACACTGAAGTCTCACTTCCCCCCGGTCAAAAGGGCCATCTGAAAAAAGTGTAAAATCCAGAAAGGCAGGACAGGCCATGGAGAACTGGGAGCCTTGTTATGCTGATGGGCGGGATGTAAATTGCCAACAGACACTCGGGAGAAGTGTATGGTGTTTCCTGAAACATCTAAAAAACAAAGCAACAGAGCCTAGGGCACTTCCACTTATGTTCCTATAGCTTAGGGAAATTAAAATCAAAAAGACACAGCCACCCCAAAGTTTGGGACGCCTCTGTTTACAAGAACCTCGTTTACCTTACAAGTTCAATATCACAGAAAGTGAAAAATGGATAAAGAACTTGTGGTACTTACGTACAATGCAGTATCACTCAGCAATGAAATCTATGTCATCAGGCCCGTAGCAGCATAATGAGTGGATTCAGGTACGATGATTCTAACTGAAATAAGTCACACAGAAAAAGGAACATCATAAGATATCACTAATACACGGAATGTAAACTTGGCTACACAGGAACTGAATTCCAAAACAGAACAGGGTCTCAAATTTAGAAAACCAACTTATGCTTGCTTAAGGGGAAAGGTGAGTTGGGGTGCTGCATAAAACCAGAGATTGAAATGAGCACAGATAAAGTTCCTTAAGCCAAATATGGAATAGACAAGAGCTACTCCTTGCTCAACGAAATGGACTCAACACCCCATATTAAACGCCTAAGAATGTACCTGACTAGTAAGTATCTTAAAACCTATGGATTGCTATGTCTCCAAAAGAGAATCAAGCGTGTGTACAGGGGCATAAACGCAGCAGTGATAGGATTGGAGAGGTTCGGTGAGCAAATGAAGACCCTTTGAAGTCATATTGCATGGTACCCATTCCACGGGTCTCAACTCTCCAGGTTTAAGGTATTCTTCCTTCAGCTAAAACATGCATGTGGAACCCAGAGTATGATCAACCGTGTGAACGGGAGACGTGTTCAAATATGTCTCAGATTTCCTCCCCTGGTACTCGGGTGCAACATTCCAGACGCTTTACTAACACTCTCCCCACTTGGAGAGTCAGCGCCTTTAACCTCCTGTTTGGCCCAGTTTGCAATTTCTGCGGAAGATGAACAGGAATAGGGAGAACCAATGAGAGACTAGCTGGAGGTGTCTGGACGGGCCAATTTAACTCTCATTTCCCACCAGGAAGAGGAAATAACCAAAGGCTCAGCGTGCCGTGCCGGAACCAATTTAGGGCCTGAAGCCATCCTGCGGTGTTGCGGCCAGCTCACAAGAAAGCGAGTTGAAGAAAGGAGCTCAGGGGCACTATAATTCACAAACCTGCAGAGTTATAAATGACAGCTATCGTCCAAAAGTATACTGAAGTAAGGCTGCCAAGAGGACTTGAAAGCGGGGCAGAATTGCAGGAAACCGATTTCAGGAGGTAGACTGGAATTGCATTGAAAGCATAGGAAACGAGGCAGAGCGTCCACAATGATGCACTTGGCCAAAAAGGGTGTATGTGTTTTTTCCTGAATATATACAGGAAAAAACGCATACGCCCTTTTTGGTCAACCAAGCAAGCTTGCAAAGGAAATCTGCACTACAATGAAGTCTCACTTCACCCCGGTCAAAAGGGCAATCTGAAAAAAGTGTAAAATCCAGAAAGGCAGGACAGGCCATGGAGAACTGGGAGCCTTGTTATGCTGATGGGCAGGATGTAAATTGCCAACAGACACTCAGGAGAAGTGTATGGTGTTTCCTGAAACATCTAAAAAACAAAGCAACAGAGCCTAGGGCACTTCCACTTATGGTCCTATAGCTTTGGGAAATTAAAATCAAAAAGACACAGCCACCCCAAAGTTTGGGACACCTCTGTTTACAAGAACCTCGTTTACAGTACAAGTTCAACATCGCAGAAAGTGAAAAATGGATAAAGAAGTTGTGGTATTTACTTACAAAGCAATATCACTCAGCAATGAAATCTATGTCATCAGGCCCTTAGCAGCACAATGAGTGGATTCAGGTATGATGATTCTAACTGAAATAAGTCACACAGAAAAAGAAACATCATAAGATATCAGTAATACACGGAATGTAAACTTGGCTACACAGGAACTGAATTACAGAACAGAACAGGGTCTCAAATTTAGAAAACCAACTTATGCTTGCTTAAGGGGAAAGGTGAGTTGGGGTGCTGCATAAAACCAGAGATTGAAATGAGCACAGATAAAGTTCCTTAAGCCAAATATGGAATAGACAAGAGCTACTCCTTGCTCAACGAAATGGACTCAACACCGCATATTAAACGCCTAAGAATGTACCTGACTAGTAAGTATCTTAAAACCTATGGATTGCTATGTCTCCAAAAGAGAATCAAGCGTGTGTACAGGGACATAAACGCAGCAGTGATAGGATTGGAGAGGTTCGGTGAGCAAATGAAGACCCTTTGAAGTCATATTGCATGGTACCCATTACACGGGTCTCAACTACCCAGGTTTAAGGTATCCTTCCTTCAGCTAAAACATGCATGTAGAACCTAGAGTATGATCAACCATGTGATCGGGAGACGTGTTCAAATATGTCTCAGTTGTTGTACCCTGGTACTTGGGTGCAACATTCCAGACGCTTTACTAACACCCTCCCGACTTGGAGAGTCAGTCCCTTTAACCTCGTGTTTGTCCCAGTTTGCAATTTCTGCGGAAGATGAACAGGAATAGCGAGAACCAATGAGAGACTAGCTGGAGGTGTCTGGACGGGCAAATTTAACTCTCATTTCCCACCAGGAAGAGGAATTAACCAAAGGCTCAGCGTGCCGTGCCGGAAACAGATTAGGGCCTGAAGCCATTCTGCGGTGTTGCGGCCAGGTCACAAGAAAGCGAGTTGAAGAAAGGAGCTCAGGGGCACTGTAATTCACAAACCTGCAGAGTTATAAATGACAGCTATCGTCCAAAAATATACTGAAGTAAGGCTGCCAAGAGGACTTGAAAGCAGGGCAGAATTGCAGGAAACCGATTTCAGGAGGTAGACTGGAATTGCATTGAAAGCATAGGAAAAGAGGCAGAACGTCCACAATGATGCACTTGGCCAAAAAGGGCGTATGCGTTTTTTCCTGAATATATTCAGGAAAAAACGCATACGCCCTTTTTGGCCAACCAAGCAAGCTTGCAAAGGAAATCTGCACTACAATGAAGTCTCACTTCCCCCCGGTCAAAAGGGCCATCTGAAAAAAGTGTAAAATCCAGAAAGGCAGGACAGGCCATGGAGAACTGGGAGCCTTGTTATGCTGATGGGCGGGATGTAAATTGCCAACACACACTCCGGAGAAGTGTATGGTGTTTCCTGAAACATCTAAAAAACAAAGCAACAGAGCCTAGGGCACTTCCACTTATGGTCCTATAGCTTAGGGAAATTAAAATCAAAAAGACACAGCCATCCCAAAATTTGGGACGCCTCTGTTTACAAGAACGTCGTTTACAGTACAAGTTCAATATCACAGAAAGTGAAAAATGGATAAAGAACTTGTGGTACTTACGTACAATTCAGTATCACTCAGCAATGAAATCTATGTCATCAGGCCCATAGCAGCATAATGAGTGGATTCAGGTATGATGATTCTAACTGAAATAAGTCACACAGAAAAAGAAACATCATAAGATATCACTAATACACGGAATGTAAACTTGGCTACACAGGAACTGAATTCCAAAACAGAACAGGGTCTCAAATTTAGAAAATCAACTTATGCTTGCTTAAGGGGAAAGGTGAGTTGGGGTGCTGCATAAAACCAGGATTGAAATGAGCACAGATAAAGTTCCTTAAGCCAAATATGGAATAGACAAGAGCTACTCGTTGCTCAATGAAATGGACTCAACACCCCATATTAAACGCCTAAGAATGTACCTGACTAGTTAGTATCTTAAAACCTATGGATTGCTATGTCTCCGAAAGAGAATCAAGTGTGTGTACAGGGGCAAAAACGCAGCAGTGATAGGATTGGAGAGGTTCGGTGAGCAAATGAAGACCCTTTGAAGTCATATTGCATGGTACCCATTCCACGGGTCTCAACTACCCAGGTTTAAGGTATTCTTCCTTCAGCTAAAACATGCATGTGGAACCTAGAGTATGATCAACAATGTGATAGGGAGACGTGTTCAAATATGTCTCAGTTTTCCTCCCCTGGTACTCGGGTGCAACATTCCAGACGGTTTACTCACACCCTCCCCATTTGGAGAGTCAGCGCCTTTAACCTCCTGTTTGGACCAGTTTGCAATTTCTGTGGAAGATGAACAGGAATAGGGAGAACCAATGAGAGACTAGCTGGAGGTGTCTGGACGGGCAAATTTAACTCTCATTTCCCACCAGGAAGAGGAAACAACCAAAGGCTCAGCGTGCCGTGCCGGAATCAGATTAGGACCTGAAGCCATCTTGCGGTGTTGCGGCCAGCTCAAAAGAAAGCGAGTTGAAGAAAGGAGCTCAGGGGCACTGTAATTCACAGAACTGTAGAGTTATAAATGACAGCTATCGTCAAAAAATATACTGAAGTAACGCTGCCAAGAGGACTTGAAAGCGGGGCAGAATTGCAGGAAACCGATTTCAGGAGGTAGACTGGAATTGCATTGAAAGCATAGGAAAAGAGGCAGAACGTCCACAATGATGCACTTGGCCAAAAAGGGCGTATGCGTTTTTTCCTGAATATATTCAGGAAAAAACGCATGCGCCCTTTTTGGCCAACCAAGCAAGCTTGCAATGGAAATCGGCACTACAATGAAGTCTCACTTCCCCCCGGTCAAAAGGGCCATCTGAAAAAAGTGTAAAATCCAGAAAGGCAGGACAGGCCATGGAGAACTGGGAGCCTTGTTATGCTGATGGGCGGGATGTAAATTGCCAACAGACACTCGGGAGAAGTGTATGGTGTTTCCTGAAACATCTAAAAAACAAAGCAACAGAGCCTAGGGCACTTCCACTTATGGTCCTATAGCTTAGGGAAATTAAAATCAAAAAGACACAGCCACCCCAAAGTTTGGGACACCTCTGTTTACAAGAACCTCGTTTACAGTACAAGTTCAACATCGCAGAAAGTGAAAAATGGATAAAGAAGTTGTGGTATTTACTTACAAAGCTATATCACTCAGCAATGAAATCTATGTCATCAGGCCCTTAGCAGCACAATGAGTGGATTCAGGTATGATGATTCTAACTGAAATAAGTCACACAGAAAAAGAAACATCATAAGATATCAGTAATACACGGAATGTAAACTTGGCTACACAGGAACTGAATTACAGAACAGAACAGGGTCTCAAATTTAGAAAACCAACTTATGCTTGCTTAAGGGGAAAGGTGAGTTGGGGTGCTGCATAAAACCAGAGATTGAAATGAGCACAGATAAAGTTCCTTAAGCCAAATATGGAATAGACAAGAGCTACTCCTTGCTCAACGAAATGGACTCAACACCGCATATTAAACGCCTAAGAATGTACCTGACTAGTAAGTATCTTAAAACCTATGGATTGCTATGTCTCCAAAAGAGAATCAAGCGTGTGTACAGGGACATAAACGCAGCAGTGATAGGATTGGAGAGGTTCGGTGAGCAAATGAAGACCCTTTGAAGTCATATTGCATGGTACCCATTCCACGGATCTCAACTTCCCAGGTTTAAGGTATCCTTCCTTCAGCTAAAACATGCATGTAGAACCTAGAGTATGATCAACCATGTGATCGGGAGACGTGTTCAAATATGTCTCAGTTTTTGTACCCTGGTACTTGGGTGCAACATTCCAGACGCTTTACTAACACCCTCCCGACTTGGAGAGTCAGTCCCTTTAACCTCGTGTTTGTCCCAGTTTGCAATTTCTGCGGAAGATGAACAGGAATAGCGAGAACCAATGAGAGACTAGCTGGAGGTGTCTGGACGGGCAAATTTAACTCTCATTTCCCACCAGGAAGAGGAATTAACCAAAGGCTCAGCGTGCCGTGCCGGAAACAGATTAGGGCCTGAAGCCATTCTGCGGTGTTGCGGCCAGGTCACAAGAAAGCGAGTTGAAGAAAGGAGCTCAGGGGCACTGTAATTCACAAACCTGCAGAGTTATAAATGACAGCTATCGTCCAAAAATATACTGAAGTAAGGCTGCCAAGAGGACTTGAAAGCAGGGCAGAATTGCAGGAAACCGATTTCAGGAGGTAGACTGGAATTGCATTGAAAGCATAGGAAAAGAGGCAGAACGTCCACAATGATGCACTTGGCCAAAAAGGGCGTATGCGTTTTTTCCTGAATATATTCAGGAAAAAACGCATACGCCCTTTTTGGCCAACCAAGCAAGCTTGCAAAGGAAATCTGCACTACAATGAAGTCTCACTTCCCCCCGGTCAAAAGGGCCATCTGAAAAAAGTGTAAAATCCAGAAAGGCAGGACAGGCCATGGAGAACTGGGAGCCTTGTTATGCTGATGGGCGGGATGTAAATTGCCAACACACACTCCGGAGAAGTGTATGGTGTTTCCTGAAACATCTAAAAAACAAAGCAACAGAGCCTAGGGCACTTCCACTTATGGTCCTATAGCTTAGGGAAATTAAAATCAAAAAGACACAGCCATCCCAAAATTTGGGACGCCTCTGTTTACAAGAACGTCGTTTACAGTACAAGTTCAATATCACAGAAAGTGAAAAATGGATAAAGAACTTGTGGTACTTACGTACAATTCAGTATCACTCAGCAATGAAATCTATGTCATCAGGCCCGTAGCAGCATAATGAGTGGATTCAGGTATGATGATTCTAACTGAAATAAGTCACACAGAAAAAGAAACATCATAAGATATCACTAATACACGGAATGTAAACTTGGCTACACAGGAACTGAATTCCAAAACAGAACAGGGTCTCAAATTTAGAAAATCAACTTATGCTTGCTTAAGGGGAAAGGTGAGTTGGGGTGCTGCATAAAACCAGGATTGAAATGAGCACAGATAAAGTTCCTTAAGCCAAATATGGAATAGACAAGAGCTACTCGTTGCTCAATGAAATGGACTCAACACCCCATATTAAACGCCTAAGAATGTACCTGACTAGTTAGTATCTTAAAACCTATGGATTGCTATGTCTCCGAAAGAGAATCAAGTGTGTGTACAGGGGCAAAAACGCAGCAGTGATAGGATTGGAGAGGTTCGGTGAGCAAATGAAGACCCTTTGAAGTCATATTGCATGGTACCCATTCCACGGGTCTCAACTACCCAGGTTTAAGGTATTCTTCCTTCAGCTAAAACATGCATGTGGAACCTAGAGTATGATCAACAATGTGATAGGGAGACGTGTTCAAATATGTCTCAGTTTTCCTCCCCTGGTACTCGGGTGCAACATTCCAGACGGTTTACTCACACCCTCCCCATTTGGAGAGTCAGCGCCTTTAACCTCCTGTTTGGACCAGTTTGCAATTTCTGTGGAAGATGAACAGGAATAGGGAGAACCAATGAGAGACTAGCTGGAGGTGTCTGGACGGGCAAATTTAACTCTCATTTCCCACCAGGAAGAGGAAACAACCAAAGGCTCAGCGTGCCGTGCCGGAATCAGATTAGGACCTGAAGCCATCTTGCGGTGTTGCGGCCAGCTCAAAAGAAAGCGAGTTGAAGAAAGGAGCTCAGGGGCACTGTAATTCACAGAACTGTAGAGTTATAAATGACAGCTATCGTCAAAAAATATACTGAAGTAACGCTGCCAAGAGGACTTGAAAGCGGGGCAGAATTGCAGGAAACCGATTTCAGGAGGTAGACTGGAATTGCATTGAAAGCATAGGAAAAGAGGCAGAACGTCCACAATGATGCACTTGGCCAAAAAGGGCGTATGCGTTTTTTCCTGAATATATTCAGGAAAAAACGCATGCGCCCTTTTTGGCCAACCAAGCAAGCTTGCAATGGAAATCGGCACTACAATGAAGTCTCACTTCCCCCCGGTCAAAAGGGCCATCTGAAAAAAGTGTAAAATCCAGAAAGGCAGGACAGGCCATGGAGAACTGGGAGCCTTGTTATGCTGATGGGCGGGATGTAAATTGCCAACAGCCACTCGGGAGAAGTGTATGGTGTTTCCTGAAACATCTAAAAAACAAAGCAACAGAGCCTAGGGCACTTCCACTTATGGTCCTATAGCTTAGGGAAATTAAAATCAAAAAGACACAGCCACCCCAAAGTTTGGGACACCTCTGTTTACAAGAACCTCGTTTACAGTACAAGTTCAACATCGCAGAAAGTGAAAAATGGATAAAGAAGTTGTGGTATTTACTTACAAAGCAATATCACTCAGCAATGAAATCTATGTCATCAGGCCCTTAGCAGCACAATGAGTGGATTCAGGTATGATGATTCTAACTGAAATAAGTCACACAGAAAAAGAAACATCATAAGATATCACTAATACACGGAATGTAAACTTGGCTACACAGGAACTGAATTACAGAACAGAACAGGGTCTCAAATTTAGAAAACCAACTTATGCTTGCTTAAGGGGAAAGGTGAGTTGGGGTGCTGCATAAAACCAGAGATTGAAATGAGCACAGATAAAGTTCCTTAAGCCAAATATGGAATAGACAACAGCTACTCCTTGCTCAACGAAATGGACTCAACACCGCATATTAAACGCCTAAGAATGTACCTGACTAGTAAGTATCTTAAAACCTATGGATTGCTATGTCTCTAAAAGAGAATCAAGCGTGTGTACAGGGACATAAACGCAGCAGTGATAGGATTGGAGAGGTTCGGTGAGCAAATGAAGACCCTTTGAAGTCATATTGCATGGTACCCATTCCACGGATCTCAACTTCCCAGGTTTAAGGTATCCTTCCTTCAGCTAAAACATGCATGTAGAACCTAGAGTATGATCAACCATGTGATCGGGAGACGTGTTCAAATATGTCTCAGTTTTTGTACCCTGGTACTTGGGTGCAACATTCCAGACGCTTTACTAACACCCTCCCGACTTGGAGAGTCAGTCCCTTTAACCTCGTGTTTGTCCCAGTTTGCAATTTCTGCGGAAGATGAACAGGAATAGCGAGAACCAATGAGAGACTAGCTGGAGGTGTCTGGACGGGCAAATTTAACTCTCATTTCCCACCAGGAAGAGGAATTAACCAAAGGCTCAGCGTGCCGTGCCGGAAACAGATTAGGGCCTGAAGCCATTCTGCGGTGTTGCGGCCAGGTCACAAGAAAGCGAGTTGAAGAAAGGAGCTCAGGGGCACTGTAATTCACAAACCTGCAGAGTTATAAATGACAGCTATCGTCCAAAAATATACTGAAGTAAGGCTGCCAAGAGGACTTGAAAGCAGGGCAGAATTGCAGGAAACCGATTTCAGGAGGTAGACTGTAATTGCATTGAAAGCATAGGAAAAGAGGCAGAACGTCCACAATGATGCACTTGGCCAAAAAGGGCGTATGCGTTTTTTCCTGAATATATTCAGGAAAAAACGCATACGCCCTTTTTGGCCAACCAAGCAAGCTTGCAAAGGAAATCTGCACTACAATGAAGTCTCACTTCCCCCCGGTCAAAAGGGCCATCTGAAAAATGTGTAAAATCCAGAAAGGCAGGAAGGGCCATGGAGAACTGGGAGCCTTGTTATGCTGATGGGCGGGATGTAAATTGCCAACAGCCACTCGGGAGAAGTGTATGGTGTTTCCTGAAACATCTAAAAAACAAAGCAACAGAGCCTAGGGCACTTCCACTTATGGTCCTATAGCTTAGGGAAATTAAAATCAAAAAGACACAGCCATCCCAAAATTTGGGACGCCTCTGTTTACAAGAACGTCGTTTACAGTACAAGTTCAATATCACAGAAAGTGAAAAATGGATAAAGAACTTGTGGTACTTACGTACAATTCAGTATCACTCAGCAATGAAATCTATGTCATCAGGCCCGTAGCAGCATAATGAGTGGATTCAGGTATGATGATTCTAACTGAAATAAGTCACACAGAAAAAGAAACATCATAAGATATCACTAATACACGGAATGTAAACTTGGCTACACAGGAACTGAATTCCAAAACAGAACAGGGTCTCAAATTTAGAAAACCAACTTATGCTTGCTTAAGGGGAAAGGTGAGTTGGGGTGCTGCATAAAACCAGGATTGAAATGAGCACAGATAAAGTTCCTTAAGCCAAATATGGAATAGACAAGAGCTACTCGTTGCTCAATGAAATGGACTCAACACCCCATATTAAACGCCTAAGAATGTACCTGACTAGTTAGTATCTTAAAACCTATGGATTGCTATGTCTCCGAAAGAGAATCAAGCGTGTATACAGGGGCATAAACGCAGCAGTGATAGGATTGGAGAGGTTCGGTGAGCAAATGAAGACCCTTTGAAGTCATATTGCATGGTACCCATTCCACGGGTCTCAACTACCCAGGTTTAAGGTATTCTTCCTTCAGCTAAAACATGCATGTGGAACCTAGAGTATGATCAACAATGTGATCGGGAGACGTGTTCAAATATGTCTCAGTTTTCGTACCCTGGTACTCGGGTGCAACATTCCAGACGCTTTACTAACACTCTCCCCACTTGGAGAGTCAGCGCCTTTAACCTCCTGTTTGGTCCAGTTTGCAATTTCTGCGGAAGATGAACAGGAATAGGGAGAACCAATGAGAGACTAGCTGGAGGTGTCTGGACGGGCAAATTTAACTCTCATTTCCCACCAGGAAGAGGAAATAACCAAAGGCTCAGCATGGCATGCCGGAACCAGATTAGGGCCTGAAGCCATCTTGCGGTGTTGCGGCCAGCTCAAAAGAAAGCGAGTTGAAGAAAGGAGCTCAGGGGCACTGTAATTCACAAAACTGTAGAGTTATAAATGACAGCTATCGTCCAAAAATATACTGAAGTAACGCTGCCAAGAGGACTTGAAAGCGGGGCAGAATTGCAGGAAACCGATTTCAGGAGGTAGACTGGAATTGCATTGAAAGCATAGGAAAAGAGGCAGAACGTCCACAATGATGCACTTGGCCAAAAAGGGCGTATGCGTTTTTTCCTGAATATATTCAGGAAAAAACGCATACGCCCTTTTTGGCCAACCAAGCAAGCTTGCAAAGGAAATCGGCATTACAATGAAGTCTCACTTCCCCCCGGTCAAAAGGGCCATCTGAAAAAAGTGTAAAATCCAGAAAGGCAGGACAGGCCATGGAGAACTGGGAGCCTTGTTATGCTGATGGGCGGGATGTAAATTGCCAACAGCCACTTGGGAGAAGTGTATGGTGTTTCCTGAAACATCTAAAAAACAAAGCAACAGAGCCTAGGGCACTTCCACTTATGGTCCAATAGCTTAGGGAAATTAAATTCAAAAAGACACAGCCACCCCAAAGTTTGGGACGCCTCTGTTTACAAGAACCTCGTTTTCAGTACAAGTTCAATATCACAGAAAGTGAAAAATGGATAAAGAACTTGTGGTACTTACGTACAATGCAGTATCACTCAGCAATGAAATCTATGTCATCAGGCCCGTAGCAGCATAATGAGTGGATTCAGGTACGATGATTCTAACTGAAATAAGTCACACAGAAAAAGAAACATCATAAGATATCACTAATACACGGAATGTAAACTTGGCTACACAGGAACTGAATTCCAAAACAGAACAGGGTCTCAAATTTAGAAAACCAACTTATGCTTGCTTAAGGGGAAAGGTGAGTTGGGGTGCTGCATAAAACCAGAGATTGAAATGAGCACAGATAAAGTTCCTTAAGCCAAATATGGAATAGACAAGAGCTACTCCTTGCTCAACGAAATGGACTCAACACCCCATATTAAACGCCTAAGAATGTACCTGACTAGTAAGTATCTTAAAACCTATGGATTGCTATGTCTCCAAAAGAGAATCAAGCGTGTGTACAGGGGCATAAACGCAGCAGTGATAGGATTGGAGAGGTTCGGTGAGCAAATGAAGACCCTTTGAAGTCATATTGCATGGTACCCATTCCACGGGTCTCAACTCTCCAGGTTTAAGGTATTCTTCCTTCAGCTAAAACATGCATGTGGAACCCAGAGTATGATCAACCGTGTGAATGGGAGACGTGTTCAAATATGTCTCAGTTTTCCTCCCCTGGTACTCGGGTGCAACATTCCAGACGGTTTACTCAAACCCTCCCCACTTGGAGAGTCTGCGCCTTTAACCTCCTGTTTGGCCCAGTTTGCAATTTCTGTGGAAGATGAACAGGAATAGGGAGAACCAATGAGAGACTAGCTGGAGGTGTCTGGACGGGCAAATTTAACTCTCATTTCCCACCAGGAAGAGGAAATAACCAAAGGCTCAGCGTGCCGTGCCGGAACCAGATTAGGGACTGAAGCCATCCTGCGGTGTTGCGGCCAGGTCACAAGAAAGCGAGTTGAAGAAAGGAGCTCAGGGGCACTGTAATTCACAATACTGTAGAGTTATAAATGACAGCTATCCTCCAAAAATATACTGAAGTAAGGCTGCCAAGAGGACTTGAAAGCGGGGCAGAATTGCAGGAAACCGATTTCAGGAGGTAGACTGGAATTGCATTTCAAGCACAGGAAAAGAGGCAGAACGTCCACAATGATGCACTTGGCCAAAAAGGGCGCATGCGTTTTTTCCTGAATATATTCAGGAAAAAACGCATGCGCGCTTTTTGGCCAACCAAGCAAGCTTGCAATGGAAATCGGCAATACAATGAAGTCTCACTTCCCCCCGGTCAAAAGGGCCATCTGAAAAAAGTGTCAAATCCAGAAAGGCAGGACAGGCCAAGGAGAACTGGGAGCCTTGTTATGCTGATGGGCGGGATGTAAATTGCCAACAGCCAATTGGGAGAAGTGTATGGTGTTTCCTGAAACATCTAAAAAACAAAGCAACAGAGCCTAGGGCACTTCCACTTATGGTCCTATAGCTTAGGGAAATTACAATCAAAAAGACACAGCCACCCAAAGTTTGGGACGCCTCTGTTTACAA
Source organism: Globicephala melas (assembly GCF_963455315.2). Taxonomy (NCBI): domain Eukaryota; kingdom Metazoa; phylum Chordata; class Mammalia; order Artiodactyla; family Delphinidae; genus Globicephala; species Globicephala melas. Next base: position 1,235,467 of record NW_027207239.1, on the reverse strand, counting down.
GAACCTCGTTTACAGTACAAGTTCAATATCACAGAAAGTGAAAAATGGATAAAGAACTTGTGGTACTTACGTACAATGCAGTATCACTCAGCAATGAAATCTATGTCATCAGGCCCGTAGCAGCATAATGAGTGGATTCAGGTACGATGATTCTAACTGAAATAAGTCACACAGAAAAAGAAACATCATAAGATATCACTAATACACGGAATGTAAACTTGGCTACACAGGAACTGAATTCCAAAACAGAACAGGGTCTCAAATTTAGAAAACCAACTTATGCTTGCTTAAGGGGAAAGGTGAGTTGGGGTGCTGCATAAAACCAGAGATTGAAATGAGCACAGATAAAGTTCCTTAAGCCAAATATGGAATAGACAAGAGCTACTCCTTGCTCAACGAAATGGACTCAACACCCCATATTAAACGCCTAAGAATGTACCTGACTAGTAAGTATCTTAAAACCGATGGATTGCTATGTCTCCAAAAGAGAATCAAGCGTGTGTACAGGGGCATAAACGCAGCAGTGATAGGATTGGAGAGGTTCGGTGAGCAAATGAAGACCCTTTGAAGTCATATTGCATGGTACCCATTCCACGGGTCTCAACTCTCCAGGTTTAAGGTATTCTTCCTTCAGCTAAAACATGCATGTGGAACCCAGAGTATGATCAACCGTGTGAACGGGAGACGTGTTCAAACATGTCTCAGTTTTCCGCCCCTGGTACTCGGGTGCAACATTCCAGACGCTTTACTAACACTCTCCCCACTTGGAGAGTCAGCGCCTTTAACCTCCTGGTTGGCCCAGATTGCAATTTCTGCGGAAGATGAACAGGAATAGGGAGAACCAATGACAGACTAGCTGGAGGTGTCTGGACGGGCAAATTTAACTCTCATTTCCCACCAGGAAGAGGAAATAACCAAAGGCTCAGCGTGCCGTGCCGGAATCAGATTAGGGTCTGAAGCCATCCTGGGGTGTTGCGGCTAGCTCAAAAGAAAGCGAGTTGAAGAAAGGAGCTCAGGGGCACTGTAATTCACAAACCTGCAGAGTTATAAATGACAGCTATCGTCCAAAAATATACTGAAGTAAGGCTGCCAAGAGGACTTGAAAGCGGGGCAGAATTGCAGGAAACCGATTTCAGGAGGTAGACTGGAATTGCATTGAAAGCATAGGAAAAGAGGCAGAACGTCCACAATGATGCACTTGGCCAAAAAGGGCGTATGCGTTTTTTCCTGAATATATTCAGGAAAAAACGCATACGCCCTTTTTGGCCAACCAAGCAAACTTGCAAAGGAAATCTGCACTACAATGAAGTCTCACTTCCCCCCGGTCAAAAGGGCCATCTGAAAAAAGTGTAAAATCCAGAAAGGCAGGAAGGGCCATGGAGAACTGGGAGCCTTGTTATGCTGATGGGCGGGATGTAAATTGCCAACAGACACTCGGGAGAAGTGTATGGTGTTTCCTGAAACATCTAGAAAACAAAGCAACAGAGCCTAGGGCACTTCCACTTATGGTCCTATAGCTTAGGGAAATTAAAATCAAAAAGACACAGCCACCCAAAGTTTGGGACGCCTCTGTTTACAAGAACCTCGTTTACAGTACAAGTTCAATATCACAGAAAGTGAAAAATGGATAAAGAACTTGTGGTACTTACGTACAATGCAGTATCACTCAGCAATGAAATCTATGTCATCAGGCCCGTAGCAGCATAATGAGTGGATTCAGGTACGATGATTCTAACTGAAATAAGTCACACAGAAAAAGAAACATCATAAGATATCACTAATACACGGAATGTAAACTTGGCTACACAGGAACTGAATTCCAAAACAGAACAGGGTCTCAAATTTAGAAAACCAACTTATGCTTGCTTAAGGGGAAAGGTGAGTTGGGGTGCTGCATAAAACCAGAGATTGAAATGAGCACAGATAAAGTTCCTTAAGCCAAATATGGAATAGACAAGAGCTACTCCTTGCTCAACGAAATGGACTCAACACCCCATATTAAACGCCTAAGAATGAACCTGACTAGTAAGTATCGTAAAACCGATGGATTGCTATGTCTCCAAAAGAGAATCAAGCGTGTGTACAGGGGCATAAACGCAGCAGTGATAGGATTGGAGAGGTTCGGTGAGCAAATGAAGACCCTTTGAAGTCATATTGCATGGTACCCATTCCACGGGTCTCAACTCTCCAGGTTTAAGGTATTCTTCCTTCAGCTAAAACATGCATGTGGAACCCAGAGAATGATCAACCGTGTGAACGGGAGACGTGTTCAAACATGTCTCAGTTTTCCTCCCCTGGTACTCGGGTGCAACATTCCAGACGCTTTACTAACACTCTCCCCACTTGGAGAGTCAGCGCCTTTAACCTCCTGGTTGGCCCAGATTGCAATTTCTGCAGAAGATGAACAGGAATAGGGAGAACCAATGACAGACTAGCTGGAGGTGTCTGGACGGGCAAATTTAACTCTCATTTCCCACCAGGAAGAGGAAATAACCAAAGGCTCAGCGTGCCGTGCCGGAATCAGATTAGGGTCTGAAGCCATCCTGCGGTGTTGCGGCTAGCTCAAAAGAAAGCGAGTTGAAGAAAGGAGCTCAGGGGCACTGTAATTCACAAACCTGCAGAGTTATAAATGACAGCTATCGTCCAAAAATATACTGAAGTAAGGCTGCCAAGAGGACTTGAAAGCAGGGCAGAATTGCAGGAAACCGATTTCAGGAGGTAGACTGGAATTGCATTGAAAGCATAGGAAAAGAGGCAGAACGTCCACAATGATGCACTTGGCCAAAAAGGGCGTATGCATTTTTTCCTGAATATATTCAGGAAAAAACGCATACGCCCTTTTTGGCCAACCAAGCAAACTTGCAAAGGAAATCTGCACTACAATGAAGTCTCACTTCCCCCCGGTCAAAAGGGCCATCTGAAAAAAGTGTAAAATCCAGAAAGGCAGGAAGGGCCATGGAGAACTGGGAGCCTTGTTATGCTGATGGGCGGGATGTAAATTGCCAACAGACACTCGGGAGAAGTGTATGGTGTTTCCTGAAACATCTAGAAAACAAAGCAACAGAGCCTAGGGCACTTCCACTTATGGTCCTATAGCTTAGGGAAATTAAAATCAAAAAGACACAGCCACCCCAAAGTTTGGGACGCCTCTGTTTACAAGAACCTCGTTTACCGTACAAGTTCAATATCACAGAAAGTGAAAAATGGATAAAGATCTTGTGGTACTTACGTACAATGCAATATCACTCAGCAATGAAATCTATGTCATCAGGCCCGTAGCAGCATAATGAGTGGATTCAGGTACGATGATTCTAACTGAAATAAGTCACACAGAAAAAGAAACATCATAAGATATCACTAATACATGGAATGTAAACTTGGCTACACAGGAACTGAATTCCAAAACAAAACAGTGTCTCAAATTTAGAAAACCAACTTATGCTTGCTTAAGGGTAAAGGTGAGTTGGGGTGCTGTATAAAACCAGAGATTGAAATGAGCACAGATAAAGTTCCTTAAGCCAAATATGGAATAGACAAGACCTACTCCTTGCTCAACGAAATGGACTCAACACCCCATATTAAACGCCTAAGAATGTACCTGACTAGTAAGTATCTTAAAACCTATGGATTGCTATGTCTCCAAAAGAGAATCAAGCCTGTGTACAGGGGCATAAACGCAGCAGTGATAGGATTGGAGAGGTTCGGTGAGCAAATGAAGACCCTTTGAAGTCATATTGCATGGTACCCATTACACGGGTCTCAACTCTCCAGGTTTAAGGTATTCTTCCTTCAGCTAAAACATGCATGTGGAACCCAGAGTATGATCAACCGTGTGAACGGGAGACGTGTTCAAATATGTCTCAGGTTTCCTCCCCTGGTACTCGGGTGCAACTTTCCAGATGCTTTACTAACACTCTCAACACTTGGAGAGTCAGCGCCTTTAACCTCCTGTTTGGCCCAGTTTGCAATTTCTGTGAAAGATGAACAGGAATAGGGAGAACCAATGAGAGACTAGCTGGAGGTGTCTGGACGGGCAAATTTAACTCTCATTTCCCACCAGGAAGAGGAAATAACCAAAGGCTCAGCGTGCCGTGCCGGAACCACATTAGGGCCTGAAGCCATCCTGCGGTGTTGCGGCCAGCTCAAAAGAAAGCGAGTTGAAGAAAGGAGCTCAGGGGCACTGTAATTCACAAACCTGCAGAGTTATAAATGACAGCTATCGTCCAAAAATAGACTGAAGTAAGGCTGCCAAGAGGACTTGAAAGCGGGGCAGAATTGCAGGAAACCGATTTCAGGAGGTAGACTGGAATTGCATTGAAAGCATAGGAAAAGAGGCAGAACGTCCACAATGATGCTCTTGGCCAAAAAGGGCGTATGCGTTTTTTCCTGAATATATTCAGGAAAAAACGCATACGCCCTTTTTGGCCAACCAAGCAAGCTTGCAAAGGAAATCTGCACTACAATGAAGTCTCACTTCCCCCCGGTCAAAAGGGCCATCTGAAAAAAGTGTAAAATCCAGAAAGGCAGGACAGGCCATGGAGAACTGGGAGCCTTGTTATGCTGATGGGCGGGATGTAAATTGCCAACACACACTCCGGAGAAGTGTATGGTGTTTCCTGAAACATCTAAAAAACAAAGCAACAGAGCCTAGGGCACTTCCACTTATGGTCCTATAGCTTAGGGAAATTAAAATCAAAAAGACACAGCCACCCCAAAGTTTGGGACGCCTCTGTTTACAAGAACCTCGTTTACCGTACAAGTTCAATATCACAGAAAGTGAAAAATGGATAAAGAACTTGTGGTATTTACTTACAAAGCAATATCACTCAGCAAAGAAATCTATGTCATCAGGCCCTTAGCAGCACAATGAGTGGATTCAGGTATGATGATTCTAACTGAAATAAGTCACACAGAAAAAGAAACATCATAAGATATCAGTAATACACGGAATGTAAACTTGGCTACACAGGAACTGAATTACAGAACAGAACAGGGTCTCAAATTTAGAAAACCAACTTATGCTTGCTTAAGGGGAAAGGTGAGTTGGGGTGCTGCATAAAACCAGAGATTGAAATGAGCACAGATAAAGTTCCTTAAGCCAAATATGGAATAGACAAGAGCTACTCCTTGCTCAACGAAATGGACTCAACACCCCATATTAAACGCCTAAGAATGTACCTGACTAGTAAGTATCTTAAAACCTATGGATTGCTATGTCTCCGAAAGAGAAACAAGCATGTGTACAGGGGCATAAACGCAGCAGTGAAAGGATTGGAGAGGTTCGGTGAGCAAATGAAGACCCTTTGAAGTCATATTGCATGGTACCCATTCCACGGATTTCAACTACGCAGGTTTAAGGTATTCTTCCTTCAGCTAAAACATGCATGTGGAACCTAGAGTATGATCAACCATGTGATCGGGACACGTGTTCAAATATGTCTCAGTTTTCGTACCCTGGTACTCGGGTGCAACATTCCAGACGCTTTACTAACACTCTCCCGACTTGGAGAGTCAGTCCCTTTAACTTCCTGTTTGGCCCAGTTTGCAATTTCTGCGGAAGATGAACAGGAATAGGGAGAACCAATGAGAGACTAGCTGGAGGTGTCTGGACGGGCAAATTTAACTCTCATTTCCCACCAGGAAGAGGAATTAGCCAAAGGCTCAACGGGCCGTGCCGGAAACAGATTAGGGCCTGAAGCCATCCTGCGGTGTTGCGGCCAGCTCAAAAGAAAGCGAGTTGAAGAAAGGAGCTCAGGGGCACTGTAATTCACAAACCTGCAGAGCTATAAATGACAGCTATCGTCCAAAAATATACTGAAGTAAGGCTGCCAAGAGGACTTGAAAGCGGGGCAGAATTGCAGGAAACCGATTTCAGGAGGTAGACTGGAATTGCATTGAAAGCATAGGAAAAGAGGCAGAACGTCCACGATGATGCACTTGGCCAAAAAGGGCGTATGCGTTTTTTCCTGAATATATTCAGGAAAAAACGCATACGCCCTTTTTGGCTAACCAAGCAAGCTTGCAAAGGAAATCTGCACTACAATGAAGTCTCACTTCCCCCCGGTCAAAAGGGCCATCTGAAAAAGTGTAAAATCCAGAAAGGCAGGACAGGCCATGGAGAACTGGGAGCCTTGTTATGCTGATGGGCGGGATGTAAATTGCCAACAGACACTCGGGAGAAGTGTATGGTGTTTCCTGAAACATCTAAAAAACAAAGCAACAGAGCCTAGGGCACTTCCACTTATGGTCCTATAGCTTAGGGAAATTAAAATCAAAAAGACACAGCCACCCCAAAGTTTGGGACGCCTCTGTTTACAAGAACCTCGTTTACAGTACAAGTTCAACATCGCAGAAAGTGAAAAATGGATAAAGAAGTTGTGGTATTTACTTACAAAGCAATATCACTCAGCAATGAAATCTATGTCATCAGGCCCTTAGCAGCACAATGAGTGGATTCAGGTATGATGATTCTAACTGAAATAGGTCACACAGAAAAAGAAACATCGTAAGATACCAGCAATACACGGAATGTAAACTTGGCTATACAGGAACTGAATTACAGAACAGAAGAGGGTCTCAAATTTAGAAAACCAACTTATGCTTGCTTAAGGGGAAAGGTGAGTTGGGGTGCTGCATAAAACCAGAGATTGAAATGAGCACAGATAAAGTTCCTTAAGCCAAATATGGAATAGACAAGAGCTACTCCTTGCTCAACGAAATGGACTCAACACCGCATATTAAACGCCTAAGAATGTACCTGACTAGTAAGTATCTTAAAACCTATGGATTGCTATGTCTCTGAAAGAGAATCAAGCGTGTGTACAGGGGCATAAAGGCAGCAGTGATAGGATTGGAGAGGTTCGGTGAGCAAATGAAGACCCTTCGAAGTCATATTGCAAGGTACCCATTCCACGGGTTTCAACTACCCAGGTTTAAGGTATTCTTCCTTCAGCTAAAACATGCATGTGGAACCTAGAGTATGATCAACCATGTGATCGGGAGACGTGTTCAAATATGTCTCAGTTTTCGTACCCTGGTACTCAGGTGCAACATTCCAGACGCTTTACTAACACTCTCCCGACTTGGAGAGTCAGTCCCTTTAACCTCCTGTTTGGCCCAGTTTGCAATTTCTGCGGAAGATGAACAGGAATAGCGAGAACCAATGAGAGACTAGCTGGAGGTGTCTGGACGGGCAAATTTAACTCTCATTTCCCACCAGGAAGAGGAATTAACCAAAGGCTCAGTGTGCCGTGCCAGAACCAGATTAGGGCCTGAAGCCATCCTGCGGTGTTGCGGCCAGCTCAAAAGGAAGCGAGTTGAAGAAAGGAGCTCAGGGGCACTGTAATTCACAAACCTGCAGAGTTATAAACGACAGCTATCTTCCAAAAATATACTGAAGTAAGGCTGCCAAGAGGAGTTGAAACTGGGGCAGAATTGCAGGAAAACGATTTCAGGAGGTAGACTGGAATTGCATTGAAAGCATAGGAAAAGAGGCAGAACGTCCACAATGATGCACTTGGCCAAAAAGGGAGTATGCGTTTTTTCCTGAATATATTGAGGAAAAAAAGCATACGCACTTTTTGGCCAACCAAGCAAGCTTGCTAAGGAAATCTGCACTACAATGAAGTTTCACTTCCCCCCGGTCAAAAGGGCCATCTGAAAAAAGTGTAAAATCCAGAAAGGCAGGACAGGCCATGGAGAACTGGGAGCCTTGTTATGCTGATGGGCGGGATGTAAATTGCCAACAGACACTCGGGAGAAGTGTATGGTGTTTCCTGAAACATCTAAAAAACAAAGCAACAGAGCCTAGGGCACTTCCACTTATGGTCCTATAGCTTAGGGAAATTAAAATCAAACAGACACAGCCACCCCAAAGTTTGGAATGCCTCTGTTTACAAGAACCTCGTTTACAGTACAAGTTCAACATCACAGAAAGAGAAAAATGGATAAAGAAGTTGTGGTATTTACTTACAAAGCAATATCACTCAGCAATGAAATCTATGTCATCAGACCCTTAGCAGCACAATGAGTGGATTCAGGTATGGTGATTCTAACTGAAATAAGTCACACAGAAAAAGAAACATCATAAGATATCAGTAATACACGGAATGTAAACTTGGCTACAGAGGAACTGAATTAAAGAACAGAACAGGGTCTCAAATTTAGAAAACCAACTTATGCTTGCTTAAGGGTAAAGGTGAGTTGGGGTGCTGCATAAAACCAGAGATTGAAATGAGCACAGATAAAGTTCCTTAAGCCAAATATGGAATAGACAAGAGCTACACCTTGCTCAACGAAATGGACTCAACACCGCATATTAAACGCCTAAGAATGTACCTGACTAGTAGGTATCTTAAAACCTATGGATTGCTATGTCTCCGAAAAGAGAAACAAGCATGTGTACAGGGGCATAAACGCAGCAGTGATAGGATTGGAGAGGTTCGGTGAGCAAATGAAGACCCTTTGAAGTCATATTGCATGGTACCCATTCCACGGATTTCAACTACGCAGGTTTAAGGTATTCTTCCTTCAGCTAAAACATGCATGTGGAAACTAGAGTATGATCAACCATGTGATCGGGAGACGTGTTCAAATATGTCTCAGTTTTCGTACCCTGGTACTCGGGTGCAACATTCCAGACGCTTTACTAACACTCTCCCGACTTGGAGAGTCAGTCCCTTTAACTTCCTGTTTGGCCCAGTTTGCAATTTCTGCGGAAGATGAACAGGAATAGGGAGAACCAATGAGAGACTAGCTGGAGGTGTATGGACGAGCAAATTTAACTCTCATTTCCCACCAGGAAGAGGAATTAACCAAAGGCTCAGCGTGCCGTGCCGGAACCAGATTAGGGCCTGAAGCCATCATGCGGTGTTGCGGCCAGCTCAAAAGAAAGCGAGTTGAAGAAAGTAGCTCAGGGGCACTGTAATTCACAAACCTGCAGAGCTATAAATGACAGCTATCGTCCAAAAATATACTGAAGTAAGGCTGCCAAGAGGACTTGAAAGCGGGGAAGAATTGCAGGAAACCGATTTCAGGAAGTAGACTGGAATTGCATTGAAAGCATAGGAAAAGAGGCAGAACGTCCACGATGATGCACTTGGCCAAAAAGGGCGTATGCGTTTTTTCCTGAATATATTCAGGAAAAAACGCATACGCCCTTTTTGGCCAACCAAGCAAGCTTGCAAAGGAAATCTGCACTACAATGAAGTCTCACTTCCCCCCGGTCAAAAGGGCCATCTGAAAAAGTGTAAAATCCAGAAAGGCAGGACAGGCCATGGAGAACTGGGAGCCTTGTTATGCTGATGGGCGGGATGTAAATTGCCAACAGCCACTGGGGAGAAGTGTATGGTGTTTCCTGAAACATCTAAAAAACAAAGCAACAGAGCCTAGGGCACTTCCACTTATGGTCCTATAGCTTAGGGAAATTAAAATCAAAAAGACACAGCCACCCCAAAGTTTGGGACGCCTCTGTTTACAAGAACCTCGTTTACAGTACAAGTTCAACATCGCAGAAAGTGAAAAATGGATAAAGAAGTTGTGGTATTTACTTACAAAGCAATATCACTCAGCAATGAAATCTATGTCATCAGGCCCTTAGCAGCACAATGAGTGGATTCAGGTATGATGATTCTAACTGAAATAGGTCACACAGAAAAAGAAACATCATAAGATATCAGCAATACACGGAATGTAAACTTGGCTATACAGGAACTGAATTACAGAACAGAAGAGGGTCTCAAATTTAGAAAACCAACTTATGCTTGCTTAAGGGGAAAGGTGAGTTGGGGTGCTGCATAAACCCAGAGATTGAAATGAGCACAGATAAAGTTCCTTAAGCCAAATATGGAATAGACAAGAGCTACTCCTTGCTCAACGAAATGGACTCAACACCGCATATTAAACGCCTAAGAATGTACCTGACTAGTAAGTATCTTAAAACCTATGGATTGCTATGTCTCCGAAAGAGAATCAAGCATGTGTACAGGGGCATAAAGGCAGCAGTGATAGGATTGGAGAGGTTCGGTGAGCAAATGAAGACCCTTTGAAGTCATACTGCAAGGTACCCATTCCACGGGTTTCAACTACCCAGGTTTAAGGTATTCTTCCTTCAGCTAAAACATGCATGTGGAACCTAGAGTATGATCAACCATGTGATCGGGAGACGTGTTCAAATATGTCTCAGTTTTCGTACCCTGGTACTCAGGTGCAACATTCCAGACGCTTTACTAACACTCTCCCGACTTGGAGAGTCAGTCCCTTTAACCTCCTGTTTGGCCCAGTTTGCAATTTCTGCGGAAGATGAACAGGAATAGCGAGAACCAATGAGAGAGTAGCTGGAGGTGTCTGGACGGGCAAATTTAACTCTCATTTCCCACCAGGAAGAGGAATTAACCAAAGGCTCAGTGTGCCGTGCCGGAACCAGATTAGGGTCTGAAGCCATCCTGCGGTGTTGCGGCCAGCTCAAAAGGAAGCGAGTTGAAGAAAGGAGCTCAGGGGCACTGTAATTCACAAACCTGCAGAGCTATAAATGACAGCTATCGTCCAAAAATATACTGAAGTAAGGCTGCCAAGAGGACTTGAAAGCGGGGCAGAATTGCAGGAAACCGATTTCAGGAGGTAGACTGGAATTGCATTGAAAGCATAGGAAAAGTGGCAGAACGTCCACAATGATGCACTTGGCCAAAAAGGGCGTATGCGTTTTTTCCTGAATATATTCAGGAAAAAACGCATACACACTTTTTGGCCAACCAAGCAAGCTTGCAAAGGAAATCTGCACTACAATGAAGTTTCACTTCCCCCCGGTCAAAAGGGCCATCTGAAAAAAGTGTAAAATCCAGAAAGGCAGGACAGGCCATGGAGAACTGGGAGGCTTGTTATGCTGATGGGCGGGATGTAAATTGCCTACAGACACTCGGGAGAAGTGTATGGTGTTTCCTGAAACATCTAAAAAACAAAGCAACAGAGCCTAGGGCACTTCCACTTATGGTCCTATAGCTTAGGGAAATTAAAATCAAACAGACACAGCCACCCCAAAGTTTGGGACGCCTCTGTTTACAAGAACCTCGTTTACAGTACAAGTTCAACATCGCAGAAAGTGAAAAATGGATAAAGAAGTTGTGGTATTTACTTACAAAGCAATATCACTCAGCAATGAAATCTATGTCATCAGACCCTTAGCAGAACAATGAGTGGATTCAGGTATGGTGATTCTAACTGAAATAAGTCACACAGAAAAAGAAACATCATAAGATATCAGTAATACACGGAATGTAAACTTGGCTACAGAGGAACTGAATTAAAGAACAGAACAGGGTCTCAAATTTAGAAAAGCAACTTATGCTTGCTTAAGGGGAAAGGTGAGTTGGGGTGCTGCATAAAACCAGAGATTGAAATGAGCACAGATAAAGTTCCTTAAGCCAAATATGGAATAGACAAGAGCTACACCTTGCTCAACGAAATGGACTCAACACCGCATATTAAACGCCTAAGAATGTACCTGACTAGTAAGTATCTTAAAACCTATGGATTGCTATGTCTCCGAAAGAGAAACAAGCATGTGTACAGGGGAATAAACGCAGCAGTGATAGGATTGGAGAGGTTCGGTGAGCAAATGAAGACCCTTTAAAGTCATATTGCAAGGTACCCATTCCACGGATTTCAACTACGCAGGTTTAAGGTATTCTTCCTTCAGCTAAAACATGCATGTGGAACCTAGAGTATGATCAACCATGTGATCGGGAGACGTGTTCAAATATGTCTCAGTTTTCGTACCCTGGTACTCGGGTGCAACATTCCAGACGCTTTACTAACACTCTCCCGACTTGGAGAGTCAGTCCCTTTAACTTCCTGTTTGGCCCAGTTTGCAATTTCTGCGGAAGATGAACAGGAATAGGGAGAACCAATGAGAGACTAGCTGGAGGTGTATGGACGGGCAAATTTAACTCTCATTTCCCACCAGGAAGAGGAATTAACCAAAGGCTCAGCGTGCCGTGCCGGAACCAGATTAGGGCCTGAAGCCATCCTGCGGTGTTGCGGCCAGCTCAAAAGAAAGCGAGTTGAAGAAAGTAGCTCAGGGGAACTGTAATTCACAAACCTGCAGAGCTATAAATGACAGCTATCGTCCAAAAATAGACTGAAGTAAGGCTGCCAAGAGGACTTGAAAGCGGGGCAGAATTGCAGGAAACCGATTTCAGGAGGTAGACTGGAATTGCATTGAAAGCATAGGAAAAGAGGCAGAACGTCCACGATGATGCACTTGGCCAAAAAGGGCGTATGCGTTTTTTCCTGAATATATTCAGGAAAAAACGCATACGCCCTTTTTGGCCAACCAAGCAAACTTGCAAAGGAAATCTGCACTACAATGAAGTTTCACTTCCCCCCGGTCAAAAGGGCCATCTGAAAAAAGTGTAAAATCCAGAAAGGCAGGACAGGCCATGGAGAACTGGGAGCCTTGTTATGCTGATGGGCGGGATGTAAATTGCCAACAGACACTCGGGAGAAGTGTATGGTGTTTCCTGAAACATCTAAAAAACAAAGCAACAGAGCCTAGGGCACTTCCACTTATGGTCCTATAGCTTAGGGAAATTAAAATCAAAAAGACACAGCCACCCCAAAGTTTGGGACGCCTCTGTTTACAAGAACCTCGTTTACCGTACAAGTTCAATATCACAGAAAGTGAAAAATGGATAAAGAACTTGTGGTACTTACGTACAATGCAGTATCACTCAGCAATGAAATCTATGTCATCAGGTCCTTAGCAGCACAATGAGTGGATTCAGGTATGATGATTCTAACTGAAACAGGTCACACAGAAAAAGAAACATCATAAGATATCAGCAATACACGGAATGTAAACTTGGCTATACAGGAACTGAATTACAGAACAGAAGAGGGTCTCAAATTTAGAAAACCAACTTATGCTTGCTTAAGGGGAAAGGTGAGTTGGGGTGCTGCATAAAACCAGAGATTGAAATGAGCACAGATAAAGTTCCTTAAGACAAATATGGAATAGACAAGAGCTACTCCTTGCTCAACGAAATGGACTCAACACCCCATATTAAACGCCTAAGAATGTACCTGACTAGTAAATATCTTAAAACCTATGGATTGCTATGTCTCCGAAAGAGAATCAAGCGTGTGTACAGGGGCATAAAGGCAGCAGTGATAGGAATGGAGAGGTTCGGTGAGCAAATGAAGACCCTTTGAAGTCATATTGCATGGTACCCATTCCACGGGTTTCAACTACCCAGGTTTAAGGTATTCTTCCTTCAGTTAAAACATGCATGTGGAACCTAGAGTATGATCAACCATGTGATCGGGAGACGTGTTCAAATATGTCTCAGTTTTCGTACCCTGGTACTCAGGTGCAACATTCCAGACGCTTTACTAACACTCTCCCGACTTGGAGAGTCAGTCCCTTTAACCTCCTGTTTGGCCCAGTTTGCAATTTCTGCGGAAGATGAACAGGAATAGCGAGAACCAATGAGAGACTAGCTGGAGGTGTCTGGACGGGCAAATTTAACTCTCATTTCCCACCAGGAAGAGGAATTAACCAAAGGCTCAGCGTGCCGTGCCGGAACCAGATTATGGCCTGAAGCCATCCTGCGGTGTTGCGGCCAGCTCACAAGAAAGCGAGTTGAAGAAAGGAGCTCAGGGGCTCTGTAATTCACAAACCTGCAGAGTTATAAATGACAGCTATCGTCCAAAAATATACTGAAGTAAGGCTGCCAAGAGGACTTCAATGTGGGGCAGAATTGCAGGAAAACGATTTCAGGAGGTAGACTGGAATTGCATTGAAAGCATAGGAAAAGAGGCAGAACGTCCACAATGATGCACTTGGCCAAAAAGGGTGTATGCGTTTTTTCCTGAATATATTCAGGAAAAAACGCATACACCCTTTTTGGCCAACCAAGCAAGCTTGCAAAGGAAATCTGCACTAAAATGAAGTCTCACTTCCCCACGGTCAAAAGGGCCATCTGAAAAAAGTGTAAAATCCAGAAAGGCAGGACAGGCCATGGAGAACTGGGAGCCTTGTTATGCTGATGGGCGGGATGTAAATTGCCAACAGACACTCGGGAGAAGTGTATGGTATTTCCTGAAACATCTAAAAAACAAAGCAACAGAGCCTAGGGCACTTCCACTTATGGTCCTATAGCTTAGGGAAATTAAAATCAAAAAGACACAGCCACCCCAAAGTTTGGGACGCCTCTGTTTACAAGAACCTCGTTTACAGTACAAGTTCAACATCACAGAAAGTGAAAAATGGATAAAGAAGTTGTGGTATTTACTTACAAATCAATATCACTCAGCAATGAAATCTATGTCATCAGGCCCTTAGCAGCACAATGAGTGGATTCAGGTATGGTGATTCTAACTGAAATAAGTCACACAGAAAAAGAAACATCATAAGATATCAGTAATACACGGAATGTAAACTTGGCTACAGAGGAAGTGAATTACAGAACAGAACAGGGTCTCAAATTTAGAAAACCAACTTATGCTTGCTTAAGGGTAAAGGTGAGTTGGGGTGCTGCATAAAACCAGAGATTGAAATGTGCACAGATAAAGTTCCTTAAGCCAAATATGGAATAGACAAGAGCTACACCTTGCTCAACGAAATGGATTCAACACCGCATATTAAACGCCTAAGAATGTACCTGACTAGTAAGTATCTTAAAACCTATGGATTGCTATGTCTCCATAAGAGAATCAAGCGTGTGTACAGGGGCATAAACGCAGCAGTGATAGGATTGGAGAGGTTCGGTGAGCAAATGAAGACCCTTTGAAGTCATATTGCAAGGTACCCATTACACGGGTCTCAACTCTCCAGGTTTAAGGTATTCTTCCTTCAGCTAAAACATGCATGTGGAACCCAGAGTATGATCAACCATGTGAACGGGAGACGTGTTCAAATATGTCTCAGTTTTCCTCCCCTGGTACTCGGGTGCAACATTCCAGACGCTTTACTAACACTTTCCCCAGTTGGAGAGTCAGTCCCTTTAACCTCCTGTTTGGCCCAGTTTGCAATTTCTGCGGAAGATGAACAGGAATAGCGAGAACCAATGAGAGACTAGCTGGAGGTGTCTGGACGGGCAAATTTAACTCTCATTTCCCACCAGGAAGAGGAATTAACCAAAGGCTCAGCGTGCCGTGCCAGAACCAGATTAGGGCCTGAAGCCATCATGTGGTGTTGTGGCCAGGTCACAAGAAAGCGAGTTGAAGAAAGAAGCTCAGGGGCACTGTAATTCACAAACCTGCAGAGTTATAAATGACAGCTATCGTCCAAAAATAGACTGAAGTAAGGCTGCCAAGAGGACTTGAAAGCGGGGCAGAATTGCTGGAAACCGATTTCAGGAGGTAGACTGGAATTGCATTGAAAGCATAGGAAAAGAGGCAGAACGTCCACAATGATGCACTTGGCCAAAAAGGGCGTATGCGTTTTTTCCTGAATATATTCAGGAAAAAACGCATACGCACTTTTTGGCCAACCAAGCAAGCTTGCAAAGGAAATCTGCACTACAATGAAGTCTCACTTCCCCACGGTCAAACGCGCCATCTGAAAAAAGTGTAAAATCCAGAAAGGCAGGACAGGCCATGGAGAACTGGGAGCCTTGTTATGCTGATGGGCGGGATGTAAATTGCCAACAGACACTCGGGAGAAGTGTATGGTGTTTCCTGAAACATCTAAAAAACAAAGCAACAGAGCCTAGGGCACTTCCACTTATGGTCCTATAGCTTAGGGAAATTAAAATCAAAAAGACACAGCCACCCCAAAGTTTGGGACGCCTCTGTTTACAAGAACCTCGTTTACCCTACAAGTTCAATATCACAGAAAGTGAAAAATGGATAAAGAAGCTGTGGTACTTACGTACAATGCAGTATCACTCAGCAATGAAATCTATGTAATCAGGCCCTTAGCAGCACAATGAGTGGATTCAGGTATGATGATTCTAACTGAAATAAGTCACACAGAAAAAGAAATATCATAAGGTATAAGTAATACACGGAATGTAAACTTGGCTACACAGGAACTGAATTACAGAACAGAACAGGGTCTCAAATTTAGAAAACCAACTTATGCTTGCTTAAGGGGAAAGGTGAGTTGGGGTGCTGCATAAAACCAGAGATTGAAATGAGCACAGATAAAGTTCCTTAAGCCAAATATGGAATAGACAAGAGCTACTCCATGCTCAACGAAATGGACTCAACACCGCATATTAAACGCCTAAGAATGTACCTGACTAGTAAGTGTCTTAAAAGCTATGCATTGCTATGTTTCCAAAACAGAATCAAGCATGTGTACAGGGGCATAAACGCAGCAGTGATAGGATTGGAGAGGTTCGGAGAGCAAATGAAGACCCTTTGAAGTCATATTGCATGGTATCCATTACACGGGTCTCAACTCTCCAGGTTTAAGGTATTCTTCCTTCAGCTAAAACATGCATGTGGAACCCAGAGTATGATCAACCGTGTGAACAGGAGACGTGTTCAATTATGTCTCAGTTTTCCTACCCTGGTACTCGGGTGTAACATTCCAGACGCTTTACTAACACTCTCCCCACTTGGAGAGTCAGCGTCTTTAACCTCCTGTTTGGCCCAGTTTGAAATTTCTGCGGAAGATGAACAGGAATTGCGAGAACCAATGAGAGACTAGCTGGAGGTGTCTGGACGGGCAAATTTAACTCTCATTTCCCACCAGGAAGAGGAAATAACCAAAGGCTCAGTGTGCCGTGCCGGAACCAGATTAGGGCCTGAAGCCATCCTGCGGTGTTGCGGCCAGCTCACAAGAAAGCGAGTTGAAGAAAGGAGCTCAGGGGCACTGTAATTCACAAACCTGCAGAGTTATAAATGACAGCTATCGTCCAAAAATAGACTGAAGTAAGGCTGCCAAGAGGACTTGAAAGCGGGGCAGAATTGCTGGAAACCGATTTCAGGAGGTAGACTGGAATTGCATTGAAAGCATAGGAAAAGAGGCAGAACGTCCACAATGATGCACTTGGCCAAAAAGGGCGTATGCGTTTTTTCCTGAATATATTCAGGAAAAAACGCATACGCACTTTTTGGCCAACCAAGCAAGCTTGCAAAGGAAATCTGCACTACAATGAAGTCTCACTTCCCCACGGTCAAACGCGCCATCTGAAAAAAGTGTAAAATCCAGAAAGGCAGGACAGGCCATGGAGAACTGGGAGCCTTGTTATGCTGATGGGCGGGATGTAAATTGCCAACAGACACTCGGGAGAAGTGTATGGTGTTTCCTGAAACATCTAAAAAACAAAGCAACAGAGCCTAGGGCACTTCCACTTATGGTCCTATAGCTTAGGGAAATTAAAATCAAAAAGACACAGCCACCCCAAAGTTTGGGACGCCTCTGTTTACAAGAACCTCGTTTACCCTACAAGTTCAATATCACAGAAAGTGAAAAATGGATAAAGAAGCTGTGGTACTTACGTACAATGCAGTATCACTCAGCAATGAAATCTATGTAATCAGGCCCTTAGCAGCACAATGAGTGGATTCAGGTATGATGATTCTAACTGAAATAAGTCACACAGAAAAAGAAATATCATAAGGTATAAGTAATACACGGAATGTAAACTTGGCTACACAGGAACTGAATTACAGAACAGAACAGGGTCTCAAATTTAGAAAACCAACTTATGCTTGCTTAAGGGGAAAGGTGAGTTGGGGTGCTGCATAAAACCAGAGATTGAAATGAGCACAGATAAAGTTCCTTAAGCCAAATATGGAATAGACAAGAGCTACTCCTTGCTCAACGAAATGGACTCAACACCGCATATTAAACGCCTAAGAATGTACCTGACTAGTAAGTGTCTTAAAAGCTATGCATTGCTATGTTTCCAAAACAGAATCAAGCATGTGTACAGGGGCATAAACGCAGCAGTGATAGGATTGGAGAGGTTCGGAGAGCAAATGAAGACCCTTTGAAGTCATATTGCATGGTATCCATTACACGGGTCTCAACTCTCCAGGTTTAAGGTATTCTTCCTTCAGCTAAAACATGCATGTGGAACCCAGAGTATGATCAACCGTGTGAACAGGAGACGTGTTCAATTATGTCTCAGTTTTCCTACCCTGGTACTCGGGTGTAACATTCCAGACGCTTTACTAACACTCTCCCCACTTGGAGAGTCAGCGTCTTTAACCTCCTGTTTGGCCCAGTTTGAAATTTCTGCGGAAGATGAACAGGAATAGCGAGAACCAATGAGAGACTAGCTGGAGGTGTCTGGACGGGCAAATTTAACTCTCATTTCCCACCAGGAAGAGGAAATAACCAAAGGCTCAGTGTGCCGTGCCGGAACCAGATTAGGGCCTGAAGCCATCCTGCGGTGTTGCGGCCAGCTCACAAGAAAGCGAGTTGAAGAAAGGAGCTCAGGGGCACTGTAATTCACAAACCTGCAGAGTTATAAATGACAGCTATCGTCCAAAAATAGACTGAAGTAAGGCTGCCAAGAGGACTTGAAAGCGGGGCAGAATTGTAAGAAACCAATTTCAGGAGGTAGACTGGAATTGCATTGAAAGCATAGGAAAAGAGGCAGAACGTCCACAATGATGCACTTGGCCTAAAAGGGCGTATGCGTTTTTTCCTGAATATATTCAGGAAAAAACGCATACGCCCTTTTTGGCCAACCAAGCAAACTTGCAAAGGAAATCTGCACTACAATGAAGTCTCACTTCCCCCCAGTCAAAAGGGCCATCTGAAAAATGTGTAAAATCCAGAAAGGCAGGACAGGCCATGGAGAACTGGGAGCCTTGTTATGCTGATGGGCGGGATGTAAATTGCCAACAGACACTCCGGAGAAGTGTATGGTGTTTCCTGAAACATCTAAAAAACAAAGCAACAGAGCCTAGGGCACTTCCACTTATGATCCTATAGCTTAGGGAAATTAAAATCAAAAAGACACAGCCACCCCAAAGTTTGGGACGCCTCTGTTTACAAGAACCTCGTTTACCGTACAACTTCAATATCACAGAAAGTGAAAAATGGATAAAGAACTTGTGGTACTTACGTACAATGCAGTATCACTCAGCAATGAAATCTATGTCATCTGGCCCATAGCATCATAATGAGTGGATTCAGGTACGATGACTCTAACTGAAATAAGTCACACAGAAAAAGAAACATCATAAGATATCACTAATACACGGAATGTAAACTTGGCTACACAGGAACTGAATTCCAAAACAGAACAGGGTCTCAAATTTAGAAAACCAACTTATGCTTGCTTAAGGGGAAAGGTGAGTTGGGGTGCTGCATAAAACCAGAGATTGAAATGAGCACAGATAAAGTTCCTTAAGACAAATATGGAATAGACAAGAGCTACTCCTTGCTCAACGAAATGGACTCAACACCCCATATTAAACGCCTAAGAATGTACCTGACTAGTAAGTATCTTAAAACCTATGGATTGCTATGTCTCCAAAAGAGAATCAAGCGTGTGTACAGGGGCATAAACGCAGCAGTGATAGGATTGGAGAGGTTCGGTGAGCAAATGAAGACCCTTTGAAGTCATATTGCATGGTACCCATTCCACGGGTTTCAACTACCCAGGTTTAAGGTATTCTTCCTTCAGCTAAAACATGCATGTGGAACCCAGAGTATGATCAACCATGTGATCGGGAGACATGTTCAAATATGTCTCAGTTTTCCTCCCCTGGTACTCGGGGGCAACATTCCAGATGCTTTACTAACACTCTCCCCACTTGGAGAGTCAGCGTCTTTAACCTCCTGTTTGGCCCAGTTTGCAATTTCTGTGGAAGATGAACAGGAATAGGGAGAACCAATGAGAGACTAGCTGGAGGTGTCTGGACGGGCAAATTTAACTCTCATTTCCCACCAGGAAGAAGAAACAACCAAAGGTTCAGCGTGCCGTGCCGGAACCAGATTAGGGCCTGAAGCCATCCAGCGGTGTTGCGGCCAGGTCACAAGAAAGCGAGTTGAAGAAAGGAGCTCAGGGGCACTGTAATTCACAAACCTGCAGAGTTATAAATGACAGCTATCGTCCAAAAATAGACTGAAGTAAGGCTGCCAAGAGGACTTGAAAGCGGGTCAGAATTGCAGGAAACCGATTTCAGGAGGTAGACTGGAATTGCATTGAAAGCATAGGAAAAGAGGCAGAACGTCCACAATGATGCACTTGGCCTAAAAGGGCGTATGCGTTTTTTCCTGAATATATTCAGGAAAAAACGCATACGCACTTTTTGGCCAACTAAGCAAGCTTGCACAGGAAATCTGCACTACAATGAAGTCTCACTTCCCCCCGGTCAAAAGGGCCATCTGAAAAAAGTGTAAAATCCAGAAAGGCAGGACAGGCCATGGAGAACTGGGAGCCTTGTTATGCTGATGGGCGGGATGTAAATTGCCAACAGACACTCGGGAGAAGTGTATGGTGTTTCCTGAAACATCTAAAAAACAAAGCAACAGAGCCTAGGGCACTTCCACTTATGGTCCTATAGCTTAGGGAAATTAAAATCAAAAAGACACAGCCACCCCAAAGTTTGGGACGCCTCTGTTTACAAGAACCTCGTTTACAGTACAAGTTCAACATCGCAGAAAGTGAAAAATGGATAAAGAAGTTGTGGTATTTACTTACAAAGCACTGTCACTCAGCAATGAAATCTATGTCATCAGGCCCTTAGCAGCACAATGAGTGGATTCAGGTATGATGATTCTAACTGAAATAAGTCACACAGAAAAAGAAACATAAGATATCACTAATACACGGAATGTAAACTTGGCTACACAGGAACTGAATTACAGAACAGAAGAGGGTCTCAAATTTAGAAAACCAACTTATGCTTGCTTAAGGGGAAAGGTGAGTTGGGGTGCTGCATAAAACCAGAGATTGAAATGAGCACAGATAAAGTTCCTTAAGCCAAATATGGAATAGACAAGAGCTACTCCTTGCTCAACGAAATGGACTCAACACCCCATATTAATCGCCTAAGAATGTACCTGACTAGTAAGTATCTTAAAACCTATGGATTGCTATGTCTCCGAAAGAGAATCAAGCATGTGTACAGGGGCATAAACGCAGCAGTGATAGGATTGGAGAGGTTCGGTGAGCAAATGAAGACCCTTTGAAGTCATATTGCATGGTACCCATTCCACGGGTTTCAACTACCCAGGTTTAAGGTATTCTTCCTTCAGCTAAAACATGCATGTGGAACCTAGAGTATGATCAACCATGTGATCGGGAGACGTGTTCAAATATGTCTCAGTTTTCGTACCCTGGTACTCAGGTGCAACATTCCAGACGCTTTACTAACACTCTCCCGACTTGGAGAGTCAGTCCCTTTAACCTCCTGTTTGGCCCAGTTTGCAATTTCTGCGGAAGATGAACAGGAATAGCGAGAACCAATGAGAGACTAGCTGGAGGTGTCTGGACGGGCAAATTTAACTCTCATTTCCCACCAGGAAGAGGAATTAACCAAAGGCTCAGCGTGCCGTGCCGGAACCAGATTATGGCCTGAAGCCATCCTGCGGTGTTGCGGCCAGCTCACAAGAAAGCGAGTTGAAGAAAGGAGCTCAGGGGCTCTGTAATTCACAAACCTGCAGAGTTATAAATGACAGCTATCGTCCAAAAATATACTGAAGTAAGGCTGCCAAGAGGACTTCAATGTGGGGCAGAATTGCAGGAAAACGATTTCAGGAGGTAGACTGGAATTGCATTGAAAGCATAGGAAAAGAGGCAGAACGTCCACAATGATGCACTTGGCCAAAAAGGGTGTATGCGTTTTTTCCTGAATATATTCAGGAAAAAACGCATACGCCCTTTTTGGCCAACCAAGCAAGCTTGCAAAGGAAATCTGCACTAAAATGAAGTCTCACTTCCCCACGGTCAAAAGGGCCATCTGAAAAAAGTGTAAAATCCAGAAAGGCAGGACAGGCCATGGAGAACTGGGAGCCTTGTTATGCTGATGGGCGGGATGTAAATTGCCAACAGACACTCGGGAGAAGTGTATGGTATTTCCTGAAACATCTAAAAAACAAAGCAACAGAGCCTAGGGCACTTCCACTTATGGTCCTATAGCTTAGGGAAATTAAAATCAAAAAGACACAGCCACCCCAAAGTTTGGGACGCCTCTGTTTACAAGAACCTCGTTTACAGTACAAGTTCAACATCACAGAAAGTGAAAAATGGATAAAGAAGTTGTGGTATTTACTTACAAATCAATATCACTCAGCAATGAAATCTATGTCATCAGGCCCTTAGCAGCACAATGAGTGGATTCAGGTATGGTGATTCTAACTGAAATAAGTCACACAGAAAAAGAAACATCATAAGATATCAGTAATACACGGAATGTAAACTTGGCTACAGAGGAAGTGAATTACAGAACAGAACAGGGTCTCAAATTTAGAAAACCAACTTATGCTTGCTTAAGGGTAAAGGTGAGTTGGGGTGCTGCATAAAACCAGAGATTGAAATGTGCACAGATAAAGTTCCTTAAGCCAAATATGGAATAGACAAGAGCTACACCTTGCTCAACGAAATGGATTCAACACCGCATATTAAACGCCTAAGAATGTACCTGACTAGTAAGTATCTTAAAACCTATGGATTGCTATGTCTCCATAAGAGAATCAAGCGTGTGTACAGGGGCATAAACGCAGCAGTGATAGGATTGGAGAGGTTCGGTGAGCAAATGAAGACCCTTTGAAGTCATATTGCAAGGTACCCATTACACGGGTCTCAACTCTCCAGGTTTAAGGTATTCTTCCTTCAGCTAAAACATGCATGTGGAACCCAGAGTATGATCAACCATGTGAACGGGAGACGTGTTCAAATATGTCTCAGTTTTCCTCCCCTGGTACTCGGGTGCAACATTCCAGACGCTTTACTAACACTTTCCCCAGTTGGAGAGTCAGTCCCTTTAACCTCCTGTTTGGCCCAGTTTGCAATTTCTGCGGAAGATGAACAGGAATAGCGAGAACCAATGAGAGACTAGCTGGAGGTGTCTGGACGGGCAAATTTAACTCTCATTTCCCACCAGGAAGAGGAATTAACCAAAGGCTCAGCGTGCCGTGCCAGAACCAGATTAGGGCCTGAAGCCATCATGTGGTGTTGTGGCCAGGTCACAAGAAAGCGAGTTGAAGAAAGAAGCTCAGGGGCACTGTAATTCACAAACCTGCAGAGTTATAAATGACAGCTATCGTCCAAAAATAGACTGAAGTAAGGCTGCCAAGAGGACTTGAAAGCGGGGCAGAATTGCTGGAAACCGATTTCAGGAGGTAGACTGGAATTGCATTGAAAGCATAGGAAAAGAGGCAGAACGTCCACAATGATGCACTTGGCCAAAAAGGGCGTATGCGTTTTTTCCTGAATATATTCAGGAAAAAACGCATACGCACTTTTTGGCCAACCAAGCAAGCTTGCAAAGGAAATCTGCACTACAATGAAGTCTCACTTCCCCACGGTCAAACGCGCCATCTGAAAAAAGTGTAAAATCCAGAAAGGCAGGACAGGCCATGGAGAACTGGGAGCCTTGTTATGCTGATGGGCGGGATGTAAATTGCCAACAGACACTCGGGAGAAGTGTATGGTGTTTCCTGAAACATCTAAAAAACAAAGCAACAGAGCCTAGGGCACTTCCACTTATGGTCCTATAGCTTAGGGAAATTAAAATCAAAAAGACACAGCCACCCCAAAGTTTGGGACGCCTCTGTTTACAAGAACCTCGTTTACCCTACAAGTTCAATATCACAGAAAGTGAAAAATGGATAAAGAAGCTGTGGTACTTACGTACAATGCAGTATCACTCAGCAATGAAATCTATGTAATCAGGCCCTTAGCAGCACAATGAGTGGATTCAGGTATGATGATTCTAACTGAAATAAGTCACACAGAAAAAGAAATATCATAAGGTATAAGTAATACACGGAATGTAAACTTGGCTACACAGGAACTGAATTACAGAACAGAACAGGGTCTCAAATTTAGAAAACCAACTTATGCTTGCTTAAGGGGAAAGGTGAGTTGGGGTGCTGCATAAAACCAGAGATTGAAATGAGCACAGATAAAGTTCCTTAAGCCAAATATGGAATAGACAAGAGCTACTCCATGCTCAACGAAATGGACTCAACACCGCATATTAAACGCCTAAGAATGTACCTGACTAGTAAGTGTCTTAAAAGCTATGCATTGCTATGTTTCCAAAACAGAATCAAGCATGTGTACAGGGGCATAAACGCAGCAGTGATAGGATTGGAGAGGTTCGGAGAGCAAATGAAGACCCTTTGAAGTCATATTGCATGGTATCCATTACACGGGTCTCAACTCTCCAGGTTTAAGGTATTCTTCCTTCAGCTAAAACATGCATGTGGAACCCAGAGTATGATCAACCGTGTGAACAGGAGACGTGTTCAATTATGTCTCAGTTTTCCTACCCTGGTACTCGGGTGTAACATTCCAGACGCTTTACTAACACTCTCCCCACTTGGAGAGTCAGCGTCTTTAACCTCCTGTTTGGCCCAGTTTGAAATTTCTGCGGAAGATGAACAGGAATTGCGAGAACCAATGAGAGACTAGCTGGAGGTGTCTGGACGGGCAAATTTAACTCTCATTTCCCACCAGGAAGAGGAAATAACCAAAGGCTCAGTGTGCCGTGCCGGAACCAGATTAGGGCCTGAAGCCATCCTGCGGTGTTGCGGCCAGCTCACAAGAAAGCGAGTTGAAGAAAGGAGCTCAGGGGCACTGTAATTCACAAACCTGCAGAGTTATAAATGACAGCTATCGTCCAAAAATAGACTGAAGTAAGGCTGCCAAGAGGACTTGAAAGCGGGGCAGAATTGCTGGAAACCGATTTCAGGAGGTAGACTGGAATTGCATTGAAAGCATAGGAAAAGAGGCAGAACGTCCACAATGATGCACTTGGCCAAAAAGGGCGTATGCGTTTTTTCCTGAATATATTCAGGAAAAAACGCATACGCACTTTTTGGCCAACCAAGCAAGCTTGCAAAGGAAATCTGCACTACAATGAAGTCTCACTTCCCCACGGTCAAACGCGCCATCTGAAAAAAGTGTAAAATCCAGAAAGGCAGGACAGGCCATGGAGAACTGGGAGCCTTGTTATGCTGATGGGCGGGATGTAAATTGCCAACAGACACTCGGGAGAAGTGTATGGTGTTTCCTGAAACATCTAAAAAACAAAGCAACAGAGCCTAGGGCACTTCCACTTATGGTCCTATAGCTTAGGGAAATTAAAATCAAAAAGACACAGCCACCCCAAAGTTTGGGACGCCTCTGTTTACAAGAACCTCGTTTACCCTACAAGTTCAATATCACAGAAAGTGAAAAATGGATAAAGAAGCTGTGGTACTTACGTACAATGCAGTATCACTCAGCAATGAAATCTATGTAATCAGGCCCTTAGCAGCACAATGAGTGGATTCAGGTATGATGATTCTAACTGAAATAAGTCACACAGAAAAAGAAATATCATAAGGTATAAGTAATACACGGAATGTAAACTTGGCTACACAGGAACTGAATTACAGAACAGAACAGGGTCTCAAATTTAGAAAACCAACTTATGCTTGCTTAAGGGGAAAGGTGAGTTGGGGTGCTGCATAAAACCAGAGATTGAAATGAGCACAGATAAAGTTCCTTAAGCCAAATATGGAATAGACAAGAGCTACTCCTTGCTCAACGAAATGGACTCAACACCGCATATTAAACGCCTAAGAATGTACCTGACTAGTAAGTGTCTTAAAAGCTATGCATTGCTATGTTTCCAAAACAGAATCAAGCATGTGTACAGGGGCATAAACGCAGCAGTGATAGGATTGGAGAGGTTCGGAGAGCAAATGAAGACCCTTTGAAGTCATATTGCATGGTATCCATTACACGGGTCTCAACTCTCCAGGTTTAAGGTATTCTTCCTTCAGCTAAAACATGCATGTGGAACCCAGAGTATGATCAACCGTGTGAACAGGAGACGTGTTCAATTATGTCTCAGTTTTCCTACCCTGGTACTCGGGTGTAACATTCCAGACGCTTTACTAACACTCTCCCCACTTGGAGAGTCAGCGTCTTTAACCTCCTGTTTGGCCCAGTTTGAAATTTCTGCGGAAGATGAACAGGAATAGCGAGAACCAATGAGAGACTAGCTGGAGGTGTCTGGACGGGCAAATTTAACTCTCATTTCCCACCAGGAAGAGGAAATAACCAAAGGCTCAGTGTGCCGTGCCGGAACCAGATTAGGGCCTGAAGCCATCCTGCGGTGTTGCGGCCAGCTCACAAGAAAGCGAGTTGAAGAAAGGAGCTCAGGGGCACTGTAATTCACAAACCTGCAGAGTTATAAATGACAGCTATCGTCCAAAAATAGACTGAAGTAAGGCTGCCAAGAGGACTTGAAAGCGGGGCAGAATTGTAAGAAACCAATTTCAGGAGGTAGACTGGAATTGCATTGAAAGCATAGGAAAAGAGGCAGAACGTCCACAATGATGCACTTGGCCTAAAAGGGCGTATGCGTTTTTTCCTGAATATATTCAGGAAAAAACGCATACGCCCTTTTTGGCCAACCAAGCAAACTTGCAAAGGAAATCTGCACTACAATGAAGTCTCACTTCCCCCCAGTCAAAAGGGCCATCTGAAAAATGTGTAAAATCCAGAAAGGCAGGACAGGCCATGGAGAACTGGGAGCCTTGTTATGCTGATGGGCGGGATGTAAATTGCCAACAGACACTCCGGAGAAGTGTATGGTGTTTCCTGAAACATCTAAAAAACAAAGCAACAGAGCCTAGGGCACTTCCACTTATGATCCTATAGCTTAGGGAAATTAAAATCAAAAAGACACAGCCACCCCAAAGTTTGGGACGCCTCTGTTTACAAGAACCTCGTTTACCGTACAACTTCAATATCACAGAAAGTGAAAAATGGATAAAGAACTTGTGGTACTTACGTACAATGCAGTATCACTCAGCAATGAAATCTATGTCATCTGGCCCATAGCATCATAATGAGTGGATTCAGGTACGATGACTCTAACTGAAATAAGTCACACAGAAAAAGAAACATCATAAGATATCACTAATACACGGAATGTAAACTTGGCTACACAGGAACTGAATTCCAAAACAGAACAGGGTCTCAAATTTAGAAAACCAACTTATGCTTGCTTAAGGGGAAAGGTGAGTTGGGGTGCTGCATAAAACCAGAGATTGAAATGAGCACAGATAAAGTTCCTTAAGCCAAATATGGAATAGACAAGAGCTACTCCTTGCTCAACGAAATGGACTCAACACCCCATATTAAACGCCTAAGAATGTACCTGACTAGTAAGTATCTTAAAACCTATGGATTGCTATGTCTCCAAAAGAGAATCAAGCGTGTGTACAGGGGCATAAACGCAGCAGTGATAGGATTGGAGAGGTTCGGTGAGCAAATGAAGACCCTTTGAAGTCATATTGCATGGTACCCATTCCACGGGTTTCAACTACCCAGGTTTAAGGTATTCTTCCTTCAGCTAAAACATGCATGTGGAACCCAGAGTATGATCAACCATGTGATCGGGAGACATGTTCAAATATGTCTCAGTTTTCCTCCCCTGGTACTCGGGGGCAACATTCCAGATGCTTTACTAACACTCTCCCCACTTGGAGAGTCAGCGTCTTTAACCTCCTGTTTGGCCCAGTTTGCAATTTCTGTGGAAGATGAACAGGAATAGGGAGAACCAATGAGAGACTAGCTGGAGGTGTCTGGACGGGCAAATTTAACTCTCATTTCCCACCAGGAAGAAGAAACAACCAAAGGTTCAGCGTGCCGTGCCGGAACCAGATTAGGGCCTGAAGCCATCCAGCGGTGTTGCGGCCAGGTCACAAGAAAGCGAGTTGAAGAAAGGAGCTCAGGGGCACTGTAATTCACAAACCTGCAGAGTTATAAATGACAGCTATCGTCCAAAAATAGACTGAAGTAAGGCTGCCAAGAGGACTTGAAAGCGGGTCAGAATTGCAGGAAACCGATTTCAGGAGGTAGACTGGAATTGCATTGAAAGCATAGGAAAAGAGGCAGAACGTCCACAATGATGCACTTGGCCTAAAAGGGCGTATGCGTTTTTTCCTGAATATATTCAGGAAAAAACGCATACGCACTTTTTGGCCAACTAAGCAAGCTTGCACAGGAAATCTGCACTACAATGAAGTCTCACTTCCCCCCGGTCAAAAGGGCCATCTGAAAAAAGTGTAAAATCCAGAAAGGCAGGACAGGCCATGGAGAACTGGGAGCCTTGTTATGCTGATGGGCGGGATGTAAATTGCCAACAGACACTCGGGAGAAGTGTATGGTGTTTCCTGAAACATCTAAAAAACAAAGCAACAGAGCCTAGGGCACTTCCACTTATGGTCCTATAGCTTAGGGAAATTAAAATCAAAAAGACACAGCCACCCCAAAGTTTGGGACGCCTCTGTTTACAAGAACCTCGTTTACAGTACAAGTTCAACATCGCAGAAAGTGAAAAATGGATAAAGAAGTTGTGGTATTTACTTACAAAGCACTGTCACTCAGCAATGAAATCTATGTCATCAGGCCCTTAGCAGCACAATGAGTGGATTCAGGTATGATGATTCTAACTGAAATAAGTCACACAGAAAAAGAAACATAAGATATCACTAATACACGGAATGTAAACTTGGCTACACAGGAACTGAATTACAGAACAGAAGAGGGTCTCAAATTTAGAAAACCAACTTATGCTTGCTTAAGGGGAAAGGTGAGTTGGGGTGCTGCATAAAACCAGAGATTGAAATGAGCACAGATAAAGTTCCTTAAGCCAAATATGGAATAGACAAGAGCTACTCCTTGCTCAACGAAATGGACTCAACACCCCATATTAATCGCCTAAGAATGTACCTGACTAGTAAGTATCTTAAAACCTATGGATTGCTATGTCTCCGAAAGAGAATCAAGCATGTGTACAGGGGCATAAACGCAGCAGTGATAGGATTGGAGAGGTTCGGTGAGCAAATGAAGACCCTTTGAAGTCATATTGCATGGTACCCATTCCACGGGTTTCAACTACCCAGGTTTAAGGTATTCTTCCTTCAGCTAAAACATGCATGTGGAACCTAGAGTATGATCAACCATGTGATCGGGAGACGTGTTCTAATATGTCTCAGTTTTCCTCCCCTGGTACTCGGGTGCAACTTTCCAGACGCTTTACTAACACTCTCCCCACTTGGAGAGTCAGCGCCTTTAACCTCCTGTTTGGCCCAGTTTGCAATTTCTGCGGAAGATGAACAGGAATAGGGAGAACCAATGACAGACTAGCTGGAGGTGTCTGGACGGGCAAATTTAACTCTCATTTCCCACCAGGAAGAGGAAATAACCAAAGGCTCAGCGTGCCGTGCCGGAACCAGATTAGGGCCTGAAGCCATCCTGTGGTGTTGCGGCCAGCTCACAAGAAAGCGAGTTGAAGAAAGGAGCTCAGGGGCACTGTAATTCACAAACCTGCAGAGTTATAAATGACAGCTATCGTCCAAAAATATACTGAAGTAAGGCTGCCAAGAGGACTTGAAAGCGGGGCAGATTTGCAGGAAACTGATTTCAGGAGGTAGACTGGAATTGCATTGAAAGCATAGGAAAAGAGGCAGAACGTCCAAAATGATGCACTTGGCCAAAAAGGGCGTATGCGTTTTTTCCTGAATATATTCAGGAAAAAACGCATACGCCCTTTTTGGTCAACCAAGCAAACTTGCAAAGGAAATCTGCACTACAATGAAGTCTCACTTCCCCCCGGTCAAAAGGGCCATCTGAAAAATGTGTAAAATCCAGAAAAGCAGGACAGGCTATGGAGAACTGGGAGCCTTGTTATGCTGAAGGGCGGGATGTAAATTGCCAACAGACACTCGGGAGAAGTGTATGGTGTTTCCTGAAACATCTAAAAAACAAAGCAACAGAGCCTAGGGCACTTCCACTTATGGTCCTATAGCTTAGGGAAATTAAAATCAAAAAGACACAGCCACCCCAAAGTTTGGGACGCCTCTGTTTACAAGAACCTCGTTTACCGTACAAGTTCTATATCACAGAAAGTGAAAAATGGATAAAGAACTTGTGGTACTTACGTACAATGCAGTTTCACTCAGCAATGAAATCTATGTCATCAGACCCGTAGCAGAATAATGAGTGGATTCATGTACGATGATTCTAACTGAAATAAGTCACACAGAAAAAGAAACATCATAAGATATCAGTAATACACGGAATGTAAACTTGGCTACACAGGAACTGAATTCTAAAACAGAACAGGGTCTCAAATTTAGAAAACCAACTTATGCTTGCTTAAGGGGAAAGGTGAGTTGGGGTGCTGCATAAAACCAGAGATTGAAATGAGCACAGATAAACTTCCTTAAGCCAAATATGGAATAGACAAGAGCTACTCCTTGCTCAACGAAATGGACTCAACACCGCATATTAAACGCCTAAGAATGTACCTGACTAGTAAGTGTCTTAAAACCTATGGATTGCTATGTCTCCAAAAGAGAATCAAGCGTGTGTACAGGGGCATAAACGCAGCAGTGATAGGATTGGAGAGGTTCGGTGAGCAAATGAAGACCCTTTGAAGTCATATTGCATGGTACCCATTCCACGGGTCTCAACTCTCCAGGTTTAAGGTATTCTTCCTTCAGCTAAAAGATGCATGTGGAACCCAGAGTATGATCAACCGTGTGAACGGGAGACGTGTTCAAATATGTCTCAGTTTTCGTACCCTGGTACTCAGGTGCAACTTTCCAGACGCTTTACTAACACTCTCCCCACTTGGAGAGTCAGCGCCTTTAACCTCCTGTTTGGCCCAGGTTGCAATTTCTGCGGAAGATGAACAGGAATAGGGAGAACCAATGAGAGACTAGCTGGAGGTGTCTGGACGGGCAAATTTAACTCTCATTTCCCACCAGGAAGAGGTAATAACCAAAGGCTCAGCATGCCGTGACGGAACCAGATTAGGGCCTGAAGCCATCCTGCGGTGTTGCGGCCAGCTCAAAAGAAAGCGAGTTGAAGAAAGGCGCTCAGGGGCACTGTAATTCACAAACCTGCAGAGTTATAAATGACAGCTATCGTCCAAAAATATACTGAAGTAAGGCTGCCAAGAGGACTTGAAAGCGGGGCAGAATTGCAGGAAACCGATTCCAGGAGGTAGACTGGAATTGCATTGAAAGCATAGGAAACGAGGCAGAGCGTCCACAATGATGCACTTGGCCAAAAAGTGCGTATGCGTCTTTTCCTGAATATATTCAGGAAAAGACGCATACGCCCTTTTTGGCCAATCAAGCAAGCTTGCAAAGGAAATCTGCACTACAATGAAGTCTCACTTCCCCCTGGTCAAAAGGGCCATCTGAAAAAAGTGTAAAATCCAGAAAGGCAGGACAGGCCATGGAGAACTGGGAGCCTTGTTATGCTGATGGGCGGGATGTAAATTGCCAACAGACACTCGGGAGAAGTGTATGGTATTTCCTGAAACATCTAAAAAACAAAGCAACAGAGCCTAGGGCACTTCCACTTATGGTCCTATAGCTTAGGGAAATTAAAATCAAAAAGACACAGCCACCCCAAAGTTTGGGACGCCTCTGTTTACAAGAACCTCGTTTACAGTACAAGTTCAACATCACAGAAAGTGAAAAATGGATAAAGAAGTTGTGGTATTTACTTACAAATCAATATCACTCAGCAATGAAATCTATGTCATCAGGCCCTTAGCAGCACAATGAGTGGATTCAGGTATGGTGATTCTAACTGAAATAAGTCACACAGAAAAAGAAACATCATAAGATATCAGTAATACACGGAATGTAAACTTGGCTACACAGGAACTGAATTACAGAACAGAACAGGGTCTCAAATTTAGAAAACCAACTTATGCTTGCTTAAGGGTAAAGGTGAGTTGGGGTGCTGCATAAAACCAGAGATTGAAATGTGCACAGATAAAGTTCCTTAAGCCAAATATGGAATAGACAAGAGCTACACCTTGCTCAACGAAATGGATTCAACACCGCATATTAAACGCCTAAGAATGTACCTGACTAGTAAGTATCTTAAAACCTATGGATTGCTATGTCTCCATAAGAGAATCAAGCGTGTGTACAGGGGCATAAACGCAGCAGTGATAGGATTGGAGAGGTTCGGTGAGCAAATGAAGACCCTTTGAAGTCATATTGCAAGGTACCCATTACACGGGTCTCAACTCTCCAGGTTTAAGGTATTCTTCCTTCAGCTAAAACATGCATGTGGAACCCAGAGTATGATCAACCATGTGAACGGGAGACGTGTTCAAATATGTCTCAGTTTTCCTCCCCTGGTACTCGGGTGCAACATTCCAGACGCTTTACTAACACTTTCCCCAGTTGGAGAGTCAGTCCCTTTAACCTCCTGTTTGGCCCAGTTTGCAATTTCTGCGGAAGATGAACAGGAATAGCGAGAACCAATGAGAGACTAGCTGGAGGTGTCTGGACGGGCAAATTTAACTCTCATTTCCCACCAGGAAGAGGAATTAACCAAAGGCTCAGCGTGCCGTGCCAGAACCATATTAGGGCCTGAAGCCATCATGTGGTGTTGTGGCCAGGTCACAAGAAAGCGAGTTGAAGAAAGAAGCTCAGGGGCACTGTAATTCACAAACCTGCAGAGTTATAAATGACAGCTATCGTCCAAAAATAGACTGAAGTAAGGCTGCCAAGAGGACTTGAAAGCGGGGCAGAATTGCTGGAAACCGATTTCAGGAGGTAGACTGGAATTGCATTGAAAGCATAGGAAAAGAGGCAGAACGTCCACAATGATGCACTTGGCCAAAAAGGGCGTATGCGTTTTTTCCTGAATATATTCAGGAAAAAACGCATACGCCCTTTTTGGCCAACCAAGCAAGCTTGCAAAGGAAATCTGCACTACAATGAAGTCTCACTTCCCCATGGTCAAACGCGCCATCTGAAAAAAGTGTAAAATCCAGAAAGGCAGGACAGGCCATGGAGAACTGGGAGCCTTGTTATGCTGATGGGCGGGATGTAAATTGCCAACAGACACTCGGGAGAAGTGTATGGTGTTTCCTGAAACATCTAAAAAACAAAGCAACAGAGCCTAGGGCACTTCCACTTATGGTCCTATAGCTTAGGGAAATTAAAATCAAAAAGACACAGCCACCCCAAAGTTTGGGACGCCTCTGTTTACAAGAACCTCGTTTACCCTACAAGTTCAATATCACAGAAAGTGAAAAATGGATAAAGAAGCTGTGGTACTTACGTACAATGCAGTATCACTCAGCAATGAAATCTATGTAATCAGGCCCTTAGCAGCACAATGAGTGGATTCAGGTATGATGATTCTAACTGAAATAAGTCACACAGAAAAAGAAATATCATAAGGTATAAGTAATACACGGAATGTAAACTTGGCTACACAGGAACTGAATTACAGAACAGAACAGGGTCTCAAATTTAGAAAACCAACTTATGCTTGCTTAAGGGGAAAGGTGAGTTGGGGTGCTGCATAAAACCAGAGATTGAAATGAGCACAGATAAAGTTCCTTAAGCCAAATATGGAATAGACAAGAGCTACTCCTTGCTCAACGAAATGGACTCAACACCGCATATTAAACGCCTAAGAATGTACCTGACTAGTAAGTGTCTTAAAAGCTATGCATTGCTATGTTTCCAAAACAGAATCAAGCATGTGTACAGGGGCATAAACGCAGCAGTGATAGGATTGGAGAGGTTCGGAGAGCAAATGAAGACCCTTTGAAGTCATATTGCATGGTATCCATTACACGGGTCTCAACTCTCCAGGTTTAAGGTATTCTTCCTTCAGCTAAAACATGCATGTGGAACCCAGAGTATGATCAACCGTGTGAACAGGAGACGTGTTCAATTATGTCTCAGTTTTCCTACCCTGGTACTCGGGTGTAACATTCCAGACGCTTTACTAACACTCTCCCCACTTGGAGAGTCAGCGTCTTTAACCTCCTGTTTGGCCCAGTTTGAAATTTCTGCGGAAGATGAACAGGAATTGCGAGAACCAATGAGAGACTAGCTGGAGGTGTCTGGACGGGCAAATTTAACTCTCATTTCCCACCAGGAAGAGGAAATAACCAAAGGCTCAGTGTGCCGTGCCGGAACCAGATTAGGGCCTGAAGCCATCCTGCGGTGTTGCGGCCAGCTCACAAGAAAGCGAGTTGAAGAAAGGAGCTCAGGGGCACTGTAATTCACAAACCTGCAGAGTTATAAATGACAGCTATCGTCCAAAAATAGACTGAAGTAAGGCTGCCAAGAGGACTTGAAAGCGGGGCAGAATTGCTGGAAACCGATTTCAGGAGGTAGACTGGAATTGCATTGAAAGCATAGGAAAAGAGGCAGAACGTCCACAATGATGCACTTGGCCAAAAAGGGCGTATGCGTTTTTTCCTGAATATATTCAGGAAAAAACGCATACGCACTTTTTGGCCAACCAAGCAAGCTTGCAAAGGAAATCTGCACTACAATGAAGTCTCACTTCCCCACGGTCAAACGCGCCATCTGAAAAAAGTGTAAAATCCAGAAAGGCAGGACAGGCCATGGAGAACTGGGAGCCTTGTTATGCTGATGGGCGGGATGTAAATTGCCAACAGACACTCGGGAGAAGTGTATGGTGTTTCCTGAAACATCTAAAAAACAAAGCAACAGAGCCTAGGGCACTTCCACTTATGGTCCTATAGCTTAGGGAAATTAAAATCAAAAAGACACAGCCACCCCAAAGTTTGGGACGCCTCTGTTTACAAGAACCTCGTTTACCCTACAAGTTCAATATCACAGAAAGTGAAAAATGGATAAAGAAGCTGTGGTACTTACGTACAATGCAGTATCACTCAGCAATGAAATCTATGTAATCAGGCCCTTAGCAGCACAATGAGTGGATTCAGGTATGATGATTCTAACTGAAATAAGTCACACAGAAAAAGAAATATCATAAGGTATAAGTAATACACGGAATGTAAACTTGGCTACACAGGAACTGAATTACAGAACAGAACAGGGTCTCAAATTTAGAAAACCAACTTATGCTTGCTTAAGGGGAAAGGTGAGTTGGGGTGCTGCATAAAACCAGAGATTGAAATGAGCACAGATAAAGTTCCTTAAGCCAAATATGGAATAGACAAGAGCTACTCCTTGCTCAACGAAATGGACTCAACACCGCATATTAAACGCCTAAGAATGTACCTGACTAGTAAGTGTCTTAAAAGCTATGCATTGCTATGTTTCCAAAACAGAATCAAGCATGTGTACAGGGGCATAAACGCAGCAGTGATAGGATTGGAGAGGTTCGGAGAGCAAATGAAGACCCTTTGAAGTCATATTGCATGGTATCCATTACACGGGTCTCAACTCTCCAGGTTTAAGGTATTCTTCCTTCAGCTAAAACATGCATGTGGAACCCAGAGTATGATCAACCGTGTGAACAGGAGACGTGTTCAATTATGTCTCAGTTTTCCTACCCTGGTACTCGGGTGTAACATTCCAGACGCTTTACTAACACTCTCCCCACTTGGAGAGTCAGCGTCTTTAACCTCCTGTTTGGCCCAGTTTGAAATTTCTGCGGAAGATGAACAGGAATTGCGAGAACCAATGAGAGACTAGCTGGAGGTGTCTGGACGGGCAAATTTAACTCTCATTTCCCACCAGGAAGAGGAAATAACCAAAGGCTCAGTGTGCCGTGCCGGAACCAGATTAGGGCCTGAAGCCATCCTGCGGTGTTGCGGCCAGCTCACAAGAAAGCGAGTTGAAGAAAGGAGCTCAGGGGCACTGTAATTCACAAACCTGCAGAGTTATAAATGACAGCTATCGTCCAAAAATAGACTGAAGTAAGGCTGCCAAGAGGACTTGAAAGCGGGGCAGAATTGTAAGAAACCAATTTCAGGAGGTAGACTGGAATTGCATTGAAAGCATAGGAAAAGAGGCAGAACGTCCACAATGATGCACTTGGCCTAAAAGGGCGTATGCGTTTTTTCCTGAATATATTCAGGAAAAAACGCATACGCCCTTTTTGGCCAACCAAGCAAACTTGCAAAGGAAATCTGCACTACAATGAAGTCTCACTTCCCCCC
The DNA here is from genome assembly GCF_963455315.2 of Globicephala melas. NCBI lineage: Eukaryota > Metazoa > Chordata > Mammalia > Artiodactyla > Delphinidae > Globicephala > Globicephala melas. Next base: position 1,199,392 of record NW_027207239.1, on the reverse strand, counting down.
AGTCAAAAGGGCCATCTGAAAAATGTGTAAAATCCAGAAAGGCAGGACAGGCCATGGAGAACTGGGAGCCTTGTTATGCTGATGGGCGGGATGTAAATTGCCAACAGACACTCCGGAGAAGTGTATGGTGTTTCCTGAAACATCTAAAAAACAAAGCAACAGAGCCTAGGGCACTTCCACTTATGATCCTATAGCTTAGGGAAATTAAAATCAAAAAGACACAGCCACCCCAAAGTTTGGGACGCCTCTGTTTACAAGAACCTCGTTTACCGTACAACTTCAATATCACAGAAAGTGAAAAATGGATAAAGAACTTGTGGTACTTACGTACAATGCAGTATCACTCAGCAATGAAATCTATGTCATCTGGCCCATAGCATCATAATGAGTGGATTCAGGTACGATGACTCTAACTGAAATAAGTCACACAGAAAAAGAAACATCATAAGATATCACTAATACACGGAATGTAAACTTGGCTACACAGGAACTGAATTCCAAAACAGAACAGGGTCTCAAATTTAGAAAACCAACTTATGCTTGCTTAAGGGGAAAGGTGAGTTGGGGTGCTGCATAAAACCAGAGATTGAAATGAGCACAGATAAAGTTCCTTAAGCCAAATATGGAATAGACAAGAGCTACTCCTTGCTCAACGAAATGGACTCAACACCGCATATTAAACGCCTAAGAATGTACCTGACTAGTAAGTGTCTTAAAAGCTATGCATTGCTATGTTTCCAAAACAGAATCAAGCATGTGTACAGGGGCATAAACGCAGCAGTGATAGGATTGGAGAGGTTCGGAGAGCAAATGAAGACCCTTTGAAGTCATATTGCATGGTATCCATTACACGGGTCTCAACTCTCCAGGTTTAAGGTATTCTTCCTTCAGCTAAAACATGCATGTGGAACCCAGAGTATGATCAACCGTGTGAACAGGAGACGTGTTCAATTATGTCTCAGTTTTCCTACCCTGGTACTCGGGTGTAACATTCCAGACGCTTTACTAACACTCTCCCCACTTGGAGAGTCAGCGTCTTTAACCTCCTGTTTGGCCCAGTTTGAAATTTCTGCGGAAGATGAACAGGAATTGCGAGAACCAATGAGAGACTAGCTGGAGGTGTCTGGACGGGCAAATTTAACTCTCATTTCCCACCAGGAAGAGGAAATAACCAAAGGCTCAGTGTGCCGTGCCGGAACCAGATTAGGGCCTGAAGCCATCCTGCGGTGTTGCGGCCAGCTCACAAGAAAGCGAGTTGAAGAAAGGAGCTCAGGGGCACTGTAATTCACAAACCTGCAGAGTTATAAATGACAGCTATCGTCCAAAAATAGACTGAAGTAAGGCTGCCAAGAGGACTTGAAAGCGGGGCAGAATTGTAAGAAACCAATTTCAGGAGGTAGACTGGAATTGCATTGAAAGCATAGGAAAAGAGGCAGAACGTCCACAATGATGCACTTGGCCTAAAAGGGCGTATGCGTTTTTTCCTGAATATATTCAGGAAAAAACGCATACGCCCTTTTTGGCCAACCAAGCAAACTTGCAAAGGAAATCTGCACTACAATGAAGTCTCACTTCCCCCCAGTCAAAAGGGCCATCTGAAAAATGTGTAAAATCCAGAAAGGCAGGACAGGCCATGGAGAACTGGGAGCCTTGTTATGCTGATGGGCGGGATGTAAATTGCCAACAGACACTCCGGAGAAGTGTATGGTGTTTCCTGAAACATCTAAAAAACAAAGCAACAGAGCCTAGGGCACTTCCACTTATGATCCTATAGCTTAGGGAAATTAAAATCAAAAAGACACAGCCACCCCAAAGTTTGGGACGCCTCTGTTTACAAGAACCTCGTTTACCGTACAACTTCAATATCACAGAAAGTGAAAAATGGATAAAGAACTTGTGGTACTTACGTACAATGCAGTATCACTCAGCAATGAAATCTATATCATCTGGCCCATAGCATCATAATGAGTGGATTCAGGTACGATGACTCTAACTGAAATAAGTCACACAGAAAAAGAAACATCATAAGATATCACTAATACACGGAATGTAAACTTGGCTACACAGGAACTGAATTCCAAAACAGAACAGGGTCTCAAATTTAGAAAACCAACTTATGCTTGCTTAAGGGGAAAGGTGAGTTGGGGTGCTGCATAAAACCAGAGATTGAAATGAGCACAGATAAAGTTCCTTAAGCCAAATATGGAATAGACAAGAGCTACTCCTTGCTCAACGAAATGGACTCAACACCCCATATTAAACGCCTAAGAATGTACCTGACTAGTAAGTATCTTAAAACCTATGGATTGCTATGTCTCCAAAAGAGAATCAAGCGTGTGTACAGGGGCATAAACGCAGCAGTGATAGGATTGGAGAGGTTCGGTGAGCAAATGAAGACCCTTTGAAGTCATATTGCATGGTACCCATTCCACGGGTTTCAACTACCCAGGTTTAAGGTATTCTTCCTTCAGCTAAAACATGCATGTGGAACCCAGAGTATGATCAACCATGTGATCGGGAGACATGTTCAAATATGTCTCAGTTTTCCTCCCCTGGTACTCGGGTGCAACATTCCAGATGCTTTACTAACACTCTCCCCACTTGGAGAGTCAGCGTCTTTAACCTCCTGTTTGGCCCAGTTTGCAATTTCTGTGGAAGATGAACAGGAATAGGGAGAACCAATGAGAGACTAGCTGGAGGTGTCTGGACGGGCAAATTTAACTCTCATTTCCCACCAGGAAGAAGAAACAACCAAAGGTTCAGCGTGCCGTGCCGGAACCAGATTAGGGCCTGAAGCCATCCAGCGGTGTTGCGGCCAGGTCACAAGAAAGCGAGTTGAAGAAAGGAGCTCAGGGGCACTGTAATTCACAAACCTGCAGAGTTATAAATGACAGCTATCGTCCAAAAATAGACTGAAGTAAGGCTGCCAAGAGGACTTGAAAGCGGGTCAGAATTGCAGGAAACCGATTTCAGGAGGTAGACTGGAATTGCATTGAAAGCATAGGAAAAGAGGCAGAACGTCCACAATGATGCACTTGGCCTAAAAGGGCGTATGCGTTTTTTCCTGAATATATTCAGGAAAAAACGCATACGCACTTTTTGGCCAACTAAGCAAGCTTGCACAGGAAATCTGCACTACAATGAAGTCTCACTTCCCCCCGGTCAAAAGGGCCATCTGAAAAAAGTGTAAAATCCAGAAAGGCAGGACAGGCCATGGAGAACTGGGAGCCTTGTTATGCTGATGGGCGGGATGTAAATTGCCAACAGACACTCGGGAGAAGTGTATGGTGTTTCCTGAAACATCTAAAAAACAAAGCAACAGAGCCTAGGGCACTTCCACTTATGGTCCTATAGCTTAGGGAAATTAAAATCAAAAAGACACAGCCACCCCAAAGTTTGGGACGGTTCTGTTTACAAGAACCTCGTTTACAGTACAAGTTCAACATCGCAGAAAGTGAAAAATGGATAAAGAAGTTGTGGTATTTACTTACAAAGCAATGTCACTCAGCAATGAAATCTATGTCATCAGGCCCTTAGCAGCACAATGAGTGGATTCAGGTATGATGATTCTAACTGAAATAAGTCACACAGAAAAAGAAACATAAGATATCACTAATACACGGAATGTAAACTTGGCTACACAGGAACTGAATTACAGAACAGAACAGGGTCTCAAATTTAGAAAACCAACTTATGCTTGCTTAAGGGGAAAGGTGAGTTGGGGTGCTGCATAAAACCAGAGATTGAAATGAGCACAGATAAAGTTCCTTAAGCCAAATATGGAATAGACAAGAGCTACTCCTTGCTCAACGAAATGGACTCAACACCCCATATTAATCGCCTAAGAATGTACCTGACTAGTAAGTATCTTAAAACCTATGGATTGCTATGTCTCCGAAAGAGAATCAAGCATGTGTACAGGGGTATAAACGCAGCAGTGATAGGATTGGAGAGGTTCGGTGAGCAAATGAAGACCCTTTGAAGTCATATTGCATGGTACCCATTCCACGGGTTTCAACTACCCAGGTTTAAGGTATTCTTCCTTCAGCTAAAACATGCATGTGGAACCTAGAGTATGATCAACCATGTGATCGGGAGACGTGTTCTAATATGTCTCAGTTTTCCTCCCCTGGTACTCGGGTGCAACTTTCCAGACGCTTTACTAACACTCTCCCCACTTGGAGAGTCAGCGCCTTTAACCTCCTGTTTGGCCCAGTTTGCAATTTCTGCGGAAGATGAACAGGAATAGGGAGAACCAATGACAGACTAGCTGGAGGTGTCTGGACGGGCAAATTTAACTCTCATTTCCCACCAGGAAGAGGAAATAACCAAAGGCTCAGCGTGCCGTGCCGGAACCAGATTAGGGCCTGAAGCCATCCTGTGGTGTTGCGGCCAGCTCACAAGAAAGCGAGTTGAAGAAAGGAGCTCAGGGGCACTGTAATTCACAAACCTGCAGAGTTATAAATGACAGCTATCGTCCAAAAATATACTGAAGTAAGGCTGCCAAGAGGACTTGAGAGCGGGGCAGATTTGCAGGAAACTGATTTCAGGAGGTAGACTGGAATTGCATTGAAAGCATAGGAATAGAGGCAGAACGTCCAAAATGATGCACTTGGCCAAAAAGGGCGTATGCGTTTTTTCCTGAATATATTCAGGAAAAAACGCATACGCCCTTTTTGGTCAACCAAGCAAACTTGCAAAGGAAATCTGCACTACAATGAAGTCTCACTTCCCCCCGGTCAAAAGGGCCATCTGAAAAATGTGTAAAATCCAGAAAAGCAGGACAGGCTATGGAGAACTGGGAGCCTTGTTATGCTGATGGGCGGGATGTAAATTGCCAACAGACACTCGGGAGAAGTGTATGGTGTTTCCTGAAACATCTAAAAAACAAAGCAACAGAGCCTAGGGCACTTCCACTTATGGTCCTATAGCTTAGGGAAATTAAAATCAAAAAGACACAGCCACCCCAAAGTTTGGGACGCCTCTGTTTACAAGAACCTCGTTTACCGTACAAGTTCTATATCACAGAAAGTGAAAAATGGATAAAGAACTTGTGGTACTTACGTACAATGCAGTTTCACTCAGCAATGAAATCTATGTCATCAGACCCGTAGCAGAATAATGAGTGGATTCAGGTACGATGATTCTAACTGAAATAAGTCACACAGAAAAAGAAACATCATAAGATATCAGTAATACACGGAATGTAAACTTGGCTACACAGGAACTGAATTCTAAAACAGAACAGGGTCTCAAATTTAGAAAACCAACTTATGCTTGCTTAAGGGGAAAGGTGAGTTGGGGTGCTGCATAAAACCAGAGATTGAAATGAGCACAGATAAACTTCCTTAAGCCAAATATGGAATAGACAAGAGCTACTCCTTGCTCAACGAAATGGACTCAACACCGCATATTAAACGCCTAAGAATGTACCTGACTAGTAAGTGTCTTAAAACCTATGGATTGCTATGTCTCCAAAAGAGAATCAAGCGTGTGTACAGGGGCATAAACGCAGCAGTGATAGGATTGGAGAGGTTCGGTGAGCAAATGAAGACCCTTTGAAGTCATATTGCATGGTACCCATTCCACGGGTCTCAACTCTCCAGGTTTAAGGTATTCTTCCTTCAGCTAAAAGATGCATGTGGAACCCAGAGTATGATCAACCGTGTGAACGGGAGACGTGTTCAAATATGTCTCAGTTTTCGTACCCTGGTACTCAGGTGCAACTTTCCAGACGCTTTACTAACACTCTCCCCACTTGGAGAGTCAGCGCCTTTAACCTCCTGTTTGGCCCAGGTTGCAATTTCTGCGGAAGATGAACAGGAATAGGGAGAACCAATGAGAGACTAGCTGGAGGTGTCTGGACGGGCAAATTTAACTCTCATTTCCCACCAGGAAGAGGTAATAACCAAAGGCTCAGCATGCCGTGACGGAACCAGATTAGGGCCTGAAGCCATCCTGCGGTGTTGCGGCCAGCTCAAAAGAAAGCGAGTTGAAGAAAGGCGCTCAGGGGCACTGTAATTCACAAACCTGCAGAGTTATAAATGACAGCTATCGTCCAAAAATATACTGAAGTAAGGCTGCCAAGAGGACTTGAAAGCGGGGCAGAATTGCAGGAAACCGATTCCAGGAGGTAGACTGGAATTGCATTGAAAGCATAGGAAACGAGGCAGAGCGTCCACAATGATGCACTTGGCCAAAAAGTGCGTATGCGTCTTTTCCTGAATATATTCAGGAAAAGACGCATACGCCCTTTTTGGCCAATCAAGCAAGCTTGCAAAGGAAATCTGCACTACAATGAAGTCTCACTTCCCCCTGGTCAAAAGGGCCATCTGAAAAAAGTGTAAAATCCAGAAAGGCAGGACAGGCCATGGAGAACTGGGAGCCTAGTTATGCTGATGGGCGGGATGTAAATTGCCAACAGACACTCGGGAGAAGTGTATGGTGTTTCCTGAAACATCTAAAAAACAAAGCAACAGAGCCTAGGGCACTTCCACTTATGGTCCTATAGCTTAGGGAAATTAAAATCAAAAAGACACAGCCACCTCAAAGTTTGGGACACCTCTGTTTACAAGAACCTCGTTTACCGTACAAGTTCAATATCACAGAAAGTGAAAAATGGATAAAGAACTTGTGGTACTTACGTACAATGCAGTATCACTCAGCAATGAAATCTATGTCATCAGGCCCGTAGCAGCATAATGAGTGGAATCAGGTACGATGATTCTAACTGAAATAAGTCACACAGAAAAAGAAACATCATAAGATATCACTAATACACGGAATGTAAACTTGGCTACACAGGAACTGAATTCCAAAACAGAACAGGGTCTCAAATTTAGAAAACCAACTTATGCTTGCTTAAGGGGAAAGGTGAGTTGGGGTGCTGCATAAAACCAGAGATTGAAATGAGCACAGATAAAGTTCCTTAAGCCAAATATGGAATAGACAAGAGCTACTCCTTGCTCAACGAAATGGACTCAACACCCCATATTAAACGCCTAAGAATGTACCTGACTAGTAAGTATCTTAAAACCTATGGATTGCTATGTCTCCAAAAGAGAATCAAGCGTGTGTACAGGGGCATAAACGCAGCAGTGATAGGATTGGAGAGGTTCGGTGAGCAAATGAAGACCCTTTGAAGTCATATTGCATGGTACCCATTCCACGGGTCTCAACTCTCCAGGTTTAAGGTATTCTTCCTTCAGCTAAAACATGCATGTGGAACCCAGAGTATGATCAACCGTGTGAACGGGAGACGTGTTCAAATATGTCTCAGTTTTCGTACCCTGGTACTCGGGTGCAACATTCCAGACGCTTTACTAACACTCTCCCCACTTGGAGAGTCAGCGCCTTTAACCTCCTGTTTGGCCCAGTTTGCAATTTCTGCGGAAGATGAACAGGAATAGGGAGAACCAATGAGAGACTAGCTGGAGGTGTCTGGACGGGCAAATTTAAGTCTCATTTCCCACCAGGAAGAGGAAATAACCAAAGGCTCAGCGTGCCGTGCCGGAACCAGATTAGGGCCTGAAGCCATCCTGCGGTGTTGCGGCCAGCTCACAAGAAAGCGAGTTGAAGAAAGGAGCTCAGGGGCACTGTAATTCACAAACCTGCAGAGTTATAACTGACAGCTATCGTCCAAAAATATACTGAAGTAAGGCTGCCAAGAGGACTTGAAAGCGGGGCAGAATTGCAGGAAACTGATTTCAGGAGGTAGACTGGAATTGCATTGAAAGCATAGGAAAAGAGGCAGAACGTCCACAATGATGCACTTGGCCAAAAAGGGCGTATGCGTTTTTTTCTGAATATATTCAGGAAAAAACGCATACGCCCTTTTTGGCCAACCAAGCAAAATTGCAAAGGAAATCTGTACTACAATGAAGTCTCACTTCCCCCCGGTCAAAACGGTCATCTGAAAAAAGTGTAAAATCCAGAAAGGCAGGACAGGCCATGGAGAACTGGGAGCCTTGTTATGCTGATGGGCGGGATGTAAATTGTCAACAGACACTCGGGAGAAGTGTATGGTGTTTCCTGAAACATCTAAGAAACAAAGCAACAGAGCCTAGGGCACTTCCACTTATGGTCCTATAACTTAGGGAAATTAAAATCAAAAAGACACAGCCACCCCAATGTTTGGGACGCCTCTGTTTACAAAAACCTCGTTTACTGTACAAGTTCAATATCACAGAAAGTGAAAAATGGATAAAGAACTTGTGGTACTTACGTACAATGCAGTATCACTCAGCAATGAAATCTATGTCATCAGGCCCGTAGCAGCATAATGAGTGGATTCAGGTACGATGATTCTAACTGAAATAAGTCACACAGAAAAAGAAACATCATAAGATATCACTAATACACGGAATGTAAACTTGGCTACACAGGAACTGAATTCCAAAACAGAACAGGGTCTCAAATTTAGAAAACCAACTTATGCTTGCTTAAGGGGAAAGGTGAGTTGGGGTGCTGCATAAAACCAGAGATTGAAATGAGCACAGATAAAGTTCCTTAAGCCAAATATGGAATAGACAAGAGCTACTCCTTGCTCAACGAAATGGACTCAACACCCCATATTAAACGCCTAATAATGTACCTGACTAGTAAGTATCTTAAAACCGATGGATTGCTATGTCTCCAAAAGAGAATCAAGCGTGTGTACAGGGGCATAAACGCAGCAGTGATAGGATTGGAGAGGTTCGGTGAGCAAATGAAGACCCTTTGAAGTCATATTGCATGGTACCCATTCCACGGGTTTCAACTACCCAGGTTTAAGGTATTCTTCCTTCAGCTAAAACATGCATGTGGAACCTAGAGTATGATCAACCATGTGATCGGGAGACGTGTTCAAATATGTCTCAGTTTTCGTACCCTGGTACTCGGGTGCAACATTCCAGACGCTTTACTAACACTCTCCCGACTTGGAGAGTCAGTCCCTTTAACCTCCTGTTTGGCCCAGTTTGCAATTTCTGCGGAAGATGAACAGGAATAGCGAGAAACAATGAGAGACTAGCTGGAGGTGTCTGGACGGGCAAATTTAACTCTCATTTCCCACCAGGAAGAGGAATTAACCAAAGGCTCAGCATGCCGTGCCGGAACCAGATTAGGGCCTGAAGCCATCCTGCGGTGTTGCGGCCAGGTCACAAGAAAGCGAGTTGAAGAAAGGAGCTCAGGGGCACTGTAATTCACAAACCTGCAGAGTTATAAATGACAGCTATCGTCAAAAATATATTGAAGTAAGGCTGCCAAGAGGACTTGAAAGTGGGGCAGAATTGCAGGAAACCGATTTCAGGAGGTAGACTGGAATTGCATTGAAAGCATAGGAAACGAGGCAGAGCGTCCACAATGATGCACTTGGCCAAAAAGGGCGTATGCGTCTTTTCCTGAATATATTCAGGAAAAGACGCATACGCCCTTTTTGGCCAACCAAGCAACCTTGCAAAGGAAATCGGCACTACAATGAAGTCTCACTTCCCCACGGTCAAAAGGGCCATCTGAAAAAAGTGTAAAATCCAGAAAGGCAGGACAGGCCATGGAGAACTGGGAGCCTTGTTATGCTGATGGGCGGGATGTAAATTGCCAACAGCCACTCGGGAGAAGTGTATGGTGTTTCCTGAAACATCTAGAAAACAAAGCAACAGAGCCTAGGGCACTTCCACTTATGGTCCTATAGCTTAGGGAAATTAAAATCAAAAAGACACAGCCACCCCAAAGGTTGGGACGCCTCTGTTTACAAGAACCTCGTTTACAGTACAAGTTCAATATCACAGAAAGTGAAAAATGGATAAAGAAGTTGTGGTACTTTCGTACAATGCAGTATCACTCAGCAATGAAATCTATGTCATCAGGCCCGTAGCAGCATAATGAGTGGATTCAGGTACGATGATTCTAACTGAAATAAGTCACACAGAAAAAGAAACATCATAAGATATCACTAATACACGGAATGTAAACTTGGCTACACAGGAACTGAATTCCAAAACAGAACAGGGTCTCAAATTTAGAAAACCAACTTATGCTTGCTTAAGGGGAAAGGTGAGTTGGGGTGCTGCATAAAACCAGAGATTGAAATGAGCACAGATAAAGTTCCTTAAGCCAAATATGGAATAGACAAGAGCTACTCCTTGCTCAACGAAATGGACTCAACACCCCATATTAAACGCCTAAGAATGTACCTGACTAGTAAGTATCTTAAAACCTATGGATTGCTATGTCTCCAAAAGAGAATCAAGTGTGTGTACAGGGGCAAAAACGCAGCAGTGATAGGATTGGAGAGGTTCGGTGAGCAAATGAAGACCCTTTGAAGTCATATTGCATGGTACCCATTCCACGGGTCTCAACTCTCCAGGTTTAAGGTATTCTTCCTTCAGCTAAAACATGCATGTGGAACCCAGAGTATGATCAACCATGTGAACGGGAGACGTGTTCAAATATGTCTCAGTTTTCCTCCCATGGTACTCGGGTGCAACATTCCAGATGCTTTACTAACACTCTCCCCACTTGGAGAGTCAGCGCCTTTAACCTCCTGTTTGACCCAATTTGCAATTTCAGCGGAAGATGAACAGGAATAGGGAGAACCAATGAGAGACTAGCTGGAGGTGTCTGGACGGGCAAATTTAACTCTCATTTCCCACCAGGAAGAGGAAATAACCAAAGGCTCAGCGTGCCGTGCCGGAACCAGATTAGGGCCTGAAGCCATCCTGCAGTGTTGCGGCCAGGAACAAGAAAGCGAGTTGAAGAAAGGAGCTCAGGGGCACTGTAATTCACAAACCTGCAGAGTTAGAAATGACAGCTATCGTCCAAAAATAGACTGAAGTAAGGCTGCCAAGAGGACTTGAAAGCGGGGCAGAATTGCAGGAAACCGATTTCAGGAGGTAGACAGGAATTGCATTGAAAGCATAGGAAAAGAGGCAGAACGTCCACAATGATGCACTTGGCCAAAAAGGGCGTATGCGTTTTTTCCTGAATATATTCAGGAAAAAACGCATACGCCCTTTTTGGCCAACCAAGCAAGCTTGCAAAGGAAATCTGCACTACACTGAAGTCTCACTTCCCCCCGGTCAAAAGGGCCATCTGAAAAAAGTGTAAAATCCAGAATGGCAGGACAGGCCATGGAGAACTGGGAACCTTGTTATGCTGATGGGAGGGATGTAAACTGCCAACAGACACTCGGGAGAAGTGTATGGTGTTTCCTGAAACATCTAAAAAACAAAGCAACAGAGCCTAGGGCACTTCCACTTATGGTCCTATAGCTTAGGGAAATTAAAATCAAAAAGACACAACCACCCCAAAGTTTGGGACACCTCTGTTTACAAGAACATCGTTTACCGTACAAGTTCAATATCACAGAAAGTGAAAAATGGATAAAGAACTTGTGGTACTTACGTACAATGCAGTATCACTCAGCAATGAAATCTATGTCATCAGCCCCTTAGCAGCAAAATGAGTGGATCCAGGTATCATGATTCTAACTGAAATAAGTCACACAGAAAAAGAAACATCATAAGATATCAGTAATACACGGAATGTAAACTTGGCTACACAGGAACTGAATTACAGAACAGAAGAGGGTCTCAAATTTAGAAAAGCAACTTATGCTTGCTTAAGGGGAAAGGTGAGTTGGGGTGCTGCATAAAACCAGAGATTGAAATGAGCACAGATAAAGTTCCTTAAGCCAAATATGGAATAGACAAGAGCTACTCCTTGCTCAACGAAATGGACTCAACACCGCATATTAAACGCCTAAGAATGTACCTGACTAGTAAGTATCTTAAAACCTATGGATTGCTATGTCTCCAAAAGAGAATCAAGCATGTGTACAGGGGCATAAACACAGCAGTGATAGGATTGGAGAGGTTCGGTGAGCAAATAAAGACCCTTTGAAGTCATATTGCATGGTACCCATTCCACGGGTTTCAACTACCCAGGTTTAAGGTATTCTTCCTTCAGCTAAAACATGCATGTGGAACCCAGAGTATGATCAACCATGTGATCGGGAGACGTGTTCAAATATGTCTCAGTTTTCGTACCCTGGTAATCGGGTGCAACATTCCAGACGCTTTACTAACACTCTCCCCACTTGGAGAGTCAGTGCCTTTAACCTCCTGTTTGGCCCAGTTTGCAATTTCTGCAGAAGATGAACAGGAATAGGGAGAACCAATGAGAGACTAGCTGGAGGTGTCTGAACGGGCAAATTTAACTCTCATTTCCCACAGGGAAGAGGAATAAACCAAAAGCTCAGCGTGCCATGCCGGAAACAGATTAGGGCCTGAAGCCATCCTGTGGTGTTGCGGCCAGCTCACAAGAAAGCGAGTTGAAGAAAGGATCTCAGGGGCTCTGTAATTCACAAACCTGCAGAGTTATAAATGACAGCTATCGTCCAAAAATATACTGAAGTAAGGCTGCCAAGAGGACTTGAAAGCGGGGCAGAATTGCAGGAAACCGATTTCAGGAGGTAGACTGGAATTGCATTGAAAGCATAGGAAAAGAGGCAGAACGTCCACAATGATGCACTTGGCCAAAAAGGGCGTATGCGTTTTTTCCTGAATATATTCAGGAAAAAACGCATACGCCCTTTTTGGCCAACCAAGCAAGCTTGCAAAGGAAATCTGCACTACAATGAAGTCTCACTTCCCCCCGGTCAAAAGGGCCATCTGAAAAAAGTGTAAAATCCAGAAAGGCAGGACAGACCATGGAGAACTGGGAGCCTTGTTATGCTGATGGGCGGGATGTAAATTGCCAACAGACACTCGGGAGAAGTTTATGGTGTTTCCTGAAACACCTAAAAAACAAAGCAACAGAGCCTAGGGCACTTCCACTTATGATCCTATAGCTTAGGGAAATTAAAATCAAAAAGACACAGCCACCCCAAAGTTTGGGACGCCTCTGTTTACAAGAACCTCGTTTACCGTACAAGTTCAATATCACAGAAAGTGAAAAATGGATAAAGATCTTGTGGTACTTACGTACAATGCAATATCACTCAGCAATGAAATCTATGTCATCAGGCCCGTAGCAGCATAATGAGTGGATTCAGGTACGATGATTCTAACTGAAATAAGTCACACAGAAAAAGAAACATCATAAGATATCACTAATACATGGAATGTAAACTTGGCTACACAGGAACTGAATTCCAAAACAAAACAGTGTCTCAAATTTAGAAAACCAACTTATGCTTGCTTAAGGGTAAAGGTGAGTTGGGGTGCTGTATAAAACCAGAGATTGAAATGAGCACAGATAAAGTTCCTTAAGCCAAATATGGAATAGACAAGAGCTACTCCTTGCTCAACGAAATGGACTCAACACCCCATATTAAATGCCTAAGAATGTACCTGACTAGTAAGTATCTTAAAACCTATGGATTGCTATGTCTCCAAAAGAGAATCAAGCCTGTGTACAGGGGCATAAACGCAGCAGTGATAGGATTGGAGAGGTTCGGTGAGCAAATGAAGACCCTTTGAAGTCATATTGCATGGTACCCATTACACGGGTCTCAACTCTCCAGGTTTAAGGTATTCTTCCTTCAGCTAAAACATGCATGTGGAACCCAGAGTATGATCAACCGTGTGAACGGGAGACGTGTTCAAATATGTCTCAGGTTTCCTCCCCTGGTACTCGGGTGCAACTTTCCAGATGCTTTACTAACACTCTCAACACTTGGAGAGTCAGCGCCTTTAACCTCCTGTTTGGCCCAGTTTGCAATTTCTGTGAAAGATGAACAGGAATAGGGAGAACCAATGAGAGACTAGCTGGAGGTGTCTGGACGGGCAAATTTAACTCTCATTTCCCACCAGGAAGAGGAAATAACCAAAGGCTCAGCGTGCCGTGCCGGAACCAGATTAGGGCCTGAAGCCATCCTGCGGTGTTGCGGCCAGCTCAAAAGAAAGCGAGTTGAAGAAAGGAGCTCAGGGGCACTGTAATTCACAAACCTGCAGAGTTATAAATGACAGCTATCGTCCAAAAATAGACTGAAGTAAGGCTGCCAAGAGGACTTGAAAGCGGGGCAGAATTGCAGGAAACCGATTTCAGGAGGTAGACTGGAATTGCATTGAAAGCATAGGAAAAGAGGCAGAACGTCCACAATGATGCTCTTGGCCAAAAAGGGCGTATGCGTTTTTTCCTGAATATATTCAGGAAAAAACGCATACGCCCTTTTTGGCCAACCAAGCAAGCTTGCAAAGGAAATCTGCACTACAATGAAGTCTCACTTCCCCCCGGTCAAAAGGGCCATCTGAAAAAAGTGTAAAATCCAGAAAGGCAGGACAGGCCATGGAGAACTGGGAGCCTTGTTATGCTGATGGGCGGGATGTAAATTGCCAACACACACTCCGGAGAAGTGTATGGTGTTTCCTGAAACATCTAAAAAACAAAGCAACAGAGCCTAGGGCACTTCCACTTATGGTCCTATAGCTTAGGGAAATTAAAATCAAAAAGACACAGCCACCCCAAAGTTTGGGACGCCTCTGTTTACAAGAACCTCGTTTACCGTACAAGTTCAATATCACAGAAAGTGAAAAATGGATAAAGAACTTGTGGTATTTACTTACAAAGCAATATCACTCAGCAAAGAAATCTATGTCATCAGGCCCTTAGCAGCACAATGAGTGGATTCAGGTATGATGATTCTAACTGAAATAAGTCACACAGAAAAAGAAACATCATAAGATATCAGTAATACACGGAATGTAAACTTGGCTACACAGGAACTGAATTACAGAACAGAACAGGGTCTCAAATTTAGAAAACCAACTTATGCTTGCTTAAGGGGAAAGGTGAGTTGGGGTGCTGCATAAAACCAGAGATTGAAATGAGCACAGATAAAGTTCCTTAAGCCAAATATGGAATAGACAAGAGCTACTCCTTGCTCAACGAAATGGACTCAACACCCCATATTAAATGCCTAAGAATGTACCTGACTAGTAAGTATCTTAAAACCTAGGGATTGCTATGTCTCCTTAAGAGAATCAAGCGTGTGTACTGGAGCATAAATGCAGCAGTGATAGGATTGGAGAGGTTCGGTGAGCAAATGAAGACCCTTTGAAGTCATATTGCATGGTAC
The DNA here is from genome assembly GCF_963455315.2 of Globicephala melas. Taxonomy (NCBI): domain Eukaryota; kingdom Metazoa; phylum Chordata; class Mammalia; order Artiodactyla; family Delphinidae; genus Globicephala; species Globicephala melas. The sequence goes on along the minus strand of NW_027207239.1, from coordinate 1,184,334 downwards.
CCATTACACGGGTCTCAACTCTCCAGGTTTAAGGTATTCTTCCTTCAGCTAAATCATGCATGTGGAACCCAGAGTATGATCAACCGTGTGATCGGGAGACGTTTTCAAATATGTCTCAGTTTTCGTCCCCTGGTATTCGGGTGCAACATTCCAGACGCTTTACTAACACTCTCCCGACTTGGAGAGTCAGTGCCTTTAACCTCCTGTTTGGCCCAGTTTGCAATTTCTGCAGAAGATGAACAGGAATAGGGAGAACCAATGAGAGACTAGCTGGAGGTGTCTGAACGGGCAAATTTAACTCTCATTTCCCACAGGGAAGAGGAATAAACCAAAAGCTCAGCGTGCCATGCCGGAAACAGATTAGGGCCTGAAGCCATCCTGTGGTGTTGCGGCCAGCTCACAAGAAAGCGAGTTGAAGAAAGGAGCTCAGGGGCTCTGTAATTCACAAACCTGCAGAGTTATAAATGACAGCTATCGTCCAAAAATATACTGAAGTAAGGCTGCCAAGAGGACTTGAAAGCGGGGCAGAATTGCAGGAAACCGATTTCAGGAGGTAGACTGGAATTGCATTGAAAGCATAGGAAAAGAGGCAGAACGTCCACAATGATGCACTTGGCCAAAAAGGGCGTATGCGTTTTTTCCTGAATATATTCAGGAAAAAACGCATACGCGCTTTTTGGCCAACCAAGCAAGCTTGCAAAGGAAATCTGCACTACAATGAAGTCTCACTTCCCCCCGGTCAAAAGGGCCATCTGAAAAAAGTGTAAAATCCAGAAAGGCAGGACAGGCCATGGAGAACTGGGAGCCTTGTTATGCTGATGGGCGGGATGTAAATTGCCAACACACACTCAGGAGAAGTGTATGGTGTTTCCTGAAACATCTAAAAAACAAAGCAACAGAGCCTAGGGCACTTCCACTTATGGTCCTATAGCTTAGGGAAATTAAAATCAAAAAGACACAGCCACCCCAAAGTTTGGGACGCCTCTGTTTACAAGAACCTCATTTACAGTACAAGTTCAACATCGCAGAAAGTGAAAAATGGATAAAGAAGTTGTGGTATTTACTTACAAAGCAATATCACTCAGCAATGAAATCTATGTCATCAGGCCCTTAGCAGCACAATGAGTGGATTCAGGTATGATGATTCTAACTGAAATAGGTCACACAGAAAAAGAAACATCATAAGATATCAGTAATACACGGAATGTAAACTTGGCTACACAGGAACTGAATTACAGAACAGAAGAGGGTCTCAAATTTAGAAAACCAACTTATGCTTGCTTAAGGGGAAAGGTGAGTTGGGGTGCTGCATAAAACCAGAGATTGAAATGAGCACAGATAAAGTTCCTTAAGCCAAATATGGAATAGACAAGAGCTACTCCTTTCTCAACGAAATGGACTCAACACCCCATATTAAATGCCTAAGAATGTACCTGACTAGTAAGTATCTTAAAACCTATGGATTGCTATGTCTCCGAAAGAGAAACAAGCATGTGTACAGGGGCATAAACGCAGCAGTGATAGGATTGGAGAGGTTCGGTGAGCAAATGAAGACCCTTTGAAGTCATATTGCATGGTACCCATTCCACGGATTTCAACTACGCAGGTTTAAGGTATTCTTCCTTCAGCTAAAACATGCATGTGGAACCTAGAGTATGATCAACCATGTGATCGGGAGACGTGTTCAAATATGTCTCAGTTTTCGTACCCTGGTACTCGGGTGCAACATTCCAGACGCTTTACTAACACTCTCCCGACTTGGAGAGTCAGTCCCTTTAACTTCCTGTTTGGCCCAGTTTGCAATTTCTGCGGAAGATGAACAGGAATAGGGAGAACCAATGAGAGACTAGCTGGAGGTGTCTGGACGGGCAAATTTAACTCTCATTTCCCACCAGGAAGAGGAATTAACCAAAGGCTCAGTGTGCCGTGCCGGAACCAGATTAGGGCCTGAAGCCATCCTGCGGTGTTGCGGCCAGCTCAAAAGAAAGCGAGTTGAAGAAAGTAGCTCAGGGGCACTGTAATTCACAAACCTGCAGAGCTATAAATGACAGCTATCGTCCAAAAATATACTGAAGTAAGGCTGCCAAGAGGACTTGAAAGCGGGGCAGAATTGCAGGAAACCGATTTCAGGAGGTAGACTGGAATTGCATTGAAAGCATAGGAAAAGAGGCAGAACGTCCACGATGATGCACTTAGCCAAAAAGGGCGTATGCGTTTTTTCCTGAATATATTCAGGAAAAAACGCATACGCCCTTTTTGGCCAACCAAGCAAGCTTGCAAAGGAAATCTGCACTACAATGAAGTCTCACTTCCCCCCGGTCAAAAGGGCCATCTGAAAAAGTGTAAAATCCAGAAAGGCAGGACAGGCCATGGAGAACTGGGAGCCTTGTTATGCTGATGGGCGGGATGTAAATTGCCAACAGACACTCGGGAGAAGTGTATGGTGTTTCCTGAAACATCTAAAAAACAAAGCAACAGAGCCTAGGGCACTTCCACTTATGGTCCTATAGCTTAGGGAAATTAAAATCAAAAAGACACAGCCACCCCAAAGTTTGGGACGCCTCTGTTTACAAGAACCTCGTTTACAGTACAAGTTCAACATCGCAGAAAGTGAAAAATGGATAAAGAAGTTGTGGTATTTACTTACAAAGCAATATCACTCAGCAATGAAATCTATGTCATCAGGCCCTTAGCAGCACAATGAGTGGATTCAGGTATGATGATTCTAACTGAAATAGGTCACACAGAAAAAGAAACATCATAAGATATCAGCAATACACGGAATGTAAACTTGGCTATACAGGAACTGAATTACAGAACAGAAGAGGGTCTCAAATTTAGAAAACCAACTTATGCTTGCTTAAGGGGAAAGGTGAGTTGGGGTGCTGCATAAAACCAGAGATTGAAATGAGCACAGATAAAGTTCCTTAAGCCAAATATGGAATAGACAAGAGCTACTCCTTGCTCAACGAAATGGACTCAACACCGCATATTAAACGCCTAAGAATGTACCTGACTAGTAAATATCTTAAAACCTATGGATTGCTATGTCTCTGAAAGAGAATCAAGCGTGTGTACAGGGGCATAAAGGCAGCAGTGATAGGATTGGAGAGGTTCGGTGAGCAAATGAAGACCCTTTGAAGTCATATTGCAAGGTACCCATTCCACGGGTTTCAACAACCCAGGTTTAAGGTATTCTTCCTTCAGCTAAAACATGCATGTGGAACCTAGAGTATGATCAACCATGTGATCGGGAGACGTGTTCAAATATGTCTCAGTTTTCGTCCCCTGGTACTCAGGTGCAACATTCCAGACGCTTTACTAACACTCTCCCGACTTGGAGAGTCAGTCCCTTTAACCTCCTGTTTGGCCCAGTTTGCAATTTCTGCGGAAGATGAACAGGAATAGCGAGAACCAATGAGAGACTAGCTGGAGGTGTCTGGACGGGCAAATTTAACTCTCATTTCCCACCAGGAAGAGGAATTATCCAAAGGCTCAGTGTGCCGTGCCGGAACCAGATTAGGGCCTGAAGCCATCCTGCGGTGTTGCGGCCAGCTCAAAAGGAAGCGAGTTGAAGAAAGGAGCTCAGGGGCACTGTAATTCACAAACCTGCAGATTTATAAATGACAGCTATTGTCCGAAAATATACTGAAGTAGGGCTGCCAAGAGGACTTGAATGCGGGGCAGAATTGCAGGAAACCGATTTCAGGAGGAATCGGAATTAGATTGCATTCAAAACACAGGAAAAGAGGAAGAACGTCCACAATGATGCACTTGGCCAAAAAGGGCGTATGCGTTTTTTCCTGAATATATTTAGGAAAAAACGCATACGCCCTTTTTGGCCAACCAAGCAAGCTTGCAAAGGAAATCTGCACTACAATGAAGTTTCACTTCCCCCCGGTCAAAAGGGCCATCTGAAAAAAGTGTAAAATCCAGAAAGGCAGGACAGGCCATGGAGAACTGGGAGCCTTGTTATGCTGATGGGCGGGATGTAAATTGCCAACAGACACTCGGGAGAAGTGTATGGTGTTTCCTGAAACATCTAAAAAACAAAGCAACAGAGCCTAGGGCACTTCCACTTATGGTCCTATAGCTTAGGGAAATTAAAATAAAAAAGACACAGCCACCCCAAAATTTGGGACAGCTCTTTTTACAGAAATCTCTTCTACGGCACAAGTTAAATATCCCAGAGAGCAAATAATGGATAAAGAAGTTGTGGTACTTATGTACAACAGAATACCACTCAGCAATAAAATCTATGTCACCAGGCCCGTACCAGCATAATGAGTGGATTGAGGCACGATGATTCTAAGTGAAATAAGTCACACAGAAAAAGAAACATCATAAGGTATCACTAATACACGGAATGTGAACTTGGCTACACATGAACTGAATTACAAAACAGAACAGGGTCTCAAATTTAGAAAACCAACTTATGCCTGCTTAAGGGGGAAGGTGAGTTGGGGTGCTGCATAAAAGCAGAGTTTGAAATTAGCACAGATACCGTTCCATAAGCCAAATATGTAATAGACAAGACCTACCGTTTGCTCAACGAAATGGATTCAACAATGAGGTATCACCTCACACCTGGTAGAATAGGCATCATAGAAAATCTACAAACAAAAAATGCTGGAAAGGGTGTGGAGAAAAGGAACCCTCTTCCACTATTGTTGGGAATATAAATTGATACAGTCATTATGGAGAACAATATGGAATTTCTTAAGAAACTAACAATAGAATTACCATATGATACAGCAATCCCTGTACTGGACATATACCCAGACAAAACCATAAATCAAAAAGAGTCATTCACCGCAATGTTCATTGCATCACTATTTACAATATCGAGGTAATGGAAGCAACCTAAATGCCCACAGACAGACGAATGCATAAAGCTGTGGTACTTATATAAAATGGAATATTACTAAGCCATGAAAAGGAATGAAATTGGGTCATTTGTAGAGACGTCGATGGATCTAGAGACTGTCATACAGAGTGAAGTAAGTCAAAAAGAGAAAAACAAATCTTGTATATTCATGCATATATGTGGAACCTCGAAAAACTGTACCGATTAACCATTTTGCAAGGCATAAATAGAGCAACAGATGTAGACAACAAACGTATGGACAACAAGGCGGGAAAGCTGTTGGGGGGGTGGTGGTGGGAGGAGTTGAGAGACTGGGATTGGCATGTATACATTTATATGTATAAAATAGATAACCAATAAGAACCTGCTGTATAAAAATATAAAATAAAATTCAAAATTAAAAAGAAATAAAATTTAAAAAATAAAACAGAAAAAACAATTATTCCCTGCACATACATGTATTTATATGAATAAATTATTTCCATGCTTATATCTGTAAATACAAAAAAGAGGAATAAAATCTACCTTGAACCAAAAACGAAAAAGAGAAAAAAACACAGAACCCACCAGTTACACAGAGGAAAACCGTATCAGGGCACTTGCTCCAGTTGTAAACAATTCTGAAGTTGGTCAGTGGTGGAGAATCGTCTCCCATTCAGCCAGCAGCCCCCACGCAACAAGCGTCCTCATTGCAAAGCTGGGGCACCGTGCCGAGGCATCTGTGAGTAAACGTGAGCTGAGCCCCAGGCCAGTTGCTGCTGAACTATTCCCACCCGTCCCAGGTAAAACACCTGAATATATACAAGGACTTGAAAGCCTAGAGGAAGGGCCATAGAGCCACACGAGTGACAGCATGCTGGCCGACTTGGTGCCTGCAGGCCAGCCAGGATGGTCCTGGCCCTGGGTGCTCTTCTGGAAGATTTCCATTTCCCTGCCTGAGATACCCGTCCTGTCCCTGCCCCCACTGCTTTTTTCCTTCCTCACCTCTGCCCAGGGAGAAATTCCAGCAGCAGGTATGGGTGACACATCCTCTTCTTTAGCAGGTGGCAGCCTGGCAACTGCTGCAGAAAGTCCAGCAGAGCCCCACTCACACTGGGCCACCCACAAAGCCGTGGCCTCTCACTCCCTCCCACCAGCCCAGCCCCGAGACTGCTGACAGGGCAGAGAAAATGGCGTCAGGCACGGCTGCAGGGGCTCTTGCTGCCTGGAGTGGTATTTATATTGATCTCAACCCAGGCACACCTGGGGAGGGCTGGCCGGCATGGTAAGGCTGCCCAGGTCAGCCAATCATCACCCCTCAGGGGCTCACAGTTGCAGAAAATGGAACTTGCTGAACCAGCCAGGTCCAAGGAACAGGTGTGGGCTCCTGAGAGTCAGGATAGACAAGGGGCTGCAGCTTTGGCTTGTTTTCTAATCATTTTATCTGGCCCATGAGTGGGAGACAACTTTAAGAAAACCCTCTCCTAATGAGAGGAACCCAGGAGTCAGGGAGAGGAGGGGTGGGTGGTGGTTGGAGACAGAGGCCTGGTGCCCCGGGTGCAGTGGAAGTCTCTGGAAGACCAGGTGGAGGGAGGCCTCACGGAGTGATGCCCAGGGTCACAGACCTGTCGCAGCTGCTGTTTGTTAGTTCAAGTCCTGCTCTGAGGTGCTCTGTGTCAGCTCTGAGCGACAGGTGAGCTGGGGGTGCTCTGCAATGAGGGCTATGTGCACGGTTCCTGTGTGCCCAGCCCTGCCACGGTACCTGCAAGGGTAGCTCTGTATCCTGGGAGGGGCCTGACCACGAGAGCCCCGTGGGCTGGGGTGGGGGTGGGGTACCTGCCCAGGTGAGCTCCATATTCTGGGATTGGTCTGACCACGAGAGCCCCATGGGCTGCTGGGGACCTGGTAAAGGATGTCAGGACAGTCAGTGAAGCCACCGAGGATATACCTCCAGTTGCTCCTAATTCCTACACCCTGCTGGTCATTCTACCAACCACCAGGACATGGTATTCTGTATTAGTCTTCAATGATGCCTTCTTTTGTATTCCATTAGTCCCAGAGTCACAAGAAATTTTGGCTTGTGAGTGGCAGGACTCAACATACAACTAAACAATACTTCCGGGCCGTCTGGACCCAAGGGTGCAAAAGTTCCCACACCGTCTTTGGGGAAAGCTTAGCTAAAGACCTAAAAGTTCTACCTCTGGAAAAGGAAACCCTCCTTCAATATGCAGATGACATTCTGATCGCCAGCCCTACTAAGGAGGCCTCTGAACTACCAAGACAATAAAGGATAGAAGTTGTCCAAGAAAAAGCTCAAATATCACAGACTGCAGTGACCTGCCTGGGCTTCATTCTCACAGAAGGTCAGAGAAGCCCATCCCAGGAAAGGGAAGAAACCATTTTCAGCCTTACCCCTTTCTAAAACTAGAAGACAGCTTAGGGGTTCCTGGGGAGGCCAGGGTTTGCTGCTTCTGGATCCCTAACTACAGTCTACTAGCTGGGCCTCTATATGAAACACTGAAAGGAAAAGATGATGATCCTTTTGAATAGAATCCAGAAGTGGCCTTTCAAGAATGGAAAGAGCAGTCAATTCAGACCCTTGCCCTGGAACTCCCTAATTTAGCTAAACCCTTTGACCTTTACATTCCCGGTGAAAGGTGAATCGCCATTGAAGAATTAGTGCAAAAACTGGGACCACTTGAAATGGAACAATGCAAGAATGCCATCCAGGTAGGATAAACTACGGTCACTAAGGGGCTTGGCCCACTGCCACATCTGGCCAAGATACTGGCGGTATCTAAAAACCTGGAAATCAGCAGCCCAAAAGGCCACCTCCCTCCTAAGGGAAAAGGACCCCACGTGGTGATCCTAACCACCAACCATGCCCTGAAGTTGCAGGGTTCGCTCCGTGGGCACACCGACCTCGAGTGAGGAGGCCCTCCAACTCCAACATCCAGAGAGATAACCGGGGGCAACAGGGCACCATGACGACTCGTGTGAACATCACTTGACCTGGAGTTTCTCTCATAAAACAACAAGGGTGTGTCCCAAAAGAGTAGACTACTGCTTGCAGGACTTACTGCACCCAGAGGGGAGCTAATAATCTTGGCGGGGGAACCGTATATCACACTGTCACCATAGAAAAGCCTACAGACACCGTGATGATGGTGGCCAATAAGACCGGCTGGACTCCTGTTTACTTCAAAAGGCTGTTGACTCAGTAGCCATCATGGTCCTTATCACCACTGACCCTGGACTGTCTGGGAGTTGAGCGGGCAGGGCTCTGACACCTGGTGCTGTTTGTACGTTAATTCAGGGGCCTAATTGAAGAAAGCGCAGACTACTGGTCAGAGCATCTAGGCTGGCAGAAACGGTCAGCCTAAGGTGGCCGAACAAATGTGGGGCGGGGTGAAACCGGCCCCCACAGCGTCTCTGCACATCTCTTTCCTGGACCCTTAAAGGTCATTAGAATCTATAACACTTCCAATGCTGGTGCTCAGGTGGACGAGCAGGGAGGCAGGGGTCCTGGGGACAATCAACGTCACCGGGAGGCTGCTGGGGAGAAGCTCTGACCCTCGCCCCAGGGTATGAGGGCTCCCAACTCAGCACTCAGCAGTTACAGAAGAAGGGTCTGCACCCTCAGCACTCCAAGAATGAGGAACGGGACAAAAGGCAGAGGAGGGGTTTGTCCCCAGCAAAGCCCATTAAAAATCCCTGAGAGATAAAAATAGAATCTGGGCAATAAAGTCAAGTCTAACCTATTTTATCCTTTGTGCTTTGTCTAATTTCACGTGCTCCTAGGGTCCCGCATGCAGAGGTTCCACACCCGGCACTTCAGACCAGATTTCCTAGTGCAGAATGGCTGGGTCGACACCTCAGCTCCTGGGGCCCAGTGCAGACTCCACGATATAGAGCCTGAGCTACAGCCAACCCGGCCCTCGAGAGCTCCGCCGCCTCCCTCCCTCCCACTGACTCTGACAGGATCTCTACACAGCAGCCCAGCCCACAGCCCACGGGGTAGTGCATGCTCTCACCTCTCCATTCTCTGATCAAAATATAAAGTTTCCTTTGCTTGTGAACCAAACTCAGTCTCGATCTGTTGGCCCCAATGACACTGGGCAGGGGGACACTTGTTGGGGTCCACTCTGGAGGATCAGTAACAGAAATTGAGACTATTGTAACCTCAATGAACAGATGTGTGAGCCAAACTGTAGTTAACATAGAACAGTGTATAAGGCTCGGGTAAAATAAGATGTTTCTAACACTTCCATTTGATATTTCCATCACTTTTTATAAGCAAGTTCAGTGAAAAGGTTTGTCTTATTTGTCAGGTCAATATTAGAGAAACGAAGTGATTTCTTTCCAAGGATGTACATCTAATAATCTTGGTTAAACCTTCAATCTTGTTTTAAATGCTTTTCCATTGAAAATGATACCTCTCTTTCAGCTCCCCCATTTCTGAGAAGTATAAAATCTTATAATTTATTATTACCAAAGGGGAAAGGTGGGAGGAGGGATAAATTAACAGTTTGGAATTAACACATACACACTGCTATGTATAAAATAGATCATCAACAAGGAACTACTGTATAGCACAGGGAACTACACTCAACATTTTGCAATAACCTATAAGGGGAAATAATCTGAAAAAGAATAGATATTTTTATTGACATCATCTATCAATGATAGTTAAAGTGTAGCCTAAGGGAAGCTGGTGGTGAGTGCTTCTGACCCTGAAGACTTCAATCATCTAAAGTTTGGACTCTGCCTACTTCCCAAGGCCCTTAATGAACATATGTGTAGCCGTAGCTTAAAAACTTCCCCAGTTTGGGTTTCGGGGAGACACTGATTTTGAAAAAGCCCTGGTGTTCTCCTTACATGAATGGGACTCTTCCTACTGCTAAAACATGTCTGTCACACCCAGAGGATGGTATACCGTCTGATCGGGAAGAGTTTGGAAAAGGCATCTCATCTCCTCATCTCCTGGTGCTCGGGTTCACCCCTCCAGCGTCTTTACTAACAGTCTCCCCACTTGGAGATGTCAGCACTGTCAACATCCTGTTGCGTACAGTTTGGAATTTGTCCAGAGGATGAAGCGGAAGGATGAGGAACAATGAGAGACAAGTCCTAGGTGTTCAGACAGGCACATGTCACTCTAATTTCCAATCAGGAAGACGAATTGACCAAAGGCTAGGGTTTCCCATGGAAACAGTATAGGGCTTGAGGAAATCCCGCTGCTTTGTGGCCAGTTCCCATAAACACAAGTTGAACAATGGAACTCAGGGGCAGTAAAATTCACAAAACTGCAGAGTTGAAAATATCCATCACTGAAAAATGTCTTGAGGAAAGTCAGAGAAAAGGACTTGTAAGCAAGGGAGAATGGCAGGAAAGGGATTTGAGGAGGTAGAAAGGACTCGCCATTAAGCACAAGAAAAGGAGCTGAACATTGCCAACATTACAGTTGGCCAAAAAGGGTGTATGCGTTTTTTTTTCTGTATATATTCAAGAAAAGGGCATACACTTTTTTAGCCAACCAAACAGGTGGGCACTGGAAGTCAATACTACAAAAGATATCACTTCACATCAGTCAGAAGAGCCATCCTCATAAAGCGTAAACAACAGAAATGCAGGACAGGGCAACGAGAAGAGGGAGCCCTGTGAGACTTATAGTGGAAATGTATATTGCCAACGGCCATTCTGGAGAAGTGTATTGTGTTTACTAAAGCATCTAAAAAATGAGCTACAGAGCATAGGGCACTTGCACTCATGGGCGTATATCTTGGGAAAAACAAAAATCGAGAGGACACAGGCACCCCAATGTTTACCCCCTCTCTGTTTAAAAGATCCTCGACTAGGATATAACTTAAATGTCTCTGGAGGGAAAAAATGGATAGAGATGTGGTACTTAGGTAGAGTGGAATATTATTCAGCCTGGAAATCAATGAAATATGGCCAGTTGTAACAACTCCGGAGGAGTTACGTATGATCATTCTAAGTGACAGAATTCAAAAAGAAAAAGACACATATCATAAGATATCACTTAAAGGTGGAATCCAAAATGGCTACACATGAAATAAATTACAAAACAAAAACATAGTCAAATATGTAGAAAACACGCATAAGGCTGCTAAACGGGAAAGGTGGGGAGGGGTGAGGCATCATCCAGGAGGTTGAAATTAGCAAAGATACCATTCCAAATACCAAACTGATAATCAACAAGGCCTACACGGTAGCTAAAAGAACTGCACTCAGCACACTCAAGTCACCGGAAAAGAATATATACGACTGGTAAGAATCTGAAAAAGAATTTATTGATGACTCTCTGTACGTGAATCAAGTGGATGTACAGCAGCAAGAAACAGAGCTTTGAAAATCAGCTGTAACCAATATAGTAATAAATTGAAAAAAATAAACGACAGACAGACAGAGAAAACCTCTTACAACTTTTCCTCAGGGACGGTGATGCAACATGGATTGAACACATCTAGACCCACAGCAGGATGAGACATAAGGCTGGAAACTGTTTGCGCTAAGAGAAATGTGAGGTTGGGTGAGGAAATGCACACCCTTTAAAGTAATACTACCTGGTACCCATTCAATGGGTCCCAAATCTGCAGGTTCAAGGGATCTTCCTACAGCTAAAACATGCATGGAAAACCCAGAGGACTGTACACCATGTGATCGGGAGATGTGTCTAAAATGCACCTCATTTATCCTCTCCTGGTGCTCCTGTTCACCATTCCAGCCATGTTACTTAGAATCTCCCCACTTGGAGAATCAGCACATTTCAACTTCTGTTTCACACATTTTGCAAATTGTGAGGAGGATGAACGGGAAGAGGGGGAACCAATGAGAGAATAGTTGTAGGGGTTTGGACGGGCACATATCACTCTAATTTCCCATTAAGAATAAGAATTAAAGAAAGGCTCAGCCTGCCTCGCCGGAGCCAAAATAGGGCCTGAAGCAATCCTGCGGGTTTGAGGCCAGCTCACAAAAGAGCAACTTAAAAAATGGAGCTCAGGGTCACTGCAATTCACAAACCTGCAGAGTTATAAATGAAAACTAACGTCCAAAAATATGTTGAGGTAAGGCAAAGAAGAGGATCTGAATGCAAGACAGAATTGCAAGAAACAGATTTCAAGAGATAGATTGGACTCGTCTTTAATGCACATGAAAAGCGGCAGAATTTCGACAATGATGCAGTTGGCCCAAAAGGGCGTATGCGTTTTTTCCTGATTATATCCAGGAAAAAACGCATACGCACTTTATGGGCAACGAAGCAAGTAAGCAATGCAAATGTGCACAACAAAGAAGTCTCACTTCCCCCCGGTCAAAAGGGCCATCCTAAAAAAGTGTAAAAACCAGAAATGCAGGACAGGCCATGGAGAACAGGGAGCCTTTATACGCTGATGGGCAGTGTGTGAACTGCCGAGAGCCACTCTGGAGAAGTGTATGGTGGTTCCTAAATCATCTAAAAAACAGAGCTACAGAGCATAGGACACTTCCAATCATGGGAGTATATCTAGGGAAGTCTAAAAATCAACAAGACACAAGCACACCACAGTTTAGGGCTACTCTGTTTACAAGAACCTCAACTTCAGTACACCTTAAATATCCCAGGAAAGAGAACAATGGATAAAGAAGATGTGGTACGTATGTACAATGGAATATCTCTTCACCATGAAATCAATGTAATAAGGCTAGTAGAAGGATAAAGAGTGGACTTAGGTCCGATAATACTACTTGAAATAAGTCAAACAGAAAAAGAAACATATCATAAGATATCACTTATAGAGGGAGGGTAAATATGGCTGCACAAGAAATGAATTACAGAACAGAACAGTGTCTCACATTTAGAAAACACACTTATGTCAGCTTAAGGGGAAAGGAGAGGTGGGGTGATGCATAAAACCAGAGTTTGAAATTAGCACAGATACCGTTCAATAAACCAAATAGGTATTAGACAAGATCTACACCTTGCTCAATGAATTGGCCTCAACACACCCTATACACCGCAGAGAAATATATCTGAGTAATAAGAATCTTAAAACCCATGTATTGATATATCTCCATAAGGGAATCAAGTGTGTGCAGAGCGGCACAAACACAGCAGTGAAAATGAGCTAAACCCCATTATAGAAATAAATTTTAAAAACAAAACGCTGAAACAATGAAAGAGAGAAAAATTCTTACAAAATTCGCTCAGGGGCTGTGATGCAACCTGGATTGACCACATATAAACCCACAGCTGGATAAGACATAAGGCTGGACACTTGGGGCTGAGAGGATTGGTGAGCTTTGGTGAGCAACTGTGGTTATGGGGCAAGACCACAAAAATAAGAGCTGAAAAGTGGGGCTAAGGGCCACTGCAATTCAAAAACCTGCAGAGTTATAAAGGCCAACTATTTTCAAAAAATATATTGAGGTAAGGCTATGAAGAGACATTGAAAGCAAGGCAGAATTGCAGGAAACCGATTTCAGGAGGTAGACTGGAATTGCATTGAAAACATATGAAGAGAGTCAGAACCTCGACAATGATGCACTTGGCCAAAAAGGGCGTATGTATTTTTTCCTGAATATATTCAGGAAAAAACGCATACGCACTTTTTGGCCAACCAAGCAAGCTTGCAAAGGAAATCTGCACTACAATGAAGTCTCACTTCCACCTGGTCAAAAGGGCAATCTGAAAAAAGTGTAAAATCCATAAAGGCACGACAGGGCATGGAGAATTGGGAGCCTTCTTATGCTGATGGGCGGGATGTAAATTGCCAACAGCCACTCTGGAGAAGTGTACAGTGTTTCCTGAAACATCTAAAAAACAAAGCAACAGAGCCTAGGGCACTTCCACTTATGGTCCTATAGCTTAGGGAAATTAAAATCAAAAAGACACAGCCACCCCAAAGTTTGGGACGCCTCTGTTTACAAGAACCTCGTTTACAGTACAAGTTCAATATTGCAGAAAGTGAAAAATGGGTAAAGAAGTTGTGGTATTTACGTACAATGCAGTATCACTCAGCAATGAAATCTATGTCATCAGGCCCGTAGCAGCACAATGAGTGTATTCAGGTATGGTGATTCTAACTGAAATAAGTCACACAGAAAAAGAAACATCAAAAAATATCACTAATACACTGAATGTAAACTTGGCTACAGAGGAACTGAATTACAAAACAGAACAGGGTCTCAAATTTAGAAAAGCAACTTATGCTTGCTTAAGGAGAAAGGTGAGTTGGGGTGCTGCATAAAACCAGAGATTGAAATGAGCACAGATAAAGTTCCTTAAGCCAAATATGGAATAGACAAGAGCTACTCCTTGCTCAACGAAATGGACTCAACACCCCATATTAAACGCCTAAGAATGTACCTGACTAGTAAGTATCTTAAAACCTATGGATTGCTATGTCTCCGAAAGAGAATCAAGCATGTGTACAGGGGCATAAACGCAGCAGTGATAGGATTGGAGAGGTTCGGTGAGCAAATGAAGACCCTTTGAAGTCATATTGCATGGTACCCATTTCACGGGTTTCAACTACCCAGGTTTAAGGTATTCTTCCTTCAGCTAAAACATGCATGTGGAACCCAGAGTATGATCAACCATGTGATCGGGAGACGTGTTCATATATGTCTCAGTTTTCGTACCCTGGTACTCGGATGCAACATTCCAGACGCTTTACTAACTCTCTCCCGACTTGGAGAGTCAGTCCCTTTAACCTCCTGTTTGGCCCAGTTTGCAATTTCGGCGAAAGATGAACAGGAATAGCGAGAACCAATGAGAGACTAGCTGGAGGTGTCTGGACAGGCAAATTTAACTCTCATTTCCCACCAGGAAGAGAAATTAACCAAAGGCTCAGCGTGCCGTGCCGGAACCACATTAGGGCCTGAAGCCATCCTGCGGTGTTGCGCCCAGCTCACAAGAAAGCGAGTTGAAGAAAGGAGCTCAGGGGCACTGTAATTCACAAACCTGCAGAGTTATAAATGACAGCTATCGTCCAAAAATATACTGAAGTAAGGCTGCCAAGAGGACTTGAAAGCAGGGCAGATTTGCAGGAAACCGATTTCAGGAGGTAGACTGGAATTGCATTGAAAGCATAGGAAAAGAGGCAGAACGTCCACAATGATGCACTTGGCCAAAAAGGGCGTATGCGTTTTTTCCTGAATATATTCAGGAAAAAACGCATACGCCCTTTTTGGCCAACCAAGCAAACTTGCAAAGGAAATCTGCACTACAATGAAGTCTCACTTCCCCCCGGTCAAAAGGGCCATCTGAAAAAAGTGTAAAATCCAGAAAGGCAGGACAGGCCATGGAGAACTGGGAGCCTTGTTATGCTAATCGGTGGGATGTAAATTGCCAACAGACACTCGGGAGAAGTGTATGGTGTTTCCTGAAACATCTAAAAAACAAAGCAACAGAGCCTAGGGCACTTCCACTTATGTTCTTATAGCTTAGGGAAATTAAAATCAAAAAGACACAGCCACCCCAAAGTTTGGGACGCCTCTGTTTACAAGAACCTCGTTTACCTTACAAGTTCAATATCACAGAAAGTGAAAAATGGATAAAGAACTTGTGGTACTTACGTACAATGCAGTATCATTCAGCAATGAAATCTATGTCATCAGGCCCGTAGCAGCATAATGAGTGGATTCAGGTACGATGATTCTAACTGAAATAAGTCACACAGAAAAATGAACATCATAAGATATCACTAATACACGGAATGTAAACTTGTCTACACAGGAAGTGAATTCCAAAACAGAACAGGGTCTCAAATTTAGAAAACCAACTTATGCTTGCTTAAGGGGAAAGGTGAGTTGGGGTGCTGCATAAAACCAGAGATTGAAATGAGCACAGATAAAGTTCCTTAAGCAAAATATGGAATAGACAAGAGCTACTCCTTGCTCAACGATTTGGACTCAACACCCCATATTAAACGCCTAAGAATGTACCTGACTACTCAGTATCTTAAAACCTATGGATTGCTATGTCTCCAAAAGAGAATCAAGCGTGTGTACAGGGGCATAAATGCAGCAGTGATAGGATTGGAGAGGTTCGGTGAGCAAATGAAGACCCTTTGAAGTCATATTGCATGGTACCCATTACATGGGTCTCAACTCTCCAGGTTTAAGGTATTCTTCCTTCAGCTAAAACATGCATGTGGAACCCAGAGTATGATCAACCGTGTGATCGGGAGACGTGTTCAAATATGTCTCAGTTTTCCTCCCCTGGTACTCGGGTGCAACATTCCAGACGCTTTACTAACACTCTCCCCACTAGGAGAGTCAGCGCCTTTAACCTCCTGTTTGGCCCAGTTTGCAATTTCTGCGGAAGATGAACAGAATTAGGGAGAACCAATGAGAGACTAGCTGGAGGTGTCTGGACGGGCAAATTTAACTCTCATTTCCCACCAGGAAGAGGAAATAACCAAAGGCTCAGCGTGCCGTGCCGGAACCAGATTAGGGCCTGAAGCCATCCTGTGGTGTTGCGGCCAGCTCACAAGAAAGCGAGTTGAAGAAAGGAGCTCAGGGGCACTGTAATTCACAAACCTGCAGAGTTATAAATGACAGCTATCGTCCAAAAATATACTGAAGTAAGGCTGCCAAGAGGACTTGAAAGCGGGGCAGAATTGCAGGAAACCGATTTCAGGAGGTAGACTGGAACTGCATTTCAAGCATAGGAAAAGAGGCAGAACGTCCACAATGATGCACTTGGCGAAAAAGGGCGCATGCGTTTTTTCCTGAATATATTCAGGAAAAAACGCATGCGCCCTTTTTGGCCAACCAAGCAAACTTGCAAAGGAATCTGCACTACAATGAAGTCTCACTTCCCCCCAGTCAAAAGGGCCATCTGAAAAAAGTGTAAAATCGAGAAAGGCAGGAAGGGCCATGGAGAACTGGGAGCCTTGTTATGCTGATCGGCGGTATGTAAATTGCCAACAGCCACTCAGGAGAAGTGTATGGTGTTTCCTGAAACATCTAAAAAACAAAGCAACAGAGCCTAGGGCACTTCCACTTATGGTCCGATAGCTTAGGGAAATTAAAATTAAAAAGACACAGCCACCCCAAAGTTTGGGACGCCTCTGTTTACAAGAACCTCATTTACAGTAAAAGTTCAACATCGCAGAAAGTGAAAAATGGATAAAGAACTTGTGGTACTTACGTACAATGCAGTATCACTCAGCAATGAAATCTATGTCATCTGGCCCATAGCAGCATAATGAGTGGATTCAGGTACGATGATTCTAACTGAAATAAGTCACACAGAAAAAGAAACATCATAAGATATCACTAATACACGGAATGTAAACTTGGCTACACAGGAACTGAATTCCAAAACAGAACAGGGTCTCAAATTTAGAAAACCAACTTATGCTTGCTTAAGGGGAAAGGTGAGTTGGGGTGCTGCATAAAACCAGAGATTGAAATGAGCACAGATAAAGTTCCTTAAGCCAAATATGGAATAGACAAGAGCTACTCCTTGCTCAACGAAATGGACTCAACACCCCATATTAAACGCCTAAGAATGTACCTGACTAGTAAGTATCTTAAAACCTATGGATTGCTATGTCTCCAAAAGAGAATCAAGCGTGTGTACAGGGGCATAAACGCAGCAGTGATAGGATTGGAGAGGTTCGGTGAGCAAATGAAGACCCTTTGAAGTCATATTGCATGGTACCCATTCCACGGGTCTCAACTCTGCAGGTTTAAGGTATTCTTCCTTCAGCTAAAACATGCATGTGGAACCCAGAGTATGATCAACCATGTGAACGGGAGACGTGTTCAAATATGTCTCAGTTTTCCTCCCATGGTACTCGGGTGCAACATTCCAGATGCTTTACTAACACTCTCCCCACTTGGAGAGTCAGCGCCTTTAACCTCCTGTTTGGCCCAATTTGCAATTTCTGCGGAAGATGAACAGGAATAGGGAGAACCAATGAGAGACTAGCTGGAGGTGTCTGGACGGGCAAATTTAACTCTCATTTCCCACCAGGAAGAGGAAATAACCAAAGGCTCAGCGTGCCGTTCCGGAACCAGATTAGGGCCTGAAGCCATCCTGCAGTGTTGCAGCCAGGTCACAAGAAAGCGAGTTGAAGAAAGGAGCTCAGGGGCACTGTAATTCACAAACCTGCAGAGTTATAAATGACAGCTATCGTCCAAAAATATACAGAAGTAAGGCTGCCAAGAGGACTTGAAAGTGGGGCAGAATTGCAGGAAACCGATTTCAGGAGGTAGACTGGAATTGCATTGAAAGCATAGGAAAATAGGCAGAACGTCCACAATGATGCACTTGGCCAAAAAGGGCGTATGCGTTTTTTCCTGAATATATTCAGGAAAAAACGCATACGCACTTTTTGGCCAACCAAGCAACCTTGCAAAGGAAATCTGCACTACAATGAAGTCTCACTTCCCCCCGGTCAAAAGGGCCATCTGAAAAAAGTGTAAAATCCAGAAAGGCAGGACAGGCCATGGAGAACTGGGAGCCTTGTTATGCTGATGGGCAGGATGTAAATTGCCAACAGCCACTGGGGAGAAGTGTATGGTGTTTCCTGAAACATCTAAAAAACAAAGCAACAGAGCCTAGGGCACTTCCACTTATGGTCCTATAGCTTAG
This sequence comes from Globicephala melas, assembly GCF_963455315.2. Classification (NCBI taxonomy): domain Eukaryota; kingdom Metazoa; phylum Chordata; class Mammalia; order Artiodactyla; family Delphinidae; genus Globicephala; species Globicephala melas. The sequence continues at coordinate 1,165,882 of NW_027207239.1, read as the reverse complement.
GGAAATTAAAATAAAAAAGACACAGCCACCCCAAAGTTTGGAACACCTCTGTTTACAAGAACCTCGTTTACCGGACAAGTTCAATATCACAGAAAGTGAAAAATGGATAAAGAACTTGTGGTACTTACGTACAATGCAGTATCACTCAGCAATGAAATCTATGTCATCAGGCCCTTAGCAGCACAATGAGTGGATCCAGGTATCATGATTCTAACTGAAATAAGTCACACAGAAAAAGAAACATCATAAGATATCAGTAATACACGGAATGTAAACTTGGCTACACAGGAACTGAATTACAGAACAGAACAGGGTCTCTAATTTAGAAAACCAACTTATACTTGCTTAAGGGGAAAGGTGAGTTGGGGTGCTGCATAAAACCAGAGATTGAAATGAGCACAGATAAAGTTCCTTAAGCCAAATATGGAATAGACAAGAGCTACTCCTTGCTCAACGAAATGGACTCAACACCCCATATTAAACGCCTAAGAATGTAACTGACTAGTAAGTATCTTAAAACCTATGGATTGCTATGTCTCCGAAAGAGAATCAAGCATGTGTACAGGGGCATAAATGCAGCAGTGATAGGTTTGGCGAGGTTCAGTGAGCAAATGAAGACCCTTTGAAGTCATATTGCATGGTACCCATTCCACGGGTCTCAACTACCCAGGTTTAAGGTATTCTTCCTTCAGCTAAAACATGCATGTGGAACCTAGAGTACGATCAACCATGTGATCGGGAGACGTGTTCAAATATGTCTCAGTTTTCGTACCCTGGTACTCGGGTGCAACATTCCAGATGCTTTACTAACACTCTCCCTACTTGGAGAGTCAGTCCCTTTAACCTCCTGTTTGGCCCAGTTTGCAATTCCTGCGGAAGATGAACAGGAATAGGGAGAACCAATGAGAGACTAGCTGGAGGTGTCTGGACGGGCAAATTTAACTCTCATTTCCCACCAGGAAGAGGAAATAACCAAAGGCTCAGCGTGCCGTGCCGGAACCAGATTAGGGCCTGAAGCCATCCTGCGGTGTTGCGGCCAGCTCACAAGAAAGCGAGTTGAAGAAAGGAGCTCAGGGGCACTGTAATTCACAAACCTGCAGAGTTATAAATGACAGCTATCGTCCAAAAATATACTGAAGTAAAGCTGCCAAGAGGACTTGAAAGCGGGGCAGAATTGCAGGAAACCGATTTCAGGAGGTAGACTGGAATTGCATTGAAAGCATAGGAAAAGAGGCAGAACGTCCACAATGATGCACTTGGCCAAAAAGGGCATATGCGTTTTTTCCTGAATATATTCAGGAAAAAAGGCATACGCACTTTTTGGCCAACCAAGCATGCTTGCAATGGAAATCTGCACTACAATGAAGTCTCACTTCCCCCCGGTCAAAATGGCCATCTGAAAAAAGTGTAAAATCCAGAAAGGCAGGACAGGCCATGGAGAACTGGGAGCCTTGTTATGCTGATGGGCGGGATGTAAATTGCCAACAGCCACTCCGGAGAAGTGTATGGTGTTTCCTGAAACATCTAAAAAACAAAGCAACAGAGCCTAGGGCACTTCCACTTATGGTCCTATAGCTTAGGGAAATTAAAATAAAAAAGACACAGCCACCCCAAAGTTTGGGACACCTCTGTTTACAAGAACCTCGTTTACCGGACAAGTTCAATATCACAGAAAGTGAAAAATGGATAAAGAACTTGTGGTACTTACGTACAATGCAGTATCACTCAGCAATGAAATCTATGTCATCAGGCCCTTAGCAGCACAATGAGTGGATCCAGGTATCATGATTCTAACTGAAATAAGTCACACAGAAAAAGAAACATCATAAGATATCAGTAATACACGGAATGTAAACTTGGCTACACAGGAACTGAATTACAGAACAGAACAGGGTCTGTAATTTAGAAAACCAACTTATGCTTGCTTAAGGGGAAAGGTGAGTTAGGGTGCTGCATAAAACCAGAGATTGAAATGAGCACAGATAAAGTTCCTTAAGCCAAATTTGGAATAGACAAGAGCTACTCCTTGCTCAACGAAATGGACTCAACACCCCATATTAAACGCCTAAGAATGTAACTGACTAGTAAGTATCTTAAAACCTATGGATTGCTATGTCTCCGAAAGAGAATCAAGCATGTGTACAGGGGCATAAATGCAGCAGTGATAGGTTTGGAGAGGTTCAGTGAGCAAATGAAGACCCTTTGAAGTCATATTGCATGGTACCCATTCCACGGGTTTCAACTACCCAGGTTTAAGGTATTCTTCCTTCAGCTAAAACATGCATGTGGAACCTAGAGTATGATCAACCATGTGATCGGGAGACGTGTTCAAATATGTCTCAGTTTTCGTACCCTGGTACTCGGGTGCAAATTCCAGACGCTTTACTAAAACTCTCCCGACTTGGAGAGTCAGTCCCTTTAACCTCCTGTTTGGCCCAGTTTGCAATTTCTGCAGAAGATGAACAGGAATATCGAGAACCAATGAGTGACTAGCTGGAGGTGTCTGGACAGGCAAATTTAACTCCCATTTCCCACCAGGAAGAGGAATTAACCAAAGGCTCAGCGTGCCGTGCCGGAACCAGATTAGGGCCTGAAGCCATCCTGCGGTGTTACGGCCAGGTGACAAGAAAGCGAGTTGAAGAAAGGAGCTCAGGGGCACTGTAATTCACAAACCTGCAGAGTTATAAATGACAGCTATCGTCCAAAAATATACTGAAGTAAGGCTGCCAAGAGGACTTGAAAGCGGGGCAGAATTGCAGGAAACCGATTTCAGGAGGTAGACTGGAATTGCATTGAAAGCATAGGAAAAGAGGCAGAACGTCCACAATGATGCACTTGGCCAAAAAGGGCGTATGCGTTTTTTCCTGAATATATTCAGGAAAAAACGCATACGCCCTTTTTGGCCAACCAAGCAAGCTTGCAAAGGAAATCTGCACTACAATGAAGTCTCACTTCCCCCCGGTCAAAAGGGCCATCTGAAAAAAGTGTAAAATCCAGAAAGGCAGGACAGGCCATGGAGAACTGGGAGCCTTGTTATGCTGATGGGCGGGATGTAAATTGCCAACAGACACTCGGGAGAAGTGTATGGTGTTTCCTGAAACATCTAAAAAACAAAGCAACAGAGCCTAGGGCACTTCCACTTATGGTCCTATAGCTTAGGGAAATTAAAATAAAAAAGACACAGCCAACCCAAAGTTTGGGAAGCCTCTGTTTACAAGAACCTCGTTTACCGTTCAAGTTCAATATCACAGAAAGTGAAAAGTGGATAAAGAACTTGTGGTACTTACGTACAATGCAGTATCACTCAGCAATGAAATCTATGTCATCAGGCCCATAGCAGCATAATGAGTGGATTGAGGTACGATGATTCTAACTGAAATAAGTCACACAGAAAAAGAAACGTCATAAGATATCACTAATACACGGAATGTAAACTTGGCTACACAGGAATTGAATTCCAAAACAGAACAGGGTCTCAAATTTAGAATACCAACTTATGCTTGCTTAAGGGTAAAGGTGAGTTGGGGTGCTGCATAAAACCAGAGATTGAAATAAGCACAGATAAAGTTCCTTAAGCCAAATATGAAATAGACAAGAGCTACTCCTTGCTCAACGAAATGGACTCAACACCGCATATAAAACGCCTAAGTATGTACCTGACTAGTAAGTATCTTAAAACCTATGGATTGCTATGTCTCCGAAAGAGAATCAAGCATGTGTACAGGGGCATAAACGCATCAGTGATAGGATTGGAGAGGTTCGGTGAGCAAATGAAGACCCTTTGAAGTCATATTGCATGGTACCCATTCCACGGGTCTCAACTCTCCAGGTTTAAGGTATTCTTCCTTCAGCTAAAACATGCATGTGGAACCCAGAGTATGATCAACCATGTGAACGGGAGGCGTGTTCAAATATGTCTCAGTTTTCCTCCCATGGTACTCGGGTGCAACATTCCAGATGCTTTACTAACACTCTCCCGACTTGGAGAGTCAGCGCCTTTAACCTCCTGTTTGGCCCAATTTGCAATTCCTGCGGAAGATGAACAGGAATAGGGAGAACCAATGAGAGACTAGCTGGAGGTGTCTGGACGGGCAAATTTAACTCTCATTTCCCACCAGGAAGAGGAAATAACCAAAGGCTCAGCGTGCCGTGCCGGAACCAGATTAGGGCCTGAAGCCATCCTGCGGTGTTGCGGCCAGCTCACAAGAAAGCGAGTTGAAGAAAGGAGCTCAGGGGCACTGTAATTCACAAACCTGCAGAGTTATAAATGACAGCTATCGTCCAAAAATATACTGAAGTAAGGCTGCCAAGAGGACTTGAAAGCGGGGCAGAATTGCAGGAAACCGATTTCAGGAGGTAGACTGGAATTGCATTGAAAGCATAGGAAAAGAGGCAGAACGTCCACAATGATGCACTTGGCCAAAAAGGGCGTATGCGTTTTTTCCTGAATATATTCAGGAAAAAATGCATACGCCCTTTTTGGCCAACCAAGCAAGCTTGCAAAGGAAATCTGCACTACAATGAAGTCTCACTTCCCCCCGGTCATAAGGGCCATCTGAAAAAAGTGTAAAATCCAGAAAGGCAGGACAGGCCATGGAGAACTGGGAGCCTTGTTATGCTGATGGGCGGGATGTAAATTGCCAACAGCCACTCGGGAGAAGTGTATGGTGTTTCCTGAAACATCTAAAAAACAAAGCAACAGAGCCTAGGGCACTTCCACTTATGGTCCTATAGCTTAGGGAAATTAAAATAAAAAAGACACAGCCAACCCAAAGTTTGGGAAGCCTCTGTTTACAAGAACCTCGTTTACCATACAAGTTCAATATCACAGAAAGTGAAAAATGGATAAAGAACTTGTGGTACTTACGTACAATGCAGTATCACTCAGGAATGAAATCTATGTCATCAGGCCCATAGCAGCATAATGAGTGGATTCAGGTACGATGATTCTAACTGAAATAAGTCACACAGAAAAAGAAACGTCATAAGATATCACTAATACACGGAATGTAAACTTGGCTACAGAGGAATTGAATTCCAAAACAGAACAGGGTCTCAAATTTACAAAACCAACTTATGCTTGCTTAAGGGTAAAGGTGAGTTGGGGTGCTGCATAAAACCAGAGATTGAAATAAGCACAGATAAAGTTCCTTAAGCCAAATATGGAATAGACAAGAGCTACTCCTTGCTCAACGAAATGGACTCAACACCGCATATTAAATGCCTAAGTATGTACCTGACTAGTAAGTATCTTAAAACCTATGGATTGCTATGTCTCCGAAAGAGAATCAAGCATGTGTACAGGGGCATAAACGCATCAGTGATAGGATTGGAGAGGTTCGGTGAGCAAATGAAGACCCTTTGAAGTCATATTGCATGGTACCCATTCCACGGGTTTCAACTACCCAGGTTTAAGGTATTCTTCCTTCAGCTAAAACATGCATGTGGAACCTAGAGTATGATCAACCATGTGATCGGGAGACGTGTTCAAATATGTCTCAGTTTTCGTACCCTGGTACTGGGGTGCAACATTCCAGATGCTTTACTAACACTCTCCCGACTTGGAGAGTCAATCCCTTTAACCTCCTGTTTGGCCCAGTTTGCAATTCCTGCGGAAGATGAACAGGAATAGGGAGAACCAATGAGAGACTAGCTGGAGGTGTCTGGACGGGCAAATTTAACTCTCATTTCCCACCAGGAAGAGGAAATAACCAAAGGCTCAGCGTGCCGTGCCGGAACCAGATTAGGGCCTGAAGCCATCCTGCGGTGTTGCGGCCAGCTCACAAGAAAGCGAGTTGAAGAAAGGAGCTCAGGGGCACTGTAATTCACAAACCTGCAGAGTTATAAATGACAGCTATCGTCCAAAAATATACTGAAGTAAGGCTGCCAAGAGGACTTGAAAGCGGGGCAGAATTGCAGGAAACCGATTTCAGTAGGTAGACAGGAATTGCATTGAAAGCATAGGAAAAGAGGCAGAACGTCCACAATGATGCACTTGGCCAAAAAGGGCGTATGCGTTTTTTCCTGAATATATTCAGGAAAAAAGGCATACGCCCTTTTTGGCCAACCAAGCAAGCTTGCAATGGAAATCTGCACTACAATGAAGTCTCACTTCACCCCGGTCAAAAGGGCCATCTGAAAAAAGTGTAAAATCCAGAAAGGCAGGACAGGCCATGGAGAACTGGGAGCCTTGTTATGCTGATGGGCGGGATGTAAATTGCCAACAGACACTCGGGAGAAGTGTATGGTGTTTCCTGAAACATCTAAAAAACAAAGCAACAGAGCCTAGGGCACTTCCACTTATGGTCCTATAGCTTAGGGAAATTAAAATCAAAAAGACACAGCCACCCCAAAGTTTGGGACGCCTCTGTTTACAAGAACCTCATTTACAGTACAAGTTCAACATCGCAGAAAGTGAAAAATGGATAAAGAACTTGTGGTACTTACGTACAATGCAGTATCACTCAGCAATGAAATCTATGTCATCTGACCCGTAGCAGCATAATGAGTGTATTCAGGTACGATGATTCTAACTGAAATAAGTCACACAGAAAAAGAAACATCATAAGATATCACTAATACACGGAATGTAAACTTGGCTACACAGGAACTGAATTACAGAACAGAACAGGACAGGGTCTCAAATTTAGAAAACCAACTTATGCTTGCTTAAGGGGAAAGGTGAGTTGGGGTGCTGCATAAAACCAGAGATTGAAATGAGCACAGATAAAGTTCCTTAAGCCAAATATGGAATAGAGAAGAGCTACTCCTTGCTCAACGAAATGGACTCAACACCGCATATTAAACGCCTAAGAATGCAAATGACTAGTAAGTATCTTAAAACCTATGGATTGCTATGTCTCCGAAAGAGAATCAAGCGTGTGTACAGGGGCATAAATGCAGCAGTGATAGGATTGGAGAGGTTCGGTGAGCAAATGAAGACCCTTTGAAGTCATATTGCATGGTACCCATTCCACGGGTTTCAACTACCCAGGTTTAAGGTATTCTTCCTTCAGCTAAAACATGCATGTGGAACCTAGAGTATGATCAACCATGTGATCGGGAGACGTGTTCAAATATGTCTCAGTTTTCGTACCCTGGTACTCGGGTGCAACATTCCAGACGCTTTACTAACACTCTCCCGTCTTGGAGAGTCAGTCCCTTTAAACTCCTGTTTGGCCCAGATTGCAATTCCTGCGGAAGATGAACAGGAATAGGGAGAACCAATGAGAGACTAGCTGGAGGTGTCTGGACGGGCAAATTTAACTCTCATTTCCCACCAGGAAGAGGAAATAACCAAAGGCTCAGCGTGCCGTGCCGGAACCAGATTAGGGCCTGAAGCCATCCTGCGGTGTTGCGGCCAGGTCAAAAGAAAGCGAGTTGAAGAAAGGAGCTCAGGGGCACTGTAATTCACAAACCTGCAGAGTTATAAATGACAGCTATCGTCCAAAAATATACTGAAGTAAGGCTGCCAAGAGGACTTGAAAGCGGGGCAGAATTGCAGGAAACCGATTTCAGGAGGTAGACTGGAATTGCATTGAAAGCATAGGAAAAGAGGCAGAACGTCCACAATGATGCACTTGGCCAAAAAGGGCGTATGCGTTTTTTCCTGAATATATTCAGGAAAAAACGCATACGCCCTTTTTGGCCAACCAAGCAAGCTTGCAAAGGAAATCTGCACTACAATGAAGTCTCACTTCCCCCCGGTCAAAAGGGCCATCTGAAAAAAGTGTAAAATCCAGAATGGCAGGACAGGCCATGGAGAACTGGGAGCCTTGTTATGCTGATGGGTGGGATGTAAATTGCCAACAGACACTCGGGAGAAGTGTATGGCGTTTCCTGAAACATCTAAAAAACAAAGCAACAGAGCCTAGGGCACTTCCACTTATGGTCCTATAGCTTAGGGAAATAAAAATAAAAAAGACACAGCCACCCCAAAGTTTGGGACACCTCTGTTTACAAGAACCTCGTTTACCGTACAAGTTCAATATCACAGAAAGTGAAAAATGGATAAAGAACTTGTGGTACTTACGTACAATGCAGTATCACTCAGCAATGAAATCTATGTCATCAGGCCCTTAGCAGCACAATGAGTGGATCCAGGTATCATGATTCTAACTGAAATAAGTCACACAGAAAAAGAAACATCATAAGATATCAGTAATACACGGAATGTAAACTTGGCTACACAGGAACTGAATTACAGAACAGAACAGGGTCTCAAATTTAGAAAACCAACTTATGCTTGCTTAAGGGTAAAGGTGAGTTGAGGTGCTGCATAAAACCAGAGATTGAAATGAGCACAGATAAAGTTCCTTAAGCCAAATATGGAATAGACAAGAGCTACTCCTTGCTCAACGAAATGGACTCAACACCGCATATTAAACGCCTAAGAATGTAACTGACTAGTAAGTATCTTAAAACCTATGGATTGCTATGTCTCCGAAAGAGAATCAAGCATGTGTACAGGGGCATAAATGCAGCAGTGATAGGATTGGAGAGGTTCGGTGAGCAAATGAAGACCCTTTGAAGTCATATTGCATGGTACCCATTCCACGGGTTTCAACTACCCAGGTTTAAGGTATTCTTCCTTCAGCTAAAACATGCATGTGGAACCTAGAGTATGATCAACCATGTGATCGGGAGACGTGTTCAAATATGTCTCAGTTTTCGTACCCTGGTACTCGGGTACAACATTCCAGAGGCTTTACTAACACTCTCCCCACTTGGAGAGTCAGTCCCTTTAACCTCCTGTTTGGCCCAGTTTGCAATTCCTGCGGAAGATGAACAGGAATAGGGAGAACCAATGAGAGACTAGCTGGAGGTGTCTGGACGGGCAAATTTAACTCTCATTTCCCACCAGGAAGAGGAAATAACCAAAGGCTCAGCGTGCCGTGCCGGAACCAGATTAGGGCCTGAAGCCATCCTGCGGTGCTGCGGCCAGCTCACAAGAAAGCGAGTTGAAGAAAGGAGCTCAGGGGCACTGTAATTCACAAACCTGCAGAGTTATAAATGACAGCTATCATCCAAAAATATACTGAAGTAAGGCTGCCAAGAGGACTTGAAAGCGGGGCAGAATTGCAGGAAACCGATTTCAGGAGGTAGACTGGAATTGCATTGAAAGCATAGGAAAAGAGGCAGAACGTCCACAATGATGCACTTGGCCAAAAAGGGCGTATGCGTTTTTTCCTGAATATATTCAGGAAAAAACGCATACGCCCTTTTTGGCCAACCAAGCAAGCTTGCAAAGGAAATCTGCACTACAATGAAGTCTCACTTCCCCCCGGTCAAAAGGGCCATCTGAAAAAAGTGTAAAATCCAGAAAGGCAGGACAGGCCATGGAGAACTGGGAGCCTTGTTATGCTGATGGGCGGGATGTAAATTGCCAACAGCCACTCGGGAGAAGTGTATGGTGTTTCCTGAAACATCTAAAAAACAAAGCAACAGAGCCTAGGGCACTTCCACTTATGGTCCTATAGCTTAGGGAAATGAAAATCAAAAAGACACAGCCAACCCAAAGTTTGGGAAGCCTCTGTTTACAAGAACCTCGTTTACCGTACAAGTTCAATATCACAGAAAGTGAAAAATGGATAAAGAACTTGTGGTACTTACGTACAATGCAGTATCACTCAGCAATGATATCTATGTCATCAGGCCCGTAGCAGCATAATGAGTGGATTCAGGTACGATGATTCTAACTGAAATAAGTCACACAGAAAAAGAAACGTCATAAGATATCACTAATACACGGAATTTAAACTTGGCTACACAGGAACTGAATTACAGAACAGAACAGGGTCTCAAATTTAGAAAACCAACTTATGCTTGCTTAAGGGTAAAGGTGAGTTGAGGTGCTGCATAAAACCAGAGATTGAAATGAGCACAGATAAAGTTCCTTAAGCCAAATATGGAATAGACAAGAGCTACTCCTTGCTCAACGAAATGGACTCAACACCCCATATTAAACGCCTAAGAATGTAACTGACTAGTAAGTATCTTAAAACCTATGGATTGCTATGTCTCCGAAAGAGAATCAAGCATGTGTACAGGGGCATAAATGCAGCAGTGATAGGATTGGAGAGGTTCGGTGAGCAAATGAAGACCCTTTGAAGTCATATTGCATGGTACCCATTCCACGGGTTTCAACTACCCAGGTTTAAGGTATTCTTCCTTCAGCTAAAACATGCATGTGGAACCTAGAGTATGATCAACCATGTGATCGGGAGACGTGTTCAAATATGTCTCAGTTTTCGTACCCTGGTACTCGGGTGCAACATTCCAGAGGCTTTACTAACACTCTCCCCACTTGGAGAGTCAGTCCCTTTAACCTCCTGTTTGGCCCAGTTTGCAATTCCTGCGGAAGATGAACAGGAATAGGGAGAACCAATGAGAGACTAGCTGGAGGTGTCTGGACGGGCAAATTTAACTCTCATTTCCCACCAGGAAGAGGAAATAACCAAAGGCTCAGCGTGCCGTGCCGGATCCAGATTAGGGCCTGAAGCCATCCTGCGGTGCTGCGGCCAGCTCACAAGAAAGCGAGTTGAAGAAAGGAGCTCAGGGGCACTGTAATTCACAAACCTGCAGAGTTATAAATGACAGCTATCATCCAAAAATATACTGAAGTAAGGCTGCCAAGAGGACTTGAAAGCGGGGCAGAATTGCAGGAAACCGATTTCAGGAGGTAGACTGGAATTGCATTGAAAGCATAGGAAAAGAGGCAGAACGTCCACAATGATGCACTTGGCCAAAAAGGGCGTATGCGTTTTTTCCTGAATATATTCAGGAAAAAACGCATACGCCCTTTTTGGCCAACCAAGCAAGCTTGCAAAGGAAATCTGCACTACAATGAAGTCTCACTTCCCCCCGGTCAAAAGGGCCATCTGAAAAAAGTGTAAAATCCAGAAAGGCAGGACAGGCCATGGAGAACTGGGAGCCTTGTTATGCTGATGGGCGGGATGTAAACTGCCAACAGACACTCGGGAGAAGTGTATGGTGTTTCCTGAAACATCTAAAAAACAAAGCAACAGAGCCTAGGGCACTTCCACTTATGGTCCTATAGCTTAGGGAAATTAAAATAAAAAAGACACAGCCACCCCAAAGTTTGGGACACCTCTGTTTACAAGAACCTCGTTTACCGTACAAGTTCAATATCACAGAAAGTGAAAAATGGATAAAGAACTTGTGGTACTTACGTACAATGCAGTATCACTCAGCAATGAAATCTATGTCATCAGGCCCTTAGCAGCACAATGAGTGGATCCAGGTATCATGATTCTAACTGAAATAAGTCACACAGAAAAAGAAACATCATAAGATATCAGTAATACACGGAATGTAAACTTGGCTACACAGGAACTGAATTACAGAACAGAACAGGGTCTCAAATTTAGAAAACCAACTTATGCTTGCTTAAGGGGAAAGGTGAGTTGGGGTGCTGCATAAAACCAGAGATTGAAATGAGCACAGATAAAGTTCCTTAAGCCAAATATGGAATAGACAAGAGCTACTCCTTGCTCAACGAAATGGACTCAACACCGCATATTAAACGCCTAAGAATGCAACTGACTAGTAAGTATCTTAAAACCTATGGATTGCTATGTCTCCGAAAGAGAATCAAGCATGTGTACAGGGGCATAAATGCAGCAGTGATAGGATTGGAGAGGTTCGGTGAGCAAATGAAGACCCTTTGAAGTCATATTGCATGGTACCCATTCCACGGGTTTCAACTACCCAGGTTTAAGGTATTCTTCCTTCAGCTAAAACATGCATGTGGAACCTAGAGTATGATCAACCATGTGATCGGGAGACGTGTTCAAATATGTCTCAGTTTTCGTACCCTGGTACTCGGGTGCAACATTCCAGAGGCTTTACTAACACTCTCCCCACTTGGAGAGTCAGTCCCTTTAACCTCCTGTTTGGCCCAGTTTGCAATTTCTGCGGAAGATGAACAGGAATAGCGAGAACCAATGAGAGACTAGCTGGAGGTGTCTGGACAGGCAAATTTAACTCTCATTTCCCACCAGGAAGAGGAATTAACCAAAGGCTCAGCGTGCCGTGCCGGAACCAGATTAGGGCCTGAAGCCATCCTGCGGTGTTGCGGCCAGGTCACAAGAAAGCGAGTTGAAGAAAGGAGCTCAGGGGCACTGTAATTCACAAACCTGCAGAGTTATAAATGACAGCTATCGTCCAAAAATATACTGAAGTAAGGCTGCCAAGAGGACTTGAAAGCGGGGCAGAATTGCAGGAAACCGATTTCAGGAGGTAGACTGGAATTGCATTGAAAGCATAGGAAAAGAGGCAGAACGTCCACAATGATGCACTTGGCCAAAAAGGGCGTATGCGTTTTTTCCTGAATATATTCAGGAAAAAACGCATACGCCCTTTTTGGCCAACCAAGCAAGCTTGCAAAGGAAATCTGCACTACAATGAAGTCTCACTTCCCCCTGGTCAAAAGGGCCATCTGAAAAAAGTGTAAAATCCAGAAAGGCAGGACAGGCCATGGAGAACTGGGAGCCTTGTTATGCTGATGGGCGGGATGTAAATTGCCAACAGCCACTCGGGAGAAGTGTATGGTGTTTCCTGAAACATCTAAAAAACAAAGCAACAGAGCCTAGGGCACTTCCACTTATGGTCCTATAGCTTAGGGAAATGAAAATCAAAAAGACACAGCCAACCCAAAGTTTGAGAAGCCTCTGTTTACAAGAACCTCGTTTACCGTACAAGTTCAATATCACAGAAAGTGAAAAATGGATAAAGAACTTGTGGTACTTACGTACAATGCAGTATCACTCAGCAATGATATCTATGTCATCAGGCCCGTAGCAGCATAATGAGTGGATTCAGGTACAATGATTCTAACTGAAATAAGTCACACAGAAAAAGAAACGTCATAAGATATCACTAATACACGGAATTTAAACTTGGCTACACAGGAACTGAATTCCAAAACAGAACAGGGTCTCAAATTTAGAAAACCAACCTATGCTTGCTTAAGGGTAAAGGTGAGTTGGGGTGCTGCATAAAACCAGAGATTGAAATGAGCACAGATAAAGTTCCTTAAGCCAAATATGGAATAGACAAGAGCTACTCCTTGCTCAACGAAATGGACTCAACACCGCATATTAAACGCCTAAGAATGTACCTGACTAGTAAGTATCTTAAAACCTATGGATTGCTATGTCTCCGAAAGAGAATCAAGCATGTGTACAGGGGCATAAACGCAGCAGTGATAGGATTGGAGAGGTTCGGTGAGCAAATGAAGACCCTTTGAAGTCATATTGCATGGTACCCATTCCACAGGTTTCAACTACCCAGGTTTAAGGTATTCTTCCTTCAGCTAAAACATGCATGTGGAACCTAGAGTATGATCAACCATGTGATCGGGAGACGTGTTCAAATATGTCTCAGTTTTCGTACCCTGGTACTCGGGTGCAACATTCCAGATGCTTTACTAACACTCTCCCGTCTTGGAGAGTCAGTCCCTTTAAACTCCTGTTTGGCCCAGTTTGCAATTCCTGCGGAAGATGAACAGGAATAGGGAGAACCAATGAGAGACTAGCTGGAGGTGTCTGGACGGGCAAATTTAACTCTCATTTCCCACCAGGAAGAGGAAATAACCAAAGGCTCAGCGTGCCGTGCCGGAACCAGATTAGGGCCTGAAGCCATCCTGCGGTGTTGCGGCCAGGTCACAAGAAAGCGAGTTGAAGAAAGGAGCTCAGGGGCACTGTAATTCACAAACCTGCAGAGTTATAAATGACAGCTATCGTCCAAAAATATACTGAAGTAAGGCTGCCAAGAGGACTTGAAAGCGGGGCAGAATTGCAGGAAACCGATTTCAGGAGGTAGACTGGAATTGCATTGAAAGCATAGGAAAAGAGGCAGAACGTCCACAATGATGCACTTGGCCAAAAAGGGCGTATGCGTTTTTTCCTGAATATATTCAGGAAAAAACGCATACGCCCTTTTTGGCCAACCAAGCAAGCTTGCAATGGAAATCTGCACTACAATGAAGTCTCACTTCCCCCTGGTCAAAAGGGCCATCTGAAAAAAGTGTAAAATCCAGAATGGCAGGACAGGCCATGGAGAACTGGGAGCCTTGTTATGCTGATCGGTGGGATGTAAACTGCCAACAGACACTCGGGAGAAGTGTATGGTGTTTCCTGATACATCTGAAAAACAAAGCAACAGAGCCTAGGGCACTTCCACTTATGGTCCTATAGCTTAGGGAAATTAAAATAAAAAAGACACAGCCACCCCAAAGTTTGGGACACCTCTGTTTACAAGAACCTCGTTTACCGTACAAGTTCAATATCACAGAAAGTGAAAAATGGATAAAGAACTTGTGGTACTTACGTATAATGCAGTATCACTCAGCAATGAAATCTATGTCATCAGGCCCTTAGCAGCACAATGAGTGGATCCAGGTATCATGATTCTAACTGAAATAAGTCACACAGAAAAAGAAACATCATAAGATATCAGTAATACACGGAATGTAAACTTGGCTACACAGGAACTGAATTACAGAACAGAACAGGGTCTCAAATTTAGAAAACCAACTTATGCTTGCTTAAGGGTAAAGGTGAGTTGAGGTGCTGCATAAAACCAGAGATTGAAATGAGCACAGATAAAGTTCCTTAAGCCAAATATGGAATAGACAAGAGCTACTCCTTGCTCAACGAAATGGACTCAACACCGCATATTAAACGCCTAAGAATGTAACTGACTAGTAAGTATCTTAAAACCTATGGATTGCTATGTCTCCGAAAGAGAATCAAGCATGTGTACAGGGGCATAAATGCAGCAGTGATAGGATTGGAGAGGTTCGGTGAGCAAATGAAGACCCTTTGAAGTCATATTGCGTGGTACCCATTCCACGGGTTTCAACTACCCAGGTTTAAGGTATTCTTCCTTCAGCTAAAACATGCATGTGGAACCTAGAGTATGATCAACCATGTGATTGGGAGACGTGTTCAAATATGTCTCAGTTTTCGTACCCTGGTACTCGGGTGCAACATTCCAGACGCTTTACTAACACTCTCCCCACTTGGAGAGTCAGTCCCTTTAACCTCCTGTTTGGCCCAGTTTGCAATTTCTGCGGAAGATGAACAGGAATAGCGAGAACCAATGAGAGACTAGCTGGAGGTGTCTGGACAGGCAAATTTAACTCTCATTTCCCACCAGGAAGAGGAATTAACCAAAGGCTCAGCGTGCCGTGCCGGAACCAGATTAGGGCCTGAAGCCATCCTGCGGTGTTGCGGCCAGGTCACAAGAAAGCGAGTTGAAGAAAGGAGCTCAGGGGCACTGTAATTCACAAACCTGCAGAGTTATAAATGACAGCTATCGTCCAAAAATATACTGAAGTAAGGCTGCCAAGAGGACTTGAAAGCGGGGCAGAATTGCAGGAAACCTATTTCAGGAGGTAGACTGGAATTGCATTGAAAGCATAGGAAAAGAGGCAGAACGTCCACAATGATGCACTTGGCCAAAAAGGGCGTATGCGTTTTTTCCTGAATATATTCAGGAAAAAACGCATACGCCCTTTTTGGCCAACCAAGCAAGCTTGCAAAGGAAATCTGCAGTACAATGAAGTCTCACTTCCCCCCGGTCAAAAGGGCCATCTGAAAAAAGTGTAAAATCCAGAAAGGCAGGACAGGCCATGGCGAACTGGGAGCCTTGTTATGCTGATGGGCGGGATGTAAACTGCCAACAGACACTCGGGAGAAGTGTATGGTGTTTCCTGAAACATCTAAAAAACAAAGCAACAGAGCCTAGGGCACTTCCACTTATGGTCCTATAGCTTAGGGAAATTAAAATCAAAAAGACACAGCAACCCCAAAGTTTGGGACGCCTCTGTTTACAAGAACCTCATTTACAGTACAAGTTCAACATCGCAGAAAGTGAAAAATGGATAAAGAACTTGTGGTACTTACGTACAATTCAGTATCACTCATCAATGAAATCTATGTCATCTGGCCCATAGCAGCATAATGAGTGGATTCAGGTACGATGATTCTAACTGAAATAAGTCACACAGAAAAAGAAACATAATAAGATATCACTAATACACGGAATGTAAACTTGGCTACACAGGAACTGAATTCCAAAACAGAACAGGGTCTCAAATTTAGAAAACCAACTTATGCTTGCTTAAGGGGAAAGGTGAGTTGGAGTGCTGCATAAAATCAGAGATTGAAATGAGCACAGATAAAGTTCCTTAAGCCAAATATGGAATAGACAAGAGATACTCCTTGCTCAACGAAATGGACTCAACACCCCATATTAAACGCCTAAGAATGTACCTGACTAGTAAGTATCTTAAAACCTATGGATTGCTATGTCTCCAAAAGAGAATCAAGCGTGTGTACAGGGGCATAAACGCAGCAGTGATAGGATTGGAGAGGTTCGGTGAGCAAATGAAGACCCTTTGAAGTCATATTTCATGGTACCCATTCCACGGGTCTCAACTCTCCAGGTTTAAGGTATTCTTCCTTCAGCTAAAACATGCATGTGGAACCCAGAGTATGATCAACCATGTGAACGGGAGGCGTGTTCAAATATGTCTCAGTTTTCCTCCCATGGTACTCGGGTGCAACATTCCAGATGCTTTACTAACACTCTCCCCACTTGGAGAGTCAGCGCCTTTAACCTCCTGTTTGGCCCAATTTGCAATTTCTGCGGAAGATGAACAGGAATAGGGAGAACCAATGAGAGACTAGCTGGAGGTGTCTGGACGGGCAAATTTAACTCTCATTTCCCACCAGGAAGAGGAAATAACCAAAGGCTCAGCGTGCCGTGCCGGAACCAGATTAGGGCCTGAAGCCATCCTGCGGTGTTGCGGCCAGGTCACAAGAAAGCGAGTTGAAGAAAGGAGCTCAGGGGCACTGTAATTCACAAACCTGCAGAGTTATAAATGACAGCTATCGTCCAAAAATATACTGAAGTAAGGCTGCCAAGAGGACTTGAAAGCGGGGCAGAATTGCAGGAAACCGATTTCAGGAGGTAGACTGGAATTGCATTGAAAGCATAGGAAAAGAGGCAGAACGTCCACAATGATGCACTTGGCCAAAAAGGGCGTATGCGTTTTTTCCTGAATATATTCAGGAAAAAACGCATACGCCCTTTTTGGCCAACCAAGCAAGCTTGCAATGGAAATCTGCACTACAATGAAGTCTCACTTCCCCCTGGTCAAAAGGGCCATCTGAAAAAAGTGTAAAATCCAGAATGGCAGGACAGGCCATGGAGAACTGGGAGCCTTGTTATGCTGATCGGTGGGATGTAAACTGCCAACAGACACTCGGGAGAAGTGTATGGTGTTTCCTGAAACATCTGAAAAACAAAGCAACAGAGCCTAGGGCACTTCCACTTATGGTCCTATAGCTTAGGGAAATTAAAATAAAAAAGACACAGCCACCCCAAAGTTTGGGACACCTCTGTTTACAAGAACCTCGTTTACCGTACAAGTTCAATATCACAGAAAGTGAAAAATGGATAAAGAACTTGTGGTACTTACGTACAATGCAGTATCACTCAGCAATGAAATCTATGTCATCAGGCCCTTAGCAGCACAATGAGTGGATCCAGGTATCATGATTCTAACTGAAATAAGTCACACAGAAAAAGAAACATCATAAGATATCAGTAATACACGGAATGTAAACTTGGCTACACAGGAACTGAATTACAGAACAGAACAGGGTCTCAAATTTAGAAAACCAACTTATGCTTGCTTAAGGGTAAAGGTGAGTTGAGGTGCTGCATAAAACCAGAGATTGAAATGAGCACAGATAAAGTTCCTTAAGCCAAATATGGAATAGACAAGAGCTACTCCTTGCTCAACGAAATGGACTCAACACCGCATATTAAACGCCTAAGAATGTAACTGACTAGTAAGTATCTTAAAACCTATGGATTGCTATGTCTCCGAAAGAGAATCAAGCATGTGTACAGGGGCATAAATGCAGCAGTGATAGGATTGGAGAGGTTCGGTGAGCAAATGAAGACCCTTTGAAGTCATATTGCGTGGTACCCATTCCACGGGTTTCAACTACCCAGGTTTAAGGTATTCTTCCTTCAGCTAAAACATGCATGTGGAACCTAGAGTATGATCAACCATGTGATTGGGAGACGTGTTCAAATATGTATCAGTTTTCGTACCCTGGTACTCGGGTGCAACATTCCAGACGCTTTACTAACACTCTCCCCACTTGGAGAGTCAGTCCCTTTAACCTCCTGTTTGGCCCAGTTTGCAATTTCTGCGGAAGATGAACAGGAATAGCGAGAACCAATGAGAGACTAGCTGGAGGTGTCTGGACAGGCAAATTTAACTCTCATTTCCCACCAGGAAGAGGAAATAACCAAAGGCTCAGCGTGCCGTGCCGGAACCAGATTAGGGCCTGAAGCCATCCTGCGGTGTTGCGGCCAGGTCACAAGAAAGCGAGTTGAAGAAAGGAGCTCAGGGGCACTGTAATTCACAAACCTGCAGAGTTATAAATGACAGCTATCGTCCAAAAATATACTGAAGTAAGGCTGCCAAGAGGACTTGAAAGCGGGGCAGAATTGCAGGAAACCGATTTCAGGAGGTAGACTGGAATTGCATTGAAAGCATAGGAAAAGAGGCAGAACGTCCACAATGATGCACTTGGCCAAAAAGGGCGTATGCGTTTTTTCCTGAATATATTCAGGAAAAAACGCATACGCCCTTTTTGGCCAACCAAGCAAGCTTGCAAAGGAAATCTGCACTACAATGAAGTCTCACTTCCCCCCGGTCAAAAGGGCCATCTGAAAAAAGTGTAAAATCCAGAATGGCAGGACAGGCCATGGAGAACAGGGAGCCTTGTTATGCTGATGGGTGGGATGTAAACTGCCAACAGACACTCGGGAGAAGTGTATGGTGTTTCCTGAAACATCTAAAACACAAAGCAACAGAGCCTAGGGCACTTCGACTTATGGTCCTATAGCTTAGGGAAATGAAAATCAAAAAGACACAGCCACCCCAAAGTTTGGGACACCTCTGTTTACAAGAACCTTGTTTACCGTACAAGTTCAATATCACAGAAAGTGAAAAATGGATAAAGAACTTGTGGTACTTACGTACAATGCAGTATCACTCAGCAATGAAATCTATGTCACCAGGCCCTTAGCAGCACAATGA
This sequence comes from Globicephala melas, assembly GCF_963455315.2. NCBI lineage: Eukaryota > Metazoa > Chordata > Mammalia > Artiodactyla > Delphinidae > Globicephala > Globicephala melas. The sequence continues at coordinate 1,146,729 of NW_027207239.1, read as the reverse complement.
GTGGATCCAGGTATCATGATTCTAACTGAAATAAGTCACACAGAAAAAGAAACATCATAAGATATCAGTAATACACGGAATGTAAACTTGGCTACACAGGAACTGAATTACAGAACAGAACAGGGTCTCAAATTTAGAAAACCAACTTATGCTTGCTTAAGGGTAAAGGTGAGTTGAGGTGCTGCATAAAACCAGAGATTGAAATGAGCACAGATAAAGTTCCTTAAGCCAAATATGGAATAGACAAGAGCTACTCCTTGCTCAACGAAATGGACTCAACACCGCATATTAAACGCCTAAGAATGTAACTGACTAGTAAGTATCTTAAAACCTATGGATTGCTATGTCTCCGAAAGAGAATCAAGCATGTGTACAGGGGCATAAAAGCAGCTGTGATAGGATTGGAGAGGTTCGGTGAGCAAATGAAGACCCTTTGAAGTCATATTGCATGGTACCCATTCCACGGGTTTCAACTACCCAGGTTTAAGGTATTCTTCCTTCAGCTAAAACATGCATGTGGAACCTAGAGTATGATCAACCATGTGATCGGGAGACGTGTTCAAATATGTCTCAGTTTTCGTACCCTGGTACTCGGGTGCAACATTCCACACGCTTTACTAACACTCTCCCCACTTGGAGAGTCAGTCCCTTTAACCTCCTGTTTGGCCCAGTTTGCAATTTCTGCGGAAGATGAACAGGAATAGGGAGAACCAATGAGAGACTAGCTGGAGGTGTCTGGACAGGCATATTTAACTCTCATTTCCCACCAGGAAGAGGAATTAACCAAAGGCTCAGCGTGCCGTGCCGGAACCAGATTAGGGCCTGAAGCCATCCTGCGGTGTTGCGGCCAGGTCACGAGAAAGCGAGTTGAAGAAAGGAGCTCAGGGGCACTGTAATTCACAAACCTGCAGAGTTATAAATGACAGCTATCGTCCAAAAATATACTGAAGTAAGGCTGCCAAGAGGACTTGAAAGCGGGGCAGAATTGCAGGAAACCGATTTCAGGAGGTAGACTGGAATTGCATTGAAAGCATAGGAAAAGAGGCAGAACGTCCACAATGATGCACTTGGCCAAAAAGGGCGTATGCGTTTTTTCCTGAATATATTCAGGAAAAAAGGCATACGCCCTTTTTGGCCAACCAAGCAAGCTTGCAATGGAAATCTGCACTACAATGAAGTCTCACTTCCCCCCGGTCAAAAGGGCCATCTGAAAAAAGTGTAAAATCCAGAAAGGCAGGACAGGCCATGGAGAACTGGGAGCCTTGTTATGCTGATGGGCGGGATGTAAATTGCCAACAGACACTCGGGAGAAGTGTATGGTGTTTCCTGAAACATCTAAAAAACAAAGCAACAGAGCCTAGGGCACTTCCACTTATGGTCCTATAGTTTAGGGAAATTAAAATCAAAAAGACACAGCCACCCCAAAGTTTGGGACGCCTCTGTTTACAAGAACCTCATTTACAGTACAAGTTCAACATCGCAGAAAGTGAAAAATGGATAAAGAACTTGTGGTACTTACGTACAATGCAGTATCACTCAGCAATGAAATCTATGTCATCTGGCCCGTAGCAGCATAATGAGTGGATTCAGGTACGATGATTCTAACTGAAATAAGTCACACAGAAAAAGAAACGTCATAAGATATCACTAATACACGGAATGTAAACTTGGCTACACAGGAACTGAATTCCAAAACAGAACAGGGTCTCAAATTTAGAAAACCAACTTATGCTTGCTTAAGGGGAAAGGTGAGTTGGGGTGCTGCATAAAACCAGAGATTGAAATGAGCACAGATAAAGTTCCTTAAGCCAAATATGGAATAGACAAGAGCTACTCCTTGCTCAACGAAATGGACTCAACACCGCATATTAAACGCCTAAGAATGTACCTGACTAGTAAGTATCATAAAACCTATGGATTGCTATGTCTCCGAAAGAGAATCAAGCATGTGTACAGGGGCATAAACGCAGCAGTTATAGGATTGGAGTGGTTCGGTGAGCAAATGAAGACCCTTTGAAGTCATATTGCATGGTAACCATTCCACGGGTTTCAACTACCCAGGTTTAAGGTAGTCTTCCTTCAGCTAAAACATGCATGTGGAACCTAGAGTATGATCAACCATGTGATCGGGAGACGTGTTCAAATATGTCTCAGTTTTCGTACCCTGGTACTCGGGTGCAACATTCCAGATGCTTTACTAACACTCTCCCGTCTTGGAGAGTCAGTCCCTTTAACCTCCTGTTTGGCCCAGTTTGCAATTCCTGCTGAAGATGAACAGGAATAGGGAGAACCAATGAGAGACTAGCTGGAGGTGTCTGACCGCGCAAATTTAACTCTCATTTCCCACCAGGAAGAGGAAATAACCAAAGGCTCAGCGTGCCGTGCCGGAACCAGATTAGGGCCTGAAGCCATCCTGCGGTGTTGCGGCCAGGTCACAAGAAAGCGAGTTGAAGAAAGGAGCTCAGGGGCACTGTAATTCACAAACCTGCAGAGTTATAAATGACAGCTATCGTCCAAAAATATACTGAAGTAAGGCTGCCAAGAGGACTTGAAAGCAGGGCAGATTTGCAGGAAACCGATTTCAGGAGGTAGACTGGAATTGCATTGAAAGCATAGGAAAAGAGGCAGAACGTCCACAATGATGCACTTGGCCAAAAAGGGCGTATGCGTTTTTTCCTGAATATATTCAGGAAAAAACGCATACGCCCTTTTTGGCCAACCAAGCAAACTTGCAAAGGAAATCTGCACTACAATGAAGTCTCACTTCCCCCCGGTCAAAAGGGCCATCTGAAAAAAGTGTAAAATCCAGAAAGGCAGGACAGGCCATGGAGAACTGGGAGTCTTGTTATGCTGATGGGCGGGATGTAAATTGCCAACAGACACTCGGGAGAAGTGTATGGTGTTTCCTGAAACATCTAAAAAACAAAGCAACAGAGCCTAGGGCACTTCCACTTATGTTCCTATAGCTTAGGGAAATTAAAATCAAAAAGACACAGCCACCCCAAAGTTTGGGACGCCTCTGTTTACAAGAACCTCGTTTACCTTACAAGTTCAATATCACAGAAAGTGAAAAATGGATAAAGAACTTGTGGTACTTACGTACAATGCAGTATCATTCAGCAATGAAATCTATGTCATCAGGCCCGTAGCAGCATAATGAGTGGATTCAGGTACGATGATTCTAACTGAAATAAGTCACACAGAAAAATGAACATCATAAGATATCACTAATACACGGAATATAAACTTGTCTACACAGGAACTGAATTCCAAAACAGAACAGGGTCTCAAATTTAGAAAACCAACTTATGCTTGCTTAAGGGGAAAGGTGAGTTGGGGTGCTGCATAAAACCAGAGATTGAAATGAGCACAGATAAAGTTCCTTAAGCCAAATATGGAATAGACAAGAGCTACTCCTTGCTCAACGAATTGGACTCAACACCCCATATTAAACGCCTAAGAATGTACCTGACTACTAAGTATCTTAAAACCTATGGATTGCTATGTCTCCAAAAGAGAATCAAGCGTGTGTACAGGGGCATAAACGCAGCAGTGATAGGATTGGAGAGGTTCGGTGAGCAAATGAAGACCCTTTGAAGTCATATTGCATGGTACCCATTACATGGGTCTCAACTCTCCAGGTTTAAGGTATTCTTCCTTCAGCTAAAACATGCATGTGGAACCCAGAGTATGATCAACCGTGTGATCGGGAGACGTGTTCAAATATGTCTCAGTTTTCCTCCCCTGGTACTCGGGTGCAACATTCCAGACGCTTTACTAACACTCTCCCCACTAGGAGAGTCAGCGCCTTTAACCTCCTGTTTGGCCCAGTTTGCAATTTCTGCGGAAGATGAACAGAATTAGGGAGAACCAATGAGAGACTAGCTGGAGGTGTCTGGACGGGCAAATTTAACTCTCATTTCCCACCAGGAAGAGGAAATAACCAAAGGCTCAGCGTGCCGTGCCGGAACCAGATTAGGGCCTGAAGCCATCCTGTGGTGTTGCGGCCAGCTCACAAGAAAGCGAGTTGAAGAAAGGAGCTCAGGGGCACTGTAATTCACAAACCTGCAGAGTTATAAATGACAGCTATCGTCCAAAAATATACTGAAGTAAGGCTGCCAAGAGGACTTGAAAGCGGGGCAGAATTGCAGGAAACCGATTTCAGGAGGTAGACTGGAACTGCATTTCAAGCATAGGAAAAGAGGCAGAACGTCCACAATGATGCACTTGGCGAAAAAGGGCGCATGCGTTTTTTCCTGAATATATTCAGGAAAAAACGCATGCGCCCTTTTTGGCCAACCAAGCAAACTTGCAAAGGAATCTGCACTACAATGAAGTCTCACTTCCCCCCGGTCAAAAGGGCCATCTGAAAAAAGTGTAAAATCGAGAAAGGCAGGAAGGGCCATGGAGAACTGGGAGCCTTCTTATGCTGATGGGCGGGATGTAAATTGCCAACAGCCACTAGGGAGAAGTGTATGGTGTTTCCTGAAACATCTAAAAAACAAAGCAACAGAGCCTAGGGCACTTCCACTTATGGTCCTATAGCTTAGGGAAATTAAAATCAAAAAGACACAGCCACCCCAAAGTTTGGGACACCTCTGTTTACAAGAACCTCATTTACAGTACAAGTTCAATATCACAGAAAGTGAAAAATGGATAAAGAACTTTTGGTACTTACGTACAATGCAGTATCACTCAGCAATGAAATCTATGTCATCTGGCCCGTAGCATCATAATGAGTGGATTCAGGTACGATGACTCTAACTGAAATAAGTCACACAGTAAAAGAAACATCATAAGATATCACTAATACACGGAATGTAAACTTGGCTACACAGGAACTGGATTACAAAACAGAACAGGGTCTCAAATTTAGAAAACCAACTTATGCTTGCTTAAGGGGAAAGGTGAGTTGGGGTGCTGCATAAAACCAGAGATTGAAATGAGCACAGATAAAGTTCCTTAAGCCAAATATGGAATAGACAAGAGCTACTCCTTGCTCAACGAAATGGACTCAACACCCCATATTAAAGGCCAAAGAATGTACCTGACTAGTAAGTATCTTAAAACCTATGGATTGCTATGTCTCCGAAAGAGAATCAAGCGTGTGTACAGGGGCATAAACGCAGCAGTGATAGGATTGGAGAGGTTCGGTGAGCAAATGAAGACCCTTTGAAGTCATATTGCACGGTACCCATTCCACGGGTCTCAACTCTCCAGGTTTAGAGGATTATTCCTTCAGCTAAAACATGCATGTGGAACCCAGAGTATGATCAACCGTGTGATCGGGAGACGTGTTCAAATATGTCTCCGTTATCATCCCCTGGTACTCGGGTGCAACATTCCAGACGCTTTACTAACACTCTCCCGACTTGGAGAGTCAGTGCCTTTAACCTCCTGTTTGGCCCAGTTTGCAATTTCTGCGGAAGATGAACAGGAATAGGGAGAACCAATGAGAGACTAGCTGGAGGTGTCTGGACGGGCAAATTTAACTCTCATTTCCCACCAGGAAGAGGAATTAACCAAAGGCTCAGCATGCCGTGCCGGTACCACATTAGGGCCTGAAGCAATCCTGCGGTGTTGCGGCCAGCTCACAAGAAAGCGAGTTGAAGAAAGGAGCTCAGGGGCACTGTAATTCACAAACCTGCAGAGTTATAAATGACAGCTATCGTCCAAAAATATACTGAAGTAAGGCTGCCAAGAGGACTTGAAAGCGGGGCAGAATTGCAGGAAACCGATTTCAGGAGGTAGACTGGAATTGCATTGAAAGCATAGGAAAAGAGGCAGAACGTCCACAATGATGCACTTGGCCAAAAAGGGTGTATGCGTTTTTTCCTGAATATATTCAGGAAAAAACGCATACGCCCTTTTTGGCCAACCAAGCAAGCTTGCAAAGGAAATCTGCACTACAATGAAGTCTCACTTCCCCCCGGTCAAAAGGGCCATCTGAAAAAAGTGTAAAATCCAGAAAGGCAGGACAGGCCATGGAGAACTGGGAGCCTTGTTATGCTGATGGGCGGGATGTAAATTGCCAACAGACACTCGGGAGAAGTGTATGGTGTTTCCTGAAACATCTAAAAAACAAAGCAACAGAGCCTAGGGCACTTCCACTTATGGTCCTATAGCTTAGGGAAATGAAAATCAAAAAGACACAGCCACCCCAAAGTTTGGGACGGCTCTGTTTACAAGAACCTCGTTTACGGTACAAGTTCAATATCGCAGAAAGTGAAAAATGGATGAAGAAGTTGTGGTACTTACGTACAATGCAATATCACTCAGCAATGACATCTATGTCATCAGGCCCGTAGCAGCATAATGAGTGGATTCAGGTATGATGATTCTAACTGAAAGAAGTCACACAGAAAAAGAAACATCATAAGATATCACTAATACACGGAATGTAAACTTGGCTACACAGGAACTGGATTACAAAACAGAACAGGGTCTCAAATTTAGAAAACCAACATATGCTTGCTTAAGGGGAAAGGTGAGTTGGGGTGCTGCATAAAACCAGAGATTGAAATGAGCACAGATAAAGTTCCTTAAGCCAAATATGGAATAGACTAGACCTACTCCTTGCTCAACGAAATGGACTCAACACCCCATATTAAAGGCCAAAGAATGTACCTGACTAGTAAGTATCTTAAAACCTATGGATTGCTATGTCTCCGAAAGAGAATCAAGCGTGTGTACAGGGGCATAAACGCAGCAGTGATAGGATTGGAGAGTTTCGGTGAGCAAATGAAGACCCTTTGAAGTCATATTGCACGGTACCCATTCCACGGGTCTCAACTCTCCAGGTTTAGAGGATTATTCCTTCAGCTAAAACATGCATGTGGAACCCAGAGTATGATCAACCGTGTGATCGGGAGACGTGTTCAAATATGTCTCCGTTATCATCCCTTGGTACTCGGGTGCAACATTTCAGACGCTTTACTAACACTCTCCCGACTTGGAGAGTCAGTGCCTTTAACCTCCTGTTTGGCCCAGTTTGCAATTTCTGCGGAAGATGAACAGGAATAGGGAGAACCAATGAGAGACTAGCTGGAGGTGTCTGGACGGGCAAATTTAACTCTCATTTCCCACCAGGAAGAGGAATTAACCAAAGGCTCAGCGTACCGCGCCGGAACCAGATTAGGGCCTGAAGCCATCCTGCGGTGTTGCGGCCAGCTCACAAGAAAGCGAGTTGAAGAAAGGAGCTCAGGGGCACTGTAATTCACAAACCTGCAGAGTTATAAATGACAGCTATCGTCCAAAAATATACTGAAGTAAGGCTGCCAAGAGGACTTGAAAGCGGGGCAGAATTGCAGGAAACCGATTTCAGGAGGTAGACTGGAATTGCATTGAAAGCATAGGAAAAGAGGCAGAACGTCCACAATGATGCACTTGGCCAAAAAGGGCGTATGCGTTTTTTCCTGAATATATTCAGGAAAAAACGCATACGCCCTTTTTGGCCAACCAAGCAAGCTTGCAAAGGAAATCTGCACTACAATGAAGTCTCACTTCCCCCCGGTCAAAAGGGCCATCTGAAAAAAGTGTAAAATCCAGAAAGGCAGGACAGGCCATGGAGAACTGGGAGCCTTGTTATGCTGATGGGCGGGATGTAAATTGCTAACAGCCAATCGGGAGAAGTGTATGGTGTTTCCTGAAACATCTAAAAAACAAAGCAACAGAGCCTAGGGCACTTCCACTTATGGTCCTATAGCTTAGGGAAATGAAAATCAAAAAGACACAGCCACCCCAAAGTTTGGGACGGCTCTGTTTACAAGAACCTCGTTTACGGTACAAGTTCAATATCGCAGAAAGTGAAAAATGGATGAAGAAGTTGTGGTACTTACGTACAATGCAATATCACTCAGCAATGACATCTATGTCATCAGGCCCGTAGCAGCATAATGAGTGGATTCAGGTATGATGATTCTAACTGAAAGAAGTCACACAGAAAAAGAAACATCATAAGATATCACTAATACACGGAATGTAAACTTGGCTACACAGGAACTGGATTACAAAACAGAACAGGGTCTCAAATTTAGAAAACCAACTTATGCTTGCTTAAGGGGAAAGGTGAGTTGGGGTGCTGCATAAAACCAGAGATTGAAATGAGCACAGATAAAGTTCCTTAAGCCAAATATGGAATAGACAAGAGCTACTCCTTGCTCAACGAAATGGACTCAACACCCCATATTAAACGCCTAAGAATGTACCTGACTAGTAAGTATCTTAAAACCTATGGATTGCTATGTCTCCGAAAGAGAATCAAGCGTGTGTACAGGGGCATAAACGCAGCAGTGATAGGATTGGAGAGGTTCGGTGAGCAAATGAAGACCCTTTGAAGTCATATTGCATGGTACCCATTCCACGGGTCTCAACTCTCCAGTTTTAAGGGATTCTTCCTTCAGCTAAAACATGCATGTGGAACCCAGAGTATGATCAACCGTGTGATCGGGAGACGTGTTCAAATATGTCTCCGTTCTCGTCCCCTGGTACTCGGGTGCAACATTCCAGACGCTTTACTAACACTCTCCCGACTTGGAGAGTCAGTGCCTTTAACCTCCTGTTTGGCCCAGTTTGCAATTTCTGCGGAAGATGAACAGGAATAGGGAGAACCAATGAGAGACTAGCTGGAGGTGTCTGGACGGGCAAATTTAACTCTCATTTCCCACCAGGAAGAGGAATTAACCAAAGGCTCAGCGTGCCGTGCCGGAACCACATTAGGGCCTGAAGCAATCCTGCGGTGTTGCGGCCAGCTCACAAGAAAGCGAGTTGAAGAAAGGAGCTCAGGGGCACTGTAATTCACAAATCTGCAGAGTTATAAATGACAGCTATCGTCCAAAAATATACTGAAGTAAGGCTGCCAAGAGGACTTGAAAGCGGGGCCGAATTGCAGGAAACCGATTTCAGGAGGTAGACTGGAATTGCATTGAAAGCATAGGAAAAGAGGCAGAACGTCCACAATGATGCACTTGGCCAAAAAGGGCATATGCGTTTTTCCTGAATATATTCAGGAAAAAACGCATACGCCCTTTTTGGCCAACCAAGCAAGCTTGCAAAGGAAATCTGCACTACAATGAAGTCTCACTTCCCCCCTGTCAAAAGGGCCATCTGAAAAAAGTGTAAAATCCACAAAGGCAGGACAGGCCATGGAGAACTGGGAGCCTTGTTATGCTGATGGGCAGGATGTAAATTCCCAACAGCCACTCGGGAGAAGTGTATGGTGTTTCCTGAAACATATAAAAAACAGAGCAACAGAGCCTAGGGCACTTCCACTTATGGTCCTATAGCTTAGGGAAATGAAAATCAAAAAGACACAGTCACCCCAATGTTTGGGATGGCTCTGTTTACAAGAACCTCGTTTACGGTACAAGTTCAATATCGCAGAAAGTGAAAAATGGATGAAGAAATTGTGGTACTTACGTACAATGCAATATCACTCAGCAATGACATCTATGTCATCAGGTCCGTAGCAGCATAATGAGTGGATTCAGGTATGATGATTCTAACTGAAATAAGTCACGCAGAAAAAGGAACATCATAAGCTATCACTAATACACGGAATGTAAACTTGGCTACACAGGAACTGGATTACAAAACAGAACAGGGTCTCAAATTTAGAAAACCAACTTATGCTTGCTTAAGGGGAAAGGTGAGTTGGGGTGCTGCATAAAACCAGAGATTGAAATGAGCACAGATAAAGTTCCTTAAGCCAAATATGGAATAGACAAGAGCTACTCCTTGCTCAACGAAATGGACTCAACACCCCATATTAAACACCTAAGAATGTACCTGACTAGTAAGTATCTTAAAACCTATGGATTGCTATGTCTCCGAAAGAGAATCAAGCATGTGTACAGGGGCATAAACGCAGCAGTGATAGGATTGGAGAGGTTCGGTGAGCAAATGAAGACCCTTTGAAGTCATATTGCACGGTACCCATTCCACGGGTCTCAACTCTCCAGGTTTAGAGGATTATTCCTTCAGCTAAAACATGCATGTGGAACCCAGAGTATGATCAACCGTGTGATCGGGAGACGTGTTCAAATATGTCTCCGTTCTCATCCCCTGGGACTCGGGTGCAACATTCCAGACGCTTTACTAACACTCTCCCGACTTGGAGAGTCAGGGCCTTTAACCTCCTGTTTGGCCCAGTTTGCAATTTCTGCGGAAGATGAACAGGAATAGGGAGAACCAATGAGAGACTAGCTGGAGGTGTCTGGACGGGCAAATTTAACTCTCATTTCCCACCAGGAAGAGGAATTAACCAAAGGCTCAGCGTGCCGTGCCGGAACCACATTAGGGCCTGAAGCAATCCTGCGGTGTTGCGGCCAGCTCACAAGAAAGCGAGTTGAAGAAAGGAGCTCAGGGGCACTGTAATTCACAAACCTGCAGAGTTATTAATGACAGCTATCGTCCAAAAATATACTGAAGTAAGGCTGCCAAGAGGACTTGAAAGCGGGGCAGAATTGCAGGAAACCGATTTCAGGAGGTAGACTGGAATTGCATTGAAAGCATAGGAAAAGAGGCAGAACGTCCACAATGATGCACTTGGCCAAAAAGGGCGTATGCGTTTTTTCCTGAATATATTCAGGAAAAAACGAATGCGCCCTTTTTGGCCAACCAAGCAAGCTTGCAAAGGAAATCTGCACTACAATGAAGTCTCACTTCCCCCCGGTCAAAAGGGCCATCTGAAAAAAGTGTAAAATCCAGAAAGGCAGGAAAGGCCATGGAGAACTGGGAGCCTTGTTATGCTGATGGGCGGGATGTAAATTGCCAACAGCCACTGGGGAGAAGTGTATGGTGTTTCCTGAAACATCTAAAAAACAAAGCAACAGAGCCTAGGGCACTTCCACTTATGGTCCTATAGCTTAGGGAAATGAAAATCAAAAAGACACAGCCACCCCAAAGTTTGGGACGGCTCTGTTTACAAGAACCTCGTTTACGGTACAAGTTCAATATCGCAGAAAGTGAAAAATGGATGAAGAAGTTGTGGTACTTACGTACAATGCAATATCACTCAGCAATGACATCTATGTCATCAGGCCCGTAGCAGCATAATGAGTGCATTCAGGTATGATGATTCTAACTGAAAGAAGTCACACAGAAAAAGAAACATCATAAGATATCACTAATACACGGAATGTAAACTTGGCTACACAGGAACTGGATTACAAAACAGAACAGGGTCTCAAATTTAGAAAACCAACTTATGCTTGCTTAAGGGGAAAGGTGAGTTGGGGTGCTGCATAAAACCAGAGATTGAAATGAGCACAGATAAAGTTCCTTAAGCCAAATATGGTATAGACAAGAGCTACTCCTTGCTCAACGAAATGGACTCAACACCCCATATTAAACGCCTAAGAATGTACCTGACTAGTAAGTATCTTAAAACCTATGGATTGCTATGTCTCCGAAAGAGAATCAAGCGTGTGTACAGGGGCATAAACGCAGCAGTGATAGGATTGGAGAGGTTCGGTGAGCAAATGAAGACCCTTTGAAGTCATATTGCATGGTACCCATTCCACGGGTCTCAACTCTCCAGGTTTAAGGGATTCTTCCTTCAGCTAAAACATGCATGTGGAACCCAGAGTATGATCAACCGTGTGATCGGGAGACGTGTTCAAATATGTCTCCGTTCTCGTCACCTGGTACTCGGGTGCAACATTCCAGACGCTTTACTAACACTCTCCCGACTTGGAGAGTCAGTGCCTTTAACCTCCTGTTTGGCCCAGTTTGCAATTTCTGTGGAAGATGAACAGGAATAGGGAGAACCAATGAGAGACTAGCTGGAGGTGTCTGGACGGGCAAATTTAACTCTCATTTCCCACCAGGAAGAGGAATTAACCAAAGGCTCAGCGTGCCGTGCCGGAACCACATTAGGGCCTAAAGCAATCCTGCGGTGTTGCGGCCAGCTCACAAGAAAGCGAGTTGAAGAAAGGAGCTCAGGGGCACTGTAATTCACAAACCTGCAGAGTTATTAATGACAGCTATCGTCCAAAAATATACTGAAGTAAGGCTGCCAAGAGGACTTGAAAGCGGGGCAGAATTGCAGGAAACCGATTTCAGGAGGTAGACTGGAATTGCATTGAAAGCATAGGAAAAGAGGCAGAACGTCCACAATGATGCACTTGGCCAAAAAGGGCGTATGCGTTTTTTCCTGAATATATTCAGGAAAAAACGCATACGCCCTTTTTGGCCAACCAAGCAAGCTTGCAAAGGAAATCTGCACTACAATGAAGTCTCACTTCCCCCCGGTCAAAAGGGCCATCTGAAAAAAGTGTAAAATCCAGAAAGGCAGGACAGGCCATGGAGAACTGGGAGCCTTGTTATGCTGATGGGCTGGATGTAAATTGCCAACAGACACTCGGGAGAAGTGTATGGTGTTTCCTGAAACATCTAAAAAACAAAGCAACAGAGCCTAGGGCACTTCCACTTATGGTCCTATAGCTTAGGGAAATGAAAATCAAAAAGACACAGCCACCCCAAAGTTTGGGACGGCTCTGTTTACAAGAACCTCGTTTACGGTACAAGTTCAATATCGCAGAAAGTGAAAAATGGATGAAGAAGTTGTGGTACTTACGTACAATGCAATATCACTCAGCAATGACATCTATGTCATCAGGCCCGTAGCAGCATAATGAGTGGATTCAGGTATGATGATTCTAACTGAAATAAGTCACGCAGAAAAAGAAACATCATAAGATATCACTAATACACGGAATGTAAACTTGGCTACACAGGAACTGGATTACAAAACAGAACAGGGTCTCAAATTTAGAAAACCAACTTATGCTTGCTTAAGGGGAAAGGTGAGTTGGGGTGCTGCATAAAACCAGAGATTGAAATGAGCACAGATAAAGTTCCTTAAGCCAAATATGGAATAGACAAGAGCTACTCCTTGCTCAACGAAATGGACTCAACACCCCATATTAAACGCCTAAGAATGTACCTGACTAGTAAGTATCTTAAAACCTATGGATTGCTATGTCTCCGAAAGAGAATCAAGCGTGGGTACAGGGGCATAAACGCAGCAGTGATAGGATTGGAGAGGTTCGGTGAGCAAATGAAGACCCTTTGAAGTCATATTGCATGGCACCCATTCCACGGGTCTCAAATCTCCAGGTTTAAGGGATTCTTCCTTCAGCTAAAACATGCATGTGGAACCCAGAGTATGACCAACCGTGTGATCGGGAGACGTGTTCAAATATGTCTCCGTTCTCATCCCCTGGTACTCGGGTGCAACATTCCAGACGCTTTACTAACACTCTCCTGACTTGGAGAGTCAGTGCCTTTAACCTCCTGTTTGGCCCAGTTTGCAATTTCTGCGGAAGATGAACAGGAATAGGGAGAACCAATGAGAGACTAGCTGGAGGTGTCTGGACGGGCAAATTTAACTCTCATTTCCCACCAGTAAGAGGAATTAACCAAAGGCTCAGCGTGCCATGCCGGAACCAGATTAGGGCCTGAAGCAATCCTGCGGTGTTGCGGCCAGCTCACAAGAAAGCGAGTTGAAGAAAGGAGCTCAGGGGCACTGTAATTCACAAACCTGCAGAGTTATTAATGACAGCTATCGTCCAAAAATATACTGAAGTAAGGCTGCCAAGAGGACTTGAAAGCGGGGCAGAATTGCAGGAAACCGATTTCAGGAGGTAGACTGGAATTGCATTGAAAGCATAGGAAAAGAGGCAGAACGTCCACAATGATGCACTTGGCCAAAAAGGGCGTATGCGTTTTTTCCTGAATATATTCAGGAAAAAACGCATACGCCCTTTTTGGCCAACCAAGCAAGCTTGCAAAGGAAATCTGCACTACAATGAAGTCTCACTTCCCCCCGGTCAAAAGGGCCATCTGAAAAAAGTGTAAAATCCAGAAAGGCAGGACAGGCCATGGAGAACTGGGAGCCTTGTTATGCTGATGGGCGGGATGTAAATTGCCAACAGACACTCGGGAGAAGTGTATGGTGTTTCCTGAAACATCTAAAAAACAAAGCAACAGAGCCTAGGGCACTTCCACTTATGGTCCTATAGCTTAGGGAAATGAAAATCAAAAAGAGACAGCCACCCCAAAGTTTGGGATGGCTCTGTTTACAAGAACCTCGTTTACGGTACAAGTTCAATATCGCAGAAAGTGAAAAATGGATGAAGAAGTTGTGGTACTTACGTACAATGCAATATCACTCAGCAATGACATCTATGTCATCAGGCCCGTAGCAGCATAATGAGTGGATTCAGGTATGATGATTCTAACTGAAATAAGTCACGCAGAAAAAGAAACATCATAAGATATCACTAATACACGGAATGTAAACTTGGATACACAGGAACTGGATTACAAAACAGAACAGGGTCTCAAATTTAGAAAACCAACATATGCTTGCTTAAGGGGAAAGGTGAGTTGGGGTGCTGCATAAAACCAGAGATTGAAATGAGCACAGATAAAGTTCCTTAAGCCAAATATGGAATAGACAAGAGCTACTCCTTGCTCAACGAAATGGACTCAACACCCCATATTAAAGGCCAAAGAATGTACCTGACTAGTAAGTATCTTAAAACCTATGGATTGCTATGTCTCCGAAAGAGAATCAAGCGTGTGTACAGGGGCATAAACGCAGCAGTGATAGGATTGGAGAGGTTCGGTGAGCAAATGAAGACCCTTTGAAGTCATATTGCACGGTACCCATTCCACGGGTCTCAACTCTCCAGGTTTAGAGGATTATTCCTTCAGCTAAAACATGCATGTGGAACCCAGAGTATGTTCAACCGTGTGATCGGGAGACGTGTTCAAATATGTCTCCGTTATCATCCCCTGGTACTCGGGTGCAACATTTCAGACGCTTTACTAACACTCTCCCGACTTGGAGAGTCAGTGCCTTTAACCTCCTGTTTGGCCCAGTTTGCAATTTCTGCGGAAGATGAACAGGAATAGGGAGAACCAATGAGAGACTAGCTGGAGGTGTCTGGACGGGCAAATTTAACTCTCATTTCCCACCAGGAAGAGGAATTAACCAAAGGCTCAGCGTACCGCGCCGGAACCAGATTAGGGCCTGAAGCCATCCTGCGGTGTTGCGGCCAGCTCACAAGAAAGCGAGTTGAAGAAAGGAGCTCAGGGGCACTGTAATTCACAAACCTGCAGAGTTATAAATGACAGCTATCGTCCAAAAATATACTGAAGTAAGGCTGCCAAGAGGACTTGAAAGCGGGGCAGAATTGCAGGAAACCGATTTCAGGAGGTAGACTGGAATTGCATTGAAAGCATAGGAAAAGAGGCAGAACGTCCACAATGATGCACTTGGCCAAAAAGGGCGTATGCGTTTTTTCCTGAATATATTCAGGAAAAAACGCATACGCCCTTTTTGGCCAACCAAGCAAGCTTGCAAAGGAAATCTGCACTACAATGAAGTCTCACTTCCCCCCGGTCAAAAGGGCCATCTGAAAAAAGTGTAAAATCCAGAAAGGCAGGACAGGCCATGGAGAACTGGGAGCCTTGTTATGCTGATGGGCGGGATGTAAATTGCTAACAGCCAATCGGGAGAAGTATATGGTGTTTCCTGAAACATCTAAAAAACAAAGCAACAGAGCCTAGGGCACTTCCACTTATGGTCCTATAGCTTAGGGAAATGAAAATCAAAAAGACACAGCCACCCCAAAGTTTGGGACGCCTCTGTTTACAAGAACCTCGTTTACGGTACAAGTTCAATATCGCAGAAAGTGAAAAATGGATGAAGAAGTTGTGGTACTTACGTACAATGCAATATCACTCAGCAATGACATCTATGTCATCAGGCCCGTAGCAGCATAATGAGTGGATTCAGGTATGATGATTCTAACTGAAAGAAGTCACACAGAAAAAGAAACATCATAAGATATCACTAATACACGGAATGTAAACTTGGCTACACAGGAACTGGATTACAAAACAGAACAGGGTCTCAAATTTAGAAAACCAACTTATGCTTGCTTAAGGGGAAAGGTGAGTTGGGGTGCTGCATAAAACCAGAGATTGAAATGAGCACAGATAAAGTTCCTTAAGCCAAATATGGAATAGACAAGAGCTACTCCTTGCTCAACGAAATGGACTCAACACCCCATATTAAACACCTAAGAATGTACCTGACTAGTAAGTATCTTAAAACCTATGGATTGCTATGTCTCCGAAAGAGAATCAAGCATGTGTACAGGGGCATAAACGCAGCAGTGATAGGATTGGAGAGGTTCAGTGAGCAAATGAAGACCCTTTGAAGTCATATTGCACGGTACCCATTCCACGGGTCTCAACTCTCCAGGTTTAGAGGATTATTCCTTCAGCTAAAACATGCATGTGGAACCCAGAGTATGATCAACCGTGTGATCGGGAGACGTGTTCAAATATGTCTCCGTTATCATCCCCTGGTACTCGGGTGCAACATTCCAGACGCTTTACTAACACTCTCCCGACTTGGAGAGTCAGTGCCTTTAACCTCCTGTTTGGCCCAGTTTGCAATTTCTGCGGAAGATGAACAGGAATAGGGAGAACCAATGAGAGACTAGCTGGAGGCGTCTGGAAGGGCAAATTTAACTCTCATTTCCCACCAGGAAGAGGAATTAACCAAAGGCTTAGTGTGCCGTGCCGGAACCACATTAGGGCCTGAAGCAATCCTGCGGTGTTGCGGCCAGCTCACAAGAAAGCGAGTTGAAGAAAGGAGCTCAGGGGCACTGTAATTCACAAACCTGCAGAGTTATAAATGACAGCTATCGTCCAAAAATATACTGAAGTAAAGCTGCCAAGAGGACTTGAAAGCGGGGCCGAATTGCAGGAAACCGATTTCAGGAGGTAGACTGGAATTGCATTGAAAGCATAGGAAAAGAGGCAGAACGTCCACAATGATGCACTTGGCCAAAAAGGGCATATGCGTTTTTCCTGAATATATTCAGGAAAAAACGCATACGCCCTTTTTGGCCAACCAAGCAAGCTTGCAAAGGAAATCTGCACTACAATGAAGTCTCACTTCCCCCCGGTCAAAAGGGCCATCTGAAAAAAGTGTAAAATCCAGAAAGGCAGGACAGGCCATGGAGAACTGGGAGCCTTGTTATGCTGATGGGCGGGATGTAAATTGCCAACAGCCACTCGGGAGAAGTGTATGGTATTTCCTGAAACATATAAAAAACAGAGCAACAGAGCCTAGGGCACTTCCACTTATGGTCCTATAGCTTAGGGAAATGAAAATCAAAAAGACACAGTCACCCCAATGTTTGGGATGGCTCTGTTTACAAGAACCTCGTTTACGGTACAAGTTCAATATCGCAGAAAGTGAAAAATGGATGAAGAAGTTGTGGTACTTACGTACAATGCGATATCACTCAGCAATGACATCTATGTCATCAGGTCCGTAGCAGCATAATGAGTGGATTCAGGTATGATGATTCTAACTGAAATAAGTCACGCAGAAAAAGGAACATCATAAGCTATCACTAATACACGGAATGTAAACTTGGCTACACAGGAACTGGATTACAAAACAGAACAGGGTCTCAAATTTAGAAAACCAACTTATGCTTGCTTAAGGGGAAAGGTGAGTTGGGGTGCTGCATAAAACCAGAGATTGAAATGAGCACAGATAAAGTTCCTTAAGCCAAATATGGAATAGACAAGAGCTACTCCTTGCTCAACGAAATGGACTCAACACCCCATATTAAACACCTAAGAATGTACCTGACTAGTAAGTATCTTAAAACCTATGGATTGCTATGTCTCCAAAAGAGAATCAAGCATGTGTACAGGGGCATAAGCGCAGCAGTGATAGGATTGGAGAGGTTCGGTGAGCAAATGAAGACCCTTTGAAGTCATATTGCACGGTACCCATTCCACGGGTCTCAACTCTCCAGGTTTAGAGGATTATTCCTTCAGCTAAAACATGCATGTGGAACCCAGAGTATGATCAACCGTGTGATCGGGAGACGTGTTCAAATATGTCTCCGTTCTCGTCACCTGGTACTCGGGTGCAACATTCCAGACGCTTTACTAACACTCTCCCGACTTGGAGAGTCAGTGCCTTTAACCTCCTGTTTGGCCCAGTTTGCAATTTCTGCGGAAGATGAACAGGAATAGGGAGAACCAATGAGAGACTAGCTGGAGGTGTCTGGACGGGCAAATTTAACTCTCATTTCCCACCAGGAAGAGGAATTAACCAAAGGCTCAGCGTGCCGTGCCGGAACCACATTAGAGCCTGAAGCAATCCTGCGGTGTTGCGGCCAGCTCACAAGAAAGCGAGTTGAAGAAAGGAGCTCAGGGGCACTGTAATTCACAAACCTGCAGAGTTATTAATGACAGCTATCGTCCAAAAATATACTGAAGTAAGGCTGCCAAGAGGACTTGAAAGCGGGGCAGAATTGCAGGAAACCGATTTCAGGAGGTAGACTGGAATTGCATTGAAAGCATAGGAAAAGAGGCAGAACGTCCACAATGATGCACTTGGCCAAAAAGGGCGTATGCGTTTTTTCCTGAATATATTCAGGAAAAAACGCATGCGCCCTTTTTGGCCAACCAAGCAAGCTTGCAAAGGAAATCTGCACTACAATGAAGTCTCACTTCCCCCCGGTCAAAAGGGCCATCTGAAAAAAGTGTAAAATCCAGAAAGGCAGGAAAGGCCATGGAGAACTGGGAGCCTTGTTATGCTGATGGGCGGGATGTAAATTGCCAACAGCCACTCGGGAGAAGTGTATGGTGTTTCCTGAAACATCTAAAAAACAAAGCAACAGAGCCCAGGGCACTTCCACTTATGGTCCTATAGCTTAGGGAAATGAAAATCAAAAAGACACAGCCACCCCAAAGTTTGGGACGGCTCTGTTTACAAGAACCTCGTTTACGGTACAAGTTCAATATCGCAGAAAGTGAAAAATGGATGAAGAAGTTGTGGTACTTACGTACAATGCAATATCACTCAGCAATGACATCTATGTCATCAGGCCCGTAGCAGCATAATGAGTGCATTCAGGTATGATGATTCTAACTGAAAGAAGTCACACAGAAAAAGAAACATCATAAGATATCACTAATACACGGAATGTAAACTTGGCTACACAGGAACTGGATTACAAAACAGAACAGGGTCTCAAATTTAGAAAACCAACTTATGCTTGCTTAAGGGGAAAGGTGAGTTGGGGTGCTGCATAAAACCAGAGATTGAAATGAGCACAGAGTAAATTCCTTAAGCCAAATATGGAATAGACAAGAGCTACACCTTGCTCAACGAAATGGACTCAACACCCCATATTAAACGCCTAAGAATGTACCTGACTAGTAAGTATCTTAAAACCTAAGGATTGCTATGTCTCCGAAAGGGAATCAAGCGTGTGTACAGGGGCATAAACGCAGCAGTGATAGGATTGGAGAGGTTCGGTGAGCAAATGAAGACCCTTTGAAGTCATATTGCATGGTACCCATTCCACGGGTCACAACTCTCCAGGTTTAAGGGATTCTTCCTTCAGCTAAAACATGCATGTGGAACCCAGAGTATGATCAACCGTGTGATCGGGAGACGTGTTCAAATATGTCTCCGTTCTCGTCCCCTGGTACTCGGGTGCAAAATTCCAGACGCTTTACTAACACTCTCCCGACTTGGAGAGTCAGTGCCTTTAACCTCCTGTTTGGCCCAGTTTGCAATTTCTGCGGAAGATGAACAGGAATAGGGAGAACCAATGAGAGACTAGCTGGAGGTGTCTGGACGGGCAAATTTAACTCTCATTTCCCACCAGGAAGAGGAATTAACCAAAGGCTCAGCGTGCCGTGCCGGAACCAGATTAGGGCCTGAAGCAATCCTGCGGTGTTGCGGCCAGCGCACAAGAAAGCGAGTTGAAGAAAGGAGCTCAGGGGCACTGTAATTCACAAACCTGCAGAGTTATAAATGACAGCTATCGTCCAAAAATATACTGAAGTAAGGCTGCCAAGAGGACTTGAAAGCGGGGCCGAATTGCAGGAAACCGATTTCAGGAGGTAGACTGGAATTGCATTTAAAGCATAGGAAAAGAGGCAGAACGTCCACAATGATGCACTTGGCCAAAAAGTGCGTATGCGTTTTTTCCTGAATATATTCAGGAAAAAACGCATGCGCCCTTTTTGGCCAACCAAGCAAGCTTGCAAAGGAAATCTGCACTACAATGAAGTCTCACTTCCCCCCGGTCAAAAGGGCCATCTGAAAAAAGTGTAAAATCCAGAAACGCAGGACAGGCCATGGAGAACTGGGAGCCTTGTTATGCTGATGGGCGGGATGTAAATTGCCAACAGCCACTCGGGAGAAGTGTATGGTGTTTCCTGAAACATCTAAAAAACAAAGCAACAGAGCCTAGGGCACTTCCACTTATGGTCCTATAGATTAGGGAAATGAAAATCAAAAAGACACAGCCACCACAAAGTTTGGGACGGCTCTGTTTACAAGAACCTCCTTTACGGTACAAGTTCAATATCGCAGAAAGTGAAAAATGGATGAAGAAGTTGTGGTACTTACGTACAATGCAATATCACTCAGCACTGACATCTATGTCATCAGGCCCGTAGCAGCATAATGAGTGGATTCAGGTATGATGATTCTACCTGAAATAAGTCACGCAGAAAAAGAAACATCATAAGATATCACTAATACACGGAATGTAAACTTGGCTACACAGGAACTGGATTACAAAACAGAACAGGGTCTCAAATTTAGAAAACCAACTTATGCTTGCTTAAGGGGAAAGGTGAGTTGGGGTGCTGCATAAAACCAGAGATTGATATGAGCACAGAGTATGTTCCTTAAGCCAAATATGGAATAAACAAGAGCTACTCCTTGCTCAACGAAATGGACTCAACACCCCATATTAAACGCCTAAGAATGTACCTGACTAGAAAGTATCTTAAAACCTATGGATTGCTATGTCTCCGAAAGAGAATCAAGCGTCTGTACAGGGGCATAAACGCAGCAGTGATAGGATTGGAGAGGTTCGGTGAGCAAATGAACACCCTTTGAAGTCATATTACATGGTACCCATTTCACGGGTCTCAACTCTCCAGGTTTAAGGGATTCTTCCTTCAGCTAAAACATGCATGTGGAACCCAGAGTATGATCAACCGTGTGATCGGGAAACGTGTTCAAATATGTCTCCGTTCTCGTCCCCTGGTACTCGGGTGCAACATTCCAGATGCTTTACTAACACTCTCCCGACTTGGAGAGTCAGTGCCTTTAACCTCCTGTTTGGCCTAGTTTGCAATTTCTTCGGAAGATGAACAGGAATAGGGAGAACCAATGAGAGACTAGCTGGAGGTGTCTGGACGGGCAAATTTAACTCTCATTTCCCACCAGGAAGAGGAATTAACCAAAGGCTCAGCGTGCCGTGCCGGAACCAGATTAGGGCCTGAAGCAATCCTGCGGTGTTGCGGCCAGCTCACAAGAAAGCGAGTTGAAGAAAGGAGCTCAGGGGCACTGTAATTCACAAACCTGCAGAGTTATAAATGACAGCTATCGTCCAAAAATATACTGAAGTAAGGCTGCCAAGAGGACTTGAAAGCGGGGCAGAATTGCAGGAAACCGATTTCAGGAGGTAGACTGGAATTGCATTTAAAGCATAGGAAAAGAGGCAGAACGTCCACAATGATGCACTTGGCCAAAAAGGGCGTATGCGTTTTTTCCTGAATATATTCAGGAAAGAACGCATACGCCCTTTTTGGCCAACCAAGCAAGCTTGCAAAGGAAATCTGCACTACAATGAAGTCTCACTTCCCCCCGGTCAAAAGGGCCATCTGAAAAAAGTGTAAAATCCAGAAAGGCAGGACAGGCCATGGAGAACTGGGAGCCTTGTTATGCTGATGGGCGGGATGTAAATTGCCAACAGCCACTCGGGAGAAGTGTATGGTGTTTCCTGAAACATCTAAAAAACAAAGCAACAGAGCCTAGGGCACTTCCACTTATGGTCCTATAGCTTAGGGAAATGAAAATCAAAAAGACACAGCCACCCGAAAGTTTGGGACGGCTCTGTTTACAAGAACCTCGTTTACGGTACAAGTTCAATATCGCAGAAAGTGAAAAATGGATGAAGAAGCTGTGGTACTTACGTACAATGCAATATCACTCAGCAATGACATCTATGTCATCAGGCCCGTAGCAGCATAATGAGTGGATTCAGGTATGATGATTCTAACTGAAATAAGTCACGCAGAAAAAGAAACATCATAAGATATCACTAATACACGGAATGTAAACTTGGCTACACAGGAACTGGATTCCAAAACAGAACAGGGTCTCAAATTTAGAAAACCAACTTATGCTTGCTTAAGGGGAAAGGTGAGTTGGGGTGCCGCATAAAACCAGAGATTGAAATGAGCACAGATAAAGCTCCTTAAGCCAAATATGGAATAGACAAGAGCTACTCCTTGCTCAACGAAATGGACTCAACACCCCATATTAAACGCCTCAGAATGTACCTGACTAGTAAGTATCTTAAAACCTATGGATTGCTATGTCTCCGAAAGAGAATCAAGCGTGTGTACAGGGGCATAAACGCAGCAGTGATAGGATTGGAGAGGTTCGGTGAGCAAATGAAGACCCTCTGAAGTCATATTGCATGGTACCCATTCCAGGGGTCTCAACTCTCCAGGTTTAAGGGATTCTTCCTTCAGCTAAAACATGCATGTGGAACCCAGAGTATGATCAACCGTGTGATCGGCAGACGTGTTCAAATATGTCTCCGTTCTCGTCCCCTGGTACTCGGGTGCAACATTCCAGACGCTTTACTAACACTCTCCTGACTTGGAGAGTCAGTGCCTTTAACCTCCTGTTTGGCCCAGTTTGCAATTTCTGCGGAAGATGAACAGGAATAGGGAGAACCAATGAGAGACTAGGTGGAGGTGTCTGGACGGGCAAATTTAACTCTCATTTCCCACCAGGAAGAGGAATTAACCAAAGGCTCAGCGTGCCATGCCGGAACCAGATTAGGGCCTGAAGCAATCCTGCGGTGTTGCGGCCAGCTCACAAGAAAGCGAGTTGAAGAAAGGAGCTCCGGGACACTGTAATTCACAAACCTGCAGAGTTATAAATGACAGCTATCGTCCAAAAATATACTGAAGTAAGGCTGCCAAGAGGACTCGAAAGCGGGGCCGAATTGCAGGAAACCGATTTCAGGAGGTAGATTGGAATTGCATTGAAAGCATAGGAAAAGAGGCAGAACGTCCACAATGATGCACTTGGCCAAAAAGGGCGTATGCGTTTTTTCCTGAATATATTCAGGAAAAAACGCATGCGCTCTTTTTGGCCAACCAAGCAAACTTGCAAAGGAAATCTGCACTACAATGAAGTCTCACTTCCCCTCGGTCAAAAGGGCCATCTGAAAAAAGTGTAAAATCCAGAAAGGCAGGACAGGCCATGGAGAACTGGGAGCCTTGTTATGCTGATGGGCGGGATGTAAATTGCCAACAGCCACTCGGGAGAAGTGTATGGTGTTTCCTGAAACATCTAAAAAACAAAGCAACAGAGCCTAGGGCACTTCCACTTATGGTCCTATAGCTTAGGGAAATGAAAATCAAAAAGACACAGCCACCCCAAAGTTTGGGACGGCTCTGTTTACAAGAACCTCGTTTACGGTACAAGTTCAATATCGCAGAAAGTGAAAAATGGATGAAGAAGTTGTGGTACTTACGTACAATGCAATATCACTCAGCAATGACATCTATGTCATCAGGCCCGTAGCAGCATAATGAGTGGATTCAGGTATGATGATTCTACCTGAAATAAGTCACGCAGAAAAAGAAACATCATAAGAAATCACTAATACACGGAATGTAAACTTGGCTACACAGGAACTGGATTACAAAACAGAACAGGGTCTCAAATTTAGAAAACCAACTTATGCTTGCTTAAGGGGAAAGGTGAGTTGGGGTACTGCATAAAACCAGAGATTGAAATGAGCACAGAGTAAATTCCTTAAGCCAAATATGGAATAGACAAGAGCTACACCTTGCTCAACGAAATGGACTCAACACCCCATATTAAACGCCTAAGAATGTACCTGACTAGTAAGTATCTTAAAACCTAAGGATTGCTATGTCTCTGAAAGGGAATCAAGCGTGTGTACAGGGGCATAAACGCAGCAGTGATAGGATTGGAGAGGTTCGGTGAGCAAATGAAGACCCTTTGAAGTCATATTGCATGGTACCCATTCCACGGGTCACAACTCTCCAGGTTTAAGGGATTCGTCCTTCAGCTAAAACATGCATGTGGAACCCAGAGTATGATCAACCGTGTGATCGGGAGACGTGTTCAAATATGTCTCCGTTCTCGTCCCCTGGTACTCGGGTGCAACATTCCAGACGCTTTACTAACACTCTCCCGACTTGGAGAGTCAGTGCCTTTAACCTCCTGTTTGGCCCAGTTTGCAATTTCTGCGGAAGATGAACAGGAATAGGGAGAACCAATGAGAGACTAGCTGGAGGTGTCTGGACGGGCAAATTTAACTCTCATTTCCCACCAAGAAGAGGAATTAACCCAAGGCTCAGCGTGCCGTGCCGGAACCAGATTAGGGCCTGAAGCAATCCTGCGGTGTTGCGGCCAGCTCACAAGAAAGCGAGTTGAAGAAAGGAGCTCAGGGGCACTGTAATTCACAAACCTGCAGAGTTATAAATGACAGCTATCGTCCAAAAATATACTGAAGTAAGGCTGCCAAGAGGACTCGAAAGCGGGGCCGAATTGCAGGAAACCGATTTCAGGAGGTAGACTGGAATTGCATTGAAAGCATAGGAAAAGAGGCAGAACGTCCACAATGATGCACTTGGCCAAAAAGGGCGTATGCGTTTTTTCCTGAATATATTCAGGAAAAAACGCATGCGCCCTTTTTGGCCAACCAAGCAAGCTTGCAAAGGAAATCTGCACTACAATGAAGTCTCACTTCCCCCCGGTCAAAAGGGCCATCTGAAAAAAGTGTAAAATCCAGAAACGCAGGACAGGCCATGGAGAACTGGGAGCCTTGTTATGCTGATGGGCGGGATGTAAATTGCCAACAGCCACTCGGGAGAAGTGTATGGTGTTTCCTGAAACATCTAAAAAACAAAGCAACAGAGCCTAGGGCACTTCCACTTATGGTCCTATAGATTAGGGAAATGAAAATCAAAAAGACACAGCCACCACAAAGTTTGGGACGGCTCTGTTTACAAGAACCTCCTTTACGGTACAAGTTCAATATCGCAGAAAGTGAAAAATGGATGAAGAAGTTGTGGTACTTACGTACAATGCAATATCACTCAGCACTGACATCTATGTCATCAGGCCCGTAGCAGCATAATGAGTGGATTCAGGTATGATGATTCTACCTGAAATAAGTCACGCAGAAAAAGAAACATCATGAGATATCACTAATACACGGAATGTAAACTTGGCTACACAGGAACTGGATTACAAAACAGAACAGGGTCTCAAATTTAGAAAACCAACTTATGCTTGCTTAAGGGGAAAGGTGAGTTGGGGTGCTGCATAAAACCAGAGATTGATATGAGCACAGAGTATGTTCCTTAAGCCAAATATGGAATAGACAAGAGCTACACCTTGCTCAACGAAATGGACTCAACACCCCATATTAAACGCCTAAGAATGTACCTGACTAGTAAGTATCTTAAAACCTATGGACTGCTATGTCTCCGAAAGGGAATCAAGCGTGTGTACAGGGGCATAAACGCAGCAGTGATAGGATTGGAGAGGTTCGGTGAGCAAATGAAGACCCTTTGAAGTCATATTGCATGGTACCCATTCCACGGGTCTCAACTCTCCAGGTTTAAGGGATTCTTCCTTCAGCTAAAACATGCATGTGGAACCCAGAGTATGATCAACCATGTGATCGGGAGACGTGTTCAAATATGTCTCCGTTCTGGTCCCCTGGTACTCGGGTGCAACATTCCAGACGCTTTACTAACACTCTCCCGACTTGGAGAGTCAGTGCCTTTAACCTCCTGTTTGGCCCAGTTTGCAATTTCTGCGGAAGATGAACAGGAATAGGGAGAACCAATGAGAGACTAGCTGGAGGTGTCTGGACGGGCAAATTTAACTCTCATTTCCCACCAGGAAGAGGAATTAACCAAAGGCTCAGCGTGCCATGCCGGAACCAGATTAGGGCCTGAAGCAATCCTGCGGTGTTGCGGCCAGCTCACAAGAAAGCGAGTTGAAGAAAGGAGCTCAGGGGCACTGTAATTCACAAACCTGCAGAGTTATAAATGACAGCTATCGTCCAAAAATATACTGAAGTAAGGCTGCCAAGAGGACTTGAAAGCGGGGCCGAATTGCAGGAAACCGATTTCAGGAGGTAGACTGGAATTGCATTGAAAGCATAGGAAAAGAGGCAGAACGTCCACAATGATGCACTTGGCCAAAAAGGGCGTATGCGTTTTTTCCTGAATATATTCAGGAAAAAACGCATGCGCCCTTTTTGGCCAACCAAGCAAGCTTGCAAAGGAAATCTGCACTACAATGAAGTCTCACTTCCCCCCGGTCAAAAGGGCCATCTGAAAAAAGTGTAAAATCCAGAAAGGCAGGACAGGCCATGGAGAACTGGGAGCCTTGTTATGCTGATGGGCGGGATGTAAATTGCCAACAGCCACTCGGGAGAAGTGTATGGTGTTTCCTGAAACATCTAAAAAACAAAGCAACAGAGCCTAGGGCACTTCCACTTATGGTCCTATAGCTTAGGGAAATGAAAATCAAAAAGACACAGCCACCCCAAAGTTTGGGACGGCTCTGTTTACAAGAACCTCGTTTACGGTACAAGTTCAATATCGCAGAAAGTGAAAAATGGATGAAGAAGTTGTGGTACTTACGTACAATGCAATATCACTCAGCAATGACATCTATGTCATCAGGCCCGTAGCAGCATAATGAGTGGATTCAGGTATGATGATTCTACCTGAAATAAGTCACGCAGAAAAAGAAACATCATAAGATATCACTAATACACGGAATGTAAACTTGGCTACACAGAAACTGGATTACAAAACAGAACAGGGTCTCAAATTTAGAAAACCAACTTATGCTTGCTTAAGGGGAAAGGTGAGTTGGGGTACTGCATAAAACCAGAGATTGAAATGAGCACAGAGTAAATTCCTTAAGCCAAATATGGAATAGACAAGAGCTACACCTTGCTCAACGAAATGGACTCAACACCCCATATTAAACGCCTAAGAATGTACCTGACTAGTAAGTATCTTAAAACCTATGGATTGCTATGTCTCCGAAAGGGAATCAAGCGTGTGTACAGGGGCATAAACGCAGCAGTGATAGGATTGGAGAGGTTCAGTGAGCAAATGAAGACCCTTTGAAGTCATATTGCATGGTACCCATTCCACGGGTCACAACTCTCCAGGTTTAAGGGATTCTTCCTTCAGCTAAACCATGCATGTGGAACCCAGAGTATGATCAACCATGTGATCGGGAGACGTCTTCAAATATGTCTCCGTTCTCGTCCCCTGGTACTCGGGTGCAACATTCCAGACGCTTTACTAACACTCTCCCGACTTGGAGAGTCAGTGCCTTTAACCTCCTGTTTGGCCCAGTTTGCAATTTCTGCGGAAGATGAACAGGAATAGGGAGAACCAATGAGAGACTAGCTGGAGGTGTCTGGACGGGCAAATTTAACTCTCATTTCCCACCAAGAAGAGGAATTAACCAAAGTCTCAGCGTGCCTTGCCGGAACCAGATTAGGGCCTGAAGCAATCCTGCGGTGTTGCGGCCAGCGCAAAAGAAAGCGAGTTGAAGAAAGGAGCTCAGGGGCACTGTCATTCACAAACCTGCAGAGTTATAAATGACAGCTATCGTCCAAAAATATACTGAAGTAAGGCTGCCAAGAGGACTTGAAAGCGGGGCAGAATTGCAGGAAACCGATTTCAGGAGGTAGACTGGAATTGCATTGAAAGCATAGGAAAAGAGGCAGAACGTCCACAATGATGCACTTGGCCAAAAAGTGCGTATGCGTTTTTTCCTGAATATATTCAGGAAAAAACGCATGCGCCCTTTTTGGCCAACCAAGCAAGCTTGCAAAGGAAATCTGCACTACAATGAAGTCTCACTTCCCCCCGGTCAAAAGGGCCATCTGAAAAAAGTGTAAAATCCAGAAAGGCAGGACAGGCCATGGAGAACTGGGAGCCTTGTTATGCTGATGGGCGGGATGTAAATTGCCAACAGCCACTCTGGAGAAGTGTATGGTGTTTCCTGAAACATCTAAAAAACAAAGCAACAGAGCCTAGGGCACTTCCACTTATGGTCCTATAGATTAGGGAAATGAAAATCAAAAAGACACAGCTACCACAAAGTTTGGGACGGCTCTGTTTACAAGAACCTCCTTTACGGTACAAGTTCAATATCGCAGAAAGTGAAAAATGGATGAAGAAGTTGTGGTACTTACGTACAATGCAATATCACTCAGCACTGACATCTATCTCATCAGGCCCGTAGCAGCATAATGAGTGGATTCAGGTATGATGATTCTACCTGAAATAAGTCACGCAGAAAAAGAAACATCATAAGATATCACTAATACACGGAATGTAAACTTGGCTACACAGGAACTGGATTACAAAACAGAACAGGGTCTCAAATTTAGAAAACCAACTTATGCTTGCTTAAGGGGAAAGGTGAGTTGGGGTGCTGCATAAAACCAGAGATTGATATGAGCACAGAGTATGTTCCTTAAGCCAAATATGGAATAAACAAGAACTACTCCTTGCTCAACGAAATGGACTCAACACCCCATATTAAACGCCTAAGAATGTACCTGACTAGAAAGTATCTTAAAACCTATGGATTGCTATGTCTCCGAAAGAGAATCAAGCGTCTGTACAGGGGCATAAACGCAGCAGTGATAGGATTGGAGAGGTTCGGTGAGCAAATGAACACCCTTTGAAGTCATATTACATGGTACCCATTTCACGGGTCTCAACTCTCCAGGTTTAAGGGATTCTTCCTTCAGCTAAAACATGCATGTGGAACCCAGAGTATGATCAACCGTGTGATCGGGAGACGTGTTCAAATATGTCTCCGTTCTCGTCCCCTGGTACTCGGGTGCAACATTCCAGATGCTTTACTAACACTCTCCCGACTTGGAGAGTCAGTGCCTTTAACCTCCTGTTTGGCCTAGTTTGCAATTTCTTCGGAAGATGAACAGGAATAGGGAGAACCAATGAGAGACTAGCTGGAGGTGTCTGGACGGGCAAATTTAACTCTCATTTCCCACCAGGAAGAGGAATTAACCAAAGGCTCAGCATGCCGTGCCGGAACCAGATTAGGGCCTGAAGCAATCCTGCGGTGTTGCGGCCAGCTCACAAGAAAGCGAGTTGAAGAAAGGAGCTCAGGGGCACTGTAATTCACAAACCTGCAGAGTTATAAATGACAGCTATCGTCCAAAAATATACTGAAGTAAGGCTGCCAAGAGGACTTGAAAGCGGGGCAGAATTGCAGGAAACCGATTTCAGGAGGTAGACTGGAATTGCATTTAAAGCATAGGAAAAGAGGCAGAACGTCCACAATGATGCACTTGGCCAAAAAGGGCGTATGCGTTTTTTCCTGAATATATTCAGGAAAAAACGCATACGCCCTTTTTGGCCAACCAAGCAAGCTTGCAAAGGAAATCTGCACTACAATGAAGTCTCACTTCCCCCCGGTCATAAGGGCCATCTGAAAAAAGTGTAAAATCCAGAAAGGCAGGACAGGCCATGGAGAACTGGGAGCCTTGTTATGCTGATGGGCGGGATGTAAATTGCCAACAGCCACTCGGGAGAAGTGTATGGTGTTTCCTGAAACATCTAAAAAACAAAGCAACAGAGCCTAGGGCACTTCCACTTATGGTCCTATAGCTTAGGGAAATGAAAATCAAAAAGACACAGCCACCCGAATGTTTGGGACGGCTCTGTTTACAAGAACCTCGTTTACGGTACAAGTTCAATATCGCAGAAAGTGAAAAATGGATGAAGAAGCTGTGGTACTTACGTACAATGCAATATCACTCAGCAATGACATCTATGTCATCAGGCCCGTAGCAGCATAATGAGTGGATTCAGGTATGATGATTCTACCTGAAATAAGTCACACAGAAAAAGAAACATCATAAGATATCACTAATACACGGAATGTAAACTTGGCTACACAGGAACTGGATTACAAAACAGAACAGGGTCTCAAATTTAGAAAACCAACTTATGCTTGCTTAAGGGGAAAGGTGAGTTGGGGTACTGCATAAAACCAGAGATTGAAATGAGCACAGAGTAAATTCCTTAAGCCAAATATGGAATAGACAAGAGCTACACCTTGCTCAACGAAATGGACTCAACACCCCATATTAAACGCCTAAGAATGTACCTGACTAGTAAGTATCTTAAAACCTATGGACTGCTATGTCTCCGAAAGGGAATCAAGCGTGTGTACAGGGGCATAAACGCAGCAGTGATAGGATTGGAGAGGTTCGGTGAGCAAATGAAGACCCTTTGAAGTCATATTGCATGGTACCCATTCCACGGGTCTCAACTCTCCAGGTTTAAGGGATTCTTCCTTCAGCTAAAACATGCATGTGGAACCCAGAGTATGATCAACCATGTGATCGGGAGACGTGTTCAAATATGTCTCCGTTCTGGTCCCCTGGTACTCGGGTGCAACATTCCAGACGCTTTACTAACACTCTCCCGACTTGGAGAGTCAGTGCCTTTAACCTCCTGTTTGGCCCAGTTTGCAATTTCTGCGGAAGATGAACAGGAATAGGGAAAACCAATGAGAGACTAGCTGGAGGTGTCTGGACGGGCAAATTTAACTCTCATTTCCCACCAGGAAGAGGAATTAACCAAAGGCTCAGCATGCCATGCCGGAACCAGATTAGGGCCTGAAGCAATCCTGCGGTGTTGCGGCCAGCTCACAAGAAAGCGAGTTGAAGAAAGGAGCTCAGGGGCACTGTAATTCACAAACCTGCAGAGTTATAAATGACAGCTATCGTCCAAAAATATACTGAAGTAAGGCTGCCAAGAGGACTTGAAAGCGGGGCCGAATTGCAGGAAACCGATTTCAGGAGGTAGACTGGAATTGCATTGAAAGCATAGGAAAAGAGGCAGAACGTCCACAATGATGCACTTGGCCAAAAAGGGCGTATGCGTTTTTTCCTGAATATATTCAGGAAAAAACGCATGCGCCCTTTTTGGCCAACCAAGCAAGCTTGCAAAGGAAATCTGCACTACAATGAAGTCTCACTTCCCCCCGGTCAAAAGGGCCATCTGAAAAAAGTGTAAAATCCAGAAAGGCAGGACAGGCCATGGAGAACTGGGAGCCTTGTTATGCTGATGGGCGGGATGTAAATTGCCAACAGCCACTCGGGAGAAGTGTATGGTGTTTCCTGAAACATCTAAAAAACAAAGCAACAGAGCCTAGGGCACTTCCACTTATGGTCCTATAGCTTAGGGAAATGAAAATCAAAAAGACACAGCCACCCCAAAGTTTGGGACGGCTCTGTTTACAAGAACCTCGTTTACGGTACAAGTTCAATATCGCAGAAAGTGAAAAATGGATGAAGAAGTTGTGGTACTTACGTACAATGCAATATCACTCAGCAATGACATCTATGTCATCAGGCCCGTAGCAGCATAATGAGTGGATTCAGGTATGATGATTCTACCTGAAATAAGTCACGCAGAAAAAGAAACATCATAAGATATCACTAATACACGGAATGTAAACTTGGCTACACAGAAACTGGATTACAAAACAGAACAGGGTCTCAAATTTAGAAAACCAACTTATGCTTGCTTAAGGGGAAAGGTGAGTTGGGGTACTGCATAAAACCAGAGATTGAAATGAGCACAGAGTAAATTCCTTAAGCCAAATATGGAATAGACAAGAGCTACACCTTGCTCAACGAAATGGACTCAACACCCCATATTAAACGCCTAAGAATGTACCTGACTAGTAAGTATCTTAAAACCTATGGATTGCTATGTCTCCGAAAGGGAATCAAGCGTGTGTACAGGGGCATAAACGCAGCAGTGATAGGATTGGAGAGGTTCAGTGAGCAAATGAAGACCCTTTGAAGTCATATTGCATGGTACCCATTCCACGGGTCACAACTCTCCAGGTTTAAGGGATTCTTCCTTCAGCTAAACCATGCATGTGGAACCCAGAGTATGATCAACCGTGTGATCGGGAGACGTCTTCAAATATGTCTCCGTTCTCGTCCCCTGGTACTCGGGTGCAACATTCCAGACGCTTTACTAACACTCTCCCGACTTGGAGAGTCAGTGCCTTTAACCTCCTGTTTGGCCCAGTTTGCAATTTCTGCGGAAGATGAACAGGAATAGGGAGAACCAATGAGAGACTAGCTGGAGGTGTCTGGACGGGCAAATTTAACTCTCATTTCCCACCAAGAAGAGGAATTAACCAAAGTCTCAGCGTGCCTTGCCGGAACCAGATTAGGGCCTGAAGCAATCCTGCGGTGTTGCGGCCAGCGCACAAGAAAGCGAGTTGAAGAAAGGAGCTCAGGGGCACTGTCATTCACAAACCTGCAGAGTTATAAATGACAGCTATCGTCCAAAAATATACTGAAGTAAGGCTGCCAAGAGGACTTGAAAGCGGGGCAGAATTGCAGGAAACCGATTTCAGGAGGTAGACTGGAATTGCATTTAAAGCATAGGAAAAGAGGCAGAACGTCCACAATGATGCACTTGGCCAAAAAGTGCGTATGCGTTTTTTCCTGAATATATTCAGGAAAAAACGCATGCGCCCTTTTTGGCCAACCAAGCAAGCTTGCAAAGGAAATCTGCACTACAATGAAGTCTCACTTCCCCCCGGTCAAAAGGGCCATCTGAAAAAAGTGTAAAATCCAGAAAGGCAGGACAGGCCATGGAGAACTGGGAGCCTTGTTATGCTGATGGGCGGGATGTAAATTGCCAACAGCCACTCTGGAGAAGTGTATGGTGTTTCCTGAAACATCTAAAAAACAAAGCAACAGAGCCTAGGGCACTTCCACTTATGGTCCTATAGATTAGGGAAATGAAAATCAAAAAGACACAGCTACCACAAAGTTTGGGACGGCTCTGTTTACAAGAACCTCCTTTACGGTACAAGTTCAATATCGCAGAAAGTGAAAAATGGATGAAGAAGTTGTGGTACTTACGTACAATGCAATATCACTCAGCACTGACATCTATCTCATCAGGCCCGTAGCAGCATAATGAGTGGATTCAGGTATGATGATTCTACCTGAAATAAGTCACGCAGAAAAAGAAACATCATAAGGTATCACTAATACACGGAATGTAAACTTGGCTACACAGGAACTGGATTACAAAACAGAACAGGGTCTCAAATTTAGAAAACCAACTTATGCTTGCTTAAGGGGAAAGGTGAGTTGGGGTGCTGCATAAAACCAGAGATTGATATGAGCACAGAGTATGTTCCTTAAGCCAAATATGGAATAAACAAGAGCTACTCCTTGCTCAACGAAATGGACTCAACACCCCATATTAAACGCCTAAGAATGTACCTGACTAGAAAGTATCTTAAAACCTATGGATTGCTATGTCTCCGAAAGAGAATCAAGCGTCTGTACAGGGGCATAAACGCAGCAGTGATAGGATTGGAGAGGTTCGGTGAGCAAATGAACACCCTTTGAAGTCATATTACATGGTACCCATTTCACGGGTCTCAACTCTCCAGGTTTAAGGGATTCTTCCTTCAGCTAAAACATGCATGTGGAACCCAGAGTATGATCAACCGTGTGATCGGGAGACGTGTTCAAATATGTCTCCGTTCTCGTCCCCTGGTACTCGGGTGCAACATTCCAGATGCTTTACTAACACTCTCCCGACTTGGAGAGTCAGTGCCTTTAACCTCCTGTTTGGCCTAGTTTGCAATTTCTTCGGAAGATGAACAGGAATAGGGAGAACCAATGAGAGACTAGCTGGAGGTGTCTGGACGGGCAAATTTAACTCTCATTTCCCACCAGGAAGAGGAATTAACCAAAGGCTCAGCATGCCGTGCCGGAACCAGATTAGGGCCTGAA
Source organism: Globicephala melas (assembly GCF_963455315.2). Classification (NCBI taxonomy): domain Eukaryota; kingdom Metazoa; phylum Chordata; class Mammalia; order Artiodactyla; family Delphinidae; genus Globicephala; species Globicephala melas. The sequence continues at coordinate 1,112,725 of NW_027207239.1, read as the reverse complement.
GCAATCCTGCGGTGTTGCGGCCAGCTCACAAGAAAGCGAGTTGAAGAAAGGAGCTCAGGGGCACTGTAATTCACAAACCTGCAGAGTTATAAATGACAGCTATCGTCCAAAAATATACTGAAGTAAGGCTGCCAAGAGGACTTGAAAGCGGGGCAGAATTGCAGGAAACCGATTTCAGGAGGTAGACTGGAATTGCATTTAAAGCATAGGAAAAGAGGCAGAACGTCCACAATGATGCACTTGGCCAAAAAGGGCGTATGCGTTTTTTCCTGAATATATTCAGGAAAAAACGCATACGCCCTTTTTGGCCAACCAAGCAAGCTTGCAAAGGAAATCTGCACTACAATGAAGTCTCACTTCCCCCCGGTCATAAGGGCCATCTGAAAAAAGTGTAAAATCCAGAAAGGCAGGACAGGCCATGGAGAACTGGGAGCCTTGTTATGCTGATGGGCGGGATGTAAATTGCCAACAGCCACTCGGGAGAAGTGTATGGTGTTTCCTGAAACATCTAAAAAACAAAGCAACAGAGCCTAGGGCACTTCCACTTATGGTCCTATAGCTTAGGGAAATGAAAATCAAAAAGACACAGCCACCCGAAAGTTTGGGACGGCTCTGTTTACAAGAACCTCGTTTACAGTACAAGTTCAATATCGCAGAAAGTGAAAAATGGATGAAGAAGCTGTGGTACTTACGTACAATGCAATATCACTCAGCAATGACATCTATGTCATCAGGCCCGTAGCAGCATAATGAGTGGATTCAGGTATGATGATTCTACCTGAAATAAGTCACACAGAAAAAGAAACATCATAAGATATCACTAATACACGGAATGTAAACTTGGCTACACAGGAACTGGATTACAAAACAGAACAGGGTCTCAAATTTAGAAAACCAACTTATGCTTGCTTAAGGGGAAAGGTGAGTTGGGGTACTGCATAAAACCAGAGATTGAAATGAGCACAGAGTAAATTCCTTAAGCCAAATATGGAATAGACAAGAGCTACACCTTGCTCAACGAAATGGACTCAACACCCCATATTAAACGCCTAAGAATGTACCTGACTAGTAAGTATCTTAAAACCTATGGACTGCTATGTCTCCGAAAGGGAATCAAGCGTGTGTACAGGGGCATAAACGCAGCAGTGATAGGATTGGAGAGGTTCGGTGAGCAAATGAAGACCCTTTGAAGTCATATTGCATGGTACCCATTCCACGGGTCTCAACTCTCCAGGTTTAAGGGATTCTTCCTTCAGCTAAAACATGCATGTGGAACCCAGAGTATGATCAACCATGTGATCGGGAGACGTGTTCAAATATGTCTCCGTTCTGGTCCCCTGGTACTCGGGTGCAACATTCCAGATGCTTTACTAACACTCTCCCGACTTGGAGAGTCAGTGCCTTTAACCTCCTGTTTGGCCCAGTTTGCAATTTCTGCGGAAGATGAACAGGAATAGGGAGAACCAATGAGAGACTAGCTGGAGGTGTCTGGACGGGCAAATTTAACTCTCATTTCCCACCAGGAAGAGGAATTAACCAAAGGCTCAGCGTGCCATGCCGGAACCAGATTAGGGCCTGAAGCAATCCTGCGGTGTTGCGGCCAGCTCACAAGAAAGCGAGTTGAAGAAAGGAGCTCAGGGGCACTGTAATTCACAAACCTGCAGAGTTATAAATGACAGCTATCGTCCAAAAATATACTGAAGTAAGGCTGCCAAGAGGACTTGAAAGCGGGGCCGAATTGCAGGAAACCGATTTCAGGAGGTAGACTGGAATTACATTGAAAGCATAGGAAAAGAGGCAGAACGTCCACAATGATGCACTTGGCCAAAAAGGGCGTATGCGTTTTTTCCTGAATATATTCAGGAAAAAACGCATGCGCCCTTTTTGGCCAACCAAGCAAGCTTGCAAAGGAAATCTGCACTACAATGAAGTCTCACTTCCCCCCGGTCAAAAGGGCCATCTGAAAAAAGTGTAAAATCCAGAAAGGCAGGACAGGCCATGGAGAACTGGGAGCCTTGTTATGCTGATGGGCGGGATGTAAATTGCCAACAGCCACTCGGGAGAAGTGTATGGTGTTTCCTGAAACATCTAAAAAACAAAGCAACAGAGCCTAGGGCACTTCCACTTATGGTCCTATAGCTTAGGGAAATGAAAATCAAAAAGACACAGCCACCCCAAAGTTTGGGACGGCTCTGTTTACAAGAACCTCGTTTACGGTACAAGTTCAATATCGCAGAAAGTGAAAAATGGATGAAGAAGTTGTGGTACTTACGTACAATGCAATATCACTCAGCAATGACATCTATGTCATCAGGCCCGTAGCAGCATAATGAGTGGATTCAGGTATGATGATTCTACCTGAAATAAGTCACGCAGAAAAAGAAACATCATAAGATATCACTAATACACGGAATGTAAACTTGGCTACACAGAAACTGGATTACAAAACAGAACAGGGTCTCAAATTTAGAAAACCAACTTATGCTTGCTTAAGGGGAAAGGTGAGTTGGGGTACTGCATAAAACCAGAGATTGAAATGAGCACAGAGTAAATTCCTTAAGCCAAATATGGAATAGACTAGAGCTACACCTTGCTCAACGAAATGGACTCAAAACCCCATATTAAACGCCTAAGAATGTACCTGACTAGTAAGTATCTTAAAACCTATGGATTGCTATGTCTCCGAAAGGGAATCAAGCGTGTGTACAGGGGCATAAACGCAGCAGTGATAGGATTGGAGAGGTTCAGTGAGCAAATGAAGACCCTTTGAAGTCATATTGCATGGTACCCATTCCACGGGTCACAACTCTCCAGGTTTAAGGGATTCTTCCTTCAGCTAAACCATGCATGTGGAACCCAGAGTATGATCAACCGTGTGATCGGGAGACGTCTTCAAATATGTCTCCGTTCTCGTCCCCTGGTACTCGGGTGCAACATTCCAGACGCTTTACTAACACTCTCCCGACTTGGAGAGTCAGTGCCTTTAACCTCCTGTTTGGCCCAGTTTGCAATTTCTGCGGAAGATGAACAGGAATAGGGAGAACCAATGAGAGACTAGCTGGAGGTGTCTGGACGGGCAAATTTAACTCTCATTTCCCACCAAGAAGAGGAATTAACCAAAGTCTCAGCGTGCCGTGCCGGAACCAGATTAGGGCCTGAAGCAATCCTGCGGTGTTGCGGCCAGCGCACAAGAAAGCGAGTTGAAGAAAGGAGCTCAGGGGCACTGTCATTCACAAACCTGCAGAGTTATAAATGACAGCTATCGTCCAAAAATATACTGAAGTAAGGCTGCCAAGAGGACTTGAAAGCGGGGCAGAATTGCAGGAAACCGATTTCAGGAGGTAGACTGGAATTGCATTGAAAGCATAGGAAAAGAGGCAGAACGTCCACAATGATGCACTTGGCCAAAAAGTGCGTATGCGTTTTTTCCTGAATATATTCAGGAAAAAACGCATGCGCCCTTTTTGGCCAACCAAGCAAGCTTGCAAAGGAAATCTGCACTACAATGAAGTCTCACTTCCCCCCGGTCAAAAGGGCCATCTGAAAAAAGTGTAAAATCCAGAAAGGCAGGACAGGCCATGGAGAACTGGGAGCCTTGTTATGCTGATGGGCGGGATGTAAATTGCCAACAGCCACTCAGGAGAAGTGTATGGTGTTTCCTGAAACATCTAAAAAACAAAGCAACAGAGCCTAGGGCACTTCCACTTATGGTCCTATAGATTAGGGAAATGAAAATCAAAAAGACACAGCCACCACAAAGTTTGGGACGGCTCTGTTTACAAGAACCTCCTTTACGGTACAAGTTCAATATCGCAGAAAGTGAAAAATGGATGAAGAAGTTGTGGTACTTACGTACAATGCAATATCACTCAGCACTGACATCTATCTCATCAGGCCCGTAGCAGCATAATGAGTGGATTCAGGTATGATGATTCTACCTGAAATAAGTCACGCAGAAAAAGAAACATCATAAGATATCACTAATACACGGAATGTAAACTTGGCTACACAGGAACTGGATTACAAAACAGAACAGGGTCTCAAATTTAGAAAACCAACTTATGCTTGCTTAAGGGGAAAGGTGAGTTGGGGTGCTGCATAAAACCAGAGATTGATATGAGCACAGAGTATGTTCCTTAAGCCAAATATGGAATAAACAAGAGCTACTCCTTGCTCAACGAAATGGACTCAACACCCCATATTAAACGCCTAAGAATGTACCTGACTAGAAAGTATCTTAAAACCTATGGATTGCTATGTCTCCGAAAGAGAATCAAGCGTCTATACAGGGGCATAAACGCAGCAGTGATAGGATTGGAGAGGTTCGGTGAGCAAATGAACACCCTTTGAAGTCATATTACATGGTACCCATTTCACGGGTCTCAACTCTCCAGGTTTAAGGGATTCTTCCTTCAGCTAAAACATGCATGTGGAACCCAGAGTATGATCAACCGTGTGATCGGGAGACGTGTTCAAATATGTCTCCGTTCTCGTCCCCTGGTACTCGGGTGCAACATTCCAGATGCTTTACTAACACTCTCCCGACTTGGAGAGTCAGTGCCTTTAACCTCCTGTTTGGCCTAGTTTGCAATTTCTTCGGAAGATGAACAGGAATAGGGAGAACCAATGAGAGACTAGCTGGAGGTGTCTGGACGGGCAAATTTAACTCTCATTTCCCACCAGGAAGAGGAATTAACCAAAGGCTCAGCATGCCGTGCCGGAACCAGATTAGGGCCTGAAGCAATCCTGCGGTGTTGCGACCAGCTCACAAGAAAGCGAGTTGAAGAAAGGAGCTCAGGGGCACTGTAATTCACAAACCTGCAGAGTTATAAATGACAGCTATCGTCCAAAAATATACTGAAGTAAGGCTGCCAAGAGGACTTGAAAGCGGGGCAGAATTGCAGGAAACCGATTTCAGGAGGTAGACTGGAATTGCATTTAAAGCATAGGAAAAGAGGCAGAACGTCCACAATGATGCACTTGGCCAAAAAGGGCGTATGCGTTTTTTCCTGAATATATTCAGGAAAAAACGCATACGCCCTTTTTGGCCAACCAAGCAAGCTTGCAAAGGAAATCTGCACTACAATGAAGTCTCACTTCCCCCCGGTCAAAAGGGCCATCTGAAAAAAGTGTAAAATCCAGAAAGGCAGGACAGGCCATGGAGAACTGGGAGCCTTGTTATGCTGATGGGCGGGATGTAAATTGCCAACAGCCACTCGGGAGAAGTGTATGGTGTTTCCTGAAACATCTAAAAAACAAAGCAACAGAGCCTAGGGCACATCCACTTATGGTCCTATAGATTAGGGAAATGAAAATCAAAAAGACACAGCCACCCGAAAGTTTGGGACGGCTCTGTTTACAAGAACCTCGTTTACGGTACAAGTTCAATATCGCAGAAAGTGAAAAATGGATGAAGAAGCTGTGGTACTTACGTACAATGCAATATCACTCAGCAATGACATCTATGTCATCAGGCCCGCAGCAGCATAATGAGTGGATTCAGGTATGATGATTCTACCTGAAATAAGTCACACAGAAAAAGAAACATCATAAGATATCACTAATACACGGAATGTAAACTTGGCTACACAGGAACTGGATTACAAAACAGAACAGGGTCTCAAATTTAGAAAACCAACTTATGCTTGCTTAAGGGGAAAAGTGAGTTGGGGTACTGCATAAAACCAGAGATTGAAATGAGCACAGAGTAAATTCCTTAAGCCAAATATGGAATAGACAAGAGCTACACCTTGCTCAACGAAATGGACTCAACACCCCATATTAAACGCCTAAGAATGTACCTGACTAGTAAGTATCTTAAAACCTATGGATTGCTATGTCTCCGAAAGGGAATCAAGCGTGTTTACAGGGGCATAAACGCAGCAGTGATAGGATTGGAGAGGTTCGGTGAGCAAATGAAGACCCTTTGAAGTCATATTGCATGGTACCCATTCCACGGGTCTCAACTCTCCAGGTTTAAGGGATTCTTCCTTCAGCTAAAACATGCATGTGGAACCCAGAGTATGATCAACCGTGTGATCGGGAGACGTGTTCAAATATGTCTCCGTTCTGGTCCCCTGGTACTCGGGTGCAACATTCCAGACGCTTTACTAACACTCTCCCGACTTGGAGAGTCAGTGCCTTTAACCTCCTGTTTGGCCCAGTTTGCAATTTCTGCGGAAGATGAACAGGAATAGGGAGAACCAATGAGAGACTAGCTGGAGGTGTCTGGACGGGCAAATTTAACTCTCATTTCCCACCAGGAAGAGGAATTAACCAAAGGCTCAGCGTGCCATGCCGGAACCAGATTAGGGCCTGAAGCAATCCTGCGGTGTTGCGGCCAGCTCACAAGAAAGCGAGTTGAAGAAAGGAGCTCAGGGGCACTGTAATTCACAAACCTGCAGAGTTATAAATGACAGCTATCGTCCAAAAATATACTGAAGTAAGGCTGCCAAGAGGACTTGAAAGCGGGGCCGAATTGCAGGAAACCGATTTCAGGAGGTAGACTGGAATTGCATTGAAAGCATAGGAAAAGAGGCAGAACGTCCACAATGATGCACTTGGCCAAAAAGGGCGTATGAGTTTTTTCCTGAATATATTCAGGAAAAAACGCATGCACCCTTTTTGTCCAACCAAGCAAGCTTGCAAAGGAAATCTGCACTACAATGAAGTCTCACTTCCCCCCGGTCAAAAGGGCCAACTGAAAAAAGTGTAAAATCCAGAAAGGCAGGACAGGCCATGGAGAACTGGGAGCCTTGTTATGCTGATGGGCGGGATGTAAATTGCCAACAGCCACTCGGGAGAAGTGTATGGTGTTTCCTGAAACATCTAAAAAACAAAGCAACAGAGCCTAGGGCACTTCCACTTATGGTCCTATAGCTTAGGGAAATGAAAATCAAAAAGACACAGCCACCCCAAAGTTTGGGACGGCTCTGTTTACAAGAACCTCGTTTACAGTACAAGTTCAATATCGCAGAAAGTGAAAAATGGATGAAGAAGTTGTGGTACTTACGTACAATGCAATATCACTCAGCAATGACATCTATGTCATCAGGCCCGTAGCAGCATAATGAGTGGATTCAGGTATGATGATTCTACCTGAAATAAGTCACGCAGAAAAAGAAACGTCATAAGATATCACTAATACACGGAATGTAAACTTGGCTACACAGGAACTGGATTACAAAACAGAACAGGGTCTCAAATTTAGAAAACCAACTTATGCTTGCTTAAGGGTAAAGGTGAGTTGGGGTACTGCATAAAACCAGAGATTGAAATGAGCACAGAGTAAATTCCTTAAGCCAAATATGGAATAGACAAGAGCTACACCTTGCTCAACGAAATGGACTCAACACCCCATATTAAACGCCTAAGAATGTACCTGACTAGTAAGTATCTTAAAACCTATGGATTGCTATGTCTCCGAAAGGGAATCAAGCGTGTGTACAGGGGCATAAACGCAGCAGTGATAGGATTGGAGAGGTTCAGTGAGCAAATGAAGACCCTTTGAAGTCATATTTCATGGTACCCATTCCACGGGTCACAACTCTCCAGGTTTAAGGGATTCTTCCTTCAGCTAAAACATGCATGTGGAACCCAGAGTATGATCAACCGTGTGATCGGGAGACGTGTTCAAATATGTCTCCGTTCTCGTCCCCTGGTACTCGGGTGCAACATTCCAGACGCTTTACTAACACTCTCCCGACTTGGAGAGTCAGTGCCTTTAACCTCCTGTTTGGCCCAGTTTGCAATTTCTGCGGAAGATGAACAGGAATAGGGAGAACCAATGAGAGACTAGCTGGAGGTGTCTGGACGGGCAAATTTAACTCTCATTTCCCACCAGGAAGAGGAATTAACCAAAGGCTCAGCGTGCCGTGCCAGAACCAGATTAGGGCCTGAAGCAATCCTGCGGTGTTGCGGCCAGCTCACAAGAAAGCGAGTTGAAGAAAGGAGCTCAGGGGCACTGTAATTCACAAACCTGCAGAGTTATAAATGACAGCTATCGTCCAAAAATATACTGAAGTAAGGCTGCCAAGAGGACTTGAAAGTGGGGCCGAATTGCAGGAAACCGATTTCAGGAGGTAGACTGGAATTGCATTTAAAGCATAGGAAAAGAGGCAGAACGTCCACAATGATGCACTTGGCCAAAAAGGGCGTATGCGTTTTTTCCTGAATATATTCAGGAAAAAACGCATACGCCCTTTTTGGCCAACCAAGCAAGCTTGCAAAGGAAATCTGCACTACAATGAAGTCTCACTTCCCCCCGGTCAAAAGGGCCGTCTGAAAAAAGTGTAAAATCCAGAAAGGCAGGACAGGCCATGGAGAACTGGGAGCCTTGTTATGCTGATGGGCGGGATGTAAATTGCCAACAGCCACTCAGGAGAAGTGTATGGTGTTTCCTGAAACATCTAAAAAACAAAGCAACAGAGCCTAGGGCACTTCCACTTATGGTCCTATAGATTAGGGAAATGAAAATCAAAAAGACACAGCCACCACAAAGTTTGGGACGGCTCTGTTTACAAGAACCTCCTTTACGGTACAAGTTCAATATCGCAGAAAGTGAAAAATGGATGAAGAAGTTGTGGTACTTACGTACAATGCAATATCACTCAGCACTGACATCTATGTCATCAGGCCCGTAGCAGCATAATGAGTGGATTCAGGTATGATGATTCTACCTGAAATAAGTCACGCAGAAAAAGAAACATCATAAGATATCACTAATACACGGAATGTAAACTTGGCTACACAGGAACTGGATTACAAAACAGAACAGGGTCTCAAATTTAGAAAACCAACTTATGCTTGCTTAAGGGGAAAGGTGAGTTGGGGTGCTGCATAAAACCAGAGATTGATATGAGCACAGAGTATGTTCCTTAAGCCAAATATGGAATAAACAAGAGCTACTCCTTGCTCAACGAAATGGACTCAACACCCCATATTAAACGCCTAAGAATGTACCTGACTAGAAAGTATCTTAAAACCTATGGATTGCTATGTCTCCGAAAGAGAATCAAGCGTCTGTACAGGGGCATAAACGCAGCAGTGATAGGATTGGAGAGGTTCAGTGAGCAAATGAACACCCTTTGAAGTCATATTACATGGTACCCATTTCACGGGTCTCAACTCTCCAGGTTTAAGGGATTCTTCCTTCAGCTAAAACATGCATGTGGAACCCAGAGTATGATCAACCGTGTGATCGGGAGACGTGTTCAAATATGTCTCCGTTCTCGTCCCCTGGTACTCGGGTGCAACATTCCAGATGCTTTACTAACACTCTCCCGACTTGGAGAGTCAGTGCCTTTAACCTCCTGTTTGGCCTAGTTTGCAATTTCTTCGGAAGATGAACAGGAATAGGGAGAACCAATGAGAGACTAGCTGGAGGTGTCTGGACGGGCAAATTTAACTCTCATTTCCCACCAGGAAGAGGAATTAACCAAAGGCTCAGCGTGCCGTGCCGGAACCAGATTAGGGCCTGAAGCAATCCTGCGGTGTTGCGGCCAGCTCACAAGAAAGCGAGTTGAAGAAAGGAGCTCAGGGGCACTGTAATTCACAAACCTGCAGAGTTATAAATGACAGCTATCGTCCAAAAATATACTGAAGTAAGGCTGCCAAGAGGACTTGAAAGCGGGGCCGAATTGCAGGAAACCGATTTCAGGAGGTAGACTGGAATTGCATTGAAAGCATAGGAAAAGAGGCAGAACGTCCACAATGATGCACTTGGCCAAAAAGGGCGTATGCGTTTTTTCCTGAATATATTCAGGAAAAAACGCATGCGCCCTTTTTGGCCAACCAAGCAAGCTTGCAAAGGAAATCTGCACTACAATGAAGTCTCACTTCCCCCCGGTCAAAAGGGCCATCTGAAAAAAGTGTAAAATCCAGAAAGGCAGGACAGGCCATGGAGAACTGGGAGCCTTGTTATGCTGATGGGCGGGATGTAAATTGCAAACAGCCACTCGGGAGAAGTGTATGGTGTTTCCTGAAACATCTAAAAAACAAAGCAACAGAGCCTAGGGCACTTCCACTTATGGTCCTATAGCTTAGGGAAATGAAAATCAAAAAGACACAGCCACCCCAAAGTTTGGGACGGCTCTGTTTACAAGAACCTCGTTTACAGTACAAGTTCAATATCGCAGAAAGTGAAAAATGGATGAAGAGGTTGTGGTACTTACGTACAATGCAATATCACTCAGCAATGACATCTATGTCATCAGGCCCGTAGCAGCATAATGAGTGCATTCAGGTATGATGATTCTACCTGAAATAAGTCACGCAGAAAAAGAAACATCATAAGATATCACTAATACACGGAATGTAAACTTGGCTACACAGGAACTGGATTACAAAACAGAACAGGGTCTCAAATTTAGAAAACCAACTTATGCTTGCTTAAGGGTAAAGGTGAGTTGGGGTACTGCATAAAACCAGAGATTGAAATGAGCACAGAGTAAATTCCTTAAGCCAAATATGGAATAGACAAGAGCTACACCTTGCTCAACGAAATGGACTCAACACCCCATATTAAACGCCTAAGAATGTACCTGACTAGTAAGTATCTTAAAACCTATGGATTGCTATGTCTCCGAAAGGGAATCAAGCGTGTATACAGGGGCATAAACGCAGCAGTGATAGGATTGGAGAGGTTCAGTGAGCAAATGAAGACGCTTTGAAGTCATATTGCATGGTACCCATTCCACGGGTCACAACTCTCCAGGTTTAAGGGATTTTTCCTTCAGCTAAAACATGCATGTGGAACCCAGAGTATGATCAACCGTGTGATCGGGAGACGTGTTCAAATATGTCTCCGTTCTCGTCCCCTGGTACTCGGGTGCAACATTCCAGACGCTTTACTAACACTCTCCCGACTTGGAGAGTCAGTGCCTTTAACCTCCTGTTTGGCCCAGTTTGCAATTTCTGCGGAAGAATAACAGGAATAGGGAGAACCAATGAGAGACTAGCTGGAGGTGTCTGGACGGGCAAATTTAACTCTCATTTCCCACCAGGAAGAGGAATTAACCAAAGGCTCAGCGTGCCGTGCCGGAACCAGATTAGGGCCTGAAGCAATCCTGCGGTGTTGCGGCCAGCTCACAAGAAAGCGAGTTGAAGAAAGGAGCTCAGGGGCACTGTAATTCACAAACCTGCAGAGTTATAAATGACAGCTATCGTCCAAAAATATACTGAAGTAAGGCTGCCAAGAGGACTTGAAAGCGGGGCAGAATTGCAGGAAACCGATTTCAGGAGGTAGACTGGAATTGCATTTAAAGCATAGGAAAAGAGGCAGAACGTCCACAATGATGCACTTGGCCTAAAAGTGCGTATGCGTTTTTTCCTGAATATATTCAGGAAAAAACGCATGCGCCCTTTTTGGCCAACCAAGCAAGCTTGCAAAGGAAATCTGCACTACAATGAAGTCTCACTTCCCCCCGGTCAAAAGGGCCATCTGAAAAAAGTGTAAAATCCAGAAAGGCAGGACAGGCCATGGATAACTGGGAGCCTTGTTATGCTGATGGGCGGGATGTAAATTGCCAACAGCCACTCGGGAGAAGTGTATGGTGTTTCCTGAAACATCTAAAAAACAAAGCAACAGAGCCTAGGGCACTTCCACTTATGGTCCTATAGCTTAGGGAAATGAAAATCAAAAAGACACAGCCACCCCAAAGTTTGGGACGGCTCTGTTTACAAGAACCTCGTTTACAGTACAAGTTCAATATCGCAGAAAGTGAAAAATGGATGAAGAAGTTGTGGTACTTACGTACAATGCAATATCACTCAGCAATGACATCTATGTCATCAGGCCCGTAGCAGCATAATGAGTGGATTCAGGTATGATGATTCTACCTGAAATAAGTCACGCAGAAAAAGAAACATCATAAGATATCACTAATACACGGAATGTAAACTTGGCTACACAGGAACTGGATTACAAAACAGAACAGGGTCTCAAATTTAGAAAACCAACTTATGCTTGCTTAAGGGGAAAGGTGAGTTGGGGTGCTGCATAAAACCAGAGATTGAAATGAGCACAGAGTAAGTTCCTTAAGCCAAATATGGAATAGACAAGAGCTACTCCTTCCTCAACGAAATGGACTCAACACCCCATATTAAACGCCTAAGAATGTACCTGACTTGTAAGTATCTTAAAACCTATGGATTGCTATGTCTCTGAAAGGGAATCAAGCGTGTGTACAGGGGCATAAACGCAGCAGTGATAGGATTGGAGAGGTTCGGTGAGCAAATGAAGACCCTTTGAAGTCATATTGCATGGTACCCATTCCACGGGTCTCAACTCTCCAGGTTTAAGGGATTCTTCCTTCAGCTAAACCATGCATGTGGAACCCAGAGTATGATCAACCGTGTGATCGGGAGACGTCTTCAAATATGTCTCCGTTCTCGTCCCCTGGTACTCGGGTGCAACATTCCAGATGCTTTACTAACACTCTCCCGACTTGGAGAGTCAGTGCCTTTAACCTCCTGTTTGGCCTAGTTTGCAATTTCTTCGGAAGATGAACAGGAATAGGGAGAAGCAATGAGAGACTAGCTGGAGGTGTCTGGACGGGCAAATTTAACTCTCATTTCCCACCAGGAAGAGGAATTAACCAAAGGCTCAGCGTACCGCGCCAGAACCAGATTAGGGCCTGAAGCCATCCTGCGGTGTTGCGGCCAGCTCACAAGAAAGCGAGTTGAAGAAAGGAGCTCAGGGGCACTGTAATTCACAAACCTGCAGAGTTATAAATGACAGCTATCGTCCAAAAATATACTGAAGTAAGGCTGCCAAGAGGACTTGAAAGCGGGGCAGAATTGCAGGAAACCGATTTCAGGAGGTAGACTGGAATTGCATTGAAAGCATAGGAAAAGAGGCAGAACGTCCACAATGATGCACTTGGCCAAAAAGGGCGTATGCGTTTTTTCCTGAATATATTCAGGAAAAAACGCATACGCCCTTTTTGGCCAACCAAGCAAGCTTGCAAAGGAAATCTGCACTACAATGAAGTCTCACTTCCCCCCGGTCATAAGGGCCATCTGAAAAAAGTGTAAAATCCAGAAATGCAGGACAGGCCATGGAGAACTGGGAGCCTTGTTATGCTGATGGGCGGGATGTAAATTGCCAACAGCCACTCGGGAGAAGTGTATGGTGTTTCATGAAACATCTAAAAAACAAAGCAACAGAGCCTAGGGCACTTCCACTTATGGTCCTATAGCTTAGGGAAATGAAAATCAAAAAGACACAGCCACCCGAAAGTTTGGGACGGCTCTGTTTACAAGAACCTCGTTTACGGTACAAGTTCAATATCGCAGAAAGTGAAAAATGGATGAAGAAGCTGTGGTACTTACGTACAATGCAATATCACTCAGCAATGACATCTATGTCATCAGGCCCGTAGCAGCATAATGAGTGGATTCAGGTATGATGATTCTACCTGAAATAAGTCACACAGAAAAAGAAACATCATAAGATATCACTAATACACGGAATGTAAACTTGGCTACACAGGAACTGGATTACAAAACAGAACAGGGTCTCAAATTTAGAAAACCAACTTATGCTTGCTTAAGGGGAAGGTGAGTTGGGGTACTGCATAAAACCAGAGATTGAAATGAGCACAGAGTAAATTCCTTAAGCCAAATATGGAATAGACAAGAGCTACACCTTGCTCAACGAAATGGACTCAACACCCCATATTAAACGCCTAAGAATGTACCTGACTAGTAAGTATCTTAAAACCTATGGATTGCTATGTCTCCGAAAGGGAATCAAGCGTGTGTACAGGGGCATAAACGCAGCAGTGATAGGATTGGAGAGGTTCGGTGAGCAAATGAAGACCCTTCGAAGTCATATTGCATGGTACCCATTCCACGGGTCACAACTCTCCAGGATTAAGGGATTCTTCCTTCAGCTAAAACATGCATGTGGAACCCAGAGTATGATCAACCGTGTGATCGGGAGACGTGTTCAAATATGTCTCCGTTCTCGTCCCCTGGTACTCGGGTGCAACATTCCAGACGCTTTACTAACACTCTCCCGACTTGGAGAGTCAGTGCCTTTAACCTCCTGTTTGGCCCAGTTTGCAATTTCTGCGGAAGATGAACAGGAATAGGGAGAACCAATGAGAGACTAGCTGGAGGTGTCTGGACGGGCAAATTTAACTCTCATTTCCCACCAGGAAGAGGAATTAACCAAAGGCTCAGCGTGCCATGCCGGAACCAGATTAGGGCCTGAAGCAATCCTGCGGTGTTGCGGCCAGCTCACAAGAAAGCGAGTTGAAGAAAGAAGCTCAGGGGCACTGTAATTCACAAACCTGCAGAGTTATAAATGACAGCTATCGTCCAAAAATATACTGAAGTAAGGCTGCCAAGAGGACTTGAAAGCGGGGCCGAATTGCAGGAAACCGATTTCAGGAGGTAGACTGGAATTGCATTGAAAGCATAGGAAAAGAGGCAGAACGTCCACAATGATGCACTTGGCCAAAAAGTGCGTATGCGTTTTTTCCTGAATATATTCAGGAAAAAACGCATGCGCCCTTTTTGGCCAACCAAGCAAGCTTGCAAAGGAAATCTGCACTACAATGAAGTTTCACTTCCCCCCGGTCAAAAGGGCCATCTGAAAAAAGTGTAAAACCCAGAAAGGCAGGACAGGCCATGGAGAACTGGGAGCCTTGTTATGCTGATGGGCGGGATGTAAATTGCCAACAGCCACTCGGGAGAAGTGTATGGTGTTTCCTGAAACATCTAAAAAACAAAGCAACAGAGCCTAGGGCACTTCCACTTATGGTCCTATAGCTTAGGGAAATGAAAATCAAAAAGACACAGCCACCCGAAAGTTTGGGACGGCTCTGTTTACAAGAACCTCGTTTACGGTACAAGTTCAATATCGCAGAAAGTGAAAAATGGAAGAAGAAGCTGTGGTACTTACGTACAATGCAATATCACTCAGCAATGACATCTATGTCATCAGGCCCGTAGCAGCATAATGAGTGGATTCAGGTATGATGATTCTACCTGAAATAAGTCACACAGAAAAAGAAACATCATAAGATATCACTAATACACGGAATGTAAACTTGGCTACACAGGAACTGGATTACAAAACAGAACAGGGTCTCAAATTTAGAAAACCAACTTATGCTTGCTTAAGGGGAAAGGTGAGTTGGGGTGCTGCATAAAACCAGAGATTGAAATGAGCACAGAGTAAGTTCCTTAAGCCAAATATGGAATAGACAAGAGCTACTCCTTGCTCAACGAAATGGACTCAACACCACATATTAAACGCCTAAGAATGTACCTGACTTGTAAGTATCTTAAAACCTATGGATTGCTATGTCTCTGAAAGGGAATCAAGCGTGTGTACAGGGGCATAAACACAGCAGTGATAGGATTGGAGAGGTTCGGTGAGCAAATGAACACCCTTTGAAGTCATATTGCATGGTACCCATTCCACGGGTCTCAACTCTCCAGGTTTAAGGGATTCTTCCTTCAGCTAAAACATGCATGTGGAACCCAGAGTATGATCAACCGTGTGATCGGCAGACGTGTTCAAATATGTCTCCGTTCTCGTCCCCTGGTACTCGGGTGCAACATTCCAGACGCTTTACTAACACTCTCCCGACTTGGAGAGTCAGTGCCTTTAACCTCCTGTTTGGCCCAGTTTGCAATTTCTGCGGAAGATGAACAGGAATAGGGAGAACCAATGAGAGACTAGCTGGAGGTGTCTGGACGGGCAAATTTAACTCTCATTTCCCACCAGGAAGAGGAATTAACCAAAGGCTCAGCGTGCCGTGCCGGAACCAGATTAGGGCCTGAAGCAATCCTGCGGTGTTGCGGCCAGCTCACAAGAAAGCGAGTTGAAGAAAGGAGCTCAGGGGCACTGTAATTCACAAACCTGCAGAGTTATAAATGACAGCTATCGTCCAAAAATATACTGAAGTAAGGCTGCCAAGAGGACTTGAAAGTGGGGCAGAATTGCAGGAAACCGATTTCAGGAGGTAGACTGGAATTGCATTGAAAGCATAGGAAAAGAGGCAGAACGTCCACAATGATGCACTTGGCCAAAAAGGGCGTATGCGTTTTTTCCTGAATATATTCAGGAAAAAACGCATGCGCCCTTTTTGGCCAACCAAGCAAGCTTGCAAAGGAAATCTGCACTACAATGAAGTCTCACTTCCCCCCGGTCAAAAGGGCCATCTGAAAAAAGTGTAAAATCCAGAAGGGCAGGACAGGCCATGGAGAACTGGGAGCCTTGTTATGCTGATGGGCGGGATGTAAATTGCCAACAGCCACTCGGGAGAAGTGTATGGTGTTTCCTGAAACATCTAAAAAACAAAGCAACAGAGCCTAGGGCACTTCCACTTATGGTCCTATAGATTAGGGAAATGAAAATCAAAAAGACACAGCCACCACAAAGTTTGGGACGGCTCTGTTTACAAGAACCTCCTTTACGGTACAAGTTCAATATCGCAGAAAGTGAAAAATGGATGAAGAAGTTGTGGTACTTACGTACAATGCAATATCACTCAGCACTGACATCTATGTCATCAGGCCCGTAGCAGCATAATGAGTGGATTCAGGTATGATGATTCTACCTGAAATAAGTCACGCAGAAAAAGAAACATCATAAGATATCACTAATACACGGAATGTAAACTTGGCTACACAGGAACTGGATTACAAAACAGAACAGGGTCTCAAATTTAGAAAACCAACTTATGCTTGCTTAAGGGGAAAGGTGAGTTGGGGTGCTGCATAAAACCAGAGATTGATATGAGCACAGAGTATGTTCCTTAAGCCAAATATGGAATAAACAAGAGCTACTCCTTGCTCAACGAAATGGACTCAACACCCCATATTAAACGCCTAAGAATGTACCTGACTAGAAAGTATCTTAAAACCTATGGATTGCTATGTCTCCGAAAGAGAATCAAGCGTGTGTACAGGGGCATAAACGCAGCAGTGATAGGATTGGAGAGGTTCGGTGAGCAAATGAAGACCCTTTGAAGTCATATTACATGGTACCCATTCCACGGGTCTCAACTCTCCAGGTTTAAGGGATTCTTCCTTCAGCTAAAACATGCATGTGGAACCCAGAGTATGATCAACCGTGTGATCGGGAGACTTCTTCAAATATGTCTCCGTTCTCGTCCCCTGGTACTAGGGTGCAACATTCCAGATGCTTTACTTACACTCTCCCGACTTGGAGAGTCAGTGCCTTTAACCTCCTGTTTGGCCTAGTTTGCAATTTCTTCGGAAGATGAACAGGAATAGGGAGAACCAATGAGAGACTAGCTGGAGGTGTCTGGACGGGCAAATTTAACTCTCATTTCCCACCAGGAAGAGGAATTAACCAAAGGCTCAGCGTGCCGTGCCGGAACCAGATTAGGGCCTGAAGCAATCCTGCGGTGTTGCGGCCAGCTCACAAGAAAGCGAGTTGAAGAAAGGAGCTCAGGGGCACTGTAATTCACAAACCTGCAGAGTTATAAATGACAGCTATCGTCCAAAAATATACTGAAGTAAGGCTGCCAAGAGGACTTGAAAGCGGGGCCGAATTGCAAGAAACCGATTTCAGGAGGTAGACTGGAATTGCATTTAAAGCATAGGAAAAGAGGCAGAACGTCCACAATGATGCACTTGGCCAAAAAGGGCGTATGCGTTTTTTCCTGAATATATTCAGGAAAAAACGCATACGCCCTTTTTGGCCAACCAAGCAAGCTTGCAAAGGAAATCTGCACTACAATGAAGTCTCACTTCCCCCCGGTCAAAAGGGCCATCTGAAAAAAGTGTAAAATCCAGAAAGGCAGGACAGGCCATGGAGAACTGGGAGCCTTGTTATGCTGATGGGCGGGATGTAAATTGCCAACAGCGACTCTGGAGAAGTGTATGGTGTTTCCTGAAACATCTAAAAAACAAAGCAACAGAGCCTAGGGCACTTCCACTTATGGTCCTATAGCTTAGGGAAATGAAAATCAAAAAGACACAGCCACCCCAACGTTTGGGACACCTCTGTTTACAAGAACCTCCTTTACGGTACAAGTTCAATATCGCAGAAAGTGAAAAATGGATGAAGAAGTTGTGGTACTTACGTACAATGCAATATCATTCAGCAATGACATCTATGTCATCAGGCCCGTAGCAGCATAATGAGTGGATTCAGGTATGATGATTCTACCTGAAATAAGTCACGCAGAAAAAGAAACATCATAAGATATCACTAATACACGGAATGTAAACTTGGCTACACAGGAACTGGATTACAAAACAGAACAGGGTCTCAAATTTAGAAAACCAACTTATGCTTGCTTAAGGGGAAAGGTGAGTTGGGGTGCTGCATAAAACCAGAGATTGAAATGAGCACAGAGTAAGTTCCTTAAGCCAAATATGGAATAGACAAGAGCTACTCCTTGCTCAACGAAATGGACTCAACACCCCATATTAAACGCCTAAGAATGTACCTGACTTGTAAGTATCTTAAAACCTATGGATTGCTATGTCTCTGAAAGGGAATCAAGCGTGTGTACAGGGGCATAAACGCAGCAGTGATAGGATTGGAGAGGTTCGGTGAGCAAATGAACACCCTTTGAAGTCATATTGCATGGTACCCATTCCACGGGTCTCAACTCTCCAGGTTTAAGGGATTCTTCCTTCAGCTAAAACATGCATGTGGAACCCAGAGTATGATCAACCGTGTGATCGGCAGACGTGTTCAAATATGTCTCCGTTCTCGTCCCCTGGTACTCGGGTGCAACATTCCAGACGCTTTACTAACACTCTCCCGACTTGGAGAGTCAGTGCCTTTAACCTCCTGTTTGGCCCAGTTTGCAATTTCTGCGGAAGATGAACAGGAATAGGGAGAACCAATGAGAGACTAGCTGGAGGTGTCTGGACGGGCAAATTTAACTCTCATTTCCCACCAGGAAGAGGAATTAACCAAAGGCTCAGCGTGCCGTGCCGGAACAAGATTAGGGCCTGAAGCAATCCTGCGGTGTTGCGGCCAGCTCACAAGAAAGCGAGTTGAAGAAAGGAGCTCAGGGGCACTGTAATTCACAAACCTGCAGAGTTATAAATGACAGCTATCGTCCAAAAATATACTGAAGTAAGGCTGCCAAGAGGACTTGAAAGTGGGGCAGAATTGCAGGAAACCGATTTCAGGAGGTAGACTGGAATTGCATTGAAAGCATAGGAAAAGAGGCAGAACGTCCACAATGATGCACTTGGCCAAAAAGGGCGTATGCGTTTTTTCCTGAATATATTCAGGAAAAAACGCATGCGCCCTTTTTGGCCAACCAAGCAAGCTTGCAAAGGAAATCTGCACTACAATGACGTCTCACTTCCCCCCGGTCAAAAGGGCCATCTGAAAAAAGTGTAAAATCCAGAAGGGCAGGACAGGCCATGGAGAACTGGGAGCCTTGTTATGCTGATGGGCGGGATGTAAATTGCCAACAGCCACTCGGGAGAAGTGTATGGTGTTTCCTGAAACATCTAAAAAACAAAGCAACAGAGCCTAGGGCACTTCCACTTATGGTCCTATAGATTAGGGAAATGAAAATCAAAAAGACACAGCCACCACAAAGTTTGGGACGGCTCTGTTTACAAGAACCTCCTTTACGGTACAAGTTCAATATCGCAGAAAGTGAAAAATGGATGAAGAAGTTGTGGTACTTACGTACAATGCAATATCACTCAGCACTGACATCTATGTCATCAGGCCCGTAGCAGCATAATGAGTGGATTCAGGTATGATGATTCTACCTGAAATAAGTCACGCAGAAAAAGAAACATCATAAGATATCACTAATACACGGAATGTAAACTTGGCTACACAGGAACTGGATTACAAAACAGAACAGGGTCTCAAATTTAGAAAACCAACTTATGCTTGCTTAAGGGGAAAGGTGAGTTGGGGTGCTGCATAAAACCAGAGATTGATATGAGCACAGAGTATGTTCCTTAAGCCAAATATGGAATAAACAAGAGCTACTCCTTGCTCAACGAAATGGACTCAACACCCCATATTAAACGCCTAAGAATGTACCTGACTAGAAAGTATCTTAAAACCTATGGATTGCTATGTCTCCGAAAGAGAATCAAGCGTGTGTACAGGGGCATAAACGCAGCAGTGATAGGATTGGAGAGGTTCGGTGAGCAAATGAAGACCCTTTGAAGTCATATTACATGGTACCCATTCCACGGGTCTCAACTCTCCAGGTTTAAGGGATTCTTCCTTCAGCTAAAACATGCATGTGGAACCCAGAGTATGATCAACCGTGTGATCGGGAGACTTCTTCAAATATGTCTCCGTTCTCGTCCCCTGGTACTAGGGTGCAACATTCCAGATGCTTTACTTACACTCTCCCGACTTGGAGAGTCAGTGCCTTTAACCTCCTGTTTGGCCTAGTTTGCAATTTCTTCGGAAGATGAACAGGAATAGGGAGAACCAATGAGAGACTAGCTGGAGGTGTCTGGACGGGCAAATTTAACTCTCATTTCCCACCAGGAAGAGGAATTAACCAAAGGCTCAGCGTGCCGTGCCGGAACCAGATTAGGGCCTGAAGCAATCCTGCGGTGTTGCGGCCAGCTCACAAGAAAGCGAGTTGAAGAAAGGAGCTCAGGGGCACTGTAATTCACAAACCTGCAGAGTTATAAATGACAGCTATCGTCCAAAAATATACTGAAGTAAGGCTGCCAAGAGGACTTGAAAGCGGGGCCGAATTGCAGGAAACCGATTTCAGAAGGTAGACTGGAATTGCATTTAAAGCATAGGAAAAGAGGCAGAACGTCCACAATGATGCACTTGGCCAAAAAGGGCGTATGCGTTTTTTCCTGAATATATTCAGGAAAAAACGCATACGCCCTTTTTGGCCAACCAAGCAAGCTTGCAAAGGAAATCTGCACTACAATGAAGTCTCACTTCCCCCCGGTCAAAAGGGCCATCTGAAAAAAGTGTAAAATCCAGAAAGGCAGGACAGGCCATGGAGAACTGGGAGCCTTGTTATGCTGATGGGCGGGATGTAAATTGCCAACAGCCACTCTGGAGAAGTGTATGGTGTTTCCTGAAACATCTAAAAAACAAAGCAACAGAGCCTAGGGCACTTCCACTTATGGTCCTATAGCTTAGGGAAATGAAAATCAAAAAGACACAGCCACCCCAACGTTTGGGACACCTCTGTTTACAAGAACCTCCTTTACGGTACAAGTTCAATATCGCAGAAAGTGAAAAATGGATGAAGAAGTTGTGGTACTTACGTACAATGCAATATCATTCAGCAATGACATCTATGTCATCAGGCCCGTAGCAGCATAATGAGTGGATTCAGGTATGATGATTCTACCTGAAATAAGTCACGCAGAAAAAGAAACATCATAAGATATCACTAATACACGGAATGTAAACTTGGCTACACAGGAACTGGATTACAAAACAGAACAGGGTCTCAAATTTAGAAAACCAACTTATGCTTGCTTAAGGGGAAAGGTGAGTTGGGGTGCTGCATAAAACCAGAGATTGAAATGAACACAGAGTAAGTTCCTTAAGCCAAATATGGAATAGACAAGAGCTACTCCTTGCTCAACGAAATGGACTCAACACCCCATATTAAACGCCTAAGAATGTACCTGACTTGTAAGTATCTTAAAACCTATGGATTGCTATGTCTCTGAAAGGGAATCAAGCGTGTGTACAGGGGCATAAACGCAGCAGTGATAG
This sequence comes from Globicephala melas, assembly GCF_963455315.2. Classification (NCBI taxonomy): domain Eukaryota; kingdom Metazoa; phylum Chordata; class Mammalia; order Artiodactyla; family Delphinidae; genus Globicephala; species Globicephala melas. The sequence continues at coordinate 1,091,034 of NW_027207239.1, read as the reverse complement.
GATTGGAGAGGTTCGGTGAGCAAATGAACACCCTTTGAAGTCATATTGCATGGTACCCATTCCACGGGTCTCAACTCTCCAGGTTTAAGGGATTCTTCCTTCAGCTAAAACATGCATGTGGAACCCAGAGTATGATCAACCGTGTGATCGGCAGACGTGTTCAAATATGTCTCCGTTCTCGTCCCCTGGTACTCGGGTGCAACATTCCAGACGCTTTACTAACACTCTCCCGACTTGGAGAGTCAGTGCCTTTAACCTCCTGTTTGGCCCAGTTTGCAATTTCTGCGGAAGATGAACAGGAATAGGGAGAACCAATGAGAGACTAGCTGGAGGTGTCTGGACGGGCAAATTTAACTCTCATTTCCCACCAGGAAGAGGAATTAACCAAAGGCTCAGCGTGCCGTGCCGGAACCAGATTAGGGCCTGAAGCAATCCTGCGGTGTTGCGGCCAGCTCACAAGAAAGCGAGTTGAAGAAAGGAGCTCAGGGGCACTGTAATTCACAAACCTGCAGAGTTATAAATGACAGCTATCGTCCAAAAATATACTGAAGTAAGGCTGCCAAGAGGACTTGAAAGTGGGGCAGAATTGCAGGAAACCGATTTCAGGAGGTAGACTGGAATTGCATTGAAAGCATAGGAAAAGAGGCAGAACGTCCACAATGATGCACTTGGCCAAAAAGGGCGTATGCGTTTTTTCCTGAATATATTCAGGAAAAAACGCATGCGCCCTTTTTGGCCAACCAAGCAAGCTTGCAAAGGAAATCTGCACTACAATGAAGTCTCACTTCCCCCCGGTCAAAAGGGCCATCTGAAAAAAGTGTAAAATCCAGAAGGGCAGGACAGGCCATGGAGAACTGGGAGCCTTGTTATGCTGATGGGCGGGATGTAAATTGCCAACAGCCACTCGGGAGAAGTGTATGGTGTTTCCTGAAACATCTAAAAAACAAAGCAACAGAGCCTAGGGCACTTCCACTTATGGTCCTATAGATTAGGGAAATGAAAATCAAAAAGACACAGCCACCACAAAGTTTGGGACGGCTCTGTTTACAAGAACCTCCTTTACGGTACAAGTTCAATATCGCAGAAAGTGAAAAATGGATGAAGAAGTTGTGGTACTTACGTACAATGCAATATCACTCAGCACTGACATCTATGTCATCAGGCCCGTAGCAGCATAATGAGTGGATTCAGGTATGATGATTCTACCTGAAATAAGTCACGCAGAAAAAGAAACATCATAAGATATCACTAATACACGGAATGTAAACTTGGCTACACAGGAACTGGATTACAAAACAGAACAGGGTCTCAAATTTAGAAAACCAACTTATGCTTGCTTAAGGGGAAAGGTGAGTTGGGGTGCTGCATAAAACCAGAGATTGATATGAGCACAGAGTATGTTCCTTAAGCCAAATATGGAATAAACAAGAGCTACTCCTTGCTCAACGAAATGGACTCAACACCCCATATTAAACGCCTAAGAATGTACCTGACTAGAAAGTATCTTAAAACCTATGGATTGCTATGTCTCCGAAAGAGAATCAAGCGTGTGTACAGGGGCATAAACGCAGCAGTGATAGGATTGGAGAGGTTCGGTGAGCAAATGAAGACCCTTTGAAGTCATATTACATGGTACCCATTCCACGGGTCTCAACTCTCCAGGTTTAAGGGATTCTTCCTTCAGCTAAAACATGCATGTGGAACCCAGAGTATGATCAACCGTGTGATCGGGAGACTTCTTCAAATATGTCTCCGTTCTCGTCCCCTGGTACTAGGGTGCAACATTCCAGATGCTTTACTTACACTCTCCCGACTTGGAGAGTCAGTGCCTTTAACCTCCTGTTTGGCCTAGTTTGCAATTTCTTCGGAAGATGAACAGGAATAGGGAGAACCAATGAGAGACTAGCTGGAGGTGTCTGGACGGGCAAATTTAACTCTCATTTCCCACCAGGAAGAGGAATTAACCAAAGGCTCAGCGTGCCGTGCCGGAACCAGATTAGGGCCTGAAGCAATCCTGCGGTGTTGCGGCCAGCTCACAAGAAAGCGAGTTGAAGAAAGGAGCTCAGGGGCACTGTAATTCACAAACCTGCAGAGTTATAAATGACAGCTATCGTCCAAAAATATACTGAAGTAAGGCTGCCAAGAGGACTTGAAAGCGGGGCCGAATTGCAGGAAACCGATTTCAGGAGGTAGACTGGAATTGCATTTAAAGCATAGGAAAAGAGGCAGAACGTCCACAATGATGCACTTGGCCAAAAAGGGCGTATGCGTTTTTTCCTGAATATATTCAGGAAAAAACGCATACGCCCTTTTTGGCCAACCAAGCAAGCTTGCAAAGGAAATCTGCACTACAATGAAGTCTCACTTCCCCCCGGTCAAAAGGGCCATCTGAAAAAAGTGTAAAATCCAGAAAGGCAGGACAGGCCATGGAGAACTGGGAGCCTTGTTATGCTGATGGGCGGGATGTAAATTGCCAACAGCCACTCTGGAGAAGTGTATGGTGTTTCCTGAAACATCTAAAAAACAAAGCAACAGAGCCTAGGGCACTTCCACTTATGGTCCTATAGCTTAGGGAAATGAAAATCAAAAAGACACAGCCACCCCAACGTTTGGGACACCTCTGTTTACAAGAACCTCCTTTACGGTACAAGTTCAATATCGCAGAAAGTGAAAAATGGATGAAGAAGTTATGGTACTTACGTACAATGCAATATCATTCAGCAATGACATCTATGTCATCAGGCCCGTAGCAGCATAATGAGTGGATTCAGGTATGATGATTCTACCTGAAATAAGTCACGCAGAAAAAGAAACATCATAAGATATCACTAATACACGGAATGTAAACTTGGCTACACAGGAACTGGATTACAAAACAGAACAGGGTCTCAAATTTAGAAAACCAACTTATGCTTGCTTAAGGGGAAAGGTGAGTTGGGGTGCTGCATAAAACCAGAGATTGAAATGAGCACAGAGTAAGTTCCTTAAGCCAAATATGGAATAGACAAGAGCTACTCCTTGCTCAACGAAATGGACTCAACACCCCATATTAAACGCCTAAGAATGTACCTGACTTGTAAGTATCTTAAAACCTATGGATTGCTATGTCTCTGAAAGGGAATCAAGCGTGTGTACAGGGGCATAAACGCAGCAGTGATAGGATTGGAGAGGTTCGGTGAGCAAATGAAGACCCTTTGAAGTCATATTGCATGGTTCCCATTCCACGGGTCTCAACTCTCCAGGTTGAAGGGATTCTTCCTTCAGCTAAACCATGCATGTGGAACCCAGAGTATGATCAACCGTGTGATCGGGAGACATCTTCAAATATGTCTCCGTTCTCGTCCCCTGGTACTCGGGTGCAACATTCCAGACGCTTTACTAACACTCTCCCGACTTGGAGAGTCAGTGCCTTTAACCTCCTGTTTGGCCCAGTTTGCAATTTCTGCGGAAGATGAACAGGAATAGGGAGAACCAATGAGAGACTAGCTGGAGGTGTCTGGACGGGCAAATTTAACTCTCATTTCCCACCAGGAAGAGGAATTAACCAAAGGCTCAGCGTGCCGTGCCGGAACCAGATTAGCGACTGAAGCAATCCTGCGGTGTTGCGGCCAGCGCACAAGAAAGCGAGTTGAAGAAAGGAGCTCAGGGGCACTGTAATTCACAAACCTGCAGATATATAAATGACAGCTATCGTCCAAAAATATACTGAAGTAAGGCTGCCAAGAGGACTTGAAAGCGGGGCAGAATTGCAGGAAACCGATTTCAGGAGGTAGACTGGAATTGCATTTAAAGCATAGGAAAAGAGGCAGAACGTCCACAATGATGCACTTGGCCAAAAAGTGCGTATGCGTTTTTGCCTGAATATATTCAGGAAAAAACGCATGCGCCCTTTTTGGCCAACCAAGCAAGCTTGCAAAGGAAATCTGCACTACAATGAAGTCTCACTTCCCGCCGGTCAAAAGGGCCATCTGAAAAAAGTGTAAAATCCAGAAATGCAGGACAGGCCATGGAGAACTGGGAGCCTTGTTATGCTGATGGGCGGGATGTAAATTGCCAACAGCCACTCCGGAGAAGTGTATGGTGTTTCCTGAAACATCTAAAAAACAAAGCAACAGAGCCCAGGGCACTTCCACTTATGGTCCTATAGCTTAGGGAAATGAAAATCAAAAAGACACAGCCACCCCAAAATTTGGGACGGCTCTGTGTACAAGAACCTCGTTTACGGTACAAGTTCAATATCGCAGAAAGTGAAAAATGGATGAAGAAGTTGTGGTACTTACGTACAATGCAATATCACTCAGCAATGACATCTATGTCATCAGGCCCGTAGCAGCATAATGAGTGGATTCAGGTATGATGATTCTACCTGAAATAAGTCACGCAGAAAAAGAAACATCATAAGATATCACTAATACACGGAATGTAAACTTGGCTACACAGGAACTGGATTACAAAACAGAACAGGGTCTCAAATTTAGAAAACCAACTTATGCTTGCTTAAGGGGAAAGGTGAGTTGGGGTGCTGCATAAAACCAGAGATTGAAATGAGCACAGAGTAAGTTCCTTAAGCCAAATATGGAATAGACAAGAGCTACTCCTTGCTCAACGAAATGGACTCAACACCCCATATTAAACGCCTAAGAATGTACCTGACTTGTAAGTATCTTAAAACCTATGGATTGCTATGTCTCTGAAAGGGAATCAAGCGTGTGTACAGGGGCATAAACGCAGCAGTGATAGGATTGGAGAGGTTCGGTGAGCAAATGAACACCCTTTGAAGTCATATTGCATGGTACCCATTCCACGGGTCTCAACTCTCCAGGTTTAAGGGATTCTTCCTTCAGCTAAACCATGCATGTGGAACTCAGAGTATGATCAACCGTGTGATCGGCAGACGTGTTCAAATATGTCTCCGTTCTCGTCCCCTGGTACTCGGGTGCAACATTCCAGACGCTTTACTAACACTCTCCCGACTTGGAGAGTCAGTGCCTTTAACCTCCTGTTTGGCCCAGTTTGCAATTTCTGCGGAAGATGAACAGGAATAGGGAGAACCAATGAGAGACTAGCTGGAGGTGTCTGGACGGGCAAATTTAACTCTCATTTCCCACCAGGAAGAGGAATTAACCAAAGGCTCAGCGTGCCGTGCCGGAACCAGATTAGGGCCTGAAGCAATCCTGCGGTGTTGCGGCCAGCGCACAAGAAAGCGAGTTGAAGAAAGGAGCTCAGGGGCACTGTAATTCACAAACCTGCATATTTATAAATGACAGCTATCGTCCAAAAATATACTGAAGTAAGGCTGCCAAGAGGACTTGAATGTGGGGCCGCATTGCAGGAAACCGATTTCAGGAGGTAGACTGGAATTGCATTGAAAGCATAGGAAAAAAGGCAGAACGTCCACAATGATGCTCTTGGCCAAAAAGTGCGTATGCGTTTTTTCCTGAATATATTCAGGAAAAAATGCATGCGCCCTTTTTGGCCAACCAAGCAAGCTTGCAAAGGAAATCTGCACTACAATGAAGTCTCACTTCCCCCCGGTCAAAAGGGCCATCTGAAAAAAGTGTAAAACCCAGAAAGGCAGGACAGGCCATGGAGAACTGGGAGCCTTGTTATGCTGATGGGCGGGATGTAAATTGCCAACAGCCACTCGGGAGAAGTGTATGGTGTTTCCTGAAACATCTAAAAAACAAAGCAACAGAGCCCAGGGCACTTCCACTTATGGTCCTATAGCTTAGGGAAATGAAAATCAAAAAGACACAGCCACCCCAAAGTTTGGGACACCTCTGTTTACAAGAACCTCGTTTACGGTACAAGTTCAATATCGCAGAAAGTGAAAAATGGATGAAGAAGTTGTGGTACTTACGTACAATGCAATATCATTCAGCAATGACATCTATGTCATCAGGCCCGTAGCAGCATAATGAGTGGATTCAGGTATGATGATTCTACCTGAAATAAGTCACACAGAAAAAGAAACATCATAAGATATCACTAATACACGGAATGTAAACTTGGCTACACAGGAACTGGATTACAAAACAGAACAGGGTCTCAAATTTAGAAAACCAACTTATGCTTGCTTAAGGGGAAAGGTGAGTTGGGGTGCTGCATAAAACCAGAGATTGAAATGAGCACAGAGTAAGTTCCTTAAGCCAAATATGGAATAGACAAGAGCTACTCCTTGCTCAACGAAATGGACTCAACACCCCATATTAAACGCCTAAGAATGTACCTGACTTGTAAGTATCTTAAAACCTATGGATTGCTATGTCTCTGAAAGGGAATCAAGCATGTGTACAGGGGCATAAACGCAGCAGTGATAGGATTGGAGAGGTTCGGTGAGCAAATGAACACCCTTTGAAGTCATACTGCATGGTACCCATTCCACGGGTCTCAACTCTCCAGGTTTAAGGGATTCTTCCTTCAGCTAAACCATGCATGTGGAACCCAGAGTATGATCAACCGTGTGATCGGGAGACGTCTTCAAATATGTGTCCGTTCTCGTCCCCTGGTACTCGGGTGCAACATTCCAGATGCTTTACTAACACTCTCCCGACTTGGAGAGTCAGTGCCTTTAACCTCCTGTTTGGCCCAGTTTGCAATTTCTGCGGAAGATGAACAGGAATAAGGAGAACCAATGAGAGACTAGCTGGAGGTGTGTGGACGGGCAAATTTAACTCTCATTTCCCACCAGGAAGAGGAATTAACCAAAGGCTCAGGGTGCCGTGCCGGAACCAGATTAGGGCCTGAAGCCATCCTGCGGTGTTGCGGCCAGCTCACAAGAAAGCGAGTTGAAGAAAGGAGCTCAGGGGCACTGTAATTCACAAACCTGCAGAGTTATAAATGACAGCTATCGTCCAAAAATATACTGAAGTAAGGCTGCCAAGAGGACTTGAATGCGGGGCAGAATTGCAGGAAACCGATTTCAGGAGGTAGACTGGAATTGCATTTAAAGCATAGGAAAAGAGGCAGAACGTCCACAATGATGCACTTGGCCAAAAAGGGCGTATGCGTTTTTTCCTGAATATATTCAGGAAAAAACGCATACGCCCTTTTTGGCCAACCAAGCAAGCTTGCAAAGGAAATCTGCACTACAATGAAGTCTCACTTCCCCCCGGTCAAAAGGGCCATCTGAAAAAAGTGTAAAATCCAGAAAGGCAGGACAGGCCATGGAGAACTGGGAGCCTTGTTTTGCTGATGGGCGGGATGTAAATTGCCAACAGCCACTCGGGAGAAGTGTATGGTGTTTCCTGAAACATCTAAAAAACAAAGCAACAGAGCCTAGGGCACTTCCACTTATGGTCCTATAGCTTAGGGAAATGAAAATCAAAAAGACACAGCCACCACAAAGTTTGGGACGGCTCTGTTTACAAGAACCTCCTTTACGGTACAAGTTCAATATCGCAGAAAGTGAAAAATGGATGAAGAAGCTGTGGTACTTACGTACAATGCAATATCACTCAGCACTGACATCTATGTCATCAGGCCCGTAGCAGCATAATGAGTGGATTCAGGTATGATGATTCTACCTGAAATAAGTCACGCAGAAAAAGAAACATCATAAGATATCACTAATACACGGAATGTAAACTTGGCTACACAGGAACTGGATTACAAAACAGAACAGGGTCTCAAATTTAGAAAACCAACTTATGCTTGCTTAAGGGGAAAGGTGAGTTGGGGTGCTGCATAAAACCAGAGATTGATATGAGCACAGAGTATGTTCCTTAAGCCAAATATGGAATAAACAAGAGCTACTCCTTGCTCAACGAAATGGACTCAACACCCCATATTAAACGCCTAAGAATGTACCTGACTAGAAAGTATCTTAAAACCTATGGATTGCTATGTCTCCGAAAGAGTATCAAGCGTCTGTACAGGGGCATAAACGCAGCAGTGATAGGATTGGAGAGGTTCGGTGAGCAAATGAACACCCTTTGAAGTCATATTACATGGTACCCATTTCACGGGTCTCAACTCTCCAGGTTTAAGGGATTCTTCCTTCAGCTAAAACATGCATGTGGAACCCAGAGTATGATCAACCGTGTGATCGGGAGACGTGTTCAAATATGTCTCCGTTCTCGTCCCCTGGTACTCGGGTGCAACATTCCAGACGCTTTACTAACACTCTCCCGACTTGGAGAGTCAGTGCCTTTAACCTCCTGTTTGGCCCAGTTTGCAATTTCTGCGGAAGATGAACAGGAATAGGGAGAACCAATGAGAGACTAGCTGGAGGTGTCTGGACGGGCAAATTTAACTCTCATTTCCCACCAGGAAGAGGAATTAACCAAAGGCTCAGCGTGCCGTGCCGGAACCAGATTAGGGCCTGAAGCAATCCTGCGGTGTTGCGGCCAGCTCACAAGAAAGCGAGTTGAAGAAAGGAGCTCAGGGGCACTGTAATTCACAAACCTGCAGAGTTATAAATGACAGCTATCGTCCAAAAATATACTGAAGTAAGGCTGCCAAGAGGACTTGAAAGCGGGGCCGAATTGCAGGAAACCGATTTCAGGAGGTAGACTGGAATTGCATTTAAAGCATAGGAAAAGAGGCAGAACGTCCACAATGATGCACTTGGCCAAAAAGGGCGTATGCGTTTTTTCCTGAATATATTCAGGAAAAAACGCATACGCCCTTTTTGGCCAACCAAGCAAGCTTGCAAAGGAAATCTGCACTACAATGAAGTCTCACTTCCCCCCGGTCAAAAGGGCCATCTGAAAAAAGTGTAAAATCCAGAAAGGCAGGACAGGCCATGGAGAACTGGGAGCCTTATTTTGCTGATGGGCGGGATGTAAATTGCCAACAGCCACTCGGGAGAAGTGTATGGTGTTTCCTAAAACATCTAAAAAACAAAGCAACAGAGCCTAGGGCACTTCCACTTATGGTCCTATAGATTAGGGAAATGAAAATCAAAAAGACACAGCCACCCCAAAGTTTGGGACGGCTCTGTTTACAAGAACCTCGTTTACGGTACAAGTTCAATATCGCAGAAAGTGAAAAATGGATGAAGAAGTTGTGGTTCTTACGTACAATGCAATATCACTCAGCACTGACATCTATGTCATCAGGCCCGCAGCAGCATAATGAGTGGATTCAGGTATGATGATTCTACCTGAAATAAGTCACGAAGAAAAAGAAACATCATAAGATATCACTAATACACGGAATGTAAACTTGGCTACACAGAAACTGGATTACAAAACAGAACAGGGTCTCAAATTTAGAAAACCAACTTATGCTTGCTTAAGGGGAAAGGTGAGTTGGGGTGCTGCATAAAACCAGAGATTGAAATGAGCACAGATAAAGTTCCTTAAGCCAAATATGGAATAGACAAGAGCTACTCCTTGCTCAACGAAATGGACTCAACACCCCATATTAAACGCCTAAGAATGTACCTGACTAGTAAGTATCTTAAAACCTATGGATTGCTATGTCTCCGAAAGAGAATCAAGCGTGTGTACAGGGGCATAAACGCAGCAGTGATAGGATTGGAGAGGTTCGGTGAGCAAATGAAGACCCTCTGAAGTCATATTGCATGGTACCCATTCCACGGGTCTCAACTCTCCAGGTTTAAGGGATTCTTCCTTCAGCTAAAACATGCATGTGGAACCCAGAGTATGATCAACCGTGTGATCGGCAGACGTGTTCAAATATGTCTCCGTTCTCGTCCCCTGGTACTCGGGTGCAACATTCCAGACGCTTTACTAACACTCTCCCGACTTGGAGAGTCAGTGCCTTTAACCTCCTGTTTGGCCCAGTTTGCAATTTCTGCGGAAGATGAACAGGAATAGGGAGAACCAATGAGAGACTAGCTGGAGGTGTCTGGACGGGCAAATTTAACTCTCATTTCCCACCAGGAAGAGGAATTAACCAAAGGCTCAGCGTGCTGTGCCGGAACTAGATTAGGGCCTGAAGCAATCCTGCGGTGTTGCGGCCAGCTCACAAGAAAGCGAGTTGAAGAAAGGAGCTCAGGGGCACTGTAATTCACAAACCTGCAGAGTTATAAATGACAGCTATCGTCCAAAAATATACTGAAGTAAGGCTGCCAAGAGGACTTGAAAGCGGGGCAGAATTGCAGGAAACCGATTTCAGGAGGTAGACTGGAATTGCATTTAAAGCATAGGAAAAGAGGCAGAACGTCCACAATGATGCACTTGGCCAAAAAGGGCGTATGCGTTTTTTCCTGAATATATTCAGGAAAAAACGCATACGCCCTTTTTGGCCAACCAAGCAAGCTTGCAAAGGAAATCTGCACTACAATGAAGTCTCACTTCCCCCCGGTCATAAGGGCCATCTGAAAAAAGTGTAAAATCCAGAAAGGCAGGACAGGCCATGGAGAACTGGGAGCCTTGTTATGCTGATGGGCGGGATGAAAATTGCCAACAGCCACTCGGGAGAAGTGTATGGTGTTTCCTGAAACATCTAAAAAACAAAGCAACAGAGCCTAGGGCACTTCCACTTATGGTCCTATAGCTTAGGGAAATGAAAATCAAAAAGACACAGCCACCCGAAAGTTTGGGATGGCTCTGTTTACAAGAACCTCGTTTACGGTACAAGTTCAATATCGCAGAAAGTGAAAAATGGATGAAGAAGTTGTGGTACTTACGTACAATGCAATATCATTCAGCAATGACATCTATGTCATCAGGCCCGTAGCAGCATAATGAGTGGATTCAGGTATGATGATTCTACCTGAAATAAGTCACACAGAAAAAGAAACATCATAAGATATCACTAATACACGGAATGTAAACTTGGCTACACAGGAACTGGATTACAAAACAGAACAGGGTCTCAAATTTAGAAAACCAACTTATGCTTGCTTAAGGGGAAAGGTGAGTTGGGGTGCTGCATAAAACCAGAGATTGAAATGAGCACAGAGTAAGTTCCTTAAGCCAAATATGGAATAGACAAGAGCTACTCCTTGCTCAACGAAATGGACTCAACACCCCATATTAAACGCCTAAGAATGTACCTGACTTGTAAGTATCTTAAAACCTATAGATTGCTATGTCTCTGAAAGGGAATCAAGCATGTGTACAGGGGCATAAACGCAGCAGTGATAGGATTGGAGAGGTTCGGTGAGCAAATGAACACCCTTTGAAGTCATACTGCATGGTACCCATTCCACGGGTCTCAACTCTCCAGGTTTAAGGGATTCTTCCTTCAGCTAAACCATGCATGTGGAACCCAGAGTATGATCAACCGTGTGATCGGGAGACGTCTTCAAATATGTGTCCGTTCTCGTCCCCTGGTACTCGGGTGCAACATTCCAGATGCTTTACTAACACTCTCTCGACTTGGAGAGTCAGTGCCTTTAACCTCCTGTTTGGCCCAGTTTGCAATTTCTGCGGAAGATGAACAGGAATAAGGAGAACCAATGAGAGACTAGCTGGAGGTGTGTGGACGGGCAAATTTAACTCTCATTTCCCACCAGGAAGAGGAATTAACCAAAGGCTCAGGGTGCCGTGCCGGAACCAGATTAGGGCCTGAAGCCATCCTGCGGTGTTGCGGCCAGCTCACAAGAAAGCGAGTTGAAGAAAGGAGCTCAGGGGCACTGTAATTCACAAACCTGCAGAGTTATAAATGACAGCTATCGTCCAAAAATATACTGAAGTAAGGCTGCCAAGAGGACTTGAATGCGGGGCAGAATTGCAGGAAACCGATTTCAGGAGGTAGACTGGAATTGCATTTAAAGCATAGGAAAAGAGGCAGAACGTCCACAATGATGCACTTGGCCAAAAAGGGCGTATGCGTTTTTTCCTGAATATATTCAGGAAAAAACGCATACGCCCTTTTTGGGCAACCAAGCAAGCTTGCAAAGGAAATCTGCACTACAATGAAGTCTCACTTCCCCCCGGTCAAAAGGGCCATCTGAAAAAAGTGTAAAATCCAGAAAGGCAGGACAGGCCATGGAGAACTGGGAGCCTTGTTTTGCTGATGGGCGGGATGTAAATTGCCAACAGCCACTCGGGAGAAGTGTATGGTGTTTCCTGAAACATCTAAAAAACAAAGCAACAGAGCCTAGGGCACTTCCACTTATGGTCCTATAGCTTAGGGAAATGAAAATCAAAAAGACACAGCCACCACAAAGTTTGGGACGGCTCTGTTTACAAGAACCTCCTTTACGGTACAAGTTCAATATCGCAGAAAGTGAAAAATGGATGAAGAAGCTGTGGTACTTACGTACAATGCAATATCACTCAGCAATGACATCTATGTCATCAGGCCCGTAGCAGCATAATGAGTGGATTCAGGTATGATGATTCTACCTGAAATAAGTCACGCAGAAAAAGAAACATCATAAGATATCACTAATACACGGAATGTAAACTTGGCTACACAGGAACTGGATTACAAAACAGAACAGGGTCTCAAATTTAGAAAACCAACTTATGCTTGCTTAAGGGGAAAGGTGAGTTGGGGTGCTGCATAAAACCAGAGATTGATATGAGCACAGAGTATGTTCCTTAAGCCAAATATGGAATAAACAAGAGCTACTCCTTGCTCAACGAAATGGACTCAACACCCCATATTAAACGCCTAAGAATGTACCTGACTAGAAAGTATCTTAAAACCTATGGATTGCTATGTCTCCGAAAGAGAATCAAGCGTCTGTACAGGGGCATAAACGCAGCAGTGATAGGATTGGAGAGGTTCGGTGAGCAAATGAACACCCTTTGAAGTCATATTACATGGTACCCATTTCACGGGTCTCAACTCTCCAGGTTTAAGGGATTCTTCCTTCAGCTAAAACATGCATGTGGAACCCAGAGTATGATCAACCGTGTGATCGGCAGACGTGTTCAAATATGTCTCCGTTCTCGTCCCCTGGTACTCGGGTGCAACATTCCAGACGCTTTACTAACACTCTCCCGACTTGGAGAGTCAGTGCCTTTAACCTCCTGTTTGGCCCAGTTTGCAATTTCTGCGGAAGATGAACAGGAATAGGGAGAACCAATGAGAGACTAGCTGGAGGTGTCTGGACGGGCAAATTTAACTCTCATTTCCCACCAGGAAGAGGAATTAACCAAAGGCTCAGCGTGCTGTGCCGGAACCAGATTAGGGCCTGAAGCAATCCTGCGGTGTTGCGGCCAGCTCACAAGAAAGCGAGTTGAAGAAAGGAGCTCAGGGGCACTGTAATTCACAAACCTGCAGAGTTATAAATGACAGCTATCGTCCAAAAATATACTGAAGTAAGGCTGCCAAGAGGACTTGAAAGCGGGGCAGAATTGCAGGAAACCGATTTCAGGAGGTAGACTGGAATTGCATTTAAAGCATAGGAAAAGAGGCAGAACGTCCACAATGATGCACTTGGCCAAAAAGGGCGTATGCGTTTTTTCCTGAATATATTCAGGAAAAAACGCATACGCCCTTTTTGGCCAACCAAGCAAGCTTGCAAAGGAAATCTGCACTACAATGAAGTCTCACTTCCCCCCGGTCATAAGGGCCATCTGAAAAAAGTGTAAAATCCAGAAAGGCAGGACAGGCCATGGAGAACTGGGAGCCTTGTTATGCTGATGGGCGGGATGAAAATTGCCAACAGCCACTCGGGAGAAGTGTATGGTGTTTCCTGAAACATCTAAAAAACAAAGCAACAGAGCCTAGGGCACTTCCACTTATGGTCCTATAGCTTAGGGAAATGAAAATCAAAAAGACACAGCCACCCGAAAGTTTGGGATGGCTCTGTTTACAAGAACCTCGTTTACGGTACAAGTTCAATATCGCAGAAAGTGAAAAATGGATGAAGAAGCTGTGGTACTTACGTACAATGCAATATCAATCAGCAATGACATCTATGTCATCAGGCACGTAGCAGCATAATGAGTGGATTCAGGTATGATGATTCTACCTGAAATAAGTCACACAGAAAAAGAAACATCACAAGATATCACTAATACACGGAATGTAAACTTGGCTACACAGGAACTGGATTACAAAACAGAACAGGGTCTCAAATTTAGAAAACCAACTTATGCTTGCTTAAGGGGAAAGGTGAGTTGGGGTGCTGCATAAAACCAGAGATTGAAATGAGCACAGATAAAGTTCCTTAAGCCAAATATGGAATAGACAAGAGCTACTCCTTGCTCAACGAAATGGACTCAACACCCCATATTAAACGCCTAAGAATGTACCTGACTAGTAAGTATCTTAAAACCTATGGATTGCTATGTCTCTGAAAGAGAATCAAGCGTGTGTACAGGGGCATGAACTCAGCAGTGATAGGATTGGAGAGGTTCGGTGAGCAAATGAAGACCCTCTGAAGTCATATTGCATGGTACCCATTCCACGGGTCTCAACTCTCCAGGTTTAAGGGATTCTTCCTTCAGCTAAAACATGCATGTGGAACCCAGAGTATGATCAACCGTGTGATCGGGAGACGTGTTCAAATATGTCTCCGTTCTCGTCCCCTGGTACTCGGGTGCAACATTCCAGACGCTTTACTAACACTCTCCTGACTTGGAGAGTCAGTGACTTTAACCTCCTGTTTGGCGCAGTTTGCAATTTCTGCGGAAGATGAACAGGAATAGGGAGAACCAATGAGAGACTAGCTGGAGGTGTCTGGACGGGCAAATTTAACTCTCATTTCCCACCAGGAAGAGGAATTAACCAAAGGCTCAGCGTGCCGTGCCGGAACTAGTTTAGGGCCTGAAGCAATCCTGCAGTGTTGCGGCCAGCTCACAAGAAAGCGAGTTGAGGAAAGGAGCTCCGGGACACTGTAATTCACAAACCTGCAGAGTTATAAATGACAGCTATCGTCCAAAAATATACTGAAGTAAGGCTGCCAAGAGGACTTGAAAGCGGGGCAGAATTGCAGGAAACCGATTTCAGGAGGTAGACTGGAATTGCATTGAAAGCATAGGAAAAGAGGCAGAACGTCCACAATGATGCCCTTGGCCAAAAAGGGCGTATGCGTTTTTTCCTGAATATATTCAGGAAAAAACGCATACGCCCTTTTTGGCCAACCAAGCAAGCTTGCAAAGGAAATCTGCACTACAATGAAGTCTCACTTCCCCCCGGTCAAAAGGGCCATCTGAAAAAAGTGTAAAATCCAGAAAGGCAGGACAGGCCATGGAGAACTGGGAGTCTTGTTATGCTGATGGGCGGGATGTAAATTGCCAACAGCCACTCGGGAGAAGTGTATGGTGTTTCCTGAAACATCTAAAAAACAAAGCAACAGAGCCTAGGGCACTTCCACTTATGGTCCTATAGCTTAGGGAAATGAAAATCAAAAAGACACAGCCACCCCAAAGTTTGGGACGGCTCTGTTTACAAGAACCGCGTTTATGGTACAAGTTCAATATCGCAGAAAGTGAAAAATGGATGAAAAAGTTGTGGTACTTACGTACAATGCAATATCACTCAGCAATGACATCTATGTCATCAGGCCCATAGCAGCATAATGAGTGGATTCAGGTATGATGATTCTAACTGAAATAAGTCACGCAGAAAAAAAAACATCATAAGCTATCACTAATACACGGAATGTAAACTTGGCTACACAGGAACTGGATTACAAAACAGAACAGGGTCTCAAATTTAGAAAACCAACTTATGCTTGCTTAAGGGGAAAGGTGAGTTGGGGTGCTGCATAAAACCAGAGATTGAAATGAGCACAGAGTAAGTTCCTTAAGCCAAATATGGAATAGACAAGAGCTACTCCTTGCTCAACGAAATGGACTCAACACCCCATATTAAACGCCTAAGAATGTACCTGACTTGTAAGTATCTTAAAACCTATGGATTGCTATGTCTCTGAAAGGGAATCAAGCGTGTGTACAGGGGCATAAACGCAGCAGTGATAGGATTGGAGAGGTTCGGTGAGCAAATGAAGACCCTTTGAAGTCATATTGCATGGTACCCATTCCACGGGTCTCAACTCTCCAGGTTTAAGGGATTCTTCCTTCAGCTAAACCATGCATGTGGAACCCAGAGTATGATCAGCCGTGTGATCGGCAGACGTCTTCAAATATGTGTCCGTTCTCGTCCCCTGGTACTCGGGTGCAACATTCCAGACGCTTTACTAACACTCTCCCGACTTGGAGAGTCAGTGCCTTTAACCTCCTGTTTGGCCCAGTTTGCAATTTCTGCGGAAGATGAACAGGAATAGGGAGAACCAATGAGAGACTAGCTGGAGGTGTCTGGACGGGCAAATTTAACTCTCATTTCCCACCAGGAAGAGGAATTAACCAAAGGCTCAGCGTGCCGTGCCGGAACCAGATTAGGGCCTGAAGCAATCCTGCGGTGTTGCGGCCAGCTCACAAGAAAGCGAGTTGAGGAAAGGAGCTCCGGGACACTGTAATTCACAAACATGCAGAGTTATAAATGACAGCTATCGTCCAAAAATATACTGAAGTAAGGCTGCCAAGAGGACTTGAAAGCGGGGCAGAATTGCAGGAAACCGATTTCAGGAGGTAGACTGGAATTGCATTTAGAGCATAGGAAAAGAGGCAGAACGTCCACAATGATGCACTTGGCCAAAAAGTGCGTATGCGTTTTTTCCTGAATATATTCAGAAAAAAACGCATGCGCCCTTTTTGGCCAACCAAGCAAGCTTGCAAAGGAAATCTGCACTACAATGAAGTCTCACTTCCCCCCGGTCAAAAGGGCCATCTGAAAAAAGTGTAAAATCCAGAAAGGCAGGACAGGCCATGGAGAACTGGGAGCCTTGTTATGCTGATGGGTGGGATGTAAACTGCCAACAGCCACTCGGGAGAAGTGTATGGTGTTTCCTGAAACATCTAAAAAACAAAGCAACAGAGCCTAGGGCACTTCCACTTATGGTCCTATAGTTTAGGGAAATGAAAATCAAAAAGACACAGCCACCCCAAAGTTTGGGACGGCTCTGTTTACAAGAACCACGTTTACGGTACAAGTTCAATATCGCAGAAAGTGAAAAATGGATGAAGAAGTTGTGGTACTTACGTACAATGCAATATCACTCAGCAATGACATCTATGTCATCAGGCCCGTAGCAGCATAATGAGTGCATTCAGGTATGATGATTCTACCTGAAATAAGTCATGCAGAAAAAGAAACATCATAAGATATCACTAATACACGGAATGTAAACTTGGCTACACAGGAACTGGATTACAAAACAGAACAGGGTCTCAAATTTAGAAAACCAACTTATGCTTGCTTAAGGGGAAAGGTGAGTTGGGGTGCTGCATAAAACCAGAGATTGATATGAGCACAGAGTATGTTCCTTAAGCCAAATATGGAATAAAAAAGAGCTACTCCTTGCTCAACGAAATGGACTCAACACCCCATATTAAACGCCTAAGAATGTACCTGACTAGAAAGTATCTTAAAACCTATGGATTGCTATGTCTCCGAAAGAGAATCAAGCGTGTGTACAGGGGCATAAACGCAGCAGTGATAGGATTGGAGAGTTTCGGTGAGCAAATGAAGACCCTCTGAAGTCATATTGCATGGTACCCATTCCACGGGTCTCAACTCTCCAGGTTTAAGGGATTCTTCCTTCAGCTAAAACATGCATGTGGAACCCAGAGTATGATCAACCGTGTGATCGGCAGACGTGTTCAAATATGTCTCCGTTCTCGTCCCCTGGTACTCGGGTGCAACATTCCAGACGCTTTACTAACACACTCCTGACTTGGAGAGTCAGTGACTTTAACCTCCTGTTTGGCCCAGTTTGCAATTTCTGCGGAAGATGAACAGGAATAGGGAGAACCAATGAGAGACTAGCTGGAGGTGTCTGGACGGGCAAATTTAACTCTCATTTCCCACCAGGAAGAGGAATTAACCAAAGGCTCAGCGTGCCGTGCCGGAACCAGATTAGGGCCTGAAGCAATCCTGCAGTGTTGCGGCCAGCTCACAAGAAAGCGAGTTGAGGAAAGGAGCTCCGGGACACTGTAATTCACAAACCTGCAGAGTTATAAATGACAGCTATCGTCCAAAAATATACTGAAGTAAGGCTGCCAAGAGGACTTGAAAGCGGGGCAGAATTGCAGGAAACCGATTTCAGGAGGTAGACTGGAATTGCATTGAAAGCATAGGAAAAGAGGCAGAACGTCCACAATGATGCCCTTGGCCAAAAAGGGCGTATGCGTTTTTTCCTGAATATATTCAGGAAAAAACGCATACGCCCTTTTTGGCCAACCAAGCAAGCTTGCAAAGGAAATCTGCACTACAATGAAGTCTCACTTCCCCCCGGTCAAAAGGGCCATCTGAAAAAACTGTAAAATCCAGAAAGGCAGGACAGGCCATGGAGAACTGGGAGCCTTGTTATGCTGATGGGCGGGATGTAAATTGCCAACAGCCACTCGGGAGAAGTGTATGGTGTTTCCTGAAACATCTAAAAAACAAAGCAACAGAGCCTAGGGCACTTCCACTTATGGTCCTATAGATTAGGGAAATGAAAATCAAAAAGACACAGCCACCCCAAAGTTTGGGACGGCTCTGTTTACAAGAACCTCATTTACGGTACAAGTTCAATATCGCAGAAAGTGAAAAATGGATGAAGAAGTTGTTGTACTTACGTACAATGCAATATCACTCAGCACTGACATCTATGTCATCAGGCCGGCAGCAGCATAATGAGTGGATTCAGGTATGATGATTCTACCTGAAATAAGTCACGCAGAAAAAGAAACATCATAAGATATCACTAATACACGGAATGTAAACTTGGCTACACAGGAACTGGATTACAAAACAGAACAGGGTCTCAAATTTAGAAAACCAACTTATGCTTGCTTAAGGGGAAAGGTGAGTTGGGGTGCTGCATAAAACCAGAGATTGAAATGAGCACAGAGTAAGTTCCTTAAGCCAAATATGGAATAGACAAGAGCTACTCCTTGCTCAACGAAATGGACTCAACACCCCATATTAAACGCCTAAGAATGTACCTGACTTGTAAGTATCTTAAAACCTATGGATTGCTATGTCTCTGAAAGGGAATCAAACGTGTGTACAGGGGCATAAACGCAGCAGTGATAGGATTGGAGAGGTTCGGTGAGCAAATGAACACCCTTTGAAGTCATATTGCATGGTACCCATTCCACGGGTCTCAACTCTCCAGGTTTAAGGGATTCTTCCTTCAGCTAAACCATGCATGTGGAACCCAGAGTATGATCAACCGTGTGATCGGGAGACGTCTTCAAATATGTGTCCGTTCTCGTCCCCTGGTACTCGGGTGCAACATTCCAGATGCTTTACTAACACTCTCCCGACTTGGAGAGTCAGTGCCTTTAACCTCCTGTTTGGCCCAGTTTGCAATTTCTGCGGAAGATGAACAGGAATAAGGAGAACCAATGAGAGACTAGCTGGAGGTGTCTGGACGGGCAAATTTAACTCTCATTTCCCACCAGGAAGAGGAATTAACCAAAGGCTCAGCGTGCGTGCCGGAACCAGATTAGGGCCTGAAGCAATCCTGCGGTGTTGCGGCCAGCTCACAAGAAAGCGAGTTGAAGAAAGGAGCTCAGGGGCACTGTAATTCACAAACCTGCAGAGTTATAAATGACAGCTATCGTCCAAAACTATACTGAAGTAAGGCTGCCAAGAGTACTTGAAAGCGGGGCCGAATTGCAGGAAACCGATTTCAGGAGGTAGACTGGAATTGCATTTAAAGCATAGGAAAAGAGGCAGAACGTCCACAATGATGCACTTGGCCAAAAAGGGCGTATGCGTTTTTTCCTGAATATATTCAGGAAAAAACGCATACGCCCTTTTTGGCCAACCAAGCAAGCTTGCAAAGGAAATCTGCACTACAATGAAGTCTCACTTCCCCCCGGTCATAAGGGCCATCTGAAAAAAGTGTAAAATCCAGAAAGGCAGGACAGGCCATGGAGAACTGGGAGCCTTGTTATGCTGATGGGCGGGATGAAAATTGCCAACAGCCACTCGGGAGAAGTGTATGGTGTTTCCTGAAACATCTAAAAAACAAAGCAACAGAGCCTAGGGCACTTCCACTTATGGTCCTATAGATTAGGGAAATGAAAATCAAAAAGACACAGCCACCCCAAAGTTTCGGACGGCTCTGTTTACAAGAACCTCGTTTACGGTACAAGTTCAATATCGCAGAAAGTGAAAAATGGATGAAGAAGTTGTGGTACTTACGTAGAATGCAATATCACTCAGCAATGACATCTATGTCATCAGGCCCGTAGTAGCATAATGAGTGGATTCAGGTATGATGATTCTAACTGAAAGAAGTCACACAGAAAAAAAAACATCATAAGATATCACTAATAAACGGAATGTAAACTTGGCTACACAGGAACTGGATTACAAAACAGAACAGGGTCTCAAATTTAGAAAACCAACTTATGCATGCTTAAGGGGAAAGGTGAGTTGGGGTGCTGCATAAAACCAGAGATTGAAATGAGCACAGAGTAAGTTCCTTAAGCCAAATATGGAATAGACAAGAGCTACTCCTTGCTCAACGAAATGGACTCAACACCCCATATTAACGCCTAAGAATGTACCTGACTAGTAAGTATCTTAAAACCTATGGATTGCTATGTCTCCGAAAGGGAATCAAGCGTGTGTACAGGGGCATAAACGCAGCAGTGATAGGATTGGAGAGGTTCGGTGAGCAAATGAAGACCCTTTGACGTCATATTGCACAGTACCCGTTCCACGTGTCACAACTCTCCAGGTTTAAGGGATTCTTCCTTCAGCTAAAACATGCATGTGGAACCCAGAGTATGATCAACCGTGTGATCGGGAGACGTGTTCAAATATGTCTCCGTTCTCGTCCCCTGGTACTCGGGTGCAACATTCCAGACGCTTTACTAACACTCTCCCGACTTAGAGAGTCAGTGCCTTTAACCTCCTGTTTGGCCCAGTTTGCAATTTCTGCGGAAGATGAACAGGAATAGGGAGAACCAATGAGAGACTAGCTGGAGGTGTCTGGACGGGCAAATTTAACTCTCATTTCCCACCAGGAAGAGGAATTAACCAAAGGCTCAGCGTGCCATGCCGGAACCAGATTAGGGCCTGAAGCAATCCTGCGGTGTTGCGGCCAGCTCACAAGAAAGCGAGTTGAAGAAAGGAGCTCAGGGGCACTGTAATTCACAAACCTGCAGAGTTATTAATGACAGCTATCGTCCAAAAATATACTGAAGTAAGGCTGCCAAGAGGACTTGAAAGCGGGGCAGAATTGCAGGAAACCGATTTCAGGAGGTAGACTGGAATTGCATTGAAAGCATAGGAAAAGAGTCAGAACGTCCACAATGATGCACTTGGCCAAAAAGGGCGTATGCGTTTTTTCCTGAATATATTCAGGAAAAAACGCATACGCCCTTTTTGGCCAACCAAGCAAGCTTGCAAAGGAAATCTGCACTACAATGAAGTCTCACTTCCCCCCGGTCAAAAGGGCCATCTGAAAAAAGTGTAAAATCCAGAAAGGCAGGACAGGCCATGGAGAACTGGGAGCCTTGTTATGCTGATGGGCGGGATGTAAATTGCCAACAGCCACTCGGGAGAAGTGTATGGTGTTTCCTGAAACATCTAAAAAACAAAGCAACAGAGCCTAGGGCACTTCCACTTATGGTCCTATAGCTTAGGGAAATGAAAATCAAAAAGACACAGCCACCCCAAAGTTTGGGACGGCTCTGTTTACAAGAACCTCGTTTACGGTACAAGTTCAATATCGCAGAATGTGAAAAATGGATGAAGAAGTTGTGGTACTTACGTACAATGCAATATCACTCAGCAATGACATCTATGTCATCAGGCCCGTAGCAGCATAATGAGTGGATTCAGGTATGATGATTCTAACTGAAATTAATCACACAGAAAAAGAAACATCATAAGATATCACTAATACACGGAATGTGTACTTGGCTACACATGCACTGAGTTACAAAACAGAACAGGATCTCAAGTTTAGAAAACCAACTTATGTTTGCTTAAGGGGGAAGGTGAGTTGGGGTGCTGCATAAAACCAGAGTTTGAAATTATCACAGATACCTTTCCTTAAGCCAAATATATAATAGACAAGACCTACCCCTTGCTCAACAAAATGGACTCAACAATGAGGTATCACCTCACACCTGATAGAATGGGCATCATCAGAAAATCTACAAACAAAAATGCTGGAAAGGGTGTGGAGAAAAGGAACCCTCTTCCACTATTGTTGGCAATGTAAATTGATACAGTCACTATGGAGAACAATATGGAGTTTCTTAAGAAACTAACAATAGAATTACCATATGATACAGCAATCCCAGTACTGGACATATACCCAGACAAAACCATAAATCAAAAAGAGACATTCACCGCAGTGTTCATTGCATCACTATTTACAATATCGAGGTAATGGAAGCAACCTAAATGCCCACAGACAGACGAATGCATAAAGCTGTGGTACATATATAAAATGGAATATTACTAAGCCATGAAAAGGAATGAAATTGGGTCATTTGTAGAGACATCGATGGATCTAGAGACTGTCATACAGAGTGAAGTAAGTCAGAAAGAGAAAAACAAATCTTGTATATTTATGCATATATGTGGAACCTAGAAAAACTGTACAGATTAACCATTTTGCAAGGCATAAATAGAGCAACAGATGTAGACAACAAATGTATGGACAACAAGGGGGGAAAGCTGTTGGGGGGGTGGTTGTGGGAGGAGTTGAGAGACTGGGATTGGCATGTATACATTTATATGTATAAAATAGATAACCAATAAGAACCTGCTGTATAAAAATATAAAATAAAATTCAAAATTAAAAAGAAATAAAATTTAAAAAATAAAACAGAAAAAACAATTATTCCCTTCACATACATGTATTTATATGAATAAATTATTTCCATGCTTATATCTGTAAATACAAAAAAGAGGAATAAAATCTACCTTGAACCAAAAACGAAAAAGAGAAAAAAAACACAGAACCCACCAGTTCCACAGAGGAAAACCATATCAGGGCACTTGCTCCAGTTGTAAACAATTCTGAAGTTGGTCAGTGGTGGGGAATCGTCTCCCATTCAGCCAGCAGCCCCCACGCAACAAGCGTCCTCATTGCAAAGCTGGGGCACCGTGCCGAGGCATCTGTGAGTAAACGTGAGCTGAGCCCCAGGCCAGTTGCTGCTGAACTATTCCCACCCGTCCCAGGTAAAACACCTGAATATATACAAGGACTTGAAAGCCTAGAGGAAGGGCCATAGAGCCAAACGAGTGACAGCATGCCGGCCGACTTGGTGCCTGCAGGCCAACCAGGATGGTCCTGGCCCTGGGTGCTCTTCTGGAAGATTTCCATTTCCCTGCCTGAGATACCTGTCCTGTCCCTGCCCCCACTGCTTTTTTCCTTCCTCACCTCTGCCCAGGGAGAAATTCCAGAAGCAGGTATGGGTGACACATCCTCTTCTTTAGCAGGTGGCAGCCTGGCAACTGCTGCAGAAAGTCCAGCAGAGCCCCACTCACACTGGGCCACCCACAAAGCTGTGGCCTCTCACTCCCTCCCACCAGCCCAGCCCCGAGACTGCTGACAGGGCAGAGAAAATGGCGTCAGGCACGGCTGCAGGGGCTCTTGCTGCCTGGAGTGGTATTTATATTGATCTCAACCCAGGCACACCTGGGGAGGGCTGGCCGGCACGGTAAGGCTGCCCAGCTCAGCCAATCATCACCCCTCAGGGGCTCACAGTTGCAGAAAATGGAACTTGCTGAACTGGCCAGGTCCAAGGAACAGGTGTGGGCTCCTGAGAGTCAGGATAGACAAGGGGCTGCAGCTTTGGCTTGTTTTCTAATCATTTTATCTGGCCCATGAGTGGGAGACAACTTCAAGAAAACCCTCTCCTAATGAGAGGAAACCAGGAGTCAGGGAGAGGAGGGGTGGGTGGTGGTTGGAGACAGAGGCCTGGTGCCCCGGGTGCAGTGGAAGTCTCTGGAAGACCAGGTGGAGGGAGGCCGCACAGAGTGATGCCCAGGGTCACAGACCTGTCACAGCTGCTGTTTGTTAGTTCAAGTCCTGCTCTGAGGTGCTCTGTGTCAGCTCTGAGCGACAGGTGAGCTGGGGGTGCTCTGCAATGAGGGCTATGTGCACAATTCCTGTGTGCCCAGCCCTGCCACGGTACCTGCAAGGGTAGCTCTGTATCCTGGGAGGGGCCTGACCACGAGAGCCCCGTGGGCTGGGGTGGGGGTGGGGTACCTGCCCAGGTGAGCTCCATATTCTGGGATTGGTCTGACCACGAGAGCCCCATGGGCTGCTGGGGACCTGGTAAAGGATGTCAGGACAGTCAGTGAAGCCACCGAGGATATACCTCCAGTTGCTCCTAATTCCTACACTCTGCTGGTCATTCTACCAACCACCAGGACATGGTATTCTGTATTAGTCTTCAATGATGCCTTCTTTTGCATTCCATTAGTCCCAGAGTCACAAGAAATTTTGGCTTGTGAGTGGCAGGACTCAACATACAACTAAAACAATACTTCCGGGCCGTCTTGTCCCAAGGGTGCAAAAATTCCCACACCATCTTTGGGGAAAGCTTAGCTAAAGACCTAAAAGTTCTACCTCTGGAAAAGGAAACCCTCCTTCAATATGCAGACGACATTCTGATCGCCAGCCCTACTAAGGAGGCCTCTGAACTACCAAGCCAATAAAGGATAGAAGTTGTCCAAGAAAAAGCTCAAATATCACAGACTGCGGTGACCTGCCTGGGCTTCATTCTCACAGAAGGTCGGAGAAGCCCATCCCAGGAAAGGGAAGAAACCATTTTCAGCCTTACCCCTTTCTAAAACTAGAAGACAGCTTAGGGGTTCCTGGGGAGGCCAGGGTTTGTTGCTTCTGGATCCCTAACTACAGTCTACTAGCTGGGCCTCTATATGAAACACTGAAAGGAAAAGATGATGATCCTTTTGAATAGAATCCAGAAGTGGCCTTTCAAGAATGGAAAGAGCAGTCAATTCAGACCCTTGCCCTGGAACTCCCTAATTTAGCTAAACCCTTTGACCTTTACATTCCCGGTGAAAGGTGAATCGCCATTGGAGAATTAGTGCAAAAACTGGGACCACTTGAAATGGAACAATGCAAGAATGCCATCCAGGTAGGATAAACTACGGTCACCAAGGGGCTTGGCCCACTGCCACATCTGGCCAAGATACTGGCGGTATCTAAAAACCTGGAAATCAGCAGCCCAAAAGGCCACCTCCCTCCTAAGGGAAAAGGACCCCACGTGGTGATCCTAACCACCAACCATGCCCTGAAGTTGCAGGGTTCGCTCCGTGGGCACACCAACCTCGAGTGAGGAGGCCCTCCAACTCCAACATCCAGAGAGATAACCAGGGGCAACAGGGCACCATGACGACTCGTGTGAACATCACTTGACCTGGAGTTTCTCTCATAAAACAACAAGAGTGTGTCCCAAAAGAGTAGACTACTGCTTGCAGGACTTACTGCACCCAGAGGGGAGCTAATAATCTTGGGGGGGGGAACCGTATATCACACTGTCACCATAGAAAAGCCTACAGACACTGTGCTGATGGTGGCCAATAAGACCGGCTGGACTCCTGTTTACTTCAAAAGGCTGTTGACTCAGTGGCCATCATGGTCCTTGATCACTACTGACCCTGGACTGTCTGGGAGTGGAGCGGGCAGGGCTCTGACAGCTGGTGCTGTTTGTACATTAATTCAGGGGCCTAATTGAAGAAAGCGCAGACTACTGGTCAGAGCATCTAGGCTGGCAGAAACGGTCAGCCTAAGGTGGCCGAACAAATGTGGGGCGGGGTGAAACCGGCCCCCACAGTGTCTCTGCACATCTCTTTCCTGGACCCTTAAAGGTCATTAGAATCTATAGCACTTCCAATGCTGGTGCTCAGGTGGACGAGCAGGGAGGCAGGGGGCCTGGGGACAATCAACGTCACCTGGAGGCTGCTGGGGAGAAGCTCTGACCCTCGCCCCCGGGTATGAGGGCTCCCAACTCAGCACTCAGCAGTTACAGAAGAAGGGTCTGCACCCTCAGCACTCCAAGAATGAGGAACGGGACAAAAGGCAGAGGAGGGGTTTGTCCCCAGCAAAGCCCATTAAAAATCCCTGGGAGATAAAAATAGAATCTGGGCAATAAAGTCAAGTCTAACCTTTTTTATCCTTTGTGCTTTGTCTAATTTCATGTGCTCCTAGGGTCCCGCATGCAGAGGTTCCACACCCGGCACTTCAGACCAGATTTCCTAGTGCAGAATGGCTGGGACGACACCTCAGCTCCTGGGGCCCAGTGCAGACTCCGTGATATAGAGCCTGAGCTGCAGCCAACCCGGCCCTTGAGAGCTCCGCCCCCTCCCTCCCACTGACTCTGACAGGATCTCTACACAGCAGCCCAGCCCACAGCCCACGGGGTAGTGCATGCTCTCACCTCTCCATTCTCTGATCAAAATATAAAGTTTCCTTTGCTTGTGAACCAAACTCAGTCTCGATCTGTTGGCCCCAATGACACTGGGCAGGGGGACACTTGTTGGGGTCCACTCTGGAGGATCAGTAACAGAAATTGAGACTATTGTAACCTCAATGAACAGATGTGTGAGCCAAACTGTAGTTAACATAGAACAGTGTATAAGGCTCGGGTAAAATAAGATGTTTCTAACACTTCCATTTGATATTTCCATCACTTTATTATAAGCAAGTTCAGTGAAAAGGTTTGTCTTATTTGTCAGGTCAGTATTAGAGAAACGAAGTGATTTCTTTCCAAGGATGTACATCTAATAATCTTGGTTAAAGCTTCAATCTTGTTTTAAATGCTTTTCCATTGAAAATGATACCTCTCTTTCAGCTCCCCCATTTCTGAGAAGTATAAAATCTTATAATTTATTATTACCAAAGGGGAAAGGTGGGAGGAGGGATAAATTAACAGTTTGGGATTAACACATACACACTGCTATGTATAAAATAGATCATCAACAAGGAACTACTGTATAGCACAGGGAACTACACTCAACATTTTGCAATAACCTATAAGGGGAAATAATCTGAAAAAGAATAGATATTTTTATTGACATCATCTATCAATGACAGTTAAAGTGTAACCTAAGGGAAGCTGGTGGTGAGTGCTTCTGACCCTGAAGACTTCAATCATCTAAAGTTTGGACTCTGCCTACTTCCCAAGGCCCTTAATGAACATATGTGTAGGCGTAGCTTAAAAAATTCCCCAGTTTGGGTTTCGGGGAGACACTGATTTTGAAAAAGCCCTGGTGTTCTCCTTACATGAATGGGACTCTTCCTACTGCTAAAACATGTCTGTCACACCCAGAGGATGGTATACCGTCTGATCGGGAAGAGTTTGGAAAAGGCATCTCATCTCCTCATCTCCTGGTGCTCGGGTTCACCCCTCCAGCGTCTTTACTAACAGTCTCCCCACTTGGAGATGTCAGCACTGTCAACATCCTGTTGCATACAGTTTGGAATTTGTCCAGAGGATGAAGCGGAAGGATGAGGAACAATGAGAGACAAGTCCTAGGTGTTCAGACAGGCACATGTCACTCTAATTTCCAATCAGGAAGACGAATTGACCAAAGGCTAGGGTTGCCCATGGAAACAGTATAGGGCTTGAGGAAATCCCGTTGCTTTGTGGCCAGTTCCCATAAACACAAGCTGAACAATGGAACTCAGGGGCAGTAAAATTCACGAAACTGCAGAGTTGAAAATATCCATCACTGAAAAATGTCTTGAGGAAAGTCAGAGAAAAGGATTTGTAAGCAAGGGAGAATGGCAGGAAAGGGATCTGAGGAGGTAGAAAGGACTCGCCATTAAGCACAAGAAAAGGAGCTGAACATTGCCAACATTGCAGTTGGCCAAAAAGGGTGTATGCGTTTTTTTCTGTATATATTCAAGAAAAGGGCATACACTTTTTTAGCCAACCAAACAGGTGGGCACTGGAAGTCAATACTACAAAAGATATCACTTCGCATCAGTCAGAAGAGCCATCCTCATAAAGCGTAAAAAACAGAAATGCAGGACAGGGCAAGGAGAAGAGGGAGCCCTGTGAGACTTATAGTGGAAATGTATATTGCCAACGGCCATTCTGGAGAAGTGTATTGTGTTTACTAAAGCATCTAAAAAATGAGCTACAGAGCATAGGGCACTTGCACTCACGGGTGTATATCTTGGGAAAAACAAAAATCGAGAGGACACAGGCACCCCAATGTTTACCCCCTCTCTGTTTAAAAGATCCTCGACTAGGATATAACTTAAATGTCTCTGGAGAGAAAAAATGGATAGAGATGTGGTACTTAGGTAGAGTGGAATATTATTCAGCCTGGAAATCAATGAAATATGGCCAGTTGTAACAACTCCGGAGGAGTTACGTATGATCATTCTAAGTGACATAATTCAAAAAGAAAAAGACACATATCATAAGATATCACTTAAAGGTGGAATCCAAAATGGCTACACATGAAATAAATTACAAAACAAAAACATAGTCAAATATGTAGAAAACACGCATAAGGCTGCTAAACGGGAAAGGTGGGGAGGGGTGAGGCATCATCCAGGAGGTTGAAATTAGCAAAGATACCATTCCAAATACTAAACTGATAATCAACAAGGCCTACACGGTAGCTGAAAGAACTGCACTCAGCACACTCAGGTCACCGGAAAAGAATATATACGACTGGTAAGAATCTGAAAAAGAATTTACTGATGTCTCTCTGTACGTGAATCAAGTGAATGTACAGCAGCAAGAAACAGAGCTTTGAAAATCAGCTGTAACCAATATAGTAATAAATTGAAAAAAATAAACGACAGAGAGACAGAGAAAACCTCTTACAACTTTTCCTCAGGGACGGTGATGCAACATGGATTGAACACATCTAGACCCACAGCAGGATGAGACATAAGGCTGGAAACTGTTTGCACTAAGAGAAATGTGAGGTTGGGTGAGGAAATGCACACCCTTTAAAGTAATACTACCTGGTACCCATTCAATGAGTCCCAAATCTGCAGGTTCAAGGGATCTTCCTACAGCTAAAACATGCATGGAAAACCCAGAGGACTGTACCCCATGTGACCGGGAGATGTGTCTAAAATGCAGCTCATTTATCCTCTCCTGGTGCTCCTGTTCACCATTCCAGCCACGTTACTTAGAATCTCCCCACTTGAAGAATCAGCACATTTCAACTTCTGTTTCACACATTTTGCAAATTGTGAGGAGGATGAACGGGAAGAGGGGGAACCAATGAGAGAATAGTTGTAGGGGTTTGGACGGGCACATATCACTCTAATTTCCCATTAAGAATAAGAATTGAAAAAAGGCTCAGCCCGCCTCGCCGGAGCCAAAATAGGGCCTGAAGCAATCCTGCGGGTTTGAGGCCAGCTCACAAAAGAGCAACTTAAAAAATGGAGCTCAGGGTCACTGCAATTCACAAACCTGCAGAGTTATAAATGAAAACTAACGTCCAAAAATATGTTGAGGTAAGGCAAAGAAGAGGATCTGAATGCAAGACAGAATTGCAAGAAACAGATTTCAAGAGATAGATTGGACTCGTCTTTAAAGCACATGAAAAGCGGCAGAATTTCGACAATGATGCAGTTGGCCCAAAAGGGCGTATGCGTTTTTTCCTGATTATATCCAGGAAAAACCGCATATGCACTTTATGGGCAACGAAGCAAGCAAGCAACGCAAATGTGCACAACAAAGAAGTCTCATTTCCCACTGGTCAAAAGGGCCATCCTAAAAAATTGTAAAACCAGAAATGCAGGACAGGCCATGGAGAACAGGGAGCCTTTATACGCTGATGGGCAGTGTGTGAACTGCCGAGAGCCACTCTGGAGAAGTGTATGGTGGTTCCTAAATCATCTAAAAAACAGAGCTACAGAGCATAGGACACTTCCAATCATGGGAGTATATCTAGGGAAGTCTAAAAATCAACAAGACACAAGCACACCACAGTTTAGGGCTACTCTGTTTACAAGAACCTCAACTTCAGTACACCTTAAATATCCCAGGAAAGAGAACAATGGATAAAGAAGATGTGGTACTTATGTACAATGGAATATCTCTTCACCATGAAATCAATGTAATAAGGCTAGTAGAAGGATAAAGAGTGGATTTAGGTCCGATAATACTACTTGAAATAAGTCAAACAGAAAAAGAAACATATCATAAGATATCACTTATAGAGGGAGGGTAAATATGGCTGCACAAGAAATGAATTACAGAACAGAACAGTGTCTCACATTTAGAAAACACACTTATGTCAGCTTAAGGGGAAAGGAGAGGTGGGGTGATGCATAAAACAAGAGTTTGAAATTAGCACAGATACCGTTCGATAAACCAAATAGATATTAGACAAGATCTACACCTTGCACAATGAACTGGCCTCAACACACCCTATACACCGCAGAGAAATATATCTGAGTAATAAGAATCTTAAAACCCATGTATTGATATATCTCCATAAGGGAATCAAGTGTGTGCAGAGCGGCACAAACACAGCAGTGAAAATGAGCTAAACCCCATTATAGAAATAAATTTTAAAAACAAAACGCAGAAACAATGAAAGAGAGAAAAATTCTTACAAAATTTGCTCAGGGGCTGTGATGCAACCTGGATTGACCACATATAAACCCACAGCTGGATAAGGCATAAGGCTGGACACTTGGGACTGAGAGGATTGGTGAGCTTTGGTGAGCAACTGCCAAAAGTTTAATGCAATACTTCATGCTACTCATTCCAAGGGTCCCAACACTCCAGGTTGAAGGGAATCTTCCTACAGCTAAACCATGCTTGGGAAACCCAGCGACTGGTATACCATATGATCGGGAAAGGTTTCTAAAACACACCTCATTTTTCCTCTCCTGGGGCTCCAGATCGACATTCCGGCCGCTTTACTAAAAACATCCCCACATGGAGAGTCAATGCCTTTAAGTTCTGGTATCGCACAGTCTGCAGTTAGTGCGGAGGATGAATGGGAATAGGGGGAACCAGTGAGAAACTAGCTGTAGCGGTTTCAATGGGCACATGTCACTCTAATTTCACATCAGTAAGAAGAATAAACCAAAGGCACAGCAAGGTGTCCCAGAAGAAGAATAGGGCCTGAAGGAATCCTGTGGTTACGAGGCAAGATCACAAAAATAAGAGCTGAAAAATGGAGCTAAGGGCCACTGCAATTCAAAAACCAGCAAAGTTATAAAGGCCAACTATTTTCAAAAAATATATTGACGTAAGGCTATGAAGAGGCATTGAAAGCAAGGCAGAATTGCAGGAAACCGATTTCAGGAGGTAGACTGGAATTGCATTGAAAGCATAGGAAAAGAGGCAGAACGTCCACAATGATGCACTTGGCCAAAAAGGGCGTATGCGTTTTTTCCTGAATATATTCAGGAAAAAACGCATTCGCCCTTTTTGGCCAACCAAGCAAGCTTGCAAAGGAAATCTGCACTACAATGAAGTCTCACTTCCCCCCGGTCAAAAGGGCCATCTGAAAAAAGTGTAAAATCCAGAAAGGCAGGACAGGCCATGGAGAACTGGGAGCCTTGTTATGCTGATGGGCGGGATGTAAATTGCCAACAGCCACTCGGGAGAAGTGTATGGTGTTTCCTGAAACATATAAAAAACAAAGCAACAGAGCCCAGGGCACTTCCACTTATGGTCCTATAGCTTAGGGAAATGAAAATCAAAAAGACACAGCCACCCTAAAGTTTGGGACGGCTCTGTTTACAAGAACCTCATTTACGGTACAAGTTCAATATCGCAGAAAGTGAAAAATGGATGAAGAAGTTGTGGTACTTACGTACAATGCAATATCACTCAGCAATGACATCTATGTCATCTGGCCCGCAGCAGCACAATGAGTGGATTCAGGTATGATGATTCTAACTGAAGTAAGTCACACAGAAAAAGAAACATCATAAGATATCACTAATACACGGAATGTAAACTTGGCTACACAGGAACTGGATTACAAAACAGAACAGGGTCTCAAATTTAGAAAACCAACTTATGCTTGCTTAAGGGGAAAGGTGAGTTGGGGTGCTGCATAAAACCAGAGATTGAAATGAGCACAGAGTAAGTTCCTTAAGCCAAATATGGAATAGACAAGAGCTACTCCTTGCTCAACGAAATGGACTCAACACCCCATATTAAACGCCTAAGAATGTACCTGACTAGTAAGTATCTTAAAACCTATGGATTGCTATGTCTCCGAAAGAGAATCAAGCGTGTGTACAGGGGCATAAACGCAGCAGTGATAGGATTGGAGAGGTTCGGTGAGCAAATGAAGACCCTTTGAAGTCATATTGCATGGTACCCATTCCACGGGTCTCAACTCTCCAGGTTTAAGGGATTCTTCCTTCAGCTAAAACATGCATGTGGAACCCAGAGTATGATCAACCGTGTGATCGGGAGACGTGTTCAAATATGTCTCCGTTCTCGTCCCCTGGTACTCGGGTGCAACATTCCAGACGCTTTACTAACACTCTCCCGACTTGGAGAGTCAGTGCCTTTAACCTCCTGTTTGGCCCAGTTTGCAATTTCTGCGGAAGATGAACAGGAATAGGGAGAACCAATGAGAGACTAGCTGGAGGTGTCTGGACGGGCAAATTTAACTCTCATTTCCCACCAGGAAGAGGAATTAACCAAAGGCTCAGCGTGCCGTGCCGGAACCAGATTAGGGCCTGAAGCAATCCTGCGGTGTTGCGGCCAGCTCACAAGAAAGCGAGTTGAAGAAAGGAGCTCAGGGGCACTGTAATTCACAAACCTGCAGAGTTATAAATGACAGCTATCGTCCAAAAATATACTGAAGTAAGGCTGCCAAGAGGACTTGAAAGCGGGGCAGAATTGCAGGAAACCGATTTCAGGAGGTAGACTGGAATTGCATTTAAAGCATAGGAAAAAAGGCAGAACGTCCACAATGATGCACTTGGCCAAAAAGGGCGTATGCGTTTTTTCCTGAATATATTCAGGAAAAAACGCATACGCCCTTTTTGGCCAACCAAGCAAGCTTGCAAAGGAAATCTGCACTACAATGAAGTCTCACTTCCCCCCGGTCAAAAGGGCCATCTGAAAAAAGTGTAAAATCCAGAAAGGCAGGACAGGCCATGGAGAACTGGGAGCCTTGTTATGCTGATGGGCGGGATGTAAATTGCCAACAGCCACTCGGGAGAAGTGTATGTGTTTCCTGAAACATCTAAAAAACAAAGCAACAGAGCCTAGGGCACTTCCACTTATGGTCCTATAGCTTAGGGAAATGAAAATCAAAAAGACACAGCCACCCCAAAGTTTGGGACGGCTCTGTTTACAAGAACCTCGTTTACGGTACAAGTTCAATATCGCAGAAAGTGAAAAATGGATGAAGAAGTTGTGGTACTTACGTACAATGCAATATCACTCAGCACTGACATCTATGTCATCAGGCCCGCAGCAGCATAATGAGTGGATTCAGGTATGATGATTCTACCTGAAATAAGTCACGCAGAAAAAGAAACATCATAAGATATCACTAATACACGGAATGTAAACTTGGCTACACAGGAACTGGATTACAAAACAGAACAGGGTCTCAAATTTAGAAAACCAACTTATGCTTGCTTAAGGGGAAAGGTGAGTTGGGGTGCTGCATAAAACCAGAGATTGAAATGAGCACAGAGTAAATTCCTTAAGCCAATTATGGAATAGACAAGAGTTACTCCTTGTTCAACGAAATGGACTCAACACCCCATATTAAACGCCTAAGAATGTACCTGACTAGTAAGTATCTTAAAACCTATGGATTGCTATGTCTCCGAAAGGGAATCAAGCGTGTGTACAGGGGCATAAACGCAGCAGTGATAGGATTGGAGAGGTTCGGTGAGCAAATGAAGACCATTTGAAGTCATATTGCATGGTACCCATTCCACGGGTCACAACTCTCCAGGTTTAAGGGATTCTTCCTTCAGCTAAAACATGCATGTGGAACCCAGAGTATGATCAACCCTGTGATCGGGAGACGTGTTCAAATATGTCTCCGTTCTCGTCCCCTGGTACTCGGGTGCAACATTCCAGACGCTTTACTAACACTCTCCCGACTTGGAGAGTCAGTGCCTTTAACCTCCTGTTTGGCCCAGTTTGCAATTTCTGCGGAAGATGAACAGGAATAGGGAGAACCAATGAGAGACTAGCTGGAGGTGTCTGGACGGGCAAATTTAACTCTCATTTCCCACCAGGAAGAGGAATTAACCAAAGGCTCAGCGTGCCGTGCCGGAACCAGATTAGGGCCTGAAGCAATCCTGCGGTGTTGCGGCCAGCTCACAAGAAAGCGAGTTGAGGAAAGGAGCTCCGGGACACTGTAATTCACAAACCTGCAGAGTTATAAATGACAGCTATCATCCAAAAATATACTGAAGTAAGGCTGCCAAGAGGACTTGAAAGCGGGACAGAATTGCAGGAAACCGATTTCAGGAGGTAGACTGGAATTGCATTGAAAGCATAGGAAAAGAGGCAGAACGTCCACAATGATGCACTTGGCCAAAAAGGGCATATGCGTTTTTTCCTGAATATATTCAGGAAAAAACGCATACGCCCTTTTTGGCCAACCAAGCAAGCTTGCAAAGGAAATCTGCACTACAATGAAGTCTCACTTCCCCCCGGTCAAAAGGGACATCTGAAAAAAGTGTAAAATCCAGAAAGGCAGGACAGGCCATGGAGAACTGGGAGCCTTGTTATGCTGATGGGCGGGATGTAAATTGCCAACAGCCACTCGGGAGAAGTGTATGGTGTTTCCTGAAACATCTAAAAAACAAAGCAACAGAGCCTAGGGCACTTCCACTTATGGTCCTATAGCTTAGGGAAATGAAAATCAAAAAGACACAGCCACCCCAAAGTTTGGGACGGCTCTGTTTACAAGAACCTCGTTTACGGTACAAGTTCAATATCGCAGAAAGTGAAAAATGGATGAAGAAGTTGTGGTACTTACGTACAATGCAATATCACTCAGCAATGACATCTATGTCATCAGGCCCGCAGCAGCATAATGAGTGGATTCAGGTATGATGATTCTACCAGAAATAAGTCACGCAGAAAGAGAAACATCATAAGATATCACTAATACACGGAATGTAAACTTGGCTACACAGGAACTGGATTACAAAACAGAACAGGGTCTCAAATTTAGAAAACCAAGTTATGCTTGCTTAAGGGGAAAGGTGAGTTGGGGTGCTGCATAAAACCAGAGATTGAAATGAGCACAGAGTAAGTTCCTTAAGCCAAATATGGAATAGACAAGAGCTACTCCTTGCTCAACGAAATGGACTCAACACCCCATATTAAACGCCTAAGAATGTACCTGACTAGTAAGTATCTTAAAACCTATGGATTGCTATGTCTCCGAAAGGGAATCAAGCGTGTGTACAGGGGCATAAACGCAGCAGTGATAGGATTGGAGAGGTTCGGTGAGCAAATGAAGACCCTTTGAAGTCATATTGCGTGGTACCCATTCCACGGGTCACAACTCTCCAGGTTTAAGGGATTCTTCCTTCAGCTAAAACATGCATGTGGAACCCAGAGTATGATCAACCGTGTGATCGGGAGACGTGTTCAAATATGTCTCCGTTCTCGTCCCCTGGTACTCGGGTGCAACATTCCAGACGCTTTACTAACACTCTCCCGACTTGGAGAGTCAGTGCCTTTAACCTCCTGTTTGGCCCAGTTTGCAATTTCTGCGGAAGAATAACAGGAATAGGGAGAACCAATGAGAGACTAGCTGGAGGTGTCTGGACGGGCAAATTTAACTCTCATTTCCCACCAGGAAGAGGAATTAACCAAAGGCTCAGCGTGCCGTGCCGGAACCAGATTAGGGCCTGAAGCAATCCTGCGGTGTTGCGGCCAGCTCACAAGAAAGCGAGTTGAGGAAAGGAGCTCCGGGACACTGTAATTCACAAACCTGCAGAGTTATAAATGACAGCTATCGTCCAAAAATATACTGAAGTAAGGCTGCCAAGAGGACTTGAAAGCGGGACAGAATTGCAGGAAACCGATTTCAGGAGGTAGACTGGAATTGCATTGAAAGCATAGGAAAAGAGGCAGAACGTCCACAATGATGCACTTGGCCAAAAAGGGCGTATGCGTTTTTTCCTGAATATATTCAGGAAAAAACGCATACGCCCTTTTTGGCCAACCAAGCAAGCTTGCAAAGGAAATCTGCACTACAATGAAATCTCACTTCCCCCCGGTCAAAAGGGCCGTCTGAAAAAAGTGTAAAATCCAGAAAGGCAGGACAGGCCATGGAGAACTGGGAGCCTTGTTATGCTGATGGGCGGGATGTAAATTGCCAACAGACACTCGGGAGAAGTGTATGGTGTTTCCTGAAACATCTAAAAAACAAAGCAACAGAGCCTATGGCACTTCCACTTATGGTCCTATAGCTTAGGGAAATGAAAATCAAAAAGACACAGCCACCCGAAAGTTTGGGACGGCTCTGTTTACAAGAACCTCGTTTACGGTACAAGTTCAATATCGCAGAAAGTGAAAAATGGATGAAGAAGTTGTGGTACTTACGTACAATGCAATATCACTCAGCAATGACATCTATGTCATCAGGCCCGCAGCAGCATAATGAGTGGATTCAGGTATGATGATTCTACCAGAAATAAGTCACGCAGAAAGAGAAACATCATAAGATATCACTAATACACGGAATGTAAACTTGGCTACACAGGAACTGGATTACAAAACAGAACAGGGTCTCAAATTTAGAAAACCAAGTTATGCTTGCTTAAGGGGAAAGGTGAGTTGGGGTGCTGCATAAAACCAGAGATTGAAATGAGCACAGAGTAAGTTCCTTAAGCCAAATATGGAATAGACAAGAGCTACTCCTTGCTCAACGAAATGGACTCAACACCCCATATTAAACGCCTAAGAATGTACCTGACTTGTAAGTATCTTAAAACGTATGGATTGCTATGTCTCTGAAAGGGAATCAAGCGTGTGTACAGGGGCATAAACGCAGCAGTGATAGGATTGGAGAGGTTCGGTGAGCAAATGAACACCCTTTGAAGTCATATTGCATGGTACCCATTCCACGGGTCTCAACTCTCCAGGTTTAAGGGATTCTTCCTTCAGCTAAAACATGCATGTGGAACCCAGAGTATGATCAACCGTGTGATCGGGAGACGTCTTCAAATATGTCTCCGTTCTCATCCCCTGGTACTCGGGAGCAACATTCCAGATGCTTTACTAACACTCTCCCGACTTGGAGAGTCAGTGCCTTTAACCTCCTGTTTGGCCCAGTTTGCAATTTCTGCGGAAGATGAACAGGAATAAGGAGAACCAATGAGAGACTAGCTGGAGGTGTCTGGACGGGCAAATTTAACTCTCATTTCCCACCAGGAAGAGGAATTAACCAAAGGCTCAGCGTGCCGTGCCGGAACCAGATTAGGGCCTGAAGCAATCCTGCGGTGTTGCGGCCAGCTCACAAGAAAGCGAGTTGAAGAAAGGAGCTCAGGGGCACTGTAATTTACAAACCTGCAGAGTTATAAATGACAGCTATCGTCCAAAAATATACTGAAGTAAGGCTGCCAAGAGGACTTGAAAGCGGGGCAGAATTGCAGGAAACCGATTTCAGGAGGTAGACTGGAATTGCATTGAAAGCATAGGAAAACAGGCAGAACGTCCACAATGATGCACTTGGCCAAAAAGGGCGTATGCGTTTTTTCCTGAATATATTCAGGAAAAAACGCATGCGCACTTTTTGGCCAACAAAGCAAGCTTGCAAAGGAAATCTGAACTACAATGAAGTCTCACTTCCCCCCAGTCAAAAGGGCCATCTGAAAAAAGTGTAAAATCCAGAAAGGCAGGACAGGCCATGGAGAACTGGGAGCCTTGTTATGCTGATGGGTGGGATGTAAATTGACAACAGCCACTCGGGAGAAGTGTATGGTGTTTCCTGAAACATCTAAAAAACAAAGCAACAGAGCCTAGGGCCCTTCCACTTATGGTCCTATAGATTAGGGAAATGAAAATCAAAAAGACACAGCCACCACAAAGTTTGGGACGGCTCTGTTTACAAGAACCTCGTTTACGGTACAAGTTCAATATCGCAGAAAGTGAAAAATGGATGAAGAAGTTGTGGTACTTACG
Organism: Globicephala melas; assembly: GCF_963455315.2. Lineage (NCBI taxonomy): Eukaryota > Metazoa > Chordata > Mammalia > Artiodactyla > Delphinidae > Globicephala > Globicephala melas. The sequence goes on along the minus strand of NW_027207239.1, from coordinate 1,053,031 downwards.
TACAATGCAATATCACTCAGCACTGACATCTATGTCATCAGGCCCATAGCAGCATAATGAGTGGATTCAGGTATGATGATTCTACCTGAAATAAGTCACGCAGAAAAAGAAACATCATAAGATATCACTAATACACGGAATGTAAACTTGGCTACACAGGAACTGGATTACAAAACAGAACAGGGTCTCAAATTTAGAAAACCAACTTATGCTTGCTTAAGGGGAAAGGTGAGTTGGGGTGCTGCATAAAACCAGAGATTGAAATGAGCACAGAGTAAATTCCTTAAGCCAAATATGGAATAGACAAGAGCTACTCCTTGCTCAACGAAATGGACTCAACACCCCATATTAAACGCCTAAGAATGTACCTGACTAGTAAGTATCTTAAAACCTATGGATTGCTATGTCTCCGAAAGGGAATCAAGCGTGTGTACAGGGGCATAAACGCAGCAGTGATAGGATTGGAGAGGTTCGGTGAGCAAATGAACACCATTTGAAGTCATATTGCATGGTACCCATTCCACGGGTCACAACTCTCCAGGTTTAAGGGATTCTTCCTTCAGCTAAAACATGCATGTGGAACCCAGAGTATGATCAACCGTGTGATCGGGAGACGTGTTCAAATATGTCTCCGTTCTCGTCCCCTGGTACTCGGGTGCAACATTCCAGACGCTTTACTAACACTCTCCCGACTTGGAGAGTCAGTGCCTTTAACCTCCTGTTTGGCCCAGTTTGCAATTTCTGCGGAAGATGAACAGGAATAGGGAGAACCAATGAGAGACTAGCTGGAGGTGTCTGGACGGGCAAATTTAACTCTCATTTCCCACCAGGAAGAGGAATTAACCAAAGGCTCAGCGTGCCATGCCGGAACCACATTAGGGCCTGAAGCAATCCTGCGGTGTTGCGGCCAGCTCACAAGAAAGCGAGATGAAGAAAGCAGCTCAGAGGCACTGTAATTCACAAACCTGCAGAGTTATAAATGACAGCTATCGTCCAAAAATATACTGAAGTAAGGCTGCCAAGAGGACTTGAAAGCGGGGCCGAATTGCAGGAAACCGATTTCAGGAGGTAGACTGGAATTGCATTGAAAGCATAGGAAAAGAGGCAGAACGTCCACAATGATGCACTTGGCCAAAAAGGGCGTATGCGGTTTTTCCTGAATATATTCAGGAAAAAACGCATACGCCCTTTTTGGCCAACCAAGCAAGCTTGCGAAGGAAATCTGCACTACAATGAAGTCTCACTTCCCCCCGGTCATAAGGGCCATCTGATAAAAGTGTAAAATCCAGAAAGGCAGGACAGGCCATGGAGAACTGGGAGCCTTGTTATGCTGATGGGCGGGATGTAAATTGCCAACAGCCACTCGGGAGAAGTGTATGGTGTTTCCTGAAACATCTAAAAAACAAAGCAACAGAGCCTAGGGCACTTCCACTTATGGTCCTATAGCTTAGGGAAATGAAAATCAAAAAGACACAGCCACCCCAAAGTTTGGGACGGCTCTGTTTACAAGAACCTCGTTTACGGTACAAGTTCAATATCGCAGAAAGTGAAAAATGGATGAAGAAGTTGTGGTACTTACGTACAATGCAATATCACTCAGCAATGACATCTATGTCATCAGGCCCGTAGCAGCATAATGAGTGCATTCAGGTATGATGATTCTAACTGAAATAAGTCACACAGAAAAAAAAACATCATAAGATATCACTAATACACGGAATGTAAACTTGGCTACACAGGAACTGGATTACAAAACAGAACAGGGTCTCAAATTTAGAAAACCAACTTATGCTTGCTTAAGGGGAAAGGTGAGTTGGGGTGCTGCATAAAACCAGAGATTGAAATGAGCACAGATAAAGTTCCTTAAGCCAAATATGGAATAGACAAGAGCTACTCCTTGCTCAACGAAATGGACTCAACACCCCATATTAAACGCCTAAGAATGTACCTGACTAGTAAGTATCTTAAAACCTATGGATTGCTATGTGTCCGAAAGAGAATCAAGCGTGTGTACAGGGGCATAAACGCAGCAGTGGTAGAATTGGAGAGGTTCGGTGAGCAAATGAAGAACCTTTGAAGTCATATTGCACGGTACCCATTCCACGGGTCTCAACTCTCCAGCTTTAAGGGATTCTTCCTTCAGCTAAAACATACATGTGGAACCCAGAGTATGATCAACCATGTGATCGGGAGACGTGTTCAAATATGTCTCCGTTCTCGTCCCCTGTTTCTCGGGTGCAACATTCCAGACGATTTACTAACACTCTCCCGACTTGGAGAGTCAGTGCCTTTAACCTCCTGTTTGGCCCAGTTTGCAATTTCTGCGGAAGATGAACAGGAATAGGGAGAACCAATGAGAGACTAGCTGGAGGTGCCTGGACGGGCAAATTTAACTCTCATTTCCCACCAGGAAGAGGAATTAACCAAAGGCTCAGCGTGCCGTGCCGGAACCAGATTAGGGCCTGAAGCAATCCTGCGGTGTTGCGGCCAGCTCGCAAGAAAGCAAGTTGAAGAAAGGAGCTCAGGGTCACTGTAATTCACAAACCTGCAGAGTTATAAATGACAGCTATCGTCCAAAAATATACTGAAGTAAGGCTGCCAAGAGGACTTGAAAGCGGGGCAGAATTGCAGGAAACCGAGTTCAGGAGGTAGACTGGAATTGCATTGAAAGCATAGGAAAAGAGGCAGAACGTCCACAATGATGCACTTGGCCAAAAAGGGCGTATGCGTTTTTTCCTGAATATATTCAGGAAAAAACGCATACGCCCTTTTTGGCCAACCAAGCAAGCTTGCAAAGGAAATCTGCACTACAATGAAGTCTCACTTCCCCACGGTCAAAAGGGCCATCTGAAAAAAGTTTAAAATCCAGAAAGGCAGGACAGGCCATGGAGAACTGGGAGCCTTGTTATGCTGATGGGCGGGATGTAAATTGCCAACTGCCACTCGGGAGAAGTGTATGGTGTTTCCTGACACATCTAAAAAACAAAGCAACAGAGCCTAGGGCACTTCCACTTATGGTCCTATAGCTTAGGGAAATGAAAATCAAAAAGACACAGCCACCCCAAAGTTTGGGACGGCTCTGTTTACAAGAACCTCGTTTACGGTACAAGTTCAATATCGCAGAAAGTGAAAAATGGATGAAGAAGTTGTGGTACTTACGTACAATGCAATATCACTCAGCAATGACATCTATGTCATCAGGCCCGTAGCAGCATAATGAGTGGATTCAGCTATGATGATTCTAACTGAAAGAAGTCACACAGAAAAAGAAACATCATAAGATATCACTAATACACGCAATGTAAACATGGCTACACAGGAACTGGATTACAAAACAGAACAGGGTCTCAAATTTAGAAAACCAACTTATGCTTGCTTAAGGGGAAAGGTGAGTTGGGGTGCTGCATAAAACCAGAGATTGAAATGAGCACAGATAAAGTTCCTTAAGCCAAATATGGAATAGACAAGAGCTACTCCTTGCTCAATGAAATGGACTTAACACCCCATATTAAACGCCTAAGAATGTACCTGACTAGTAAGTATCTTAAAACCTATGGATTGCTATGTCTCCGAAAGGGAATCAAGCGTGTGTAGAGGGGAATAAACGCAGCAGTGATAGGATTGGAGAGGTTCGGTGAGCAAATGAAGACCCTTTGAAGTCATATTGCATGGTACCCATTCCACGGGTCTCAACTCTCCAGGTTTAAGGGATTCTTCCTTCAGCTAAAACATGCATGTGGAACCCAGAGTATGATCAACCGTGTGATCGGGAGACGTGTTCAAATATGTCTCCGTTCTCGTCCCCTGGTACTCGGGTGCAACATTCCAGATGCTTTACTAACACTCTCCCGACTTGGAGAGTCAGTGCCTTTAACCTCCTGTTTGGCCCAGTTTGCAATTTCTGCGGAAGATGAACAGGAATAGGGAGAACCAATGAGAGACTAGCTGGAGGTGTCTGGACGGGCAAATTTAACTCTCATTTCCCACCAGGAAGAGGAATTAACCAAAGGCTCAGCATGCCGTGCCGGAACCAGATTAGGGCCTGAAGCAATCCTGTGGTGTTGCGGCCAGTTCACAAGAAAGCGAGTTGAAGAAAGGAGCTCAGGGGCACTGTAATTCACAAACCTGCAGAGTTATAAATGACAGCTATCGTCCAAAAATATACTGAAGTAAGGCTGCAAAGAGGACTTGAAAGCGGGGCAGAATTGCAGGAAACCGATTTCAGGAGGTATACTGGAATTGCATTGAAAGCATAGGAAAAGAGGCAGAACGTCCACAATGATGCACTTGGCCAAAAAGGGCGTATGCGTTTTTTCCTATTCAGGAAAAAACGCATACGCCCTTTTTGGCCAACCAAGCAAGCTTGCAAAGGAAATCTGCACTACAATGAAGTCTCACTTCCCCCCGGTCAAAAGGGCCATCTGAAAAAAGTGTAAAATCCAGAAAGGCAGGACAGGCCATGGAGAACTGGGAGCCTTGTTATGCTGATGGGCGGGATGTAAATTGCCAACAGTCACTAGGCAGAAGTGTATGGTGTTTCCTGAAACATCTAAAAAACAAAGCAACAGAGCCTAGGGCACTTCCACTTATGGTCCTATAGCTTAAGGAAATTAAAATCAAAAAGACACAGCCACCCCAAAGTTTGGGACGGCTCTGTATACAAGAAACTCGTTTATGGTACAAGTTCAATATCGCAGAAAGTGAAAAATGGATGAAGAAGTTTGGTACTTACGTACAATGCAATATCACTCAGCAATGACATCTATGTCATCAGGCCCATAGCAGCATAATGAGTGCATTCAGGTATGATGATTCTAACTGAAATAAGTCACACAGAAAAAGAAACATCATAAGATATCACTAATACACGGAATGTAAACTTGGCTACACAGGAACTGGATTACAAAACAGAACAGGGTCTCAAATTTAGAAAACCAACTTATGCTTGCTTAAGGGGAAAGGTGAGTTGGGGTGCTGCATAAAACCAGAGATTGAAATGAGCACAGATAAAGTTCCTTAAGCCAAATATGGAATAGACAAGAGCAACTCCTTGCTCAACGAAATGTACTCAACACCCCATATTAAACGCCTAAGAATGTACCTGACTAGTAAGTATCTTAAAACCTATGGATTGCTATGTCTCCGAAAGAGAATCAAGCGTGTGTACAGGGGCATAAACGCAGCAGTGATAGGATTGGAGAGGTTCGGTGAGCAAATGAAGAACCTTTGAAGTCATATTGCACGGTACCCATTCCACGGGTCTCAACTCTCCAGCTTTAAGGGATTCTTCCTTCAGCTAAAACATGCATGTGGAACCCAGAGTATGATCAACCATGTGATCGGGAGACGTGTTCAAATATGTCTCCGTTCTCGTCCCCTGTTTCTCGGGTGCAACATTCCAGACGATTTACTAACACTCTCCCGACATGGAGAGTCAGTGCCTTTAACCTCCTGTTTGGCCCAGTTTGCAATTTCTGCGGAAGATGAACAGGAATAGGGAGAACCAATGAGAGACTAGCTGGAGGTGCCTGGACGGGCAAATTTAACTCTCATTTCCCACCAGGAAGAGGAATTAACCAAAGGCTCAGCGTGCCGTGCCGGAATCAGATTAGGGCCTGAAGCAATCCTGCGGTGTTGCGGCCAGCTCGCAAGAAAGCAAGTTGAAGAAAGGAGCTCAGGGTCACTGTAATTCACAAACCTGCAGAGTTATAAATGACAGCTATCGTCCAAAAATATACTGAAGTAAGACTGCCAAGAGGACTTGAAAGCGGGGCAGAATTGCAGGAAACCGAGTTCAGGAGGTAGACTGGAATTGCATTGAAAGCATAGGAAAAGAGGCAGAACGTCCACAATGATGCACTTGGCCAAAAAGGGCGTATGCGTTTTTTCCTGAATATATTCAGGAAAAAACGCATACGCCCTTTTTGGCCAACCAAGCAAGCTTGCAAAGGAAATCTGCACTACAATGAAGTCTCACTTCCCCCCGGTCAAAAGGGCCATCTGAAAAAAGTTTAAAATCCAGAAAGGCAGGACAGGCCATGGAGAACTGGGAGCCTTGTTATGCTGATGGGAGGGATGTAAATTGCCAACAGCCACTCGGGAGAAGTGTATGGTGTTTCCTGACACATCTAAAAAACAAAGCAACAGAGCCTAGGGCACTTCCACTTATGGTCCTATAGCTTAGGGAAATGAAAATCAAAAAGACACAGCCACCCCAAATTTTGGGACGGCTCTGTTTACAAGAACCTCGTTTACGGTACAAGTTCAATATCGCAGAAAGTGAAAAATGGATGAAGAAGTTGTGGTACTTACGTACAATGCAATATCACTCAGCAATGACATCTATGTCATCAGGCCCGTAGCAGCATAATGAGTGGATTCAGCTATGATGATTCTAACTGAAAGAAGTCACACAGAAAAAGAAACATCATAAGATATCACTAATACACGCAATGTAAACATGGCTACACAGGAACTGGATTACAAAACAGAACAGGGTCTCAAATTTAGAAAACCAACTTATGCTTGCTTAAGGGGAAAGGTGAGTTGGGGTGCTGCATAAAACCAGAGATTGAAATGAGCACAGATAAAGTTCCTTAAGCCAAATATGGAATAGACAAGAGCTACTCCTTGCTCAACGAAATGGACTCAACACCCCATATTAAACGCCTAAGAATGTACCTGACTAGTAAGTATCTTAAAACCTATGGATTGCTATGTCTCCGAAAGAGAATCAAGCGTGTGTACAGGGGCATAAACGCAGCAGTGATAGGATTGGAGAGGTTCGGTGAGCAAATGAAGACCCTCTGAAGTCATATTGCATGGTACCCATTCCACGGGTCTCAACTCTCCAGGTTTAAGGGATTCTTCCTTCAGCTAAAACATGCATGTGGAACCCAGAGTATGATCAACCGTGTGATCGGGAGACGTGTTCAAATATGTCTCCGTTCTCATCCTCTGGTACTCGGGTGCAACATTCCAGACGCTTTACTAACACTCTCCCGACTTGGAGAGTCAGTGCCTTTAACCTCCTGTTTGGCCCAGTTTGCAATTTCTGCGGAAGATGAACAGGAATAGGGAGAACCAATGAGAGACTAGCTGGAGGTGTCTGGACGGGCAAATTTAACTCTCATTTCCCACCAGGAAGAGGAATTAACCAAAGGCTCAGCGTGCAGTGCCGGAACCAGATTAGGGCCTGAAGCAATCCTGCGGTGTTGCGGCCAGCTCACAAGAAATCGAGTTGAGGAAAGGAGCTCCGGGACACTGTAATTCACAAACCTGCAGAGTTATAAATGACAGCTATCGTCCAAAAATATACTGAAGTAAGGCTGCCAAGAGGACTTGAAAGTGGGGCAGAATTGCAGGAAACCAATTTCAGGAGGTAGACTGGAATTGCATTGAAATCATAGGAAAAGAGGCAGAACGTCCACAATGATGCACTTGGCCAAAAAGGGCGTATGCATTTTTTCCTGAATATATTCAGGAAAAAACGCATACGCCCTTTATGGCCAACCAAGCAAGCTTGCAAAGGAAATCTGCACTACAATGAAGTCTCACTTCCCCCGGGTCAATACGGCCATCTGAAAAAAGTGTAAAATCCAGAAAGGCAGGACAGGCCATGGAGAACTGGGAGCCTTGTTATGCTGATGGGCGGGATGTAAATTGCCAACAGCCACTCGGGAGAAGTGTATGTGTTTCCTGAAACATCTAAAAAACAAAGCAACAGAGCCTAGGGCACTTCCACTTATGGTCCTATAGCTTAGGGAAATGAAAATCAAAAAGACACAGCCACCCCAAAGTTTGGGACGGCTCTGTTTACAAAACCTCGTTTACGGTACAAGTTCAATATCGCAGAAAGTGAAAAATGGATGAAGAAGTTGTGGTACTTACGTACAATGCAATATCACTCAGCAATGACCTCTATGTCATCAGGCCCGTAGCAGCATAATGAGTGGATTCAGGTATGATGATTCTAACTGAAAGAAGTCACACAGAAAAAGAAACATCATAAGATATCACTAATACACGGAATGTAAACTTGGCTACACAGGAACTGGATTACAAAACAGAACAGGGTCTCAAATTTAGAAAACGAAATTATGCTTCCTTAAGGGGAAAGGTGAGTTGGGGTGCTGCATAAAACCAGAGATTGAAATGAGCACAGATAAAGTACCTTAAGCCAATTATGGAATAGACAAGAGCTACTCCTTGCTCAACGAAATGGACTCAACACCCCATATTAAACGCCTAAGAATGTACCTGACTAGTAAGTATCTTAAAACCTATGGATTGCTATGTGTCCGAAAGAGAATCAAGCATGTGTACAGGGGCATAAACGCAGCAGTGGTAGAATTGGAGAGGTTCGGTGAGCAAATGAAGAACCTTTGAAGTCATATTGCACGGTACCCATTCCACGGGTCTCAACTCTCCAGCTTTAAGGGATACTTCCTTCAGCTAAAACATGCATGTGGAACCCAGAGTATGATCAACCATGTGATCGGGAGACGTGTTCAAATATGTCTCCGTTCTCGTCCCCTGTTTCTCGGGTGCAACATTCCAGACGATTTACTAACACTCTCCCGACTTGGAGAGTCAGTGCCTTTAACCTCCTGTTTGGCCCAGTTTGCAATTTCTGCGGAAGATGAACAGGAATAGGGAGAACCAATGAGAGACTAGCTGGAGGTGTCTGGACGGGCAAATTTAACTCTCATTTCCCACCAGGAAGAGGAATTAACCAAAGGCTCAGCGTGCCGTGCCGGAACCAGATTAGGGCCTGAAGCAATCCTGCGGTGTTGCGGCCAGCTCGCAAGAAAGCAAGTTGAAGAAATGAGCTCAGGGTCACTGTAATTCACAAACCTGCAGAGTTATAAATGACAGCTATCGTCCAAAAATATACTGAAGTAAGGCTGCCAAGAGGACTTGAAAGCGGGGCAGAATTGCAGGAAACCGATTTCAGGAGGTAGACTGGAATTGCATTGAAAGCATAGGAAAAGAGGCAGAACGTCCACAATGATGCACTTGGCCAAAAAGGGCGTATGCATTTTTTCCTGAATATATTCAGGAAAAAACGCATACGCACTTTTTGGCCAACCAAGCAAGCTTGCAAAGGAAATCTGCACTACAATGAAGTCTCACTTCCCCCCGGTCATAAGGGCCATCTGAAAAAAGTTTAAAATCCAGAAAGGCAGGACAGGCCATGGAGAACTGGGAGCCTTGTGATGCTGATGGGCGGGATGTAAATTGCCAACAGCCACTCGGGAGAAGTGTATGGTGTTTCCTGACACATCTAAAAAACAAAGCAACAGAGCCTAGGGCACTTCCACTTATGGTCCTATAGCTTAGGGAAATGAAAATCAAAAAGACACAGCCACCCCAAAGTTTGGGACGGCTCTGTTTACAAGAACCTCGTTTACGGTACAAGTTCAATATCGCAGAAAGTGAAAAATGGATGAAGAAGTTGTGGTACTTACGTACAATGCAATATCACTCAGCAATGACATCTATGTCATCAGGCCCGTAGCAGCGTAATGAGTGGATTCAGCTATGATGATTCTAACTGAAAGAAGTCACACAGAAAAAGAAACATCATAAGATATTACTAATACACGCAATGTAAACATGGCTACACAGGAACTGGATTACAAAACAGAACAGGGTCTCAAATTTAGAAAACCAACTTATGCTTGCTTAAGGGGAAAGGTGAGTTGGGGTGCTACATAAAACCAGAGATTGAAATGAGCACAGATAAAGTTCCTTAAGCCAAATATGGAATAGACAAGAGCTACTCCTTGCTCAATGAAATGGACTTAACACCCCATATTAAACGCCTAAGAATGTACCTGACTAGTAAGTATCTTAAAACCTATGGATTGCTATGTCTCCGAAAGGGAATCAAGCGTGTGTAGAGGGGAATAAACGCAGCAGTGATAAGATTGGAGAGGTTCGGTGAGCAAATGAAGACCCTTTGAAGTCATATTGCATGGTACCCATTCCACGGGTCTCAACTCTCCAGGTTTAAGGGATTCTTCCTTCAGCTAAAACATGCATGTGGAACCCAGAGTATGATCAACCGTGTGATCGGGAGACGTCTTCAAATATGTCTCCGTTCTCGTCCCCTGGTCCTCGGGTGCAACATTCCAGACGCTTTACTAACACTCTCCCGACTTGGAGAGTCAGTGCCTTTAACCTCCTGTTTGGCCCAGTTTGCAATTTCTGCGGAAGATGAACAGGAATAGGGAGAACCAATGAGAGACTAGCTGGAGGTGTCTGGACGGGCAAATTTAACTCTCATTTCCCACCAGGAAGAGGAATTAACCAAAGGCTCAGCGTGCCGTGCCGGAACCAGATTAGGGCCTGAAGCAATCCTGCGGTGTTGCGGCCAGCTCACAAGAAAGCAAGTTGAAGAAAGGAGCTCAGGGGCACTGTAATTCACAAACCTGCAGAGTTATAAATGACAGCTATCGTCCAAAAATATACTGAAGTAAGGCTGCCAAGAGGACTTGAAAGCGGGGCAGAATTGCAGGAAACCGATTTCAGGAGGTAGACTGGAATTGCATTTAAAGCATAGGAAAAGAGGCAGAACGTCCACAATGATGCACTTGGCCAAAAAGGGCGTATGCGTTTTTTCCTGAATATATTCAGAAAAAAACGCATACGCCCTTTTTGGCCAACCAAGCAAGCTTGCAAAGGAAATCTGCACTACAATGAAGTCTCACTTCCCCCGGGTCAAAAGGGCCATCTGAAAAAAGTGTAAAATCCAGAAAGGCAGGACAGGCCATGGAGAACTGGGAGCCTTGTTATGCTGATGGGCGGGATGTAAATTGCCAACAGCCACTCAGTAGAAGTGTATGTGTTTCCTGAAACATCTAAAAAACAAAGCAACAGAGCCTAGGGCACTTCCACTTATGGTCCTATAGCTTAGGGAAATGAAAATCAAAAAGACACAGCCACCCCAAAGTTTGGGACGGCTCTGTTTACAAGAACCTCGTTTACGGTACAAGTTCAATATCGCAGAAAGTGAAAAATGGATGAAGAAGCTGTGGTACTTACGTACAATGCAATATCACTCAGCACTGACATCAATGTCATCAGGCCCGTAGCAGCATAATGAGTGGATTCAGGTATGATGATTCTAACTGAAATAAGTCACACAGAAAAAGAAACATCATAAGATATCACTAATACACGGAATGTAAACTTGGCTACACAGGAACTGGATTACAAAACAGAACAGGGTCTCAAATTTAGAAAACCAACTTATGCTTGCTTAAGGGGAAAGGTGAGTTGGGGTGCTGCATAAAACCAGAGATTGAAATGAGCACAGATAAAGTTCCTTAAGCCAAATATGGAATAGACAAGAGCTACTCCTTGCTCAACGAAATGGACTCAACACCCCATATTAAACGCCTAAGAATGTACCTGACTAGTAAGTATCTTAAAACCTATGGATTGCTATGTCTCCGAAAGAGAATCAAGCGTGTGTACAGGGGCATAAACGCAGCAGTGATAGGATTGGAGAGGTTCGGTGAGCAAATGAAGACCCTTTGAAGTCATACTGCATGGTACCCATTCCACGGGTCTCAACTCTCCAGGTTTAAGGGATTCTTCCTTCAGCTAAAACATGCATGTGGAACCCAGAGTATGATCAACCGTGTGATCGGGAGACGTGTTCAAATATGTCTCTGTTCTCGTCCCCTGGTACTCGGGTGCAACATTCCAGATGCTTTACTAACACTCTCCCGACTTGGAGAGTCAGTGCCTTTAACCTCCTGTTTGGCCCAGTTTGCAATTTCTGCGGAAGATGAACAGGAATAGGGAGAACCAATGAGAGACTAGCTGGAGGTGTCTGGACGAGCAAATTTAACTCTCATTTCCCACCAGGAAGAGGAATTAACCAAAGGCTCAGCGTGCCGTGCCGGAACCAGATTAGGGCCTGAAGCAATCCTGCGGTGTTGCGGCCAGCTCACAAGAAAGCGAGTTGAAGAAAGGAGCTCAGGGGCACTGTAATTCACAAACCTGCAGAGTTATAAATGACAGCTATCGTCCAAAAATATACTGAAGTAAGGCTGCCAAGAGGACTTGAAAGCGGGGCAGAATTGCAGGAAACCGATTTCAGGAGGTAGACTGGAATTGCATTTAAAGCATAGGAAAAGAGGCAGAACGTCCACAATGATGCACTTGGCCAAAAAGGGCGTATGCGTTTTTTCCTATTCAGGAAAAAATGCATACGCCCTTTTTGGCGAACCAAGCAAGCTTGCAAAGGAAATCTGCACTACAATGAAGTCTCACTTCCCCCCGGTCAAAAGGGCCATCTGAAAAAAGTGTAAAATCCAGAAAGGCACGACAGGCCATAGAGAACTGGGAGCCTTGTTATGCTGATGGGCGGGATGTAAATTGCCAACAGTCACTTGGCAGAAGTGTATGGTGTTTCCTGAAACATCTAAAAAACAAAGCAACAGAGCCTAGGGCACTTCCACTTATGGTCCTATAGCTTAAGGAAATTAAAATCAAAAAGACACAGCCACCCCAAAGTTTGGGACGGCTCTGTATACAAGAACCTCGTTTATGGTACAAGTTCAATATCGCAGAAAGTGAAAAATGGATAAAGAAGTTGTGGTACTTACGTACAATGCAATATCACTCAGCAATGACATCTATGTCATCAGGCCCGTAGCAGCATAATGAGTGCATTCAGGTATGATGATTCTAACTGAAATAAGTCACGCAGAAAAAGAAACATCATAAGCTATCTCTAATACACGGAATGTAAACTTGGCTACACAGGAACTGGATTACAAAAGAGAACAGGGTCTCAAATTTAGAAAACCAACTTATGCTTGCTTAAGGGGAAAGGTGAGTTGGGGTGCTGCATAAAACCAGAGATTGAAATGAGCACAGATAAAGTTCCTTAAGCCAAATATGGAATAGACAAGAGCTACTCCTTGCTCAACGAAATGGACTCAACACCCCATATTAAACGCCTAAGAATGTACCTGACTAGTATGTATCTTAAAACCTATGGATTGCTATGTCTCCGAAAGAGAATCAAGCGTGTGTACAGGGGCATAAACGCAGCAGTGGTAGAATTGGAGAGGTTCGGTGAGCAAATGAAGACCCTTTGAAGTCATATTGCACGGTACCCATTCCACGGGTCTCAACTCTCCAGCTTTAAGGGATTCTTCCTTCAGCTAAATCATGCATGTGGAACCCAGAGTATGACCAACCATGTGATCGGCAGACGTGTTCAAATATGTCTCCGTTCTCGTCCCCTGTTTCTCGGGTGCAACATTCCAGCCGCTTTACTAACACTCTCCCGACTTGGAGAGTCAGTGCCTTTAACCTCCTGTTTGGCCCAGTTTGCAATTTCTGCGGAAGATAAACAGGAATAGTGAGAACCAATGAGAGACTAGCTGGAGGTGTCTGGACGGACAAATTTAACTCTCATTTCCCACCAGGAAGAGGAATTAACCAAAGGCTCAGCGTGCCGTGCCGGAACCAGATTAGGGCCTGAAGCAATCCTGCGGTGTTGCGGCCAGCTCACAAGAAAGCAAGTTGAAGAAAGGAGCTCAGGGGCACTGTAATTCACAAACCTGCAGAGTTATAAATGACAGCTATCGTCCAAAAATATACTGAAGTAAGGCTGCCAAGAGGACTTGAAAGCGGGGCAGAATTGCAGGAAACCGATTTCAGGAGGTAGACTGGAATTGCATTTAAAGCATAGGAAAAGAGGCAGAACGTCCACAATGATGCACTTGGCCAAAAAGGGCGTATGCGTTTTTTCCTGAATATATTCAGAAAAAAACGCATACGCCCTTTTTGGCCAACCAAGCAAGCTTGCAAAGGAAATCTGCACTACAATGAAGTCTCACTTCCCCCGGGTCAAAAGGGCCATCTGAAAAAAGTGTAAAATCCAGAAAGGCAGGACAGGCCATGGAGAACTGGGAGCCTTGTTATGCTGATGGGCGGGATGTAAATTGCCAACAGCCACTCAGTAGAAGTGTATGTGTTTCCTGAAACATCTAAAAAACAAAGCAACAGAGCCTAGGGCACTTCCACTTATGGTCCTATAGCTTAGGGAAATGAAAATCAAAAAGACACAGCCACCCCAAAGTTTGGGACGGCTCTGTTTACAAGAACCTCGTTTACGGTACAAGTTCAATATCGCAGAAAGTGAAAAATGGATGAAGAAGCTGTGGTACTTACGTACAATGCAATATCACTCAGCAATGACATCTATGTCATCAGGCCCGTAGCAGCATAATGAGTGGATTCAGGTATGATGATTCTAACTGAAATAAGTCACACAGAAAAAGAAACATCATAAGATATCACTAATACACGGAATGTAAACTTGGCTACACAGGAACTGGATTACAAAACAGAACAGGGTCTCAAATTTAGAAAACCAACTTATGCTTGCTTAAGGGGAAAGGTGAGTTGGGGTGCTGCATAAAACCAGAGATTGAAATGAGCACAGATAAAGTTCCTTAAGCCAAATATGGAATAGACAAGAGCTACTCCTTGCTCAACGAAATGGACTCAACACCCCATATTAAACGCCTAAGAATGTACCTGACTAGTAAGTATCTTAAAACCTATGGATTGCTATGTCTCCGAAAGAGAATCAAGCATGTGTACAGGGGCATAAACGCAGCAGTGATAGGATTGGAGAGGTTCGGTGAGCAAATGAAGACCCTTTGAAGTCATACTGCATGGTACCCATTCCACGGGTCTCAACTCTCCAGGTTTAAGGGATTCTTCCTTCAGCTAAAACATGCATGTGGAACCCAGAGTATGATCAACCGTGTGATCGGGAGACGTGTTCAAATATGTCTCTGTTCTCGTCCCCTGGTACTCGGGTGCAACATTCCAGATGCTTTACTAACACTCTCCCGACTTGGAGAGTCAGTGCCTTTAACCTCCTGTTTGGCCCAGTTTGCAATTTCTGCGGAAGATGAACAGGAATAGGGAGAACCAATGAGAGACTAGCTGGAGGTGTCTGGACGAGCAAATTTAACTCTCATTTCCCACCAGGAAGAGGAATTAACCAAAGGCTCAGCGTGCCGTGCCGGAACCACATTAGGGCCTGAAGCAATCCTGCGGTGTTGCGGCCAGCTCACAAGAAAGCGAGTTGAAGAAAGGAGCTCAGGGGCACTGTAATTCACAAACCTGCAGAGTTATAAATGACAGCTATCGTCCAAAAATATACTGAAGTAAGGCTGCCAAGAGGACTGGAAAGTGGAGCAGAATTGCAGGAAACTGATTTCAGGAGGTAGACTGGAATTGCATTTAAAGCATAGGAAAAGAGGCAGAACGTCCACAATGATGCACTTGGCCAAAAAGGGCGTATGCGTTTTTTCCTGAATATATTCAGGAAAAAACGCATACGCCCTTTTTGGCCAACCAAGCAAGCTTGCAAAGGAAATCTGCACTACAATGAAGTCTCACTTCCCCCCGGTCAAAAGGGCCATCTGAAAAAAGTGTAAAATCCAGAAAGGCAGGACAGGCCATGGAGAACTGGGAGCCTTGTTATGCTGATGGGCGGGATGTAAATTGCCAACAGCCACTTGGGAGAAGTGTATGGTGTTTCCTGAAACATCTAAAAAACAAAGCAACGAGCCTAGGGCACTTCCAATTATGGTCCTATAGATTAGGGAAATGAAAATCAAAAAGACATGGCCACCCCAAAGTTTGGGACGGCTCTGTTTGCAAGAACCTCGTTTACGGTACAAGTTCAATATCGCAGAAAGTGAAAAATGGATGAAGCAGCTGTGGTACTTACGTACAATGCAATATCACTCAGCAATGACATCTATGTCATCAGGCCCGTAGCAGCATAATGAGTGGATTCAGGTATGATGATTCTAACTGAAATAAGTCACACAGAAAAAGAAACATCATAAGATATCACTAATACACGGAATGTAAACTTGGCTACACAGGAACTGGATTACAAAACAGAACAGGGTCTCAAATTTAGAAAACCAACTTATGCTTGCTTAAGGGGAAAGGTGAGTTGGGGTGCTGCATAAAACCAGAGATTGAAATGAGCACAGATAAAGTTCCTTAAGCCAAATATGGAATAGACAAGAGCTACTCCTTGCTCAACGAAATGGACTCAACACCCCATATTAAACGCCTAAGAATGTACCTGACTAGTAAGTATCTTAAAACCTATGGATTGCTATGTCTCCGAAAGAGAATCAAGCGTGTGTACAGGGGCATAAACGCAGCAGTGATAGGATTGGAGAGGTTCGGTGAGCAAATGAAGACCCTTTGAAGTCATACTGCATGGTACCCATTCCACGGGTCTCAACTCTCCAGGTTTAAGGGATTCTTCCTTCAGCTAAAACATGCATGTGGAACCCAGAGTATGATCAACCGTGTGATCGGGAGACGTGTTCAAATATGTCTCTGTTCTCGTCCCCTGGTACTCGGGTGCAACATTCCAGATGCTTTACTAACACTCTCCCGACTTGGAGAGTCAGTGCCTTTAACCTCCTGTTTGGCCCAGTTTGCAATTTCTGCGGAAGATGAACAGGAATAGGGAGAACCAATGAGAGACTAGCTGGAGGTGTCTGGACGAGCAAATTTAACTCTCATTTCCCACCAGGAAGAGGAATTAACCAAAGGCTCAGCGTGCCGTGCCGGAACCACATTAGGGCCTGAAGCAATCCTGCGGTGTTGCGGCCAGCTCACAAGAAAGCGAGTTGAAGAAAGGAGCTCAGGGGCACTGTAATTCACAAACCTGCAGAGTTATAAATGACAGCTATCGTCCAAAAATATACTGAAGTAAGGCTGCCAAGAGGACTGGAAAGTGGAGCAGAATTGCAGGAAACTGATTTCAGGAGGTAGACTGGAATTGCATTTAAAGCATAGGAAAAGAGGCAGAACGTCCACAATGATGCACTTGGCCAAAAAGGGCGTATGCGTTTTTTCCTGAATATATTCAGGAAAAAACGCATACGCCCTTTTTGGCCAACCAAGCAAGCTTGCAAAGGAAATCTGCACTACAATGAAGTCTCACTTCCCCCCGGTCAAAAGGGCCATCTGAAAAAAGTGTAAAATCCAGAAAGGCAGGACAGGCCATGGAGAACTGGGAGCCTTGTTATGCTGATGGGCGGGATGTAAATTGCCAACAGCCACTTGGGAGAAGTGTATGGTGTTTCCTGAAACATCTAAAAAACAAAGCAACGAGCCTAGGGCACTTCCAATTATGGTCCTATAGATTAGGGAAATGAAAATCAAAAAGACATGGCCACCCCAAAGTTTGGGAAGGCTCTGTTTGCAAGAACCTCGTTTACGGTACAAGTTCAATATCGCAGAAAGTGAAAAATGGATGAAGCAGCTGTGGTACTTACGTACAATGCAATATCACTCAGCAATGACATCTATGTCATCAGGCCCGTAGCAGCATAATGAGTGGATTCAGGTATGATGATTCTAACTGAAATAAGTCACACAGAAAAAGAAACATCATAAGATATCACTAATACACGGAATGTAAACTTGGCTACACAGGAACTGGATTACAAAACAGAACAGGGTCTCAAATTTAGAAAACCAACTTATGCTTGCTTAAGGGGAAAGGTGAGTTGGGGTGCTGCATAAAACCAGAGATTGAAATGAGCACAGATAAAGTTCCTTAAGCCAAATATGGAATAGACAAGAGCTACTCCTTGCTCAACGAAATGGACTCAACACCCCATATTAAACGCCTAAGAATGTACCTGACTAGTAAGTATCTTAAAACCTATGGATTGCTATGTCTCCGAAAGAGAATCAAGCGTGTGTACAGGGGCATAAACGCAGCAGTGATAGGATTGGAGAGGTTCGGTGAGCAAATGAAGACCCTTTGAAGTCATACTGCATGGTACCCATTACACGGGTCTCAACTCTCCAGGTTTAAGGGATTCTTCCTTCAGCTAAAACATGCATGTGGAACCCAGAGTATGATCAACCGTGTGATCGGGAGACGTGTTCAAATATGTCTCTGTTCTCGTCCCCTGGTACTCGGGTGCAACATTCCAGATGCTTTACTAACACTCTCCCGACTTGGAGAGTCACTGCCTTTAACCTCCTGTTTGGCCCAGTTTGCAATTTCTGCGGAAGATGAACAGGAATAGGGAGAACCAATGAGAGACTAGCTGGAGGTGTCTGGACGAGCAAATTTAACTCTCATTTCCCACCAGGAAGAGGAATTAACCAAAGGCTCAGCGTGCCGTGCCGGAACCACATTAGGGCCTGAAGCAATCCTGCGGTGTTGCGGCCAGCTCACAAGAAAGCGAGTTGAAGAAAGGAGCTCAGGGGCACTGTAATTCACAAACCTGCAGAGTTATAAATGACAGCTATCGTCCAAAAATATACTGAAGTAAGGCTGCCAAGAGGACTGGAAAGTGGAGCAGAATTGCAGGAAACTGATTTCAGGAGGTAGACTGGAATTGCATTTAAAGCATAGGAAAAGAGGCAGAACGTCCACAATGATGCACTTGGCCAAAAAGGGCGTATGCGTTTTTTCCTGAATATATTCAGGAAAAAACGCATACGCCCTTTTTGGCCAACCAAGCAAGCTTGCAAAGGAAATCTGCACTACAATGAAGTCTCACTTCCCCCCGGTCAAAAGGGCCATCTGAAAAAAGTGTAAAATCCAGAAAGGCAGGACAGGCCATGGAGAACTGGGAGCCTTGTTATGCTGATGGGCGGGATGTAAATTGCCAACAGCCACTTGGGAGAAGTGTATGGTGTTTCCTGAAACATCTAAAAAACAAAGCAACGAGCCTAGGGCACTTCCAATTATGGTCCTATAGATTAGGGAAATGAAAATCAAAAAGACATGGCCACCCCAAAGTTTGGGACGGCTCTGTTTACAAGAACCTCGTTTACGGTACAAGTTCAATATCGCAGAAAGTGAAAAATGGATGAAGAAGCTGTGGTACTTACGTACAATGCAATATCACTCAGCAATGACATCTATGTCATCAGGCCCGTAGCAGCATAATGAGAGGATTCAGGTATGATGATTCTAACTGAAAGAAGTCACACAGAAAAAGAAACATCATAAGATATCACTAATACACGGAATGTAAACTTGGCTACACAGGAACTGGATTACAAAACAGAACAGGGTCTCAAATTTAGAAAACCAACTTATGCTTGCTTAAGGGGAAAGGTGAGTTGGGGTGCTGCATAAAACCAGAGATTGAAATGAGCACAGAGTAAGTTCCTTAAGACAAATATGGAATACAAGAGCTACTCCTTGCTCAACGAAATGGACTCAACACCCCATATTTAACGCCTAAGAATGTACCTGACTAGTAAGTATCTTAAAACCTATGGATTGCTATGTCTCCGAAAGGGAATCAAGCATGTGTACAGGGGCATAAACGCAGCAGTGATAGGATTGGAGAGGTTCGGTGAGCAAATGAAGACCCTTTGAAGTCATATTGCATGGTACCCATTCCACGGGTCTCAACTCTCCAGGTTTAAGGGATTCTTCCTTCAGCTAAAACATGCATGTGGAACCCAGAGTATGATCAACTGTGTGATCGGGAGACGTCTTCAAATATGTCTAAGTTCTCGTCCCCTGGTACTCGGGTGCAACATTCCAGACGCTTTACTAACACTCTCCCGACTTGGAGAGTCAGTGCCTTTAACCTCCTGTTTGGCCCAGTTTGCAATTTCTGCGGAAGATGAACAGGAATAGGGAGAACCAATGAGAGACTAGCTGGAGGTGTCTGGACGGGCAAATTTAACTCTCATTTCCCACCGGGAAGAGGAATTAACCAAAGGCTCAGCATGCCGTGCCGGAACCAGATTAGGGCCTGAAGCAATCCTGCGGTATTGCAGCCAGCTCAAAAGAAAGCGAGTTGAAGAAAGGAGCTCAGGGGCACTGTAATTCACAGACCTGCAGAGTTATAAATGACAGCTATCGTCCAAAAATATACTGAAGTAAGGCTGCCAGGAAGACTTGAAAGCGGGGCAGAATTGCAGGAAACCGATTTCAGGAGGTAGACTGGAATTGCATTGAAAGCATAGGAAAAGAGGCAGAACGTCCACAATGATGCACTTGGCCAAAAAGGGCGTATGCGTTTTTTCCTGAATATATTCAGGAAAAAACGCATACGCCCTTTTTGGCCAACCAAGCAAGCTTGCAAAGGAAATCTGCACTACAATGAAGTCTCACTTCCCCCCGGTCAAAAGGGCCATCTGAAAAAAGTGTAAAATCCAGAAAGGCAGGACAGGCCATGGAGAACTGGGAGCCTTGTTATGCTGATGGACGGGATGTAAATTGCCAACAGTCACTAGGCAGAAGTGTATGGTGTTTCCTGAAACATCTAAAAAACAAAGCAACAGAGCCTAGGGCACTTCCACTTATGGTCCTATAGCTTAAGGAAATGAAAATCAAAAAGACACAGCCACCCCAAAGTTTGGGACGGCTCTGTATACAAGAACCTCGTTTATGGTACAAGTTCAATATCGCAGAAAGTGAAAAATGGATGAAGAAGCTGTGGTACTTACGTACAATGCAATATCACTCAGCAATGACATCTATGTCATCAGGCCCGTAGCAGCATAATGAGTGCATTCAGGTATGATGATTCTAACTGAAATAAGTCACACAGAAAAAGAAACATCATAAGATATCACTAATACACGGAATGTAAACTTGGCTACACAGGAACTGGATTACAAAACAGAACAGGGTCTCAAATTTAGAAAACCAACTTATGCTTGCTTAAGGGGAAAGGTGAGTTGGGGTGCTGCATAAAACCAGAGATTGAAATGAGCACAGATAAAGTTCCTTAAGCCAAATATGGAATAGACAAGAGCTACTCCTTGCTCAACGAAATGGACTCAACACCCCATATTAAACGCCTAAGAATGTACCTGACTAGTAAGTATCTTAAAACCTATGGATTGCTATGGCTCCGAAAGGGAATCAAGCGTGTGTAGTGGGGAATAAACGCAGCAGTGATAGGATTGGAGAGGTTCGGTGAGCAAATGAAGACCCTTTGAAGTCATATTGCATGGTACCCATTCCACGGGTCTCAACTCTCCAGGTTTAAGGGATTCTTCCTTCAGCTAAAACATGCATGTGGAACCCAGAGTATGATCAACCGTGTGATCGGGAGACGTGTTCAAATATGTCTCCGTTCTCGTCCCCTGGTACTCGGGTGCAATATTCCAGACGCTTTACTAACACTCTCCCGACTTGGAGAGTCAGTGCCTTTAACCTCCTGTTTGGCCCAGTTTGCAATTTCTGCGGAAGATGAACAGGAATAGGGAGAACCAATGAGAGACTAGCTGGAGGTGTCTGGACGGGTAAATTTAACTCTCATTTCCCACCAGGAAGAGGAATTAACCAAAGGCTCAGCGTGCCATGCCGGAACCAGATTAGGGCCTGAAGCAATCCTGCGGTGTTGCGGCCAGCTCACAAGAAAGCAAGTTGAAGGAAGGAGTTCAGGGGCACTGTAATTCACAAACCTGCAGAGTTATAAATGACAGCTATCGTCCAAAAATATACTGAAGTAAGGCTGCCAAGAGGACTTGAATGCGGGGCAGAATTGCAGGAAACCGATTTCAGGAGGTATACTGGAATTGCATTGAAAGCATAGGAAAAGAGGCAGAACGTCCACAATGATGCACTTGGCCAAAAAGGGCGTATGCGTTTTTTCCTATTCAGGAAAAAACGCATACGCCCTTTTTGGCCAACCAAGCAAGCTTGCAAAGGAAATCTGCACTACAATGAAGTCTCACTTCCCCCCGGTCAAAAGGGCCATCTGAAAAAGTGTAAAATCCAGAAAGGCAGGACAGGCCATGGAGAACTGGGAGCCTTGTTATGCTGATGGGCGGGATGTAAATTGCCAACAGTCACTAGGCAGAAGTGTATGGTGTTTCCTGAAAGATCTAAAAAACAAAGCAACAGAGCCTAGGGCACTTCCACTTATGGTCCTATAGCTTAAGGAAATTAAAATCAAAAAGACACAGCCACCCCAAATTTGGGACGGCTCTGTATACAAGAACCTCGTTTATGGTACAAGTTCAATATCGCAGAAAGTGAAAAATGGATGAAGAAGTTGTGGTACTTACGTACAATGCAATATCACTCAGCAATGACATCTATGTCATCAGGCCCGTAGCAGCATAATGAGTGGATTCAGGTATGATGATTCTAACTGAAAGAAGTCACACAGAAAAAGAAACATCATAAGATATCACTAATACACGGAATGTAAACTTGGCTACACAGGAACTGGATTACAAAACAGAACAGGGTCTCAAATTTAGAAAACCAACTTATGCTTGCTTAAGGGGAAAGGTGAGTTGGGGTGCTGCATAAAACCAGAGATTGAAATGAGCACAGATAAAGTTCCTTAAGCCAAATATGGAATAGACAAGAGCTACTCCTTGCTCAACGAAATGGACTCAACACCCCATATTAAACGCCTAAGATTGTACCTGACTAGTAAGTATCTTAAAACCTATGGATTGCTATGTCTCCGAAAGGGAATCAAGCGTGTGTAGAGGGGAATAAACGCAGCAGTGATAGGATTGGAGAGGTTCGGTGAGCAAATGAAGACCCTTTGAAGTCATATTGCATGGTACCCATTCCACGGGTCTCAACTCTCCAGGTTTAAGGGATTCTTCCTTCAGCTAAAACATGCATGTGGAACCCAGAGTATGATCAACCGTGTGATCGGGAGACGTGTTCAAATATGTCTCCGTTCTCGTCCCCTGGTCCTCGGGTGCAATATTCCAGACGCTTTACTAACACTCTCCCGACTTGGAGAGTCAGTGCCTTTAACCTCCTGTTTGGCCCAGTTTGCAATTTCTGCGGAAGATGAACAGGAATAGGGAGAACCAATGAGAGACTAGCTGGAGGTGTCTGGACGGGCAAATTTAACTCTCATTTCCCACCAGGAAGAGGAATTAACCAAAGGCTCAGCGTGCCATGCCGGAACCAGATTAGGGCCTGAAGCAATCCTGCGGTGTTGCGGCCAGCTCACAAGAAAGCAAGTTGAAGGAAGGAGTTCAGGGGCACTGTAATTCACAAACCTGCAGAGTTATAAATGACAGCTATCGTCCAAAAATATACTGAAGTAAGGCTGCCAAGAGGACTTGAAAGCGGGGCAGAATTGCAGGAAACCGATTTCAGGAGGTAGACTGGAATTGCATTGAAAGCATAGGAAAAGAGGCAGAACGTCCACAATGATGCACTTGGCCAAAAAGGGCGTATGCGTTATTTCCTATTCAGGAAAAAACGCATACGCCCTTTTTGGCCAACCAAGCAAGCTTGCAAAGGAAATCTGCACTACAATGAAGTCTCACTTCCCCCCGGTCAAAAGGGCCATCTGAAAAAGTGTAAAATCCAGAAAGGCAGGACAGGCCATGGAGAATTGGGAGCCTTGTTATGCTGATGGGCGGGATGTAAATTGCCAACAGTCACTAGGCAGAAGTGTATGGTGTTTCCTGAAAGATCTAAAAAACAAAGCAACAGAGCCTAGGGCACTTCCACTTATGGTCCTATAGCTTAAGGAAATTAAAATCAAAAAGACACAGCCACCCCAAATTTGGGACGGCTCTGTATACAAGAACCTCGTTTATGGTACAAGTTCAATATCGCAGAAAGTGAAAAATGGATGAAGAAGTTGTGGTACTTACGTACAATGCAATATCACTCAGCAATGACATCTATGTCATCAGGCCCGTAGCAGCATAATGAGTGGATTCAGGTATGATGATTCTAACTGAAAGAAGTCACACAGAAAAAGAAACATCATAAGATATCACTAATACACGGAATGTAAACTTGGCTACACAGGAACTGGATTACAAAACAGAACAGGGTCTCAAATTTAGAAAACCAACTTATGCTTGCTTAAGGGGAAAGGTGAGTTGGGGTGCTGCATAAAACCAGAGATTGAAATGAGCACAGATAAAGTTCCTTAAGCCAAATATGGAATAGACAAGAGCTACTCCTTGCTCAACGAAATGGACTCAACACCCCATATTAAACGCCTAACAATGTACCTGACTAGTAAGTATCTTAAAACCTATGGATTGCTATGTCTCCGAAAGGGAATCAAGCGTGTGTAGAGGGGAATAAACGCAGCAGTGATAGGATTGGAGAGGTTCGGTGAGCAAATGAAGACCCTTTGAAGTCATATTGCATGGTACCCATTCCACGGGTCTCAACTCTCCAGGTTTAAGGGATTCTTCCTTCAGCTAAAACATGCATGTGGAACCCAGAGTATGATCAACCGTGTGATCGGGAGACGTGTTCAAATATGTCTCCGTTCTCGTCCCCTGGTCCTCGGGTGCAATATTCCAGACGCTTTACTAACACTCTCCCGACTTGGAGAGTCAGTGCCTTTAACCTCCTGTTTGGCCCAGTTTGCAATTTCTGCGGAAGATGAACAGGAATAGGGAGAACCAATGAGAGACTAGCTGGAGGTGTCTGGACGGGCAAATTTAACTCTCATTTCCCACCAGGAAGAGGAATTAACCAAAGGCTCAGCGTGCCATGCCGGAACCAGATTAGGGCCTGAAGCAATCCTGCGGTGTTGCGGCCAGCTCACAAGAAAGCAAGTTGAAGGAAGGAGTTCAGGGGCACTGTAATTCACAAACCTGCAGAGTTATAAATGACAGCTATCGTCCAAAAATATACTGAAGTAAGGCTGCCAAGAGGACTTGAAAGCGGGGCAGAATTGCAGGAAACCGATTTCAGGAGGTAGACTGGAATTGCATTGAAAGCATAGGAAAAGAGGCAGAACGTCCACAATGATGCACTTGGCCAAAAAGGGCGTATGCGTTTTTTCCTATTCAGGAAAAAACGCATACGCCCTTTTTGGCCAACCAAGCAAGCTTGCAAAGGAAATCTGCACTACAATGAAGTCTCACTTCCCCCTGGTCAAAAGGGCCATCTGAAAAAGTGTAAAATCCAGAAAGGCAGGACAGGCCATGGAGAACTGGGAGCCTTGTTATGCTGATGGGCGGGATGTAAATTGCCAACAGTCACTAGGCAGAAGTGTATGGTGTTTCCTGAAACATCTAAAAAACAAAGCAACAGAGCCTAGGGCACTTCCACTTATGGTCCTATAGATTAAAGAAATTAAAATCAAAAAGACACAGCCACCCCAAATTTGGGACGGCTCTGTATACAAGAACCTGGTTTATGGTACAAGTTCAATATCGCAGAAAGTGAAAAATGGATGAAGAAGTTGTGGTACTTACGTACAATGCAATATCACTCAGCAATGACATCTATGTCATCAGGCCCGTAGCAGCATAATGAGTGCATTCAGGTATGATGATTCTAACTGAAATAAGTCACACAGAAAAAGAAACATCATAAGATTTCACTAATACACGGAATGTAAACTTGGCTACACAGGAACTGAATTACAAAACAGAACAGGGACTCAAATTTAGAAAACCAACTTATGCTTGCTTAAGGGGAAAGGTGAGTTGGGGTGCTGCATAAAACCAGAGATTGAAATGAGCACAGATAAAGTTCCTTAAGCCAAATATGGAATAGACAAGAGCTACTCCTTGCTCAACGAAATGGACTCAACACCCCATATTAAACGCCTAAGAATGTACCTGACTAGTAAGTATCTTAAAACCTATGGATTGCTATTTCTCCGAAAGGGAATCAAGCGTGTGTACAGGGGAATAAACGCAGCAGTGATAGGATTGGAGAGGTTCGGTGAGCAAATGAAGTCCCTTTGAAGTCATATTGCATGGTACCCATTCCACGGGTCTCAACTCTCCAGGTTTAAGGGATTCTTCCTTCAGCTAAAACATGCATGTGGAACCCAGAGTATGATCAACCGTGTGATCGGGAGACGTGTTCAAATATGTCTCCGTTCTCGTCCCCTGGTAGTCGGGTGCAACATTCCAGACGCTTTACTAACACTCTCCCGACTTGGAGAGTCAGTGCCTTTAACCTCCTGTTTGGCCCAGTTTGCAATTTCTGCGGAAGATGAACAGGAATAGGGAGAACCAATGAGAGACTAGCTGGAGGTGTCTGGACGGGCAAATTTAACTCTCATTTCCCACCAGGAAGAGGAATTAACCAAAGGCTCAGCGTGCCGTGCCGGAACCACATTAGGGCCTGAAGCAATCCTGCGGTGTTGCGGCCAGCTCACAAGAAATCGAGTTGAGGAAAGGAGCTCCGGGACACTGTAATTCACAAACCTGCAGAGTTATAAATGACAGCTATCGTCCAAAAATATACTGAAGTAAGGCTGCCAAGAGGACTTGAAAGCGGGGCAGAATTGCAGGAAACCGATTTCAGGAGGTAGACTGGAATTACATTTAAAGCATAGGAAAAGAGGCAGAACGTCCACAATGATGCACTTGGCCAAAAAGGGCGTATGCGTTTTTTCCTGAATATATTCAGGAAAAAACGCATACGCCCTTTTTGGCCAACCAAGCAAGCTTGCAAAGGAAATCTGCACTACAATGAAGTCTCACTTCCCCCGGGTCAAAAGGGCTATCTGAAAAAAGTGTAAAATCCAGAAAGGCAGGACAGGCCATGGAGAACTGGGAGCCTTGTTATGCTGATGGGCGGGATGTAAATTGCCAACAGCCACTCAGGAGAAGTGTATGTGTTTCCTGAAACATCTAAAAAACAAAGCAACAGAGCCTAGGGCACTTCCACTTATGGTCCTATAGCTTAGGGAAATGAAAATCAAAAAGACACAGCCACCCCAAAGTTTGGGACGGCTCTGTTTACAAGAACCTCGTTTACGGTACAAGTTCAATATCGCAGAAAGTGAAAAATGGATGAAGAAGTTGTGGTACTTACGTACAATACAATATCACTCACCAATGACATCTATGTCATCAGGCCCGTAGCAGCATAATGAGTGGATTCAGGTATGATGATTCTAACTGAAAGAAGTCACACAGAAAAAGAAACATCATAAGATATCACTAATACACGCAGTGTAAACATGGCTACACAGGAACTGGATTACAAAACAGAACAGGGTCTCAAATTTAGAAAACCAACTTATGCTTGCTTAAGGGGAAAGGTGAGTTGGGGTGCTGCATAAAACCAGAGATTGAAATGAGCACAGATAAAGTTCCTTAAGCCAAATATGGAATAGACAAGAGCTACTCCTTGCTCAACGAAATGGACTCAACACCCCATATTAAACGCCTAAGAATGTACCTGACTAGTAAGTATCTTAAAACCTATGGATTGCTATGGCTCCGAAAGGGAATCAAGCGTGTGTAGAGGGAAATAAACGCAGCAGTGATAGGATTGGAGAGGTTCGGTGAGCAAATGAAGACCCTTTGAAGTCATATTGCATGGTACCCATTCCACGGGTCTCAACTCTCCAGGTTTAAGGGATTCTTCCTTCAGCTAAAACATGCATGTGGAACCCAGAGTATGATCAACCGTGTGATCGGGAGACGTCTTCAAATATGTCTCCGTTCTCGTCCCCTGGTCCTCGGGTGCAATATTCCAGACGCTTTACTAACACTCTCCCGACTTGGAGAGTCAGTGCCTTTAACCTCCTGTTTGGCCCAGTTTGCAATTTCTGCGGAAGATGAACAGGAATAGGGAGAATCAATGAGAGACTAGCTGGAGGTGTCTGGACGGGCAAATTTAACTCTCATTTCCCACCAGGAAGAGGAATTAACCAAAGGCTCAGCGTGCCATGCCGGAACCAGATTAGGACCTGAAGCAATCCTGCGGTGTTGTGGCCAGCTCACAAGAAAGCAAGTTGAAGGAAGGAGTTCAGGGGCACTGTAATTCACAAACCTGCAGAGTTATAAATGACAGCTATCGTCCAAAAATATACTGAAGTAAGGCTGCCAAGAGGACTTGAAAGCGGGGCAGAATTGCAGGAAACCGATTTCAGGAGGTATACTGGAATTGCATTTACAGCATAGGAAAAGAGGCAGAACGTCCACAATGATGCATTTGGCCAAAAAGGGTGTATGCGTTTTTTCCTATTCAGGAAGAAACGCATACGCCCTTTTTGGCCAACCAAGCAAGCTTGCAAAGGAAATCTGCACTACAATGAAGTCTCACTTCCCCCCGGTCAAAAGGGCCATCTGAAAAAGTGTAAAATCCAGAAAGGCAGGACAGGCCATGGAGAACTGGGAGCCTTGTTATGCTGATGGGCGGGATGTAAATTGCCAACAGTCACTAGGCAGAAGTCTATGGTGTTTCCTGAAACATCTAAAAAACAAAGCAACAGAGCCTAGGGCACTTCCACTTATGGTCCTATAGCTTAAGGAAATTAAAATCAAAAAGACACAGCCACCCCAAATTTGGGACGGCTCTGTATACAAGAACCTCGTTTATGGTACAAGTTCAATATCGCAGAAAGTGAAAAATGGATGAAGAAGTTGTGGTACTTACGTACAATGCAATATCACTCAGCAATGACATCTATGTCATCAGGCCCGTAGCAGCATAATGAGTGGATTCAGGTATGATGATTCTAACTGAAAGAAGTCACACAGAAAAAGAAACATCATAAGATATCACTAATACACGGAATGTAAACTTGGCTACACAGGAACTGGATTACAAAACAGAACAGGGTCTCAAATTTAGAAAACCAACTTATGCTTGCTTAAGGGGAAAGGTGAGTTGGGGTGCTGCATAAAACCAGAGATTGAAATGAGCACAGATAAAGTTCCTTAAGCCAAATATGGAATAGACAAGAGCTACTCCTTGCTCAACGAAATGGACTCAACACCCCATATTAAACGCCTAAGAATGTACCTGACTAGTAAGTATCTTAAAACCTATGGATTGCTATGTCTCCGAAAGGGAATCAAGCGTGTGTACAGGGGAATAAACGCAGCAGTGATAGGATTGGAGAGGTTCGGTGAGCAAATGAAGACCCTTTGAAGTCATATTGCATGGTACCCATTCCACGGGTCTCAACTCTCCAGGTTTAAGGGATTCTACCTTCAGCTAAAACATGCATGTGGAACCCAGAGTATGATCAACCGTGTGATCGGGAGACGTGTTCAAATATGTCTCCGTTCTCGTCCCCTGGTACTCGGGTGCAACATTCCAGACGCTTTACTAACACTCTCCCGACTTGGAGAGTCAGTGCCTTTAACCTCCTGTTTGGCCCAGTTTGCAATTTCTGTGGAAGATGAACAGGAATAGGGAGAACAAATGAGAGACTAGCTGGAGGTGTCTGGACGGGCAAATTTAACTCTCATTTCCCACCAGGAAGAGGAATTAACCAAAGGCTCAGCGTGCCGTGCCGGAACCACATTAGGGCCTGAAGCAATCCTGCGGTGTTGCGGCCAGCTCACAAGAAAGCGAGTTGAAGAAAGGAGCTCAGGGGCACTGTAATTCACAAACCTGCAGAGTTATAAATGACAGCTATCGTCCAAAAATATACTGAAGTAAGGCTGCCAAGAGGACTTGAAAGCGAGGCAGAATTGCAGGAAACCGATTTCAGGAGGTAGACTGGAATTGCATTGAAAGCATAGGAAAAGAGGCAGAACGTCCACAATGATGCACTTGGCCAAAAAGGGCGTATGCGTTTTTTCCTGAATATATTCAGGAAAAAACGCATACGCCCTTTTTGGCCAACCAAGCAAGCTTGCAAAGGAAATCTGCACTACAATGAAGTCTCACTTCCCCCCGGTCAAAAGGGCCATCTGAAAAAAGTGTAAAATCCAGAAAGGCAGGACAGGCCATGGAGAACTGGGAGCCTTGTTATGCTGACGGCCGGGATGTAAATTGCCAACAGCCACTCGGGAGAAGTGTATGTGTTTCCTGAAACATCTAAAAAACAAAGCAACAGAGCCTAGGGCACTTCCACTTATGGTCCTATAGCTTAGGGAAATGAAAATCAAAAAGACACAGCCACCCCAAAGTTTGGGACGGCTCTGTTTACAAGAACCTCGTTTACGGTACAAGTTCAATATCGCAGAAAGTGAAAAATGGATGAAGAAGTTGTGTTACTTACGTACAATGCAATATCACTCAGCAATGACATCTATGTCATCAGGCCCTTAGCAGCATAATGAGTGGATTCAGGTATGATGATTCTAACTGAAAGAAGTCACACAGAAAAAGAAACATCATAAGATATCACTAATACACGGAATGTAAACTTGGCTACACAGGAACTGGATTACAAAACAGAACAGGGTCTCAAATTTAGAAAACCAACTTATGCTTGCTTAAGGGGAAAGACGAGTTGGGGTGCTGCATAAAACCAGAGATTGAAATGAGCACAGATAAAGTTCCTTAAGCCAAATATGGAATAGACAAGAGCTACTCCTTGCTCAACGAAATGGACTCAACACCCCATATTAAACGCCTAAGAATGTACCTGACTAGTAAGTATCTTAAAACCTATGGATTGCTATGTCTCCGAAAGAGAATCAAGCGTGTGTACAGGGGCATAAACGCAGCAGTGATAGGATTGGAGAGTTTCGGTGAGCAAATGAAGACCCTTTGAAGTCATACTGCATGGTACCCATTCCACGGGTCACAACTCTCCAGGTTTAGAGGATTATTCCTTCAGCTAAAACATGCATGTGGAACACAGAGTATGATCAACCGTGTGATCGGGAGACGTGTTCAAATATGTCTCCGTTCTCATCCCCTGGTACTCGGGTGCAACATTCCAGACGCTTTACTAACACTCTCCCGACTTGGAGAGTCAGTGCCTTTAACCTCCTGTTTGGCCCAGTTTGCAATTTCTGCGGAAGATGAACAGGAATAGGGAGAACCAATGAGAGACTAGCTGGAGGTGTCTGGACGGGCAAATTTAACTCTCATTTCCCACCAGGAAGAGGAATTAACCAAAGGCTCAGCGTGCCGTGCTGGAACCAGATTAGGGCCTGAAGCAAACCTGCGGTGTTGCGGCCAGCTCACAAGAAAGCGAGTTGAAGAAAGGAGCTCAGGGGCACTGTAATTCACAAATCTGCAGAGTTACAAATGACAGCTATCGTCCAAAAATATACTGAAGTAAGGCTGCCAAGAGGACTTGAAAGCGGGGCCGAATTGCAGGAAACCGATTTCAGGAGGTAGACTGGAATTGCATTTAAAGCATAGGAAAAGAGGCAGAACGTCCACAATGATGCACTTGGCCAAAAAGGGCGTATGCGTTTTTTCCTGAATATATTCAGGAAAAAACTCATACGCCCTTTTTGGCCAACCAAGCAAGCTTGCAAAGGAAATCTGCACTACAATGAAGTCTCACTTCCCCCCGGTCAAAAGGGCCATCTGAAAAAAGTGTAAAATCCAGAAAGGCAGGACAGGCCATGGAGAACTGGGAGCCTTGTTATGCTGATGGGCGGGATGTAAATTGCCAACAGCCACTCAGGAGAAGTGTATGTGTTTCCTGAAACATCTAAAAAACAAAGCAACAGAGCCTAGGGCACTTCCACTTATGGTCCTATAGCTTAGGGAAATGAAAATCAAAAAGACACAGCCACCCCAAAGTTTGGGACGGCTCTGTTTACAAGAACCTCGTTTACGGTACAAGTTCAATATCGCAGAAAGTGAAAAATGGATGAAGAAGTTGTGGTACTTACGTACAATGCAATATCACTCAGCAATGACATCTATGTCATCAGGCCCTTAGCAGCATAATGAGTGGATTCAGGTATGATGATTCTAACTGAAAGAAGTCACACAGAAAAAGAAACATCATAAGATATCACTAATACACGCAATGTAAACATGGCTACACAGGAACTGGATTACAAAACAGAACAGGGTCTCAAATTTAGAAAACCAACTTATGCTTGCTTAAGGGGAAAGGTGAGTTGGGGTGCTGCATAAAACCAGAGATTGAAATGAGCACAGATAAAGTTCCTTAAGCCAAATATGGAATAGACAAGAGCTACTCCTTGCTCAACGAAATGGACTTAACACCCCATATTAAACGCATAAGAATCTACCTGACTAGTAAGTATCTTAAAACCTATGGATTGCTATGTCTCCGAAAGGGAATCAAGCGTGTGTACAGGGGCATAAACGCAGCAGTGATAGGATTGGAGAGGTTCGGTGAGCAAATGAAGACCCTTTGAAGTCATATTGCATGGTACCCATTCCACGGGTCTCAACTCTCCAGGTTTAAGGGATTCTTCCTTCAGCTAAAACATGCATGTGGAACCCAGAGTATGATCAACCGTGTGATCGGGAGACGTCTTCAAATATGTCTCCGTTCTCGTCCCCTGGTCCTCGGGTGCAATATTCCAGACGCTTTACTAACACTCTCCCGACATGGAGAGTCAGTGCCTTTAACCTCCTGTTTGGCCCAGTTTGCAATTTCTGCGGAAGATGAACAGGAATAGGGAGAACCAATGAGAGACTAGCTGGAGGTGTCTGGACGGGCAAATTTAACTCTCATTTCCCACCAGGAAGAGGAATTAACCAAAGGCTCAGCGTGCCATGCCGGAACCAGATTAGGGCCTGAAGCAATCCTGCGGTGTTGCGGCCAGCTCACAAGAAAGCAAGTTGAAGGAAGGAGTTCAGGGGCACTGTAATTCACAAACCTGCAGAGTTATAAATGACAGCTATCGTCCAAAAATATACTGAAGAAAGGCTGCCAAGAGGACTTGAAAGCGGGGCAGAATTGCAGGAAACCGATTTCAGGAGGTATACTGGAATTGCATTTACAGCATAGGAAAAGAGGCAGAACATCCACAATGATGCACTTGGCCAAAAAGGATGTATGCGTTTTTTCCTATTCAGGAAGAAACGCATACGCCCTTTTTGGCCAACCAAGCAAGCTTGCAAAGGAAATCTGCACTACAATGAAGTCTCACTTCCCCCCGGTCAAAAGGGCCATCTGAAAAAGTGTAAAATCCAGAAAGGCAGGACAGGCCATGGAGAACTGGGAGCCTTGTTATGCTGATGGGCGGGATGTAAATTGCCAACAGTCACTAGGCAGAAGTCTATGGTGTTTCCTGAAACATGTAAAAAACAAAGCAACAGAGCCTAGGGCACTTCCACTTATGGTCCTATAGCTTAAGGAAATTAAAATCAAAAAGACACAGCCACCCCAAATTTGGGACGGCTCTGTATACAAGAACCTCGTTTATGGTACAAGTTCAATATCGCAGAAAGTGAAAAATGGACGAAGAAGTTGTGGTACTTACGTACAATGCAATATCACTCAGCAATGACATCTATGTCATCAGGCCCGTAGCAGCATAATGAGTGGATTCAGGTATGATGATTCTAACTGAAAGAAGTCACACAGAAAAAGAAACATCATAAGATATCACTAATACACGGAATGTAAACTTGGCTACACAGGAACTGGATTACAAAACAGAACAGGGTCTCAAATTTAGAAAACCAACTTATGCTTGCTTAAGGGGAAAGGTGAGTTGGGGTGCTGCATAAAACCAGAGATTGAAATGAGCACAGATAAAGTTCCTTAAGCCAAATATGGAATAGACAAGAGCTACTCCTTGCTCAACGAAATGGACTCAACACCCCATATTAAACGCCTAAGAATGTACCTGACTAGTAAGTATCTTAAAACCTATGGATTGCTATGTCTCCGAAAGAGAATCAAGCGTGTGTACAGGGGCATAAACGCAGCAGTGATAGGATTGGAGAGGTTCGGTGAGCAAATGAAGACCCTTTGAAGTCATATTGCATGGTACCCATTCCACGGGTCTCAACTCTCCAGGTTTAGAGGATTATTCCTTCAGCTAAAACATGCATGTGGAACACAGAGTATGATCAACCGTGTGATCGGGAGACGTGTTCAAATATGTCTCCGTTCTCATCCCCTGGTACTCGGGTGCAACATTCCAGACGCTTTACTAACACTCTCCCGACTTGGAGAGTCAGTGCCTTTAACCTCCTGTTTGGCCCAGTTTGCAATTTCTGCGGAAGATGAACAGGAATAGGGAGAACCAATGAGCGACTAGCTGGAGGTGTCTGGACGGGCAAATTTAACTCTCATTTCCCACCAGGAAGAGGAATTAACCAAAGGCTCAGCGTGCCGTGCCGGAACCACATTAGGGCCTGAAGCAATCCTGCGGTGTTGCGGCCAGCTCACAAGAAAGCGAGTTGAAGAAAGGAGCTCAGGGGCACTGTAATTCACAAACCTGCAGAGTTATAAATGACAGCTATCGTCCAAAAATATACTGAAGTAAGGCTGCCAAGAGGACTTGAAAGCGGGGCAGAATTGCAGGAAACCGATTTCAGGAGGTAGACTGGAATTGCATTGAAAGCATAGGAAAAGAGGCAGAACGTCCACAATGATGCACTTGGCCAAAAAGGGCGTATGCGTTTTTTCCTGAATATATTCAGGAAAAAACGCATACGCCCTTTTTGGCCAACCAAGCAAGCTTGCAAAGGAAATCTGCACTACAATGAAGTCTCACTTCCCCCCGGTCAAAAGGGCCATCTGAAAAAAGTGTAAAATCCAGAAAGGCAGGACAGGCCATGGAGAACTGGGAGCCTTGTTATGCTGATGGGCGGGATGTAAATTGCCAACAGCCACTCGGGAGAAGTGTATGGTGTTTCCTGAAACATCTAAAAAACAAAGCAACAGAGCCTAGGGCACTTCCACTTATGGTCCTATAGATTAGGGAAATGAAAATCAAAAAGACACAGCCACCCCAAAGTTTGGGACGGCTCTGTTTACAAGAACCTCGTTTACGGTACAAGTTCAATATCGCAGAAAGTGAAAAATGGATGAAGAAGTTGTGGTACTTACGTACAATGCAATATCACTCAGCAATGACATCTATGTCATCAGGCCCGTAGCAGCATAATGAGTGGATTCAGGTATGATGATTGTAACTGAAAGAAGTCACACAGAAAAAGAAACATCATAAGATATCACTAATACACGGAATGTAAACTTGGCTACACAGGAACTGCATTACAAAACAGAACAGGGTCTCAAATTAAGAAAACCAACTTATGCTTGCTTAAGGGGAAAGGTGAGTTGGGGTGCTGCATAAAACCAGAGATTGAAATGAGCACAGATAAAGTTCCTTAAGCCAAATATGGAATAGACAAGAGCTACTCCTTGCTCAACAAAATGGACTCAACACCCCATATTAAACGCCTAAGAATGTACCTGACTAGTAAGTATCTTAAAACCTATGGATTGCTATTTCTCCGAAAGGGAATCAAGCGTGTGTACAGGGGAATAAACGCAGCAGTGATAGGATTGGAGAGGTTCGGTGAGCAAATGAAGTCCCTTTGAAGTCATATTGCATGGTACCCATTCCACGGGTCTCAACTCTCCAGGTTTAAGGGATTCTTCCTTCAGCTAAAACATGCATGTGGAACCCAGAGTATGATCAACCGTGTGATCGGGAGACGTCTTCAAATATGTCTCCGTTCTCGTCCCCTGGTACTCGGGTGCAACATTCCAGACGCTTTACTAACACTCTCCCGACTTGGAGAGTCAGTGCCTTTAACCTCCTGTTTGGCCCAGTTTGCAATTTCTGCGGAAGATGAACAGGAATAGGGAGAACCAATGAGAGACTAGCTGGAGGTGTCTGGACGGGCAAATTTAACTCTCATTTCCCACCAGGAAGAGGAATTAACCAAAGGCTCAGCGTGCCGTGCCGGAACCACATTAGGGCCTGAAGCAATCCTGCGGTGTTGTGGCCAGCTCACAAGAAAGCGAGTTGAAGAAAGGAGCTCAGGGGCACTGTAATTCACAAACCTGCAGAGTTATAAATGACAGCTATCGTCCAAAAATATACTGAAGTAAGGCTGCCAAGAGGACTTGAAAGCGGGGCAGAATTGCAGGAAACCGATTTCAGGAGGTATACTGGAATTGCATTTACAGCATAGGAAAAGAGGCAGAACATCCACAATGATGCACTTGGCCAAAAAGGGTGTATGCGTTTTTGCCTATTCAGGAAGAAACGCATACGCCCTTTTTGGCCAACCAAGCAAGCTTGCAAAGGAAATCTGCACTACAATGAAGTCTCACTTCCCCCCGGTCAAAAGGGCCATCTGAAAAAAGTGTAAAATCCAGAAAGGCAGGACAGGCCATGGAGAACTGGGAGCCTTGTTATGCTGATGGGCGGGATGTAAATTGCCAACAGTCACTAGGCAGAAGTCTATGGTGTTTCCTGAAACATGTAAAAAACAAAGCAACAGAGCCTAGGGCACTTCCACTTATGGTCCTATAGCTTAAGGAAATTAAAATCAAAAAGACACAGCCACCCCAAATTTGGGACGGCTCTGTATACAAGAACCTCGTTTATGGTACAAGTTCAATATCGCAGAAAGTGAAAAATGGACGAAGAAGTTGTGGTACTTACGTACAATGCAATATCACTCAGCAATGACATCTATGTCATCAGGCCCGTAGCAGCATAATGAGTGGATTCAGGTATGATGATTCTAACTGAAACAAGTCACACAGAAAAAGAAACATCATAAGATATCACTAATACACGGAATGTAAACTTGGCTACACAGGAACTGGATTACAAAACAGAACAGGGTCTCAAATTCAGAAAACCAACTTATGCTTGCTTAAGGGGAAAGGTGAGTTGGGGTGCTGCATAAAACCAGAGATTGAAATGAGCACAGATAAAGTTCCTTAAGCCAAATATGGAATAGACAAGAGCTACTCCTTGCTCAACGAAATGGACTCAACATCCCATATTAAACGCCTAAGAATGTACCTGACTAGTAAGTATCTTAAAACCTATGGATTGCTATGTCTCCGAAAGAGAATCAAGCGTGTGTACAGGGGCATAAACGCAGCAGTGATAGGATTGGAGAGGTTCGGTGAGCAAATGAAGACCCTTTGAAGTCATATTGCATGGTACCCATTCCACGGGTCTCAACTCTCCAGGTTTAGAGGATTATTCCTTCAGCTAAAACATGCATGTGGAACCCAGAGTATGATCAACCGTGTGATCGGGAGACGTGTTCAAATATGTCTCCGTTCTCATCCCCTGGTACTCGGGTGCAACATTCCAGACGCTTTACTAACACTCTCCCGACTTGGAGAGTCAGTGCCTTTAACCTCCTGTTTGGCCCAGTTTGCAATTTCTGCGGAAGATGAACAGGAATAGGGAGAACCAATGAGAGACTAGCTGGAGGTGTCTGGACGGGC
Organism: Globicephala melas; assembly: GCF_963455315.2. Classification (NCBI taxonomy): domain Eukaryota; kingdom Metazoa; phylum Chordata; class Mammalia; order Artiodactyla; family Delphinidae; genus Globicephala; species Globicephala melas. The sequence continues at coordinate 1,015,958 of NW_027207239.1, read as the reverse complement.
AAATTTAACTCTCATTTCCCACCAGGAAGAGGAATTAACCAAAGGCTCAGCGTGCCGTGCCGGAACCAGATTAGGGCCTGAAGCAATCCTGCGGTGTTGCGGCCAGCTCACAAGAAAGCGAGTTGAAGAAAGGAGCTCAGGGGCACTGTAATTCACAAACCTGCAGAGTTATAAATGACAGCTATCGTCCAAAAATATACTGAAGTAAGGCTGCCAAGAGGACTTGAAAGCGGGGCAGAATTGCAGGAAACCGATTTCAGGAGGTAGACTGGAATTGCATTGAAAGCATAGGAAAAGAGGCAGAACGTCCACAATGATGCACTTGGCCAAAAAGGGCGTATGCGTTTTTTCCTGAATATATTCAGGAAAAAACGCATACGCCCTTTTTGGCCAACCAAGCAAGCTTGCAAAGGAAATCTGCACTACAATGAAGTCTCACTTCCCCCCGGTCAAAAGGGCCATCTGAAAAAAGTGTAAAATCCAGAAAGGCAGGACAGGCCATGGAGAACTGGGAGCCTTGTTATGCTGATGGGCGGGATGTAAATTGCCAACAGCCACTCGGGAGAAGTGTATGGTGTTTCCTGAAACATCTAAAAAACAAAGCAACAGAGCCTAGGGCACTTCCACTTATGGTCCTATAGATTAGGGAAATGAAAATCAAAAAGACACAGCCACCCCAAAGTTTGGGACGGCTCTGTTTACAAGAACCTCGTTTACGGTACAAGTTCAATATCGCAGAAAGTGAAAAATGGATGAAGAAGTTGTGGTACTTACGTACAATGCAATATCACTCAGCAATGACATCTATGTCATCAGGCCCGTAGCAGCATAATGAGTGGATTCAGGTATGATGATTCTAACTGAAAGAAGTCACACAGAAAAAGAAACATCATAAGATATCACTAATACACGGAATGTAAACTTGGCTACACAGGAACTGCATTACAAAACAGAACAGGGTCTCAAATTAAGAAAACCAACTTATGCTTGCTTAAGGGGAAAGGTGAGTTGGGGTGCTGCATAAAACCAGAGATTGAAATGAGCACAGATAAAGTTCCTTAAGCCAAATATGGAATAGACAAGAGCTACTCCTTGCTCAACAAAATGGACTCAACACCCCATATTAAACGCCTAAGAATGTACCTGACTAGTAAGTATCTTAAAACCTATGGATTGCTATTTCTCCGAAAGGGAATCAAGCGTGTGTACAGGGGAATAAACGCAGCAGTGATAGGATTGGAGAGGTTCGGTGAGCAAATGAAGTCCCTTTGAAGTCATATTGCATGGTACCCATTCCACGGGTCTCAACTCTCCAGGTTTAAGGGATTCTTCCTTCAGCTAAAACATGCATGTGGAACCCAGAGTATGATCAACCGTGTGATCGGGAGACGTCTTCAAATATGTCTCCGTTCTCGTCCCCTGGTACTCGGGTGCAACATTCCAGACGCTTTACTAACACTCTCCCGACTTGGAGAGTCAGTGCCTTTAACCTCCTGTTTGGCCCAGTTTGCAATTTCTGCGGAAGATGAACAGGAATAGGGAGAACCAATGAGAGACTAGCTGGAGGTGTCTGGACGGGCAAATTTAACTCTCATTTCCCACCAGGAAGAGGAATTAACCAAAGGCTCAGCGTGCCGTGCCGGAACCACATTAGGGCCTGAAGCAATCCTGCGGTGTTGCGGCCAGCTCACAAGAAAGCGAGTTGAAGAAAGGAGCTCAGGGGCACTGTAATTCACAAACCTGCAGAGTTATAAATGACAGCTATCGTCCAAAAATATACTGAAGTAAGGCTGCCAAGAGGACTTGAAAGCGGGGCAGAATTGCAGGAAACCGATTTCAGGAGGTAGACTGGAATTGCATTGAAAGCATAGGAAAAGAGGCAGAACGTCCACAATGATGCACTTGGCCAAAAAGGGCGTATGCGTTTTTTCCTGAATATATTCAGGAAAAAACGCATACGCCCTTTTTGGCCAACCAAGCAAGCTTGCAAAGGAAATCTGCACTACAATGAAGTCTCACTTCCCCCCGGTCAAAAGGGCCATCTGAAAAAAGTGTAAAATCCAGAAAGGCAGGACAGGCCATGGAGAACTGGGAGCCTTGTTATGCTGATGGGCGGGATGTAAATTGCCAACAGCCACTCTGGAGAAGTGTATGGTGTTTCCTGAAACATCTAAAAAACAAAGCAACAGAGCCTAGGGCACTTCCACTTATGGTCCTATAGCTTAGGGAAATGAAAATCAAAAAGACACAGCCACCCCAAAGTTTGGGACGGCTCTGTTTACAAGAACCTCGTTTACGGTACAAGTTCAATATCGCAGAAAGTGAAAAATGGATGAAGAAGTTGTGGTACTTACGTACAATGCAATATCACTCAGCAATGACATCTATGTCATCAGGCCCGTAGCAGCATAATGAGTGGATTCAGGTATGATGATTCTAACTGAAAGAAGTCACACAGAAAAAGAAACATCATAAGATATCACTAATACACGGAATGTAAACTTGGCTACACAGGAACTGGATTACAAAACAGAACAGGGTCTCAAATTTAGAAAACCAACTTATGCTTGCTTAAGGGGAAAGGTGAGTTGGGGTGCTGCATAAAACCAGAGATTGAAATGAGCACAGATAAAGTTCCTTAAGCCAAATATGGAATAGACAAGAGCTACTCCTTGCTCAACGAAATGGACTCAACACCCCATATTAAACGCCTAAGAATGTACCTGACTACTAAGTATCTTAAAACCTATGGATTGCTATGTCTCCGAAAGAGAATCAAGCGTGTGCACAGGGGCATAAACGCAGCAGTGATAGGATTGGAGAGTTTCGGTGAGCAAATGAAGACCCTTTGAAGTCATATTGCATGGTACCCATTCCACGGGTCTCAACTCTCCAGGTTTAAGGGATTCTTCCTTCAGCTAAAACATGCATGTGGAACCCAGAGTATGATCAACCGTGTGATCGGGAGACGTCTTCAAATATGTCTCCGTTCTCGTCCCCTGGTACTCGGGTGCAACATTCCAGACGCTTTACTAACACTCTCCCGACTTGGAGAGTCAGTGCCTTTAACCTCCTGTTTGGCCCAGTTTGCAATTTCTGCGGAAGATGAACAGGAATAGGGAGAACCAATGAGAGACTAGCTGGAGGTGTCTGGACGGGCAAATTTAACTCTCATTTCCCACCAGGAAGAGGAATTAACCAAAGGCTCAGCGTGCCGTGCCGGAACCGGATTAGGGCCTGAAGCAATCCTGCGGTGTTGCGGCCAGCTCACAAGAAAGCGAGTTGAAGAAAGGAGCTCAGGGGCACTGTAATTCACAAACCTGCAGAGTTATAAATGACAGCTATCGTCCAAAAATATACTGAAGTAAGGCTGCCAAGAGGACTTGAAAGCGGGGCCGAATTGCAGGAAACCGATTTCAGGAGGTAGACTGGAATTGCATTGAAAGCATAGGAAAAGAGGCAGAACGTCCACAATGATGCACTTGGCCAAAAAGGGCGTATGCGTTTTTTCCTGAATATATTCAGGAAAAAACGCATACGCCCTTTTTGGCCAACCAAGCAAGCTTGCAAAGGAAATCTGCACTACAATGAAGTCTCACTTCCCCCCGGTCAAAAGGGCCATCTGAAAAAAGTGTAAAATCCAGAAAGGCAGGACAGGCCATGGAGAACTGGGAGCCTTGTTATGCTGATGGGCGGGATGTAAATTGCCAACAGCCACTCTGGAGAAGTGTATGGTGTTTCCTGAAACATCTAAAAAACAAAGCAACAGAGCCTAGGGCACTTCCACTTATGGTCCTATAGCTTAGGGAAATGAAAATCAAAAAGACACAGCCACCCCAAAGTTTGGGACGGCTCTGTTTACAAGAACCTCGTTTACGGTACAAGTTCAATATCGCAGAAAGTGAAAAATGGATGAAGAAGTTGTGGTACTTACGTACAATGCAATATCACTCAGCAATGACATCTATGTCATCAGGCCCGTAGCAGCATAATGAGTGCATTCAGGTATGATGATTCTAACTGAAAGAAGTCACACAGAAAAAGAACCATCATAAGATATCACTAATACACGGAATGTAAACTTGGCTACACAGGAACTGGATTACAAAACAGAACAGGGTCTCAAATTTAGAAAACCAACTTATGCTTGCTTAATGGGAAAGGTGAGTTGGGGTGCTGCATAAAACCAGAGATTGAAATGAGCACAGATAAAGTTCCTTAAGCCAAATATGGAATAGACAAGAGCTACTCCTTGCTCAACGAAATGGACTCAACACCCCATATTAAACGCCTAAGAATGTACCTGACTAGTAAGTATCTTAAAACCTATGGATTGCTATGTCTCCGAAAGAGAATCAAGCGTGTGCACAGGGGCATAAACGCAGCAGTGATAGGATTGGAGAGGTTCGGTGAGCAAATGAAGACCCTTTGAAGTCATATTGCATGGTACCCATTCCACGGGTCTCAACTCTCCAGGTTTAAGGGATTCTTCCTTCAGCTAAAACATGCATGTGGAACCCAGAGTATGATCAACCGTGTGATCGGGAGACGTGTTCAAATATGTCTCCGTTCTCGTCCCCTGGTACTCGGGTGCAACATTCCAGACGCTTTACTAACACTCTCCCGACTTGGAGAGTCAGTGCCTTTAACCTCCTGTTTGGCCCAGTTTGCAATTTCTGCGGAAGATGAACAGGAATAGGGAGAACCAATGAGAGACTAGCTGGAGGTGTCTGGACGGGCAAATTTAACTCTCATTTCCCACCAGGAAGAGGAATTAACCAAAGGCTCAGCGTGCCATGCCGGAACCAGATTAGGGCCTGAAGCAATCCTGCGGTGTTGCGGCCAGCTCACAAGAAAGCGAGTTGAAGGAAGGAGTTCAGGGGCACTGTAATTCACAAACCTGCAGAGTTATAAATGACAGCTATCGTCCAAAAATATACTGAAGAAAGGCTGCCAAGAGGACTTGAAAGCGGAGCAGAATTGCAGGAAACCAATTTCAGGAGGTAGACAGGAATTGCATTTAAAGCATAGGAAAAGAGACAGAACGTCCACAATGATGCACTTGGCCAAAAACGGCGTATGCGTTTTTTCCTGAATATATTCAGGAAAAAACGCATACGCCCTTTTTGGCCAACCAAGCAAGCTTGCAAAGGAAATCTGCACTACAATGAAGTCTCACTTCCCCCCGGTCATAAGGGCCATCTGAAAAAAGTGTAAAATCCAGAAAGGCAGGACAGGCCATAGAGAACTGGGAGCCTTGTTATGCTGATGGGCGGGATGAAAATTGCCAACAGCCACTCAGGAGAAATGTATGGTGTTTCCTGAAACATCTAAAAAACAAAGCAACAGAGCCTAGGGCACTTCCACTTATGGTCCTATAGCTTAGGGAAATGAAAATCAAAAAGACACAGCCACCCCAAAGTTTGGGACGGCTCTGTTTACAAGAACCTCGTTTACGGTACAAGTTCAATATCGCAGAAAGTGAAAAATGGATGAAGAAGTTGTGGTACTTACGTACAATGCAATATCACTCAGCAATTACATCTATGTCATCAGGCCCGTAGCAGCATAATGAGTGGATTCAGGTATGATGATTCTAACTGAAAGAAGTCACACAGAAAAAGAAACATCATAAGCTATCTCTAATACACGGAATGTAAACTTGGCTACACAGGAACTGGATTACAAAAGAGAACAGGGTCTCAAATTTAGAAAACCAACTTATGCTTGCTTAAGGGGAAAGGTGAGTTGGGGTGCTGCATAAAACCAGAGATTGAAATGAGCACAGATAAAGTTCCTTAAGCCAAATATGGAATAGACAAGAGCTACTCCTTGCTCAACGAAATGGACTCAACACCCCATATTAAACGCCTAAGAATGTACCTGACTAGTAAGTATCTTAAAACCTATGGATTGCTATTTCTCCGAAAGGGAATCAAGCGTGTGTACAGGGGAATAAACGCAGCAGTGATAGGATTGGAGAGGTTCGGTGAGCAAATGAAGTCCCTTTGAAGTCATATTGCATGGTACCCATTCCACGGGTCTCAACTCTCCAGGTTTAAGGGATTCTTCCTTCAGCTAAAACATGCATGTGGAACCCAGAGTATGATCAACCGTGTGATCGGGAGACGTGTTCAAATATGTCTCCGTTCTCGTCCCCTGGTACTCGGGTGCAACATTCCAGACGCTTTACTAACACTCTCCCGACTTGGAGAGTCAGTGCCTTTAACCTCCTGTTTGGCCCAGTTTGCAATTTCTGCGGAAGATGAACAGGAATAGGGAGAACCAATGAGAGACTAGCTGGAGGTGTCTGGACGGGCAAATTTAACTGTCATTTCCCACCAGGAAGAGGAATTAACCAAAGGCTCAGCGTGCCGTGCCGGAACCACATTAGGGCCTGAAGCAATCCTGCGGTGTTGCGGCCAGCTCACAAGAAAGCGAGTTGAAGAAAGGAGCTCAGGGGCACTGTAATTCACAAACCTGCAGAGTTATAAATGACAGCTATCGTCCAAAAATATACTGAAGTAAGGCTGCCAAGAGGACTTGAAAGCGGGGCCGAATTGCAGGAAACCGATTTCAGGAGGTAGACTGGAATTGCATTGAAAGCATAGGAAAAGAGGCAGAACGTCCACAATGATGCACTTGGCCAAAAAGGGCGTATGCGTTTTTTCCTGAATATATTCAGGAAAAAACGCATACGCCCTTTTTGGCCAACCAAGCAAGCTTGCAAAGGAAATCTGCACTACAATGAAGTCTCACTTCCCCCCGGTCAAAAGGGCCATCTGAAAAAAGTGTAAAATCCAGAAAGGCAGGACAGGCCATGGAGAACTGGGAGCCTTGTTATGCTGATGGGCGGGATGTAAATTGCCAACAGCCACTCTGGAGAAGTGTATGGTGTTTCCTGAAACATCTAAAAAACAAAGCAACAGAGCCTAGGGCACTTCCACTTATGGTCCTATAGCTTAGGGAAATGAAAATCAAAAAGACACAGCCACCCCAAAGTTTGGGACGGCACTGTTTACAAGAACCTCGTTTACGGTACAAGTTCAATATCGCAGAAAGTGAAAAATGGATGAAGAAGTTGTGGTACTTACGTACAATGCAATATCACTCAGCAATGACATCTATGTCATCAGGCCCGTAGCAGCATAATGAGTGCATTCAGGTATGATGATTCTAACTGAAAGAAGTCACACAGAAAAAGAAACATCATAAGATATCACTAATACACGGAATGTAAACTTGGCTACACAGGAACTGGATTACAAAACAGAACAGGGTCTCAAATTTAGAAAACCAACTTATGCTTGCTTAAGGGGAAAGGTGAGTTGGGGTGCTGCATAAAACCAGAGATTGAAATGAGCACAGATAAAGTTCCTTAAGCCAAATATGGAATAGACAAGAGCTACTCCTTGCTCAACGAAATGGACTCAACACCCCATATTAAACGCCTAAGAATGTACCTGACTACTAAGTATCTTAAAACCTATGGATTGCTATGTCTCCGAAAGAGAATCAAGCGTGTGCACAGGGGCATAAACGCAGCAGTGATAGGATTGGAGAGTTTCGGTGAGCAAATGAAGACCCTTTGAAGTCATATTGCATGGTACCCATTCCACGGGTCTCAACTCTCCAGGTTTAAGGGATTCTTCCTTCAGCTAAAACATGCATGTGGAACCCAGAGTATGATCAACCGTGTGATCGGGAGACGTCTTCAAATATGTCTCCGTTCTCGTCCCCTGGTACTCGGGTGCAACATTCCAGACGCTTTACTAACACTCTCCCGACTTGGAGAGTCAGTGCCTTTAACCTCCTGTTTGGCCCAGTTTGCAATTTCTGCGGAAGATGAACAGGAATAGGGAGAACCAATGAGAGACTAGCTGGAGGTGTCTGGACGGGCAAATTTAACTCTCATTTCCCACCAGGAAGAGGAATTAACCAAAGGCTCAGCGTGCCGTGCCGGAACCGGATTAGGGCCTGAAGCAATCCTGCGGTGTTGCGGCCAGCTCACAAGAAAGCGAGTTGAAGAAAGGAGCTCAGGGGCACTGTAATTCACAAACCTGCAGAGTTATAAATGACAGCTATCGTCCAAAAATATACTGAAGTAAGGCTGCCAAGAGGACTTGAAAGCGGGGCAGAATTGCAGGAAACCGATTTCAGGAGGTAGACTGGAATTGCATTGAAAGCATAGGAAAAGAGGCAGAACGTCCACAATGATGCACTTGGCCAAAAAGGGCGTATGCGTTTTTTCCTGAATATATTCAGGAAAAAACGCATACGCCCTTTTTGGCCAACCAAGCAAGCTTGCAAAGGAAATCTGCACTACAATGAAGTCTCACTTCCCCCCGGTCAAAAGGGCCATCTGAAAAAAGTGTAAAATCCAGAAAGGCAGGACAGGCCATGGAGAACTGGGAGCCTTGTTATGCTGATGGGCGGGATGTAAATTGCCAACAGCCACTCAGGAGAAGTGTATGGTGTTTCCTGAAACATCTAAAAAACAAAGCAACAGAGCCTAGGGCACTTCCACTTATGGTCCTATAGCTTAGGGAAATGAAAATCAAAAAGACACAGCCACCCCAAAGTTTGGGACGGCTCTGTTTACAAGGACCTCGTTTACGGTACAAGTTCAACATCGCAGAAAGTGAAAAATGGATGAAGAAGCTGTGGTACTTACGTACAAAGCAATATCACTCAGCAATGACATCTACGTCATCAGGCCCGTAGCAGCATAATGAGAGGATTCAGGTATGATGATTCTACCTGAAATAAGTCACGCAGAAAAAGAAACATCATAAGATATCACTAATACACGGAATGTAAACTTGGCTACACAGTAACTGGATTACAAAACAGAACAGGGTCTCAAATTTAGAAAACCAACTTATGCTTGCTTAAGGGGAAAGGTGAGTTGGGGTGCTGCATAAAACCAGAGATTGAAATGAGCACAGAGTAAGTTCCTTAAGCCAAATATGGAATAGACAAGAGCTACTCCTTGCTCAACGAAATGGACTCAACACCCCATATTAAACGCCTAAGAATGTACCTGACTAGTAAGTATCTTAAAACCTATGGATTGCTATGTCTCCAAAAGAGAATCAAGCGTGTGTACAGGGGCATAAACGCAGCAGTGATAGGATTGGAGAGGTTCGGTGAGCAAATGAAGACCCTTTGAAGTCATATTGCATGGTACCCATTCCACGGGTCTCAACTCTCCAGGTTTAAGGGATTCTTCCTTCAGCTAAAACATGCATGTGGAACCCAGAGTATGATCAACCGTGTGATCGGGAGAAGTCTTCAAATATGTCTCCGATCTCGTCCCCTGGTACTCGGGTGCAACATTCCAGACGCTTTACTAACACTCTCCCGACTTGGAGAGTCAGTGCCTTTAACCTCCTGTTTGGCCCAGTTTGCAATTTCTGTGGAAGATGAACAGGAATAGGGAGAACCAATGAGAGACTAGCTGGAGGTGTCTGGACGGGGAAATTTAACTCTCATTTCCCACCAGGAAGAGGAATTAACCAAAGGCTCAGCATGCCGTGCCGGAACCAGATTAGGGCCTGAAGCAATCCTGCGGTGTTGCGGCCAGCTCACAAGAAAGCGAGTTGAAGAAAGGAGCTCAGGGGCACTGTAATTCACAGACCTGCAGAGTTATAAATGACAGCTATCGTCCAAAAATATACTAAAGTAAGGCTGCCAAGAGGATTTGAAAGCGGGGCAGAGTTGCAAGAAACCGATTTCAGGAGGTAGACTGGAATTGCATTTAAAGCATAGGAAAAGAGGCAGAACGTCCACAATGATGCACTTGGCCAAAAAGGGCGTATGCGTTTTTTCCTGAATATATCCAGGAAAAAACGCATACGCCCTTTTTGGCCAACCAAGCAAGCTTGCAAAGGAAATCTGCACTACAATGAAGTCTCACTTCCCCCCGGTCAAAAGGGCCATCTGAAAAAAGTGTAATATCCAGAAAGGCAGGACAGGCCATGGAGAACTGGGAGCCTTGTTATGCTGATGGGCGGGATGTAAATTGCCAACAGCCACTCGGGAGAAGTGTATGGTGTTTCCTGAAACATCTAAAAATCAAAGCAACAGAGCCCAGGACACTTCCACTTATGGTCCTATAGCTTAGGGAAATGAAAATCAAAAAGACACAGCCACCCCAATGTTTGGGACGGCTCTGTTTACAAGAACCTCGTTTACGGTACAAGTTCAATATCGCAGAAAGTGAAAAATGGATGAAGAAGCTGTGGTACTTACGTACAATGCAATATCACTCAGCAATGACATCTACGTCATCAGGCCCGTAGCAGCATAATGAGAGGATTCAGGTATGATGATTCTACCTGAAATAAGTCACGCAGAAAAAGAAACATCATAAGATATCACTAATACACGGAATGTAAACTTGGCTACACAGGAACTGGATTACAAAACAGAACAGGGTCTCAAATTTAGAAAACCAACTTATGCTTGCTTAAGGGGAAAGGTGAGTTGGGGTGCTGCATAAAACCAGAGATTGAAATGAGCACAGAGTAAGTTCTTTAAGCCAAATATGGAATAGACAAGAGCTACTCCTTGCGCAACGAAATGGACTCAACAGCCCATATTAAACGCCTAAGAATGTACCTGACTAGTAAGTATCTTAAAACCTATGGATTGCTATGTCTCCGAAAGAGAATCAAGCGTGTGTACAGGGGCATAAACGCAGCAGTGATAGGATTGGAGAGGTTCGGTGAGCAAATGGAGACCCTTTGAAGTCATATTGCATGGTACCCATTCCACGGGTCTCAACTCTCCAGGTTTAAGGGATTCTTCCTTCAGCTAAAACATGCATGTGGAACCCAGAGTATGATCAACCGTGTGATCGGGAGACGTGTTCAAATATGTCTCCGTTCTGGTCCCCTGGTACTCGGGTGCAACATTCCAGACGCTTTACTAACACTCTCCCGACTTGGAGAGTCAGTGCCTTTAACCTCCTGTTTGGCCCAGTTTGCAATTTCTGCGGAAGATGAACAGGAATAGGGAGAACCAATGAGAGACTAGCTGGAGGTGTCTGGACGGGCAAATTTAACTCTCATTTCCCACCAGGAAGAGGAATTAACCAAAGGCTCAGCGTGCCGTGCCGGAACCACATTAGGGCCTGAAGCAATCCTGCGGTGTTGCGGCCAGCTCACAAGAAAGCGAGTTGAAGAAAGGAGCTCAGGGGCACTGTAATTCACAAACCTGCAGAGTTATAAATGACAGCTATCGTCCAAAAATATACTGAAGTAAGGCTGCCAAGAGGACTTGAAAGCGGGGCAGAATTGCAGGAAACCGATTTCAGGAGGTAGACTGGAATTGCATTGAAAGCATAGGAAAAGAGGCAGAACGTCCACAATGATGCACTTGGCCAAAAAGGGCGTATGCGTTTTTTCCTGAATATATTCAGGAAAAAACGCATACGCCCTTTTTGGCCAACCAAGCAAGCTTGCAAAGGAAATCTGCACTACAATGAAGTCTCACTTCCCCCCGGTCAAAAGGGCCATCTGAAAAAAGTGTAAAATCCAGAAAGGCAGGACAGGCCATGGAGAACTGGGAGCCTTGTTATGCTGATGGGCGGGATGTAAATTGCCAACAGCCACTCAGGAGAAGTGTATGTGTTTCCTGAAACATCTAAAAAACAAAGCAACAGAGCCTAGGGCACTTCCACTTATGGTCCTATAGCTTAGGGAAATGAAAATCAAAAAGACACAGCCACCCCAAAGTTTGGGACGGCTCTGTTTACAAGAACCTCGTTTACGGTACAAGTTCAATATCGCAGAAAGTGAAAAATGGATGAAGAAGTTGTGGTACTTACGTACAATGCAATATCACTCAGCAATGACATCTATGTCATCAGGCCCGTAGCAGCATAATGAGTGGATTCAGGTATGATGATTCTAACTGAAAGAAGTCACACAGAAAAAGAAACATCATAAGATATCACTAATACACGGAATGTAAACTTGGCTACACAGGAACTGGATTACAAAACAGAACAGGGTCTCAAATTGAGAAAACCAACTTATGCTTGCTTAAGGGGAAAGGTGAGTTGGGGTGCTGCATAAAACCAGAGATTGAAATGAGCACAGATAAAGTTCCTTAAGCCAAATATGGAATAGACAAGAGCTACTCCTTGCTCAACGAAATGGACTCAACACCCCATATTAAACGCCTAAGAATGTACCTGACTAGTAAGTATCTTAAAACCTATGGATTGCTATGTCTCCGAAAGAGAATTAAGCGTGTGTACAGGGGCATAAACGCAGCAGTGATAGGATTGGAGAGGTTCGGTGAGCAAATGAAGACCCTTTGAAGTCATATTGCATGGTACCCTTTCCACAGGTCTCAACTCTCCAGGTTTAAGGGATTCTTCCTTCAGCTAAAACATGCATGTGGAACCCAGAGTATGATCAACCGTGTGATCGGGAGACGTGTTCAAATATGTCTCCGTTCTGGTCCCCTGGTACTCGGGTGCAACATTCCAGACGCTTTACTAACACTCTCCCGACTTGGAGAGTCAGTACCTTTAACCTCCTGTTTGGCCCAGTTTGCAATTTCTGCGGAAGATGAACAGGAATAGGGAGAACCAATGAGAGACTAGCTGGAGGTGTCTGGACAGGCAAATTTAACTCTCATTTCCCAGCAGGAAGAGGAATTAACCAAAGGCTCAGTGTGCCGTGCCGAAACCACATTAGGGCCTGAAGCAATCCTGCGGTGTTGCGGCCAGCTCACAAGAAAGCGAGTTGAAGAAAGGAGCTCAGGGGCACTGTAATTCACAAACCTGCAGAGTTATAAATGACAGCTATCATCCACAAATATACTGAAGTAAGGCTGCCAAGAGGACTTGAAAGCAGGGCAGAATTGCAGGAAACCGATTTCAGGAGGTAGACTGGAATTGCATTTAAAGCATAGGAAAAGAGGCAGAACGTCCACAATGATGCACTTGGCCAAAAAGGGCGTATGCGTTTTTTCTGAATATATTCAGGAAAAAACGCATACGCCCTTTTTGGCCAACCAAGCAAGCTTGCAAAGGAAATCTGCACTACAATGAAGTCTCACTTCCCCCCGGTCAAAAGGGCCATCTGAAAAAAGTGTAAAATCCAGAAAGGCAGGACAGGCCATGGAGAACTGGGAGCCTTGTTATGCTGATGGGCGGGATGTAAATTGCCAACAGCCACTCGGGAGAAGTGTATGGTGTTTCCTGAAACATCTAAAAAACAAAGCAACAGAGCCTAGGGCACTTCCACTTATGGTCCTATAGCTTAGGGAAATGAAAATCAAAAAGACACAGCCACCCCAAAGTTTGGGACGGCTCTGTTTACAAGAACCTCGTTTACGGTACAAGTTCAATATCGCAGAAAGTGAAAAATGGATGAAGAAGTTGTGGTACTTACGTACAATGCAATATCACTCAGCAATGACATCTATGTCATCAGGCCCGTAGCAGCATAATGAGTGGATTCAGGTATGATGATTCTAACTGAAAGAAGTCACACAGAAAAAGAAACATCATAAGATATCACTAATACACGGAATGTAAACTTGGCTACACAGGAACTGGATTCCAAAACAGAACAGGGTCTCAAATTGAGAAAACCAACTTATGCTTGCTTAAGGGGAAAGGTGAGTTGGGGTGCTGCATAAAACCAGAGATTGAAATGAGCACAGATAAAGTTCCTTAAGCCAAATATGGAATAGACAAGAGCTACTCCTTGCTCAACGAAATGGACTCAACACCCCATATTAAACGCCTAAGAATGTACCTGACTAGTAAGTATCTTAAGACCTATGGATTGCTATGTCTCCGAAAGAGAATCAAGCGTGTGTACTGGGGCATAAACGCAGCAGTGATAGGATTGAAGAGGTTCGGTGAGCAAATGAAGACCCTTTGAAGTCATATTGCATGGTACCCATTCCACGGGTCTCAACTCTCCAGGTTTAAGGGATTCTTCCTTCAGCTAAAACATGCATGTGGAACCCAGAGTATGATCAACCGTGTGATCGGGAGACGTGTTCAAATATGTCTCCGTTCTTGTCCCCTGGTACTCGGGTGCAACATTCCAGACGCTTTACTAACACTCTCCCGACTTGGAGAGTCAGTGCCTTTAACCTCCTGTTTGGCCCAGTTTGCAATTTCTGCGGAAGATGAACAGGAATAGGGAGAACCAATGAGAGACTAGCTGGAGGTGTCTGGATGGGCAAATTTAACTCTCATTTCCCACCAGGAAGAGGAATTAACCAAAGGCTCAGCGTGCCGTGCCGGAACCAGATTAGGGCCTGAAGCAATCCTGCGGTGTTGCGGCCAGCTCACAAGAAAGCTAGTTGAAGAAAGGAGCTCAGGGGCACTGTAATTCACAAACCTGCAGAGTTATAAATGACAGCTATCGTCCAAAAATATACTGAAGTAAGGCTGCCAAGAGGACTTGAAAGCGGGGCAGAATTGCAGGAAACCGATTTCAGGAGGTAGACTGGAATTGCATTGAAAGCATAGGAAAAGAGGCAGAACGTCCACAATGATGCACTTGGCCAAAAAGGGCGTATGCGTTTTTTCCTGAATATATTCAGGAAAGAACGCATACGCCCTTTTTGGCCAACCAAGCAAGCTTGCAAAGGAAATCTGCACTACAATGAAGTCTCACTTCCCCCCGGTCAAAAGGGCCATCTGAAAAAAGTGTAAAATCCAGAAAGGCAGGACAGGCCATGGAGAACTGGGAGCCTTGTTATGCTGATGGGCGGGATGTAAATTGCCAACAGCCACTCGGGAGAAGTGTATGGTGTTTCCTGAAACATCTAAAAAACAAAGCAACAGAGCCTAGGGCACTTCCACTTATGGTCCTATAGCTTAGGGAAATGAAAATCAAAAAGACACAGCCGCCCCAAAGTTTGGGACGGCTCTGTTTACAAGAACCTCGTTTACGGTACAAGTTCAATATCGCAGAAAGTGAAAAATGGATGAAGAAGTTGTGGTACTTACGTACAATGCAATATCACTCAGCAATGACATCTATGTCATCAGGCCCATAGCAGCATAATGAGTGGATTCAGGTATGATGATTCTAACTGAAAGAAGTCACACAGAAAAAGAAACATCATAAGATATCACTAATACACGGAATGTAAACTTGGCTACACAGGAACTGGATTCCAAAACAGAACAGGGTCTCAAATTGAGAAAACCAACTTATGCTTGCTTAAGGGGAAAGGTGAGTTGGGGTGCTGCATAAAACCAGAGATTGAAATGAGCACAGATAAAGTTCCTTAAGCCAAATATGGAATAGACAAGAGCTACTCCTTGCTCAACGAAATGGACTCAACACCCCATATTAAACGCCTAAGAATGTACCTGACTAGTAAGTATCTTAAAACCTATGGATTGCTATGTCTCCGAAAGAGAATCAAGCGTGTGTACAGGGGCATAAACGCAGCAGTGATAGGATTGGAGAGGTTCGGTGAGCAAATGAAGACCCTTTGAAGTCATATTGCATGGTACCCATTCCACGGGTCTCAACTCTCCAGGTTTAAGGGATTCTTCCTTCAGCTAAAACATGCATGTGGAACCCAGAGTATGATCAACCGTGTGATCGGGAGACGTCTTCAAATATGTCTCCGTTCTCGTCCCCTGGTACTCGGGTGCAACATTCCAGACGCTTTACTAACACTCTCCCGACTTGGAGAGTCAGTGCCTTTAACCTCCTGTTTGGCCCAGTTTGCAATTTCTGCGGAAGATGAACAGGAATAGGGAGAACCAATGAGAGACTAGCTGGAGGTGTCTGGACGGGCAAATTTAACTCTCATTTCCCACCAGGAAGAGGAATTAACCAAAGGCTCAGCGTGCCGTGCCGGAACCAGATTAGGGCCTGAAGCAATCCTGCGGTGTTGCGGCCAGCTCACAAGAAAGCGAGTTGAAGAAAGGAGCTCAGGGGCACTGTAATTCACAAACCTGCAGAGTTATAAATGACAGCTATCGTCCAAAAGTATACTGAAGTAAGGCTGCCAACAGGACTTGAAAGCGGGGCAGAATTGCAGGAAACCGATTTCAGGAGGTAGACTGGAATTGCATTGAAAGCATAGGAAAAGAGGCAGAACGTCCACAATGATGCACTTGGCCAAAAAGGGCGTATGCGTTCTTTCCTGAATATATTCAGGAAAAAACGCATACGCCCTTTTTGGCCAACCAAGCAAGCTTGCAAAGGAAATCTGCACTACAATGAAGTCTCACTTCCCCCCGGTCAAAAGGGCCATCTGAAAAAAGTGTAAAATCCAGAAAGGCAGGACAGGCCATGGAGAACTGGGAGCCTTGTTATGCTGATGGGCGGGATGTAAATTGCCAACAGCCACTCGGGAGAAGTGTATGGTGTTTCCTGAAACATCTAAAAAACAAAGCAACAGAGCCTAGGGCACTTGCACTTATGGTCCTATAGCTTAGGGAAATGAAAATCAAAAAGAGACAGCCGCCCCAAAGTTTGGGACGGCTCTGTTTACAAGAACCTCGTTTACGGTACAAGTTCAATATCGCAGAAAGTGAAAAATGGATGAAGAAGTTGTGGTACTTACGTACAATGCAATATCACTCAGCAATGACATCTATGTCATCAGGCCCGTAGCAGCATAATGAGTGGATTCAGGTATGATGATTCTAACTGAAATAAGTCACACAGAAAAAGAAACATCATAAGATATCACTAATACACGGAATGTAAACTTGGCTACACAGGAACTGGATTACAAAACAGAACAGGGTCTCAAATTGAGAAAACCAACTTATGCTTGCTTAAGGGGAAAGGTGAGTTGGGGTGCTGCATAAAACCAGAGATTGAAATGAGCACAGATAAAGTTCCTTAAGCCAAATATGGAATAGACAAGAGCTACTCCTTGCTCAACGAAATGGACTCAACACCCCATATTAAACGCCTAAGAATGTACCTGACTAGTAAGTATCTTAAAACCTATGGATTGCTATGTCTCCGAAAGAGAATCAAGCGTGTGTACTGGGGCATAAACGCAGCAGTGATAGGATTGAAGAGGTTCGGTGAGCAAATGAAGACCCTTTGAAGTCATATTGCATGGTACCCATTCCACGGGTCTCAACTCTCCAGGTTTAAGGGATTCTTCCTTCAGCTAAAACATGCATGTGGAACCCAGAGTATGATCAACCGTGTGATCGGGAGACGTGTTCAAATATGTCTCCGTTCTCGTCCCCTGGTACTCGGGTGCAACATTCCAGACGCTTTACTAACACTCTCCCGACTTGGAGAGTCAGTGCCTTTAACCTCCTGTTTGGCCCAGTTTGCAATTTCTGCGGAAGATGAACAGGAATAGGGAGAACCAATGAGAGACTAGCTGGAGGTGCCTGGACGGGCAAATTTAACTCTCATTTCCCACCAGGAAGAGGAATTAACCAAAGGCTCAGCGTGCCGTACCGGAACCACATTAGGGCCTGAAGCAATCCTGCGGTGTTGCGGCCAGCTCACAAGAAAGCGAGTTGAAGAAAGGAGCTCAGGGGCACTGTAATTCACAAACCTGCAGAGTTATAAATGACAGCTATCGTCCAAAAATATACTGAAGTAAGGCTGCCAAGAGGACTTGAAAGCGGGGCAGAATTGCAGGAAACCGATTTCAGGAGGTAGACTGGAATTGCATTGAAAGCATAGGAAAAGAGGCAGAACGTCCACAATGATGCACTTGGCCAAAAAGGGCGTATGCGTTTTTTCCTGAATATATTCAGGAAAAAACGCATACGCCCTTTTTGGCCAACCAAGCAAGCTTGCAAAGGAAATCTGCACTACAATGAAGTCTCACTTCCCCCCGGTCAAAAGGGCCATCTGAAAAAAGTGTAAAATCCAGAAAGGCAGGACAGGCCATGGAGAACTGGGAGCCTTGTTATGCTGATGGGCGGGATGTAAATTGCCAACAGCCACTCGGGAGAAGTGTATGGTGTTTCCTGAAACATCTAAAAAGCAAAGCAACAGAGCCTAGGGCACTTCCACTTATGGTCCTATAGCTTAGGGAAATGAAAATCAAAAAGACACAGCCACCCGAAAGTTTGGGACGGCTCTGTTTACAAGAACCTCGTTTACGGTACAAGTTCAATATCGCAGAAAGTGAAAAATGGATGAAGAAGTTGTGGTACTTACGTACAATGCAATATCACTCAGCAATGACATCTATGTCATCAGGCCCGTAGCAGCATAATGAGTGGATTCAGGTATGATGATTCTAACTGAAAGAAGTCACACAGAAAAAGAAACATCATAAGATATCACTAATACACGGAATGTAAACTTGGCTACACAGGAACTGGATTCCAAAACAGAACAGGGTCTCAAATTGAGAAAACCAACTTATGCTTGCTTAAGGGGAAAGGTGAGTTGGGGTGCTGCATAAAACCAGAGATTGAAATGAGCACAGATAAAGTTCCTTAAGCCAAATATGGAATAGACAAGAGCTACTCCTTGCTCAACGAAATGGACTCAACACCCCATATTAAACGCCTAAGAATGTACCTGACTAGTCAGTATCTTAAAACCTATGGATTGCTATGTCTCCGAAAGAGAATCAAGCGTGTGTACAGAGGCATAAACGCAGCAGTGATAGGATTGGAGAGGTTCGGTGAGCAAATGAAGACCCTTTGAAGTCATATTGCATGGTACCCATTCCACGGGTCTCAACTCTCCAGGTTTAAGGGATTCTTCCTTCAGCTAAAACATGCATGTGGAACCCAGAGTATGATCAACCGTGTGATCGGGAGACGTGTTCAAATATGTCTCCGTTCTCGTCCCCTGGTACTCGGGTGCAACATTCCAGAAGCTTTACTAACACTCTCCCGACTTGGAGAGTCAGTGCCTTTAACCTCCTGTTTGGCCCAGTTTGCAATTTCTGCGGAAGATGAACAGGAATAGGGAGAACCAATGAGAGACTAGCTGGAGGTGTCTGGACGGGCAAATTTAACTCTCATTTCCCACCAGGAAGAGGAATTAACCAAAGGCTCAGCGTGCCGTGCCGGAACCACATTAGGGCCTGAAGCAATCCTGCGGTGTTGCGGCCAGCTCACAAGAAAGCGAGTTGAAGAAAGGAGCTCAGGGGCACTGTAATTCACAAACCTGCAGAGTTATAAATGACAGCTATCGTCCAAAAATATACTGAAGTAAGGCTGCCAAGAGGACTTGAAAGCGGGGCAGAATTGCAGGAAACCGATTTCAGGAGGTAGACTGGAATTGCATTGAAAGCATAGGAAAAGAGGCAGAACGTCCACAATGATGCACTTGGCCAAAAAGGGCGTATGCGTTTTTTCCTGAATATATTCAGGAAAAAATGCATACGCCCTTTTTGGCCAACCAAGCAAGCTTGCAAAGGAAATCTGCACTACAATGAAGTCTCACTTCCCCCCGGTCAAAAGGGCCATCTGAAAAAAGTGTAAAATCCAGAAAGGCAGGACAGGCCATGGAGAACTGGGAGCCTTGTTATGCTGATGGGCGGGATGTAAATTGCCAACAGCCACTCGGGAGAAGTGTATGGTGTTTCCTGAAACATCTAAAAAGCAAAGCAACAGAGCCTAGGGCACTTCCACTTATGGTCCTATAGCTTAGGGAAATGAAAATCAAAAAGACACAGCCACCCCAAAGTTTGGGATGGCTCTGTTTACAAGAACCTCGTTTACGGTACAAGTTCAATATCGCAGAAAGTGAAAAATGGATGAAGAAGTTGTGGTACTTACGTACAATG
The DNA here is from genome assembly GCF_963455315.2 of Globicephala melas. NCBI lineage: Eukaryota > Metazoa > Chordata > Mammalia > Artiodactyla > Delphinidae > Globicephala > Globicephala melas. The sequence goes on along the minus strand of NW_027207239.1, from coordinate 996,218 downwards.
CAATATCACTCAGCAATGACATCTATGTCATCAGGCCCATAGCAGCATAATGAGTGGATTCAGGTATGATGATTGTAACTGAAATAAGTCACACAGAAAAAGAAACATCATAAGATATCACTAATACACGGAATGTAAACTTGGCTACACAGGAACTGGATTACCAAACAGAACAGGGTCTCAAATTTAGAAAACCAACTTATGCTTGCTTAAGGGGAAAGGTGAGTTGGGGTGCTGCATAAAACCAGAGATTGAAATGAGCACAGATAAAGTTCCTTAAGCCAAATATGGAATAGACAAGAGCTACTCCTTGCTCAACGAAATGGACTCAACACCCCATATTAAAGGCCTAAGAATGTACCTGACTAGTCAGTATCTTAAAACCTATGGATTGCTATGTCTCCGAAAGAGAATCAAGCGTGTGTACAGGGGCATAAACGCAGCAGTGATAGGATTGGAGAGGTTCGGTGAGCAAATGAAGACCCTTTGAAGTCATATTGCATGGTACCCATTCCACGGGTCTCAACTCTCCAGGTTTAAGGGATTCTTCCTTCAGCTAAAACATGCATGTGGAACCCAGAGTATGATCAACCGTGTGATCGGGAGACGTGTTCAAATATGTCTCCGTTCTCGTCCCCTGGTACTCGGGTGCAACATTCCAGACGCTTTACTAACACTCTCCCGACTTGGAGAGTCAGTGCCTTTAACCTCCTGTTTGGCCCAGTTTGCAATTTCTGTGGAAGATGAACAGGAATAGGGAGAACCAATGAGAGACTAGCTGGAGGTGTCTGGACGGGCAAATTTAACTCTCATTTCCCACCAGGAAGAGGAATTAACCAAAGGCTCAGCGTGCCGTGCCGGAACCAGATTAGGGCCTGAAGCAATCCTGCGGTGTTGCGGCCAGCTCACAAGAAAGCGAGTTGAAGAAAGGAGCTCAGGGGCACTGTAATTCACAAACCTGCAGAGTTATAAATGACAGCTATCGTCCAAAAATATACTGAAGTAAGGCTGCCAAGAGGACTTGAAAGCGGGGCCGAATTGCAGGAAACCGATTTCAGGAGGTAGACTGGAATTGCATTGAAAGCATAGGAAAAGAGGCAGAACGTCCACAATGATGCACTTGGCCAAAAAGGGCGTATGCGTTTTTTCCTGAATATATTCAGGAAAAAACGCATACGCCCTTTTTGGCCAACCAAGCAAGCTTGCAAAGGAAATCTGCACTACAATGAAGTCTCACTTCCCCCCGGTCAAAAGGGCCATCTGAAAAAAGTGTAAAATCCAGAAAGGCAGGACAGGCCATGGAGAACTGGGAGCCTTGTTATGCTGATGGGCGGGATGTAAATTGCCAACAGCCACTCGGGAGAAGTGTATGGTGTTTCCTGAAACATCTAAAAAGCAAAGCAACAGAGCCTAGGGCACTTCCACTTATGGTCCTATAGCTTAGGGAAATGAAAATCAAAAAGACACAGCCGCCCCAAAGTTTGGGACGGCTCTGTTTACAAGAACCTCGTTTACGGTACAAGTTCAATATCGCAGAAAGTGAAAAATGGATGAAGAAGTTGTGGTACTTACGTACAATGCAATATCACTCAGCAATGACATCTATGTCATCAGGCCCGTAGCAGCATAATGAGTGGATTCAGGTATGATGATTGTAACTGAAAGAAGTCACACAGAAAAAGAAACATCATAAGATATCACTAATACACGGAATGTAAACTTGGCTACACAGGAACTGGATTACCAAACAGAACAGGGTCTCAAATTTAGAAAACCAACTTATGCTTGCTTAAGGGGAAAGGTGAGTTGGGGTGCTGCATAAAACCAGAGATTGAAATGAGCACAGATAAAGTTCCTTAAGCCAAATATGGAATAGACAAGAGCTACTCCTTGCTCAACGAAATGGACTCAACACCCCATATTAAAGGCCTAAGAATGTACCTGACTAGTCAGTATCTTAAAACCTATGGATTGCTATGTCTCCGAAAGAGAATCAAGCGTGTGTACAGGGGCATAAACGCAGCAGTGATAGGATTGGAGAGGTTCGGTGAGCAAATGAAGACCCTTTGAAGTCATATTGCATGGTACCCATTCCACGGGTCTCAACTCTCCAGGTTTAAGGGATTCTTCCTTCAGCTAAAACATGCATGTGGAACCCAGAGTATGATCAACCGTGTGATCGGGAGACGTGTTCAAATATGTCTCCGTTCTCGTCCCCTGGTACTCGGGTGCAACATTCCAAACGCTTTACTAACACTCTCCCGACTTGGAGAGTCAGTGCCTTTAACCTCCTGTTTGGCCCAGTTTGCAATTTCTGTGGAAGATGAACAGGAATAGGGAGAACCAATGAGAGACTAGCTGGAGGTGTCTGGACGGGCAAATTTAACTCTCATTTCCCACCAGGAAGAGGAATTAACCAAAGGCTCAGCGTGCCGTGCCGGAACCAGATTAGGGCCTGAAGCAATCCTGCGGTGTTGCGGCCAGCTCACAAGAAAGCGAGTTGAAGAAAGGAGCTCAGGGGCACTGTAATTCACAAACCTGCAGAGTTATAAATGACAGCTATCGTCCAAAAATATACTGAAGTAAGGCTGCCAAGAGGACTTGAAAGCGGGGCCGAATTGCAGGAAACCGATTTCAGGAGGTAGACTGGAATTGCATTGAAAGCATAGGAAAAGAGGCAGAACGTCCACAATGATGCACTTGGCCAAAAAGGGCGTATGCGTTTTTTCCTGAATATATTCAGGAAAAAACGCATACGCCCTTTTTGGCCAACCAAGCAAGCTTGCAAAGGAAATCTGCACTACAATGAAGTCTCACTTCCCCCCGGTCAAAAGGGCCATCTGAAAAAAGTGTAAAATCCAGAAAGGCAGGACAGGCCATGGAGAACTGGGAGCCTTGTTATGCTGATGGGCGGGATGTAAATTGCCAACAGCCACTCGGGAGAAGTGTATGGTGTTTCCTGAAACATCTAAAAAGCAAAGCAACAGAGCCTAGGGCACTTCCACTTATGGTCCTATAGCTTAGGGAAATGAAAATCAAAAAGACACAGCCGCCCCAAAGTTTGGGACGGCTCTGTTTACAAGAACCTCGTTTACGGTACAAGTTCAATATCGCAGAAAGTGAAAAATGGATGAAGAAGTTGTGGTACTTACGTACAATGCAATATCACTCAGCAATGACATCTATGTCATCAGGCCCGTAGCAGCATAATGAGTGGATTCAGGTATGATGATTGTAACTGAAAGAAGTCACACAGAAAAAGAAACATCATAAGATATCACTAATACACGGAATGTAAACTTGGCTACACAGGAACTGGATTACCAAACAGAACAGGGTCTCAAATTTAGAAAACCAACTTATGCTTGCTTAAGGGGAAAGGTGAGTTGGGGTGCTGCATAAAACCAGAGATTGAAATGAGCACAGATAAAGTTCCTTAAGCCAAATATGGAATAGACAAGAGCTACTCCTTGCTCAACGAAATGGACTCAACACCCCATATTAAAGGCCTAAGAATGTACCTGACTAGTCAGTATCTTAAAACCTATGGATTGCTATGTCTCCGAAAGAGAATCAAGCGTGTGTACAGGGGCATAAACGCAGCAGTGATAGGATTGGAGAGGTTCGGTGAGCAAATGAAGACCCTTTGAAGTCATATTGCATGGTACCCATTCCACGGGTCTCAACTCTCCAGGTTTAAGGGATTCTTCCTTCAGCTAAAACATGCATGTGGAACCCAGAGTATGATCAACCGTGTGATCGGGAGACGTGTTCAAATATGTCTCCGTTCTCGTCCCCTGGTACTCGGGTGCAACATTCCAGACGCTTTACTAACACTCTCCCGACTTGGAGAGTCAGTGCCTTTAACCTCCTGTTTGGCCCAGTTTGCAATTTCTGTGGAAGATGAACAGGAATAGGGAGAACCAATGAGAGACTAGCTGGAGGTGTCTGGACGGGCAAATTTAACTCTCATTTCCCACCAGGAAGAGGAATTAACCAAAGGCTCAGCGTGCCGTGCCGGAACCAGATTAGGGCCTGAAGCAATCCTGCGGTGTTGCGGCCAGCTCACAAGAAAGCGAGTTGAAGAAAGGAGCTCAGGGGCACTGTAATTCACAAACCTGCAGAGTTATAAATGACAGCTATCGTCCAAAAATATACTGAAGTAAGGCTGCCAAGAGGACTTGAAAGCGGGGCCGAATTGCAGGAAACCGATTTCAGGAGGTAGACTGGAATTGCATTGAAAGCATAGGAAAAGAGGCAGAACGTCCACAATGATGCACTTGGCCAAAAAGGGCGTATGCGTTTTTTCCTGAATATATTCAGGAAAAAACGCATACGCCCTTTTTGGCCAACCAAGCAAGCTTGCAAAGGAAATCTGCACTACAATGAAGTCTCACTTCCCCCCGGTCAAAAGGGCCATCTGAAAAAAGTGTAAAATCCAGAAAGGCAGGACAGGCCATGGAGAACTGGGAGCCTTGTTATGCTGATGGGCGGGATGTAAATTGCCAACAGCCACTCGGGAGAAGTGTATGGTGTTTCCTGAAACATCTAAAAAGCAAAGCAACAGAGCCTAGGGCACTTCCACTTATGGTCCTATAGCTTAGGGAAATGAAAATCAAAAAGACACAGCCGCCCCAAAGTTTGGGACGGCTCTGTTTACAAGAACCTCGTTTACGGTACAAGTTCAATATCGCAGAAAGTGAAAAATGGATGAAGAAGTTGTGGTACTTACGTACAATGCAATATCACTCAGCAATGACATCTATGTCATCAGGCCCGTAGCAGCATAATGAGTGGATTCAGGTATGATGATTCTAACTGAAAGAAGTCACACAGAAAAAGAAACATCATAAGATATCACTAATACACGGAATGTAAACTTGGCTACACAGGAACTGGATTACAAAACAGAACAGGGTCTCAAATTTAGAAAACCAACTTATGCTTGCTTAAGGGGAAAGGTGAGTTGAGGTGCTGCATAAAACCAGAGATTGAAATGAGCACAGATAAAGTTCCTTAAGCCAAATATGGAATAGACAAGAGCTACTCCTTGCTCAACGAAATGGACTCAACACCCCATATTAAACGCCTAAGAATGTACCTGACTAGTCAGTATCTTAAAACCTATGGATTGCTATGTCTCCGAAAGAGAATCAAGCGTGTGTACAGGGGCATAAACGCAGCAGTGATAGGATTGGAGAGGTTCGGTGAGCAAATGAAGACCCTTTGAAGTCATATTGCATGGTACCCATTCCACGGGTCTCAACTCTCCAGGTTTAAGGGATTCTTCCTTCAGCTAAAACATGCATGTGGAACCCAGAGTATGATCAACCGTGTGATCGGGAGACGTGTTCAAATATGTCTCCGTTCTCGTCCCCTGGTACTCGGGTGCAACATTCCAGACGCTTTACTAACACTCTCCCGACTTGGAGAGTCAGTGCCTTTAACCTCCTGTTTTGCCCAGTTTGCAATTTCTGCGGAAGATGAACAGGAATAGGGAGAACCAATGAGAGACTAGCTGGAGGTGTCTGGACGGGCAAATTTAACTCTCATTTCCCACCAGGAAGAGGAATTAACCAAAGGCTCAGCATGCCGTGCCGGAACCAGATTAGGGCCTGAAGCAATCCTGCGGTGTTGCGGCCAGCTCACAAGAAAGCGAGTTGAAGAAAGGAGCTCAGGGGCACTGTAATTCACAAACCTGCAGAGTTATAAATGACAGCTATCGTCCAAAAATATACTGAAGTAAGGCTGCCAAGAGGACTTGAAAGCGGGGCAGAATTGCAGGAAACCGATTTCAGGAGGTAGACTGGAATTGCATTGAAAGCATAGGAAAAGAGGCAGAACGTCCACAATGATGCACTTGGCCAAAAAGGGCGTATGCGTTTTTTCCTGAATATATTCAGGAGAAAACGCATACGCCCTTTTTGGCCAACCAAGCAAGCTTGCAAAGGAAATCTGCACTACAATGAAGTCTCACTTCCCCCCGGTCAAAAGGGCCATCTGAAAAAAGTGTAAAATCCAGAAAGGCAGGACAGGCCATGGAGAACTGGGAGCCTTGTTATGCTGATGGGCGGGATGTAAATTGCCAACAGCCACTCGGGAGAAGTGTATGGTGTTTCCTGAAACATCTAAAAAGCAAAGCAACAGAGCCTAGGGCACTTCCACTTATGGTCCTATAGCTTAGGGAAATGAAAATCAAAAAGACACAGCCACCCCAAAGTTTGGGACGGCTCTGTTTACAAGAACCTCGTTTACGGTACAAGTTCAATATCGCAGAAAGTGAAAAATGGATGAAGAAGTTGTGGTACTTACGTACAATGCAATATCACTCAGCAATGACATCTATGTCATCAGGCCCGTAGCAGCATAATGAGTGGATTCAGGTATGATGATTCTAACTGAAAGAAGTCACACAGAAAAAGAAACATCATAAGACATCACTAATACACGGAATGTAAACTTGGCTACACAGGAACTGGATTACCAAACAGAACAGGGTCTCAAATTTAGAAAACCAACTTATGCTTGCTTAAGGGGAAAGGTGAGTTGGGGTGCTGCATAAAACCAGAGATTGAAATGAGCACAGATAAAGTTCCTTAAGCCAAATATGGAATAGACAAGAGCTACTCCTTGCTCAACGAAATGGACTCAACACCCCATATTAAACGCCTAAGAATGTACCTGACTAGTAAGTATCTTAAAACCTATGGATTGCTATGTCTCCGAAAGAGAATCAAGCGTGTGTACAGGGGCATAAACGCAGCAGTGATAGGATTGGAGAGGTTCGGTGAGCTAATGAAGACCCTTTGAAGTCATATTGCATGGTACCCATTCCACGGGTCTCAACTCTCCAGGTTTAAGGGATTCTTCCTTCAGCTAAAACATGCATGTGGAACCCAGAGTATGATCAACCGTGTGATCGGGAGACGTGTTCAAATATGTCTCCGTTCTCGTCCCCTGGTACTCGGGTGCAACATTCCAGACGCTTTACTAACACTCTCCCGACTTGGAGAGTCAGTGCCTTTAACCTCCTGTTTGGCCCAGTTTGCAATTTCTGCGGAAGATGAACAGGAATAGGGAGAACCAATGAGAGACTAGCTGGAGCTGTCTGGACGGGCAAATTTAACTCTCATTTCCCACCAGGAAGAGGAATTAACCAAAGGCTCAGCGTGCCGTGCCGGAACCACATTAGGGCCTGAAGCAATCCTGCGGTGTTGCGGCCAGCTCACAAGAAAGCGAGTTGAAGAAAGGAGCTCAGGGGCACTGTAATTCACAAACCTGCAGAGTTATAAATGACAGCTATCGTCCAAAAATATACTGAAGTAAGGCTGCCAAGAGGACTTGAAAGCGGGGCAGAATTGCAGGAAACCGATTTCAGGAGGTAGACTGGAATTGCATTGAAAGCATAGGAAAAGAGGCAGAACGTCCACAATGATGCACTTGGCCAAAAAGGGCGTATGCGTTTTTTCCTGAATATATTCAGGAAAAAATGCATACGCCCTTTTTGGCCAACCAAGCAAGCTTGCAAAGGAAATCTGCACTACAATGAAGTCTCACTTCCCCCCGGTCAAAAGGGCCATCTGAAAAAAGTGTAAAATCCAGAAAGGCAGGACAGGCCATGGAGAACTGGGAGCCTTGTTATGCTGATGGGCGGGATGTAAATTGCCAACAGCCACTCGGGAGAAGTGTATGGTGTTTCCTGAAACATCTAAAAAGCAAAGCAACAGAGCCTAGGGCACTTCCACTTATGGTCCTATAGCTTAGGGAAATGAAAATCAAAAAGACACAGCCACCCCAAAGTTTGGGACGGCTCTGTTTACAAGAACCTCGTTTACGGTACAAGTTCAATATCGCAGAAAGTGAAAAATGGATGAAGAAGTTGTGGTACTTACGTACAATGCAATATCACTCAGCAATGACATCTATGTCATCAGGCCCGTAGCAGCATAATGAGTTGATTCAGGTATGATGATTGTAACTGAAAGAAGTCACACAGAAAAAGAAACATCATAAGATATCACTAATACACGGAATGTAAACTTGGCTACACAGGAACTGGATTACCAAACAGAACAGGGTCTCAAATTTAGAAAACCAACTTATGCTTGCTTAAGGGGAAAGGTGAGTTGGGGTGCTGCATAAAACCAGAGATTGAAATGAGCACAGATAAAGTTCCTTAAGCCAAATATGGAATAGACAAGAGCTACTCCTTGCTCAACGAAATGGACTCAACACCCCATATTAAAGGCCTAAGAATGTACCTGACTAGTCAGTATCTTAAAACCTATGGATTGCTATGTCTCCGAAAGAGAATCAAGCGTGTGTACAGGGGCATAAACGCAGCAGTGATAGGATTGGAGAGGTTCGGTGAGCAAATGAAGACCCTTTGAAGTCATATTGCATGGTACCCATTCCACGGGTCTCAACTCTCCAGGTTTAAGGGATTCTTCCTTCAGCTAAAACATGCATGTGGAACCCAGAGTATGATCAACCGTGTGATCGGGAGACGTGTTCAAATATGTCTCCGTTCTCGTCCCCTGGTACTCGGGTGCAACATTCCAGACGCTTTACTAACACTCTCCCGACTTGGAGAGTCAGTGCCTTTAACCTCCTGTTTGGCCCAGTTTGCAATTTCTGCGGAAGATGAACAGGAATAGGGAGAACCAATGAGAGACTAGCTGGAGGTGTCTGGACGGGCAAATTTAACTCTCATTTCCCACCAGGAAGAGGAATTAACCAAAGGCTCAGCGTGCCGTGCCGGAACCAGATTAGGGCCTGAAGCAATCCTGCGGTGTTGCGGCCAGCTCACAAGAAAGCGAGTTGAAGAAAGGAGCTCAGGGGCACTGTAATTCACAAACCTGCAGAGTTATAAATGACAGCTATCGTCCAAAAATATACTGAAGTAAGGCTGCCAAGAGGACTTGAAAGCGGGGCCGAATTTCAGGAAACCGATTTCAGGAGGTAGACTGGAATTGCATTGAAAGCATAGGAAAAGAGGCAGAACGTCCACAATGATGCACTTGGCCAAAAAGGGCGTATGCGTTTTTTCCTGAATATATTCAGGAAAAAACGCATACGCCCTTTTTGGCCAACCAAGCAAGCTTGCAAAGGAAATCTGCACTACAATGAAGTCTCACTTCCCCCCGGTCAAAAGGGCCATCTGAAAAAAGTGTAAAATCCAGAAAGGCAGGACAGGCCATGGAGAACTGGGAGCCTTGTTATGCTGATGGGCGGGATGTAAATTGCCAACAGCCACTCGGGAGAAGTGTATGGTGTTTCCTGAAACATCTAAAAAGCAAAGCAACAGAGCCTAGGGCACTTCCACTTATGGTCCTATAGTTTAGGGAAATGAAAATCAAAAAGACACAGCCACCCCAAAGTTTGGGACGGCTCTGTTTACAAGAACCTCGTTTACGGTACAAGTTCAATATCGCAGAAAGTGAAAAATGGATGAAGAAGCTGTGGTACTTACGTACAATGCAATATCACTCAGCAATGATATCTATGTCATCAGCCCGTAGCAGCATAATGAGTGGATTCAGGTATGATGATTCTAACTGAAAGAAGTCACACAGAAAAAGAAACATCATAAGATATCACTAATACACGGAATGTAAACTTGGCTACACAGGAACTGGATTACAAAACAGAACAGGGTCTCAAATTGAGAAAACCAACTTATGCTTGCTTAAGGGGAAAGGTGAGTTGGGGTGCTGCATAAAACCAGAGATTGAAATGAGCACAGATAAAGTTCCTTAAGCCAAATATGGAATAGACAAGAGCTACTCCTTGCTCAACGAAATGGACTCAACACCCCATATTAAACGCCTAAGAATGTACCTGACTAGTAAGTATCTTAAAACCTATGGATTGCTATGTCTCCGAAAGAGAATCAAGCGTGTGCACAGGGGCATAAACGCAGCAGTGATAGGATTGGAGAGGTTCGGTGAGCAAATGAAGACCCTTTGAAGTCATATTGCATGGTACCCATTCCACGGGTCTCAACTCTCCAGGTTTAAGGGATTCTTCCTTCAGCTAAAACATGCATGTGGAACCCAGAGTATGATCAACCGTGTGATCGGGAGACGTGTTCAAATATGTCTCCGTTCTCGTCCCCTGGTACTCGGGTGCAACATTCCAGACGCTTTACTAACACTCTCCCGACTTGGAGAGTCAGTGCCTTTAACCTCCTGTTTGGCCCAGTTTGCAATTTCTGCGGAAGATGAACAGGAATAGGGAGAACCAATGAGAGACTAGCTGGAGGTGTCTGGACGGGCAAATTTAACTCTCATTTCCCACCAGGAAGAGGAATTAACCAAAGGCTCAGCGTGCCGTGCCGGAACCAGATTAGGGCCTGAAGCAATCCTGCGGTGTTGCGGCCAGCTCACAAGAAAGCTAGTTGAAGAAAGGAGCTCAGGGGCACTGTAATTCACAAACCTGCAGAGTTATAAATGACAGCTATCGTCCAAAAATATACTGAAGTAAGGCTGCCAAGAGGACTTGAAATCGGGGCAGAATTGCAGGAAACCGATTTCAGGAGGTAGACTGGAATTGCATTGAAAGCATAGGAAAAGAGGCAGAACGTCCACAATGATGCACTTGGCCAAAAAGGGCGTATGCGTTTTTTCCTGAATATATTCAGGAAAAAACGCATACGCCCTTTTTGGCCAACCAAGCAAGCTTGCAAAGGAAATCTGCACTACAATGAAGTCTCACTTCCCCCCGGTCAAAAGGGCCATCTGAAAAAAGTGTAAAATCCAGAAAGGCAGGACAGGCCATGGAGAACTGTGAGCCTTGTAATGCTGATGGGCGGGATGTAAATTGCCAACAGCCACTCGGGAAAAGTGTATGGTGTTTCCTGAAACATCTAAAAAACAAAGCAACAGGGCCTAGGGCACTTCCACTTATGGTCCTATAGCTTAGGGAAATGAAAATCAAAAAGACACAGCCACCCCAAAGTTTGGGACGGCTCTGTTTACAAGAACCTCGTTTACGGTACAAGTTCAATATCGCAGAAAGTGAAAAATGGATGACGAAGTTGTGGTAGTTACGTACAATGCAATATCACTCAGCAATGACATCTATGTCATCAGGCCCGTAGCAGCATAATGAGTGGATTCAGGTATGATGATTCTAACTGAAAGAAGTCACACAGAAAAAGAAACATCATAAGATATCACTAATACACGGAATGTAAACTTGGCTACACAGGAACTGGATTACCAAACAGAACAGGGTCTCAAATTTAGAAAACCAACTTATGCTTGCTTAAGGGGAAAGGTGAGTTGGGGTGCTGCATAAAACCAGAGATTGAAATGAGCACAGATAAAGTTCCTTAAGCCAAATATGGAATAGACAAGAGCTACTCCTTGCTCAACGAAATGGACTCAACACCCCATATTAAACGCCTAAGAATGTACCTGACTAGTCAGTATCTTAAAACCTATGGATTGCTATGTCTCCGAAAGAGAATCAAGCGTGTGTACAGGGGCATAAACGCAGCAGTGATAGGATTGGAGAGGTTCGGTGAGCAAATGAAGACCCTTTGAAGTCATATTGCATGGTACCCATTCCACGGGTCTCAACTCTCCAGGTTTAAGGGATTCTTCCTTCAGCTAAAACATGCATGTGGAACCCAGAGTATGATCAACCGTGTGATCGGGAGACGTGTTCAAATATGTCTCCGTTCTCGTCCCCTGGTACTCGGGTGCAACATTCCAGACGCTTTACTAACACTCTCCCGACTTGGAGAGTCAGTGCCTTTAACCTCCTGTTTGGCCCAGTTTGCAATTTCTGCGGAAGATGAACAGGAATAGGGAGAACCAATGAGAGACTAGCTGGAGGTGTCTGGATGGGCAAATTTAACTCTCATTTCCCACCAGGAAGAGGAATTAACCAAAGGCTCAGCGTGCCGTACCGGAACCAGATTAGGGCCTGAAGCAATCCTGCGGTGTTGCGGCCAGCTCACAAGAAAGCGAGTTGAAGAAAGGAGCTCAGGGGCACTGTAATTCACAAACCTGCAGAGTTATAAATGACAGCTATCGTCCAAAAATATACTGAAGTAAGGCTGCCAAGAGGACTTGAAAGCGGGGCAGAATTGCAGGAAACCGATTTCAGGAGGTAGACTGGAATTGCATTGAAAGCATAGGAAAAGAGGCAGAACGTCCACAATGATGCACTTGGCCAAAAAGGGCGTATGCGTTTTTTCCTGAATATATTCAGGAAAAAACGCATACGCCCTTTTTGGCCAACCAAGCAAGCTTGCAAAGGAAATCTGCACTACAATGAAGTCTCACTTCCCCCCGGTCAAAAGGGCCATCTGAAAAAAGTGTAAAATCCAGAAAGGCAGGACAGGCCATGGAGAACTGGGAGCATTGTTATGCTGATGGGCGGGATGTAAATTGCCAACAGCCACTCGGGAGAAGTGTATGGTGTTTCCTGAAACATCTAAAAAGCAAAGCAACAGTGCCTAGGGCACTTCCACTTATGGTCCTATAGTTTAGGGAAATGAAAATCAAAAAGACACAGCCGCCCCAAAGTTTGGGACGGCTCTGTTTACAAGAACCTCGTTTACGGTACAAGTTCAATATCGCAGAAAGTGAAAAATGGATGAAGAAGTTGTGGTACATACGTACAATGCAATATCACTCAGCAATGACATCTATGTCATCAGGCCCGTAGCAGCATAATGAGTGGATTCAGGTATGATGATTCTAACTGAAAGAAGTCACACAGAAAAAGAAACATCATAAGATATCACTAATACACGGAATGTAAACTTGGCTACACAGGAACTGGATTACAAAACAGAACAGGGTCTCAAATTTAGAAAACCAACTTATGCTTGCTTAAGGGGAAAGGTGAGTTGGGGTGCTGCATAAAACCAGAGATTGAAATGAGCACAGATAAAGTTCCTTAAGCCAAATATGGAATAGACAAGAGCTACTCCTTGCTCAACGAAATGGACTCAACACCCCATATTAAACGCCTAAGAATGTACCTGACTAGTCAGTATCTTAAAACCTATGGATTGCTATGTCTCCGAAAGAGAATCAAGCGTGTGTACAGGGGCATAAACGCAGCAGTGATAGGATTGGAGAGGTTCGGTGAGCAAATGAAGACCCTTTGAAGTCATATTGCATGGTACCCATTCCACGGGTCTCAACTCTCCAGGTTTAAGGGATTCTTCCTTCAGCTAAAACATGCATGTGGAACCCAGAGTATGATCAACCGTGTGATCGGGAGACGTGTTCAAATATGTCTCCGTTCTCGTCCCCTGGTACTCGGGTGCAACATTCCAGACGCTTTACTAACACTCTCCCGACTTGGAGAGTCAGTGCCTTTAACCTCCTGTTTGGCCCAGTTTGCAATTTCTGCGGAAGATGAACAGGAATAGGGAGAACCAATGAGAGACTAGCTGGAGGTGTCTGGACGGGCAAATTTAACTCTCATTTCCCACCAGGAAGAGGAATTAACCAAAGGCTCAGCGTGCCGTGCCGGAACCAGATTAGGGCCTGAAGCAATCCTGCGGTGTTGCGGCCAGCTCACAAGAAAGCGAGTTGAAGAAAGGAGCTCAGGGGCACTGTAATTCACAAACCTGCAGAGTTATAAATGACAGCTATCGTCCAAAAATATACTGAAGTAAGGCTGCCAAGAGGACTTGAAAGCGGGGCAGAATTGCAGGAAACCGATTTCAGGAGGTAGACTGGAATTGCATTGAAAGCATAGGAAAAGAGGCAGAACGTCCACAATGATGCACTTGGCCAAAAAGGGCCTATGCGTTTTTTCCTGAATATATTCAGGAAAAAACGCATACGCCCTTTTTGGCCAACCAAGCAAGCTTGCAAAGGAAATCTGCACTACAATGAAGTCTCACTTCCCCCCGGTCAAAAGGGCCATCTGAAAAAAGTGTAAAATCCAGAAAGGCAGGACAGGCCATGGAGAACTGGGAGCCTTGTTATGCTGATGGGCGGGATGTAATTGCCAACAGCCACTCGGGAGAATTGTATGGTGTTTCCTGAAACATCTAAAAAGCAAAGCAACAGAGCCTAGGGCACTTCCACTTATGGTCCTATAGCTTAGGGAAATGAAAATCAAAAAGACACAGCCACCCCAAAGTTTGGGACGGCTCTGTTTACAAGAACCTCGTTTACGGTACAAGTTCAATATCGCAGAAAGTGAAAAATGGATGAAGAAGCTGTGGTACTTACGTACAATGCAATATCACTCAGCAATGACATCTATGTCATCAGCCCGTAGCAGCATAATGAGTGGATTCAGGTATGATGATTCTAACTGAAAGAAGTCACACAGAAAAAGAAACATCATAAGATATCACTAATACACGGAATGTAAACTTGGCTACACAGGAACTGGATTACAAAACAGAACAGGGTCTCAAATTGAGAAAACCAACTTATGCTTGCTTAAGGGGAAAGGTGAGTTGGGGTGCTGCATAAAACCAGAGATTGAAATGAGCACAGATAAAGTTCCTTAAGCCAAATATGGAATAGACAAGAGCTACTCCTTGCTCAACGAAATGGACTCAACACCCCATATTAAACACCTAAGAATGTACCTGACTAGTAAGTATCTTAAAACCTATGGATTGCTATGTCTCCGAAAGAGAATCAAGCGTGTGCACAGGGACATAAACGCAGCAGTGATAGGATTGGAGAGGTTCGGTGAGCAAATGAAGACCCTTTGAAGTCATATTGCATGGTACCCATTCCACGGGTCTCAACTCTCCAGGTTTAAGGGATTCTTCCTTCAGCTAAAACATGCATGTGGAACCCAGAGTATGATCAACCGTGTGATCGGGAGACGTGTTCAAATATGTCTCCATTCTCGTCCCCTGGTACTCGGGTGCAACATTCCAGACGCTTTACTAACACTCTCCCGACTTGGAGAGTCAGTGCCTTTAACCTCCTGTTTGGCCCAGTTTGCAATTTCTGCAGAAGATGAACAGGAATAGGGAGAACCAATGAGAGACTAGCTGGAGGTGTCTGGACGGGCAAATTTAACTCTCATTTCCCACCAGGAAGAGGAGTTAACCAAAGGCTCAGCGTGCCGTGCCGGAACCACATTAGGGCCTGAAGCAATCCTGCGGTGTTGCGGCCAGCTCACAAGAAAGCGAGTTGAAGAAAGGAGCTCAGGGGCACTGTAATTCACAAACCTGCAGAGTTATAAATGACAGCTATCGTCCAAAAATATACTGAAGTAAGGCTGCCAAGAGGACTTGAAAGCGGGGCAGAATTGCAGGAAACCGATTTCAGGAGGTAGACTGGAATTGCATTGAAAGCATAGGAAAAGAGGCAGAACGTCCACAATGATGCACTTGGCCAAAAAGGGCGTATGCGTTTTTTCCTGAATATATTCAGGAAAAAACGCATACGCCCTTTTTGGCCAACCAAGCAAGCTTGCAAAGGAAATCTGCACTAAAATGAAGTCTCACTTCCCCCCGGTCAAAAGGGCCATCTGAAAAAAGTGTAAAATCCAGAAAGGCAGGACAGGCCATGGAGAACTGGGAGCCTTGTTATGCTGATGGGCGGGATGTAAATTGCCAACAGCCACTCGGGAGAAGTGTATGGTGTTTCCTGAAACATCTAAAAAGCAAAGCAACAGAGCCTAGGGCACTTCCACTTATGGTCCTATAGCTTAGGGAAATGAAAATCAAAAAGACACAGCCACCCCAAAGTTTGGGACGGCTCTGTTTACAAGAACCTCGTTTACGGTACAAGTTCAATATCGCAGAAAGTGAAAAATGGATGAAGAAGCTGTGGTACTTACGTACAATGCAATATCACTCAGCAATGACATCTATGTCATCAGGCCCGTAGCAGCATAATGAGTGGATTCAGGTATGATGATTCTAACTGAAAGAAGTCACACAGAAAAAGAAACATCATAAGATATCACTAATACACGGAATGTAAACTTGGCTACACAGGAACTGGATTACCAAACAGAACAGGGTCTCAAATTTAGAAAACCAACTTATGCTTGCTTAAGGGGAAAGGTGAGTTGAGGTGCTGCATAAAACCAGAGATTGAAATGAGCACAGATAAAGTTCCTTAAGCCAAATATGGAATAGACAAGAGCTACTCCTTGCTCAACGAAATGGACTCAACACCCCATATTAAACGCCTAAGAATGTACCTGACTAGTAAGTATCTTAAAACCTATGGATTGCTATGTCTCCGAAAGAAAATCAAGCGTGTGCACAGGGGCATAAACGCAGCAGTGATAGGATTGGAGAGGTTCGGTGAGCAAATGAAGACCCTTTGAAGTCATATTGCATGGTACCCATTCCACGGGTCTCAACTCTCCAGGTTTAAGGGATTCTTCCTTCAGCTAAAACATGCATGTGGAACCCAGAGTATGATCAACCGTGTGATCGGGAGACGTCTTCAAATATGTCTCCGTTCTCGTCCCCTGGTACTCGGGTGCAACATTCCAGACGCTTTACTAACACTCTCCCGACTTGGAGAGTCAGTGCCTTTAACCTCCTGTTTGGCCCAGTTTGCAATTTCTGCGGAAGATGAACAGGAATAGGGAGAACCAATGAGAGACTAGCTGGAGGTGTCTGGACGGGCAAATTTAACTCTCATTTCCCACCAGGAAGAGGAATTAACCAAAGGCTCAGCGTGCCGTGCCGGAACCAGATTAGGGCCTGAAGCAATCCTGCGGTGTTGCGGCCAGCTCACAAGAAAGCGAGTTGAAGAAAGGAGCTCAGGGGCACTGTAATTCACAAACCTGCAGAGTTATAAATGACAGCTATCGTCCAAAAATATACTGAAGTAAGGCTGCCAAGAGGACTTGAAAGCGGGGCAGAATTGCAGGAAACCGATTTCAGGAGGTAGACTGGAATTGCATTGAAAGCATAGGAAAAGAGGCAGAACGTCCACAATGATGCACTTGGCCAAAAAGGGCGTATGCGTTTTTTCCTGAATATATTCAGGAAAAAACGCATACGCCCTTTTTGGCCAACCAAGCAAGCTTGCAAAGGAAATCTGCACTACAATGAAGTCTCACTTCCCCCCGGTCAAAAGGGCCATCTGAAAAAAGTGTAAAATCCAGAAAGGCAGGACAGGCCATGGAGAACTGGGAGCCTTGTTATGCTGATGGGCGGGATGTAAATTGCCAACAGCCACTCGGGAGAAGTGTATGGTGTTTCCTGAAACATCTAAAAAACAAAGCAACAGAGCCTAGGGCACTTCCACTTATGGTCCTATAGCTTAGGGAAATGAAAATCAAAAAGACACAGCCACCCCAAAGTTTGGGACGACTCTGTTTACAAGAACCTCGTTTACGGTACAAGTTCAATATCGCAGAAAGTGAAAAATGGATGAAGAAGCTGTGGTACTTACGTACAATGCAATATCACTCAGCAATGACATCTATGTCATCAGGCCCGTAGCAGCATAATGAGTGGATTCAGGTACGATGATTCTAACTGAAAGAAGTCACACAGAAAAAGAAACATCATAAGATATCACTAATACACGGAATGTAAACTTGGCTACACAGGAACTGGATTACCAAACAGAACAGGGTCTCAAATTTAGAAAACCAACTTATGCTTGCTTAAGGGGAAAGGTGAGTTGAGGTGCTGCATAAAACCAGAGATTGAAATGAGCACAGATAAAGTTCCTTAAGCCAAATATGGAATAGACAAGAGCTACTCCTTGCTCAACGAAATGGACTCAACACCCCATATTAAACGCCTAAGAATGTACCTGACTAGTAAGTATCTTAAAACCTATGGATTGCTATGTCTCCGAAAGAGAATCAAGCGTGTGTACAGGGGCATAAACGCAGCAGTGATAGGATTGGAGAGGTTCGGTGAGCAAATGAAGACCCTTTGAAGTCATATTGCATGGTACCCATTCCACGGGTCTCAACTCTCCAGGTTTAAGGGATTCTTCCTTCAGCTAAAACATGCATGTGGAACCCAGAGTATGATCAACCGTGTGATCGGGAGACGTCTTCAAATATGTCTCCGTTCTCGTCCCCTGGTACTCGGGTGCAACATTCCAGACGCTTTACTAACACTCTCCCGACTTGGAGAGTCAGTGCCTTTAACCTCCTGTTTGGCCCAGTTTGCAATTTCTGCGGAAGATGAACAGGAATAGGGAGAACCAATGAGAGACTAGCTGGAGGTGTCTGGACGGGCAAATTTATCTCTCATTTCCCACCAGGAAGAGGAATTAACCAAAGGCTCAGCGTGCCGTGCCGGAACCAGATTAGGGCCTGAAGCCATCCTGCGGTGTTGCGGCCAGCTCACAAGAAAGCGAGTTGAAGAAAGGAGCTCAAGGGCACTGTAATTCACAAACCTGCAGAGTTATAAATGACAGCTATCGTCCAAAAATATACTGAAGTAAGGCTGCCAAGAGGACTTGAAAGCGGGGCAGAATTGCAGGAAACCGATTTCAGGAGGTAGACTGGAATTGCATTGAAAGCATAGGAAAAGAGGCAGAACGTCCACAATGATGCACTTGGCCAAAAAGGGCGTATGCGTTTTTTCCTGAATATATTCAGGAAAAAACGCATACGCCCTTTTTGGCCAACCAAGCAAGCTTGCAAAGGAAATCTGCACTACAATGAAGTCTCACTTCCCCCCGGTCAAAAGGGCCATCTGAAAAAAGTGTAAAATCCAGAAAGGCAGGACAGGCCATGGAGAACTGGGAGCCTTGTTATGCTGATGGGCGGGATGTAAATTGCCAACAGCCACTCGGGAGAAGTGTATGGTGTTTCCTGAAACATCTAAAAAACAAAGCAACAGAGCCTAGGGCACTTCCACTTATGGTCCTATAGCTTAGGGAAATGAAAATCAAAAAGACACAGCCACCCCAAAGTTTGGGACGGCTCTGTTTACAAGAACCTCGTTTACGGTACAAGTTCAATATCGCAGAAAGTGAAAAATGGATGAAGAAGTTGTAGTACTTACGTACAATGCAATATCACTCAGCAATGACATCTATGTCATCAGGCCCGTAGCAGCATAATGAGTGGATTCAGGTACGATGATTCTAACTGAAAGAAATCACACAGAAAAAGAAACATCATAAGATATCACTAATACACGGAATGTAAACTTGGCTACACAGGAACTGGATTACCAAACAGAACAGGGTCTCAAATTTAGAAAACCAACTTATGCTTGCTTAAGGGGAAAGGTGAGTTGGGGTGCTGCATAAAACCAGAGATTGAAATGAGCACAGATAAAGTTCCTTAAGCCAAATATGGAATAGACAAGAGCTACTCCTTGCTCAACGAAATGGACTCGACACCCCATATTAAACGCCTAAGAATGTACCTGACTAGTAAGTATCTTAAAACCTATGGATTGCTATGTCTCCGAAAGAGAATCAAGCGTGTGTACAGGGGCATAAACGCAGCAGTGATAGGATTGGAGAGGTTCGGTGAGCAAATGAAGACCCTTTGAAGTCATATTGCATGGTACCCATTCCACGGGTCTCAACTCTCCAGGTTTAAGGGATTCTTCCTTCAGCTAAAACATGCATGTGGAACCCAGAGTATGATCAACCGTGTGATCGGGAGACGTCTTCAAATATGTCTCCGTTCTCGTCCCCTGGTACTCGGGTGCAACATTCCAGACGCTTTACTAACACTCTCCCGACTTGGAGAGTCAGTGCCTTTAACCTCCTGTTTGGCCCAGTTTGCAATTTCTGCGGAAGATGAACAGGAATAGGGAGAACCAATGAGAGACTAGCTGGAGGTGTCTGGACGGGCAAATTTAACTCTCATTTCCCACCAGGAAGAGGAATTAACCAAAGGCTCAGCGTGCCGTGCCGGAACCAGATTAGGGCCTGAAGCAATCCTGCGGTGTTGCGGCCAGCTCACAAGAAAGCGAGTTGAAGAAAGGAGCTCAGGGGCACTGTAATTCACAAACCTGCAGAGTTATAAATGACAGCTATCGTCCAAAAATATACTGAAGTAAGGCTGCCAAGAGGACTTGAAAGCGGGGCAGAATTGCAGGAAACCGATTTCAGGAGGTAGACTGGAATTGCATTGAAAGCATAGGAAAAGAGGCAGAACGTCCACAATGATGCACTTGGCCAAAAAGGGCGTATGCGTTTTTTCCTGAATATATTCAGGAAAAAACGCATACGCCCTTTTTGGCCAACCAAGCAAGCTTGCAAAGGAAATCTGCACTACAATGAAGTCTCACTTCCCCCCGGTCAAAAGGGCCATCTGAAAAAAGTGTAAAATCCAGAAAGGCAGGACAGGCCATGGAGAACTGGGAGCCTTGTTATGCTGATGGGCGGGATGTAAATTGCCAACAGCCACTCGGGAGAAGTGTATGGTGTTTCCTGAAACATCTAAAAAACAAAGCAACAGAGCCTAGGGCACTTCCACTTATGGTCCTATAGCTTAGGGAAATGAAAATCAAAAAGACACAGCCACCCCAAAGTTTGGGACGGCTCTGTTTACAAGAACCTCGTTTACGGTACAAGTTCAATATCGCAGAAAGTGAAAAATGGATGAAGAAGCTGTAGTACTTACGTACAATGCAATATCACTCAGCAATGACATCTATGTCATCAGGCCCGTAGCAGCATAATGAGTGGATTCAGGTACGATGATTCTAACTGAAAGAAGTCACACAGAAAAAGAAACATCATAAGATATCACTAATACACGGAATGTAAACTTGGCTACACAGGAACTGGATTACCAAACAGAACAGGGTCTCAAATTTAGAAAACCAACTTATGCTTGCTTAAGGGGAAAGGTGAGTTGAGGTGCTGCATAAAACCAGAGATTGAAATGAGCACAGATAAAGTTCCTTAAGCCAAATATGGAATAGACAAGAGCTACTCCTTGCTCAACGAAATGGACTCAACACCCCATATTAAACGCCTAAGAATGTACCTGACTAGTAAGTATCTTAAAACCTATGGATTGCTATGTCTCCAAAAGAGAATCAAGCGTGTGTACAGGGGCATAAACGCAGCAGTGATAGGATTGGAGAGGTTCGGTGAGCAAATGAAGACCCTTTGAAGTCATATTGCATGGTACCCATTCCACGGGTCTCAACTCTCCAGGTTTAAGGGATTCTTCCTTCAGCTAAAACATGCATGTGGAACCCAGAGTATGATCAACCGTGTGATCGGGAGACGTCTTCAAATATGTCTCCGTTCTCGTCCCCTGGTACTCGGGTGCAACATTCCAGACGCTTTACTAACACTCTCCCGACTTGGAGAGTCAGTGCCTTTAACCTCCTGTTTGGCCCAGTTTGCAATTTCTGCGGAAGATGAACAGGAATAGGGAGAACCAATGAGAGACTAGCTGGAGGTGTCTGGACGGGCAAATTTAACTCTCATTTCCCACCAGGAAGAGGAATTAACCAAAGGCTCAGCGTGCCGTGCCGGAACCAGATTAGGGCCTGAAGCAATCCTGCGGTGTTGCGGCCAGCTCACAAGAAAGCGAGTTGAAGAAAGGAGCTCAGGGGCACTGTAATTCACAAACCTGCAGAGTTATAAATGACAGCTATCGTCCAAAAATATACTGAAGTAAGGCTGCCAAGAGGACTTGAAAGCGGGGCAGAATTGCAGGAAACCGATTTCAGGAGGTAGACTGGAATTGCATTGAAAGCATAGGAAAAGAGGCAGAACGTCCACAATGATGCACTTGGCCAAAAAGGGCGTATGCGTTTTTTCCTGAATATATTCAGGAAAAAACGCATACGCCCTTTTTGGCCAACCAAGCAAGCTTGCAAAGGAAATCTGCACTACAATGAAGTCTCACTTCCCCCCGGTCAAAAGGGCCATCTGAAAAAAGTGTAAAATCCAGAAAGGCAGGACAGGCCATGGAGAACTGGGAGCCTTGTTATGCTGATGGGCGGGATGTAAATTGCCAACAGCCACTCGGGAGAAGTGTATGGTGTTTCCTGAAACATCTAAAAAGCAAAGCAACAGAGCCTAGGGCACTTCCACTTATGGTCCTATAGCTTAGGGAAATGAAAATCAAAAAGACACAGCCACCCCAAAGTTTGGGACGGCTCTGTTTACAAGAACCTCGTTTACGGTACAAGTTCAATATCGCAGAAAGTGAAAAATGGATGAAGAAGTTGTGGAACTTACGTACAATGCAATATCACTCAGCAATGACATCTATGTCATCAGGCCCGTAGCAGCATAATGAGTGGATTCAGGTACGATGATTCTAACTGAAAGAAATCACACAGAAAAAGAAACATCATAAGATATCACTAATACACGGAATGTAAACTTGGCTACACAGGAACTGGATTACCAAACAGAACAGGGTCTCAAATTTAGAAAACCAACTTATGCTTGCTTAAGGGGAAAGGTGAGTTGGGGTGCTGCATAAAACCAGAGATTGAAATGAGCACAGATAAAGTTCCTTAAGCCAAATATGGAATAGACAAGAGCTACTCCTTGCTCAACGAAATGGACTCAACACCCCATATTAAACGCCTAAGAATGTACCTGACTAGTAAGTATCTTAAAACCTATGGATTGCTATGTCTCCGAAAGAGAATCAAGCGTGTGTACAGGGGCATAAACGCAGCAGTGATAGGATTGGAGAGGTTCGGTGAGCTAATGAAGACCCTTTGAAGACATATTGCATGGTACCCATTCCACGGGTCTCAACTCTCCAGGTTTAAGGGATTCTTCCTTCAGCTAAAACATGCATGTGGAACCCAGAGTATGATCAACCGTGTGATCGGGAGACGTCTTCAAATATGTCTCCGTTCTCGTCCCCTGGTACTCGGGTGCAACATTCCAGACGCTTTACTAACACTCTCCCGACTTGGAGAGTCAGTGCCTTTAACCTCCTGTTTGGCCCAGTTTGCAATTTCTGCGGAAGATGAACAGGAATAGGGAGAACCAATGAGAGACTAGCTGGAGGTGTCTGGACGGGCAAATTTAACTCTCATTTCCCACCAGGAAGAGGAATTAACCAAAGGCTCAGCGTGCCGTGCCGGAACCACATTAGGGCCTGAAGCAATCCTGCGGTGTTGCGGCCAGCTCACAAGAAAGCGAGTTGAAGAAAGGAGCTCAGGGGCACTGTAATTCACAAACCTGCAGAGTTATAAATGACAGCTATCGTCCAAAAATATACTGAAGTAAGGCTGCCAAGAGGACTTGAAAGCGGGGCAGAATTGCAGGAAACCGATTTCAGGAGGTAGACTGGAATTGCATTGAAAGCATAGGAAAAGAGGCAGAACGTCCACAATGATGCACTTGGCCAAAAAGGGCGTATGCGTTTTTTCCTGAATATATTCAGGAAAAAACGCATACGCCCTTTTTGGCCAACCAAGCAAGCTTGCAAAGGAAATCTGCACTACAATGAAGTCTCACTTCCCCCCGGTCAAAAGGGCCATCTGAAAAAAGTGTAAAATCCAGAAAGGCAGGACAGGCCATGGAGAACTGGGAGCCTTGTTATGCTGATGGGCGGGATGTAAATTGCCAACAGCCACTCGGGAGAAGTGTATGGTGTTTCCTGAAACATCTAAAAAGCAAAGCAACAGAGCCTAGGGCACTTCCACTTATGGTCCTATAGCTTAGGGAAATGAAAATCAAAAAGACACAGCCACCCCAAAGTTTGGGACGGCTCTGTTTACAAGAACCTCGTTTACGGTACAAGTTCAATATCGCAGAAAGTGAAAAATGGATGAAGAAGCTGTGGTACTTACGTACAATGCAATATCACTCAGCAATGACATCTATGTCATCAGGCCCGTAGCAGCATAATGAGTGGATTCAGGTATGATGATTCTAACTGAAAGAAGTCACACAGAAAAAGAAACATCATAAGATATCACTAATACACGGAATGTAAACTTGGCTACACAGGAACTGGATTACAAAACAGAACAGGGTCTCAAATTTAGAAAACCAACTTATGCTTGCTTAAGGGGAAAGGTGAGTTGAGGTGCTGCATAAAACCAGAGATTGAAATGAGCACAGATAAAGTTCCTTAAGCCAAATATGGAATAGACAAGAGCTACTCCTTGCTCAACGAAATGGACTCAACACCCCATATTAAACGCCTAAGAATGTACCTGACTAGTAAGTATCTTAAAACCTATGGATTGCTATGTCTCCGAAAGAGAATCAAGCGTGTGTACAGGGGCATAAACGCAGCAGTGATAGGATTGGAGAGGTTCGGTGAGCAAATGAAGACCCTTTGAACTCATATTGCATGGTACCCATTCCACGGGTCTCAACTCTCCAGGTTTAAGGGATTCTTCCTTCAGCTAAAACATGCATGTGGAACCCAGAGTATGATCAACCGTGTGATCGGGAGACGTCTTCAAATATGTCTCCGTTCTCGTCCCCTGGTACTCGGGTGCAACATTCCAGACGCTTTACTAACACTCTCCCGACTTGGAGAGTCAGTGCCTTTAACCTCCTGTTTGGCCCAGTTTGCAATTTCTGCGGAAGATGAACAGGAATAGGGAGAACCAATGAGAGACTAGCTGGAGGTGTCTGGACGGGCAAATTTAACTCTCATTTCCCACCAGGAAGAGGAATTAACCAAAGGCTCAGCGTGCCGTGCCGGAACCACATTAGGGCCTGAAGCAATCCTGCGGTGTTGCGGCCAGCTCACAAGAAAGCGAGTTGAAGAAAGGAGCTCAGGGGCACTGTAATTCACAAACCTGCAGAGTTATAAATGACAGCTATCGTCCAAAAATATACTGAAGTAAGGCTGCCAAGAGGACTTGAAAGCGGGGCAGAATTGCAGGAAACCGATTTCAGGAGGTAGACTGGAATTGCATTGAAAGCATAGGAAAAGAGGCAGAACGTCCACAATGATGCACTTGGCCAAAAAGGGCGTATGCGTTTTTTCCTGAATATATTCAGGAAAAAACGCATACGCCCTTTTTGGCCAACCAAGCAAGCTTGCAAAGGAAATCTGCACTACAATGAAGTCTCACTTCCCCCCGGTCAAAAGGGCCATCTGAAAAAAGTGTAAAATCCAGAAAGGCAGGACAGGCCATGGAGAACTGGGAGCCTTGTTATGCTGATGGGCGGGATGTAAATTGCCAACAGCCACTCGGGAGAAGTGTATGGTGTTTCCTGAAACATCTAAAAAGCAAAGCAACAGAGCCTAGGGCACTTCCACTTATGGTCCTATAGCTTAGGGAAATGAAAATCAAAAAGACACAGCCACCCCAAAGTTTGGGACGGCTCTGTTTACAAGAACCTCGTTTACGGTACAAGTTCAATATCGCAGAAAGTGAAAAATGGATGAAGAAGCTGTGGTACTTACGTACAATGCAATATCACTCAGCAATGACATCTATGTCATCAGGCCCGTAGCAGCATAATGAGTGGATTCAGGTATGATGATTCTAACTGAAAGAAGTCACACAGAAAAAGAAACATCATAAGATATCACTAATACACGGAATGTAAACTTGGCTACACAGGAACTGGATTACAAAACAGAACAGGGTCTCAAATTTAGAAAACCAACTTATGCTTGCTTAAGGGGAAAGGTGAGTTGAGGTGCTGCATAAAACCAGAGATTGAAATGAGCACAGATAAAGTTCCTTAAGCCAAATATGGAATAGACAAGAGCTACTCCTTGCTCAACGAAATGGACTCAACACCCCATATTAAACGCCTAAGAATGTACCTGACTAGTAAGTATCTTAAAACCTATGGATTGCTATGTCTCCGAAAGAGAATCAAGCGTGTGTACAGGGGCATAAACGCAGCAGTGATAGGATTGGAGAGGTTCGGTGAGCAAATGAAGACCCTTTGAAGTCATATTGCATGGTACCCATTCCACGGGTCTCAACTCTCCAGGTTTAAGGGATTCTTCCTTCAGCTAAAACATGCATGTGGAACCCAGAGTATGATCAACCGTGTGATCGGGAGACGTCTTCAAATATGTCTCCGTTCTCGTCCCCTGGTACTCGGGTGCAACATTCCAGACGCTTTACTAACACTCTCCCGACTTGGAGAGTCAGTGCCTTTAACCTCCTGTTTGGCCCAGTTTGCAATTTCTGCGGAAGATGAACAGGAATAGGGAGAACCAATGAGAGACTAGCTGGAGGTGTCTGGACGGGCAAATTTAACTCTCATTTCCCACCAGGAAGAGGAATTAACCAAAGGCTCAGCGTGCCGTGCCGGAACCACATTAGGGCCTGAAGCAATCCTGCGGTGTTGCGGCCAGCTCACAAGAAAGCGAGTTGAAGAAAGGAGCTCAGGGGCACTGTAATTCACAAACCTGCAGAGTTATAAATGACAGCTATCGTCCAAAAATATACTGAAGTAAGGCTGCCAAGAGGACTTGAAAGCGGGGCAGAATTGCAGGAAACCGATTTCAGGAGGTAGACTGGAATTGCATTGAAAGCATAGGAAAAGAGGCAGAACGTCCACAATGATGCACTTGGCCAAAAAGGGCGTATGCGTTTTTTCCTGAATATATTCAGGAAAAAACGCATACGCCCTTTTTGGCCAACCAAGCAAGCTTGCAAAGGAAATCTGCACTACAATGAAGTCTCACTTCCCCCCGGTCAAAAGGGCCATCTGAAAAAAGTATAAAATCCAGAAAGGCAGGACAGGCCATGGAGAACTGGGAGCCTTGTTATGCTGATGGGCGGGATGTAAATTGCCAACAGCCACTCGGGAGAAGTGTATGGTGTTTCCTGAAACATCTAAAAAGCAAAGCAACAGAGCCTAGGGCACTTCCACTTATGGTCCTATAGCTTAGGGAAATGAAAATCAAAAAGACACAGCCACCCCAAAGTTTGGGACGGCTCTGTTTACAAGAACCTCGTTTACGGTACAAGTTCAATATCGCAGAAAGTGAAAAATGGATGAAGAAGCTGTGGTACTTACGTACAATGCAATATCACTCAGCAATGACATCTATGTCATCAGGCCCGTAGCAGCATAATGAGTGGATTCAGGTATGATGATTCTAACTGAAAGAAGTCACACAGAAAAAGAAACATCATAAGATATCACTAATACACGGAATGTAAACTTGGCTACACAGGAACTGGATTAAAAAACAGAACAGGGTCTCAAATTTAGAAAACCAACTTATGCTTGCTTAAGGGGAAAGGTGAGTTGGGGTGCTGCATAAAACCAGAGATTGAAATGAGCACAGATAAAGTTCCTTAAGCCAAATATGGAATAGACAAGAGCTACTCCTTGCTCAACGAAATGGACTCAACACCCCATATTAAACGCCTAAGAATGTACCTGACTAGTAAGTATCTTAAAACCTATGGATTGCTATGTCTCCGAAAGAGAATCAAGCGTGTGTACAGGGGCATAAACGCAGCAGTGATAGGATTGGAGAGGTTCGGTGAGCAAATGAAGACCCTTTGAAGTCATATTGCATGGTACCCATTCCACGGGTCTCAACTCTCCAGGTTTAAGGGATTCTTCCTTCAGCTAAAACATGCATGTGGAACCCAGAGTATGATCAACCGTGTGATCGGGAGACGTGTTCAAATATGTCTCCGTTCTCGTCCCCTGGTACTCGGGTGCAACATTCCAGACGCTTTACTAACACTCTCCCGACTTGGAGAGTCAGTGCCTTTAACCTCCTGTTTGGCCCAGTTTGCAATTTCTGCGGAAGATGAACAGGAATAGGGAGAACCAATGAGAGACTAGCTGGAGGTGTCTGGACGGGCAAATTTAACTCTCATTTCCCACCAGGAAGAGGAATTAACCAAAGGCTCAGCGTGCCGTGCCGGAACCACATGAGGGCCTGAAGCAATCCTGCGGTGTTACGGCCAGCTCACAAGAAAGCGAGTTGAAGAAAGGAGCTCAGGGGCACTGTAATTCACAAACCTGCAGAGTTATAAATGACAGCTATCGTCCAAAAATATACTGAAGTAAGGCTGCCAAGAGGACTTGAAAGCGGGGCAGAATTGCAGGAAACCGATTTCAGGAGGTAGACTGGAATTGCATTGAAAGCATAGGAAAAGAGGCAGAACGTCCACAATGATGCACTTGGCCAAAAAGGGCGTATGCGTTTTTTCCTGAATATATTCAGGAAAAAACGCATACGCCCTTTTTGGCCAACCAAGCAAGCTTGCAAAGGAAATCTGCACTACAATGAAGTCTCACTTCCCCCCGGTCAAAAGGGCCATCTGAAAAAAGGGTAAAATCCAGAAAGGCAGGACAGGCCATGGAGAACTGGGAGCCTTGTTATGCTGATGGGCGGGATGTAAATTGCCAACAGCCACTCGGGAGAAGTGTATGGTGTTTCCTGAAACATCTAAAAAGCAAAGCAACAGAGCCTAGGGCACTTCCACTTATGGTCCTATAGCTTAGGGAAATGAAAATCAAAAAGACACAGCCACCCCAAAGTTTGGGACGGCTCTGTTTACAAGAACCTCGTTTACGGTACAAGTTCAATATCGCAGAAAGTGAAAAATGGATGAAGAAGCTGTGGTACTTACGTACAATGCAATATCACTCAGCAATGACATCTATGTCATCAGCCCGTAGCAGCATAATGAGTGGATTCAGGTATGATGATTCTAACTGAAAGAAGTCACACAGAAAAAGAAACATCATAAGATATCACTAATACACGGAATGTAAACTTGGCTACACAGGAACTGGATTACAAAACAGAACAGGGTCTCAAATTGAGAAAACCAACTTATGCTTGCTTAAGGGGAAAGGTGAGTTGGGGTGCTGCATAAAACCAGAGATTGAAATGAGCACAGATAAAGTTCCTTAAGCCAAATATGGAATAGACAAGAGCTACTCCTTGCTCAACGAAATGGACTCAACACCCCATATTAAACACCTAAGAATGTACCTGACTAGTAAGTATCTTAAAACCTATGGATTGCTATGTCTCCGAAAGAGAATCAAGCGTGTGCACAGGGACATAAACGCAGCAGTGATAGGATTGGAGAGGTTCGGTGAGCAAATGAAGACCCTTTGAAGTCATATTGCATGGTACCCATTCCACGGGTCTCAACTCTCCAGGTTTAAGGGATTCTTCCTTCAGCTAAAACATGCATGTGGAACCCAGAGTATGATCAACCGTGTGATCGGGAGACGTGTTCAAATATGTCTCCATTCTCGTCCCCTGGTACTCGGGTGCAACATTCCAGACGCTTTACTAACACTCTCCCGACTTGGAGAGTCAGTGCCTTTAACCTCCTGTTTGGCCCAGTTTGCAATTTCTGCAGAAGATGAACAGGAATAGGGAGAACCAATGAGAGACTAGCTGGAGGTGTCTGGACGGGCAAATTTAACTCTCATTTCCCACCAGGAAGAGGAGTTAACCAAAGGCTCAGCGTGCCGTGCCGGAACCACATTAGGGCCTGAAGCAATCCTGCGGTGTTGCGGCCAGCTCACAAGAAAGCGAGTTGAAGAAAGGAGCTCAGGGGCACTGTAATTCACAAACCTGCAGAGTTATAAATGACAGCTATCGTCCAAAAATATACTGAAGTAAGGCTGCCAAGAGGACTTGAAAGCGGGGCAGAATTGCAGGAAACCGATTTCAGGAGGTAGACTGGAATTGCATTGAAAGCATAGGAAAAGAGGCAGAACGTCCACAATGATGCACTTGGCCAAAAAGGGCGTATGCGTTTTTTCCTGAATATATTCAGGAAAAAACGCATACGCCCTTTTTGGCCAACCAAGCAAGCTTGCAAAGGAAATCTGCACTAAAATGAAGTCTCACTTCCCCCCGGTCAAAAGGGCCATCTGAAAAAAGTGTAAAATCCAGAAAGGCAGGACAGGCCATGGAGAACTGGGAGCCTTGTTATGCTGATGGGCGGGATGTAAATTGCCAACAGCCACTCGGGAGAAGTGTATGGTGTTTCCTGAAACATCTAAAAAGCAAAGCAACAGAGCCTAGGGCACTTCCACTTATGGTCCTATAGCTTAGGGAAATGAAAATCAAAAAGACACAGCCACCCCAAAGTTTGGGACGGCTCTGTTTACAAGAACCTCGTTTACGGTACAAGTTCAATATCGCAGAAAGTGAAAAATGGATGAAGAAGCTGTGGTACTTACGTACAATGCAATATCACTCAGCAATGACATCTATGTCATCAGGCCCGTAGCAGCATAATGAGTGGATTCAGGTATGATGATTCTAACTGAAAGAAGTCACACAGAAAAAGAAACATCATAAGATATCACTAATACACGGAATGTAAACTTGGCTACACAGGAACTGGATTACCAAACAGAACAGGGTCTCAAATTTAGAAAACCAACTTATGCTTGCTTAAGGGGAAAGGTGAGTTGAGGTGCTGCATAAAACCAGAGATTGAAATGAGCACAGATAAAGTTCCTTAAGCCAAATATGGAATAGACAAGAGCTACTCCTTGCTCAACGAAATGGACTCAACACCCCATATTAAACGCCTAAGAATGTACCTGACTAGTAAGTATCTTAAAACCTATGGATTGCTATGTCTCCGAAAGAAAATCAAGCGTGTGCACAGGGGCATAAACGCAGCAGTGATAGGATTGGAGAGGTTCGGTGAGCAAATGAAGACCCTTTGAAGTCATATTGCATGGTACCCATTCCACGGGTCTCAACTCTCCAGGTTTAAGGGATTCTTCCTTCAGCTAAAACATGCATGTGGAACCCAGAGTATGATCAACCGTGTGATCGGGAGACGTCTTCAAATATGTCTCCGTTCTCGTCCCCTGGTACTCGGGTGCAACATTCCAGACGCTTTACTAACACTCTCCCGACTTGGAGAGTCAGTGCCTTTAACCTCCTGTTTGGCCCAGTTTGCAATTTCTGCGGAAGATGAACAGGAATAGGGAGAACCAATGAGAGACTAGCTGGAGGTGTCTGGACGGGCAAATTTAACTCTCATTTCCCACCAGGAAGAGGAATTAACCAAAGGCTCAGCGTGCCGTGCCGGAACCAGATTAGGGCCTGAAGCAATCCTGCGGTGTTGCGGCCAGCTCACAAGAAAGCGAGTTGAAGAAAGGAGCTCAGGGGCACTGTAATTCACAAACCTGCAGAGTTATAAATGACAGCTATCGTCCAAAAATATACTGAAGTAAGGCTGCCAAGAGGACTTGAAAGCGGGGCAGAATTGCAGGAAACCGATTTCAGGAGGTAGACTGGAATTGCATTGAAAGCATAGGAAAAGAGGCAGAACGTCCACAATGATGCACTTGGCCAAAAAGGGCGTATGCGTTTTTTCCTGAATATATTCAGGAAAAAACGCATACGCCCTTTTTGGCCAACCAAGCAAGCTTGCAAAGGAAATCTGCACTACAATGAAGTCTCACTTCCCCCCGGTCAAAAGGGCCATCTGAAAAAAGTGTAAAATCCAGAAAGGCAGGACAGGCCATGGAGAACTGGGAGCCTTGTTATGCTGATGGGCGGGATGTAAATTGCCAACAGCCACTCGGGAGAAGTGTATGGTGTTTCCTGAAACATCTAAAAAACAAAGCAACAGAGCCTAGGGCACTTCCACTTATGGTCCTATAGCTTAGGGAAATGAAAATCAAAAAGACACAGCCACCCCAAAGTTTGGGACGACTCTGTTTACAAGAACCTCGTTTACGGTACAAGTTCAATATCGCAGAAAGTGAAAAATGGATGAAGAAGCTGTGGTACTTACGTACAATGCAATATCACTCAGCAATGACATCTATGTCATCAGGCCCGTAGCAGCATAATGAGTGGATTCAGGTACGATGATTCTAACTGAAAGAAGTCACACAGAAAAAGAAACATCATAAGATATCACTAATACACGGAATGTAAACTTGGCTACACAGGAACTGGATTACCAAACAGAACAGGGTCTCAAATTTAGAAAACCAACTTATGCTTGCTTAAGGGGAAAGGTGAGTTGAGGTGCTGCATAAAACCAGAGATTGAAATGAGCACAGATAAAGTTCCTTAAGCCAAATATGGAATAGACAAGAGCTACTCCTTGCTCAACGAAATGGACTCAACACCCCATATTAAACGCCTAAGAATGTACCTGACTAGTAAGTATCTTAAAACCTATGGATTGCTATGTCTCCGAAAGAGAATCAAGCGTGTGTACAGGGGCATAAACGCAGCAGTGATAGGATTGGAGAGGTTCGGTGAGCAAATGAAGACCCTTTGAAGTCATATTGCATGGTACCCATTCCACGGGTCTCAACTCTCCAGGTTTAAGGGATTCTTCCTTCAGCTAAAACATGCATGTGGAACCCAGAGTATGATCAACCGTGTGATCGGGAGACGTCTTCAAATATGTCTCCGTTCTCGTCCCCTGGTACTCGGGTGCAACATTCCAGACGCTTTACTAACACTCTCCCGACTTGGAGAGTCAGTGCCTTTAACCTCCTGTTTGGCCCAGTTTGCAATTTCTGCGGAAGATGAACAGGAATAGGGAGAACCAATGAGAGACTAGCTGGAGGTGTCTGGACGGGCAAATTTAACTCTCATTTCCCACCAGGAAGAGGAATTAACCAAAGGCTCAGCGTGCCGTGCCGGAACCAGATTAGGGCCTGAAGCCATCCTGCGGTGTTGCGGCCAGCTCACAAGAAAGCGAGTTGAAGAAAGGAGCTCAAGGGCACTGTAATTCACAAACCTGCAGAGTTATAAATGACAGCTATCGTCCAAAAATATACTGAAGTAAGGCTGCCAAGAGGACTTGAAAGCGGGGCAGAATTGCAGGAAACCGATTTCAGGAGGTAGACTGGAATTGCATTGAAAGCATAGGAAAAGAGGCAGAACGTCCACAATGATGCACTTGGCCAAAAAGGGCGTATGCGTTTTTTCCTGAATATATTCAGGAAAAAACGCATACGCCCTTTTTGGCCAACCAAGCAAGCTTGCAAAGGAAATCTGCACTACAATGAAGTCTCACTTCCCCCCGGTCAAAAGGGCCATCTGAAAAAAGTGTAAAATCCAGAAAGGCAGGACAGGCCATGGAGAACTGGGAGCCTTGTTATGCTGATGGGCGGGATGTAAATTGCCAACAGCCACTCGGGAGAAGTGTATGGTGTTTCCTGAAACATCTAAAAAACAAAGCAACAGAGCCTAGGGCACTTCCACTTATGGTCCTATAGCTTAGGGAAATGAAAATCAAAAAGACACAGCCACCCCAAAGTTTGGGACGGCTCTGTTTACAAGAACCTCGTTTACGGTACAAGTTCAATATCGCAGAAAGTGAAAAATGGATGA
Organism: Globicephala melas; assembly: GCF_963455315.2. NCBI lineage: Eukaryota > Metazoa > Chordata > Mammalia > Artiodactyla > Delphinidae > Globicephala > Globicephala melas. The sequence continues at coordinate 963,068 of NW_027207239.1, read as the reverse complement.
AGAAGTTGTAGTACTTACGTACAATGCAATATCACTCAGCAATGACATCTATGTCATCAGGCCCGTAGCAGCATAATGAGTGGATTCAGGTACGATGATTCTAACTGAAAGAAATCACACAGAAAAAGAAACATCATAAGATATCACTAATACACGGAATGTAAACTTGGCTACACAGGAACTGGATTACCAAACAGAACAGGGTCTCAAATTTAGAAAACCAACTTATGCTTGCTTAAGGGGAAAGGTGAGTTGGGGTGCTGCATAAAACCAGAGATTGAAATGAGCACAGATAAAGTTCCTTAAGCCAAATATGGAATAGACAAGAGCTACTCCTTGCTCAACGAAATGGACTCGACACCCCATATTAAACGCCTAAGAATGTACCTGACTAGTAAGTATCTTAAAACCTATGGATTGCTATGTCTCCGAAAGAGAATCAAGCGTGTGTACAGGGGCATAAACGCAGCAGTGATAGGATTGGAGAGGTTCGGTGAGCAAATGAAGACCCTTTGAAGTCATATTGCATGGTACCCATTCCACGGGTCTCAACTCTCCAGGTTTAAGGGATTCTTCCTTCAGCTAAAACATGCATGTGGAACCCAGAGTATGATCAACCGTGTGATCGGGAGACGTCTTCAAATATGTCTCCGTTCTCGTCCCCTGGTACTCGGGTGCAACATTCCAGACGCTTTACTAACACTCTCCCGACTTGGAGAGTCAGTGCCTTTAACCTCCTGTTTGGCCCAGTTTGCAATTTCTGCGGAAGATGAACAGGAATAGGGAGAACCAATGAGAGACTAGCTGGAGGTGTCTGGACGGGCAAATTTAACTCTCATTTCCCACCAGGAAGAGGAATTAACCAAAGGCTCAGCGTGCCGTGCCGGAACCAGATTAGGGCCTGAAGCAATCCTGCGGTGTTGCGGCCAGCTCACAAGAAAGCGAGTTGAAGAAAGGAGCTCAGGGGCACTGTAATTCACAAACCTGCAGAGTTATAAATGACAGCTATCGTCCAAAAATATACTGAAGTAAGGCTGCCAAGAGGACTTGAAAGCGGGGCAGAATTGCAGGAAACCGATTTCAGGAGGTAGACTGGAATTGCATTGAAAGCATAGGAAAAGAGGCAGAACGTCCACAATGATGCACTTGGCCAAAAAGGGCGTATGCGTTTTTTCCTGAATATATTCAGGAAAAAACGCATACGCCCTTTTTGGCCAACCAAGCAAGCTTGCAAAGGAAATCTGCACTACAATGAAGTCTCACTTCCCCCCGGTCAAAAGGGCCATCTGAAAAAAGTGTAAAATCCAGAAAGGCAGGACAGGCCATGGAGAACTGGGAGCCTTGTTATGCTGATGGGCGGGATGTAAATTGCCAACAGCCACTCGGGAGAAGTGTATGGTGTTTCCTGAAACATCTAAAAAACAAAGCAACAGAGCCTAGGGCACTTCCACTTATGGTCCTATAGCTTAGGGAAATGAAAATCAAAAAGACACAGCCACCCCAAAGTTTGGGACGGCTCTGTTTACAAGAACCTCGTTTACGGTACAAGTTCAATATCGCAGAAAGTGAAAAATGGATGAAGAAGCTGTAGTACTTACGTACAATGCAATATCACTCAGCAATGACATCTATGTCATCAGGCCCGTAGCAGCATAATGAGTGGATTCAGGTACGATGATTCTAACTGAAAGAAGTCACACAGAAAAAGAAACATCATAAGATATCACTAATACACGGAATGTAAACTTGGCTACACAGGAACTGGATTACCAAACAGAACAGGGTCTCAAATTTAGAAAACCAACTTATGCTTGCTTAAGGGGAAAGGTGAGTTGAGGTGCTGCATAAAACCAGAGATTGAAATGAGCACAGATAAAGTTCCTTAAGCCAAATATGGAATAGACAAGAGCTACTCCTTGCTCAACGAAATGGACTCAACACCCCATATTAAACGCCTAAGAATGTACCTGACTAGTAAGTATCTTAAAACCTATGGATTGCTATGTCTCCAAAAGAGAATCAAGCGTGTGTACAGGGGCATAAACGCAGCAGTGATAGGATTGGAGAGGTTCGGTGAGCAAATGAAGACCCTTTGAAGTCATATTGCATGGTACCCATTCCACGGGTCTCAACTCTCCAGGTTTAAGGGATTCTTCCTTCAGCTAAAACATGCATGTGGAACCCAGAGTATGATCAACCGTGTGATCGGGAGACGTCTTCAAATATGTCTCCGTTCTCGTCCCCTGGTACTCGGGTGCAACATTCCAGACGCTTTACTAACACTCTCCCGACTTGGAGAGTCAGTGCCTTTAACCTCCTGTTTGGCCCAGTTTGCAATTTCTGCGGAAGATGAACAGGAATAGGGAGAACCAATGAGAGACTAGCTGGAGGTGTCTGGACGGGCAAATTTAACTCTCATTTCCCACCAGGAAGAGGAATTAACCAAAGGCTCAGCGTGCCGTGCCGGAACCAGATTAGGGCCTGAAGCAATCCTGCGGTGTTGCGGCCAGCTCACAAGAAAGCGAGTTGAAGAAAGGAGCTCAGGGGCACTGTAATTCACAAACCTGCAGAGTTATAAATGACAGCTATCGTCCAAAAATATACTGAAGTAAGGCTGCCAAGAGGACTTGAAAGCGGGGCAGAATTGCAGGAAACCGATTTCAGGAGGTAGACTGGAATTGCATTGAAAGCATAGGAAAAGAGGCAGAACGTCCACAATGATGCACTTGGCCAAAAAGGGCGTATGCGTTTTTTCCTGAATATATTCAGGAAAAAACGCATACGCCCTTTTTGGCCAACCAAGCAAGCTTGCAAAGGAAATCTGCACTACAATGAAGTCTCACTTCCCCCCGGTCAAAAGGGCCATCTGAAAAAAGTGTAAAATCCAGAAAGGCAGGACAGGCCATGGAGAACTGGGAGCCTTGTTATGCTGATGGGCGGGATGTAAATTTCCAACAGCCACTCGGGAGAAGTGTATGGTGTTTCCTGAAACATCTAAAAAGCAAAGCAACAGAGCCTAGGGCACTTCCACTTATGGTCCTATAGCTTAGGGAAATGAAAATCAAAAAGACACAGCCACCCCAAAGTTTGGGACGGCTCTGTTTACAAGAACCTCGTTTACGGTACAAGTTCAATATCGCAGAAAGTGAAAAATGGATGAAGAAGTTGTGGAACTTACGTACAATGCAATATCACTCAGCAATGACATCTATGTCATCAGGCCCGTAGCAGCATAATGAGTGGATTCAGGTACGATGATTCTAACTGAAAGAAATCACACAGAAAAAGAAACATCATAAGATATCACTAATACACGGAATGTAAACTTGGCTACACAGGAACTGGATTACCAAACAGAACAGGGTCTCAAATTTAGAAAACCAACTTATGCTTGCTTAAGGGGAAAGGTGAGTTGGGGTGCTGCATAAAACCAGAGATTGAAATGAGCACAGATAAAGTTCCTTAAGCCAAATATGGAATAGACAAGAGCTACTCCTTGCTCAACGAAATGGACTCAACACCCCATATTAAACGCCTAAGAATGTACCTGACTAGTAAGTATCTTAAAACCTATGGATTGCTATGTCTCCGAAAGAGAATCAAGCGTGTGTACAGGGGCATAAACGCAGCAGTGATAGGATTGGAGAGGTTCGGTGAGCTAATGAAGACCCTTTGAAGACATATTGCATGGTACCCATTCCACGGGTCTCAACTCTCCAGGTTTAAGGGATTCTTCCTTCAGCTAAAACATGCATGTGGAACCCAGAGTATGATCAACCGTGTGATCGGGAGACGTCTTCAAATATGTCTCCGTTCTCGTCCCCTGGTACTCGGGTGCAACATTCCAGACGCTTTACTAACACTCTCCCGACTTGGAGAGTCAGTGCCTTTAACCTCCTGTTTGGCCCAGTTTGCAATTTCTGCGGAAGATGAACAGGAATAGGGAGAACCAATGAGAGACTAGCTGGAGGTGTCTGGACGGGCAAATTTAACTCTCATTTCCCACCAGGAAGAGGAATTAACCAAAGGCTCAGCGTGCCGTGCCGGAACCACATTAGGGCCTGAAGCAATCCTGCGGTGTTGCGGCCAGCTCACAAGAAAGCGAGTTGAAGAAAGGAGCTCAGGGGCACTGTAATTCACAAACCTGCAGAGTTATAAATGACAGCTATCGTCCAAAAATATACTGAAGTAAGGCTGCCAAGAGGACTTGAAAGCGGGGCAGAATTGCAGGAAACCGATTTCAGGAGGTAGACTGGAATTGCATTGAAAGCATAGGAAAAGAGGCAGAACGTCCACAATGATGCACTTGGCCAAAAAGGGCGTATGCGTTTTTTCCTGAATATATTCAGGAAAAAACGCATACGCCCTTTTTGGCCAACCAAGCAAGCTTGCAAAGGAAATCTGCACTACAATGAAGTCTCACTTCCCCCCGGTCAAAAGGGCCATCTGAAAAAAGTGTAAAATCCAGAAAGGCAGGACAGGCCATGGAGAACTGGGAGCCTTGTTATGCTGATGGGCGGGATGTAAATTGCCAACAGCCACTCGGGAGAAGTGTATGGTGTTTCCTGAAACATCTAAAAAGCAAAGCAACAGAGCCTAGGGCACTTCCACTTATGGTCCTATAGCTTAGGGAAATGAAAATCAAAAAGACACAGCCACCCCAAAGTTTGGGACGGCTCTGTTTACAAGAACCTCGTTTACGGTACAAGTTCAATATCGCAGAAAGTGAAAAATGGATGAAGAAGCTGTGGTACTTACGTACAATGCAATATCACTCAGCAATGACATCTATGTCATCAGGCCCGTAGCAGCATAATGAGTGGATTCAGGTACGATGATTCTAACTGAAAGAAGTCACACAGAAAAAGAAACATCATAAGATATCACTAATACACGGAATGTAAACTTGGCTACACAGGAACTGGATTACAAAACAGAACAGGGTCTCAAATTTAGAAAACCAACTTATGCTTGCTTAAGGGGAAAGGTGAGTTGAGGTGCTGCATAAAACCAGAGATTGAAATGAGCACAGATAAAGTTCCTTAAGCCAAATATGGAATAGACAAGAGCTACTCCTTGCTCAACGAAATGGACTCAACACCCCATATTAAACGCCTAAGAATGTACCTGACTAGTAAGTATCTTAAAACCTATGGATTGCTATGTCTCCGAAAGAGAATCAAGCGTGTGTACAGGGGCATAAACGCAGCAGTGATAGGATTGGAGAGGTTCGGTGAGCAAATGAAGACCCTTTGAACTCATATTGCATGGTACCCATTCCACGGGTCTCAACTCTCCAGGTTTAAGGGATTCTTCCTTCAGCTAAAACATGCATGTGGAACCCAGAGTATGATCAACCGTGTGATCGGGAGACGTCTTCAAATATGTCTCCGTTCTCGTCCCCTGGTACTCGGGTGCAACATTCCAGACGCTTTACTAACACTCTCCCGACTTGGAGAGTCAGTGCCTTTAACCTCCTGTTTGGCCCAGTTTGCAATTTCTGCGGAAGATGAACAGGAATAGGGAGAACCAATGAGAGACTAGCTGGAGGTGTCTGGACGGGCAAATTTAACTCTCATTTCCCACCAGGAAGAGGAATTAACCAAAGGCTCAGCGTGCCGTGCCGGAACCACATTAGGGCCTGAAGCAATCCTGCGGTGTTGCGGCCAGCTCACAAGAAAGCGAGTTGAAGAAAGGAGCTCAGGGGCACTGTAATTCACAAACCTGCAGAGTTATAAATGACAGCTATCGTCCAAAAATATACTGAAGTAAGGCTGCCAAGAGGACTTGAAAGCGGGGCAGAATTGCAGGAAACCGATTTCAGGAGGTAGACTGGAATTGCATTGAAAGCATAGGAAAAGAGGCAGAACGTCCACAATGATGCACTTGGCCAAAAAGGGCGTATGCGTTTTTTCCTGAATATATTCAGGAAAAAACGCATACGCCCTTTTTGGCCAACCAAGCAAGCTTGCAAAGGAAATCTGCACTACAATGAAGTCTCACTTCCCCCCGGTCAAAAGGGCCATCTGAAAAAAGTGTAAAATCCAGAAAGGCAGGACAGGCCATGGAGAACTGGGAGCCTTGTTATGCTGATGGGCGGGATGTAAATTGCCAACAGCCACTCGGGAGAAGTGTATGGTGTTTCCTGAAACATCTAAAAAGCAAAGCAACAGAGCCTAGGGCACTTCCACTTATGGTCCTATAGCTTAGGGAAATGAAAATCAAAAAGACACAGCCACCCCAAAGTTTGGGACGGCTCTGTTTACAAGAACCTCGTTTACGGTACAAGTTCAATATCGCAGAAAGTGAAAAATGGATGAAGAAGCTGTGGTACTTACGTACAATGCAATATCACTCAGCAATGACATCTATGTCATCAGGCCCGTAGCAGCATAATGAGTGGATTCAGGTACGATGATTCTAACTGAAAGAAGTCACACAGAAAAAGAAACATCATAAGATATCACTAATACACGGAATGTAAACTTGGCTACACAGGAACTGGATTACAAAACAGAACAGGGTCTCAAATTTAGAAAACCAACTTATGCTTGCTTAAGGGGAAAGGTGAGTTGAGGTGCTGCATAAAACCAGAGATTGAAATGAGCACAGATAAAGTTCCTTAAGCCAAATATGGAATAGACAAGAGCTACTCCTTGCTCAACGAAATGGACTCAACACCCCATATTAAACGCCTAAGAATGTACCTGACTAGTAAGTATCTTAAAACCTATGGATTGCTATGTCTCCGAAAGAGAATCAAGCGTGTGTACAGGGGCATAAACGCAGCAGTGATAGGATTGGAGAGGTTCGGTGAGCAAATGAAGACCCTTTGAAGTCATATTGCATGGTACCCATTCCACGGGTCTCAACTCTCCAGGTTTAAGGGATTCTTCCTTCAGCTAAAACATGCATGTGGAACCCAGAGTATGATCAACCGTGTGATCGGGAGACGTCTTCAAATATGTCTCCGTTCTCGTCCCCTGGTACTCGGGTGCAACATTCCAGACGCTTTACTAACACTCTCCCGACTTGGAGAGTCAGTGCCTTTAACCTCCTGTTTGGCCCAGTTTGCAATTTCTGCGGAAGATGAACAGGAATAGGGAGAACCAATGAGAGACTAGCTGGAGGTGTCTGGACGGGCAAATTTAACTCTCATTTCCCACCAGGAAGAGGAATTAACCAAAGGCTCAGCGTGCCGTGCCGGAACCACATTAGGGCCTGAAGCAATCCTGCGGTGTTGCGGCCAGCTCACAAGAAAGCGAGTTGAAGAAAGGAGCTCAGGGGCACTGTAATTCACAAACCTGCAGAGTTATAAATGACAGCTATCGTCCAAAAATATACTGAAGTAAGGCTGCCAAGAGGACTTGAAAGCGGGGCAGAATTGCAGGAAACCGATTTCAGGAGGTAGACTGGAATTGCATTGAAAGCATAGGAAAAGAGGCAGAACGTCCACAATGATGCACTTGGCCAAAAAGGGCGTATGCGTTTTTTCCTGAATATATTCAGGAAAAAACGCATACGCCCTTTTTGGCCAACCAAGCAAGCTTGCAAAGGAAATCTGCACTACAATGAAGTCTCACTTCCCCCCGGTCAAAAGGGCCATCTGAAAAAAGTGTAAAATCCAGAAAGGCAGGACAGGCCATGGAGAACTGGGAGCCTTGTTATGCTGATGGGCGGGATGTAAATTGCCAACAGCCACTCGGGAGAAGTGTATGGTGTTTCCTGAAACATCTAAAAAGCAAAGCAACAGAGCCTAGGGCACTTCCACTTATGGTCCTATAGCTTAGGGAAATGAAAATCAAAAAGACACAGCCACCCCAAAGTTTGGGACGGCTCTGTTTACAAGAACCTCGTTTACGGTACAAGTTCAATATCGCAGAAAGTGAAAAATGGATGAAGAAGCTGTGGTACTTACGTACAATGCAATATCACTCAGCAATGACATCTATGTCATCAGGCCCGTAGCAGCATAATGAGTGGATTCAGGTATGATGATTCTAACTGAAAGAAGTCACACAGAAAAAGAAACATCATAAGATATCACTAATACACGGAATGTAAACTTGGCTACACAGGAACTGGATTACAAAACAGAACAGGGTCTCAAATTTAGAAAACCAACTTATGCTTGCTTAAGGGGAAAGGTGAGTTGAGGTGCTGCATAAAACCAGAGATTGAAATGAGCACAGATAAAGTTCCTTAAGCCAAATATGGAATAGACAAGAGCTACTCCTTGCTCAACGAAATGGACTCAACACCCCATATTAAACGCCTAAGAATGTACCTGACTAGTAAGTATCTTAAAACCTATGGATTGCTATGTCTCCGAAAGAGAATCAAGCGTGTGTACAGGGGCATAAACGCAGCAGTGATAGGATTGGAGAGGTTCGGTGAGCAAATGAAGACCCTTTGAACTCATATTGCATGGTACCCATTCCACGGGTCTCAACTCTCCAGGTTTAAGGGATTCTTCCTTCAGCTAAAACATGCATGTGGAACCCAGAGTATGATCAACCGTGTGATCGGGAGACGTCTTCAAATATGTCTCCGTTCTCGTCCCCTGGTACTCGGGTGCAACATTCCAGACGCTTTACTAACACTCTCCCGACTTGGAGAGTCAGTGCCTTTAACCTCCTGTTTGGCCCAGTTTGCAATTTCTGCGGAAGATGAACAGGAATAGGGAGAACCAATGAGAGACTAGCTGGAGGTGTCTGGACGGGCAAATTTAACTCTCATTTCCCACCAGGAAGAGGAATTAACCAAAGGCTCAGCGTGCCGTGCCGGAACCACATTAGGGCCTGAAGCAATCCTGCGGTGTTGCGGCCAGCTCACAAGAAAGCGAGTTGAAGAAAGGAGCTCAGGGGCACTGTAATTCACAAACCTGCAGAGTTATAAATGACAGCTATCGTCCAAAAATATACTGAAGTAAGGCTGCCAAGAGGACTTGAAAGCGGGGCAGAATTGCAGGAAACCGATTTCAGGAGGTAGACTGGAATTGCATTGAAAGCATAGGAAAAGAGGCAGAACGTCCACAATGATGCACTTGGCCAAAAAGGGCGTATGCGTTTTTTCCTGAATATATTCAGGAAAAAACGCATACGCCCTTTTTGGCCAACCAAGCAAGCTTGCAAAGGAAATCTGCACTACAATGAAGTCTCACTTCCCCCCGGTCAAAAGGGCCATCTGAAAAAAGTGTAAAATCCAGAAAGGCAGGACAGGCCATGGAGAACTGGGAGCCTTGTTATGCTGATGGGCGGGATGTAAATTGCCAACAGCCACTCGGGAGAAGTGTATGGTGTTTCCTGAAACATCTAAAAAGCAAAGCAACAGAGCCTAGGGCACTTCCACTTATGGTCCTATAGCTTAGGGAAATGAAAATCAAAAAGACACAGCCACCCCAAAGTTTGGGACGGCTCTGTTTACAAGAACCTCGTTTACGGTACAAGTTCAATATCGCAGAAAGTGAAAAATGGATGAAGAAGCTGTGGTACTTACGTACAATGCAATATCACTCAGCAATGACATCTATGTCATCAGGCCCGTAGCAGCATAATGAGTGGATTCAGGTATGATGATTCTAACTGAAAGAAGTCACACAGAAAAAGAAACATCATAAGATATCACTAATACACGGAATGTAAACTTGGCTACACAGGAACTGGATTACAAAACAGAACAGGGTCTCAAATTTAGAAAACCAACTTATGCTTGCTTAAGGGGAAAGGTGAGTTGAGGTGCTGCATAAAACCAGAGATTGAAATGAGCACAGATAAAGTTCCTTAAGCCAAATATGGAATAGACAAGAGCTACTCCTTGCTCAACGAAATGGACTCAACACCCCATATTAAACGCCTAAGAATGTACCTGACTAGTAAGTATCTTAAAACCTATGGATTGCTATGTCTCCGAAAGAGAATCAAGCGTGTGTACAGGGGCATAAACGCAGCAGTGATAGGATTGGAGAGGTTCGGTGAGCAAATGAAGACCCTTTGAAGTCATATTGCATGGTACCCATTCCACGGGTCTCAACTCTCCAGGTTTAAGGGATTCTTCCTTCAGCTAAAACATGCATGTGGAACCCAGAGTATGATCAACCGTGTGATCGGGAGACGTCTTCAAATATGTCTCCGTTCTCGTCCCCTGGTACTCGGGTGCAACATTCCAGACGCTTTACTAACACTCTCCCGACTTGGAGAGTCAGTGCCTTTAACCTCCTGTTTGGCCCAGTTTGCAATTTCTGCGGAAGATGAACAGGAATAGGGAGAACCAATGAGAGACTAGCTGGAGGTGTCTGGACGGGCAAATTTAACTCTCATTTCCCACCAGGAAGAGGAATTAACCAAAGGCTCAGCGTGCCGTGCCGGAACCACATTAGGGCCTGAAGCAATCCTGCGGTGTTGCGGCCAGCTCACAAGAAAGCGAGTTGAAGAAAGGAGCTCAGGGGCACTGTAATTCACAAACCTGCAGAGTTATAAATGACAGCTATCGTCCAAAAATATACTGAAGTAAGGCTGCCAAGAGGACTTGAAAGCGGGGCAGAATTGCAGGAAACCGATTTCAGGAGGTAGACTGGAATTGCATTGAAAGCATAGGAAAAGAGGCAGAACGTCCACAATGATGCACTTGGCCAAAAAGGGCGTATGCGTTTTTTCCTGAATATATTCAGGAAAAAACGCATACGCCCTTTTTGGCCAACCAAGCAAGCTTGCAAAGGAAATCTGCACTACAATGAAGTCTCACTTCCCCCCGGTCAAAAGGGCCATCTGAAAAAAGTGTAAAATCCAGAAAGGCAGGACAGGCCATGGAGAACTGGGAGCCTTGTTATGCTGATGGGCGGGATGTAAATTGCCAACAGCCACTCGGGAGAAGTGTATGGTGTTTCCTGAAACATCTAAAAAGCAAAGCAACAGAGCCTAGGGCACTTCCACTTATGGTCCTATAGCTTAGGGAAATGAAAATCAAAAAGACACAGCCACCCCAAAGTTTGGGACGGCTCTGTTTACAAGAACCTCGTTTACGGTACAAGTTCAATATCGCAGAAAGTGAAAAATGGATGAAGAAGCTGTGGTACTTACGTACAATGCAATATCACTCAGCAATGACATCTATGTCATCAGGCCCGTAGCAGCATAATGAGTGGATTCAGGTATGATGATTCTAACTGAAAGAAGTCACACAGAAAAAGAAACATCATAAGATATCACTAATACACGGAATGTAAACTTGGCTACACAGGAACTGGATTACCAAACAGAACAGGGTCTCAAATTTAGAAAACCAACTTATGCTTGCTTAAGGGGAAAGGTGAGTTGAGGTGCTGCATAAAACCAGAGATTGAAATGAGCACAGATAAAGTTCCTTAAGCCAAATATGGAATAGACAAGAGCTACTCCTTGCTCAACGAAATGGACTCAACACCCCATATTAAACGCCTAAGAATGTACCTGACTAGTAAGTATCTTAAAACCTATGGATTGCTATGTCTCCGAAAGAGAATCAAGCGTGTGTACAGGGGCATAAACGCAGCAGTGATAGGATTGGAGAGGTTCGGTGAGCAAATGAAGACCCTTTGAAGTCATATTGCATGGTACCCATTCCACGGGTCTCAACTCTCCAGGTTTAAGGGATTCTTCCTTCAGCTAAAACATGCATGTGGAACCCAGAGTATGATCAACCGTGTGATCGGGAGACGTCTTCAAATATGTCTCCGTTCTCGTCCCCTGGTACTCGGGTGCAACATTCCAGACGCTTTACTAACACTCTCCCGACTTGGAGAGTCAGTGCCTTTAACCTCCTGTTTGGCCCAGTTTGCAATTTCTGCGGAAGATGAACAGGAATAGGGAGAACCAATGAGAGACTAGCTGGAGGTGTCTGGACGGGCAAATTTAACTCTCATTTCCCACCAGGAAGAGGAATTAACCAAAGGCTCAGCGTGCCGTGCCGGAACCACATTAGGGCCTGAAGCAATCCTGCGGTGTTGCGACCAGCTCACAAGAAAGCGAGTTGAAGAAAGGAGCTCAGGGGCACTGTAATTCACAAACCTGCAGAGTTATAAATGACAGCTATCGTCCAAAAATATACTGAAGTAAGGCTGCCAAGAGGACTTGAAAGCGGGGCAGAATTGCAGGAAACCGATTTCAGGAGGTAGACTGGAATTGCATTGAAAGCATAGGAAAAGAGGCAGAACGTCCACAATGATGCACTTGGCCAAAAAGGGCGTATGCGTTTTTTCCTGAATATATTCAGGAAAAAACGCATACGCCCTTTTTGGCCAACCAAGCAAGCTTGCAAAGGAAATCTGCACTACAATGAAGTCTCACTTCCCCCCGGTCAAAAGGGCCATCTGAAAAAAGTGTAAAATCCAGAAAGGCAGGACAGGCCATGGAGAACTGGGAGCCTTGTTATGCTGATGGGCGGGATGTAAATTTCCAACAGCCACTCGGGAGAAGTGTATGGTGTTTCCTGAAACATCTAAAAAGCAAAGCAACAGAGCCTAGGGCACTTCCACTTATGGTCCTATAGCTTAGGGAAATGAAAATCAAAAAGACACAGCCACCCCAAAGTTTGGGACGGCTCTGTTTACAAGAACCTCGTTTACGGTACAAGTTCAATATCGCAGAAAGTGAAAAATGGATGAAGAAGTTGTGGAACTTACGTACAATGCAATATCACTCAGCAATGACATCTATGTCATCAGGCCCGTAGCAGCATAATGAGTGGATTCAGGTATGATGATTCTAACTGAAAGAAGTCACACAGAAAAAGAAACATCATAAGATATCACTAATACACGGAATGTAAACTTGGCTACACAGGAACTGGATTACCAAACAGAACAGGGTCTCAAATTTACAAAACCAACTTATGCTTGCTTAAGGGGAAAGGTGAGTTGAGGTGCTGCATAAAACCAGAGATTGAAATGAGCACAGATAAAGTTCCTTAAGCCAAATATGGAATAGACAAGAGCTACTCCTTGCTCAACGAAATGGACTCAACACCCCATATTAAACGCCTAAGAATGTACCTGACTAGTAAGTATCTTAAAACCTATAGATTGCTATGTCTCCGAAAGAGAATCAAGCGTGTGTACAGGGGCATAAACGCAGCAGTGATAGGATTGGAGAGGTTCGGTGAGCAAATGAAGACCCTTTGAAGTCATATTGCATGGTACCCATTCCACGGGTCTCAACTCTCCAGGTTTAAGGGATTCTTCCTTCAGCTAAAACATGCATGTGGAACCCAGAGTATGATCAACCGTGTGATCGGGAGACGTCTTCAAATATGTCTCCGTTCTCGTCCCCTGGTACTCGGGTGCAACATTCCAGACGCTTTACTAACACTCTCCCGACTTGGAGAGTCAGTGCCTTTAACCTCCTGTTTGGCCCAGTTTGCAATTTCTGCGGAAGATGAACAGGAATAGGGAGAACCAATGAGAGACTAGCTGGAGGTGTCTGGACGGGCAAATTTAACTCTCATTTCCCACCAGGAAGAGGAATTAACCAAAGGCTCAGCGTGCCGTGCCGGAACCAGATTAGGGCCTGAAGCAATCCTGCGGTGTTGCGACCAGCTCACAAGAAAGCGAGTTGAAGAAAGGAGCTCAGGGGCACTGTAATTCACAAACCTGCAGAGTTATAAATGACAGCTATCGTCCAAAAATATACTGAAGTAAGGCTGCCAAGAGGACTTGAAAGCGGGGCAGAATTGCAGGAAACCGATTTCAGGAGGTAGACTGGAATTGCATTGAAAGCATAGGAAAAGAGGCAGAACGTCCACAATGATGCACTTGGCCAAAAAGGGCGTATGCGTTTTTTCCTGAATATATTCAGGAAAAAACGCATACGCCCTTTTTGGCCAACCAAGCAAGCTTGCAAAGGAAATCTGCACTACAATGAAGTCTCACTTCCCCCCGGTCAAAAGGGCCATCTGAAAAAAGTGTAAAATCCAGAAAGGCAGGACAGGCCATGGAGAACTGGGAGCCTTGTTATGCTGATGGGCGGGATGTAAATTTCCAACAGCCACTCGGGAGAAGTGTATGGTGTTTCCTGAAACATCTAAAAAGCAAAGCAACAGAGCCTAGGGCACTTCCACTTATGGTCCTATAGCTTAGGGAAATGAAAATCAAAAAGACACAGCCACCCCAAAGTTTGGGACGGCTCTGTTTACAAGAACCTCGTTTACGGTACAAGTTCAATATCGCAGAAAGTGAAAAATGGATGAAGAAGTTGTGGAACTTACGTACAATGCAATATCACTCAGCAATGACATCTATGTCATCAGGCCCGTAGCAGCATAATGAGTGGATTCAGGTATGATGATTCTAACTGAAAGAAGTCACACAGAAAAAGAAACATCATAAGATATCACTAATACACGGAATGTAAACTTGGCTACACAGGAACTGGATTACCAAACAGAACAGGGTCTCAAATTTAGAAAACCAACTTATGCTTGCTTAAGGGGAAAGGTGAGTTGGGGTGCTGCATAAAACCAGAGATTGAAATGAGCACAGATAAAGTTCCTTAAGCCAAATATGGAATAGACAAGAGCTACTCCTTGCTCAACGAAATGGACTCAACACCCCATATTAGACGCCTAAGAATGTACCTGACTAGTAAATATCTTAAAACCTATGGATTGCTATGTCTCCGAAAGAGAATCAAGCGTGTGTACAGGGGCATAAACGCAGCAGTGATAGGATTGGAGAGGTTCGGTGAGCAAATGAAGACCCTTTGAAGTCATATTGCATGGTACCCATTCCACGGGTCTCAACTCTCCAGGTTTAAGGGATTCTTCCTTCAGCTAAAACATGCATGTGGAACCCAGAGTATGATCAACCGTCTGATCGGGAGACGTGTTCAAATATGTCTCCGTTCTCGTCCCCTGGTACTCGGGTGCAACATTCCAGACGCTTTACTAACACTCTCCCGACTTGGAGAGTCAGTGCCTTTAACCTCCTGTTTGGCCCAGTTTGCAATTTCTGCGGAAGATGAACAGGAATAGGGAGAACCAATGAGAGACTAGCTGGAGGTGTCTGGACGGGCAAATTTAACTCTCATTTCCCACCAGGAAGAGGAATTAACCAAAGGCTCAGCGTGCCGTGCCGGAACAACATTAGGGCCTGAAGCAATCCTGCGGTGTTGCGGCCAGCTCACAAGAAAGCGAGTTGAAGAAAGGAGCTCAGGGGCACTGTAATTCACAAACCTGCAGAGTTATAAATGACAGCTATCGTCCAAAAATATACTGAAGTAAGGCTGCCAAGAGGACTTGAAAGCGGGGCAGAATTGCAGGAAACCGATTTCAGGAGGTAGACTGGAATTGCATTGAAAGCATAGGAAAAGAGGCAGAACGTCCACAATGATGCACTTGGCCAAAAAGGGCGTATGCGTTTTTTCCTGAATATATTCAGGAAAAAACGCATACGCCCTTTTTGGCCAACCAAGCAAGCTTGCAAAGGAAATCTGCACTACAATGAAGTCTCACTTCCCCCCGGTCAAAAGGGCCATCTGAAAAAAGTGTAAAATCCAGAAAGGCAGGACAGGCCATGGAGAACTGGGAGCCTTGTTATGCTGATGGGCGGGATGTAAATTGCCAACAGCCACTCGGGAGAAGTGTATGGTGTTTCCTGAAACATCTAAAAAACAAAGCAACAGAGCCTAGGGCACTTCCACTTATGGTCCTATAGCTTAGGGAAATGAAAATCAAAAAGACACAGCCACCCCAAAGTTTGGGACGGCTCTGTTTACAAGAACCTCGTTTACGGTACAAGTTCAATATCGCAGAAAGTGAAAAATGGATGAAGAAGCTGTGGTACTTACGTACAATGCAATATCACTCAGCAATGACATCTATGTCATCAGGCCCGTAGCAGCATAATGAGTGGATTCAGGTATGATGATTCTAACTGAAAGAAGTCACACAGAAAAAGAAACATCATAAGATATCACTAATACACGGAATGTAAACTTGGCTACACAGGAACTGGATTACCAAACAGAACAGGGTCTCAAATTTAGAAAACCAACTTATGCTTGCTTAAGGGGAAAGGTGAGTTGGGGTGCTGCATAAAACCAGAGATTGAAATGAGCACAGATAAAGTTCCTTAAGCCAAATATGGAATAGACAAGAGCTACTCCTTGCTCAACGAAATGGACTCAACACCCCATATTAAACGCCTAAGAATGTACCTGACTAGTAAGTATCTTAAAACCTATGGATTGCTATGTCTCCGAAAGAGAATCAAGCGTGTGTACAGGGGCATAAACGCAGCAGTGATAGGATTGGAGAGGTTCGGTGAGCAAATGAAGACCCTTTGAAGTCATATTGCATGGTACCCATTCCACGGGTCTCAACTCTCCAGGTTTAAGGGATTCTTCCTTCAGCTAAAACATGCATGTGGAACCCAGAGTATGATCAACCGTGTGATCGGGAGACGTGTTCAAATATGTCTCCGTTCTCGACCCCTGGTACTCGGGTGCAACATTCCAGACGCTTTACTAACACTCTCCCGACTTGGAGAGTCAGTGCCTTTAACCTCCTGTTTGGCCCAGTTTGCAATTTCTGCGGAAGATGAACAGGAATAGGGAGAACCAATGAGAGACTAGCTGGAGGTGTCTGGACGGGCAAATTTAACTCTCATTTCCCACCAGGAAGAGGAATTAACCAAAGGCTCAGCGTGCCGTGCCGGAACCAGATTAGGGCCTGAAGCAATCCTGCGGTGTTGCGGCCAGCTCAGAAGAAAGCGAGTTGAAGAAAGGAGCTCAGGGGCACTGTAATTCACAAACCTGCAGAGTTATAAATGACAGCTATCGTCCAAAAATATACTGAAGTAAGGCTGCCAAGAGGACTTGAAAGCGGGGCAGAATTGCAGGAAACCGATTTCAGGAGGTAGACTGGAATTGCATTGAAAGCATAGGAAAAGAGGCAGAACGTCCACAATGATGCACTTGGCCAAAAAGGGCGTATGCGTTTTTTCCTGAATATATTCAGGAAAAAACGCATACGCCCTTTTTGGCCAACCAAGCAAGCTTGCAAAGGAAATCTGCACTACAATGAAGTCTTCACTTCCCCCCGGTCAAAAGGGCCATCTGAAAAAGTGTAAAATCCAGAAAGGCAGGACAGGCCATGGAGAACTGGGAGCCTTGTTATGCTGATGGGCGGGATGTAAATTGCCAACAGCCACTCGGGAGAAGTGTATGGTGTTTCCTGAAACATCTAAAAAACAAAGCAACAGAGCCTAGGGCACTTCCACTTATGGTCCTATAGCTTAGGGAAATGAAAATCAAAAAGACACAGCCACCCCAAAGTTTGGGACGGCTCTGTTTACAAGAACCTCGTTTACGGTACAAGTTCAATATCGCAGAAAGTGAAAAATGGATGAAGAAGCTGTGGTACTTACGTACAATGCAATATCACTCAGCAATGACATCTATGTCATCAGGCCCGTAGCAGCATAATGAGTGGATTCAGGTATGATGATTCTAACTGAGAGAAGTCACACAGAAAAAGAAACATCATAAGATATCACTAATACACGGAATGTAAACTTGGCTACACAGGAACTGGATTACAAAACAGAACAGGGTCTCAAATTTAGAAAACCAACTTATGCTTGCTTAAGGGGAAAGGTGAGTTGGGGTGCTGCATAAAACCAGAGATTGAAATGAGCACAGATAAAGTTCCTTAAGCCAAATATGGAATAGACAAGAGCTACTCCTTGCTCAACGAAATGGACTCAACACCCCATATTAAACGCCTAAGAATGTACCTGACTAGTAAGTATCTTAAAACCTATGGATTGCTATGTCTCCGAAAGAGAATCAAGCGTGTGTACAGGGGCATAAACGCAGCAGTGATAGGATTGGAGAGGTTCGGTGAGCAAATGAAGACCCTTTGAAGTCATATTGCATGGTACCCATTCCACGGGTCTCAACTCTCCAGGTTTAAGGGATTCTTCCTTCAGCTAAAACATGCATGTGGAACCCAGAGTATGATCAACCGTGTGATCGGGAGACGTGTTCAAATATGTCTCCGTTCTCGTCCCCTGGTACTCGGGTGCAACATTCCAGACGCTTTACTAACACTCTCCCGACTTGGAGAGTCAGTGCCTTTAACCTCCTGTTTGGCCCAGTTTGCAATTTCTGCGGAAGATGAACAGGAATAGGGAGAACCAATGAGAGACTAGCTGGAGGTGTCTGGACGGGCAAATTTAACTCTCATTTCCCACCAGGAAGAGGAATTAACCAAAGGCTCAGCGTGCCGTGCCGGAACCACATTAGGGCCTGAAGCAATCCTGCGGTGTTGCGGCCAGCTCACAAGAAAGCGAGTTGAAGAAAGGAGCTCAGGGGCACTGTAATTCACAAACCTGCAGAGTTATAAGTGACAGCTATCGTCCAAAAATATACTGAAGTAAGGCTGCCAAGAGGACTTGAAAGCGGGGCAGAATTGCAGGAAACCGATTTCAGGAGGTAGACTGGAATTGCATTGAAAGCATAGGAAAAGAGGCAGAACGTCCACAATGATGCACTTGGCCAAAAAGGGCGTATGCGTTTTTTCCTGAATATATTCAGGAAAAAACGCATACGCCCTTTTTGGCCAACCAAGCAAGCTTGCAAAGGAAATCTGCACTACAATGAAGTCTCACTTCCCCCCGGTCAAAAGGGCCATCTGAAAAAAGTGTAAAATCCAGAAAGGCAGGACAGGCCATGGAGAACTGGGAGCCTTGTTATGCTGATGGGCGGGATGTAAATTGCCAACAGCCACTCGGGAGAAGTGTATGGTGTTTCCTGAAACATCTAAAAAGCAAAGCAACAGAGCCTAGGGCACTTCCACTTATGGTCCTATAGCTTAGGGAAATGAAAATCAAAAAGACACAGCCACCCCAAAGTTTGGGACGGCTCTGTTTACAAGAACCTCGTTTACGGTACAAGTTCAATATCGCAGAAAGTGAAAAATGGATGAAGAAGCTGTGGTACTTACGTACAATGCAATATCACTCAGCAATGACATCTATGTCATCAGGCCCGTAGCAGCATAATGAGTGGATTCAGGTATGATGATTCTAACTGAGAGAAGTCACACAGAAAAGGAAACATCATAAGATATCACTAATACACGGAATGTAAACTTGGCTACACAGGAACTGGATTACCAAACAGAACAGGGTCTCAAATTTAGAAAACCAACTTATGCTTGCTTAAGGGGAAAGGTGAGTTGGGGTGCTGCATAAAACCAGAGATTGAAATGAGCACAGATAAAGTTCCTTAAGCCAAATATGGAATAGACAAGAGCTACTCCTTGCTCAACGAAATGGACTCAACACCCCATATTAAACGCCTAAGAATGTACCTGACTAGTAAGTATCTTAAAACCTATGGATTGCTATGTCTCCGAAAGAGAATCAAGCGTGTGTACAGGGGCATAAACGCAGCAGTGATAGGATTGGAGAGGTTCGGTGAGCAAATGAAGACCCTTTGAAGTCATATTGCATGGTACCCATTCCACGGGTCTCAACTCTCCAGGTTTAAGGGATTCTTCCTTCAGCTAAAACATGCATGTGGAACCCAGAGTATGATCAACCGTGTGATCGGGAGACGTGTTCAAATATGTCTCCGTTCTCGTCCCCTGGTACTCGGGTGCAACATTCCAGACGCTTTACTAACACTCTCCCGACTTGGAGAGTCAGTGCCTTTAACCTCCTGTTTGGCCCAGTTTGCAATTTCTGCGGAAGATGAACAGGAATAGGGAGAACCAATGAGAGACTAGCTGGAGGTGTCTGGACGGGCAAATTTAACTCTCATTTCCCACCAGGAAGAGGAATTAACCAAAGGCTCAGCGTGCCGTGCCGGAACCAGATTAGGGCCTGAAGCAATCCTGCGGTGTTGCGGCCAGCTCACAAGAAAGCGAGTTGAAGAAAGGAGCTCAGGGGCACTGTAATTCACAAACCTGCAGAGTTATAAATGACAGCTATCGTCCAAAAATATACTGAAGTAAGGCTGCCAAGAGGACTTGAAAGCGGGGCAGAATTGCAGGAAACCGATTTCAGGAGGTAGACTGGAATTGCATTGAAAGCATAGGAAAAGAGGCAGAACGTCCACAATGATGCACTTGGCCAAAAAGGGCGTATGCGTTTTTTCCTGAATATATTCAGGAAAAAACGCATACGCCCTTTTTGGCCAACCAAGCAAGCTTGCAAAGGAAATCTGCACTACAATGAAGTCTCACTTCCCCCCCGGTCAAAAGGGCCATCTGAAAAAAGTGTAAAATCCAGAAAGGCAGGACAGGCCATGGAGAACTGGGAGCCTTGTTATGCTGATGGGCGGGATGTAAATTGCCAACAGCCACTCGGGAGAAGTGTATGGTGTTTCCTGAAACATCTAAAAAACAAAGCAACAGAGCCTAGGGCACTTCCACTTATGGTCCTATAGCTTAGGGAAATGAAAATCAAAAAGACACAGCCACCCCAAAGTTTGGGACGGCTCTGTTTACAAGAACCTCGTTTACGGTACAAGTTCAATATCGCAGAAAGTGAAAAATGGATGAAGAAGCTGTGGTACTTACGTACAATGCAATATCACTCAGCAATGACATCTATGTCATCAGGCCCGTAGCAGCATAATGAGTGGATTCAGGTATGATGATTCTAACTGAGAGAAGTCACACAGAAAAAGAAACATCATAAGATATCACTAATACACGGAATGTAAACTTGGCTACACAGGAACTGGATTACAAAACAGAACAGGGTCTCAAATTTAGAAAACCAACTTATGCTTGCTTAAGGGGAAAGGTGAGTTGGGGTGCTGCATAAAACCAGAGATTGAAATGAGCACAGATAAAGTTCCTTAAGCCAAATATGGAATAGACAAGAGCTACTCCTTGCTCAACGAAATGGACTCAACACCCCATATTAAACGCCTAAGAATGTACCTGACTAGTAAGTATCTTAAAACCTATGGATTGCTATGTCTCCGAAAGAGAATCAAGCGTGTGTACAGGGGCATAAACGCAGCAGTGATAGGATTGGAGAGGTTCGGTGAGCAAATGAAGACCCTTTGAAGTCATATTGCATGGTACCCATTCCACGGGTCTCAACTCTCCAGGTTTAAGGGATTCTTCCTTCAGCTAAAACATGCATGTGGAACCCAGAGTATGATCAACCGTGTGATCGGGAGACGTGTTCAAATATGTCTCCGTTCTCGTCCCCTGGTACTCGGGTGCAACATTCCAGACGCTTTACTAACACTCTCCCGACTTGGAGAGTCAGTGCCTTTAACCTCCTGTTTGGCCCAGTTTGCAATTTCTGCGGAAGATGAACAGGAATAGGGAGAACCAATGAGAGACTAGCTGGAGGTGTCTGGACGGGCAAATTTAACTCTCATTTCCCACCAGGAAGAGGAATTAACCAAAGGCTCAGCGTGCCGTGCCGGAACCACATTAGGGCCTGAAGCAATCCTGCGGTGTTGCGGCCAGCTCACAAGAAAGCGAGTTGAAGAAAGGAGCTCAGGGGCACTGTAATTCACAAACCTGCAGAGTTATAAATGACAGCTATCATCCAAAAATATACTGAAGTAAGGCTGCCAAGAGGACTTGAAAGCGGGGCAGAATTGCAGGAAACCGATTTCAGGAGGTAGACTGGAATTGCATTTAAAGCATAGGAAAAGAGGCAGAACGTCCACAATGATGCACTTGGCCAAAAAGGGCGTATGCGTTTTTTCCTGAATATATTCAGGAAAAAACGCATACGCCCTTTTTGGCCAACCAAGCAAGCTTGCAAAGGAAATCTGCACTACAATGAAGTCTCACTTCCCCCCCCCCGGTCAAAAGGGCCATCTGAAAAAAGTGTAAAATCCAGAAAGGCAGGACAGGCCATGGAGAACTGGGAGCCTTGTTATGCTGATGGGCGGGATGTAAATTGCCAACAGCCACTCGGGAGAAGTGTATGGTGTTTCCTGAAACATCTAAAAAACAAAGCAACAGAGCCTAGGGCACTTCCACTTATGGTCCTATAGCTTAGGGAAATGAAAATCAAAAAGACACAGCCACCCCAAAGTTTGGGACGGCTCTGTTTACAAGAACCTCGTTTACGGTACAAGTTCAATATCGCAGAAAGTGAAAAATGGATGAAGAAGTTGTGGTACTTACGTACAATGCAATATCACTCAGCAATGACATCTATGTCATCAGGCCCGTAGCAGCATAATGAGTGGATTCAGGTATGATGATTCTAACTGAGAGAAGTCACACAGAAAAAGAAACATCATAAGATATCACTAATACACGGAATGTAAACTTGGCTACACAGGAACTGGATTACAAAACAGAACAGGGTCTCAAATTTAGAAAACCAACTTATGCTTGCTTAAGGGGAAAGGTGAGTTGGGGTGCTGCATAAAACCAGAGATTGAAATGAGCACAGATAAAGTTCCTTAAGCCAAATATGGAATAGACAAGAGCTACTCCTTGCTCAACGAAATGGACTCAACACCCCATATTAAACGCCTAAGAATGTACCTGACTAGTAAGTATCTTAAAACCTATGGATTGCTATGTCTCCGAAAGAGAATCAAGCGTGTGTACAGGGGCATAAACGCAGCAGTGATAGGATTGGAGAGGTTCGGTGAGCAAATGAAGACCCTTTGAAGTCATATTGCATGGTACCCATTCCACGGGTCTCAACTCTCCAGGTTTAAGGGATTCTTCCTTCAGCTAAAACATGCATGTGGAACCCAGAGTATGATCAACCGTGTGATCGGGAGACGTGTTCAAATATGTCTCCGTTCTCGTCCCCTGGTACTCGGGTGCAACATTCCAGACGCTTTACTAACACTCTCCCGACTTGGAGAGTCAGTGCCTTTAACCTCCTGTTTGGCCCAGTTTGCAATTTCTGCGGAAGATGAACAGGAATAGGGAGAACCAATGAGAGACTAGCTGGAGGTGTCTGGACGGGCAAATTTAACTCTCATTTCCCACCAGGAAGAGGAATTAACCAAAGGCTCAGCGTGCCGTGCCGGAACCACATTAGGGCCTGAAGCAATCCTGCGGTGTTGCGGCCAGCTCACAAGAAAGCGAGTTGAAGAAAGGAGCTCAGGGGCACTGTAATTCACAAACCTGCAGAGTTATAAATGACAGCTATCGTCCAAAAATATACTGAAGTAAGGCTGCCAAGAGGACTTGAAAGCGGGGCAGAATTGCAGGAAACCGATTTCAGGAGGTAGACTGGAATTGCATTGAAAGCATAGGAAAAGAGGCAGAACGTCCACAATGATGCACTTGGCCAAAAAGGGCGTATGCGTTTTTTCCTGAATATATTCAGGAAAAAACGCATACGCCCTTTTTGGCCAACCAAGCAAGCTTGCAAAGGAAATCTGCACTACAATGAAGTCTCACTTCCCCCCGGTCAAAAGGACCATCTGAAAAAAGTGTAAAATCCAGAAAGGCAGGACAGGCCATGGAGAACTGGGAGCCTTGTTATGCTGATGGGCGGGATGTAAATTGCCAACAGCCACTCGGGAGAAGTGTATGGTGTTTCCTGAAACATCTAAAAAGCAAAGCAACAGAGCCTAGGGCACTTCCACTTATGGTCCTATAGCTTAGGGAAATGAAAATCAAAAAGACACAGCCACCCCAAAGTTTGGGACGGCTCTGTTTACAAGAACCTCGTTTACGGTACAAGTTCAATATCGCAGAAAGTGAAAAATGGATGAAGAAGTTGTGGTACTTACGTACAATGCAATATCACTCAGCAATGACATCTATGTCATCAGGCCCGTAGCAGCATAATGAGTAGATTCAGGTATGATGATTCTAACTGAAAGAAGTCACACAGAAAAAGAAACATCATAAGATATCACTAATACACGGAATGTAAACTTGGCTACACAGGAACTGGATTACAAAACAGAACAGGGTCTCAAATTTAGAAAACCAACTTATGCTTGCTTAAGGGGAAAGGTGAGTTTGGGTGCTGCATAAAACCAGAGATTGAAATGAGCACAGATAAAGTTCCTTAAGCCAAATATGGAATAGACAAGAGCTACTCCTTGCTCAACGAAATGGACTCAACACCCCATATTAAACGCCTAAGAATGTACCTGACTAGTAAGTATCTTAAAACCTATGGATTGCTATGTCTCCGAAAGAGAATCAAGCGTGTGTACAGGGGCATAAACGCAGCAGTGATAGGATTGGAGAGGTTCGGTGAGCAAATGAAGACCCTTTGAAGTCATATTGCATGGTACCCATTCCACGGGTCTCAACTCTCCAGGTTTAAGGGATTCTTCCTTCAGATAAAACATGCATGTGGAACCCAGAGTATGATCAACCGTGTGATCGGGAGACGTGTTCAAATATGTCTCCGTTCTCGTCCCCTGGTACTCGGGTGCAACATTCCAGACGCTTTACTAACACTCTCCCCACTTGGAGAGTCAGTGCCTTTAACCTCCTGTTTGGCCCAGTTTGCAATTTCTGCGGAAGATGAACAGGAATAGGGAGAACCAATGAGAGACTAGCTGGAGGTGTCTGGACGGGCAAATTTAACTCTCATTTCCCACCAGGAAGAGGAATTAACCAAAGGCTCAGCGTGCCGTGCCGGAACCACATTAGGGCCTGAAGCAATCCTGCGGTGTTGCGGCCAGCTCACAAGAAAGCGAGTTGAAGAAAGGAGCTCAGGGGCACTGTAATTCACAAACCTGCAGAGTTATAAGTGACAGCTATCGTCCAAAAATATACTGAAGTAAGGCTGCCAAGAGGACTTGAAAGCGGGGCAGAATTGCAGGAAACCGATTTCAGGAGGTAGACTGGAATTGCATTGAAAGCATAGGAAAAGAGGCAGAACGTCCACAATGATGCACTTGGCCAAAAAGGGCGTATGCGTTTTTTCCTGAATATATTCAGGAAAAAACGCATACGCCCTTTTTGGCCAAGGAAGCAAGCTTGCAAAGGAAATCTGCACTACAATGAAGTCTCACTTCCCCCCGGTCAAAAGGGCCATCTGAAAAAAGTGTAAAATCCAGAAAGGCAGGACAGGCCATGGAGAACTGGGAGCCTTGTTATGCTGATGGGCGGGATGTAAATTGCCAACAGCCACTCGGGAGAAGTGTATGGTGTTTCCTGAAACATCTAAAAAACAAAGCAACAGAGCCTAGGGCACTTCCACTTATGGTCCTATAGCTTAGGGAAATGAAAATCAAAAAGACACAGCCACCCCAAAGTTTGGGACGGCTCTGTTTACAAGAACCTCATTTACGGTACAAGTTCAATATCGCAGAAAGTGAAAAATGGATGAAGAAGTTGTGGTACTTACGTACAATGCAATATCACTCAGCAATGACATCTATGTCATCAGGCCCGTAGCAGCATAATGAGTGGATTCAGGTATGATGATTCTAACTGAAAGAAGTCACACAGAAAAAGAAACATCATAAGATATCACTAATACACGGAATGTAAACTTGGCTACACAGGAACTGGATTACAAAACAGAACAGGGTCTCAAATTTAGAAAACCAACTTATGCTTGCTTAAGGGGAAAGGTGAGTTGGGGTGCTGCATAAAACCAGAGATTGAAATGAGCACAGATAAAGTTCCTTAAGCCAAATATGGAATAGACAAGAGCTACTCCTTGCTCAACGAAATGGACTCAACACCCCATATTAAACGCCTAAGAATGTACCTGACTAGTAAGTATCTTAAAACCTATGGATTGCTATGTCTCCGAAAGAGAATCAAGCGTGTGTACAGGGGCATAAACGCAGCAGTGATAGGATTGGAGAGGTTCGGTGAGCAAATGAAGACCCTTTGAAGTCATATTGCATGGTACCCATTCCACGGGTCTCAACTCTCCAGGTTTAAGGGATTCTTCCTTCAGCTAAAACATGCATGTGGAACCCAGAGTATGATCAACCGTGTGATCGGGAGACGTGTTCAAATATGTCTCCGTTCTCGTCCCCTGGTACTCGGGTGCAACATTCCAGACGCTTTACTAACACTCTCCCGACTTGGAGAGTCAGTGCCTTTAACCTCCTGTTTGGCCCAGTTTGCAATTTCTGCGGAAGATGAACAGGAATAGGGAGAACCAATGAGAGACTAGCTGGAGGTGTCTGGACGGGCAAATTTAACTCTCATTTCCCACCAGGAAGAGGAATTACCCAAAGGCTCAGCGTGCCGTGCCGGAACCAGATTAGGGCCTGAAGCAATCCTGCGGTGTTGCGGCCAGCTCACAAGAAAGCGAGTTGAAGAAAGGAGCTCAGGGGCACTGTAATTCACAAACCTGCAGAGTTATAAGTGACAGCTATCGTCCAAAAATATACTGAAGTAAGGCTGCCAAGAGGACTTGAAAGCGGGGCAGAATTGCAGGAAACCGATTTCAGGAGGTAGACTGGAATTGCATTGAAAGCATAGGAAAAGAGGCAGAACGTCCACAATGATGCACTTGGCCAAAAAGGGCGTATGCGTTTTTTCCTGAATACATTCAGGAAAAAACGCATACGCCCTTTTTGGCCAAGGAAGCAAGCTTGCAAAGGAAATCTGCACTACAATGAAGTCTCACTTCCCCCCGGTCAAAAGGGCCATCTGAAAAAAGTGTAAAATCCAGAAAGGCAGGACAGGCCATGGAGAACTGGGAGCCTTGTTATGCTGATGGGCGGGATGTAAATTGCCAACAGCCACTCGGGAGAAGTGTATGGTGTTTCCTGAAACATCTAAAAAACAAAGCAACAGAGCCTAGGGCACTTCCACTTATGGTCCTATAGCTTAGGGAAATGAAAATCAAAAAGACACAGCCACCCCAAAGTTTGGGGCGGCTCTGTTTACAAGAACCTCGTTTACGGTACAAGTTCAATATCGCAGAAAGTGAAAAATGGATGAAGAAGTTGTGGTACTTACGTACAATGCAATATCACTCAGCAATGACATCTATGTCATCAGGCCCGTAGCAGCATAATGAGTGGATTCAGGTATGATGATTCTAACTGAAAGAAGTCACACAGAAAAAGAAACATCATAAGATATCACTAATACACGGAATGTAAACTTGGCTACACAGGAACTGGATTACAAAACAGAACAGGGTCTCAAATTTAGAAAACCAACTTATGCTTGCTTAAGGGGAAAGGTGAGTTGGGGTGCTGCATAAAACCAGAGATTGAAATGAGCACAGATAAAGTTCCTTAAGCCAAATATGGAATAGACAAGAGCTACTCCTTGCTCAACGAAATGGACTCAACACCCCATATTAAACGCCTAAGAATGTACCTGACTAGTAAGTATCTTAAAACCTATGGATTGCTATGTCTCCGAAAGAGAATCAAGCGTGTGTACAGGGGCATAAACGCAGCAGTGATAGGATTGGAGAGGTTCGGTGAGCAAATGAAGACCCTTTGAAGACATATTGCATGGTACCCATTCCACGGGTCTCAACCCTCCAGGTTTAAGGGATTCTTCCTTCAGCTAAAACATGCATGTGGAACCCAGAGTATGATCAACCGTGTGATCGGGAGACGTGTTCAAATATGTCTCCGTTCTCGTCCCCTGGTACTCGGGTGCAACATTCCAGACGCTTTACTAACACTCTCCCGACTTGGAGAGTCAGTGCCTTTAACCTCCTGTTTGGCCCAGTTTGCAATTTCTGCGGAAGATGAACAGGAATAGGGAGAACCAATGAGAGACTAGCTGGAGGTGTCTGGACGGGCAAATTTAACTCTCATTTCCCACCAGGAAGAGGAATTACCCAAAGGCTCAGCGTGCCGTGCCGGAACCACATTAGGGCCTGAAGCAATCCTGCGGTGTTGCGGCCAGCTCACAAGAAAGCGAGTTGAAGAAAGGAGCTCAGGGGCACTGTAATTCACAAACCTGCAGAGTTATAAGTGACAGCTATCGTCCAAAATTATACTGAAGTAAGGCTGCCAAGAGGACTTGAAAGCGGGGCAGAATTGCAGGAAACCGATTTCAGGAGGTAGACTGGAATTGCATTGAAAGCATAGGAAAAGAGGCAGAACGTCCACAATGATGCACTTGGCCAAAAAGGGCGTATGCGTTTTTTCCTGAATATATTCAGGAAAAAACGCATACGCCCTTTTTGGCCAAGGAAGCAAGCTTGCAAAGGAAATCTGCACTACAATGAAGTCTCACTTCCCCCCGGTCAAAAGGGCCATCTGAAAAAAGTGTAAAATCCAGAAAGGCAGGACAGGCCATGGAGAACTGGGAGCCTTGTTATGCTGATGGGCGGGATGTAAATTGCCAACAGCCACTCGGGAGAAGTGTATGGTGTTTCCTGAAACATCTAAAAAACAAAGCAACAGAGCCTAGGGCACTTCCACTTATGGTCCTATAGCTTAGGGAAATGAAAATCAAAAAGACACAGCCACCCCAAAGTTTGGGGCGGCTCTGTTTACAAGAACCTCGTTTACGGTACAAGTTCAATATCGCAGAAAGTGAAAAATGGATGAAGAAGTTGTGGTACTTACGTACAATGCAATATCACTCAGCAATGACATCTATGTCATCAGGCCCGTAGCAGCATAATGAGTGGATTCAGGTATGATGATTCTAACTGAAAGAAGTCACACAGAAAAAGAAACATCATAAGATATCACTAATACACGGAATGTAAACTTGGCTACACAGGAACTGGATTACAAAACAGAACAGGGTCTCAAATTTAGAAAACCAACTTATGCTTGCTTAAGGGGAAAGGTGAGTTGGGGTGCTGCATAAAACCAGAGATTGAAATGAGCACAGATAAAGTTCCTTAAGCCAAATATGGAATAGACAAGAGCTACTCCTTGCTCAACGAAATGGACTCAACACCCCATATTAAACGCCTAAGAATGTACCTGACTAGTAAGTATCTTAAAACCTATGGATTGCTATGTCTCCGAAAGAGAATCAAGCGTGTGTACAGGGGCATAAACGCAGCAGTGATAGGATTGGAGAGGTTCGGTGAGCAAATGAAGACCCTTTGAAGTCATATTGCATGGTACCCATTCCACGGGTCTCAACTCTCCAGGTTTAAGGGATTCTTCCTTCAGCTAAAACATGCATGTGGAACCCAGAGTATGATCAACCGTGTGATCGGGAGACGTGTTCAAATATGTCTCCGTTCTCGTCCCCTGGTACTCGGGTGCAACATTCCAGACGCTTTACTAACACTCTCCCCACTTGGAGAGTCAGTGCCTTTAACCTCCTGTTTGGCCCAGTTTGCAATTTCTGCGGAAGATGAACAGGAATAGGGAGAACCAATGAGAGACTAGCTGGAGGTGTCTGGACGGGCAAATTTAACTCTCATTTCCCACCAGGAAGAGGAATTAACCAAAGGCTCAGCGTGCCGTGCCGGAACCACATTAGGGCCTGAAGCAATCCTGCGGTGTTGCGGCCAGCTCACAAGAAAGCGAGTTGAAGAAAGGAGCTCAGGGGCACTGTAATTCACAAACCTGCAGAGTTATAAGTGACAGCTATCGTCCAAAAATATACTGAAGTAAGGCTGCCAAGAGGACTTGAAAGCGGGGCAGAATTGCAGGAAACCGATTTCAGGAGGTAGACTGGAATTGCATTGAAAGCATAGGAAAAGAGGCAGAACGTCCACAATGATGCACTTGGCCAAAAAGGGCGTATGCGTTTTTTCCTGAATATATTCAGGAAAAAACGCATACGCCCTTTTTGGCCAACCAAGCAAGCTTGCAAAGGAAATCTGCACTACAATGAAGTCTCACTTCCCCCCGGTCAAAAGGGCCATCTGAAAAAAGTGTAAAATCCAGAAAGGCAGGACAGGCCATGGAGAACTGGGAGCCTTGTTATGCTGATGGGTGGGATGTAAATTGCCAACAGCCACTGGGGAGAAGTGTATGGTGTTTCCTGAAACATCTAAAAAACAAAGCAACAGAGCCTAGGGCACTTCCACTTATGGTCCTATAGCTTAGGGAAATGAAAATCAAAAAGACACAGCCACCCCAAAGTTTGGGACGGCTCTGTTTACAAGAACCTCGTTTACGGTACAAGTTCAATATCGCAGAAAGTGAAAAATGGATGAAGAAGTTGTGGTACTTACGTACAATGCAATATCACTCAGCAATGACATCTATGTCATCAGGCCCGTAGCAGCATAATGAGTGGATTCAGGTATGATGATTCTAACTGAAAGAAGTCACACAGAAAAAGAAACATCATAAGATATCACTAATACACGGAATGTAAACTTGGCTACACAGGAACTGGATTACAAAACAGAACAGGGTCTCAAATTTAGAAAACCAACTTATGCTTGCTTAAGGGGAAAGGTGAGTTGGGGTGCTGCATAAAACCAGAGATTGAAATGAGCACAGATAAAGTTCCTTAAGCCAAATATGGAATAGACAAGAGCTACTCCTTGCTCAACGAAATGGACTCAACACCCCATATTAAACGCCTAAGAATGTACCTGACTAGTAAGTGTCTTAAAACCTATGGATTGCTATGTCTCCGAAAGAGAATCAAGCGTGTGTACAGGGGCATAAACGCAGCAGTGATAGGATTGGAGAGGTTCGGTGAGCAAATGAAGACCCTTTGAAGTCATATTGCATGTTACCCATTCCACGGGTCTCAACTCTCCAGGTTTAAGGGATTCTTCCTTCAGCTAAAACATGCATGTGGAACCCAGAGTATGATCAACCGTGTGATCGGGAGACGTGTTCAAATATGTCTCCGTTCTCGTCCCCTGGTACTCGGGTGCAACATTCCAGACGCTTTACTAACACTCTCCCGACTTGGAGAGTCAGTGCCTTTAACCTCCTGTTTGGCCCAGTTTGCAATTTCTGCGGAAGATGAACAGGAATAGGGAGAACCAATGAGAGACTAGCTGGAGGTGTCTGGACGGGCAAATTTAACTCTCATTTCCCACCAGGAAGAGGAATTAACCAAAGGCTCAGCGTGCCGTGCCGGAACCAGATTAGGGCCTGAAGCAATCCTGCGGTGTTGCGGCCAGCTCACAAGAAAGCGAGTTGAAGAAAGGAGCTCAGGGGCACTGTAATTCACAAACCTGCAGAGTTATAAGTGACAGCTATCGTCCAAAAATATACTGAAGTAAGGCTGCCAAGAGGACTTGAAAGCGGGGCAGAATTGCAGGAAACCGATTTCAGGAGGTAGACTGGAATTGCATTGAAAGCATAGGAAAAGAGGCAGAACGTCCACAATGATGCACTTGGCCAAAAAGGGCGTATGCGTTTTTTCCTGAATATATTCAGGAAAAAACGCATACGCCCTTTTTGGCCAACCAAGCAAGCTTGCAAAGGAAATCTGCACTACAATGAAGTCTCACTTCCCCCCGGTCAAAAGGGCCATCTGAAAAAAGTGTAAAATCCAGAAAGGCAGGACAGGCCATGGAGAACTGGGAGCCTTGTTATGCTGATGGGCGGGATGTAAATTGCCAACAGCCACTCGGGAGAAGTGTATGGTGTTTCCTGAAACATCTAAAAAACAAAGCAACAGAGCCTAGGGCACTTCCACTTATGGTCCTATAGCTTAGGGAAATGAAAATCAAAAAGACACAGCCACCCCAAAGTTTGGGGCGGCTCTGTTTACAAGAACCTCGTTTACGGTACAAGTTCAATATCGCAGAAAGTGAAAAATGGATGAAGAAGTTGTGGTACTTACGTACAATGCAATATCACTCAGCAATGACATCTATGTCATCAGGCCCGTAGCAGCATAATGAGTGGATTCAGGTATGATGATTCTAACTGAAAGAAGTCACACAGAAAAAGAAACATCATAAGATATCACTAATACACGGAATGTAAACTTGGCTACACAGGAACTGGATTACAAAACAGAACAGGGTCTCAAATTTAGAAAACCAACTTATGCTTGCTTAAGGGGAAAGGTGAGTTGGGGTGCTGCATAAAACCAGAGATTGAAATGAGCACAGATAAAGTTCCTTAAGCCAAATATGGAATAGACAAGAGCTACTCCTTGCTCAACGAAATGGACTCAACACCCCATATTAAACGCCTAAGAATGTACCTGACTAGTAAGTATCTTAAAACCTATGGATTGCTATGTCTCCGAAAGAGAATCAAGCGTGTGTACAGGGGCATAAACGCAGCAGTGATAGGATTGGAGAGGTTCGGTGAGCAAATGAAGACCCTTTGAAGTCATATTGCATGGTACCCATTCCACGGGTCTCAACTCTCCAGGTTTAAGGGATTCTTCCTTCAGCTAAAACATGCATGTGGAACCCAGAGTATGATCAACCGTGTGATCGGGAGACGTGTTCAAATATGTCTCCGTTCTCGTCCCCTGGTACTCGGGTGCAACATTCCAGACGCTTTACTAACACTCTCCCCACTTGGAGAGTCAGTGCCTTTAACCTCCTGTTTGGCCCAGTTTGCAATTTCTGCGGAAGATGAACAGGAATAGGGAGAACCAATGAGAGACTAGCTGGAGGTGTCTGGACGGGCAAATTTAACTCTCATTTCCCACCAGGAAGAGGAATTAACCAAAGGCTCAGCGTGCCGTGCCGGAACCACATTAGGGCCTGAAGCAATCCTGCGGTGTTGCGGCCAGCTCACAAGAAAGCGAGTTGAAGAAAGGAGCTCAGGGGCACTGTAATTCACAAACCTGCAGAGTTATAAGTGACAGCTATCGTCCAAAAATATACTGAAGTAAGGCTGCCAAGAGGACTTGAAAGCGGGGCAGAATTGCAGGAAACCGATTTCAGGAGGTAGACTGGAATTGCATTGAAAGCATAGGAAAAGAGGCAGAACGTCCACAATGATGCACTTGGCCAAAAAGGGCGTATGCGTTTTTTCCTGAATATATTCAGGAAAAAACGCATACGCCCTTTTTGGCCAACCAAGCAAGCTTGCAAAGGAAATCTGCACTACAATGAAGTCTCACTTCCCCCCGGTCAAAAGGGCCATCTGAAAAAAGTGTAAAATCCAGAAAGGCAGGACAGGCCATGGAGAACTGGGAGCCTTGTTATGCTGATGGGTGGGATGTAAATTGCCAACAGCCACTCGGGAGAAGTGTATGGTGTTTCCTGAAACATCTAAAAAACAAAGCAACAGAGCCTAGGGCACTTCCACTTATGGTCCTATAGCTTAGGGAAATGAAAATCAAAAAGACACAGCCACCCCAAAGTTTGGGACGGCTCTGTTTACAAGAACCTCGTTTACGGTACAAGTTCAATATCGCAGAAAGTGAAAAATGGATGAAGAAGTTGTGGTACTTACGTACAATGCAATATCACTCAGCAATGACATCTATGTCATCAGGCCCGTAGCAGCATAATGAGTGGATTCAGGTATGATGATTCTAACTGAAAGAAGTCACACAGAAAAAGAAACATCATAAGATATCACTAATACACGGAATGTAAACTTGGCTACACAGGAACTGGATTACAAAACAGAACAGGGTCTCAAATTTAGAAAACCAACTTATGCTTGCTTAAGGGGAAAGGTGAGTTGGGGTGCTGCATAAAACCAGAGATTGAAATGAGCACAGATAAAGTTCCTTAAG
Source organism: Globicephala melas (assembly GCF_963455315.2). Taxonomy (NCBI): domain Eukaryota; kingdom Metazoa; phylum Chordata; class Mammalia; order Artiodactyla; family Delphinidae; genus Globicephala; species Globicephala melas. Next base: position 929,576 of record NW_027207239.1, on the reverse strand, counting down.
CCAAATATGGAATAGACAAGAGCTACTCCTTGCTCAACGAAATGGACTCAACACCCCATATTAAACGCCTAAGAATGTACCTGACTAGTAAGTATCTTAAAACCTATGGATTGCTATGTCTCCGAAAGAGAATCAAGCGTGTGTACAGGGGCATAAACGCAGCAGTGATAGGATTGGAGAGGTTCGGTGAGCAAATGAAGACCCTTTGAAGTCATATTGCATGGTACCCATTCCACGGGTCTCAACTCTCCAGGTTTAAGGGATTCTTCCTTCAGCTAAAACATGCATGTGGAACCCAGAGTATGATCAACCATGTGATCGGGAGACGTCTTCAAATATGTCTCCGTTCTCGTCCCCTGGTACTCGGGTGCAACATTCCAGACGCTTTACTAACACTCTCCCGACTTGGAGAGTCAGTGCCTTTAACCTCCTGTTTGGCCCAGTTTGCAATTTCTGCGGAAGATGAACAGGAATAGGGAGAACCAATGAGAGACTAGCTGGAGGTGTCTGGACGGGCAAATTTAACTCTCATTTCCCACCAGGAAGAGGAATTAACCAAAGGCTCAGCGTGCCGTGCCGGAACCACATTAGGGCCTGAAGCAATCCTGTGGTGTTGCGGCCAGCTCACAAGAAAGCGAGTTGAAGAAAGGAGCTCAGGGGCACTGTAATTCACAAACCTGCAGAGTTATAAATGACAGCTATCGTCCAAAAATATACTGAAGTAAGGCTGCCAAGAGGACTTGAAAGCGGGGCAGAATTGCAGGAAACCGATTTCAGGAGGTAGACTGGAATTGCATTGAAAGCATAGGAAAAGAGGCAGAACGTCCACAATGATGCACTTGGCCAAAAAGGGCGTATGCGTTTTTTCCTGAATATATTCAGGAAAAAACGCATACGCCCTTTTTGGCCAACCAAGCAAGCTTGCAAAGGAAATCTGCACTACAATGAAGTCTCACTTCCCCCCGGTCAAAAGGGCCATCTGAAAAAAGTGTAAAATCCAGAAAGGCAGGACAGGCCATGGAGAACTGGGAGCCTTGTTATGCTGATGGGCGGGATGTAAATTGCCAACAGCCACTGGGGAGAAGTGTATGGTGTTTCCTGAAACATCTAAAAAACAAAGCAACAGAGCCTAGGGCACTTCCACTTATGGTCCTATAGCTTAGGGAAATGAAAATCAAAAAGACACAGCCACCCCAAAGTTTGGGACGGCTCTGTTTACAAGAACCTCGTTTACGGTACAAGTTCAATATCGCAGAAAGTGAAAAATGGATGAAGAAGTTGTGGTACTTACGTACAATGCAATATCACTCAGCAATGACATCTATGTCATCAGGCCCGTAGCAGCATAATGAGTGGATTCAGGTATGATGATTCTAACTGAAAGAAGTCACACAGAAAAAGAAACATCATAAGATATCACTAATACACGGAATGTAAACTTGGCTACACAGGAACTGGATTACAAAACAGAACAGGGTCTCAAATTTAGAAAACCAACTTATGCTTGCTTAAGGGGAAAGGTGAGTTGGGGTGCTGCATAAAACCAGAGATTGAAATGAGCACAGATAAAGTTCCTTAAGCCAAATATGGAATAGACAAGAGCTACTCCTTGCTCAACGAAATGGACTCAACACCCCATATTAAACGCCTAAGAATGTACCTGACTAGTAAGTATCTTAAAACCTATGGATTGCTATGTCTCCGAAAGAGAATCAAGCGTGTGTACAGGGGCATAAACGCAGCAGTGATAGGATTGGAGAGGTTCGGTGAGCAAATGAAGACCCTTTGAAGTCATATTGCATGGTACCCATTCCACGGGTCTCAACTCTCCAGGTTTAAGGGATTCTTCCTTCAGCTAAAACATGCATGTGGAACCCAGAGTATGATCAACCGTGTGATCGGGAGACGTGTTCAAATATGTCTCCGTTCTCGTCCCCTGGTACTCGGGTGCAACATTCCAGACGCTTTACTAACACTCTCCCGACTTGGAGAGTCAGTGCCTTTAACCTCCTGTTTGGCCCAGTTTGCAATTTCTGCGGAAGATGAACAGGAATAGGGAGAACCAATGAGAGACTAGCTGGAGGTGTCTGGACGGGCAAATTTAACTCTCATTTCCCACCAGGAAGAGGAATTACCCAAAGGCTCAGCGTGCCGTGCCGGAACCAGATTAGGGCCTGAAGCAATCCTGCGGTGTTGCGGCCAGCTCACAAGAAAGCGAGTTGAAGAAAGGAGCTCAGGGGCACTGTAATTCACAAACCTGCAGAGTTATAAATGACAGCTATCGTCCAAAAATATACTGAAGTAAGGCTGCCAAGAGGACTTGAAAGCGGGGCAGAATTGCAGGAAACCGATTTCAGGAGGTAGACTGGAATTGCATTGAAAGCATAGGAAAAGAGGCAGAACGTCCACAATGATGCACTTGGCCAAAAAGGGCGTATGCGTTTTTTCCTGAATATATTCAGGTAAAAACGCATACGCCCTTTTTGGCCAACCAAGCAAGCTTGCAAAGGAAATCTGCACTACAATGAAGTCTCACTTCCCCCCGGTCAAAAGGGCCATCTGAAAAAAGTGTAAAATCCAGAAAGGCAGGACAGGCCATGGAGAACTGGGAGCCTTGTTATGCTGATGGGCGGGATGTAAATTGCCAACAGCCACTCGGGAGAAGTGTATGGTGTTTCCTGAAACATCTAAAAAACAAAGCAACAGAGCCTAGGGCACTTCCACTTATGGTCCTATAGCTTAGGGAAATGAAAATCAAAAAGACACAGCCACCCCAAAGTTTGGGGCGGCTCTGTTTACAAGAACCTCGTTTACGGTACAAGTTCAATATCGCAGAAAGTGAAAAATGGATGAAGAAGTTGTGGTACTTACGTACAATGCAATATCACTCAGCAATGACATCTATGTCATCAGGCCCGTAGCAGCATAATGAGTGGATTCAGGTATGATGATTCTAACTGAAAGAAGTCACACAGAAAAAGAAACATCATAAGATATCACTAATACACGGAATGTAAACTTGGCTACACAGGAACTGGATTACAAAACAGAACAGGGTCTCAAATTTAGAAAACCAACTTATGCTTGCTTAAGGGGAAAGGTGAGTTGGGGTGCTGCATAAAACCAGAGATTGAAATGAGCACAGATAAAGTTCCTTAAGCCAAATATGGAATAGACAAGAGCTACTCCTTGCTCAACGAAATGGACTCAACACCCCATATTAAACGCCTAAGAATGTACCTGACTAGTAAGTATCTTAAAACCTATGGATTGCTATGTCTCCGAAAGAGAATCAAGCATGTGTACAGGGGCATAAACGCAGCAGTGATAGGATTGGAGAGGTTCGGTGAGCAAATGAAGACCCTTTGAAGACATATTGCATGGTACCCATTCCACGGGTCTCAACTCTCCAGGTTTAAGGGATTCTTCCTTCAGCTAAAACATGCATGTGGAACCCAGAGTATGATCAACCGTGTGATCGGGAGACGTGTTCAAATATGTCTCCGTTCTCGTCCCCTGGTACTCGGGTGCAACATTCCAGACGCTTTACTAACACTCTCCCCACTTGGAGAGTCAGTGCCTTTAACCTCCTGTTTGGCCCAGTTTGCAATTTCTGCGGAAGATGAACAGGAATAGGGAGAACCAATGAGAGACTAGCTGGAGGTGTCTGGACGGGCAAATTTAACTCTCATTTCCCACCAGGAAGAGGAATTAACCAAAGGCTCAGCGTGCCGTGCCGGAACCACATTAGGGCCTGAAGCAATCCTGCGGTGTTGCGGCCAGCTCACAAGAAAGCGAGTTGAAGAAAGGAGCTCAGGGGCACTGTAATTCACAAACCTGCAGAGTTATAAATGACAGCTATCGTCCAAAAATATACTGAAGTAAGGCTGCCAAGAGGACTTGAAAGCGGGGCAGAATTGCAGGAAACCGATTTCAGGAGGTAGACTGGAATTGCATTGAAAGCATAGGAAAAGAGGCAGAACGTCCACAATGATGCACTTGGCCAAAAAGGGCGTATGCGTTTTTTCCTGAATATATTCAGGAAAAAACGCATACGCCCTTTTTGGCCAACCAAGCAAGCTTGCAAAGGAAATCTGCACTACAATGAAGTCTCACTTCCCCCCGGTCAAAAGGGCCATCTGAAAAAAGTGTAAAATCCAGAAAGGCAGGACAGGCCATGGAGAACTGGGAGCCTTGTTATGCTGATGGGCGGGATGTAAATTGCCAACAGCCACTTGGGAGAAGTGTATGTGTTTCCTGAAACATCTAAAAAACAAAGCAACAGAGCCTAGGGCACTTCCACTTATGGTCCTATAGCTTAGGGAAATGAAAATCAAAAAGACACAGCCACCCCAAAGTTTGGGACGGCTCTGTTTACAAGACCCTCGTTTACGGTACAAGTTCAATATCGCAGAAAGTGAAAAATGGATGAAGAAGTTGTGGTACTTACGTACAATGCAATATCACTCAGCAATGACATCTATGTCATCAGGCCCGTAGCAGCATAATGAGTGAATTCAGGTATGATGATTCTAACTGAAAGAAGTCACACAGAAAAAGAAACATCATAAGATATCACTAATACACGGAATGTAAACTTGGCTACACAGGAACTGGATTACAAAACAGAACAGGGTCTCAAATTTAGAAAACCAACTTATGCTTGCTTAAGGGGAAAGGTGAGTTGGGGTGCTGCATAAAACCAGAGATTGAAATGAGCACAGATAAAGTTCCTTAAGCCAAATATGGAATAGACAAGAGCTACTCCTTGCTCAACGAAATGGACTCAACACCCCATATTAAACGCCTAAGAATGTACCTGACTAGTAAGTATCTTAAAACCTATGGATTGCTATGTCTCCGAAAGAGAATCAAGCGTGTGTACAGGGGCATAAACGCAGCAGTGATAGGATTGGAGAGGTTCGGTGAGCAAATGAAGACCCTTTGAAGTCATATTGCATGGTACCCATTCCACGGGTCTCAACTCTCCAGGTTTAAGGGATTCTTCCTTCAGCTAAAACATGCATGTGGAACCCAGAGTATGATCAACCGTGTGATCGGGAGACGTGTTCAAATATGTCTCCGTTCTCGTCCCCTGGTACTCGGGTGCAACATTCCAGACGCTTTACTAACACTCTCCCGACTTGGAGAGTCAGTGCCTTTAACCTCCTGTTTGGCCCAGTTTGCAATTTCTGCGGAAGATGAACAGGAATAGGGAGAACCAATGAGAGACTAGCTGGAGGTGTCTGGACGGGCAAATTTAACTCTCATTTCCCACCAGGAAGAGGAATTAACCAAAGGCTCAGCGTGCCGTGCCGGAACCACATTAGGGCCTGAAGCAATCCTGCGGTGTTGCGGCCAGCTCACAAGAAAGCGAGTTGAAGAAAGGAGCTCAGGGGCACTGTAATTCACAAACCTGCAGAGTTATAAATGACAGCTATCGTCCAAAAATATACTGAAGTAAGGCTGCCAAGAGGACTTGAAAGCAGGGCAGAATTGCAGGAAACCGATTTCAGGAGGTAGACTGGAATTGCATTGAAAGCATAGGAAAAGAGGCAGAACGTCCACAATGATGCACTTGGCCAAAAAGGGCGTATGCGTTTTTTCCTGAATATATTCAGGAAAAAACGCATACGCCCTTTTTGGCCAACCAAGCAAGCTTGCAAAGGAAATCTGCACTACAATGAAGTCTCACTTCCCCCCGGTCAAAAGGGCCATCTGAAAAAAGTGTAAAATCCAGAAAGGCAGGACAGGCCATGGAGAACTGGGAGCCTTGTTATGCTGATGGGCGGGATGTAAATTGCCAACAGCCACTTGGGAGAAGTGTATGTGTTTCCTGAAACATCTAAAAAACAAAGCAACAGAGCCTAGGGCACTTCCACTTATGGTCCTATAGCTTAGGGAAATGAAAATCAAAAAGACACAGCCACCCCAAAGTTTGGGACGGCTCTGTTTACAAGACCCTCGTTTACGGTACAAGTTCAATATCGCAGAAAGTGAAAAATGGATGAAGAAGTTGTGGTACTTACGTACAATGCAATATCACTCAGCAATGACATCTATGTCATCAGGCCCGTAGCAGCATAATGAGTGAATTCAGGTATGATGATTCTAACTGAAAGAAGTCACACAGAAAAAGAAACATCATAAGATATCACTAATACACGGAATGTAAACTTGGCTACACAGGAACTGGATTACAAAACAGAACAGGGTCTCAAATTTAGAAAACCAACTTATGCTTGCTTAAGGGGAAAGGTGAGTTGGGGTGCTGCATAAAACCAGAGATTGAAATGAGCACAGATAAAGTTCCTTAAGCCAAATATGGAATAGACAAGAGCTACTCCTTGCTCAACGAAATGGACTCAACACCCCATATTAAACGCCTAAGAATGTACCTGACTAGTAAGTATCTTAAAACCTATGGATTGCTATGTCTCCGAAAGAGAATCAAGCGTGTGTACAGGGGCATAAACGCAGCAGTGATAGGATTGGAGAGGTTCGGTGAGCAAATGAAGACCCTTTGAAGTCATATTGCATGGTACCCATTCCACGGGTCTCAACTCTCCAGGTTTAAGGGATTCTTCCTTCAGCTAAAACATGCATGTGGAACCCAGAGTATGATCAACCGTGTGATCGGGAGACGTGTTCAAATATGTCTCCGTTCTCGTCCCCTGGTACTCGGGTGCAACATTCCAGACGCTTTACTAACACTCTCCCGTCGTGGAGAGTCAGTGCCTTTAACCTCCTGTTTGGCCCAGTTTGCAATTTCTGCGGAAGATGAACAGGAATAGGGAGAACCAATGAGAGACTAGCTGGAGGTGTCTGGACGGGCAAATTTAACTCTCATTTCCCACCAGGAAGAGGAATTAACCAAAGGCTCAGCGTGCCGTGCCGGAACCACATTAGGGCCTGAAGCAATCCTGCGGTGTTGCGGCCAGCTCACAAGAAAGCGAGTTGAAGAAAGGAGCTCAGGGGCACTGTAATTCACAGACCTGCAGAGTTATAAATGACAGCTATCGTCCAAAAATATACTGAAGTAAGGCTGCCAAGAGGACTTGAAAGCGGGGCAGAATTGCAGGAAACCGATTTCAGGAGGTAGACTGGAATTGCATTGAAAGCATAGGAAAAGAGGCAGAACGTCCACAATGATGCACTTGGCCAAAAAGGGCGTATGCGTTTTTTCCTGAATATATTCAGGAAAAAACGCATACGCCCTTTTTGGCCAACCAAGCAAGCTTGCAAAGGAAATCTGCACTACAATGAAGTCTCACTTCCCCCCGGTCAAAAGGGCCATCTGAAAAAAGTGTAAAATCCAGAAAGGCAGGACAGGCCATGGAGAACTGGGAGCCTTGTTATGCTGATGGGCGGGATGTAAATTGCCAACAGCCACTCGGGAGAAGTGTATGGTGTTTCCTGAAACATCTAAAAAACAAAGCAACAGAGCCTAGGGCACTTCCACTTATGGTCCTATAGCTTAGGGAAATGAAAATCAAAAAGACACAGCCACCCCAAAGTTTGGGACGGCTCTGTTTACAAGACCCTCGTTTACGGTACAAGTTCAATATCGCAGAAAGTGAAAAATGGATGAAGAAGTTGTGGTACTTACGTACAATGCAATATCACTCAGCAATGACATCTATGTCATCAGGCCCGTAGCAGCATAATGAGTGGATTCAGGTATGATGATTCTAACTGAAAGAAGTCACACAGAAAAAGAAACATCATAAGATATCACTAATACACGGAATGTAAACTTGGCTACACAGGAACTGGATTACAAAACAGAACAGGGTCTCAAATTTAGAAAACCAACTTATGCTTGCTTAAGGGGAAAGGTGAGTTGGGGTGCTGCATAAAAACAGAGATTGAAAGGAGCACAGATAAAGTTCCTTAAGCCAAATATGGAATAGACAAGAGCTACTCCTTGCTCAACGAAATGGACTCAACACCCCATATTAAACGCCTAAGAATGTACCTGACTAGTAAGTATCTTAAAACCTATGGATTGCTATGTCTCCGAAAGAGAATCAAGCGTGTGTACAGGGACATAAACGCAGCAGTGATAGGATTGGAGAGGTTCGGTGAGCAAATGAAGACCCTTTGAAGTCATATTGCATGGTACCCATTCCACGGGTCTCAACTCTCCAGGTTTAAGGGATTCTTACTTCAGCTAAAACATGCATGTGGAACCCAGAGTATGATCAACCGTGTGATCGGGAGACGTGTTCAAATATGTCTCCGTTCTCGTCCCCTGGTACTCGGGTGCAACATTCCAGACGCTTTACTAACACTCTCCCGACTTGGAGAGTCAGTGCCTTTAAACTCCTGTTTGGCCCAGTTTGCAATTTCTGCGGAAGATGAACAGGAATAGGGAGAACCAATGAGAGACTAGCTGGAGGTGTCTGGACGGGCAAATTTAACTCTCATTTCCCACCAGGAAGAGGAATTAACCAAAGGCTCAGCGTGCCGTGCCGGAACCACATGAGGGCCTGAAGCAATCCTGCGGTGTTGTGGCCAGCTCACAAGAAAGCGAGTTGAAAAAAGGAGTTCAGGGGCACTGTAATTCACAAACCTGCAGAGTTATAAATGACAGCTATCGTCCAAAAATATACTGAAGTAAGGCTGCCAAGAGGACTTGAAAGCGGGGCAGAATTGCAGGAAACCGATTTCAGGAGGTAGACTGGAATTGCATTGAAAGCATAGGAAAAGAGGCAGAACGTCCACAATGATGCACTTGGCCAAAAAGGGCGTATGCGTTTTTTCCTGAATATATTCAGGAAAAAACGCATACGCCCTTTTTGGCCAACCAAGCAAGCTTGCAAAGGAAATCTGCACTACAATGAAGTCTCACTTCCCCCCGGTCAAAAGGGACATCTGAAAAAAGTGTAAAATCCAGAAAGGCAGGACAGGCCATGGAGAACTGGGAGCCTTGTTATGCTGATGGGCGGGATGTAAATTGCCAACAGCCACTCGGGAGAAGTGTATGGTGTTTCCTGAAACATCTAAAAAACAAAGCAACAGAGCCTAGGGCACTTCCACTTATGGTCCTATAGCTTAGGGAAATGAAAATCAAAAAGACACAGCCACCCCAAAGTTTGAGACGGCTCTGTTTACAAGAACCTCGTTTACGGTACAAGTTCAATATCGCAGAAAGTGAAAAATGGATGAAGAAGTTGTGGTACTTACGTACAATGCAATATCACTCAGCAATGACATCTATGTCATCAGGCCCGTAGCAGCATAATGAGTGGATTCAGGTATGATGATTCTAACTGAAAGAAGTCACACAGAAAAAGAAACATCATAAGATATCACTAATACACGGAATGTAAACTTGGCTACACAGGAACTGGATTACAAAACAGAACAGGGTCTCAAATTTAGAAAACCAACTTATGCTTGCTTAAGGGGAAAGGTGAGTTGGGGTGCTGCATAAAACCAGAGATTGAAATGAGCACAGATAAAGTTCCTTAAGCCAAATATGGAATAGACAAGAGCTACTCCTTGCTCAACGAAATGGACTCAACACCCCATATTAAACGCCTAAGAATGTACCTGACTAGTAAGTATCTTAAAACCTATGGATTGCTATGTCTCCGAAAGAGAATCAAGCGTGTGTACAGGGGCATAAACGCAGCAGTGATAGGATTGGAGAGGTTCGGTGAGCAAATGAAGACCCTTTGAAGTCATATTGCATGGTACCCATTCCACGGGTCTCAACTCTCCAGGTTTAAGGGATTCTTCCTTCAGCTAAAACATGCATGTGGAACCCAGAGTATGATCAACCGTGTGATCGGGAGACGTGTTCAAATATGTCTCCGTTCTCGTCCCCTGGTACTCGGGTGCAACATTCCAGACGCTTTACTAACACTCTCCCGACTTGGAGAGTCAGTGCCTTTAACCTCCTGTTTGGCCCAGTTTGCAATTTCTGCGGAAGATGAACAGGAATAGGGAGAACCAATGAGAGACTAGCTGGAGGTGTCTGGACGGGCAAATTTAACTCTCATTTCCCACCAGGAAGAGGAATTAACCAAAGGCTCAGCGTGCCGTGCCGGAACCACATTAGGGCCTGAAGCAATCCTGCGGTGTTGCGGCCAGCTCACAAGAAAGCGAGTTGAAGAAAGGAGCTCAGGGGCACTGTAATTCACAAACCTGCAGAGTTATAAATGACAGCTATCGTCCAAAAATATACTGAAGTAAGGCTGCCAAGAGGACTTGAAAGCGGGGCAGAATTGCAGGAAACCGATTTCAGGAGGTAGACTGGAATTGCATTGAAAGCATAGGAAAAGAGGCAGAACGTCCACAATGATGCACTTGGCCAAAAAGGGCGTATGCGTTTTTTCCTGAATATATTCAGGAAAAAACGCATACGCCCTTTTTGGCCAACCAAGCAAGCTTGCAAAGGAAATCTGCACTACAATGAAGTCTCACTTCCCCCCGGTCAAAAGGGCCATCTGAAAAAAGTGTAAAATCCAGAAAGGCAGGACAGGCCATGGAGAACTGGGAGCCTTGTTATGCTGATGGGCGGGATGTAAATTGCCAACAGCCACTCGGGAGAAGTGTATCGCGTTTCCTGAAACATCTAAAAAAAAAGCAACAGAGCCTAGGGCACTTCCACTTATGGTCCTATAGCTTAGGGAAATGAAAATCAAAAAGACACAGCCACCCCAAGTTTGGGACGGCTCTGTTTACAAGACCCTCGTTTACGGTACAAGTTCAATATCGCAGAAAGTGAAAAATGGATGAAGAAGTTGTGGTACTTACGTACAATGCAATATCACTCAGCAATGACATCTATGTCATCAGGCCCGTAGCAGCATAATGAGTGAATTCAGGTATGGTGATTCTAACTGAAAGAAGTCACACAGAAAAAGAAACATCATAAGATATCACTAATACACGGAATGTAAACTTGGCTACACAGGAACTGGATTACAAAACAGAACAGGGTCTCAAATTTAGAAAACCAACTTATGCTTGCTTAAGGGGAAAGGTGAGTTGGGGTGCTGCATAAAACCAGAGATTGAAATGAGCACAGATAAAGTTCCTTAAGCCAAATATGGAATAGACAAGAGCTACTCCTTGCTCAACGAAATGGACTCAACACCCCATATTAAACGCCTAAGAATGTACCTGACTAGTAAGTATCTTAAAACCTATGGATTGCTATGTCTCCGAAAGAGAATCAAGCGTGTGTACAGGGGCATAAACGCAGCAGTGATAGGATTGGAGAGGTTCGGTGAGCAAATGAAGACCCTTTGAAGTCATATTGCATGGTACCCATTCCACGGGTCTCAACTCTCCAGGTTTAAGGGATTCTTCCTTCAGCTAAAACATGCATGTGGAACCCAGAGTATGATCAACCGTGTGATCGGGAGACGTGTTCAAATATGTCTCCGTTCTCGTCCCCTGGTACTCGGGTGCAACATTCCAGACGCTTTACTAACACTCTCCCGACTTGGAGAGTCAGTGTCTTTAACCTCCTGTTTGGCCCAGTTTGCAATTTCTGCGGAAGATGAACAGGAATAGGGAGAACCAATGAGAGACTAGCTGGAGGTGTCTGGACGGGCAAATTTAACTCTCATTTCCCACCAGGAAGAGGAATTAACCAAAGGCTCAGCGTGCCGTGCCAGAACCACATTAGGGCCTGAAGCAATCCTGCGGTGTTGCGGCCAGCTCACAAGAAAGCGAGTTGAAGAAAGGAGCTCAGGGGCACTGTAATTCACAAACCTGCAGAGTTATAAATGACAGCTATCGTCCAAAAATATACTGAAGTAAGGCTGCCAAGAGGACTTGAAAGCGGGGCAGAATTGCAGGAAACCGATTTCAGGAGGTAGACTGGAATTGCATTGAAAGCATAGGAAAAGAGGCAGAACGTCCACAATGATGCACTTGGCCAAAAAGGGCGTATGCGTTTTTTCCTGAATATATTCAGGAAAAAACGCATACGCCCTTTTTGGCCAACCAAGCAAGCTTGCAAAGGAAATCTGCACTACAATGAAGTCTCACTTCCCCCCGGTCAAAAGGGCCATCTGAAAAAAGTGTAAAATCCAGAAAGGCAGGACAGGCCATGGAGAACTGGGAGCCTTGTTATGCTGATGGGCGGGATGTAAATTGCCAACAGCCACTCGGGAGAAGTGTATCGCGTTTCCTGAAACATCTAAAAAACAAAGCAACAGAGCCTAGGGCACTTCCACTTATGGTCCTATAGCTTAGGGAAATGAAAATCAAAAAGACACAGCCACCCCAAGTTTGGGACGGCTCTGTTTACAAGACCCTCGTTTACGGTACAAGTTCAATATCGCAGAAAGTGAAAAATGGATGAAGAAGTTGTGGTACTTACGTACAATGCAATATCACTCAGCAATGACATCTATGTCATCAGGCCCGTAGCAGCATAATGAGTGGATTCAGGTATGATGATTCTAACTGAAAGAAGTCACACAGAAAAAGAAACATCATAAGATATCACTAATACACGGAATGTAAACTTGGCTACACAGGAACTGGATTACAAAACAGAACAGGGTCTCAAATTTAGAAAACCAACTTATGCTTGCTTAAGGGGAAAGGTGAGTTGGGGTGCTGCATAAAACCAGAGATTGAAATGAGCACAGATAAAGTTCCTTAAGCCAAATATGGAATAGACAAGAGCTACTCCTTGCTCAACGAAATGGACTCAACACCCCATATTAAACGCCTAAGAATGTACCTGACTACTAAGTATCTTAAAACCTATGGATTGCTATGTCTCCGAAAGAGAATCAAGCGTGTGCACAGGGGCATAAACGCAGCAGTGATAGGATTGGAGAGGTTCGGTGAGCAAATGAAGACCCTTTGAAGTCATATTGCATGGTACCCATTCCACGGGTCTCAACTCTCCAGGTTTAAGGGATTCTTCCTTCAGCTAAAACATGCATGTGGAACCCAGAGTATGATCAACCGTGTGATCGGGAGACGTCTTCAAATATGTCTCCGTTCTCGTCCCCTGGTACTCGGGTGCAACATTCCAGACGCTTTACTAACACTCTCCCGACTTGGAGAGTCAGTGCCTTTAACCTCCTGTTTGGCCCAGTTTGCAATTTCTGCGGAAGATGAACAGGAATAGGGAGAACCAATGAGAGACTAGCTGGAGGTGTCTGGACGGGCAAATTTAACTCTCATTTCCCACCAGGAAGAGGAATTAACCAAAGGCTCAGCGTGCCGTGCCGGAACCACATTAGGGCCTGAAGCAATCCTGCGGTGTTGCGGCCAGCTCACAAGAAAGCGAGTTGAAGAAAGGAGCTCAGGGGCACTGTAATTCACAAACCTGCAGAGTTATAAGTGACAGCTATCGTCCAAAAATATACTGAAGTAAGGCTGCCAAGAGGACTTGAAAGCGGGGCAGAATTGCAGGAAACCGATTTCAGGAGGTAGACTGGAATTGCATTGAAAGCATAGGAAAAGAGGCAGAACGTCCACAATGATGCACTTGGCCAAAAAGGGCGTATGCGTTTTTTCCTGAATATATTCAGGAAAAAACGCATACGCCCTTTTTGGCCAACCAAGCAAGCTTGCAAAGGAAATCTGCACTACAATGAAGTCTCACTTCCCCCCGGTCAAAAGGGCCATCTGAAAAAAGTGTAAAATCCAGAAAGGCAGGACAGGCCATGGAGAACTGGGAGCCTTGTTATACTGATGGGCGGGATGTAAATTGCCAACAGCCACTCGGGAGAAGTGTATGGTGTTTCCTGAAACATCTAAAAAACAAAGCAACAGAGCCTAGGGCACTTCCACTTATGGTCCTATAGCTTAGGGAAATGAAAATCAAAAAGACACAGCCACCCCAAAGTTTGGGACGGCTCTGTTTACAAGTACCTCGTTTACGGTACAAGTTCAATATCGCAGAAAGTGAAAAATGGATGAAGAAGTTGTGGTACTTACGTACAATGCAATATCACTCAGCAATGACATCTATGTCATCAGGCCCGTAGCAGCATAATGAGTGGATTCAGGTATGATGATTCTAACTGAAAGAAGTCACACAGAAAAAGAAACATCATAAGATATCACTAATACACGGAATGTAAACTTGGCTACACAGGAACTGGATTACAAAACAGAACAGGGTCTCAAATTTAGAAAACCAACTTATGCTTGCTTAAGGGGAAAGGTGAGTTGGGGTGCTGCATAAAACCAGAGATTGAAATGAGCACAGATAAAGTTCCTTAAGCCAAATATGGAATAGACAAGAGCTACTCCTTGCTCAACGAAATGGACTCAACACCCCATATTAAACGCCTAAGAATGTACCTGACTAGTAAGTATCTTAAAACCTATGGATTGCTATGTCTCCGAAAGAGAATCAAGCGTGTGTACAGGGGCATAAACGCAGCAGTGATAGGATTGGAGAGGTTCGGTGAGCAAATGAAGACCCTTTGAAGTCATATTGCATGGTACCCATTCCACGGGTCTCAACTCTCCAGGTTTAAGGGATTCTTCCTTCAGCTAAAACATGCATGTGGAACCCAGAGTATGATCAACCGTGTGATCGGGAGACGTGTTCAAATATGTCTCCATTCTCGTCCCCTGGTACTCGGGTGCAACATTCCAGACGCTTTACTAACACTCTCCCGACTTGGAGGGTCAGTGCCTTTAACCTCCTGTTTGGCCCAGTTTGCAATTTCTGCGGAAGATGAACAGGAATAGGGAGAACCAATGAGAGACTAGCTGGAGGTGTCTGGACGGGCAAATTTAACTCTCATTTCCCACCAGGAAGAGGAATTAACCAAAGGCTCAGCGTGCCGTGCCGGAACCACATTAGGGCCTGAAGCAATCCTGCGGTGTTGCGGCCAGCTCACAAGAAAGCGAGTTGAAGAAAGGAGCTCAGGGGCACTGTAATTCACAAACCTGCAGAGTTATAAATGACAGCTATCGTCCAAAAATATACTGAAGTAAGGCTGCCAAGAGGACTTGAAAGCGGGGCAGAATTGCAGGAAACCGATTTCAGGAGGTAGACTGGAATTGCATTGAAAGCATAGGAAAAGAGGCAGAACGTCCACAATGATGCACTTGGCCAAAAAGGGCGTATGCGTTTTTTCCTGAATATATTCAGGAAAAAACGCATACGCCCTTTTTGGCCAACCAAGCAAGCTTGCAAAGGAAATCTGCACTACAATGAAGTCTCACTTCCCCCCGGTCAAAAGGGCCATCTGAAAAAAGTGTAAAATCCAGAAAGGCAGGACAGGCCATGGAGAACTGGGAGCCTTGTTATGCTGATGGGCGGGATGTAAATTGCCAACAGCCACTCGGGAGAAGTGTATGGTGTTTCCTGAAACATCTAAAAAACAAAGCAACAGAGCCTAGGGCACTTCCACTTATGGTCCAATAGCTTAGGGAAATGAAAATCAAAAAGACACAGCCACCCCAAAGTTTGGGACGGCTCTGTTTACAAGAACCTCGTTTACGGTACAAGTTCAATATCGCAGAAAGTGAAAAATGGATGAAGAAGTTGTGGTACTTACGTACAATGCAATATCACTCAGCAATGACATCTATGTCATCAGGCCCGTAGCAGCATAATGAGTGGATTCAGGTATGATGATTCTAACTGAAAGAAGTCACACAGAAAAAGAAACATCATAAGATATCACTAATACACGGAATGTAAACTTGGCTACACAGGAACTGGATTACAAAACAGAACAGGGTCTCAAATTTAGAAAACCAACTTATGCTTGCTTAAGGGGAAAGGTGAGTTGGGGTGCTGCATAAAACCAGAGATTGAAATGAGCACAGATAAAGTTCCTTAAGCCAAATATGGAATAGACAAGAGCTACTCCTTGCTCAACGAAATGGACTCAACACCCCATATTAAACGCCTAAGAATGTACCTGACTAGTAAGTATCTTAAAACCTATGGATTGCTATGTCTCCGAAAGAGAATCAAGCGTGTGTACAGGGACATAAACGCAGCAGTGATAGGATTGGAGAGGTTCGGTGAGCAAATGAAGACCCTTTGAAGTCATATTGCATGGTACCCATTCCACGGGTCTCAACTCTCCAGGTTTAAGGGATTCTTACTTCAGCTAAAACATGCATGTGGAACCCAGAGTATGATCAACCATGTGATCGGGAGACGTGTTCCAATATGTCTCCGTTCTCGTCCCCTGGTACTCGGGTGCAACATTCCAGACGCTTTACTAACACTCTCCCGACGTGGAGAGTCAGTGCCTTTAACCTCCTGTTTGGCCCAGTTTGCAATTTCTGCGGAACATGAACAGGAATAGGGAGAACCAATGAGAGACTAGCTGGAGGTGTCTGGACGGGCAAATTTAACTCTCATTTCCCACCAGGAAGAGGAATTAACCAAAGGCTCAGCGTGCCGTGCCGGAACAACATTAGGGCCTGAAGCAATCCTGCGGTGTTGCGGCCAGCTCACAAGAAAGCGAGTTGAAGAAAGGAGCTCAGGGGCACTGTAATTCACAAACCTGCAGAGTTATAAATGACAGCTATCGTCCAAAAATATACTGAAGTAAGGCTGCCAAGAGGACTTGAAAGCGGGGCAGAATTGCAGGAAACCGATTTCAGGAGGTAGACTGGAATTGCATTGAAAGCATAGGAAAAGAGGCAGAACGTCCACAATGATGCACTTGGCCAAAAAGGGCGTATGCGTTTTTTCCTGAATATATTCAGGAAAAAACGCATACGCCCTTTTTGGCCAACCAAGCAAGCTTGCAAAGGAAATCTGCACTACAATGAAGTCTCACTTCCCCCCGGTCAAAAGGGCCATCTGAAAAAAGTGTAAAATCCAGAAAGGCAGGACAGGCCATGGAGAACTGGGAGCCTTGTTATGCTGATGGGCGGGATGTAAATTGCCAACAGCCACTCGGGAGAAGTGTATGGTGTTTCCTGAAACATCTAAAAAACAAAGCAACAGAGCCTAGGGCACTTCCACTTATGGTCCAATAGCTTAGGGAAATGAAAATCAAAAAGACACAGCCACCCCAAAGTTTGGGACGGCTCTGTTTACAAGAACCTCGTTTACGGTACAAGTTCAATATCGCAGAAAGTGAAAAATGGATGAAGAAGTTGTGGTACTTACGTACAATGCAATATCACTCAGCAATGACATCTATGTCATCAGGCCCGTAGCAGCATAATGAGTGGATTCAGGTATGATGATTCTAACTGAAAGAAGTCACACAGAAAAAGAAACATCATAAGATATCACTAATACACGGAATGTAAACTTGGCTACACAGGAACTGGATTACAAAACAGAACAGGGTCTCAAATTTAGAAAACCAACTTATGCTTGCTTAAGGGGAAAGGTGAGTTGGGGTGCTGCATAAAACCAGAGATTGAAATGAGCACAGATAAAGTTCCTTAAGCCAAATATGGAATAGACAAGAGCTACTCCTTGCTCAACGAAATGGACTCAACACCCCATATTAAACGCCTAAGAATGTACCTGACTAGTAAGTATCTTAAAACCTATGGATTGCTATGTCTCCGAAAGAGAATCAAGCGTGTGTACAGGGACATAAACGCAGCAGTGATAGGATTGGAGAGGTTCGGTGAGCAAATGAAGACCCTTTGAAGTCATATTGCATGGTACCCATTCCACGGGTCTCAACTCTCCAGGTTTAAGGGATTCTTACTTCAGCTAAAACATGCATGTGGAACCCAGAGTATGATCAACCATGTGATCGGGAGACGTGTTCCAATATGTCTCCGTTCTCGTCCCCTGGTACTCGGGTGCAACATTCCAGACGCTTTACTAACACTCTCCCGACGTGGAGAGTCAGTGCCTTTAACCTCCTGTTTGGCCCAGTTTGCAATTTCTGCGGAACATGAACAGGAATAGGGAGAACCAATGAGAGACTAGCTGGAGGTGTCTGGACGGGCAAATTTAACTCTCATTTCCCACCAGGAAGAGGAATTAACCAAAGGCTCAGCGTGCCGTGCCGGAACAACATTAGGGCCTGAAGCAATCCTGCGGTGTTGCGGCCAGCTCACAAGAAAGCGAGTTGAAGAAAGGAGCTCAGGGGCACTGTAATTCACAAACCTGCAGAGTTATAAATGACAGCTATCGTCCAAAAATATACTGAAGTAAGGCTGCCAAGAGGACTTGAAAGCGGGGCAGAATTGCAGGAAACCGATTTCAGGAGGTAGACTGGAATTGCATGTAAAGCATAGGAAAAGAGGCAGAATGTCCACAATGATGCACTTGGCCAAAAAGGGCGTATGCGTTTTTTCCTGAATATATTCAGGAAAAAACGCATACGCCCTTTTTGGACAACCAAGCAAGCTTGTAAAGGAAATCTGCAGTACAATGAAGTCTCACTTCCCCCCGGTCAAAAGGGCCATCTGAAAAAAGTGTAAAATCCAGAAAGGCAGGACAGGCCATGGAGAACTGGGAGCCTTGTTATGCTGATGTGTGGGATGTAAATTGCCAACAGCCACTCGGGAGAAGTGTATCGCTTTTCCTGAAACATCTAAAAAAAAAGCAACAGAGCCTAGGGCACTTCCACTTATGGTCCTATAGCTTAGGGAAATGAAAATCAAAAAGACACAGCCACCCCAAGTTTGGGACGGCTCTGTTTACAAGACCCTCGTTTACGGTACAAGTTCAATATCGCAGAAAGTGAAAAATGGATGAAGAAGTTGTGGTACTTACGTACAATGCAATATCACTCAGCAATGACATCTATGTCATCAGGCCCGTAGCAGCATAATGAGTGGATTCAGGTATGATGATTCTAACTGAAAGAAGTCACACAGAAAAAGAAACATCATAAGATATCACTAATACACGGAATGTAAACTTGGCTACACAGGAACTGGATTACAAAACAGAACAGGGTCTCAAATTTAGAAAACCAACTTATGCTTGCTTAAGGGGAAAGGTGAGTTGGGGTGCTGCATAAAACCAGAGATTGAAATGAGCACAGATAAAGTTCCTTAAGCCAAATATGGAATAGACAAGAGCTACTCCTTGCTCAACGAAATGGACTCAACACCCCATATTAAACGCCTAAGAATGTACCTGACTAGTAAGTATCTTAAAACCTATGGATTGCTATGTCTCCGAAAGAGAATCAAGCGTGTGTACAGGGGCATAAACGCAGCAGTGATAGGATTGGAGAGGTTCGGTGAGCAAATGAAGACCCTTTGAAGTCATATTGCATGGTACCCATTCCACGGGTCTCAACTCTCCAGGTTTAAGGGATTCTTCCTTCAGCTAAAACATGCATGTGGAACCCAGAGTATGATCAACCGTGTGATCGGGAGACGTGTTCAAATATGTCTCCGTTCTCGTCCCCTGGTACTCGGGTGCAACATTCCAGACGCTTTACTAACACTCTCCCGACTTGGAGAGTCAGTGCCTTTAACCTCCTGTTTGGCCCAGTTTGCAATTTCTGCGGAAGATGAACAGGAATAGGGAGAACCAATGAGAGACTAGCTGGAGGTGTCTGGACGGGCAAATTTAACTCTCATTTCCCACCAGGAAGAGGAATTAACCAAAGGCTCAGCGTGCCGTGCCGGAACCACATTAGGGCCTGAAGCAATCCTGCGGTGTTGCAGCCAGCTCACAAGAAAGCGAGTTGAAGAAAGGAGCTCAGGGGCACTGTAATTCACAAACCTGCAGAGTTATAAATGACAGCTATCGTCCAAAAATATACTGAAGTAAGGCTGCCAAGAGGACTTGAAAGCGGGGCAGAATTGCAGGAAACCGATTTCAGGAGGTAGACTGGAATTGCATTGAAAGCATAGGAAAAGAGGCAGAACGTCCACAATGATGCACTTGGCCAAAAAGGGCGTATGCGTTTTTTCCTGAATATATTCAGGAAAAAACGCATACGCCCTTTTTGGCCAACCAAGCAAGCTTGCAAAGGAAATCTGCACTACAATGAAGTCTCACTTCCCCCCGGTCAAAAGGGCCATCTGAAAAAAGTGTAAAATCCAGAAAGGCAGGACAGGCCATGGAGAACTGGGAGCCTTGTTATGCTGATGGGCGGGATGTAAATTGCCAACAGCCACTCGGGAGAAGTGTATGGTGTTTCCTGAAACATCTAAAAAAAAAGCAACAGAGCCTAGGGCACTTCCACTTATGGTCCTATAGCTTAGGGAAATGAAAATCAAAAAGACACAGCCACCCCAAGTTTGGGACGGCTCTGTTTACAAGACCCTCGTTTACGGTACAAGTTCAATATCGCAGAAAGTGAAAAATGGATGAAGAAGTTGTGGTACTTACGTACAATGCAATATCACTCAGCAATGACATCTATGTCATCAGGCCCGTAGCAGCATAATGAGTGAATTCAGGTATGATGATTCTAACTGAAAGAAGTCACACAGAAAAAGAAACATCATAAGATATCACTAATACACGGAATGTAAACTTGGCTACACAGGAACTGGATTACAAAACAGAACAGGGTCTCAAATTTAGAAAACCAACTTATGCTTGCTTAAGGGGAAAGGTGAGTTGGGGTGCTGCATAAAACCAGAGATTGAAATGAGCACAGATAAAGTTCCTTAAGCCAAATATGGAATAGACAAGAGCTACTCCTTGCTCAACGAAATGGACTCAACACCCCATATTAAACGCCTAAGAATGTACCTGACTAGTAAGTATCTTAAAACCTATGGATTGCTATGTCTCCGAAAGAGAATCAAGCGTGTGTACAGGGGCATAAACGCAGCAGTGATAGGATTGGAGAGGTTCGGTGAGCAAATGAAGACCCTTTGAAGTCATATTGCATGGTACCCATTCCACGGGTCTCAACTCTCCAGGTTTAAGGGATTCTTCCTTCAGCTAAAACATGCATGTGGAACCCAGAGTATGATCAACCGTGTGATCGGGAGACGTGTTCAAATATGTCTCCGTTCTCGTCCCCTGGTACTCGGGTGCAACATTCCAGACGCTTTACTAACACTCTCCCGACTTGGAGAGTCAGTGTCTTTAACCTCCTGTTTGGCCCAGTTTGCAATTTCTGCGGAAGATGAACAGGAATAGGGAGAACCAATGAGAGACTAGCTGGAGGTGTCTGGACGGGCAAATTTAACTCTCATTTCCCACCAGGAAGAGGAATTAACCAAAGGCTCAGCGTGCCGTGCCGGAACCACATTAGGGCCTGAAGCAATCCTGCGGTGTTGCGGCCAGCTCACAAGAAAGCGAGTTGAAGAAAGGAGCTCAGGGGCACTGTAATTCACAAACCTGCAGAGTTATAAATGACAGCTATCGTCCAAAAATATACTGAAGTAAGGCTGCCAAGAGGACTTGAAAGCGGGGCAGAATTGCAGGAAACCGATTTCAGGAGGTAGACTGGAATTGCATTGAAAGCATAGGAAAAGAGGCAGAACGTCCACAATGATGCACTTGGCCAAAAAGGGCGTATGCGTTTTTTCCTGAATATATTCAGGAAAAAACGCATACGCCCTTTTTGGACAACCAAGCAAGCTTGTAAAGGAAATCTGCAGTACAATGAAGTCTCACTTCCCCCCGGTCAAAAGGGCCATCTGAAAAAAGTGTAAAATCCAGAAAGGCAGGACAGGCCATGGAGAACTGGGAGCCTTGTTATGCTGATGTGTGGGATGTAAATTGCCAACAGCCACTCGGGAGAAGTGTATCGCGTTTCCTGAAACATCTAAAAAACAAAGCAACAGAGCCTAGGGCACTTCCACTTATGGTCCTATAGTTTAGGGAAATGAAAATCAAAAAGACACAGCCACCCCAAGTTTGGGACGGCTCTGTTTACAAGACCCTCGTTTACGGTACAAGTTCAATATCGCAGAAAGTGAAAAATGGATGAAGAAGTTGTGGTACTTACGTACAATGCAATATCACTCAGCAATGACATCTATGTCATCAGGCCCGTAGCAGCATAATGAGTGGATTCAGGTATGATGATTCTAACTGAAAGAAGTCACACAGAAAAAGAAACATCATAAGATATCACTAATACACGGAATGTAAACTTGGCTACACAGGAACTGGATTACAAAACAGAACAGGGTCTCAAATTTAGAAAACCAACTTATGCTTGCTTAAGGGGAAAGGTGAGTTGGGGTGCTGCATAAAACCAGAGATTGAAATGAGCACAGATAAAGTTCCTTAAGCCAAATATGGAATAGACAAGAGCTACTCCTTGCTCAACGAAATGGACTCAACACCCCATATTAAACGCCTAAGAATGTACCTGACTAGTAAGTATCTTAAAACCTATGGATTGCTATGTCTCCGAAAGAGAATCAAGCGTGTGTACAGGGACATAAACGCAGCAGTGATAGGATTGGAGAGGTTCGGTGAGCAAATGAAGACCCTTTGAAGTCATATTGCATGGTACCCATTCCACGGGTCTCAACTCTCCAGGTTTAAGGGATTCTTACTTCAGCTAAAACATGCATGTGGAACCCAGAGTATGATCAACCATGTGATCGGGAGACGTGTTCCAATATGTCTCCGTTCTCGTCCCCTGGTACTCGGGTGCAACATTCCAGACGCTTTACTAACACTCTCCCGACGTGGAGAGTCAGTGCCTTTAACCTCCTGTTTGGCCCAGTTTGCAATTTCTGCGGAACATGAACAGGAATAGGGAGAACCAATGAGAGACTAGCTGGAGGTGTCTGGACGGGCAAATTTAACTCTCATTTCCCACCAGGAAGAGGAATTAACCAAAGGCTCAGCGTGCCGTGCCGGAACAACATTAGGGCCTGAAGCAATCCTGCGGTGTTGCGGCCAGCTCACAAGAAAGCGAGTTGAAGAAAGGAGCTCAGGGGCACTGTAATTCACAAACCTGCAGAGTTATAAATGACAGCTATCGTCCAAAAATATACTGAAGTAAGGCTGCCAAGAGGACTTGAAAGCGGGGCAGAATTGCAGGAAACCGATTTCAGGAGGTAGACTGGAATTGCATGTAAAGCATAGGAAAAGAGGCAGAATGTCCACAATGATGCACTTGGCCAAAAAGGGCGTATGCGTTTTTTCCTGAATATATTCAGGAAAAAACGCATACGCCCTTTTTGGACAACCAAGCAAGCTTGTAAAGGAAATCTGCAGTACAATGAAGTCTCACTTCCCCCCGGTCAAAAGGGCCATCTGAAAAAAGTGTAAAATCCAGAAAGGCAGGACAGGCCATGGAGAACTGGGAGCCTTGTTATGCTGATGTGTGGGATGTAAATTGCCAACAGCCACTCGGGAGAAGTGTATCGCTTTTCCTGAAACATCTAAAAAAAAAGCAACAGAGCCTAGGGCACTTCCACTTATGGTCCTATAGCTTAGGGAAATGAAAATCAAAAAGACACAGCCACCCCAAGTTTGGGACGGCTCTGTTTACAAGACCCTCGTTTACGGTACAAGTTCAATATCGCAGAAAGTGAAAAATGGATGAAGAAGTTGTGGTACTTACGTACAATGCAATATCACTCAGCAATGACATCTATGTCATCAGGCCCGTAGCAGCATAATGAGTGGATTCAGGTATGATGATTCTAACTGAAAGAAGTCACACAGAAAAAGAAACATCATAAGATATCACTAATACACGGAATGTAAACTTGGCTACACAGGAACTGGATTACAAAACAGAACAGGGTCTCAAATTTAGAAAACCAACTTATGCTTGCTTAAGGGGAAAGGTGAGTTGGGGTGCTGCATAAAACCAGAGATTGAAATGAGCACAGATAAAGTTCCTTAAGCCAAATATGGAATAGACAAGAGCTACTCCTTGCTCAACGAAATGGACTCAACACCCCATATTAAACGCCTAAGAATGTACCTGACTAGTAAGTATCTTAAAACCTATGGATTGCTATGTCTCCGAAAGAGAATCAAGCGTGTGTACAGGGGCATAAACGCAGCAGTGATAGGATTGGAGAGGTTCGGTGAGCAAATGAAGACCCTTTGAAGTCATATTGCATGGTACCCATTCCACGGGTCTCAACTCTCCAGGTTTAAGGGATTCTTCCTTCAGCTAAAACATGCATGTGGAACCCAGAGTATGATCAACCGTGTGATCGGGAGACGTGTTCAAATATGTCTCCGTTCTCGTCCCCTGGTACTCGGGTGCAACATTCCAGACGCTTTACTAACACTCTCCCGACTTGGAGAGTCAGTGCCTTTAACCTCCTGTTTGGCCCAGTTTGCAATTTCTGCGGAAGATGAACAGGAATAGGGAGAACCAATGAGAGACTAGCTGGAGGTGTCTGGACGGGCAAATTTAACTCTCATTTCCCACCAGGAAGAGGAATTAACCAAAGGCTCAGCGTGCCGTGCCGGAACCACATTAGGGCCTGAAGCAATCCTGCGGTGTTGCAGCCAGCTCACAAGAAAGCGAGTTGAAGAAAGGAGCTCAGGGGCACTGTAATTCACAAACCTGCAGAGTTATAAATGACAGCTATCGTCCAAAAATATACTGAAGTAAGGCTGCCAAGAGGACTTGAAAGCGGGGCAGAATTGCAGGAAACCGATTTCAGGAGGTAGACTGGAATTGCATTGAAAGCATAGGAAAAGAGGCAGAACGTCCACAATGATGCACTTGGCCAAAAAGGGCGTATGCGTTTTTTCCTGAATATATTCAGGAAAAAACGCATACGCCCTTTTTGGCCAACCAAGCAAGCTTGCAAAGGAAATCTGCACTACAATGAAGTCTCACTTCCCCCCGGTCAAAAGGGCCATCTGAAAAAAGTGTAAAATCCAGAAAGGCAGGACAGGCCATGGAGAACTGGGAGCCTTGTTATGCTGATGGGCGGGATGTAAATTGCCAACAGCCACTCGGGAGAAGTGTATGGTGTTTCCTGAAACATCTAAAAAAAAAGCAACAGAGCCTAGGGCACTTCCACTTATGGTCCTATAGCTTAGGGAAATGAAAATCAAAAAGACACAGCCACCCCAAGTTTGGGACGGCTCTGTTTACAAGACCCTCGTTTACGGTACAAGTTCAATATCGCAGAAAGTGAAAAATGGATGAAGAAGTTGTGGTACTTACGTACAATGCAATATCACTCAGCAATGACATCTATGTCATCAGGCCCGTAGCAGCATAATGAGTGAATTCAGGTATGATGATTCTAACTGAAAGAAGTCACACAGAAAAAGAAACATCATAAGATATCACTAATACACGGAATGTAAACTTGGCTACACAGGAACTGGATTACAAAACAGAACAGGGTCTCAAATTTAGAAAACCAACTTATGCTTGCTTAAGGGGAAAGGTGAGTTGGGGTGCTGCATAAAACCAGAGATTGAAATGAGCACAGATAAAGTTCCTTAAGCCAAATATGGAATAGACAAGAGCTACTCCTTGCTCAACGAAATGGACTCAACACCCCATATTAAACGCCTAAGAATGTACCTGACTAGTAAGTATCTTAAAACCTATGGATTGCTATGTCTCCGAAAGAGAATCAAGCGTGTGTACAGGGGCATAAACGCAGCAGTGATAGGATTGGAGAGGTTCGGTGAGCAAATGAAGACCCTTTGAAGTCATATTGCATGGTACCCATTCCACGGGTCTCAACTCTCCAGGTTTAAGGGATTCTTCCTTCAGCTAAAACATGCATGTGGAACCCAGAGTATGATCAACCGTGTGATCGGGAGACGTGTTCAAATATGTCTCCGTTCTCGTCCCCTGGTACTCGGGTGCAACATTCCAGACGCTTTACTAACACTCTCCCGACTTGGAGAGTCAGTGTCTTTAACCTCCTGTTTGGCCCAGTTTGCAATTTCTGCGGAAGATGAACAGGAATAGGGAGAACCAATGAGAGACTAGCTGGAGGTGTCTGGACGGGCAAATTTAACTCTCATTTCCCACCAGGAAGAGGAATTAACCAAAGGCTCAGCGTGCCGTGCCGGAACCACATTAGGGCCTGAAGCAATCCTGCGGTGTTGCGGCCAGCTCACAAGAAAGCGAGTTGAAGAAAGGAGCTCAGGGGCACTGTAATTCACAAACCTGCAGAGTTATAAATGACAGCTATCGTCCAAAAATATACTGAAGTAAGGCTGCCAAGAGGACTTGAAAGCGGGGCAGAATTGCAGGAAACCGATTTCAGGAGGTAGACTGGAATTGCATTGAAAGCATAGGAAAAGAGGCAGAACGTCCACAATGATGCACTTGGCCAAAAAGGGCGTATGCGTTTTTTCCTGAATATATTCAGGAAAAAACGCATACGCCCTTTTTGGACAACCAAGCAAGCTTGTAAAGGAAATCTGCAGTACAATGAAGTCTCACTTCCCCCCGGTCAAAAGGGCCATCTGAAAAAAGTGTAAAATCCAGAAAGGCAGGACAGGCCATGGAGAACTGGGAGCCTTGTTATGCTGATGTGTGGGATGTAAATTGCCAACAGCCACTCGGGAGAAGTGTATCGCGTTTCCTGAAACATCTAAAAAACAAAGCAACAGAGCCTAGGGCACTTCCACTTATGGTCCTATAGTTTAGGGAAATGAAAATCAAAAAGACACAGCCACCCCAAGTTTGGGACGGCTCTGTTTACAAGACCCTCGTTTACGGTACAAGTTCAATATCGCAGAAAGTGAAAAATGGATGAAGAAGTTGTGGTACTTACGTACAATGCAATATCACTCAGCAATGACATCTATGTCATCAGGCCCGTAGCAGCATAATGAGTGGATTCAGGTATGATGATTCTAACTGAAAGAAGTCACACAGAAAAAGAAACATCATAAGATATCACTAATACACGGAATGTAAACTTGGCTACACAGGAACTGGATTACAAAACAGAACAGGGTCTCAAATTTAGAAAACCAACTTATGCTTGCTTAAGGGGAAAGGTGAGTTGGGGTGCTGCATAAAACCAGAGATTGAAATGAGCACAGATAAAGTTCCTTAAGCCAAATATGGAATAGACAAGAGCTACTCCTTGCTCAACGAAATGGACTCAACACCCCATATTAAACGCCTAAGAATGTACCTGACTACTAAGTATCTTAAAACCTATGGATTGCTATGTCTCCGAAAGAGAATCAAGCGTGTGCACAGGGGCATAAACGCAGCAGTGATAGGATTGGAGAGGTTCGGTGAGCAAATGAAGACCCTTTGAAGTCATATTGCATGGTACCCATTCCACGGGTCTCAACTCTCCAGGTTTAAGGGATTCTTCCTTCAGCTAAAACATGCATGTGGAACCCAGAGTATGATCAACCGTGTGATCGGGAGACGTCTTCAAATATGTCTCCGTTCTCGTCCCCTGGTACTCGGGTGCAACATTCCAGACGCTTTACTAACACTCTCCCGACTTGGAGAGTCAGTGCCTTTAACCTCCTGTTTGGCCCAGTTTGCAATTTCTGCGGAAGATGAACAGGAATAGGGAGAACCAATGAGAGACTAGCTGGAGGTGTCTGGACGGGCAAATTTAACTCTCATTTCCCACCAGGAAGAGGAATTAACCAAAGGCTCAGCGTGCCGTGCCGGAACCAGATTAGGGCCTGAAGCAATCCTGCGGTGTTGCGGCCAGCTCACAAGAAAGCGAGTTGAAGAAAGGAGCTCAGGGGCACTGTAATTCACAAACCTGCAGAGTTATAAGTGACAGCTATCGTCCAAAAATATACTGAAGTAAGGCTGCCAAGAGGACTTGAAAGCGGGGCAGAATTGCAGGAAACCGATTTCAGGAGGTAGACTGGAATTGCATTGAAAGCATAGGAAAAGAGGCAGAACGTCCACAATGATGCACTTGGCCAAAAAGGGCGTATGCGTTTTTTCCTGAATATATTCAGGAAAAAACGCATACGCCCTTTTTGGCCAACCAAGCAAGCTTGCAAAGGAAATCTGCACTACAATGAAGTCTCACTTCCCCCCGGTCAAAAGGGCCATCTGAAAAAAGTGTAAAATCCAGAAAGGCAGGACAGGCCATGGAGAACTGGGAGCCTTGTTATGCTGATGGGCGGGATGTAAATTGCCAACAGCCACTCGGGAGAAGTGTATGGTGTTTCCTGAAACATCTAAAAAACAAAGCAACAGAGCCTAGGGCACTTCCACTTATGGTCCAATAGCTTAGGGAAATGAAAATCAAAAAGACACAGCCACCCCAAAGTTTGGGACGGCTCTGTTTACAAGAACCTCGTTTACGGTACAAGTTCAATATCGCAGAAAGTGAAAAATGGATGAAGAAGTTGTGGTACTTACGTACAATGCAATATCACTCAGCAATGACATCTATGTCATCAGGCCCGTAGCAGCATAATGAGTGGATTCAGGTATGATGATTCTAACTGAAAGAAGTCACACAGAAAAAGAAACATCATAAGATATCACTAATACACGGAATGTAAACTTGGCTACACAGGAACTGGATTACAAAACAGAACAGGGTCTCAAATTTAGAAAACCAACTTATGCTTGCTTAAGGGGAAAGGTGAGTTGGGGTGCTGCATAAAACCAGAGATTGAAATGAGCACAGATAAAGTTCCTTAAGCCAAATATGGAATAGACAAGAGCTACTCCTTGCTCAACGAAATGGACTCAACACCCCATATTAAACGCCTAAGAATGTACCTGACTAGTAAGTATCTTAAAACCTATGGATTGCTATGTCTCCGAAAGAGAATCAAGCGTGTGTACAGGGACATAAACGCAGCAGTGATAGGATTGGAGAGGTTCGGTGAGCAAATGAAGACCCTTTGAAGTCATATTGCATGGTACCCATTCCACGGGTCTCAACTCTCCAGGTTTAAGGGATTCTTACTTCAGCTAAAACATGCATGTGGAACCCAGAGTATGATCAACCGTGTGATCGGGAGACGTGTTCCAATATGTCTCCGTTCTCGTCCCCTGGTACTCGGGTGCAACATTCCAGACGCTTTACTAACACTCTCCCGACGTGGAGAGTCAGTGCCTTTAACCTCCTGTTTGGCCCAGTTTGCAATTTCTGCGGAACATGAACAGGAATAGGGAGAACCAATGAGAGACTAGCTGGAGGTGTCTGGACGGGCAAATTTAACTCTCATTTCCCACCAGGAAGAGGAATTAACCAAAGGCTCAGCGTGCCGTGCCGGAACAACATTAGGGCCTGAAGCAATCCTGCGGTGTTGCGGCCAGCTCACAAGAAAGCGAGTTGAAGAAAGGAGCTCAGGGGCACTGTAATTCACAAACCTGCAGAGTTATAAATGACAGCTATCGTCCAAAAATATACTGAAGTAAGGCTGCCAAGAGGACTTGAAAGCGGGGCAGAATTGCAGGAAACCGATTTCAGGAGGTAGACTGGAATTGCATGTAAAGCATAGGAAAAGAGGCAGAATGTCCACAATGATGCACTTGGCCAAAAAGGGCGTATGCGTTTTTTCCTGAATATATTCAGGAAAAAACGCATACGCCCTTTTTGGACAACCAAGCAAGCTTGTAAAGGAAATCTGCAGTACAATGAAGTCTCACTTCCCCCCGGTCAAAAGGGCCATCTGAAAAAAGTGTAAAATCCAGAAAGGCAGGACAGGCCATGGAGAACTGGGAGCCTTGTTATGCTGATGTGTGGGATGTAAATTGCCAACAGCCACTCGGGAGAAGTGTATCGCGTTTCCTGAAACATCTAAAAAAAAAGCAACAGAGCCTAGGGCACTTCCACTTATGGTCCTATAGCTTAGGGAAATGAAAATCAAAAAGACACAGCCACCCCAAGTTTGGGACGGCTCTGTTTACAAGACCCTCGTTTACGGTACAAGTTCAATATCGCAGAAAGTGAAAAATGGATGAAGAAGTTGTGGTACTTACGTACAATGCAATATCACTCAGCAATGACATCTATGTCATCAGGCCCGTAGCAGCATAATGAGTGAATTCAGGTATGATGATTCTAACTGAAAGAAGTCACACAGAAAAAGAAACATCATAAGATATCACTAATACACGGAATGTAAACTTGGCTACACAGGAACTGGATTACAAAACAGAACAGGGTCTCAAATTTAGAAAACCAACTTATGCTTGCTTAAGGGGAAAGGTGAGTTGGGGTGCTGCATAAAACCAGAGATTGAAATGAGCACAGATAAAGTTCCTTAAGCCAAATATGGAATAGACAAGAGCTACTCCTTGCTCAACGAAATGGACTCAACACCCCATATTAAACGCCTAAGAATGTACCTGACTAGTAAGTATCTTAAAACCTATGGATTGCTATGTCTCCGAAAGAGAATCAAGCGTGTGTACAGGGGCATAAACGCAGCAGTGATAGGATTGGAGAGGTTCGGTGAGCAAATGAAGACCCTTTGAAGTCATATTGCATGGTACCCATTCCACGGGTCTCAACTCTCCAGGTTTAAGGGATTCTTCCTTCAGCTAAAACATGCATGTGGAACCCAGAGTATGATCAACCGTGTGATCGGGAGACGTGTTCAAATATGTCTCCGTTCTCGTCCCCTGGTACTCGGGTGCAACATTCCAGACGCTTTACTAACACTCTCCCGACTTGGAGAGTCAGTGCCTTTAACCTCCTGTTTGGCCCAGTTTGCAATTTCTGCGGAAGATGAACAGGAATAGGGAGAACCAATGAGAGACTAGCTGGAGGTGTCTGGACGGGCAAATTTAACTCTCATTTCCCACCAGGAAGAGGAATTAACCAAAGGCTCAGCGTGCCGTGCCGGAACCACATTAGGGCCTGAAGCAATCCTGCGGTGTTGCGGCCAGCTCACAAGAAAGCGAGTTGAAGAAAGGAGCTCAGGGGCACTGTAATTCACAGACCTGCAGAGTTATAAATGACAGCTATCGTCCAAAAATATACTGAAGTAAGGCTGCCAAGAGGACTTGAAAGCGGGGCAGAATTGCAGGAAACCGATTTCAGGAGGTAGACTGGAATTGCATTGAAAGCATAGGAAAAGAGGCAGAACGTCCACAATGATGCACTTGGCCAAAAAGGGCGTATGCGTTTTTTCCTGAATATATTCAGGAAAAAACGCATACGCCCTTTTTGGACAACCAAGCAAGCTTGTAAAGGAAATCTGCAGTACAATGAAGTCTCACTTCCCCCCGGTCAAAAGGGCCATCTGAAAAAAGTGTAAAATACAGAAAGGCAGGACAGGCCATGGAGAACTGGGAGCCTTGTTATGCTGATGTGTGGGATGTAAATTGCCAACAGCCACTCGGGAGAAGTGTATCGCGTTTCCTGAAACATCTAAAAAACAAAGCAACAGAGCCTAGGGCACTTCCACTTATGGTCCTATAGCTTAGGGAAATGAAAATCAAAAAGACACAGCCACCCCAAGTTTGGGACGGCTCTGTTTACAAGACCCTCGTTTACGGTACAAGTTCAATATCGCAGAAAGTGAAAAATGGATGAAGAAGTTGTGGTACTTACGTACAATGCAATATCACTCAGCAATGACATCTATGTCATCAGGCCCGTAGCAGCATAATGAGTGGATTCAGGTATGATGATTCTAACTGAAAGAAGTCACACAGAAAAAGAAACATCATAAGATATCACTAATACACGGAATGTAAACTTGGCTACACAGGAACTGGATTACAAAACAGAACAGGGTCTCAAATTTAGAAAACCAACTTATGCTTGCTTAAGGGGAAAGGTGAGTTGGGGTGCTGCATAAAACCAGAGATTGAAATGAGCACAGATAAAGTTCCTTAAGCCAAATATGGAATAGACAAGAGCTACTCCTTGCTCAACGAAATGGACTCAACACCCCATATTAAACGCCTAAGAATGTACCTGACTAGTAAGTATCTTAAAACCTATGGATTGCTATGTCTCCGAAAGAGAATCAAGCGTGTGTACAGGGACATAAACGCAGCAGTGATAGGATTGGAGAGGTTCGGTGAGCAAATGAAGACCCTTTGAAGTCATATTGCATGGTACCCATTCCACGGGTCTCAACTCTCCAGGTTTAAGGGATTCTTACTTCAGCTAAAACATGCATGTGGAACCCAGAGTATGATCAACCGTGTGATCGGGAGACGTGTTCAAATATGTCTCCGTTCTCGTCCCCTGGTACTCGGGTGCAACATTCCAGACGCTTTACTAACACTCTCCCGACGTGGAGAGTCAGTGCCTTTAACCTCCCGTTTGGCCCAGTTTGCAATTTCTGCGGAACATGAACAGGAATAGGGAGAACCAATGAGAGACTAGCTGGAGGTGTCTGGACGGGCAAATTTAACTCTCATTTCCCACCAGGAAGAGGAATTAACCAAAGGCTCAGCGTGCCGTGCCGGAACAACATTAGGGCCTGAAGCAATCCTGCGGTGTTGCGGCCAGCTCACAAGAAAGCGAGTTGAAGAAAGGAGCTCAGGGGCACTGTAATTCACAAACCTGCAGAGTTATAAATGACAGCTATCGTCCAAAAATATACTGAAGTAAGGCTGCCAAGAGGACTTGAAAGCGGGGCAGAATTGCAGGAAACCGATTTCAGGAGGTAGACTGGAATTGCATGTAAAGCATAGGAAAAGAGGCAGAATGTCCACAATGATGCACTTGGCCAAAAAGGGCGTATGCGTTTTTTCCTGAATATATTCAGAAAAAAACGCATACGCCCTTTTTGGCCAACCAAGCAAGCTTGCAAAGGAAATCTGCACTACAATGAAGTCTCACTTCCCCCCGGTCAAAAGGGCCATCTGAAAAAAGTGTAAAATCCAGAAAGGCAGGACAGGCCATGGAGAACTGGGAGCCTTGTTATGCTGATGGGCGGGATGTAAATTGCCAACAGCCACTCGGGAGAAGTGTATGGTGTTTCCTGAAACATCTAAAAAAAAAGCAACAGAGCCTAGGGCACTTCCACTTATGGTCCTATAGCTTAGGGAAATGAAAATCAAAAAGACACAGCCACCCCAAGTTTGGGACGGCTCTGTTTACAAGACCCTCGTTTACGGTACAAGTTCAATATCGCAGAAAGTGAAAAATGGATGAAGAAGTTGTGGTACTTACGTACAATGCAATATCACTCAGCAATGACATCTATGTCATCAGGCCCGTAGCAGCATAATGAGTGAATTCAGGTATGATGATTCTAACTGAAAGAAGTCACACAGAAAAAGAAACATCATAAGATATCACTAATACACGGAATGTAAACTTGGCTACACAGGAACTGGATTACAAAACAGAACAGGGTCTCAAATTTAGAAAACCAACTTATGCTTGCTTAAGGGGAAAGGTGAGTTGGGGTGCTGCATAAAACCAGAGATTGAAATGAGCACAGATAAAGTTCCTTAAGCCAAATATGGAATAGACAAGAGCTACTCCTTGCTCAACGAAATGGACTCAACACCCCATATTAAACGCCTAAGAATGTACCTGACTAGTAAGTATCTTAAAACCTATGGATTGCTATGTCTCCGAAAGAGAATCAAGCGTGTGTACAGGGGCATAAACGCAGCAGTGATAGGATTGGAGAGGTTCGGTGAGCAAATGAAGACCCTTTGAAGTCATATTGCATGGTACCCATTCCACGGGTCTCAACTCTCCAGGTTTAAGGGATTCTTCCTTCAGCTAAAACATGCATGTGGAACCCAGAGTATGATCAACCGTGTGATCGGGAGACGTGTTCAAATATGTCTCCGTTCTCGTCCCCTGGTACTCGGGTGCAACATTCCAGACGCTTTACTAACACTCTCCCGACTTGGAGAGTCAGTGCCTTTAACCTCCTGTTTGGCCCAGTTTGCAATTTCTGCGGAAGATGAACAGGAATAGGGAGAACCAATGAGAGACTAGCTGGAGGTGTCTGGACGGGCAAATTTAACTCTCATTTCCCACCAGGAAGAGGAATTAACCAAAGGCTCAGCGTGCCGTGCCGGAACCACATTAGGGCCTGAAGCAATCCTGCGGTGTTGCGGCCAGCTCACAAGAAAGCGAGTTGAAGAAAGGAGCTCAGGGGCACTGTAATTCACAGACCTGCAGAGTTATAAATGACAGCTATCGTCCAAAAATATACTGAAGTAAGGCTGCCAAGAGGACTTGAAAGCGGGGCAGAATTGCAGGAAACCGATTTCAGGAGGTAGACTGGAATTGCATGTAAAGCATAGGAAAAGAGGCAGAATGTCCACAATGATGCACTTGGCCAAAAAGGGCGTATGCGTTTTTTCCTGAATATATTCAGGAAAAAACGCATACGCCCTTTTTGGACAACCAAGCAAGCTTCTAAAGGAAATCTGCAGTACAATGAAGTCTCACTTCCCCCCGGTCAAAAGGGCCATCTGAAAAAAGTGTAAAATCCAGAAAGGCAGGACAGGCCATGGAGAACTGGGAGCCTTGTTATGCTGATGTGTGGGATGTAAATTGCCAACAGCCACTCGGGAGAAGTGTATCGCGTTTCCTGAAACATCTAAAAAACAAAGCAACAGAGCCTAGGGCACTTCCACTTATGGTCCTATAGCTTAGGGAAATGAAAATCAAAAAGACACAGCCACCCCAAGTTTGGGACGGCTCTGTTTACAAGACCCTCGTTTACGGTATAAGTTCAATATCGCAGAAAGTGAAAAATGGATGAAGAAGTTGTGGTACTTACGTACAATGCAATATCACTCAGCAATGACATCTATGTCATCAGGCCCGTAGCAGCATAATGAGTGAATTCAGGTATGATGATTCTAACTGAAAGAAGTCACACAGAAAAAGAAACATCATAAGATATCACTAATACACGGAATGTAAACTTGGCTACACAGGAACTGGATTACAAAACAGAACAGGGTCTCAAATTTAGAAAACCAACTTATGCTTGCTTAAGGGGAAAGGTGAGTTGGGGTGCTGCATAAAACCAGAGATTGAAATGAGCACAGATAAAGTTCCTTAAGCCAAATATGGAATAGACAAGAGCTACTCCTTGCTCAACGAAATGGACTCAACACCCCATATTAAACGCCTAAGAATGTACCTGACTAGTAAGTATCTTAAAACCTATGGATTGCTATGTCTCCGAAAGAGAATCAAGCGTGTGTACAGGGGCATAAACGCAACAGTGATAGGATTGGAGAGGTTCGGTGAGCAAATGAAGACCCTTTGAAGTCATATTGCATGGTACCCATTCCACGGGTCTCAACTCTCCAGGTTTAAGGGATTCTTCCTTCAGCTAAAACATGCATGTGGAACCCAGAGTATGATCAACCGTGTGATCGGGAGACGTGTTCAAATATGTCTCCGTTCTCGTCCCCTGGTACTCGGGTGCAACATTCCAGACGCTTTACTAACACTCTCCCGACTTGGAGAGTCAGTGCCTTTAACCTCCTGTTTGGCCCAGTTTGCAATTTCTGCGGAAGATGAACAGGAATAGGGAGAACCAATGAGAGACTAGCTGGAGGTGTCTGGACGGGCAAATTTAACTCTCATTTCCCACCAGGAAGAGGAATTAACCAAAGGCTCAGCGTGCCGTGCCGGAACCACATTAGGGCCTGAAGCAATCCTGCGGTGTTGCGGCCAGCTCACAAGAAAGCGAGTTGAAGAAAGGAGCTCAGGGGCACTGTAATTCACAGACCTGCAGAGTTATAAATGACAGCTATCGTCCAAAAATATACTGAAGTAAGGCTGCCAAGAGGACTTGAAAGCGGGGCAGAATTGCAGGAAACCGATTTCAGGAGGTAGACTGGAATTGCATTGAAAGCATAGGAAAAGAGGCAGAACGTCCACAATGATGCACTTGGCCAAAAAGGGCGTATGCGTTTTTTCCTGAATATATTCAGGAAAAAACGCATACGACCTTTTTGGACAACCAAGCAAGCTTGTAAAGGAAATCTGCAGTACAATGAAGTCTCACTTCCCCCCGGTCAAAAGGGCCATCTGAAAAAAGTGTAAAATCCAGAAAGGCAGGACAGGCCATGGAGAACTGGGAGCCTTGTTATGCTGATGTGTGGGATGTAAATTGCCAACAGCCACTCGGGAGAAGTGTATCGCGTTTCCTGAAACATCTAAAAAACAAAGCAACAGAGCCTAGGGCACTTCCACTTATGGTCCTATAGCTTAGGGAAATGAAAATCAAAAAGACACAGCCACCCCAAGTTTGGGACGGCTCTGTTTACAAGACCCTCGTTTACGGTACAAGTTCAATATCGCAGAAAGTGAAAAATGGATGAAGAAGTTGTGGTACTTACGTACAATGCAATATCACTCAGCAATGACATCTATGTCATCAGGCCCGTAGCAGCATAATGAGTGGATTCAGGTATGATGATTCTAACTGAAAGAAGTCACACAGAAAAAGAAACATCATAAGATATCACTAATACACGGAATGTAAACTTGGCTACACAGGAACTGGATTACAAAACAGAACAGGGTCTCAAATTTAGAAAACCAACTTATGCTTGCTTAAGGGGAAAGGTGAGTTGGGGTGCTGCATAAAACCAGAGATTGAAATGAGCACAGATAAAGTTCCTTAAGCCAAATATGGAATAGACAAGAGCTACTCCTTGCTCAACGAAATGGACTCAACACCCCATATTAAACGCCTAAGAATGTACCTGACTAGTAAGTATCTTAAAACCTATGGATTGCTATGTCTCCGAAAGAGAATCAAGCGTGTGTACAGGGGCATAAACACAGCAGTGATAGGATTGGAGAGGTTCGGTGAGCAAATGAAGACCCTTTGAAGTCATATTGCATGGTACCCATTCCACGGGTCTCAACTCTCCAGGTTTAAGGGATTCTTCCTTCAGCTAAAACATGCATGTGGAACCCAGAGTATGATCAACCGTGTGATCGGGAGACGTGTTCAAATATGTCTCCGTTCTCGTCCCCTGGTACTCGGGTGCAACATTCCAGACGCTTTACTAACACTCTCCCGACTTGGAGAGTCAGTGCCTTTAACCTCCTGTTTGGCCCAGTTTGCAATTTCTGCGGAAGATGAACAGGAATAGGGAGAACCAATGAGAGACTAGCTGGAGGTGTCTGGACGGGCAAATTTAACTCTCATTTCCCACCAGGAAGAGGAATTAACCAAAGGCTCAGCGTGCCGTGCCGGAACCACATTAGGGCCTGAAGCAATCCTGCGGTGTTGCGGCCAGCTCACAAGAAAGCGAGTTGAAGAAAGGAGCTCAGGGGCACTGTAATTCACAGACCTGCAGAGTTATAAATGACAGCTATCGTCCAAAAATATACTGAAGTAAGGCTGCCAAGAGGACTTGAAAGCGGGGCAGAATTGCAGGAAACCGATTTCAGGAGGTAGACTGGAATTGCATTGAAAGCATAGGAAAAGAGGCAGAACGTCCACAATGATGCACTTGGCCAAAAAGGGCGTATGCGTTTTTTCCTGAATATATTCAGGAAAAAACGCATACGCCCTTTTTGGCCAACCAAGCAAGCTTGCAAAGGAAATCTGCACTACAATGAAGTCTCACTTCCCCTCGGTCAAAAGGGCCATCTGAAAAAAGTGTAAAATCCAGAAAGGCAGGACAGGCCATGGAGAACTGGGAGCCTTGTTATGCTGATGGGCGGGATGTAAATTGCCAACAGCCACTCGGGAGAAGTGTATGGTGTTTCCTGAAACATCTAAAAAACAAAGCAACAGAGCCTAGGGCACTTCCACTTATGGTCCTATAGCTTAGGGAAATGAAAATCAAAAAGACACAGCCACCCCAAAGTTTGGGACGGCTCTGTTTACAAGACCCTCGTTTACGGTACAAGTTCAATATCGCAGAAAGTGAAAAATGGATGAAGAAGTTGTGGTACTTACGTACAATGCAATATCACTCAGCAATGACATCTATGTCATCAGGCCCGTAGCAGCATAATGAGTGGATTCAGGTATGATGATTCTAACTGAAAGAAGTCACACAGAAAAAGAAACATCATAAGATATCACTAATACACGGAATGTAAACTTGGCTACACAGGAACTGGATTACAAAACAGAACAGGGTCTCAAATTTAGAAAACCAACTTATGCTTGCTTAAGGGGAAAGGTGAGTTGGGGTGCTGCATAAAAACAGAGATTGAAAGGAGCACAGATAAAGTTCCTTAAGCCAAATATGGAATAGACAAGAGCTACTCCTTGCTCAACGAAATGGACTCAACACACCATATTAAACGCCTAAGAATGTACCTGACTACTAAGTATCTTAAAACCTATGGATTGCTATGTCTCCCGAAGAGAATGAAGCGTGTGTACAGGGGAATAAACACAGCAGTGATAGGATTGGAGAGGTTCAGTGAGCAAATGAAGACCCTTTGAAGTCATATTGCATGGTACCCATTCCACGGGTCTCAACTCTCCAGGTTTAAGGGATTCTTCCTTCAGCTAAAACATGCATGTGGAACCCAGAGTATGATCAACCGTGTGATCGGGAGACGTCTTCAAATATGTCTCCGTTCTCATCCCCTGGTACTCGGGTGCAACATTCCAGACGCTTTACTAACACTCTCCCGACTTGGAGAGTCAGTGCCTTTAACCTCCTGTTTGGCCCAGTTTGCAATTTCTGCGGAAGATGAACAGGAATAGGGAGAACCAATGAGAGACTAGCTGGAGGTGTCTGGACGGGCAAATTTAACTCTCATTTCCCACCAGGAAGAGGAATTAACCAAAGGCTCAGCGTGCCGTGCCAGAACCACATTAGGGCCTGAAGCAATCCTGCGGTGTTGCGGCCAGCTCACAAGAAAGCGAGTTGAAGAAAGGAGCTCAGGGGCACTGTAATTCACAAACCTGCAGAGTTATAAATGACAGCTATCGTCCAAAAATATACTGAAGTAAGGCTGCCAAGAGGACTTGAAAGCAGGGCAGAATTGCAGGAAACCGATTTCAGGAGGTAGACTGGAATTGCATTGAAAGCATAGGAAAAGAGGCAGAACGTCCACAATGATGCACTTGGCCAAAAAGGGCGTATGCGTTTTTTCCTGAATATATTCAGGAAAAAACGCATACGCCCTTTTTGGCCAACCAAGCAAGCTTGCAAAGGAAATCTGCACTACAATGAAGTCTCACTTCCCCCCGGTCAAAAGGGCCATCTGAAAAAAGTGTAAAATCCAGAAAGGCAGGACAGGCCATGGAGAACTGGGAGCCTTGTTATGCTGATGGGCGGGATGTAAATTGCCAACAGCCACTCGGGAGAAGTGTATGGTGTTTCCTGAAACATCTAAAAAACAAAGCAACAGAGCCTAGGGCACTTCCACTTATGGTCCTATAGCTTAGGGAAATGAAAATCAAAAAGACACAGCCACCCCAAAGTTTGGGACGGCTCTGTTTACAAGAACCTCGTTTACGGTACAAGTTCAATATCGCAGAAAGTGAAAAATGGATGAAGAAGTTGTGGTACTTACGTACAATGCAATATCACTCAGCAATGACATCTATGTCATCAGGCCCGTAGCAGCATAATGAGTGGATTCAGGTATGATGATTCTAACTGAAAGAAGTCACACAGAAAAAGAAACATCATAAGATATCACTAATACACGGAATGTAAACTTGGCTACACAGGAACTGGATTACAAAACAGAACAGGGTCTCAAATTTAGAAAACCAACTTATGCTTGCTTAAGGGGAAAGGTGAGTTGGGGTGCTGCATAAAACCAGAGATTGAAATGAGCACAGACAAAGTTCCTTAAGCCAAATATGGAATAGACAAGAGCTACTCCTTGCTCAACGAAATGGACTCAACACCCCATATTAAACGCCTAAGAATGTACCTGACTAGTAAGTATCTTAAAACCTATGGATTGCTATGTCTCCGAAAGAGAATCAAGCGTGTGTACAGGGGCATAAACGCAGCAGTGATAGGATTGGAGAGGTTCGGTGAGCAAATGAAGACCCTTTGAAGTCATATTGCATGGTACCCATTCCACGGGTCTCAACTCTCCAGGTTTAAGGGATTCTTCCTTCAGCTAAAACATGCATGTGGAACCCAGAGTATGATCAACCGTGTGATCGGGAGACGTGTTCAAATATGTCTCCGTTCTCGTCCCCTGGTACTCGGGTGCAACATTCCAGACGCTTTACTAACACTCTCCCGACTTGGGGAGTCAGTGCCTTTAACCTCCTGTTTGGCCCAGTTTGCAATTTCTGCGGAAGATGAACAGGAATAGGGAGAACCAATGAGAGACTAGCTGGAGGTGTCTGGACGGGCAAATTTAACTCTCATTTCCCACCAGGAAGAGGAATTAACCAAAGGCTCAGCGTGCCGTGCCGGAACCACATTAGGGCCTGAAGCAATCCTGCGGTGTTGCGGCCAGCTCACAAGAAAGCGAGTTGAAGAAAGGAGCTCAGGGGCACTGTAATTCACAGACCTGCAGAGTTATAAATGACAGCTATCGTCCAAAAATATACTGAAGTAAGGCTGCCAAGAGGACTTGAAAGCGGGGCAGAATTGCAGGAAACCGATTTCAGGAGGTAGACTGGAATTGCATTGAAAGCATAGGAAAAGAGGCAGAACGTCCACAATGATGCACTTGGCCAAAAAGGGCGTATGCGTTTTTTCCTGAATATATTCAGGAAAAAACGCATACGCCCTTTTTGGCCAACCAAGCAAGCTTGCAAAGTAAATCTGCACTACAATGAAGTCTCACTTCCCCCCGGTCAAAAGGGCCATCTGAAAAAAGTGTAAA
Organism: Globicephala melas; assembly: GCF_963455315.2. Classification (NCBI taxonomy): domain Eukaryota; kingdom Metazoa; phylum Chordata; class Mammalia; order Artiodactyla; family Delphinidae; genus Globicephala; species Globicephala melas. The sequence goes on along the minus strand of NW_027207239.1, from coordinate 889,103 downwards.
ATCCAGAAAGGCAGGACAGGCCATGGAGAACTGGGAGCCTTGTTATGCTGATGGGCGGGATGTAAATTGCCAACAGCCACTTGGGAGAAGTGTATGTGTTTCCTGAAACATCTAAAAAACAAAGCAACAGAGCCTAGGGCACTTCCACTTATGGTCCTATAGCTTAGGGAAATGAAAATCAAAAAGACACAGCCACCCCAAAGTTTGGGACGGCTCTGTTTACAAGACCCTCGTTTACGGTACAAGTTCAATATCGCAGAAAGTGAAAAATGGATGAAGAAGTTGTGGTACTTACGTACAATGCAATATCACTCAGCAATGACATCTATGTCATCAGGCCCGTAGCAGCATAATGAGTGGATTCAGGTATGATGATTCTAACTGAAAGAAGTCACACAGAAAAAGAAACATCATAAGATATCACTAATACACGGAATGTAAACTTGGCTACACAGGAACTGGATTACAAAACAGAACAGGGTCTCAAATTTAGAAAACCAACTTATGCTTGCTTAAGGGGAAAGGTGAGTTGGGGTGCTGCATAAAACCAGAGATTGAAATGAGCACAGATAAAGTTCCTTAAGCCAAATATGGAATAGACAAGAGATACTCCTTGCTCAACGAAATGGACTCAACACCCCATATTAAACGCCTAAGAATGTACCTGACTAGTAATTATCTTAAAACCTATGGATTGCTATGTCTCCGAAAGAGAATCAAGCGTGTGCACAGGGGCATAAACGCAACAGTGATAGGATTGGAGAGGTTCGGTGAGCAAATGAAGACCCTTTGAAGTCATATTGCATGGTACCCATTCCACGGGTCTCAACTCTCCAGGTTTAAGGGATTCTTCCTTCAGGTAAAACATGCATGTGGAACCCAGAGTATGATCAACCGTGTGATCGGGAGACGTGTTCAAATATGTCTCCGTTCTCGTCCCCTGGTACTCGGGTGCAACATTCCAGACACTTTACTAACACTCTCCCGACTTGGAGGGTCAGTGCCTTTAACCTCCTGTTTGGCCCAGTTTGCAATTTCTGCGGAAGATGAACAGGAATAGGGAGAACCAATGAGAGACTAGCTGGAGGTGTCTGGACGGACAAATTTAACTCTCATTTCCCACCAGGAAGAGGAATTAACCAAAGGCTCAGCGTGCCGTGCCGGAACCACATTAGGGCCTGAAGCAATCCTGCGGTGTTGCGGCCAGCTCACAAGAAAGCGAGTTGAAGAAAGGAGCTCAGGGGCACTGTAATTCACAAACCTGCAGAGTTATAAATGACAGCTATCGTCCAAAAATATACTGAAGTAAGGCTGCCAAGAGGACTTGAAAGCGGGGCAGAATTGCAGGAAACCGATTTCAGGAGGTAGACTGGAATTGCATTGAAAGCATAGGAAAAGAGGCAGAACGTCCACAATGATGCACTTGGCCAAAAAGGGCGTATGCGTTTTTTCCTGAATATATTCAGGAAAAAACGCATACGCCCTTTTTGGCCAACCAAGCAAGCTTGCAAAGGAAATCTGCACTACAATGAAGTCTCACTTCCCCCCGGTCAAAAGGGCCATCTGAAAAAAGTGTAAAATCCAGAAAGGCAGGACAGGCCATGGAGAACTGGGAGCCTTGTTATGCTGATGGGCGGGATGTAAATTGCCAACAGCCACTCGGGAGAAGTGTATGGTGTTTCCTGAAACATCTAAAAAACAAAGCAACAGAGCCTAGGGCACTTCCACTTATGGTCCAATAGCTTAGGGAAATGAAAATCAAAAAGACACAGCCACCCCAAAGTTTGGGACGGCTCTGTTTACAAGACCCTCGTTTACGGTACAAGTTCAATATCGCAGAAAGTGAAAAATGGATGAAGAAGTTGTGGTACTTACGTACAATGCAATATCACTCAGCAATGACATCTATGTCATCAGGCCCGTAGCAGCATAATGAGTGGATTCAGGTATGATGATTCTAACTGAAAGAAGTCACACAGAAAAAGAAACATCATAAGATATCACTAATACACGGAATGTAAACTTGGCTACACAGGAACTGGATTACAAAACAGAACAGGGTCTCAAATTTAGAAAACCAACTTATGCTTGCTTAAGGGGAAAGGTGAGTTGGGGTGCTGCATAAAACCAGAGATTGAAATGAGCACAGATAAAGTTCCTTAAGCCAAATATGGAATAGACAAGAGCTACTCCTTGCTCAACGAAATGGACTCAACACCCCATATTAAACGCCTAAGAATGTACCTGACTAGTAAGTATCTTAAAACCTATGGATTGCTATGTCTCCGAAAGAGAATCAAGCGTGTGTACAGGGACATAAACGCAGCAGTGATAGGATTGGAGAGGTTCGGTGAGCAAATGAAGACCCTTTGAAGTCATATTGCATGGTACCCATTCCACGGGTCTCAACTCTCCAGGTTTAAGGGATTCTTCCTTCAGCTAAAACATGCATGTGGAACCCAGAGTATGATCAACCGTGTGATCGGGAGACGTGTTCAAATATGTCTCCGTTCTCGTCCCCTGGTACTCGGGTGCAACATTCCAGACGCTTTACTAACACTCTCCCGACGTGGAGAGTCAGTGCCTTTAACCTCCTGTTTGGCCCAGTTTGCAATTTCTGCGGAAGATGAACAGGAATAGGGAGAACCAATGAGAGACTAGCTGGAGGTGTCTGGACGGGCAAATTTAACTCTCATTTCCCACCAGGAAGAGGAATTAACCAAAGGCTCAGCGTGCCATGCCGGAACAACATTAGGGCCTGAAGCAATCCTGCGGTGTTGCGGCCAGCTCACAAGAAAGCGAGTTGAAGAAAGGAGCTCAGGGGCACTGTAATTCACAAACCTGCAGAGTTATAAATGACAGCTATCGTCCAAAAATATACTGAAGTAAGGCTGTCAAGAGGACTTGAAAGCGGGGCAGAATTGCAGGAAACCGATTTCAGGAGGTAGACTGGAATTGCATGTAAAGCATAGGAAAAGAGGCAGAATGTCCACAATGATGCACTTGGCCAAAAAGGGCGTATGCGTTTTTTCCTGAATATATTCAGGAAAAAACGCATACGCCCTTTTTGGACAACCAAGCAAGCTTGTAAAGGAAATCTGCAGTACAATGAAGTCTCACTTCCCCCCGGTCAAAAGGGCCATCTGAAAAAAGTGTAAAATCCAGAAAGGCAGGACAGGCCATGGAGAACTGGGAGCCTTGTTATGCTGATGTGTGGGATGTAAATTGCCAACAGCCATTCGGGAGAAGTGTATCGCGTTTCCTGAAACATCTAAAAAACAAAGCAACAGAGCCTAGGGCACTTCCACTTATGGTCCTATAGCTTAGGGAAATGAAAATCAAAAAGACACAGCTACCCCAAAGTTTGGGACGGCTCTGTTTACAAGACCCTCGTTTACGGTACAAGTTCAATATCGCAGAAAGTGAAAAATGGATGAAGAAGTTGTGGTACTTACGTACAATGCAATATCACTCAGCAATGACATCTATGTCATCAGGCCCGTAGCAGCATAATGAGTGGATTCAGGTATGATGATTCTAACTGAAAGAAGTCACACAGAAAAAGAAACATCATAAGATATCACTAATACACGGAATGTAAACTTGGCTACACAGGAACTGGATTACAAAACAGAACAGGGTCTCAAATTTAGAAAACCAACTTATGCTTGCTTAAGGGGAAAGGTGAGTTGGGGTGCTGCATAAAACCAGAGATTGAAATGAGCACAGATAAAGTTCCTTAAGCCAAATATGGAATAGACAAGAGCTACTCCTTGCTCAACGAAATGGACTCAACACCCCATATTAAACGCCTAAGAATGTACCTGACTAGTAAGTATCTTAAAACCTATGGATTGCTATGTCTCCGAAAGAGAATCAAGCGTGTGTACAGGGGCATAAACGCAGCAGTGATAGGATTGGAGAGGTTTGGTGAGCAAATGAAGACCCTTTGAAGTCATATTGCACGGAACCCATTCCACGGGTCTCAACTCTCCAGGTTTAAGGGATTCTTCCTTCAGCTAAAACATGCATGTGGAGCCCAGAGTATGATCAACCATGTGATCGGGAGACGTGTTCAAATATGTCTCCGTTCTCGACCCCTGGTACTCAGGTGCAACATTCCAGACGCTTGACTAACACTCTCCCGACGTGGAGAGTCAGTGCCTTTAACCTCCTGTTTGGCCCACTTTGCAATTTCTGCGGAAGATGAACAGGAATAGGGAGAACCAATGAGAGACTAGCTGGAGGTGTCTGGATGGGCAAATTTAACTCTCATTTCCCACCAGGAAGAGGAATTAACCAAAGGCTCAGCGTTCCATGCCGGAACCACATTAGGGCCTGAGGCAATCCTGCGGTGTTGCGGCCAGCTCACAAGAAAACGAGTTGAAGAAAGGAGCTCAGGGGCACTGTAATTCACAGACCTGCAGAGTTATAAATGACAGCTATCGTCCAAAAATATACTGAAGTAAGGCTGCCAAGAGGACTTGAAAGCGGGGCAGAATTGCAGGAAACCGATTTCAGGAGGTAGACTGGAATTGCATTGAAAGCATAGGAAAAGAGGCAGAACGTCCACAATGATGCACTTGGCCAAAAAGGGCGTATGCGTTTTTTCCTGAATATATTCAGGAAAAAACGCATACGCCCTTTTTGGCCAACCAAGCAAGCTTGCAAAGGAAATCTGCACTACAATGAAGTCTCACTTCCCCCCGGTCAAAAGGGCCATCTGAAAAAAGTGTAAAATCCAGAAAGGCAGGACAGGCCATGGAGAACTGGGAGCCTTGTTATGCTGATGGGCGGGATGTAAATTGCCAACAGCCACTTGGGAGAAGTGTATGGTGTTTCCTGAAACATCTAAAAAACAAAGCAACAGAGCCTAGGGCACTTCCACTTATGGTCCTATAGCTTAGGGAAATGAAAATCAAAAAGACACAGCCACCCCAAAGTTTGGGACGGCTCTGTTTACAAGAACCTCGTTTACGGTACAAGTTCAATATCGCAGAAAGTGAAAAATGGATGAAGAAGTTGTGGTACTTACGTACAATGCAATATCACTCAGCAATGACATCTATGTCATCAGGCCCGTAGCAGCATAATGAGTGGATTCAGGTATGATGATTCTAACTGAAAGAAGTCACACAGAAAAAGAAACATCATAAGATATCACTAATACATGGAATGTAAACTTGGCTACACAGGAACTGGATTACAAAACAGAACAGGGTCTCAAATTTAGAAAACCAACTTATGCTTGCTTAAGGGGAAAGGTGAGTTGGGGTGCTGCATAAAACCAGAGATTGAAATGAGCACAGATAAAGTTCCTTAAGCCAAATATGGAATAGACAAGAGCTACTCCTTGCTCAACGAAATGGACTCAACACCCCATATTAAACGCCTAAGAATGTACCTGACTAGTAAGTATCTTAAAACCTATGGATTGCTATGTCTCCCGAAGAGAATGAAGCGTGTGTACAGGGGAATAAACACAGCAGTGATAGGATTGGAGAGGTTCGGTGAGCAAATGAAGACCCTTTGAAGTCATATTGCATGGTACCCATTCCACGGGTCTCAACTCTCCAGGTTTAAGGGATTCTTCCTTCAGCTAAAACATGCATGTGGAGCCCAGAGTATGATCAACCATGTGATCGGGAGACGTGTTCAAATATGTCTCCGTTCTCGTCCCCTGGTACTCGGGTGCAACATTCCAGACGCTTTACTAACACTCTCCCGACGTGGAGAGTCAGTGCCTTTAACCTCCTGTTTGGCCCAGTTTGCAATTTCTGCGGAACATGAACAGGAATAGGGAGAACCAATGAGAGACTAGCTGGAGGTGTCTGGACGGGCAAATTTAACTCTCATTTCCCACCAGGAAGAGGAATTAACCAAAGGCTCAGCGTGCCGTGCCGGAACAACATTAGGGCCTGAAGCAATCCTGCGGTGTTGCGGCCAGCTCACAAGAAAGCGAGTTGAAGAAAGGAGCTCAGGGGCACTGTAATTCACAAACCTGCAGAGTTATAAATGACAGCTATCGTCCAAAAATATACTGAAGTAAGGCTGCCAAGAGGACTTGAAAGCGGGGCAGAATTGCAGGAAACCGATTTCAGGAGGTAGACTGGAATTGCATTGAAAGCATAGGAAAAGAGGCAGAACGTCCACAATGATGCACTTGGCCAAAAAGGGCGTATGCGTTTTTTCCTGAATATATTCAGGAAAAAACGCATACGCCCTTTTTGGCCAACCAAGCAAGCTTGCAAAGTAAATCTGCACTACAATGAAGTCTCACTTCCCCCCGGTCAAAAGGGCCATCTGAAAAAAGTGTAAAATCCAGAAAGGCAGGACAGGCCATGGAGAACTGGGAGCCTTGTTATGCTGATGGGCGGGATGTAAATTGCCAACAGCCACTTGGGAGAAGTGTATGTGTTTCCTGAAACATCTAAAAAACAAAGCAACAGAGCCTAGGGCACTTCCACTTATGGTCCTATAGCTTAGGGAAATGAAAATCAAAAAGACACAGCCACCCCAAAGTTTGGGACGGCTCTGTTTACAAGACCCTCGTTTACGGTACAAGTTCAATATCGCAGAAAGTGAAAAATGGATGAAGAAGTTGTGGTACTTACGTACAATGCAATATCACTCAGCAATGACATCTATGTCATCAGGCCCGTAGCAGCATAATGAGTGGATTCAGGTATGATGATTCTAACTGAAAGAAGTCACACAGAAAAAGAAACATCATAAGATATCACTAATACACGGAATGTAAACTTGGCTACACAGGAACTGGATTACAAAACAGAACAGGGCCTCAAATTTAGAAAACCAACTTATGCTTGCTTAAGGGGAAAGGTGAGTTGGGGTGCTGCATAAAAACAGAGATTGAAATGAGCACAGATAAAGTTCCTTAAGCCAAATATGTAATAGACAAGAGATACTCCTTGCTCAACGAAATGGACTCAACACCCCATATTAAACGCCTAAGAATGTACCTGACTAGTAATTATCTTAAAACCTATGGATTGCTATGTCTCCGAAAGAGAATCAAGCGTGTGCACAGGGGCATAAACGCAACAGTGATAGGATTGGAGAGGTTCGGTGAGCAAATGAAGACCCTTTGAAGTCATATTGCATGGTACCCATTCCACGGGTCTCAACTCTCCAGGTTTAAGGGATTCTTCCTTCAGGTAAAACATGCATGTGGAACCCAGAGTATGATCAACCGTGTGATCGGGAGACGTGTTCAAATATGTCTCCGTTCTCGTCCCCTGGTACTCGGGTGCAACATTCCAGACACTTTACTAACACTCTCCCGACTTGGAGGGTCAGTGCCTTTAACCTCCTGTTTGGCCCAGTTTGCAATTTCTGCGGAAGATGAACAGGAATAGGGAGAACCAATGAGAGACTAGCTGGAGGTGTCTGGACGGACAAATTTAACTCTCATTTCCCACCAGGAAGAGGAATTAACCAAAGGCTCAGCGTGCCGTGCCGGAACCACATTAGGGCCTGAAGCAATCCTGCGGTGTTGCGGCCAGCTCACAAGAAAGCGAGTTGAAGAAAGGAGCTCAGGGGCACTGTAATTCACAAACCTGCAGAGTTATAAATGACAGCTATTGTCCAAAAATATACTGAAGTAAGGCTGCCAAGAGGACTTGAAAGCGGGGCAGAATTGCAGGAAACCGATTTCAGGAGGTAGACTGGAATTGCATTGAAAGCATAGGAAAAGAGGCAGAACGTCCACAATGATGCACTTGGCCAAAAAGGGCGTATGCGTTTTTTCCTGAATATATTCAGGAAAAAACGCATACGCCCTTTTTGGCCAACCAAGCAAGCTTGCAAAGGAAATCTGCACTACAATGAAGTCTCACTTCCCCCCGGTCAAAAGGGCCATCTGAAAAAAGTGTAAAATCCAGAAAGGCAGGACAGGCCATGGAGAACTGGGAGCCTTGTTATGCTGATGGGCGGGATGTAAATTGCCAACAGCCACTCGGGAGAAGTGTATGGTGTTTCCTGAAACATCTAAAAAACAAAGCAACAGAGCCTAGGGCACTTCCACTTATGGTCCAATAGCTTAGGGAAATGAAAATCAAAAAGACACAGCCACCCCAAAGTTTGGGACGGCTCTGTTTACAAGACCCTCGTTTACGGTACAAGTTCAATATCGCAGAAAGTGAAAAATGGATGAAGAAGTTGTGGTACTTACGTACAATGCAATATCACTCAGCAATGACATCTATGTCATCAGGCCCGTAGCAGCATAATGAGTGGATTCAGGTATGATGATTCTAACTGAATGAAGTCACACAGAAAAAGAAACATCATAAGATATCACTAATACACGGAATGTAAACTTGGCTACACAGGAACTGGATTACAAAACAGAACAGGGTCTCAAATTTAGAAAACCAACTTATGCTTGCTTAAGGGGAAAGGTGAGTTGGGGTGCTGCATAAAACCAGAGATTGAAATGAGCACAGATAAAGTTCCTTAAGCCAAATATGGAATAGACAAGAGCTACTCCTTGCTCAACGAAATGGACTCAACACCCCATATTAAACGCCTAAGAATGTACCTGACTAGTAAGTATCTTAAAACCTATGGATTGCTATGTCTCCGAAAGAGAATCAAGCGTGTGCACAGGGGCATAAACGCAACAGTGATAGGATTGGAGAGGTTCGGTGAGCAAATGAAGACCCTTTGAAGTCATATTGCATGGTACCCATTCCACGGGTCTCAACTCTCCAGGTTTAAGGGATTCTTCCTTCAGGTAAAACATGCATGTGGAACCCAGAGTATGATCAACCGTGTGATCGGGAGACGTGTTCAAATATGTCTCCGTTCTCGTCCCCTGGTACTCGGGTGCAACATTCCAGACACTTTACTAACACTCTCCCGACTTGGAGGGTCAGTGCCTTTAACCTCCTGTTTGGCCCAGTTTGCAATTTCTGCGGAAGATGAACAGGAATAGGGAGAACCAATGAGAGACTAGCTGGAGGTGTCTGGACGGACAAATTTAACTCTCATTTCCCACCAGGAAGAGGAATTAACCAAAGGCTCAGCGTGCCGTGCCGGAACCACATTAGGGCCTGAAGCAATCCTGCGGTGTTGCGGCCAGCTCACAAGAAAGCGAGTTGAAGAAAGGAGCTCAGGGGCACTGTAATTCACAAACCTGCAGAGTTATAAATGACAGCTATCGTCCAAAAATATACTGAAGTAAGGCTGCCAAGAGGACTTGAAAGCGGGGCAGAATTGCAGGAAACCGATTTCAGGAGGTAGACTGGAATTGCATTGAAAGCATAGGAAAAGAGGCAGAACGTCCACAATGATGCACTTGGCCAAAAAGGGCGTATGCGTTTTTTCCTGAATATATTCAGGAAAAAACGCATACGCCCTTTTTGGCCAACCAAGCAAGCTTGCAAAGGAAATCTGCACTACAATGAAGTCTCACTTCCCCCCGGTCAAAAGGGCCATCTGAAAAAAGTGTAAAATCCAGAAAGGCAGGACAGGCCATGGAGAACTGGGAGCCTTGTTATGCTGATGGGCGGGATGTAAATTGCCAACAGCCACTCGGGAGAAGTGTATGGTGTTTCCTGAAACATCTAAAAAACAAAGCAACAGAGCCTAGGGCACTTCCACTTATGGTCCAATAGCTTAGGGAAATGAAAATCAAAAAGACACAGCCACCCCAAAGTTTGGGACGGCTCTGTTTACAAGACCCTCGTTTACGGTACAAGTTCAATATCGCAGAAAGTGAAAAATGGATGAAGAAGTTGTGGTACTTACGTACAATGCAATATCACTCAGCAATGACATCTATGTCATCAGGCCCGTAGCAGCATAATGAGTGGATTCAGGTATGATGATTCTAACTGAAAGAAGTCACACAGAAAAAGAAACATCATAAGATATCACTAATACACGGAATGTAAACTTGGCTACACAGGAACTGGATTACAAAACAGAACAGGGTCTCAAATTTAGAAAACCAACTTATGCTTGCTTAAGGGGAAAGGTGAGTTGGGGTGCTGCATAAAACCAGAGATTGAAATGAGCACAGATAAAGTTCCTTAAGCCAAATATGGAATAGACAAGAGCTACTCCTTGCTCAACGAAATGGACTCAACACCCCATATTAAACGCCTAAGAATGTACCTGACTAGTAAGTATCTTAAAACCTATGGATTGCTATGTCTCCGAAAGAGAATCAAGCGTGTGTACAGGGACATAAACGCAGCAGTGATAGGATTGGAGAGGTTCGGTGAGCAAATGAAGACCCTTTGAAGTCATATTGCATGGTACCCATTCCACGGGTCTCAACTCTCCAGGTTTAAGGGATTCTTCCTTCAGCTAAAACATGCATGTGGAACCCAGAGTATGATCAACCGTGTGATCGGGAGACGTGTTCAAATATGTCTCCGTTCTCGTCCCCTGGTACTCGGGTGCAACATTCCAGACGCTTTACTAACACTCTCCCGACGTGGAGAGTCAGTGCCTTTAACCTCCTGTTTGGCCCAGTTTGCAATTTCTGCGGAAGATGAACAGGAATAGGGAGAACCAATGAGAGACTAGCTGGAGGTGTCTGGACGGGCAAATTTAACTCTCATTTCCCACCAGGAAGAGGAATTAACCAAAGGCTCAGCGTGCCGTGCCGGAACAACATTAGGGCCTGAAGCAATCCTGCGGTGTTGCGGCCAGCTCACAAGAAAGCGAGTTGAAGAAAGGAGCTCAGGGGCACTGTAATTCACAAACCTGCAGAGTTATAAATGACAGCTATCGTCCAAAAATATACTGAAGTAAGGCTGCCAAGAGGACTTGAAAGCGGGGCAGAATTGCAGGAAACCGATTTCAGGAGGTAGACTGGAATTGCATGTAAAGCATAGGAAAAGAGGCAGAATGTCCACAATGATGCACTTGGCCAAAAAGGGCGTATGCGTTTTTTCCTGAATATATTCAGGAAAAAACGCATACGCCCTTTTTGGACAACCAAGCAAGCTTGTAAAGGAAATCTGCAGTACAATGAAGTCTCACTTCCCCCCGGTCAAAAGGGCCATCTGAAAAAAGTGTAAAATCCAGAAAGGCAGGACAGGCCATGGAGAACTGGGAGCCTTGTTATGCTGATGTGTGGGATGTAAATTGCCAACAGCCATTCGGGAGAAGTGTATCGCGTTTCCTGAAACATCTAAAAAACAAAGCAACAGAGCCTAGGGCACTTCCACTTATGGTCCTATAGCTTAGGGAAATGAAAATCAAAAAGACACAGCTACCCCAAAGTTTGGGACGGCTCTGTTTACAAGACCCTCGTTTACGGTACAAGTTCAATATCGCAGAAAGTGAAAAATGGATGAAGAAGTTGTGGTACTTACGTACAATGCAATATCACTCAGCAATGACATCTATGTCATCAGGCCCGTAGCAGCATAATGAGTGGATTCAGGTATGATGATTCTAACTGAAAGAAGTCACACAGAAAAAGAAACATCATAAGATATCACTAATACACGGAATGTAAACTTGGCTACACAGGAACTGGATTACAAAACAGAACAGGGTCTCAAATTTAGAAAACCAACTTATGCTTGCTTAAGGGGAAAGGTGAGTTGGGGTGCTGCATAAAACCAGAGATTGAAATGAGCACAGATAAAGTTCCTTAAGCCAAATATGGAATAGACAAGAGCTACTCCTTGCTCAACGAAATGGACTCAACACCCCATATTAAACGCCTAAGAATGTACCTGACTAGTAATTATCTTAAAACCTATGGATTGCTATGTCTCCGAAAGAGAATCAAGCGTGTGCACAGGGGCATAAACGCAACAGTGATAGGATTGGAGAGGTTCGGTGAGCAAATGAAGACCCTTTGAAGTCATATTGCATGGTACCCATTCCACGGGTCTCAACTCTCCAGGTTTAAGGGATTCTTCCTTCAGGTAAAACATGCATGTGGAACCCAGAGTATGATCAACCGTGTGATCGGGAGACGTGTTCAAATATGTCTCCGTTCTCGTCCCCTGGTACTCGGGTGCAACATTCCAGACACTTTACTAACACTCTCCCGACTTGGAGGGTCAGTGCCTTTAACCTCCTGTTTGGCCCAGTTTGCAATTTCTGCGGAAGATGAACAGGAATAGGGAGAACCAATGAGAGACTAGCTGGAGGTGTCTGGACGGACAAATTTAACTCTCATTTCCCACCAGGAAGAGGAATTAACCAAAGGCTCAGCGTGCCGTGCCGGAACCACATTAGGGCCTGAAGCAATCCTGCGGTGTTGCGGCCAGCTCACAAGAAAGCGAGTTGAAGAAAGGAGCTCAGGGGCACTGTAATTCACAAACCTGCAGAGTTATAAATGACAGCTATCGTCCAAAAATATACTGAAGTAAGGCTGCCAAGAGGACTTGAAAGCGGGGCAGAATTGCAGGAAACCGATTTCAGGAGGTAGACTGGAATTGCATTGAAAGCATAGGAAAAGAGGCAGAACGTCCACAATGATGCACTTGGCCAAAAAGGGCGTATGCGTTTTTTCCTGAATATATTCAGGAAAAAACGCATACGCCCTTTTTGGCCAACCAAGCAAGCTTGCAAAGGAAATCTGCACTACAATGAAGTCTCACTTCCCCCCGGTCAAAAGGGCCATCTGAAAAAAGTGTAAAATCCAGAAAGGCAGGACAGGCCATGGAGAACTGGGAGCCTTGTTATGCTGATGGGCGGGATGTAAATTGCCAACAGCCACTCGGGAGAAGTGTATGGTGTTTCCTGAAACATCTAAAAAACAAAGCAACAGAGCCTAGGGCACTTCCACTTATGGTCCAATAGCTTAGGGAAATGAAAATCAAAAAGACACAGCCACCCCAAAGTTTGGGACGGCTCTGTTTACAAGACCCTCGTTTACGGTACAAGTTCAATATCGCAGAAAGTGAAAAATGGATGAAGAAGTTGTGGTACTTACGTACAATGCAATATCACTCAGCAATGACATCTATGTCATCAGGCCCGTAGCAGCATAATGAGTGGATTCAGGTATGATGATTCTAACTGAAAGAAGTCACACAGAAAAAGAAACATCATAAGATATCACTAATACACGGAATGTAAACTTGGCTACACAGGAACTGGATTACAAAACAGAACAGGGTCTCAAATTTAGAAAACCAACTTATGCTTGCTTAAGGGGAAAGGTGAGTTGGGGTGCTGCATAAAACCAGAGATTGAAATGAGCACAGATAAAGTTCCTTAAGCCAAATATGGAATAGACAAGAGCTACTCCTTGCTCAACGAAATGGACTCAACACCCCATATTAAACGCCTAAGAATGTACCTGACTAGTAAGTATCTTAAAACCTATGGATTGCTATGTCTCCGAAAGAGAATCAAGCGTGTGTACAGGGACATAAACGCAGCAGTGATAGGATTGGAGAGGTTCGGTGAGCAAATGAAGACCGTTTGAAGTCATATTGCATGGTACCCATTCCACGGGTCTCAACTCTCCAGGTTTAAGGGATTCTACCTTCAGCTAAAACATGCATGTGGAACCCAGAGTATGATCAACCGTGTGATCGGGAGACGTGTTCAAATATGTCTCCGTTCTCGTCCCCTGGTACTCGGGTGCAACATTCCAGACGCTTTACTAACACTCTCCCGACGTGGAGAGTCAGTGCCTTTAACCTCCTGTTTGGCCCAGTTTGCAATTTCTGCGGAAGATGAACAGGAATAGGGAGAACCAATGAGAGACTAGCTGGAGGTGTCTGGACGGGCAAATTTAACTCTCATTTCCCACCAGGAAGAGGAATTAACCAAAGGGTCAGCGTGCCGTGCCGGAACAACATTAGGGCCTGAAGCAATCCTGCGGTGTTGCGGCCAGCTCACAAGAAAGCGAGTTGAAGAAAGGAGCTCAGGGGCACTGTAATTCACAAACCTGCAGAGTTATAAATGACAGCTATCGTCCAAAAATATACTGAAGTAAGGCTGCCAAGAGGACTTGAAAGCGGGGCAGAATTGCAGGAAACCGATTTCAGGAGGTAGACTGGAATTGCATGTAAAGCATAGGAAAAGAGGCAGAATGTCCACAATGATGCACTTGGCCAAAAAGGGCGTATGCGTTTTTTCCTGAATATATTCAGGAAAAAACGCATACGCCCTTTTTGGACAACCAAGCAAGCTTGTAAAGGAAATCTGCAGTACAATGAAGTCTCACTTCCCCCCGGTCAAAAGGGCCATCTGAAAAAAGTGTAAAATCCAGAAAGGCAGGACAGGCCATGGAGAACTGGGAGCCTTGTTATGCTGATGTGTGGGATGTAAATTGCCAACAGCCATTCGGGAGAAGTGTATCGCGTTTCCTGAAACATCTAAAAAACAAAGCAACAGAGCCTAGGGCACTTCCACTTATGGTCCTATAGCTTAGGGAAATGAAAATCAAAAAAACACAGCTACCCCAAAGTTTGGGACGGCTCTGTTTACAAGACCCTCGTTTACGGTACAAGTTCAATATCGCAGAAAGTGAAAAATGGATGAAGAAGTTGTGGTACTTACGTACAATGCAATATCACTCAGCAATGACATCTATGTCATCAGGCCCGTAGCAGCATAATGAGTGGATTCAGGTATGATGATTCTAACTGAAAGAAGTCACACAGAAAAAGAAACATCATAAGATATCACTAATACACGGAATGTAAACTTGGCTACACAGGAACTGGATTACAAAACAGAACAGGGTCTCAAATTTAGAAAACCAACTTATGCTTGCTTAAGGGGAAAGGTGAGTTGGGGTGCTGCATAAAACCAGAGATTGAAATGAGCACAGATAAAGTTCCTTAAGCCAAATATGGAATAGACAAGAGCTACTCCTTGCTCAACGAAATGGACTCAACACCCCATATTAAACGCCTAAGAATGTACCTGACTAGTAAGTATCTTAAAACCTATGGATTGCTATGTCTCCGAAAGAGAATCAAGCGTGTGTACAGGGGCATAAACGCAGCAGTGATAGGATTGGAGAGGTTTGGTGAGCAAATGAAGACCCTTTGAAGTCATATTGCACGGAACCCATTCCACGGGTCTCAACTCTCCAGGTTTAAGGGATTCTTCCTTCAGCTAAAACATGCATGTGGAGCCCAGAGTATGATCAACCATGTGATCGGGAGACGTGTTCAAATATGTCTCCGTTCTCGACCCCTGGTACTCAGGTGCAACATTCCAGACGCTTGACTAACACTCTCCCGACTTGGAGAGTCAGTGCCTTTAACCTCCTGTTTGGCCCAGTTTGCAATTTCTGCGGAAGATGAACAGGAATAGGGAGAACCAATGAGAGACTAGCTGGAGGTGTCTGGATGGGCAAATTTAACTCTCATTTCCCACCAGGAAGAGGAATTAACCAAAGGCTCAGCGTGCCGTGCCGGAACCAGATTAGGGCCTGAAGCAATCCTGCGGTGTTGCGGCCAGCTCACAAGAAAGCGAGTTGAAGAAAGGAGCTCAGGGGCACTGTAATTCACAAACCTGCAGAGTTATAAGTGACAGCTATCGTCCAAAAATATACTGAAGTAAGGCTGCCAAGAGGACTTGAAAGCGGGGCAGAATTGCAGGAAACCGATTTCAGGAGGTAGACTGGAATTGCATTTAAAGCATAGGAAAAGAGGCAGAACGTCCACAATGATGCACTTGGCCAAAAAGGGCGTATGCGTTTTTTCCTGAATATATTCAGGAAAAAACGCATACGCCCTTTTTGGCCAACCAAGCAAGCTTGCAAAGGAAATCTGCACTACAATGAAGTCTCACTTCCCCCCGGTCAAAAGGGCCATCTGAAAAAAGTGTAAAATCCAGAAAGGCAGGACAGGCCATGGAGAACTGGGAGCCTTGTTATGCTGATGGGCGGGATGTAAATTGCCAACAGCCACTCGGGAGAAGTGTATGGTGTTTCCTGAAACATCTAAAAAACAAAGCAACAGAGCCTAGGGCACTTCCACTTATGGTCCTATAGCTTAGGGAAATGAAAATCAAAAAGACACAGCCACCCCAAAGTTTGGGACGGCTCTGTTTACAAGAATCTCGTTTATGGTACAAGTTCAATATCGCAGAAAGTGAAAAATGGATGAAGAAGTTGTGGAACTTACGTACAATGCAATATCACTCAGCAATGACATCTATGTCATCAGGCCCGTAGCAGCATAATGAGTGGATTCAGGTATGATGATTCTAACTGAAATAAGTCACGCAGAAAAAGAAACATCATAAGATATCACTAATACACGGAATGTAAACTTGGCTACACAGGAACTGGATTACAAAACAGAACAGGGTCTCAAATTTAGAAAACCAACTTATGCTTGCTTAAGGGGAAAGGTGAGTTGGGGTGCTGCATAAAACCAGAGATTGAAATGAGCACAGATAAAGTTCCTTAAGCCAAATATGGAATAGACAAGAGCTACTCCTTGCTCAACGAAATGGACTCAACACCCCATATTAAACGCCTAAGAATGTACCTGACTAGTAAGTATCTTAAAACCTATGGATTGCTATGTCTCCGAAAGAGAATCAAGCGTGTGTACAGGGGCATAAACGCAGCAGTGATAGGATTGGAGAGGTTCGGTGAGCAAATGAAGACCCTTTGAAGTCATATTGCACGGAACCCATTCCACGGGTCTCAACTCTCCAGGTTTAGAGGATTCTTCCTTCAGCTAAAACATGCATGTGGAACCCAGAGTATGATCAACCATGTGATCGGGAGACGTGTTCAAATATGTCTCTGTTCTCATCCCCTGGTACTCGGGTGCAACATTCCAGACGCTTTACTAACACTCTCCCGACTTGGAGAGTCAGTGCCTTTAACCTCCTGTTTGGCCCAGTTTGCAATTTCTGCGGAAGATGAAAAGGAATAGGGAGAACCAATGAGAGACTAGCTGGAGGTGTCTGGACGGGCAAATTTAACTCTCATTTCCCACCAGGAAGAGGAATTAACCAAAGGCTCAGCGTGCCGTGCCGGAACCACATTAGGGCCTGAAGCAATCCTGCGGTGTTGCGGCCAGCTCACAAGAAAGCGAGTTGAAGAAAGGAGCTCAGGGGCACTGTAATTCACAAACCTGCAGAGTTATAAATGACAGCTATCGTCCAAAAATATACTGAAGTAAGGCTGCCAAGAGGACTTGAAAGCGGGGCAGAATTGCAGGAAACCGATTTCAGGAGGTAGACTGGAATTGCATTGAAAGCATAGGAAAAGAGGCAGAACGTCCACAATGATGCACTTGGCCAAAAAGGGCGTATGCGTTTTTTCCTGAATATATTCAGGAAAAAACGCATACGCCCTTTTTGGCCAACCAAGCAAGCTTGCAAAGGAAATCTGCACTACAATGAAGTCTCACTTCCCCCCGGTCAAAAGGGCCATCTGAAAAAAGTGTAAAATCCAGAAAGGCAGGACAGGCCATGGAGAACTGGGAGCCTTGTTATGCTGATGGGCGGGATGTAAATTGCTAACAGCCAATAGGGAGAAGTGTATGGTGTTTCCTGAAACATCTAAAAAACAAAGCAACAGAGCCTAGGGCACTTCCACTTATGGTCCTATAGCTTAGGGAAATGAAAATCAAAAAGACACAGCCACCCCAAAGTTTGGGACGGCTCTGTTTACAAGAACCTCGTTTACGGTACAAGTTCAATATCGCAGAAAGTGAAAAATGGATGAAGAAGTTGTGGTACTTACGTACAATGCAATATCACTCAGCAATGACATCTATGTCATCAGGCCCGTAGCAGCATAATGAGTGGATTCAGGTATGATGATTCTAACTGAAAGAAGTCACACAGAAAAAGAAACATCATAAGATATCACTAATACACGGAATGTAAACTTGGCTACACAGGAACTGGATTACAAAACAGAACAGGGTCTCAAATTTAGAAAACCAACTTATGCTTGCTTAAGGGGAAAGGTGAGTTGGGGTGCTGCATAAAACCAGAGATTGAAATGAGCACAGATAAAGTTCCTTAAGCCAAATATGGAATAGACAAGAGCTACTCCTTGCTCAACGAAATGGACTCAACACCCCATATTAAACGCCTAAGAATGTACCTGACTAGTAAGTATCTTAAAACCTATGGATTGCTATGTCTCCGAAAGAGAATCAAGCATGTGTACAGGGGCATAAACGCAGCAGTGATAGGATTGGAGAGGTTCGGTGAGCAAATGAAGACCCTTTGAAGTCATATTGCACGGTACCCATTCCACGGGTCTCAACTCTCCAGGTTTAGAGGATTCTTCCTTCAGCTAAAACATGCATGTGGAACCCAGAGTATGATCAACCGTGTGATCGGGAGACGTGTTCAAATATGTCTCCGTTCTCATCCCCTGGTACTCGGGTGCAACATTCCAGACGCTTTACTAACACTCTCCCGACTTGGAGAGTCAGTGCCTTTAACCTCCTGTTTGGCCCAGTTTGCAATTTCTGCGGAAGATGAAAAGGAATAGGGAGAACCAATGAGAGACTAGCTGGAGGTGTCTGGACGGGCAAATTTAACTCTCATTTCCCACCAGGTAGAGGAATTAACCAAAGGGTCAGCGTGCCGTGCCGGAACCACATTAGGGCCTGAAGCAATCCTGCGGTGTTGCGGCCAGCTCACAAGAAAGCGAGTTGAAGAAAGGAGCTCAGGGGCACTGTAATTCACAAACCTGCAGAGTTATAAATGACAGCTATCGTCCAAAAATATACTGAAGTAAGGCTGCCAAGAGGACTTGAAAGCGGGGCAGAATTGCAGGAAACCGATTTCAGGAGGTAGACTGGAATTGCATTGAAACCATAGGAAAAGAGGCAGAACGTCCACAATGATGCACTTGGCCAAAAAGGGTGTATGCGTTTTTTCCTGAATATATTCAGGAAAAAACGCATACGCCCTTTTTGGCCAACCAAGCAAGCTTGCAAAGGAAATCTGCACTACAATGAAGTCTCACTTCCCCCCGGTCAAAAGGGCCATCTGAAAAAAGTGTAAAATCCAGAAAGGCAGGACAGGCCATGGAGAACTGGGAGCCTTGTTATGCTGATGGGCGGGATGTAAATTGCTAACAGCCAATCGGGAGAAGTGTATGGTGTTTCCTGAAACATCTAAAAAACAAAGCAACAGAGCCTAGGGCACTTCCACTTATGGTCCTATAGCTTAGGGAAATGAAAATCAAAAAGACACAGCCACCCCAAAGTTTGGGACGGCTCTGTTTACAAGAACCTCGTTTACGGTACAAGTTCAATATCGCAGAAAGTGAAAAATGGATGAAGAAGTTGTGGTACTTACGTACAATGCAATATCACTCAGCAATGACATCTATGTCATCAGGCCCGTAGCAGCATAATGAGTGGATTCAGGTATGATGATTCTAACTGAAAGAAGTCACACAGAAAAAGAAACATCATAAGATATCACTAATACACGGAATGTAAACTTGGCTACACAGGAACTGGATTACAAAACAGAACAGGGTCTCAAATTTAGAAAACCAACTTATGCTTGCTTAAGGGGAAAGGTGAGTCGGGGTGCTGCATAAAACCAGAGATTGAAATGAGCACAGATAAATTTCCTTAAGCCAAATATGGAATAGACAAGAGCTACTCCTTGCTCAACGAAATGGACTCAACACCCCATATTAAACGCCTAAGAATGTACATGACTAGTAAGTATCTTAAAACCTATGGATTGCTATGTCTCCGAAAGAGAATCAAGCATGTGTACAGGGGCATAAACGCAGCAGTGATAGGATTGGAGAGGTTCGGTGAGCAAATGAAGACCCTTTGAAGTCATATTGCACGGTACCCATTCCACGGGTCTCAACTCTCCAGGTTTAGAGGATTCTTCCTTCAGCTAAAACATGCATGTGGAACCCAGAGTATGATCAACCATGTGATCGGGAGACGTGTTCAAATATGTCTCCGTTCTCATCCCCTGGTACTCGGGTGCAACATTCCAGACGCTTTACTAACACTCTCCCGACTTGGAGAGTCAGTGCCTTTAACCTCCTGTTTGGCCCAGTTTGCAATTTCTGCGGAAGATGAACAGGAATAGGGAGAACTAATGACAGACTAGCTGGAGGCGTCTGGACGGGCAAATTTAACTCTCATTTCCCACCAGGAAGAGGAATTAACCAAACGCTCAGCGTGCCGTGCCGGAACCACATTAGGGCCTGAAGCAATCCTGCGGTGTTGCGGCCAGCTCACAAGAAAGCGAGTTGAAGAAAGGAGCTCAGGGGCACTGTAATTCACAAACCTGCAGAGTTATAAATGACAGCTATCGTCCAAAAATATACTGAAGTAAGGCTGCCAAGAGGACTTGAAAGCGGGGCCGAATTGCAGGAAACCGATTTCAGGAGGTAGACTGGAATTGCATTGAAAGCATAGGAAAAGAGGCAGAACGTCCACAATGATGCACTTGGCCAAAAGGGCGTATGCGTTTTTTCCTGAATATATTCAGGAAAAAACGCATACGCCCTTTTTGGCCAACCAAGCAAGCTTGCAAAGGAAATCTGCACTACAATGAAGTCTCACTTCCCCCCGGTCAAAAGGGCCATCTGAAAAAAGTGTAAAATCCAGAAAGGCAGGACAGGCCATGGAGAACTGGGAGCCTTGTTATGCTGATGGGCGGGATGTAAATTGCCAACAGCCACTCGGGAGAAGTGTATGGTGTTTCCTGAAACATCTAAAAAACAAAGCAACAGAGCCTAGGGCACTTCCACTTATGGTCCTATAGTTTAGGGAAATGAAAATCAAAAAGACACAGCCACCCCAAAGTTTGGGACGGCTCTGTTTACAAGAACCTCGTTTACGGTACAAGTTCAATATCGCAGAAAGTGAAAAATGGATGAAGAAGTTGTGGTACTTACGTACAATGCAATATCACTCAGCAATGACATCTATGTCATCAGGCCCGTAGCAGCATAATGAGTGCATTCAGGTATGATGATTCTAACTGAAAGAAGTCACACAGAAAAAGAAACATCATAAGATATCACTAATACACGGAATGTAAACTTGGCTACACAGGAACTGGATTACAAAACAGAACAGGGTCTCAAATTTAGAAAACCAACTTATGCTTGCTTAAGGGTAAAGGTGAGTTGGGGTGCTGCATAAAACCAGAGATTGAAATGAGCACAGATAAAGTTCCTTAAGCCAAATATGGAATAGACAAGAGCTACTCCTTGCTCAACGAAATGGACTCAACACCCCATATTGAACGCCTAAGAATGTACCTGACTAGTAACTATCTTAAAACCTATGGATTGCTATGTCTCCGAAAGAGAATCAAGCGTGTGTACAGGGGCATAAACGCAGCAGTGATAGGATTGGAGAGGTTCGGTGAGCAAATGAAGACCCTTTGAAGTCATATTGCACGGTACCCATTCCACGGGTCTCAACTCTCCAGGTTTAGAGGATTATTCCTTCAGCTAAAACATGCATGTGGAACCCAGAGTATGATCAACCGTGTGATCGGGAGACGTGTTCAAATATGTCTCTGTTCTCATCCCCTGGTACTCGGGTGCAACATTCCAGACGCTTTACTAACACTCTCCCGACTTGGAGAGTCAGTGCCTTTAACCTCCTGTTTGGCCCAGTTTGCAATTTCTGCGGAAGATGAAAAGGAATAGGGAGAACCAATGAGAGACTAGCTGGAGGTGTCTGGACGGGCAAATTTAACTCTCATTTCCCACCAGGAAGAGGAATTAACCAAAGGCTCAGCGTGCCGTGCCGGAACCACATTAGGGCCTGAAGCAATCCTGCGGTGTTACGGCCAGCTCACAAGAAAGCGAGTTGAAGAAAGGAGCTCAGGGGCACTGTAATTCACAAACCTGCAGAGTTATAAATGACAGCTATCGTCCAAAAATATACTGAAGTAAGGCTGCCAAGAGGACTTGAAAGCGGGGCAGAATTGCAGGAAACCGATTTCAGGAGGTAGACTGGAATTGCATTGAAAGCATAGGAAAAGAGGCAGAACGTCCACAATGATGCACTTGGCCAAAAAGTGCGTATGCGTTTTTTCCTGAATATATTCAGGAAAAAACGCATACGCCCTTTTTGGCCAACCAAGCAAGCTTGCAAAGGAAATCTGCACTACAATGAAGTCTCACTTCCCCCCAGTCAAAAGGGCCATCTGAAAAAAGTGTAAAATCCAGAAAGGCAGGACAGGCCATGGAGAACTGGGAGCCTTGTTATGCTGATGGGCGGGATGTAAATTGCCAACAGCCACTCGGGAGAAGTGTATGGTGTTTCCTGAAACATCTAAAAAACAAAGCAACAGAGCCTAGGGCACTTCCACTTATGGTCCTATAGCTTAGGGAAATGAAAATCAAAAAGACACAGCCACCCCAAAGTTTGGGACGGCTCTGTTTACAAGAACCTCGTTTACGGTACAAGTTCAATATCGCAGAAAGTGAAAAATGGATGAAGAAGTTGTGGTACTTACGTACAATGCAATATCACTCAGCAATGACATCTATGTCATCAGGCCCGTAGCAGCATAATGAGTGCATTCAGGTATGATGATTCTAACTGAAATAAGTCACGCAGAAAAAGAAACATCATAAGCTATCTCTAATACACGGAATGTAAACTTGGCTACACAGGAACTGGATTACAAAACAGAACAGGGTCTCAAATTTAGAAAACCAACTTATGCTTGCTTAAGGGGAAAGGTGAGTTGGGGTGCTGCATAAAACCAGAGATTGAAATGAGCACAGATAAAGTTCCTTAAGCCAAATATGGAATAGACAAGAGCTACTCCTTGCTCAACGAAATGGACTCAACACCCCATATTAAACGCCTAAGAATGTACCTGACTAGTAAGTATCTTAAAACCTATGGATTGCTATGTCTCCGAAAGAGAATCAAGCGTGTGTACAGGGGAATAAACACAGCAGTGATAGGATTGGAGAGGTTCGGTGAGCAAATGAAGACCCTTTGAAGTCATATTGCACGGTACCCATTCCACGGGTCTCAACTCTCCAGGTTTAGAGGATTATTCCTTCAGCTAAAACATGCATGTGGAACCCAGAGTATGATCAACCGTGTGATCGGGAGACGTGTTCAAATATGTCTCCGTTCTCGTCCCTGGTACTCGGGTGCAACATTCCAGACGCTTTACTAACACTCTCCCGACATGGAGAGTCAGTGCCTTTAACCTCCTGTTTGGCCCAGTTTGCAATTTCTGCGGAAGATGAACAGGAATAGGGAGAACCAATGAGAGACTAGCTGGAGGTGTCTGGACGGGCAAATTTAACTCTCATTTCCCACCAGGAAGAGGAATTAACCAAAGGCTCAGCGTGCCGTGCCAGAACCACATTAGGGCCTGAAGCAATCCTGCGGTGTTGCGGCCAGCTCACAAGAAAGCGAGTTGAAGAAAGGAGCTCAGGGGCACTTTAATTCACAAATCTGCAGAGTTATAAATGACAGCTATCGTCCAAAAATATACTGAAGTAAGGCTGCCAAGAGGACTTGAAAGCGGGGCCGAATTGCAGGAAACCGATTTCAGGAGGTAGACTGGAATTGCATTGAAAGCATAGGAAAAGAGGCAGAACGTCCAC
This sequence comes from Globicephala melas, assembly GCF_963455315.2. Lineage (NCBI taxonomy): Eukaryota > Metazoa > Chordata > Mammalia > Artiodactyla > Delphinidae > Globicephala > Globicephala melas. The sequence continues at coordinate 865,573 of NW_027207239.1, read as the reverse complement.
AATGATGCACTTGGCCAAAAAGTGCGTATGCGTTTTTTCCTGAATATATTCAGGAAAAAACGCATACGCCCTTTTTGGCCAACCAAGCAAGCTTGCAAAGGAAATCTGCACTACAATGAAGTCTCACTTCCCCCCAGTCAAAAGGGCCATCTGAAAGAAGTGTAAAATCCAGAAAGGCAGGACAGGCCATGGAGAACTGGGAGCCTTGTTATGCTGATGGGCGGGATGTAAATTGCCAACAGCCACTCAGGAGAAGTGTATGGTGTTTCCTGAAACATATAAAAAACAGAGCAACAGAGCCTAGGGCACTTCCACTTATGGTCCTATAGCTTAGGGAAATGAAAATCAAAAAGACACAGTCACCCCAATGTTTGGGACGGCTCTGTTTACAAGAACCTCGTTTACGGTACAAGTTCAATATCGCAGAAAGTGAAAAATGGATGAAGAAGTTGTGGTACTTACGTACAATGCAATATCACTCAGCAATGACATCTATGTCATCAGGTCCGTAGCAGCATAATGAGTGGATTCAGGTATGATGATTCTAACTGAAATAAGTCACGCAGAAAAAGGAACATCGTAAGCTATCACTAATACACGGAATGTAAACTTGGCTACACAGGAACTGGATTACAAAACAGAACAGGGTCTCAAATTTAGAAAACCAACTTATGCTTGCTTAAGGGGAAAGGTGAGTTGGGGTGCTGCATAAAACCAGAGATTGAAATGAGCACAGATAAAGTTCCTTAAGCCAAATATGGAATAGACAAGAGCTACTCCTTGCTCAACGAAATGGACTCAACACCCCATATTAAACGCCTAAGAATGTACCTGACTAGTAAGTATCTTAAAACCTATGGATTGCTATGTCTCCGAAAGAGAATCAAGCGTGTGTACAGGGGAATAAACACAGCAGTGATAGGATTGGAGAGGTTCGGTGAGCAAATGAAGACCCTTTGAAGTCATATTGCACGGTACCCATTCCACGGGTCTCAACTCTCCAGGTTTAGAGGATTATTCCTTCAGCTAAAACATGCATGTGGAACCCAGAGTATGATCAACCGTGTGATCGGGAGACGTGTTCAAATATGTCTCCGTTCTCGTCCCTGGTACTCGGGTGCAACATTCCAGACGCTTTACTAACACTCTCCCGACATGGAGAGTCAGTGCCTTTAACCTCCTGTTTGGCCCAGTTTGCAATTTCTGCGGAAGATGAACAGGAATAGGGAGAACCAATGAGAGACTAGCTGGAGGTGTCTGGACGGGCAAATTTAACTCTCATTTCCCACCAGGAAGAGGAATTAACCAAAGGCTCAGCGTGCCGTGCCAGAACCACATTAGGGCCTGAAGCAATCCTGCGGTGTTGCGGCCAGCTCACAAGAAAGCGAGTTGAAGAAAGGAGCTCAGGGGCACTTTAATTCACAAATCTGCAGAGTTATAAATGACAGCTATCGTCCAAAAATATACTGAAGTAAGGCTGCCAAGAGGACTTGAAAGCGGGGCCGAATTGCAGGAAACCGATTTCAGGAGGTAGACTGGAATTGCATTGAAAGCATAGCAAAAGAGGCAGAATGTCCACAATGATGCACTTGGCCAAAAAGGGCGTATGCGTTTTTTCCTGAATATATTCAGGAAAAAACGCATACGCCCTTTTTGGCCAACCAAGCAAGCTTGCAAAGGAAATCTGCACTACAATGAAGTCTCACTTCCCCCCAGTCAAAAGGGCCATCTGAAAAAAGTGTAAAATCCAGAAAGGCAGGACAGGCCATGGAGAACTGGGAGCCTTGTTATGCTGATGGGCGGGATGTAAATTGCCAACAGCCACTCAGGAGAAGTGTATGGTGTTTCCTGAAACATATAAAAAACAGAGCAACAGAGCCTAGGGCACTTCCACTTATGGTCCTATAGCTTAGGGAAATGAAAATCAAAAAGACACAGTCACCCCAATGTTTGGGACGGCTCTGTTTACAAGAACCTCGTTTACGGTACAAGTTCAATATCGCAGAAAGTGAAAAATGGATGAAGAAGTTGTGGTACTTACGTACAATGCAATATCACTCAGCAATGACATCTATGTCATCAGGTCCGTAGCAGCATAATGAGTGGATTCAGGTATGATGATTCTAACTGAAATAAGTCACGCAGAAAAAGGAACATCATAAGCTATCACTAATACACGGAATGTAAACTTGGCTACACAGGAACTGGATTACAAAACAGAACAGGGTCTCAAATTTAGAAAACCAACTTATGCTTGCTTAAGGGGAAAGGTGAGTTGGGGTGCTGCATAAAACCAGAGATTGAAATGAGCACAGATAAATTTCCTTAAGCCAAATATGGAATAGACAAGAGCTACTCCTTGCTCAACGAAATGGACTCAACACCCCATATTAAACGCCTAAGAATGTACCTGACTAGTAAGTATCTTAAAACCTATGGATTGCTATGTCTCCGAAAGAGAATCAAGCGTGTGTACAGGGGCATAAACGCAGCAGTGATAGGATTGGAGAGGTTCGGTGAGCAAATGAAGACCCTTTGAAGTCATATTGCATGGTACCCATTCCACGGGTCTCAACTCTCCAGGTTTAAGGGATTCTTCCTTCAGCTAAAACATGCATGTGGAACCCAGAGTATGATCAACCGTGTGATCGGGAGACGTGTTCAAATATGTCTCCGTTCTCATCCCCTGGTACTCGGGTGCAACATTCCAGACGCTTTACTAACACTCTCCCGACTTGGAGAGTCAGTGCCTTTAACCTCCTGTTTGGCCCAGTTTGCAATTTCTGCGGAAGATGAACAGGAATAGGGAGAACCAATGAGAGACTAGCTGGAGGTGTCTGGACGGGCAAATTTAACTCTCATTTCCCACCAGGAAGAGGAATTAACCAAAGGCTCAGCGTGCCGTGCCGGAACCACATTAGGGCCTGAAGCAATCCTGCGGTGTTGCGGCCAGCTCACAAGAAAGCGAGTTGAAGAAAGGAGCTCAGGGGCACTGTAATTCACAAACCTGCAGAGTTATAAATGACAGCTATCGTCCAAAAATATACTGAAGTAAGGCTGCCAAGAGGACTTGAAAGCGGGGCAGAATTGCAGGAAACCGATTTCAGGAGGTAGACTGGAATTGCATTGAAAGCATAGGAAAAGAGGCAGAACGTCCACAATGATGCACTTGGCCAAAAAGGGCGTATGCGTTTTTTCCTGAATATATTCAGGAAAAAACGCATACGCCCTTTTTGGCCAACCAAGCAAGCTTGCAAAGGAAATCTGCACTACAATGAAGTCTCACTTCCCCCCGGTCAAAAGGGCCATCTGAAAAAAGTGTAAAATCCAGAAAGGCAGGACAGGCCATGGAGAACTGGGAGCCTTGTTATGCTGATGGGCGGGATGTAAATTGCTAACAGCCAATCGGGAGAAGTGTATGGTGTTTCCTGAAACATCTAAAAAACAAAGCAACAGAGCCTAGGGCACTTCCACTTATGGTCCTATAGTTTAGGGAAATGAAAATCAAAAAGACACAGCCACCCCAAAGTTTGGGACGGCTCTGTTTACAAGAACCTCGTTTACGGTACAAGTTCAATATCGCAGAAAGTGAAAAATGGATGAAGAAGTTGTGGTACTTACGTACAATGCAATATCACTCAGCAATGACATCTATGTCATCAGGCCCGTAGCAGCATAATGAGTGCATTCAGGTATGATGATTCTAACTGAAAGAAGTCACACAGAAAAAGAAACATCATAAGATATCACTAATACACGGAATGTAAACTTGGCTACACAGGAACTGGATTACAAAACAGAACAGGGTCTCAAATTTAGAAAACCAACTTATGCTTGCTTAAGGGTAAAGGTGAGTTGGGGTGCTGCATAAAACCAGAGATTGAAATGAGCACAGATAAAGTTCCTTAAGCCAAATATGGAATAGACAAGAGCTACTCCTTGCTCAACGAAATGGACTCAACACCCCATATTGAACGCCTAAGAATGTACCTGACTAGTAACTATCTTAAAACCTATGGATTGCTATGTCTCCGAAAGAGAATCAAGCGTGTGTACAGGGGCATAAACGCAGCAGTGATAGGATTGGAGAGGTTCGGTGAGCAAATGAAGACCCTTTGAAGTCATATTGCACGGTACCCATTCCACGGGTCTCAACTCTCCAGGTTTAGAGGATTATTCCTTCAGCTAAAACATGCATGTGGAACCCAGAGTATGATCAACCGTGTGATCGGGAGACGTGTTCAAATATGTCTCTGTTCTCATCCCCTGGTACTCGGGTGCAACATTCCAGACGCTTTACTAACACTCTCCCGACTTGGAGAGTCAGTGCCTTTAACCTCCTGTTTGGCCCAGTTTGCAATTTCTGCGGAAGATGAAAAGGAATAGGGAGAACCAATGAGAGACTAGCTGGAGGTGTCTGGACGGGCAAATTTAACTCTCATTTCCCACCAGGAAGAGGAATTAACCAAAGGCTCAGCGTGCCGTGCCGGAACCACATTAGGGCCTGAAGCAATCCTGCGGTGTTACGGCCAGCTCACAAGAAAGCGAGTTGAAGAAAGGAGCTCAGGGGCACTGTAATTCACAAACCTGCAGAGTTATAAATGACAGCTATCGTCCAAAAATATACTGAAGTAAGGCTGCCAAGAGGACTTGAAAGCGGGGCAGAATTGCAGGAAACCGATTTCAGGAGGTAGACTGGAATTGCATTGAAAGCATAGGAAAAGAGGCAGAACGTCCACAATGATGCACTTGGCCAAAAAGTGCGTATGCGTTTTTTCCTGAATATATTCAGGAAAAAACGCATACGCCCTTTTTGGCCAACCAAGCAAGCTTGCAAAGGAAATCTGCACTACAATGAAGTCTCACTTCCCCCCAGTCAAAAGGGCCATCTGAAAAAAGTGTAAAATCCAGAAAGGCAGGACAGGCCATGGAGAACTGGGAGCCTTGTTATGCTGATGGCCGGGATGTAAATTGCCAACAGCCACTCGGGAGAAGTGTATGGTGTTTCCTGAAACATCTAAAAAACAAAGCAACAGAGCCTAGGGCACTTCCACTTATGGTCCTATAGCTTAGGGAAATGAAAATCAAAAAGACACAGCCACCCCAAAGTTTGGGACGGCTCTGTTTACAAGAACCTCGTTTACGGTACAAGTTCAATATCGCAGAAAGTGAAAAATGGATGAAGAAGTTGTGGTACTTACGTACAATGCAATATCACTCAGCAATGACATCTATGTCATCAGGCCCGTAGCAGCATAATGAGTGCATTCAGGTATGATGATTCTAACTGAAATAAGTCACGCAGAAAAAGAAACATCATAAGCTATCTCTAATACACGGAATGTAAACTTGGCTACACAGGAACTGGATTACAAAACAGAACAGGGTCTCAAATTTAGAAAACCAACTTATGCTTGCTTAAGGGGAAAGGTGAGTTGGGGTGCTGCATAAAACCAGAGATTGAAATGAGCACAGATAAAGTTCCTTAAGCCAAATATGGAATAGACAAGAGCTACTCCTTGCTCAACGAAATGGACTCAACACCCCATATTAAACGCCTAAGAATGTACCTGACTAGTAAGTATCTTAAAACCTATGGATTGCTATGTCTCCGAAAGAGAATCAAGCGTGTGTACAGGGGAATAAACACAGCAGTGATAGGATTGGAGAGGTTCGGTGAGCAAATGAAGACCCTTTGAAGTCATATTGCACGGTACCCATTCCACGGGTCTCAACTCTCCAGGTTTAGAGGATTATTCCTTCAGCTAAAACATGCATGTGGAACCCAGAGTATGATCAACCGTGTGATCGGGAGACGTGTTCAAATATGTCTCCGTTCTCGTCCCTGGTACTCGGGTGCAACATTCCAGACGCTTTACTAACACTCTCCCGACATGGAGAGTCAGTGCCTTTAACCTCCTGTTTGGCCCAGTTTGCAATTTCTGCGGAAGATGAACAGGAATAGGGAGAACCAATGAGAGACTAGCTGGAGGTGTCTGGACGGGCAAATTTAACTCTCATTTCCCACCAGGAAGAGGAATTAACCAAAGGCTCAGCGTGCCGTGCCAGAACCACATTAGGGCCTGAAGCAATCCTGCGGTGTTGCGGCCAGCTCACAAGAAAGCGAGTTGAAGAAAGGAGCTCAGGGGCACTTTAATTCACAAATCTGCAGAGTTATAAATGACAGCTATCGTCCAAAAATATACTGAAGTAAGGCTGCCAAGAGGACTTGAAAGCGGGGCCGAATTGCAGGAAACCGATTTCAGGAGGTAGACTGGAATTGCATTGAAAGCATAGGAAAAGAGGCAGAACGTCCACAATGATGCACTTGGCCAAAAAGTGCGTATGCGTTTTTTCCTGAATATATTCAGGAAAAAACGCATACGCCCTTTTTGGCCAACCAAGCAAGCTTGCAAAGGAAATCTGCACTACAATGAAGTCTCACTTCCCCCCAGTCAAAAGGGCCATCTGAAAAAAGTGTAAAATCCAGAAAGGCAGGACAGGCCATGGAGAACTGGGAGCCTTGTTATGCTGATGGGCGGGATGTAAATTGCCAACAGCCACTCAGGAGAAGTGTATGGTGTTTCCTGAAACATATAAAAAACAGAGCAACAGAGCCTAGGGCACTTCCACTTATGGTCCTATAGCTTAGGGAAATGAAAATCAAAAAGACACAGTCACCCCAATGTTTGGGACGGCTCTGTTTACAAGAACCTCGTTTACGGTACAAGTTCAATATCGCAGAAAGTGAAAAATGGATGAAGAAGTTGTGGTACTTACGTACAATGCAATATCACTCAGCAATGACATCTATGTCATCAGGTCCGTAGCAGCATAATGAGTGGATTCAGGTATGATGATTCTAACTGAAATAAGTCACGCAGAAAAAGGAACATCGTAAGCTATCACTAATACACGGAATGTAAACTTGGCTACACAGGAACTGGATTACAAAACAGAACAGGGTCTCAAATTTAGAAAACCAACTTATGCTTGCTTAAGGGGAAAGGTGAGTTGGGGTGCTGCATAAAACCAGAGATTGAAATGAGCACAGATAAAGTTCCTTAAGCCAAATATGGAATAGACAAGAGCTACTCCTTGCTCAACGAAATGGACTCAACACCCCATATTAAACGCCTAAGAATGTACCTGACTAGTAAGTATCTTAAAACCTATGGATTGCTATGTCTCCGAAAGAGAATCAAGCGTGTGTACAGGGGAATAAACACAGCAGTGATAGGATTGGAGAGGTTCGGTGAGCAAATGAAGACCCTTTGAAGTCATATTGCACGGTACCCATTCCACGGGTCTCAACTCTCCAGGTTTAGAGGATTATTCCTTCAGCTAAAACATGCATGTGGAACCCAGAGTATGATCAACCGTGTGATCGGGAGACGTGTTCAAATATGTCTCCGTTCTCGTCCCTGGTACTCGGGTGCAACATTCCAGACGCTTTACTAACACTCTCCCGACATGGAGAGTCAGTGCCTTTAACCTCCTGTTTGGCCCAGTTTGCAATTTCTGCGGAAGATGAACAGGAATAGGGAGAACCAATGAGAGACTAGCTGGAGGTGTCTGGACGGGCAAATTTAACTCTCATTTCCCACCAGGAAGAGGAATTAACCAAAGGCTCAGCGTGCCGTGCCAGAACCACATTAGGGCCTGAAGCAATCCTGCGGTGTTGCGGCCAGCTCACAAGAAAGCGAGTTGAAGAAAGGAGCTCAGGGGCACTTTAATTCACAAATCTGCAGAGTTATAAATGACAGCTATCGTCCAAAAATATACTGAAGTAAGGCTGCCAAGAGGACTTGAAAGCGGGGCCGAATTGCAGGAAACCGATTTCAGGAGGTAGACTGGAATTGCATTGAAAGCATAGGAAAAGAGGCAGAACGTCCACAATGATGCACTTGGCCAAAAAGGGCGTATGCGTTTTTTCCTGAATATATTCAGGAAAAAACGCATACGCCCTTTTTGGCCAACCAAGCAAGCTTGCAAAGGAAATCTGCACTACAATGAAGTCTCACTTCCCCCCAGTCAAAAGGGCCATCTGAAAAAAGTGTAAAATCCAGAAAGGCAGGACAGGCCATGGAGAACTGGGAGCCTTGTTATGCTGATGGGCGGGATGTAAATTGCCAACAGCCACTCAGGAGAAGTGTATGGTGTTTCCTGAAACATATAAAAAACAGAGCAACAGAGCCTAGGGCACTTCCACTTATGGTCCTATAGCTTAGGGAAATGAAAATCAAAAAGACACAGTCACCCCAATGTTTGGGACGGCTCTGTTTACAAGAACCTCGTTTACGGTACAAGTTCAATATCGCAGAAAGTGAAAAATGGATGAAGAAGTTGTGGTACTTACGTACAATGCAATATCACTCAGCAATGACATCTATGTCATCAGGTCCGTAGCAGCATAATGAGTGGATTCAGGTATGATGATTCTAACTGAAATAAGTCACGCAGAAAAAGGAACATCATAAGCTATCACTAATACACGGAATGTAAACTTGGCTACACAGGAACTGGATTACAAAACAGAACAGGGTCTCAAATTTAGAAAACCAACTTATGCTTGCTTAAGGGGAAAGGTGAGTTGGGGTGCTGCATAAAACCAGAGATTGAAATGAGCACAGATAAATTTCCTTAAGCCAAATATGGAATAGACAAGAGCTACTCCTTGCTCAACGAAATGGACTCAACACCCCATATTAAACGCCTAAGAATGTACCTGACTAGTAAGTATCTTAAAACCTATGGATTGCTATGTCTCCGAAAGAGAATCAAGCGTGTGTACAGGGGCATAAACGCAGCAGTGATAGGATTGGAGAGGTTCGGTGAGCAAATGAAGACCCTTTGAAGTCATATTGCATGGTACCCATTCCACGGGTCTCAACTCTCCAGGTTTAAGGGATTCTTCCTTCAGCTAAAACATGCATGTGGAACCCAGAGTATGATCAACCGTGTGATCGGGAGACGTGTTCAAATATGTCTCCGTTCTCGTCCCCTGGTACTCGGGTGCAACATTCCAGACGCTTTACTAACACTCTCCCGACTTGGAGAGTCAGTGCCTTTAACCTCCTGTTTGGCCCAGTTTGCAATTTCTGCGGAAGATGAACAGGAATAGGGAGAACCAATGAGAGACTAGCTGGAGGTGTCTGGACGGGCAAATTTAACTCTCATTTCCCACCAGGAAGAGGAATTAACCAAAGGCTCAGCGTGCCGTGCCGGAACCACATTAGGGCCTGAAGCAATCCTGCGGTGTTGCGGCCAGCTCACAAGAAAGCGAGTTGAAGAAAGGAGCTCAGGGGCACTGTAATTCACAAACCTGCAGAGTTATAAATGACAGCTATCGTCCAAAAATATACTGAAGTAAGGCTGCCAAGAGGACTTGAAAGCGGGGCAGAATTGCAGGAAACCGATTTCAGGAGGTAGACTGGAATTGCATTGAAAGCATAGGAAAAGAGGCAGAACGTCCACAATGATGCACTTGGCCAAAAAGGGCGTATGCGTTTTTTCCTGAATATATTCAGGAAAAAACGCATACGCCCTTTTTGGACAACCAAGCAAGCTTGCAAAGGAAATCTGCACTACAATGAAGTCTCACTTCCCCCCGGTCAAAAGGGCCATCTGAAAAAAGTGTAAAATCCAGAAAGGCAGGACAGGCCATGGAGAACTGGGAGCCTTGTTATGCTGATGGGCGGGAGGTAAATTGCCAACAGCCACTCGGGAGAAGTGTATGGTGTTTCCTAAAACATCTAAAAAACAAAGCAACAGAGCCTAGGGCACTTCCACTTATGGTCCTATAGCTTAGGGAAATGAAAATCAAAAAGACACAGCCACCCCAAAGTTTGGGACGCCTCTGTTTACAAGAACCTCGTTTACGGTACAAGTTCAATATCGCAGAAATTGAAAAATGGATGAAGAAGTTGTGGTACTTACGTACAATGCAATATCACTCAGCAATGACATCTATGTCATCAGGCCCGTAGCAGCATAATGAGTGGATTCAGGTATGATGATTCTAACTGAAAGAAGTCACACAGAAAAAGAAACATCATAAGATATCACTAATACACGGAATGTAAACTTGGCTACACAGGAACTGCATTACAAAACAGAACAGGGTCTCAAATTTAGAAAACCAACTTATGCTTGCTTAAGGGGAAAGGTGAGTTGAGGTGCTGCATAAAACCAGAGATTGAAATGAGCACAGATAAAGTTCCTTAAGCCAAATATGGAATAGACAAGAGCTACTCCTTGCTCAACGAAATGGACTCAACACCCCATATTAAACGCCTAAGAATGTACCTGACTAGTAAGTATCTTAAAACCTATGGATTGCTATGTCTCCGAAAGAGAATCAAGCGTGTGTACAGGGGCATAAACGCAGCAGTGATAGGATTGGAGAGGTTCGGTGAGCAAATGAAGACCCTTTGAAGTCATATTGCACGGTACCCATTCCACGGGTCTCAACTCTCCAGGTTTAGAGGATTATTCCTTGAGCTAAAACATGCATGTGGAACCCAGAGTATGATCAACCGTGTGATCGGGAGACGTGTTCAAATATGTCTCCGTTCTCGTCCCTGGTACTCGGGTGCAACATTCCAGACGCTTTACTAACACTCTCCCGACATGGAGAGTCAGTGCCTTTAACCTCCTGTTTGGCCCAGTTTGCAATTTCTGCGGAAGATGAACAGGAATAGGGAGAACCAATGAGAGACTAGCTGGAGGTGTCTGGACGGGGAAATTTAACTCTCATTTCCCACCAGGAAGAGGAATTAACCAAAGGCTCAGCGTGCCGTGCCGGAACCAGATTAGGGCCTGAAGCAATCCTGCGGTGTTGCGGCCAGCTCACAAGAAAGCGAGTTGAAGAAAGGAGCTCAGGGGCACTTTAATTCACGAATCTGCAGAGTTATAAATGACAGCTATCGTCCAAAAATATACTGAAGTAAGGCTGCCAAGAGGACTTGAAAGCGGGTCCGAATTGCAGGAAACCGATTTCAGGAGGTAGACTGGAATTGCATTGAAAGCATAGGAAAAGAGGCAGAACGTCCACAATGATGCACTTGGCCAAAAAGGGCGTATGCGTTTTTCCTGAATATATTCAGGAAAAAACGCATACGCCCTTTTTGGCCAACCAAGCAAGCTTGCAAAGGAAATCTGCACTACAATGAAGTCTCACTTCCCCCCGGTCAAAGGGGCCTTCTGAAAAAAGTGTAAAACCCAGAAAGGCAGGACAGGCCATGGAGAAATGGGAGCCTTGTTATGCTGATGGGCGGGATGTAAATTGCCAACAGCCACTCGGGAGAAGTGTATGGTGTTTCCTGAAACATATAAAAAACAGAGCAACAGAGCCTAGGGCACTTCCACTTATGGTCCTATAGCTTAGGGAAATGAAAATCAAAAAGACACAGTCACCCCAATGTTTGGGACGGCTCTGTTTACAAGAACCTCGTTTACGGTACAAGTTCAATATCGCAGAAAGTGAAAAATGGATGAAGAAGTTGTGGTACTTACGTACAATGCAATATCACTCAGCAATGACATCTATGTCATCAGGTCCGTAGCAGCATAATGAGTGGATTCAGGTATGATGATTCTAACTGAAATAAGTCACGCAGAAAAAGGAACATCATAAGCTATCACTAATACACGGAATGTAAACTTGGCTACACAGGAACTGGATTACAAAACAGAACAGGGTCTCAAATTTAGAAAACCAACTTATGCTTGCTTAAGGGGAAAGGTGAGTTGGGGTGCTGCATAAAACCAGAGATTGAAATGAGCACAGATAAAGTTCCTTAAGCCAAATATGGAATAGACAAGAGCTACTCCTTGCTCAACGAAATGGACTCAACACCCCATATTAAACGCCTAAGAATGTACCTGACTAGTAAGTATCTTAAAACCTATGGATTGCTATGTCTCCGAAAGAGAATCAAGCATGTGTACAGGGGCATAAACGCAGCAGTGATAGGATTGGAGAGGTTCGGTGAGCAAATGAAGACCCTTTGAAGTCATATTGCACGGTACCCATTCCACGGGTCTCAACTCTCCAGGTTTAGAGGATTCTTCCTTCAGCTAAAACATGCATGTGGAACCCAGAGTATGATCAACCGTGTGATCGGGAGACGTCTTCAAATATGTCTCCGTTCTCATCCCCTGGTACTCGGGTGCAACATTCCAGACGCTTTACTAACACTATCCCGACTTGGAGAGTCAGTGCCTTTAACCTCCTGTTTGGCCCAGTTTGCAATTTCTGCGGAAGATGAACAGGAATAGGGAGAACTAATGAGAGACTAGCTGGAGGCGTCTGGACGGGCAAATTTAACTCTCATTTCCCACCAGGAAGAGGAATTAACCAAAGGCTCAGCGTGCCGTGCCGGAACCACATTAGGGCCTGAAGCAATCCTGCGGTGTTGCGGCCAGCTCACAAGAAAGCGAGTTGAAGAAAGGAGCTCAGGGGCACTGTAATTCACAAACCTGCAGAGTTATAAATGACAGCTATCGTCCAAAAATATACTGAAGTAAGGCTGCCAAGAGGACTTGAAAGCGGGGCCGAATTGCAGGAAACCGATTTCAGGAGGTAGACTGGAATTGCATTGAAAGCATAGGAAAAGAGGCAGAACGTCCACAATGATGCACTTGGCCAAAAAGGGCGTATGCGTTTTTTCCTGAATATATTCAGGAAAAAACGCATACGCCCTTTTTGGCCAACCAAGCAAGCTTGCAAAGGAAATCTGCACTACAATGAAGTCTCACTTCCCCCCGGTCAAAAGGGCCATCTGAAAAAAGTGTAAAATCCAGAAAGGCAGGACAGGCCATGGAGAACTGGGAGCCTTGTTATGCTGATGGGCGGGATGTAAATTGCTAACAGCCAATCGGGAGAAGTGTATGGTGTTTCCTGAAACATCTAAAAAACAAAGCAACAGAGCCTAGGGCACTTCCACTTATGGTCCTATAGCTTAGGGAAATGAAAATCAAAAAGACACAGCCACCCCAAAGTTTGGGACGGCTCTGTTTACAAGAACCTCGTTTACGGTACAAGTTCAATATCGCAGAAAGTGAAAAATGGATGAAGAATTTGTGGTACTTACGTACAATGCAATATCACTCAGCAATGACATCTATGTCATCAGGCCCGTAGCAGCATAATGAGTGCATTCAGGTATGATGATTCTAACTGAAAGAAGTCACACAGAAAAAGAAACATCATAAGATATCACTAATACACGGAATGTAAACTTGGCTACACAGGAACTGGATTACAAAACAGAACAGGGTCTCAAATTTAGAAAACCAACTTATGCTTGCTTAAGGGTAAAGGTGAGTTGGGGTGCTGCATAAAACCAGAGATTGAAATGAGCACAGATAAAGTTCCTTAAGCCAAATATGGAATAGACAAGAGCTACTCCTTGCTCAACGAAATGGACTCAACACCCCATATTGAACGCCTAAGAATGTACCTGACTAGTAAGTATCTTAAAACCTATGGATTGCTATGTCTCCGAAAGAGAATCAAGCGTGTGTACAGGGGCATAAACGCAGCAGTGATAGGATTGGAGAGGTTCGGTGAGCAAATGAAGACCCTTTGAAGTCATATTGCATGGTACCCATTCCACGGGTCTCAACTCTCCAGGTTTAAGGGATTCTTCCTTCAGCTAAAACATGCATGTGGAACCCAGAGTATGATCAACCGTGTGATCGGGAGACGTGTTCAAATATGTCTCCGTTCTCGTCCCCTGGTACTCGGGTGCAACATTCCAGACGCTTTACTAACACTCTCCCGACTTGGAGAGTCAGTGCCTTTAACCTCCTGTTTGGCCCAGTTTGCAATTTCTGCGGAAGATGAACAGGAATAGGGAGAACCAATGAGAGACTAGCTGGAGGTGTCTGGACGGGCAAATTTAACTCTCATTTCCCACCAGGAAGAGGAATTAACCAAAGGCTCAGCGTGCCGTGCCGGAACCACATTAGGGCCTGAAGCAATCCTGCGGTGTTGCGGCCAGCTCACAAGAAAGCGAGTTGAAGAAAGGAGCTCAGGGGCACTGTAATTCACAAACCTGCAGAGTTATAAATGACAGCTATCGTCCAAAAATATACTGAAGTAAGGCTGCCAAGAGGACTTGAAAGCGGGGCAGAATTGCAGGAAACCGATTTCAGGAGGTAGACTGGAATTGCATTGAAAGCATAGGAAAAGAGGCAGAACGTCCACAATGATGCACTTGGCCAAAAAGGGCGTATGCGTTTTTTCCTGAATATATTCAGGAAAAAACGCATACGCCCTTTTTGGCCAACCAAGCAAGCTTGCAAAGGAAATCTGCACTACAATGAAGTCTCACTTCCCCCCGGTCAAAAGGGCCATCTGAAAAAAGTGTAAAATCCAGAAAGGCAGGACAGGCCATGGAGAACTGGGAGCCTTGTTATGCTGATGGGCGGGATGTAAATTGCCAACAGCCACTCGGGAGAAGTGTATGGTGTTTCCTGAAACATCTAAAAAACAAAGCAACAGAGCCCAGGGCACTTCCACTTATGGTCCTATAGCTTAGGGAAATGAAAATCAAAAAGACACAGCCACCCCAAAGTTTGGGACGGCTCTGTTTACAAGAACCTCGTTTACGGTACAAGTTCAATATCGCAGAAAGTGAAAAATGGATGAAGAAGTTGTGGTACTTACGTACAATGCAATATCACTCAGCAATGACATCTATGTCATCAGGCCCGTAGCAGCATAATGAGTGCATTCAGGTATGATGATTCTAACTGAAAGAAGTCACACAGAAAAAGAAACATCATAAGATATCACTAATACACGGAATGTAAACTTGGCTACACAGGAACTGGATTACAAAACAGAACAGGGTCTCAAATTTAGAAAACCAACTTATGCTTGCTTAAGGGTAAAGGTGAGTTGGGGTGCTGCATAAAACCAGAGATTGAAATGAGCACAGATAAAGTTCCTTAAGCCAAATATGGAATAGACAAGAGCTACTCCTTGCTCAACGAAATGGACTCAACACCCCATATTAAACGCCTAAGAATGTACCTGACTAGTAAGTATCTTAAAACCTATGGATTGCTATGTCTCCGAAAGAGAATCAAGCGTGTGTACAGGGGCATAAACGCAGCAGTGATAGGATTGGAGAGGTTCGGTGAGCAAATGAAGACCCTTTGAAGTCATATTGCATGGTACCCATTCCACGGGTCTCAACTCTCCAGGTTTAAGGGATTCTTCCTTCAGCTAAAACATGCATGTGGAACCCAGAGTATGATCAACCGTGTGATCGGGAGACGTGTTCAAATATGTCTCCGTTCTCGTCCCCTGGTACTCGGGTGCAACATTCCAGACGCTTTACTAACACTCTCCCGACTTGGAGAGTCAGTGCCTTTAACCTCCTGTTTGGCCCAGTTTGCAATTTCTGCGGAAGATGAACAGGAATAGGGAGAACCAATGAGAGACTAGCTGGAGGTGTCTGGACGGGCAAATTTAACTCTCATTTCCCACCAGGAAGAGGAATTAACCAAAGGCTCAGCGTGCCGTGCCGGAACCACATTAGGGCCTGAAGCAATCCTGCGGTGTTGCGGCCAGCTCACAAGAAAGCGAGTTGAAGAAAGGAGCTCAGGGGCACTGTAATTCACAAACCTGCAGAGTTATAAATGACAGCTATCGTCCAAAAATATACTGAAGTAAGGCTGCCAAGAGGACTTGAAAGCGGGGCAGAATTGCAGGAAACCGATTTCAGGAGGTAGACTGGAATTGCATTGAAAGCATAGGAAAAGAGGCAGAACGTCCACAATGATGCACTTGGCCAAAAAGGGCGTATGCGTTTTTTCCTGAATATATTCAGGAAAAAACGCATACGCCCTTTTTGGCCAACCAAGCAAGCTTGCAAAGGAAATCTGCACTACAATGAAGTCTCACTTCCCCCCGGTCAAAAGGGCCATCTGAAAAAAGTGTAAAATCCAGAAAGGCAGGACAGGCCATGGAGAACTGGGAGCCTTGTTATGCTGATGGGCGGGATGTAAATTGCCAACAGCCACTCGGGAGAAGTGTATGGTGTTTCCTGAAACATCTAAAAAACAAAGCAACAGAGCCTAGGGCACTTCCACTTATGGTCCTATAGCTTAGGGAAATGAAAATCAAAAAGACACAGCCACCCCAAAGTTTGGGACGGCTCTGTTTACAAGAACCTCGTTTACGGTACAAGTTCAATATCGCAGAAAGTGAAAAATGGATGAAGAAGTTGTGGTACTTACGTACAATGCAATATCACTCAGCAATGACATCTATGTCATCAGGCCCGTAGCAGCATAATGAGTGCATTCAGGTATGATGATTCTAACTGAAAGAAGTCACACAGAAAAAGAAACATCATAAGATATCACTAATACACGGAATGTAAACTTGGCTACACAGGAACTGGATTACAAAACAGAACAGGGTCTCAAATTTAGAAAACCAACTTATGCTTGCTTAAGGGTAAAGGTGAGTTGGGGTGCTGCATAAAACCAGAGATTGAAATGAGCACAGATAAAGTTCCTTAAGCCAAATATGGAATAGACAAGAGCTACTCCTTGCTCAACGAAATGGACTCAACACCCCATATTAAACGCCTAAGAATGTACCTGACTACTAAGTATCTTAAAACCTATGGATTGCTATGTCTCCGAAAGAGAATCAAGCGTGTGTACAGGGGCATAAACGCAGCAGTGATAGGATTGGAGAGGTTCGGTGAGCAAATGAAGACCCTTTGAAGTCATATTGCATGGTACCCATTCCACGGGTCTCAACTCTCCAGGTTTAAGGGATTCTTCCTTCAGCTAAAACATGCATGTGGAACCCAGAGTATGATCAACCGTGTGATCGGGAGACGTGTTCAAATATGTCTCCGTTCTCGTCCCCTGGTACTCGGGTGCAACATTCCAGACGCTTTACTAACACTCTCCCGACTTGGAGAGTCAGTGCCTTTAACCTCCTGTTTGGCCCAGTTTGCAATTTCTGCGGAAGATGAACAGGAATAGGGAGAACCAATGAGAGACTAGCTGGAGGTGTCTGGACGGGCAAATTTAACTCTCATTTCCCACCAGGAAGAGGAATTAACCAAAGGCTCAGCATGCCGTGCTGGAACCAGATTAGGGCCTGAAGCAATCCTGCGGTGTTGCGGCCAGCTCACAAGAAAGCGAGTTGAAGAAAGGAGCTCAGGGGCACTGTAATTCACAAACATGCAGAGTTATAAATGACAGCTATCGTCCAAAAATATACTGAAGTAAGGCTGCCAAGAGGACTTGAAAGCGGGGCAGAATTGCAGGAAACCGATTTCAGGAGGTAGACTGGAATTGCATTGAAAGCATAGGAAAAGAGGCAGAACGTCCACAATGATGCACTTGGCCAAAAAGGGCGTATGCGTTTTTTCCTGAATATATTCAGGAAAAAACGCATACGCCCTTTTTGGCCAACCAAGCAAGCTTGCAAAGGAAATCTGCACTACAATGAAGTCTCACTTCCCCCCGGTCAAAAGGGCCATCTGAAAAAAGTGTAAAATCCAGAAAGGCAGGACAGGCCATGGAGAACTGGGAGCCTTGTTATGCTGATGGGCGGGATGTAAATTGCCAACAGCCACTCGGGAGAAGTGTATGGTGTTTCCTAAAACATCTAAAAAACAAAGCAACAGAGCCTAGGGCACTTCCACTTATGGTCCTATAGCTTAGGGAAATGAAAATCAAAAAGACACAGCCACCCCAAAGTTTGGGACGCCTCTGTTTACAAGAACCTCGTTTACGGTACAAGTTCAATATCGCAGAAATTGAAAAATGGATGAAGAAGTTGTGGTACTTACGTACAATGCAATATCACTCAGCAATGACATCTATGTCATCAGGCCCGTAGCAGCATAATGAGTGGATTCAGGTATGATGATTCTAACTGAAAGAAGTCACACAGAAAAAGAAACATCATAAGATATCACTAATACACGGAATGTAAACTTGGCTACACAGGAACTGCATTACAAAACAGAACAGGGTCTCAAATTTAGAAAACCAACTTATGCTTGCTTAAGGGGAAAGGTGAGTTGGGGTGCTGCATAAAACCAGAGATTGAAATGAGCACAGATAAAGTTCCTTAAGCCAAATATGGAATAGACAAGAGCTACTCGTTGCTCAACGAAATGGACTCAACACCCCATATTAAACGCCTAAGAATGTACCTGACTAGTAAGTATCTTAAAACCTATGGATTGCTATGTCTCCGAAAGAGAATCAAGCGTGTGTACAGGGGCATAAACGCAGCAGTGATAGGATTGGAGAGGTTTGGTGAGCAAATGAAGACCCTTTGAAGTCATATTGCATGGTACCCATTCCACGGGTCTCAACTCTCCAGGTTTAAGGGATTCTTCCTTCAGCTAAAACATGCATGTGGAACCCAGAGTATGATCAACCGTGTGATCGGGAGACGTGTTCAAATATGTCTCCGTTCTCGTCCCCTGGTACTCGGGTGCAACATTCCAGACGCTTTACTAACACTCTCCCGACTTGGAGAGTCAGTGCCTTTAACCTCCTGTTTGGCCCAGTTTGCAATTTCTGCGGAAGATGAACAGGAATAGGGAGAACCAATGAGAGACTAGCTGGAGGTGTCTGGACGGGCAAATTTAACTGTCATTTCCCACCAGGAAGAGGAATTAACCAAAGGCTCAGCGTGCCGTGCCGGAACCACATTAGGGCCTGAAGCAATCCTGCGGTGTTGCGGCCAGCTCACAAGAAAGCGAGTTGAAGAAAGGAGCTCAGGGGCACTGTAATTCACAAACCTGCAGAGTTATAAATGACAGCTATCGTCCAAAAATATACTGAAGTAAGGCTGCCAAGAGGACTTGAAAGCGGGGCAGAATTGCAGGAAACCGATTTCAGGAGGTAGACTGGAATTGCATTGAAAGCATAGGAAAAGAGGCAGAACGTCCACAATGATGCACTTGGCCAAAAAGGGCGTATGCGTTTTTTCCTGAATATATTCAGGAAAAAACGCATACGCCCTTTTTGGCCAACCAAGCAAGCTTGCAAAGGAAATCTGCACTACAATGAAGTCTCACTTCCCCCCGGTCAAAAGGGCCATCTGAAAAAAGTGTAAAATCCAGAAAGGCAGGACAGGCCATGGAGAACTGGGAGCCTTGTTATGCTGATGGGCGGGATGTAAATTGCCAACAGCCACTCGGGAGAAGTGTATGGTGTTTCCTGAAACATCTAAAAAACAAAGCAACAGAGCCTAGGGCACTTCCACTTATGGTCCTATAGCTTAGGGAAATGAAAATCAAAAAGACACAGCCACTCCAAAGTTTGGGACGGCTCTGTTTACAAGAACCTCGTTTACGGTACAAGTTCAATATCGCAGAAAGTGAAAAATGGATGAAGAAGTTGTGGTACTTACGTACAATGCAATATCACTCAGCAATGACCTCTATGTCATCAGGCCCGTAGCAGCATAATGAGTGGATTCAGGTATGATGATTCTAACTGAAAGAAGTCACACAGAAAAAGAAACATCATAAGATATCACTAATACACGGAATGTAAACTTGGCTACACAGGAACTGGATTACAAAACAGAACAGGGTCTCAAATTTAGAAAACCAACTTATGCTTGCTTAAGGGTAAAGGTGAGTTGGGGTGCTGCATAAAACCAGAGATTGAAATGAGCACAGATAAAGTTCCTTAAGCCAAATATGGAATAGACAAGAGCTACTCGTTGCTCAACGAAATGGACTCAACACCCCATATTAAACGCCTAAGAATGTACCTGACTAGTAAGTATCTTAAAACCTATGGATTGCTATGTCTCCGAAAGAGAATCAAGCGTGTGTACAGGGGCATAAACGCAGCAGTGATAGGATTGGAGAGGTTTGGTGAGCAAATGAAGACCCTTTGAAGTCATATTGCATGGTACCCATTCCACGGGTCTCAACTCTCCAGGTTTAAGGGATTCTTCCTTCAGCTAAAACATGCATGTGGAACCCAGAGTATGATCAACCGTGTGATCGGGAGACGTGTTCAAATATGTCTCCGTTCTCGTCCCCTGGTACTCGGGTGCAACATTCCAGACGCTTTACTAACACTCTCCCGACTTGGAGAGTCAGTGCCTTTAACCTCCTGTTTGGCCCAGTTTGCAATTTCTGCGGAAGATGAACAGGAATAGGGAGAACCAATGAGAGACTAGCTGGAGGCGTCTGGACGGGCAAATTTAACTCTCATTTCCCACCAGGAAGAGGAATTAACCAAAGGCTCAGCGTGCCGTGCCGGAACCACATTAGGGCCTGAAGCAATCCTGCGGTGTTGCGGCCAGCTCACAAGAAAGCGAGTTGAAGAAAGGAGCTCAGGGGCACTGTAATTCACAAACCTGCAGAGTTATAAATGACAGCTATCGTCCAAAAATATACTGAAGTAAGGCTGCCAAGAGGACTTGAAAGCGGGGCAGAATTGCAGGAAACCGATTTCAGGAGGTAGACTGGAATTGCATTGAAAGCATAGGAAAAGAGGCAGAACGTCCACAATGATGCACTTGGCCAAAAAGGGCGTATGCGTTTTTTCCTGAATATATTCAGGAAAAAACGCATACGCCCTTTTTGGCCAACCAAGCAAGCTTGCAAAGGAAATCTGCACTACAATGAAGTCTCACTTCCCCCCGGTCAAAAGGGCCATCTGAAAAAAGTGTAAAATCCAGAAAGGCAGGACAGGCCATGGAGAACTGGGAGCCTTGTTATGCTGATGGGCGGGATGTAAATTGCCAACAGCCACTCGGGAGAAGTGTATGGTGTTTCCTGAAACATCTAAAAAACAAAGCAACAGAGCCTAGGGCACTTCCACTTATGGTCCTATAGCTTAGGGAAATGAAAATCAAAAAGACACAGCCACCCCAAAGTTTGGGACGGCTCTGTTTACAAGAACCTCGTTTACGGTACAAGTTCAATATCGCAGAAAGTGAAAAATGGATGAAGAAGTTGTGGTACTTACGTACAATGCAATATCACTCAGCAATGACATCTATGTCATCAGGCCCGTAGCAGCATAATGAGTGCATTCAGGTATGATGATTCTAACTGAAAGAAGTCACACAGAAAAAGAAACATCATAAGATATCACTAATACACGGAATGTAAACTTGGCTACACAGGAACTGGATTACAAAACAGAACAGGGTCTCAAATTTAGAAAACCAACTTATGCTTGCTTAAGGGTAAAGGTGAGTTGGGGTGCTGCATAAAACCAGAGATTGAAATGAGCACAGATAAAGTTCCTTAAGCCAAATATGGAATAGACAAGAGCTACTCCTTGCTCAACGAAATGGACTCAACACCCCATATTAAACGCCTAAGAATGTACCTGACTACTAAGTATCTTAAAACCTATGGATTGCTATGTCTCCGAAAGAGAATCAAGCGTGTGTACAGGGGCATAAACGCAGCAGTGATAGGATTGGAGAGGTTCGGTGAGCAAATGAAGACCCTTTGAAGTCATATTGCATGGTACCCATTCCACGGGTCTCAACTCTCCAGGTTTAAGGGATTCTTCCTTCAGCTAAAACATGCATGTGGAACCCAGAGTATGATCAACCGTGTGATCGGGAGACGTGTTCAAATATGTCTCCGTTCTCGTCCCCTGGTACTCGGGTGCAACATTCCAGACGCTTTACTAACACTCTCCCGACTTGGAGAGTCAGTGCCTTTAACCTCCTGTTTGGCCCAGTTTGCAATTTCTGCGGAAGATGAACAGGAATAGGGAGAACCAATGAGAGACTAGCTGGAGGTGTCTGGACGGGCAAATTTAACTCTCATTTCCCACCAGGAAGAGGAATTAACCAAAGGCTCAGCATGCCGTGCTGGAACCAGATTAGGGCCTGAAGCAATCCTGCGGTGTTGCGGCCAGCTCACAAGAAAGCGAGTTGAAGAAAGGAGCTCAGGGGCACTGTAATTCACAAACATGCAGAGTTATAAATGACAGCTATCGTCCAAAAATATACTGAAGTAAGGCTGCCAAGAGGACTTGAAAGCGGGGCAGAATTGCAGGAAACCGATTTCAGGAGGTAGACTGGAATTGCATTGAAAGCATAGGAAAAGAGGCAGAACGTCCACAATGATGCACTTGGCCAAAAAGGGCGTATGCGTTTTTTCCTGAATATATTCAGGAAAAAACGCATACGCCCTTTTTGGCCAACCAAGCAAGCTTGCAAAGGAAATCTGCACTACAATGAAGTCTCACTTCCCCCCGGTCAAAAGGGCCATCTGAAAAAAGTGTAAAATCCAGAAAGGCAGGACAGGCCATGGAGAACTGGGAGCCTTGTTATGCTGATGGGCGGGATGTAAATTGCCAACAGCCACTCGGGAGAAGTGTATGGTGTTTCCTAAAACATCTAAAAAACAAAGCAACAGAGCCTAGGGCACTTCCACTTATGGTCCTATAGCTTAGGGAAATGAAAATCAAAAAGACACAGCCACCCCAAAGTTTGGGACGCCTCTGTTTACAAGAACCTCGTTTACGGTACAAGTTCAATATCGCAGAAATTGAAAAATGGATGAAGAAGTTGTGGTACTTACGTACAATGCAATATCACTCAGCAATGACATCTATGTCATCAGGCCCGTAGCAGCATAATGAGTGGATTCAGGTATGATGATTCTAACTGAAAGAAGTCACACAGAAAAAGAAACATCATAAGATATCACTAATACACGGAATGTAAACTTGGCTACACAGGAACTGCATTACAAAACAGAACAGGGTCTCAAATTTAGAAAACCAACTTATGCTTGCTTAAGGGGAAAGGTGAGTTGGGGTGCTGCATAAAACCAGAGATTGAAATGAGCACAGATAAAGTTCCTTAAGCCAAATATGGAATAGACAAGAGCTACTCGTTGCTCAACGAAATGGACTCAACACCCCATATTAAACGCCTAAGAATGTACCTGACTAGTAAGTATCTTAAAACCTATGGATTGCTATGTCTCCGAAAGAGAATCAAGCGTGTGTACAGGGGCATAAACGCAGCAGTGATAGGATTGGAGAGGTTTGGTGAGCAAATGAAGACCCTTTGAAGTCATATTGCATGGTACCCATTCCACGGGTCTCAACTCTCCAGGTTTAAGGGATTCTTCCTTCAGCTAAAACATGCATGTGGAACCCAGAGTATGATCAACCGTGTGATCGGGAGACGTGTTCAAATATGTCTCCGTTCTCGTCCCCTGGTACTCGGGTGCAACATTCCAGACGCTTTACTAACACTCTCCCGACTTGGAGAGTCAGTGCCTTTAACCTCCTGTTTGGCCCAGTTTGCAATTTCTGCGGAAGATGAACAGGAATAGGGAGAACCAATGAGAGACTAGCTGGAGGTGTCTGGACGGGCAAATTTAACTGTCATTTCCCACCAGGAAGAGGAATTAACCAAAGGCTCAGCGTGCCGTGCCGGAACCACATTAGGGCCTGAAGCAATCCTGCGGTGTTGCGGCCAGCTCACAAGAAAGCGAGTTGAAGAAAGGAGCTCAGGGGCACTGTAATTCACAAACCTGCAGAGTTATAAATGACAGCTATCGTCCAAAAATATACTGAAGTAAGGCTGCCAAGAGGACTTGAAAGCGGGGCAGAATTGCAGGAAACCGATTTCAGGAGGTAGACTGGAATTGCATTGAAAGCATAGGAAAAGAGGCAGAACGTCCACAATGATGCACTTGGCCAAAAAGGGCGTATGCGTTTTTTCCTGAATATATTCAGGAAAAAACGCATACGCCCTTTTTGGCCAACCAAGCAAGCTTGCAAAGGAAATCTGCACTACAATGAAGTCTCACTTCCCCCCGGTCAAAAGGGCCATCTGAAAAAAGTGTAAAATCCAGAAAGGCAGGACAGGCCATGGAGAACTGGGAGCCTTGTTATGCTGATGGGCGGGATGTAAATTGCCAACAGCCACTCGGGAGAAGTGTATGGTGTTTCCTGAAACATCTAAAAAACAAAGCAACAGAGCCTAGGGCACTTCCACTTATGGTCCTATAGCTTAGGGAAATGAAAATCAAAAAGACACAGCCACTCCAAAGTTTGGGACGGCTCTGTTTACAAGAACCTCGTTTACGGTACAAGTTCAATATCGCAGAAAGTGAAAAATGGATGAAGAAGTTGTGGTACTTACGTACAATGCAATATCACTCAGCAATGACCTCTATGTCATCAGGCCCGTAGCAGCATAATGAGTGGATTCAGGTATGATGATTCTAACTGAAAGAAGTCACACAGAAAAAGAAACATCATAAGATATCACTAATACACGGAATGTAAACTTGGCTACACAGGAACTGGATTACAAAACAGAACAGGGTCTCAAATTTAGAAAACCAACTTATGCTTGCTTAAGGGTAAAGGTGAGTTGGGGTGCTGCATAAAACCAGAGATTGAAATGAGCACAGATAAAGTTCCTTAAGCCAAATATGGAATAGACAAGAGCTACTCGTTGCTCAACGAAATGGACTCAACACCCCATATTAAACGCCTAAGAATGTACCTGACTAGTAAGTATCTTAAAACCTATGGATTGCTATGTCTCCGAAAGAGAATCAAGCGTGTGTACAGGGGCATAAACGCAGCAGTGATAGGATTGGAGAGGTTTGGTGAGCAAATGAAGACCCTTTGAAGTCATATTGCATGGTACCCATTCCACGGGTCTCAACTCTCCAGGTTTAAGGGATTCTTCCTTCAGCTAAAACATGCATGTGGAACCCAGAGTATGATCAACCGTGTGATCGGGAGACGTGTTCAAATATGTCTCCGTTCTCGTCCCCTGGTACTCGGGTGCAACATTCCAGACGCTTTACTAACACTCTCCCGACTTGGAGAGTCAGTGCCTTTAACCTCCTGTTTGGCCCAGTTTGCAATTTCTGCGGAAGATGAACAGGAATAGGGAGAACCAATGAGAGACTAGCTGGAGGTGTCTGGACGGGCAAATTTAACTCTCATTTCCCACCAGGAAGAGGAATTAACCAAAAGCTCAGCGTGCCGTGCCGGAACCACATTAGGGCCTGAAGCAATCCTGCGGTGTTGCGGCCAGCTCACAAGAAATCGAGTTGAAGAAAGGAGCTCAGGGGCACTGTAATTCACAAACCTGCAGAGTTATAAATGACAGCTATCGTCCAAAAATATACTGAAGTAAGGCTGCCAAGAGGACTTGAAAGCGGGGCAGAATTGCAGGAAACCGATTTCAGGAGGTAGACTGGAATTGCATTGAAAGCATAGGAAAAGAGGCAGAACGTCCACAATGATGCACTTGGCCAAAAAGGGCGTATGCGTTTTTTCCTGAATATATTCAGGAAAAAACGCATACGCCCTTTTTGGCCAACCAAGCAAGCTTGCAAAGGAAATCTGCACTACAATGAAGTCTCACTTCCCCCCGGTCAAAAGGGCCATCTGAAAAAAGTGTAAAATCCAGAAAGGCAGGACAGGCCATGGAGAACTGGGAGCCTTGTTATGCTGATGGGCGGGATGTAAATTGCCAACAGCCACTCGGGAGAAGTGTATGGTGTTTCCTGAAACATCTAAAAAACAAAGCAACAGAGCCTAGGGCACTTCCACTTATGGTCCTATAGCTTAGGGAAATGAAAATCAAAAAGACACAGCCACCCCAAAGTTTGGGACGGCTCTGTTTACAAGAACCTCGTTTACGGTACAAGTTCAATATCGCAGAAAGTGAAAAATGGATGAAGAAGTTGTGGTACTTACGTACAATGCAATATCACTCAGCAATGACATCTATGTCATCAGGCCCGTAGCAGCATAATGAGTGCATTCAGGTATGATGATTCTAACTGAAAGAAGTCACACAGAAAAAGAAACATCATAAGATATCACTAATACACGGAATGTAAACTTGGCTACACAGGAACTGGATTACAAAACAGAACAGGGTCTCAAATTTAGAAAACCAACTTATGCTTGCTTAAGGGGAAAGGTGAGTTGGGGTGCTGCATAAAACCAGAGATTGAAATGAGCACAGATAAAGTTCCTTAAGCCAAATATGGAATAGACAAGAGCTACTCCTTGCTCAACGAAATGGACTCAACACCCCATATTAAACGCCTAAGAATGTACCTGACTAGTAAGTATCTTAAAACCTATGGATTGCTATGTCTCCCGAAGAGAATGAAGCGAGTGTACAGGGGAATAAACACAGCAGTGATAGGATTGGAGAGGTTCGGTGAGCAAATGAAGACCCTTTGAAGTCATATTGCATGGTACCCATTCCACGGGTCTCAACTCTCCAGGTTTAAGGGATTCTTCCTTCAGCTAAAACATGCATGTGGAACCCAGAGTATGATCAACCGTGTGATCGGGAGACGTGTTCAAATATGTCTCCGTTCTCATCCCCTGGTACTCGGGTGCAACATTCCAGACGCTTTACTAACACTCTCCCGTCTTGGAGAGTCAGTGCCTTTAACCTCCTGTTTGGCCCAGTTTGCAATTTCTGCGGAAGATGAACAGGAATAGGGAGAACCAATGAGAGACTAGCTGGAGGTGTCTGGACGGGCAAATTTAACTCTCATTTCCCACCAGGAAGAGGAATTAACCAAAGGCTCAGCGTGCCGTGCCAGAACCACATTAGGGCCTGAAGCAATCCTGCGGTGTTGCGGCCAGCTCACAAGAAAGCGAGTTGAAGAAAGGAGCTCAGGGGCACTGTAATTCACAAACCTGCAGAGTTATAAATGACAGCAATCGTCCAAAAATATACTGAAGTAAGGCTGCCAAGAGGACTTGAAAGCGGGGCAGAATTGCAGGAAACCGATTTCAGGAGGTAGACTGGAATTGCATTGAAAGCATAGGAAAAGAGGCAGAACGTCCACAATGATGCACTTGGCCAAAAAGGGCGTATGCGTTTTTTCCTGAATATATTCAGGAAAAAACGCATACGCCCTTTTTGGCCAACCAAGCAAGCTTGCAAAGGAAATCTGCACTACAATGAAGTCTCACTTCCCCCTGGTCAAAAGGGCCATCTGAAAAAAGTGTAAAATCCAGAAAGGCAGGACAGGCCATGGAGAACTGGGAGCCTTGTTATGCTGATGGGCGGGATGTAAATTGCCAACAGCCACTCGGGAGAAGTGTATGTGTTTCCTGAAACATCTAAAAAACAAAGCAACAGAGCCTAGGGCACTTCCACTTATGGTCCTATAGCTTAGGGAAATGAAAATCAAAACGACACAGCCACCCCAAAGTTTGGGACGGCTCTGTTTACAAGAACCTCGTTTACGGTACAAGTTCAGTATCGCAGAAAGTGAAAAATGGATGAAGATGTTCTGATACTTACGTACAATGCAATATCACTCAGCAATGACATCTATGTCATCAGGCCCGTAGCAGCATAATGAGTGGATTCAGGTATGATGATTCTAACTGAAAGAAGTCACACAGAAAAAGAAACTTCATAAGATATCACTAATACACGGAATGTAAACTTGGCTACACAGGAACTGGATTACAAAACAGAACAGGGTCTCAAATTTAGAAAACCAACTTATGCTTGCTTAAGGGGAAAGGTGAGTTGGGGTGCTGCATAAAACCAGAGATTGAAATGAGCACAGATAAAGTTCCTTAAGCCAAATATGGAATAGACAAGAGCTACTCCTTGCTCAACGAAATGGACTCAACACCCCATATTAAACGCCTAAGAATGTACCTGACTAGTAAGTATCTTAAAACCTATGGATTGCTATGTCTCCGAAAGAGAATCAAGCGTGTGCACAGGGGCATAAACGCAGCAGTGATAGGATTGGAGAGGTTCGGTGAGCAAATGAAGACCCTTTCAAGTCATATTGCATGGTACCCATTCCACGGGTCTCAACTCTCCAGGTTTAAGGGATTCTTCCTTCAGCTAAAACATGCATGTGGAACCCAGAGTATGATCAACCGTGTGATCGGGAGACGTGTTCAAATATGTCTCCGTTCTCGTCCCCTGGTACTCGGGTGCAACATTCCAGACGCTTTACTAACACTCTCCCGACTTGGAGAGTCAGTGCCTTTAACCTCCTGTTTGGCCCAGTTTGCAATTTCTGCGGAAGATGAACAGGAATAGGGAGAACCAATGAGAGACTAGCTGGAGGTGTCTGGACGGGCAAATTTAACTCTCATTTCCCACCAGGAAGAGGAATTAACCAAAGGCTCACCGTGCCATGCCGGAACCACATTAGGGCCTGAAGCAATCCTGCGGTGTTGCGGCCAGCTCACAAGAAAGCGAGTTGAAGAAAGGAGCTCAGGGGCACTGTAATTCACAAACCTGCAGAGTTATAAATGACAGCTATCGTCCAAAAGTATACTGAAGTAAGGCTGCCAAGAGGACTTGAAAGCGGGGCAGAATTGCAGGAAACCGATTTCAGGAGGTAGACTGGAATTGCATTGAAAGCATAGGAAAAGAGGCAGAACGTCCACAATGATGCACTTGGCCAAAAAGGGCGTATGCGTTTTTTCCTGAATATATTCAGGAAAAAACGCATACGCCCTTTTTGGCCAACCAAGCAAGCTTGCAAAGGAAATCTGCACTACAATGAAGTCTCACTTCCCCCCGGTCAAAAGGGCCATCTGAAAAAAGTGTAAAATCCAGAAAGGCAGGACAGGCCATGGAGAACTGGGAGCCTTGTTATGCTGATGGGCGGGATGTAAATTGCCAACAGCCAATCGGGAGAAGTGTATGGTGTTTCCTGAAACATCTAAAAAACAAAGCAACAGAGCCTAGGGCACTTCCACTTATGGTCCTATAGCTTAGGGAAATGAAAATCAAAAAGACACAGCCACCCCAAAGTTTGGGACGGCTCTGTTTACAAGAACCTCGTTTACGGTACAAGTTCAATATCGCAGAAAGTGAAAAATGGATGAAGAAGTTGTGGTACTTACGTACAATGCAATATCACTCAGCAATGACATCTATGTCATCAGGCCCGTAGCAGCATAATGAGTGGATTCAGGTATGATGATTCTAACTGAAAGAAGTCACACAGAAAAAGAAACATCATAAGATATCACTAATACACGGAATGTAAACTTGGCTACACAGGAACTGGATTACAAAACAGAACAGGGTCTCAAATTTAGAAAACCAACTTATGCTTGCTTAAGGGGAAAGGTGAGTTGGGGTGCTGCATAAAACCAGAGATTGAAATGAGCACAGATAAAGTTCCTTAAGCCAAATATGGAATAGACAAGAGCTACTCCTTGCTCAACGAAATGGACTCAACACCCCATATTAAACGCCTAAGAATGTACCTGACTAGTAAGTATCTTAAAACCTATGGATTGCTTTGTCTGCGAAAGAGAATCAAGCGTGTGTACAGGGGCATAAACGCAGCAGTGATAGGATTGGAGAGGTTCGGTGAGCAAATGAAGACCCTTTGAAGTCATATTGCATGGTACCCATTCCACGGGTCTCAACTCTCCAGGTTTAAGGGATTCTTCCTTCAGCTAAAACATGCATGTGGAACCCAGAGTATGATCAACCGTGTGATCGGGAGACGTCTTCAAATATGTCTCCGTTCTCGTCCCCTGGTACTCGGGTGCAACATTCCAGATGCTTTACTAACACTCTCCCGACTTGGAGAGTCAGTGCCTTTAACCTCCTGTTTGGCCCAGTTTGCAATTTCTGCGGAAGATGAACAGGAATAGGGAGAACCAATGAGAGACTAGCTGGAGGTGTCTGGACGGGCAAATTTAACTCTCATTTCCCACCAGGAAGAGGAATTAACCAAAGGCTCAGCGTGCCGTGCCAGAACCACATTAGGGCCTGAAGCAATCCTGCGGTGTTGCGGCCAGCTCACAAGAAAGCGAGTTGAAGAAAGGAGCTCAGGGGCACTGTAATTCACAAACCTGCAGAGTTATAAATGACAGCAATCGTCCAAAAATATACTGAAGTAAGGCTGCCAAGAGGACTTGAAAGCGGGGCAGAATTGCAGGAAACCGATTTCAGGAGGTAGACTGGAATTGCATTGAAAGCATAGGAAAAGAGGCAGAACGTCCACAATGATGCACTTGGCCAAAAAGGGCGTATGCGTTTTTTCCTGAATATATTCAGGAAAAAACGCATACGCCCTTTTTGGCCAACCAAGCAAGCTTGCAAAGGAAATCTGCACTACAATGAAGTCTCACTTCCCCCCGGTCAAAAGGGCCATCTGAAAAAAGTGTAAAATCCAGAAAGGCAGGACAGGCCATGGAGAACTGGGAGCCTTGTTATGCTGATGGGCGGGATGTAAATTGCCAACAGCCACTCGGGAGAAGTGTATGTGTTTCCTGAAACATCTAAAAAACAAAGCAACAGAGCCCAGGGCACTTCCACTTATGGTCCTATAGCTTAGGGAAATGAAAATCAAAACGACACAGCCACCCCAAAGTTTGGGACGGCTCTGTTTACAAGAACCTCGTTTACGGTACAAGTTCAGTATCGCAGAAAGTGAAAAATGGATGAAGATGTTCTGGTACTTACGTACAATGCAATATCACTCAGCAATGACATCTATGTCATCAGGCCCGTAGCAGCATAATGAGTGGATTCAGGTATGATGATTCTAACTGAAAGAAGTCACACAGAAAAAGAAACTTCATAAGATATCACTAATACACGGAATGTAAACTTGGCTACACAGGAACTGGATTACAAAACAGAACAGGGTCTCAAATTTAGAAAACCAACTTATGCTTGCTTAAGGGGAAAGGTGAGTTGGGGTGCTGCATAAAACCAGAGATTGAAATGAGCACAGATAAAGTTCCTTAAGCCAAATATGGAATAGACAAGAGCTACTCCTTGCTCAACGAAATGGACTCAACACCCCATATTAAACGCCTAAGAATGTACCTGACTACTAAGTATCTTAAAACCTATGGATTGCTATGTCTCCGAAAGAGAATCAAGCGTGTGCACAGGGGCATAAACGCAGCAGTGATAGGATTGGAGAGGTTCGGTGAGCAAATGAAGACCCTTTGAAGTCATATTGCATGGTACCCATTCCACGGGTCTCAACTCTCCAGGTTTAAGGGATTCTTCCTTCAGCTAAAACATGCATGTGGAACCCAGAGTATGATCAACCGTGTGATCGGGAGACGTGTTCAAATATGTCTCCGTTCTCGTCCCCTGGTACTCGGGTGCAACATTCCAGACGCTTTACTAACACTCTCCCGACTTGGAGAGTCAGTGCCTTTAACCTCCTGTTTGGCCCAGTTTGCAATTTCTGCGGAAGATGAACAGGAATAGGGAGAACCAATGAGAGACTAGCTGGAGGTGTCTGGACGGGCAAATTTAACTCTCATTTCCCACCAGGAAGAGGAATTAACCAAAGGCTCAGCGTGCCGTGCCGGAACCACATTAGGGCCTGAAGCAATCCTGCGGTGTTGCGGCCAGCTCACAAGAAAGCGAGTTGAAGAAAGGAGCTCAGGGGCACTGTAATTCACAAACCTGCAGAGTTATAAATGACAGCTATCATCCAAAAGTATACTGAAGTAAGGCTGCCAAGAGGACTTGAAAGCGGGGCAGAATTGCAGGAAACCGATTTCAGGAGGTAGACTGGAATTGCATTGAAAGCATAGGAAAAGAGGCAGAACGTCCACAATGATGCACTTGGCCAAAAAGGGCGTATGCGTTTTTTCCTGAATATATTCAGGAAAAAACGCATACGCCCTTTTTGGCCAACCAAGCAAGCTTGCAAAGGAAATCTGCACTACAATGAAGTCTCACTTCCCCCCGGTCAAAAGGGCCATCTGAAAAAAGTGTAAAATCCAGAAAGGCAGGACAGGCCATGGAGAACTGGGAGCCTTGTTATGCTGATGGGCGGGATGTAAATTGCCAACAGCCACTCGGGAGAAGTGTATGGTGTTTCCTGAAACATCTAAAAAACAAAGCAACAGAGCCTAGGGCACTTCCACTTATGGTCCTATAGCTTAGGGAAATAAAAATCAAAAAGACACAGCCACCCCAAAGTTTGGGACGGCTCTGTTTACAAGAACCTCGTTTACGGTTCAAGTTCAATATCGCAGAAAGTGAAAAATGGATGAAGAAGTTGTGGTACTTACGTACAATGCAATATCACTCAGCAATGACATCTATGTCATCAGGCCCGTAGCAGCATAATGAGTGGATTCAGGTATGATGATTCTAACTGAAAGAAGTCACACAGAAAAAGAAACATCATAAGATATCACTAATACACGGAATGTAAACTTGGCTACACAGGAACTGGATTACAAAACAGAACAGGGTCTCAAATTTAGAAAACCAACTTATGCTTGCTTAAGGGGAAAGGTGAGTTGGGGTGCTGCATAAAACCAGAGATTGAAATGAGCACAGATAAAGTTCCTTAAGCCAAATATGGAATAGACAAGAGCTACTCCTTGCTCAACGAAATGGACTCAACACCCCATATTAAACGCCTAAGAATGTACCTGACTAGTAAGTATCTTAAAACCTATGGATTGCTATGTCTGCGAAAGAGAATCAAGCGTGTGTACAGGGGCATAAACGCAGCAGTGATAGGATTGGAGAGGTTCGGTGAGCAAATGAAGACCCTTTGAAGTCATATTGCATGGTACCCATTCCACGGGTCTCAACTCTCCAGGTTTAAGGGATTCTTCCTTCAGCTAAAACATGCATGTGGAACCCAGAGTATGATCAACCGTGTGATCGGGAGACGTGTTCAAATATGTCTCCGTTCTCGTCCCCTGGTACTCGGGTGCAACATTCCAGACGCTTTACTAACACTCTCCCGACTTGGAGGGTCAGTGCCTTTAACCTCCTGTTTGGCCCAGTTTGCAATTTCTGCGGAAGATGAACAGGAATAGGGAGAACCAATGAGAGACTAGCTGGAGGTGTCTGGACGGGCAAATTTAACTCTCATTTCCCACCAGGAAGAGGAATTAACCAAAGGCTCAGTGTGCCGTGCCGGAACCACATTAGGGCCTGAAGCAATCCTGCGGTGTTGCGGCCAGCTCACAAAAAAGCGAGTTGAAGAAAGGAGCTCAGGGGCACTGTAATTCACAAACCTGCAGAGTTATAAATGACAGCTATCGTCCAAAAATATACTGAAGTAAGGCTGCCAAGAGGACTTGAAAGCGGGGCAGAATTGCAGGAAACCGATTTCAGGAGGTAGACTGGAATTGCATTGAAAGCATAGGAAAAGAGGCAGAACGTCCACAATGATGCATTTGGCCAAAAAGGGCGTATGCGTTTTTTCCTGAATATATTCAGGAAAAAACGCATACGCCCTTTTTGGCCAACCAAGCAAGCTTGCAAAGGAAATCTGCACTACAATGAAGTCTCACTTCCCCCCGGTCAAAAGGGCCATCTGAAAAAAGTGTAAAATCCAGAAAGGCAGGACAGGCCATGGAGAACTGGGAGCCTTGTTATGCTGATGGGCGGGATGTAAATTGCCAACAGCCACTCGGGAGAAGTGTATGGTGTTTCCTGAAACATCTAAAAAACAAAGCAACAGAGCCTAGGGCACTTCCACTTATGGTCCAATAGCTTAGGGAAATGAAAATCAAAAAGACACAGCCACCCCAAAGTTTGGGACGGCTCTGTTTACAAGAACCTCGTTTACGGTACAAGTTCAATATCGCAGAAAGTGAAAAATGGATGAAGAAGTTGTGATACTTACGTACAATGCAATATCACTCAGCAATGACATCTATGTCATCAGGCCCGTAGCAGCATAATGAGTGGATTCAGGTATGATGATTCTAACTGAAAGAAGTCACACAGAAAAAAGAAACATCATAAGATATCACTAATACACGGAATGTAAACTTGGCTACACAGGAACTGCATTACAAAACAGAACAGGGTCTCAAATTTAGAAAACCAACTTATGCTTGCTTAAGGGGAAAGGTGAGTTGGGGTGCTGCATAAAACCAGAGATTGAAATGAGCACAGATAAAGTTCCTTAAGCCAAATATGGAATAGACAAGAGCTACTCCTTGCTCAACGAAATGGACTCAACACCCCATATTAAACGCCTAAGAATGTACCTGACTAGTAAGTATCTTAAAACCTATGGATTGCTATGTCTCCGAAAGAGAATCAAGCGTGTGTACAGGGACATAAACGCAGCAGTGATAGGATTGGAGAGGTTCGGTGAGCAAATGAAGACCCTTTGAAGTCATATTGCATGGTACCCATTCCACGGGTCTCAACTCTCCAGGTTTAAGGGATTCTTCCTTCAGCTAAAACATGCATGTGGAACCCAGAGTATGATCAACCGTGTGATCGGGAGACGTGTTCAAATATGTCTCCGTTCTCGTCCCCTGGTACTCGGGTGCAACATTCCAGATGCTTTACTAACACTCTCCCGACTTGGAGAGTCAGTGCCTTTAACCTCCTGTTTGGCCCAGTTTGCAATTTCTGCGGAAGATGAACAGGAATAGGGAGAACCAATGAGAGACTAGCTGGAGGTGTCTGGACGGGCAAATTTAACTCTCATTTCCCACCAGGAAGAGGAATTAACCAAAGGCTCAGCGTACCGTGCCGGAACCAGATTAGGGCCTGAAGCAATCCTGCGGTGTTGCGGCCAGCTCACAAGAAAGCGAGTTGAAGAAAGGAGCTCAGGGGCACTGTAATTCACAAACCTGCAGAGTTATAAATGACAGCTATCGTCCAAAAGTATACTGAAGTAAGGCTGCCAAGAGGACTTGAAAGCGGGGCAGAATTGCAGGAAACCGATTTCAGGAGGTAGACTGGAATTGCATTGAAAGCATAGGAAAAGAGGCAGAATGTCCACAATGATGCACTTGGCCAAAAAGGGCGTATGCGTTTTTTCCTGAATATATTCAGGAAAAAACGCATACGCCCTTTTTGGCCAACCAAGCAAGCTTGCAAAGGAAATCTGCACTACAATGAAGTCTCACTTCCCCCCGGTCAAAAGGGCCATCTGAAAAAAGTGTAAAATCCAGAAAGGCAGGACAGGCCATGGAGAACTGGGAGCCTTGTTATGCTGATGGGCGGGATGTAAATTGCCAACAGCCACTCGGGAGAAGTGTATGGTGTTTCCTGAAACATCTAAAAAACAAAGCAACAGAGCCTAGGGCACTTCCACTTATGGTCCTATAGCTTAGGGAAATGAAAATCAAAAATACACAGCCACCCCAAAGTTTGGGACGGCTCTGTTTACAAGACCCTCGTTTACGGTACAAGTTCAATATCGCAGAAAGTGAAAAATGGATGAAGAAGTTGTGGTACTTACGTACAATGCAATATCACTCAGCAATGACCTCTATGTCATCAGGCCCGTAGCAGCATAATGAGTGGATTCAGGTATGATGATTCTAACTGAAAGAAGTCACACAGAAAAAGAAACATCATAAGATATCACTAATACACGGAATGTAAACTTGGCTACACAGGAACTGGATTACAAAACAGAACAGGGTCTCAAATTTAGAAAACCAACTTATGCTTGCTTAAGGGGAAAGGTGAGTTGGGGTGCTGCATAAAACCAGAGATTGAAATGAGCACAGATAAAGTTCCTTAAGCCAAATATGGAATAGACAAGAGCTACTCCTTGCTCAACGAAATGGACTCAACACCCCATATTAAACGCCTAAGAATGTACCTGACTAGTAAGTATCTTAAAACCTATGGATTGCTATGTCTGCGAAAGAGAATCAAGCGTGTGTACAGGGGCATAAACGCAGCAGTGATAGGATTGGAGAGGTTCGGTGAGCAAATGAAGACCCTTTGAAGTCATATTGCATGGTACCCATTCCACGGGTCTCAACTCTCCAGGTTTAAGGGATTCTTCCTTCAGCTAAAACATGCATGTGGAACCCAGAGTATGATCAACCGTGTGATCGGGAGACGTGTTCAAATATGTCTCCGTTCTCGTCCCCTGGTACTCGGGTGCAACATTCCAGACGCTTTACTAACACTCTCCCGACTTGGAGAGTCAGTGCCTTTAACCTCCTGTTTGGCCCAGTTTGCAATTTCTGCGGAAGATGAACAGGAATAGGGAGAACCAATGAGAGACTAGCTGGAGGTGTCTGGACGGGCAAATTTAACTCTCATTTCCCACCAGGAAGAGGAATTAACCAAAGGCTCAGCGTGCCGTGCCGGAACCGGATTTGGGCCTGAAGCAATCCTGCGGTGTTGCGGCCAGCTCACAAGAAAGCGAGTTGAAGAAAGGAGCTCAGGGGCACTGTAATTCACAAACCTGCAGAGATATAAATGACAGCTATCGTCCAAAAATATACTGAAGTAAGGCTGCCAAGAGGACTTGAAAGCGGGGCAGAATTGCAGGAAACCGATTTCAGGAGGTAGACTGGAATTGCATTGAAAGCATAGGAAAAGAGGCAGAACGTCCACAATGATGCACTTGGCCAAAAAGGGCGTATGCGTTTTTTCCTGAATATATTCAGGAAAAAACGCATACGCCCTTTTTGGCCAACCAAGCAAGCTTGCAAAGGAAATCTGCACTACAATGAAGTCTCACTTCCCCCCGGTCAAAAGGGCCATCTGAAAAAAGTGTAAAATCCAGAAAGGCAGGACAGGCCATGGAGAACTGGGAGCCTTGTTATGCTGATGGGCGGGATGTAAATTGCCAACAGCCACTCGGGAGAAGTGTATGGTGTTTCCAGAAACATCTAAAAAACAAAGCAACAGAGCCTAGGGCACTTCCACTTATGGTCCTATAGCTTAGGGAAATGAAAATCAAAAAGACACAGCCACCCCAAAGTTTGGGACGGCTCTGTTTACAAGAACCTCGTTTACGGTACAAGTTCAATATCGCAGAAAGTGAAAAATGGATGAAGAAGTTGTGGTACTTACGTACAATGCAATATCACTCAGCAATGACATCTATGTCATCAGGCCCGTAGCAGCATAATGAGTGGATTCAGGTATGATGATTCTAACTGAAAGAAGTCACACAGAAAAAGAAACATCATAAGATATCACTAATACACGGAATGTAAACTTGGCTACACAGGAACTGGATTACAAAACAGAACAGGGTCTCAAATTTAGAAAACCAACTTATGCTTGCTTAAGGGGAAAGGTGAGTTGGGGTGCTGCATAAAACCAGAGATTGAAATGAGCACAGATAAAGTTCCTTAAGCCAAATATGGAATAGACAAGAGCTACTCCTTGCTCAACGAAATGGACTCAACACCCCATATTAAACGCCTAAGAATGTACCTGACTAGTAAGTATCTTAAAACCTATGGATTGCTATGTCTCCGAAAGAGAATCAAGCGTGTGTACAGGGGCATAAACGCAGCAGTGATAGGATTGGAGAGGTTCGGTGAGCAAATGAAGACCCTTTGAAGTCATATTGCATGGTACCCATTCCACGGGTCTCAACTCTCCAGGTTTAAGGGATTCTTCCTTCAGCTAAAACATGCATGTGGAACCCAGAGTATGATCAACCGTGTGATCGGGAGACGTGTTCAAATATGTCTCCGTTCTCGTCCCCTGGTACTCGGGTGCAACATTCCAGACGCTTTACTAACACTCTCCCGACTTGGAGAGTCAGTGCCTTTAACCTCCTGTTTGGCCCAGTTTGCAATTTCTGCGGAAGATGAACAGGAATAGGGAGAACCAATGAGAGACTAGCTGGAGGTGTCTGGACGGGCAAATTTAACTCTCATTTCCCACCAGGAAGAGGAATTAACCAAAGGCTCAGCGTGCCGTGCCGGAACCACATTAGGGCCTGAAGCAATCCTGCGGTGTTGCGGCCAGCTCACAAGAAAGCGAGTTGAAGAAAGGAGCTCAGGGGCACTGTAATTCACAAACCTGCAGAGTTATAAATGACAGCTATCATCCAAAAGTATACTGAAGTAAGGCTGCCAAGAGGACTTGAAAGCGGGGCAGAATTGCAGGAAACCGATTTCAGGAGGTAGACTGGAATTGCATTGAAAGCATAGGAAAAGAGGCAGAACGTCCACAATGATGCACTTGGCCAAAAAGGGCGTATGCGTTTTTTCCTGAATATATTCAGGAAAAAACGCATACGCCCTTTTTGGCCAACCAAGCAAGCTTGCAAAGGAAATCTGCACTACAATGAAGTCTCACTTCCCCCCGGTCAAAAGGGCCATCTGAAAAAAGTGTAAAATCCAGAAAGGCAGGACAGGCCATGGAGAACTGGGAGCCTTGTTATGCTGATGGGCGGGATGTAAATTGCCAACAGCCACTCGGGAGAAGTGTATGGTGTTTCCTGGAACATCTAAAAAACAAAGCAACAGAGCCTAGGGCACTTCCACTTATGGTCCTATAGCTTAGGGAAATAAAAATCAAAAAGACACAGCCACCCCAAAGTTTGGGACGGCTCTGTTTACAAGAACCTCGTTTACGGTTCAAGTTCAATATCGCAGAAAGTGAAAAATGGATGAAGAAGTTGTGGTACTTACGTACAATGCAATATCACTCAGCAATGACATCTATGTCATCAGGCCCGTAGCAGCATAATGAGTGGATTCAGGTATGATGATTCTAACTGAAAGAAGTCACACAGAAAAAGAAACATCATAAGATATCACTAATACACGGAATGTAAACTTGGCTACACAGGAACTGGATTACAAAACAGAACAGGGTCTCAAATTTAGAAAACCAACTTATGCTTGCTTAAGGGGAAAGGTGAGTTGGGGTGCTGCATAAAACCAGAGATTGAAATGAGCACAGATAAAGTTCCTTAAGCCAAATATGGAATAGACAAGAGCTACTCCTTGCTCAACGAAATGGACTCAACACCCCATATTAAACGCCTAAGAATGTACCTGACTAGTAAGTATCTTAAAACCTATGGATTGCTATGTCTGCGAAAGAGAATCAAGCGTGTGTACAGGGGCATAAACGCAGCAGTGATAGGATTGGAGAGGTTCGGTGAGAAAATGAAGACCCTTTGAAGTCATATTGCATGGTACCCATTCCACGGGTCTCAACTCTCCAGGTTTAAGGGATTCTTCCTTCAGCTAAAACATGCATGTGGAACCCAGAGTATGATCAACCGTGTGATCGGGAGACGTGTTCAAATATGTCTCCGTTCTCGTCCCCTGGTACTCGGGTGCAACATTCCAGACGCTTTACTAACACTCTCCCGACTTGGAGGGTCAGTGCCTTTAACCTCCTGTTTGGCCCAGTTTGCAATTTCTGCGGAAGATGAACAGGAATAGGGAGAACCAATGAGAGACTAGCTGGAGGTGTCTGGACGGGCAAATTTAACTCTCATTTCCCACCAGGAAGAGGAATTAACCAAAGGCTCAGTGTGCCGTGCCGGAACCACATTAGGGCCTGAAGCAATCCTGCGGTGTTGCGGCCAGCTCACAAGAAAGCGAGTTGAAGAAAGGAGCTCAGGGGCACTGTAATTCACAAACCTGCAGAGTTATAAATGACAGCTATCATCCAAAAGTATACTGAAGTAAGGCTGCCAAGAGGACTTGAAAGCGGGGCAGAATTGCAGGAAACCGATTTCAGGAGGTAGACTGGAATTGCATTGAAAGCATAGGAAAAGAGGCAGAACGTCCACAATGATGCACTTGGCCAAAAAGGGCGTATGCGTTTTTTCCTGAATATATTCAGGAAAAAACGCATACGCCCTTTTTGGCCAACCAAGCAAGCTTGCAAAGGAAATCTGCACTACAATGAAGTCTCACTTCCCCCCGGTCAAAAGGGCCATCTGAAAAAAGTGTAAAATCCAGAAAGGCAGGACAGGCCATGGAGAACTGGGAGCCTTGTTATGCTGATGGGCGGGATGTAAATTGCCAACAGCCACTCGGGAGAAGTGTATGGTGTTTCCTGGAACATCTAAAAAACAAAGCAACAGAGCCTAGGGCACTTCCACTTATGGTCCTATAGCTTAGGGAAATAAAAATCAAAAAGACACAGCCACCCCAAAGTTTGGGACGGCTCTGTTTACAAGAACCTCGTTTACGGTTCAAGTTCAATATCGCAGAAAGTGAAAAATGGATGAAGAAGTTGTGGTACTTACGTACAATGCAATATCACTCAGCAATGACATCTATGTCATCAGGCCCGTAGCAGCATAATGAGTGGATTCAGGTATGATGATTCTAACTGAAAGAAGTCACACAGAAAAAGAAACATCATAAGATATCACTAATACACGGAATGTAAACTTGGCTACACAGGAACTGGATTACAAAACAGAACAGGGTCTCAAATTTAGAAAACCAACTTATGCTTGCTTAAGGGGAAAGGTGAGTTGGGGTGCTGCATAAAACCAGAGATTGAAATGAGCACAGATAAAGTTCCTTAAGCCAAATATGGAATAGACAAGAGCTACTCCTTGCTCAACGAAATGGACTCAACACCCCATATTAAACGCCTAAGAATGTACCTGACTAGTAAGTATCTTAAAACCTATGGATTGCTATGTCTGCGAAAGAGAATCAAGCGTGTGTACAGGGGCATAAACGCAGCAGTGATAGGATTGGAGAGGTTCGGTGAGAAAATGAAGACCCTTTGAAGTCATATTGCATGGTACCCATTCCACGGGTCTCAACTCTCCAGGTTTAAGGGATTCTTCCTTCAGCTAAAACATGCATGTGGAACCCAGAGTATGATCAACCGTGTGATCGGGAGACGTGTTCAAATATGTCTCCGTTCTCGTCCCCTGGTACTCGGGTGCAACATTCCAGACGCTTTACTAACACTCTCCCGACTTGGAGGGTCAGTGCCTTTAACCTCCTGTTTGGCCCAGTTTGCAATTTCTGCGGAAGATGAACAGGAATAGGGAGAACCAATGAGAGACTAGCTGGAGGTGTCTGGACGGGCAAATTTAACTCTCATTTCCCACCAGGAAGAGGAATTAACCAAAGGCTCAGTGTGCCGTGCCGGAACCACATTAGGGCCTGAAGCAATCCTGCGGTGTTGCGGCCAGCTCACAAGAAAGCGAGTTGAAGAAAGGAGCTCAGGGGCACTGTAATTCACAAACCTGCAGAGTTATAAATGACAGCTATCGTCCAAAAATATACTGAAGTAAGGCTGCCAAGAGGACTTGAAAGCGGGGCAGAATTGCAGGAAACCGATTTCAGGAGGTAGACTGGAATTGCATTGAAAGCATAGGAAAAGAGGCAGAACGTCCACAATGATGCACTTGGCCAAAAAGGGCGTATGCGTTTTTTCCTGAATATATTCAGGAAAAAACGCATACGCCCTTTTTGGCCAACCAAGCAAGCTTGCAAAGGAAATCTGCACTACAATGAAGTCTCACTTCCCCCCGGTCAAAAGGGCCATCTGAAAAAAGTGTAAAATCCAGAAAGGCAGGACAGGCCATGGAGAACTGGGAGCCTTGTTATGCTGATGGGCGGGATGTAAATTGCCAACAGCCACTCGGGAGAAGTGTATGGTGTTTCCTGAAACATCTAAAAAACAAAGCAACAGAGCCTAGGGCACTTCCACTTATGGTCCAATAGCTTAGGGAAATGAAAATCAAAAAGACACAGGCACCCCAAAGTTTGGGACGGCTCTGTTTACATGAACCTCATTTACGGTACAAGTTCAATATCGCAGAAAGTGAAAAATGGATGAAGAAGTTGTGGTACTTACGTACAATGCAATATCACTCAGCAATGACATCTATGTCATCAGGCCCGTAGCAGCATAATGAGTGGATTCAGGTATGATGATTCTAACTGAAAGAAGTCACACAGAAAAAGAAACATCATAAGATATCACTAATACACGGAATGTAAACTTGGCTACACAGGAACTGGATTACAAAACAGAACAGGGTCTCAAATTTAGAAAACCAACTTATGCTTGCTTAAGGGGAAAGGTGAGTTGGGGTGCTGCATAAAACCAGAGATTGAAATGAGCACAGATAAAGTTCCTTAAGCCAAATATAGAATAGACAAGAGCTACTCCTTGCTCAACGAAATGGACTCAACACCCCATATTAAACGCCTAAGAATGTACCTGACTAGTAAGTATCTTAAAACCTATGGATTGCTATGTCTCCGAAAGAGAATCAAGCGTGTGTACAGGGGCATAAACGCAGCAGTGATAGGATTGGAGAGGTTCGGTGAGCAAATGAAGACCCTTTGAAGTCATATTGCATGGTACCCATTCCACGGGTCTCAACTCTCCAGGTTTAAGGGATTCTTCCTTCAGCTAAAACATGCATGTGGAACCCAGAGTATGATCAACCGTGTGATCGGGAGACGTGTTCAAATATGTCTCCGTTCTCGTCCCCTGGTACTCGGGTGCAACATTCCAGATGCTTTACTAACACTCTCCCGACTTGGAGGGTCAGTGCCTTTAACCTCCTGTTTGGCCCAGTTTGCAATTTCTGCGGAAGATGAACAGGAATAGGGAGAACCAATGAGAGACTAGCTGGAGGTGTCTGGACGGGCAAATTTAACTCTCATTTCCCACCAGGAAGAGGAATTAACCAAAGGCTCAGTGTGCCGTGCCGGAACCACATTAGGGCCTGAAGCAATCCTGCGGTGTTGCGGCCAGCTCACAAGAAAGCGAGTTGAAGAAAGGAGCTCAAGGGCACTGTAATTCACAAACCTGCAGAGTTATAAATGACAGCTATCGTCCAAAAATATACTGAAGTAAGGCTGCCAAGAGGACTTGAAAGCGGGGCAGAATTGCAGGAAACCGATTTCAGGAGGTAGACTGGAATTGCATTGAAAGCATAGGAAAAGAGGCAGAACGTCCACAATGATGCACTTGGCCAAAAAGGGCGTATGCGTTTTTTCCTGAATATATTCAGGAAAAAACGCATACGCCCTTTTTGGCCAACCAAGCAAGCTTGCAAAGGAAATCTGCACTACAATGAAGTCTCACTTCCCCCCGGTCAAAAGGGCCATCTGAAAAAAGTGTAAAATCCAGAAAGGCAGGACAGGCCATGGAGAACTGGGAGCCTTGTTATGCTGATGGGCGGGATGTAAATTGCCAACAGCCACTCGGGAGAAGTGTATGGTGTTTCCTGAAACATCTAAAAAACAAAGCAACAGAGCCTAGGGCACTTCCACTTATGGTCCAATAGCTTAGGGAAATGAAAATCAAAAAGACACAGCCACCCCAAAGTTTGGGACGGCTCTGTTTACAAGAACCTCGTTTACGGTACAAGTTCAATATCGCAGAAAGTGAAAAATGGATGAAGAAGTTGTGGTACTTACGTACAATGCAATATCACTCAGCAATGACATCTATGTCATCAGGCCCGTAGCAGCATAATGAGTGGATTCAGGTATGATGATTCTAACTGAAAGAAGTCACACAGAAAAAAGAAACATCATAAGATATCACTAATACACGGAATGTAAACTTGGCTACACAGGAACTGCATTACAAAACAGAACAGGGTCTCAAATTTAGAAAACCAACTTATGCTTGCTTAAGGGGAAAGGTGAGTTGGGGTGCTGCATAAAACCAGAGATTGAAATGAGCACAGATAAAGTTCCTTAAGCCAAATATGGAATAGACAAGAGCTACTCCTTGCTCAACGAAATGGACTCAACACCCCATATTAAACGCCTAAGAATGTACCTGACTAGTAAGTATCTTAAAACCTATGGATTGCTATGTCTCCGAAAGAGAATCAAGCGTGTGTACAGGGACATAAACGCAGCAGTGATAGGATTGGAGAGGTTCGGTGAGCAAATGAAGACCCTTTGAAGTCATATTGCATGGTACCCATTCCACGGGTCTCAACTCTCCAGGTTTAAGGGATTCTTCCTTCAGCTAAAACATGCATGTGGAACCCAGAGTATGATCAACCGTGTGATCGGGAGACGTGTTCAAATATGTCTCCGTTCTCGTCCCCTGGTACTCGGGTGCAACATTCCAGATGCTTTACTAACACTCTCCCGACTTGGAGAGTCAGTGCCTTTAACCTCCTGTTTGGCCCAGTTTGCAATTTCTGCGGAAGATGAACAGGAATAGGGAGAACCAATGAGAGACTAGCTGGAGGTGTCTGGACGGGCAAATTTAACTCTCATTTCCCACCAGGAAGAGGAATTAACCAAAGGCTCAGCGTACCGTGCCGGAACCAGATTAGGGCCTGAAGCAATCCTGCGGTGTTGCGGCCAGCTCACAAGAAAGCGAGTTGAAGAAAGGAGCTCAGGGGCACTGTAATTCACAAACCTGCAGAGTTATAAATGACAGCTATCGTCCAAAAGTATACTGAAGTAAGGCTGCCAAGAGGACTTGAAAGCGGGGCAGAATTGCAGG
Source organism: Globicephala melas (assembly GCF_963455315.2). Taxonomy (NCBI): domain Eukaryota; kingdom Metazoa; phylum Chordata; class Mammalia; order Artiodactyla; family Delphinidae; genus Globicephala; species Globicephala melas. Next base: position 821,403 of record NW_027207239.1, on the reverse strand, counting down.
AAACCGATTTCAGGAGGTAGACTGGAATTGCATTGAAAGCATAGGAAAAGAGGCAGAATGTCCACAATGATGCACTTGGCCAAAAAGGGCGTATGCGTTTTTTCCTGAATATATTCAGGAAAAAACGCATACGCCCTTTTTGGCCAACCAAGCAAGCTTGCAAAGGAAATCTGCACTACAATGAAGTCTCACTTCCCCCCGGTCAAAAGGGCCATCTGAAAAAAGTGTAAAATCCAGAAAGGCAGGACAGGCCATGGAGAACTGGGAGCCTTGTTATGCTGATGGGCGGGATGTAAATTGCCAACAGCCACTCGGGAGAAGTGTATGGTGTTTCCTGAAACATCTAAAAAACAAAGCAACAGAGCCTAGGGCACTTCCACTTATGGTCCTATAGCTTAGGGAAATGAAAATCAAAAATACACAGCCACCCCAAAGTTTGGGACGGCTCTGTTTACAAGGCCCTCGTTTACGGTACAAGTTCAATATCGCAGAAAGTGAAAAATGGATGAAGAAGTTGTGGTACTTACGTACAATGCAATATCACTCAGCAATGACCTCTATGTCATCAGGCCCGTAGCAGCATAATGAGTGGATTCAGGTATGATGATTCTAACTGAAAGAAGTCACACAGAAAAAGAAACATCATAAGATATCACTAATACACGGAATGTAAACTTGGCTACACAGGAACTGGATTACAAAACAGAACAGGGTCTCAAATTTAGAAAACCAACTTATGCTTGCTTAAGGGGAAAGGTGAGTTGGGGTGCTGCATAAAACCAGAGATTGAAATGAGCACAGATAAAGTTCCTTAAGCCAAATATGGAATAGACAAGAGCTACTCCTTGCTCAACGAAATGGACTCAACACCCCATATTAAACGCCTAAGAATGTACCTGACTAGTAAGTATCTTAAAACCTATGGATTGCTATGTCTCCGAAAGAGAATCAAGCGTGTGTACAGGGGCATAAACGCAGCAGTGATAGGATTGGAGAGGTTCGGTGAGCAAATGAAGACCCTTTGAAGTCATATTGCATGGTACCCATTCCACGGGTCTCAACTCTCCAGGTTTAAGGGATTCTTCCTTCAGCTAAAACATGCATGTGGAACCCAGAGTATGATCAACCGTGTGATCGGGAGACGTGTTCAAATATGTCTCCGTTCTCGTCCCCTGGTACTCGGGTGCAACATTCCAGATGCTTTACTAACACTCTCCCGACTTGGAGAGTCAGTGCCTTTAACCTCCTGTTTGGCCCAGTTTGCAATTTCTGCGGAAGATGAACAGGAATAGGGAGAACCAATGAGAGACTAGCTGGAGGTGTCTGGACGGGCAAATTTAACTCTCATTTCCCACCAGGAAGAGGAATTAACCAAAGGCTCAGCGTACCGTGCCGGAACCAGATTAGGGCCTGAAGCAATCCTGCGGTGTTGCGGCCAGCTCACAAGAAAGCGAGTTGAAGAAAGGAGCTCAGGGGCACTGTAATTCACAAACCTGCAGAGTTATAAATGACAGCTATCGTCCAAAAGTATACTGAAGTAAGGCTGCCAAGAGGACTTGAAAGCGGGGCAGAATTGCAGGAAACCGATTTCAGGAGGTAGACTGGAATTGCATTGAAAGCATAGGAAAAGAGGCAGAATGTCCACAATGATGCACTTGGCCAAAAAGGGCGTATGCGTTTTTTCCTGAATATATTCAGGAAAAAACGCATACGCCCTTTTTGGCCAACCAAGCAAGCTTGCAAAGGAAATCTGCACTACAATGAAGTCTCACTTCCCCCCGGTCAAAAGGGCCATCTGAAAAAAGTGTAAAATCCAGAAAGGCAGGACAGGCCATGGAGAACTGGGAGCCTTGTTATGCTGATGGGCGGGATGTAAATTGCCAACAGCCACTCGGGAGAAGTGTATGGTGTTTCCTGAAACATCTAAAAAACAAAGCAACAGAGCCTAGGGCACTTCCACTTATGGTCCTATAGCTTAGGGAAATGAAAATCAAAAATACACAGCCACCCCAAAGTTTGGGACGGCTCTGTTTACAAGACCCTCGTTTACGGTACAAGTTCAATATCGCAGAAAGTGAAAAATGGATGAAGAAGTTGTGGTACTTACGTACAATGCAATATCACTCAGCAATGACCTCTATGTCATCAGGCCCGTAGCAGCATAATGAGTGGATTCAGGTATGATGATTCTAACTGAAAGAAGTCACACAGAAAAAGAAACATCATAAGATATCACTAATACACGGAATGTAAACTTGGCTACACAGGAACTGGATTACAAAACAGAACAGGGTCTCAAATTTAGAAAACCAACTTATGCTTGCTTAAGGGGAAAGGTGAGTTGGGGTGCTGCATAAAACCAGAGATTGAAATGAGCACAGATAAAGTTCCTTAAGCCAAATATGGAATAGACAAGAGCTACTCCTTGCTCAACGAAATGGACTCAACACCCCATATTAAACGCCTAAGAATGTACCTGACTAGTAAGTATCTTAAAACCTATGGATTGCTATGTCTGCGAAAGAGAATCAAGCGTGTGTACAGGGGCATAAACGCAGCAGTGATAGGATTGGAGAGGTTCGGTGAGCAAATGAAGACCCTTTGAAGTCATATTGCATGGTACCCATTCCACGGGTCTCAACTCTCCAGGTTTAAGGGATTCTTCCTTCAGCTAAAACATGCATGTGGAACCCAGAGTATGATCAACCGTGTGATCGGGAGACGTGTTCAAATATGTCTCCGTTCTCGTCCCCTGGTACTCGGGTGCAACATTCCAGACGCTTTACTAACACTCTCCCGACTTGGAGAGTCAGTGCCTTTAACCTCCTGTTTGGCCCAGTTTGCAATTTCTGCGGAAGATGAACAGGAATAGGGAGAACCAATGAGAGACTAGCTGGAGGTGTCTGGACGGGCAAATTTAACTCTCATTTCCCACCAGGAAGAGGAATTAACCAAAGGCTCAGCGTGCCGTGCCGGAACCGGATTTGGGCCTGAAGCAATCCTGCGGTGTTGCGGCCAGCTCACAAGAAAGCGAGTTGAAGAAAGGAGCTCAGGGGCACTGTAATTCACAAACCTGCAGAGATATAAATGACAGCTATCGTCCAAAAATATACTGAAGTAAGGCTGCCAAGAGGACTTGAAAGCGGGGCAGAATTGCAGGAAACCGATTTCAGGAGGTAGACTGGAATTGCATTGAAAGCATAGGAAAAGAGGCAGAACGTCCACAATGATGCACTTGGCCAAAAAGGGCGTATGCGTTTTTTCCTGAATATATTCAGGAAAAAACGCATACGCCCTTTTTGGCCAACCAAGCAAGCTTGCAAAGGAAATCTGCACTACAATGAAGTCTCACTTCCCCCCGGTCAAAAGGGCCATCTGAAAAAAGTGTAAAATCCAGAAAGGCAGGACAGGCCATGGAGAACTGGGAGCCTTGTTATGCTGATGGGCGGGATGTAAATTGCCAACAGCCACTCGGGAGAAGTGTATGGTGTTTCCTGAAACATCTAAAAAACAAAGCAACAGAGCCTAGGGCACTTCCACTTATGGTCCTATAGCTTAGGGAAATAAAAATCAAAAAGACACAGCCACCCCAAAGTTTGGGACGGCTCTGTTTACAAGAACCTCGTTTACGGTTCAAGTTCAATATCGCAGAAAGTGAAAAATGGATGAAGAAGTTGTGGTACTTACGTACAATGCAATATCACTCAGCAATGACATCTATGTCATCAGGCCCGTAGCAGCATAATGAGTGGATTCAGGTATGATGATTCTAACTGAAAGAAGTCACACAGAAAAAGAAACATCATAAGATATCACTAATACACGGAATGTAAACTTGGCTACACAGGAACTGGATTACAAAACAGAACAGGGTCTCAAATTTAGAAAACCAACTTATGCTTGCTTAAGGGGAAAGTTGAGTTGGGGTGCTGCATAAAACCAGAGATTGAAATGAGCACAGATAAAGTTCCTTAAGCCAAATATGGAATAGACAAGAGCTACTCCTTGCTCAACGAAATGGACTCAACACCCCATATTAAACGCCTAAGAATGTACCTGACTAGTAAGTATCTTAAAACCTATGGATTGCTATGTCTGCGAAAGAGAATCAAGCGTGTGTACAGGGGCATAAACGCAGCAGTGATAGGATTGGAGAGGTTCGGTGAGCAAATGAAGACCCTTTGAAGTCATATTGCATGGTACCCATTCCACGGGTCTCAACTCTCCAGGTTTAAGGGATTCTTCCTTCAGCTAAAACATGCATGTGGAACCCAGAGTATGATCAACCGTGTGATCGGGAGACGTGTTCAAATATGTCTCCGTTCTCGTCCCCTGGTACTCGGGTGCAACATTCCAGACGCTTTACTAACACTCTCCCGACTTGGAGGGTCAGTGCCTTTAACCTCCTGTTTGGCCCAGTTTGCAATTTCTGCGGAAGATGAACAGGAATAGGGAGAACCAATGAGAGACTAGCTGGAGGTGTCTGGACGGGCAAATTTAACTCTCATTTCCCACCAGGAAGAGGAATTAACCAAAGGCTCAGTGTGCCGTGCCGGAACCACATTAGGGCCTGAAGCAATCCTGCGGTGTTGCGGCCAGCTCACAAGAAAGCGAGTTGAAGAAAGGAGCTCAGGGGCACTGTAATTCACAAACCTGCAGAGTTATAAATGACAGCTATCGTCCAAAAATATACTGAAGTAAGGCTGCCAAGAGGACTTGAAAGCGGGGCAGAATTGCAGGAAACCGATTTCAGGAGGTAGACTGGAATTGCATTGAAAGCATAGGAAAAGAGGCAGAACGTCCACAATGATGCACTTGGCCAAAAAGGGCGTATGCGTTTTTTCCTGAATATATTCAGGAAAAAACGCATACGCCCTTTTTGGCCAACCAAGCAAGCTTGCAAAGGAAATCTGCACTACAATGAAGTCTCACTTCCCCCCGGTCAAAAGGGCCATCTGAAAAAAGTGTAAAATCCAGAAAGGCAGGACAGGCCATGGAGAACTGGGAGCCTTGTTATGCTGATGGGCGGGATGTAAATTGCCAACAGCCACTCGGGAGAAGTGTATGGTGTTTCCTGAAACATCTAAAAAACAAAGCAACAGAGCCTAGGGCACTTCCACTTATGGTCCAATAGCTTAGGGAAATGAAAATCAAAAAGACACAGGCACCCCAAAGTTTGGGACGGCTCTGTTTACATGAACCTCATTTACGGTACAAGTTCAATATCGCAGAAAGTGAAAAATGGATGAAGAAGTTGTGGTACTTACGTACAATGCAATATCACTCAGCAATGACATCTATGTCATCAGGCCCGTAGCAGCATAATGAGTGGATTCAGGTATGATGATTCTAACTGAAAGAAGTCACACAGAAAAAGAAACATCATAAGATATCACTAATACACGGAATGTAAACTTGGCTACACAGGAACTGGATTACAAAACAGAACAGGGTCTCAAATTTAGAAAACCAACTTATGCTTGCTTAAGGGGAAAGGTGAGTTGGGGTGCTGCATAAAACCAGAGATTGAAATGAGCACAGATAAAGTTCCTTAAGCCAAATATGGAATAGACAAGAGCTACTCCTTGCTCAACGAAATGGACTCAACACCCCATATTAAACGCCTAAGAATGTACCTGACTAGTAAGTATCTTAAAACCTATGGATTGCTATGTCTCCGAAAGAGAATCAAGCGTGTGTACAGGGGCATAAACGCAGCAGTGATAGGATTGGAGAGGTTCGGTGAGCAAATGAAGACCCTTTGAAGTCATATTGCATGGTACCCATTCCACGGGTCTCAACTCTCCAGGTTTAAGGGATTCTTCCTTCAGCTAAAACATGCATGTGGAACCCAGAGTATGATCAACCGTGTGATCGGGAGACGTGTTCAAATATGTCTCCGTTCTCGTCCCCTGGTACTCGGGTGCAACATTCCAGATGCTTTACTAACACTCTCCCGACTTGGAGGGTCAGTGCCTTTAACCTCCTGTTTGGCCCAGTTTGCAATTTCTGCGGAAGATGAACAGGAATAGGGAGAACCAATGAGAGACTAGCTGGAGGTGTCTGGACGGGCAAATTTAACTCTCATTTCCCACCAGGAAGAGGAATTAACCAAAGGCTCAGTGTGCCGTGCCGGAACCACATTAGGGCCTGAAGCAATCCTGCGGTGTTGCGGCCAGCTCACAAGAAAGCGAGTTGAAGAAAGGAGCTCAAGGGCACTGTAATTCACAAACCTGCAGAGTTATAAATGACAGCTATCGTCCAAAAATATACTGAAGTAAGGCTGCCAAGAGGACTTGAAAGCGGGGCAGAATTGCAGGAAACCGATTTCAGGAGGTAGACTGGAATTGCATTGAAAGCATAGGAAAAGAGGCAGAACGTCCACAATGATGCACTTGGCCAAAAAGGGCGTATGCGTTTTTTCCTGAATATATTCAGGAAAAAACGCATACGCCCTTTTTGGCCAACCAAGCAAGCTTGCAAAGGAAATCTGCACTACAATGAAGTCTCACTTCCCCCCGGTCAAAAGGGCCATCTGAAAAAAGTGTAAAATCCAGAAAGGCAGGACAGGCCATGGAGAACTGGGAGCCTTGTTATGCTGATGGGCGGGATGTAAATTGCCAACAGCCACTCGGGAGAAGTGTATGGTGTTTCCTGAAACATCTAAAAAACAAAGCAACAGAGCCTAGGGCACTTCCACTTATGGTCCAATAGCTTAGGGAAATGAAAATCAAAAAGACACAGCCACCCCAAAGTTTGGGACGGCTCTGTTTACAAGAACCTCGTTTACGGTACAAGTTCAATATCGCAGAAAGTGAAAAATGGATGAAGAAGTTGTGGTACTTACGTACAATGCAATATCACTCAGCAATGACATCTATGTCATCAGGCCCGTAGCAGCATAATGAGTGGATTCAGGTATGATGATTCTAACTGAAAGAAGTCACACAGAAAAAAGAAACATCATAAGATATCACTAATACACGGAATGTAAACTTGGCTACACAGGAACTGCATTACAAAACAGAACAGGGTCTCAAATTTAGAAAACCAACTTATGCTTGCTTAAGGGGAAAGGTGAGTTGGGGTGCTGCATAAAACCAGAGATTGAAATGAGCACAGATAAAGTTCCTTAAGCCAAATATGGAATAGACAAGAGCTACTCCTTGCTCAACGAAATGGACTCAACACCCCATATTAAACGCCTAAGAATGTACCTGACTAGTAAGTATCTTAAAACCTATGGATTGCTATGTCTCCGAAAGAGAATCAAGCGTGTGTACAGGGACATAAACGCAGCAGTGATAGGATTGGAGAGGTTCGGTGAGCAAATGAAGACCCTTTGAAGTCATATTGCATGGTACCCATTCCACGGGTCTCAACTCTCCAGGTTTAAGGGATTCTTCCTTCAGCTAAAACATGCATGTGGAACCCAGAGTATGATCAACCGTGTGATCGGGAGACGTGTTCAAATATGTCTCCGTTCTCGTCCCCTGGTACTCGGGTGCAACATTCCAGATGCTTTACTAACACTCTCCCGACTTGGAGAGTCAGTGCCTTTAACCTCCTGTTTGGCCCAGTTTGCAATTTCTGCGGAAGATGAACAGGAATAGGGAGAACCAATGAGAGACTAGCTGGAGGTGTCTGGACGGGCAAATTTAACTCTCATTTCCCACCAGGAAGAGGAATTAACCAAAGGCTCAGCGTACCGTGCCGGAACCAGATTAGGGCCTGAAGCAATCCTGCGGTGTTGCGGCCAGCTCACAAGAAAGCGAGTTGAAGAAAGGAGCTCAGGGGCACTGTAATTCACAAACCTGCAGAGTTATAAATGACAGCTATCGTCCAAAAGTATACTGAAGTAAGGCTGCCAAGAGGACTTGAAAGCGGGGCAGAATTGCAGGAAACCGATTTCAGGAGGTAGACTGGAATTGCATTGAAAGCATAGGAAAAGAGGCAGAACGTCCACAATGATGCACTTGGCCAAAAAGGGCGTATGCGTTTTTTCCTGAATATATTCAGGAAAAAACGCATACGCCCTTTTTGGCCAACCAAGCAAGCTTGCAAAGGAAATCTGCACTACAATGAAGTCTCACTTCCCCCCGGTCAAAAGGGCCATCTGAAAAAAGTGTAAAATCCAGAAAGGCAGGACAGGCCATGGAGAACTGGGAGCCTTGTTATGCTGATGGGCGGGATGTAAATTGCCAACAGCCACTCGGGAGAAGTGTATGGTGTTTCCAGAAACATCTAAAAAACAAAGCAACAGAGCCTAGGGCACTTCCACTTATGGTCCTATAGCTTAGGGAAATGAAAATCAAAAAGACACAGCCACCCCAAAGTTTGGGAGGGCTCTGTTTACAAGAACCTCGTTTACGGTACAAGTTCAATATCGCAGAAAGTGAAAAATGGATGAAGAAGTTGTGGTACTTACGTACAATGCAATATCACTCAGCAATGACATCTATGTCATCAGGCCCGTAGCAGCATAATGAGTGGATTCAGGTATGATGATTCTAACTGAAAGAAGTCACACAGAAAAAGAAACATCATAAGATATCACTAATACACGGAATGTAAACTTGGCTACACAGGAACTGGATTACAAAACAGAACAGGGTCTCAAATTTAGAAAACCAACTTATGCTTGCTTAAGGGGAAAGGTGAGTTGGGGTGCTGCATAAAACCAGAGATTGAAATGAGCACAGATAAAGTTCCTTAAGCCAAATATGGAATAGACAAGAGCTACTCCTTGCTCAACGAAATGGACTCAACACCCCATATTAAACGCCTAAGAATGTACCTGACTAGTAAGTATCTTAAAACCTATGGATTGCTATGTCTCCGAAAGAGAATCAAGCGTGTGTACAGGGGCATAAACGCAGCAGTGATAGGATTGGAGAGGTTCGGTGAGCAAATGAAGACCCTTTGAAGTCATATTGCATGGTACCCATTCCACGGGTCTCAACTCTCCAGGTTTAAGGGATTCTTCCTTCAGCTAAAACATGCATGTGGAACCCAGAGTATGATCAACCGTGTGATCGGGAGACGTGTTCAAATATGTCTCTGTTCTCGTCCCCTGGTACTCGGGTGCAACATTCCAGACGCTTTACTAACACTCTCCCGACTTGGAGAGTCAGTGCCTTTAACCTCCTGTTTGGCCCAGTTTGCAATTTCTGCGGAAGATGAACAGGAATAGGGAGAACCAATGAGAGACTAGCTGGAGGTGTCTGGACGGGCAAATTTAACTCTCATTTCCCACCAGGAAGAGGAATTAACCAAAGGCTCAGCGTGCCGTGCCGGAACCACATGAGGGCCTGAAGCAATCCTGCGGTGTTGCGGCCAGCTCACAAGAAAGCGAGTTGAAGAAAGGAGCTCAGGGGCACTGTAATTCACAAACCTGCAGAGTTATAAATGACAGCTATCGTCCAAAAATATACTGAAGTAAGGCTGCCAAGAGGACTTGAAAGCGGGGCAGAATTGCAGGAAACCGATTTCAGGAGGTAGACTGGAATTGCATTGAAAGCATAGGAAAAGAGGCAGAACGTCCACAATGATGCACTTGGCCAAAAAGGGCGTATGCGTTTTTTCCTGAATATATTCAGGAAAAAACGCATATGCCCTTTTTGGCCAACCAAGCAAGCTTGCAAAGGAAATCTGCACTACAATGAAGTCTCACTTCCCCCCGGTCAAAAGGGCCATCTGAAAAAAGTGTAAAATCCAGAAAGGCAGGACAGGCCATGGAGAACTGGGAGCCTTGTTATGCTGATGGGCGGGATGTAAATTGCCAACAGCCACTCGGGAGAAGTGTATGCTGTTTCCTGAAACATCTAAAAAACAAAGCAACAGAGCCTAGGGCACTTCCACTTATGGTCCTATAGCTTAGGGAAATGAAAATCAAAAAGACACAGCCACCCCAAAGTTTGGGACGGCTCTGTTTACAAGAACCTCGTTTACGGTACAAGTTCAATATCGCAGAAAGTGAAAAATGGATGAAGAAGTTGTGGTACTTACGTACAATGCAATATCACTCAGCAATGACATCTATGTCATCAGGCCCGTAGCAGCATAATGAGTGGATTCAGGTATGATGATTCTAACTGAAAGAAGTCACACAGAAAAAGAAACATCATAAGATATCACTAATACACGGAATGTAAACTTGGCTACACAGGAACTGGATTACAAAACAGAACAGGGTCTCAAATTTAGAAAACCAACTTATGCTTGCTTAAGGGGAAAGGTGAGTTGGGGTGCTGCATAAAACCAGAGATTGAAATGAGCACAGATAAAGTTCCTTAAGCCAAATATGGAATAGACAAGAGCTACTCCTTGCTCAACGAAATGGACTCAACACCCCATATTAAACGCCTAAGAATGTACCTGACTAGTAAGTATCTTAAAACCTATGGATTGCTATGTCTCCGAAAGAGAATCAAGCGTGTGTACAGGGGCATAAACGTAGCAGTGATAGGATTGGAGAGGTTCGGTGAGCAAATGAAGACCCTTTGAAGTCATATTGCATGGTACCCATTCCACGGGTCTCAACTCTCCAGGTTTAAGGGATTCTTCCTTCAGCTAAAACATGCATGTGGAACCCAGAGTATGATCAACCGTGTGATCGGGAGACGTGTTCAAATATGTCTCCGTTCTCGTCCCCTGGTACTCGGGTGCAACATTCCAGACGCTTTACTAACACTCTCCCGACTTGGAGGGTCAGTGCCTTTAACCTCCTGTTTGGCCCAGTTTGCAATTTCTGCGGAAGATGAACAGGAATAGGGAGAACCAATGAGAGACTAGCTGGAGGTGTCTGGACGGGCAAATTTAACTCTCATTTCCCACCAGGAAGAGGAATTAACCAAAGGCTCAGCGTGCCGTGCCAGAACCACATTAGGGCCTGAAGCAATCCTGCGGTGTTGCGGCCAGCTCACAAGAAAGCGAGTTGAAGAAAGGAGCTCAGGGGCACTGTAATTCACAAACCTGCAGAGTTATAAATGACAGCTATCGTCCAAAAATATACTGAAGTAAGGCTGCCAAGAGGACTTGAAAGCGGGGCAGAATTGCAGGAAACCGATTTCAGGAGGTAGACTGGAATTGCATTGAAAGCATAGGAAAAGAGGCAGAACGTCCACAATGATGCACTTGGCCAAAAAGGGCGTATGCGTTTTTTCCTGAATATATTCAGGAAAAAACGCATACGCCCTTTTTGGCCAACCAAGCAAGCTTGCAAAGGAAATCTGCACTACAATGAAGTCTCACTTCCCCCCGGTCAAAAGGGCCATCTGAAAAAAGTGTAAAATCCAGAAAGGCAGGACAGGCCATGGAGAACTGGGAGCCTTGTTATGCTGATGGGCGGGATGTAAATTGCCAACAGCCACTCGGGAGAAGTGTATGGTGTTTCCTGAAACATCTAAAAAACAAAGCAACAGAGCCTAGGGCACTTCCACTTATGGTCCAATAGCTTAGGGAAATGAAAATCAAAAAGACACAGCCACCCCAAAGTTTGGGACGGCTCTGTTTACAAGACCCTCGTTTACGGTACAAGTTCAATATCGCAGAAAGTGAAAAATGGATGAAGAAGTTGTGGTACTTACGTACAATGGAATATCACTCAGCAATGACCTCTATGTCATCAGGCCCGTAGCAGCATAATGAGTGGATTCAGGTATGATGATTCTAACTGAAAGAAGTCACACAGAAAAAGAAACATCATAAGATATCACTAATACACGGAATGTAAACTTGGCTACACAGGAACTGGATTACAAAACAGAACAGGGTCTCAAATTTAGAAAACCAACTTATGCTTGCTTAAGGGGAAAGGTGAGTTGGGGTGCTGCATAAAACCAGAGATTGAAATGAGCACAGATAAAGTTCCTTAAGCCAAATATGGAATAGACAAGAGCTACTCCTTGCTCAACGAAATGGACTCAACACCCCATATTAAACGCCTAAGAATGTACCTGACTAGTAAGTATCTTAAAACCTATGGATTGCTATGTCTCCGAAAGAGAATCAAGCGTGTGTACAGGGGCATAAACGCAGCAGTGATAGGATTGGAGAGGTTCGGTGAGCAAATGAAGACCCTTTGAAGTCATATTGCATGGTACCCATTCCACGGGTCTCAACTCTCCAGGTTTAAGGGATTCTTCCTTCAGCTAAAACATGCATGTGGAACACAGAGTATGATCAACCGTGTGATCGGGAGACGTGTTCAAATATGTCTCCGTTCTCGTCCCCTGGTACTCGGGTGCAACATTCCAGACGCTTTACTAACACTCTCCCGACTTGGAGAGTCAGTGCCTTTAACCTCCTGTTTGGCCCAGTTTGCAATTTCTGCGGAAGATGAACAGGAATAGGGAGAACCAATGAGAGACTAGCTGGAGGTGTCTGGATGGGCAAATTTAACTCTCATTTCCCACCAGGAAGAGGAATTAACCAAAGGCTCAGCGTGCCGTGCCGGAACCGGATTTGGGCCTGAAGCAATCCTGCGGTGTTGCGGCCAGCTCACAAGAAAGCGAGTTGAAGAAAGGAGCTCAGGGGCACTGTAATTCACAAACCTGCAGAGTTATAAATGACAGCTATCGTCCAAAAATATACTGAAGTAAGGCTGCCAAGAGGACTTGAAAGCGGGGCAGAATTGCAGGAAACCGATTTCAGGAGGTAGACTGGAATTGCATTGAAAGCATAGGAAAAGAGGCAGAACGTCCACAATGATGCACTTGGCCAAAAAGGGCGTATGCGTTTTTTCCTGAATATATTCAGGAAAAAACGCATACGCCCTTTTTGGCCAACCAAGCAAGCTTGCAAAGGAAATCTGCACTACAATGAAGTCTCACTTCCCCCCGGTCAAAAGGGCCATCTGAAAAAAGTGTAAAATCCAGAAAGGCAGGACAGGCCATGGAGAACTGGGAGCCTTGTTATGCTGATGGGCGGGATGTAAATTGCCAACAGCCACTCGGGAGAAGTGTATGGTGTTTCCAGAAACATCTAAAAAACAAAGCAACAGAGCCTAGGGCACTTCCACTTATGGTCCTATAGCTTAGGGAAATGAAAATCAAAAAGACACAGCCACCCCAAAGTTTGGGAGGGCTCTGTTTACAAGAACCTCGTTTACGGTACAAGTTCAATATCGCAGAAAGTGAAAAATGGATGAAGAAGTTGTGGTACTTACGTACAATGCAATATCACTCAGCAATGACATCTATGTCATCAGGCCCGTAGCAGCATAATGAGTGGATTCAGGTATGATGATTCTAACTGAAAGAAGTCACACAGAAAAAGAAACATCATAAGATATCACTAATACACGGAATGTAAACTTGGCTACACAGGAACTGGATTACAAAACAGAACAGGGTCTCAAATTTAGAAAACCAACTTATGCTTGCTTAAGGGGAAAGGTGAGTTGGGGTGCTGCATAAAACCAGAGATTGAAATGAGCACAGATAAAGTTCCTTAAGCCAAATATGGAATAGACAAGAGCTACTCCTTGCTCAACGAAATGGACTCAACACCCCATATTAAACGCCTAAGAATGTACCTGACTAGTAAGTATCTTAAAACCTATGGATTGCTATGTCTCCGAAAGAGAATCAAGCGTGTGTACAGGGGCATAAACGCAGCAGTGATAGGATTGGAGAGGTTCGGTGAGCAAATGAAGACCCTTTGAAGTCATATTGCATGGTACCCATTCCACGGGTCTCAACTCTCCAGGTTTAAGGGATTCTTCCTTCAGCTAAAACATGCATGTGGAACCCAGAGTATGATCAACCGTGTGATCGGGAGACGTGTTCAAATATGTCTCCGTTCTCGTCCCCTGGTACTCGGGTGCAACATTCCAGACGCTTTACTAACACTCTCCCGACTTGGAGAGTCAGTGCCTTTAACCTCCTGTTTGGCCCAGTTTGCAATTTCTGCGGAAGATGAACAGGAATAGGGAGAACCAATGAGAGACTAGCTGGAGGTGTCTGGATGGGCAAATTTAACTCTCATTTCCCACCAGGAAGAGGAATTAACCAAAGGCTCAGCGTGCCGTGCCGGAACCGGATTTGGGCCTGAAGCAATCCTGCGGTGTTGCGGCCAGCTCACAAGAAAGCGAGTTGAAGAAAGGAGCTCAGGGGCACTGTAATTCACAAACCTGCAGAGTTATAAATGACAGCTATCGTCCAAAAATATACTGAAGTAAGGCTGCCAAGAGGACTTGAAAGCGGGGCAGAATTGCAGGAAACCGATTTCAGGAGGTAGACTGGAATTGCATTGAAAGCATAGGAAAAGAGGCAGAACGTCCACAATGATGCACTTGGCCAAAAAGGGCGTATGCGTTTTTTCCTGAATATATTCAGGAAAAAACGCATACGCCCTTTTTGGCCAACCAAGCAAGCTTGCAAAGGAAATCTGCACTACAATGAAGTCTCACTTCCCCCCGGTCAAAAGGGCCATCTGAAAAAAGTGTAAAATCCAGAAAGGCAGGACAGGCCATGGAGAACTGGGAGCCTTGTTATGCTGATGGGCGGGATGTAAATTGCCAACAGCCACTCGGGAGAAGTGTATGGTGTTTCCAGAAACATCTAAAAAACAAAGCAACAGAGCCTAGGGCACTTCCACTTATGGTCCTATAGCTTAGGGAAATGAAAATCAAAAAGACACAGCCACCCCAAAGTTTGGGAGGGCTCTGTTTACAAGAACCTCGTTTACGGTACAAGTTCAATATCGCAGAAAGTGAAAAATGGATGAAGAAGTTGTGGTACTTACGTACAATGCAATATCACTCAGCAATGACATCTATGTCATCAGGCCCGTAGCAGCATAATGAGTGGATTCAGGTATGATGATTCTAACTGAAAGAAGTCACACAGAAAAAGAAACATCATAAGATATCACTAATACACGGAATGTAAACTTGGCTACACAGGAACTGGATTACAAAACAGAACAGGGTCTCAAATTTAGAAAACCAACTTATGCTTGCTTAAGGGGAAAGGTGAGTTGGGGTGCTGCATAAAACCAGAGATTGAAATGAGCACAGATAAAGTTCCTTAAGCCAAATATGGAATAGACAAGAGCTACTCCTTGCTCAACGAAATGGACTCAACACCCCATATTAAACGCCTAAGAATGTACCTGACTAGTAAGTATCTTAAAACCTATGGATTGCTATGTCTCCGAAAGAGAATCAAGCGTGTGTACAGGGGCATAAACGCAGCAGTGATAGGATTGGAGAGGTTCGGTGAGCAAATGAAGACCCTTTGAAGTCATATTGCATGGTACCCATTCCACGGGTCTCAACTCTCCAGGTTTAAGGGATTCTTCCTTCAGCTAAAACATGCATGTGGAACCCAGAGTATGATCAACCGTGTGATCGGGAGACGTGTTCAAATATGTCTCCGTTCTCGTCCCCTGGTACTCGGGTGCAACATTCCAGATGCTTTACTAACACTCTCCCGACTTGGAGAGTCAGTGCCTTTAACCTCCTGTTTGGCCCAGTTTGCAATTTCTGTGGAAGATGAACAGGAATAGGGAGAACCAATGAGAGACTAGCTGGAGGTGTCTGGACGGGCAAATTTAACTCTCATTTCCCACCAGGAAGAGGAATTAACCAAAGGCTCAGCGTACCGTGCCGGAACCAGATTAGGGCCTGAAGCAATCCTGCGGTGTTGCGGCCAGCTCACAAGAAAGCGAGTTGAAGAAAGGAGCTCAGGGGCACTGTAATTCACAAACCTGCAGAGTTATAAATGACAGCTATCGTCCAAAAGTATACTGAAGTAAGGCTGCCAAGAGGACTTGAAAGCGGGGCAGAATTGCAGGAAACCGATTTCAGGAGGTAGACTGGAATTGCATTGAAAGCATAGGAAAAGAGGCAGAATGTCCACAATGATGCACTTGGCCAAAAAGGGCGTATGCGTTTTTTCCTGAATATATTCAGGAAAAAACGCATACGCCCTTTTTGGCCAACCAAGCAAGCTTGCAAAGGAAATCTGCACTACAATGAAGTCTCACTTCCCCCCGGTCAAAAGGGCCATCTGAAAAAAGTGTAAAATCCAGAAAGGCAGGACAGGCCATGGAGAACTGGGAGCCTTGTTATGCTGATGGGCGGGATGTAAATTGCCAACAGCCACTCGGGAGAAGTGTATGGTGTTTCCTGAAACATCTAAAAAACAAAGCAACAGAGCCTAGGGCACTTCCACTTATGGTCCTATAGCTTAGGGAAATGAAAATCAAAAAGACACAGCCACCCCAAAGTTTGGGACGGCTCTGTTTACAAGACCCTCGTTTACGGTACAAGTTCAATATCGCAGAAAGTGAAAAATGGATGAAGAAGTTGTGGTACTTACGTACAATGCAATATCACTCAGCAATGACCTCTATGTCATCAGGCCCGTAGCAGCATAATGAGTGGATTCAGGTATGATGATTCTAACTGAAAGAAGTCACACAGAAAAAGAAACATCATAAGATATCACTAATACACGGAATGTAAACTTGGCTACACAGGAACTGGATTACAAAACAGAACAGGGTCTCAAATTTAGAAAACCAACTTATGCTTGCTTAAGGGGAAAGGTGAGTTGGGGTGCTGCATAAAACCAGAGATTGAAATGAGCACAGATAAAGTTCCTTAAGCCAAATATGGAATAGACAAGAGCTACTCCTTGCTCAACGAAATGGACTCAACACCCCATATTAAACGCCTAAGAATGTACCTGACTAGTAAGTATCTTAAAACCTATGGATTGCTATGTCTCCGAAAGAGAATCAAGCGTGTGTACAGGGGCATAAACGCAGCAGTGATAGGATTGGAGAGGTTCGGTGAGCAAATGAAGACCCTTTGAAGTCATATTGCATGGTACCCATTCCACGGGTCTCAACTCTCCAGGTTTAAGGGATTCTTCCTTCAGCTAAAACATGCATGTGGAACCCACAGTATGATCAACCGTGTGATCGGGAGACGTGTTCAAATATGTCTCCGTTCTCGTCCCCTGGTACTCGGGTGCAACATTCCAGACGCTTTACTAACACTCTCCCGACTTGGAGAGTCAGTGCCTTTAACCTCCTGTTTGGCCCAGTTTGCAATTTCTGCGGAAGATGAACAGGAATAGGGAGAACCAATGAGAGACTAGCTGGAGGTGTCTGGATGGGCAAATTTAACTCTCATTTCCCACCAGGAAGAGGAATTAACCAAAGGCTCAGCGTGCCGTGCCGGAACCGGATTTGGGCCTGAAGCAATCCTGCGGTGTTGCGGCCAGCTCACAAGAAAGCGAGTTGAAGAAAGGAGCTCAGGGGCACTGTAATTCACAAACCTGCAGAGTTATAAATGACAGCTATCGTCCAAAAATATACTGAAGTAAGGCTGCCAAGAGGACTTGAAAGCGGGGCAGAATTGCAGGAAACCGATTTCAGGAGGTAGACTGGAATTGCATTGAAAGCATAGGAAAAGAGGCAGAACGTCCACAATGATGCACTTGGCCAAAAAGGGCGTATGCGTTTTTTCCTGAATATATTCAGGAAAAAACGCATACGCCCTATTTGGCCAACCAAGCAAGCTTGCAAAGGAAATCTGCACTACAATGAAGTCTCACTTCCCCCCGGTCAAAAGGGCCATCTGAAAAAAGTGTAAAATCCAGAAAGGCAGGACAGGCCATGGAGAACTGGGAGCCTTGTTATGCTGATGGGCGGGATGTAAATTGCCAACAGCCACTCGGGAGAAGTGTATGGTGTTTCCAGAAACATCTAAAAAACAAAGCAACAGAGCCTAGGGCACTTCCACTTATGGTCCTATAGCTTAGGGAAATGAAAATCAAAAAGACACAGCCACCCCAAAGTTTGGGACGGCTCTGTTTACAAGAACCTCGTTTACGGTACAAGTTCAATATCGCAGAAAGTGAAAAATGGATGAAGAAGTTGTGGTACTTACGTACAATGCAATATCACTCAGCAATGACATCTATGTCATCAGGCCCGTAGCAGCATAATGAGTGGATTCAGGTATGATGATTCTAACTGAAAGAAGTCACACAGAAAAAGAAACATCATAAGATATCACTAATACACGGAATGTAAACTTGGCTACACAGGAACTGGATTACAAAACAGAACAGGGTCTCAAATTTAGAAAACCAACTTATGCTTGCTTAAGGGGAAAGGTGAGTTGGGGTGCTGCATAAAACCAGAGATTGAAATGAGCACAGATAAAGTTCCTTAAGCCAAATATGGAATAGACAAGAGCTACTCCTTGCTCAACGAAATGGACTCAACACCCCATATTAAACGCCTAAGAATGTACCTGACTAGTAAGTATCTTAAAACCTATGGATTGCTATGTCTCCGAAAGAGAATCAAGCGTGTGTACAGGGGCATAAACGCAGCAGTGATAGGATTGGAGAGGTTCGGTGAGCAAATGAAGACCCTTTGAAGTCATATTGCATGGTACCCATTCCACGGGTCTCAACTCTCCAGGTTTAAGGGATTCTTCCTTCAGCTAAAACATGCATGTGGAACCCAGAGTATGATCAACCGTGTGATCGGGAGACGTGTTCAAATATGTCTCCGTTCTCGTCCCCTGGTACTCGGGTGCAACATTCCAGACGCTTTACTAACACTCTCCCGACTTGGAGAGTCAGTGCCTTTAACCTCCTGTTTGGCCCAGTTTGCAATTTCTGCGGAAGATGAACAGGAATAGGGAGAACCAATGAGAGACTAGCTGGAGGTGTCTGGATGGGCAAATTTAACTCTCATTTCCCACCAGGAAGAGGAATTAACCAAAGGCTCAGCGTGCCGTGCCGGAACCGGATTTGGGCCTGAAGCAATCCTGCGGTGTTGCGGCCAGCTCACAAGAAAGCGAGTTGAAGAAAGGAGCTCAGGGGCACTGTAATTCACAAACCTGCAGAGTTATAAATGACAGCTATCGTCCAAAAATATACTGAAGTAAGGCTGCCAAGAGGACTTGAAAGCGGGGCAGAATTGCAGGAAACCGATTTCAGGAGGTAGACTGGAATTGCATTGAAAGCATAGGAAAAGAGGCAGAACGTCCACAATGATGCACTTGGCCAAAAAGGGCGTATGCGTTTTTTCCTGAATATATTCAGGAAAAAACGCATACGCCCTATTTGGCCAACCAAGCAAGCTTGCAAAGGAAATCTGCACTACAATGAAGTCTCACTTCCCCCCGGTCAAAAGGGCCATCTGAAAAAAGTGTAAAATCCAGAAAGGCAGGACAGGCCATGGAGAACTGGGAGCCTTGTTATGCTGATGGGCGGGATGTAAATTGCCAACAGCCACTCGGGAGAAGTGTATGGTGTTTCCAGAAACATCTAAAAAACAAAGCAACAGAGCCTAGGGCACTTCCACTTATGGTCCTATAGCTTAGGGAAATGAAAATCAAAAAGACACAGCCACCCCAAAGTTTGGGACGGCTCTGTTTACAAGAACCTCGTTTACGGTACAAGTTCAATATCGCAGAAAGTGAAAAATGGATGAAGAAGTTGTGGTACTTACGTACAATGCAATATCACTCAGCAATGACATCTATGTCATCAGGCCCGTAGCAGCATAATGAGTGGATTCAGGTATGATGATTCTAACTGAAAGAAGTCACACAGAAAAAGAAACATCATAAGATATCACTAATACACGGAATGTAAACTTGGCTACACAGGAACTGGATTACAAAACAGAACAGGGTCTCAAATTTAGAAAACCAACTTATGCTTGCTTAAGGGGAAAGGTGAGTTGGGGTGCTGCATAAAACCAGAGATTGAAATGAGCACAGATAAAGTTCCTTAAGCCAAATATGGAATAGACAAGAGCTACTCCTTGCTCAACGAAATGGACTCAACACCCCATATTAAACGCCTAAGAATGTACCTGACTAGTAAGTATCTTAAAACCTATGGATTGCTATGTCTCCGAAAGAGAATCAAGCGTGTGTACAGGGGCATAAACGCAGCAGTGATAGGATTGGAGAGGTTCGGTGAGCAAATGAAGACCCTTTGAAGTCATATTGCATGGTACCCATTCCACGGGTCTCAACTCTCCAGGTTTAAGGGATTCTTCCTTCAGCTAAAACATGCATGTGGAACCCAGAGTATGATCAACCGTGTGATCGGGAGACGTGTTCAAATATGTCTCCGTTCTCGTCCCCTGGTACTCGGGTGCAACATTCCAGACGCTTTACTAACACTCTCCCGACTTGGAGAGTCAGTGCCTTTAACCTCCTGTTTGGCCCAGTTTGCAATTTCTGCGGAAGATGAACAGGAATAGGGAGAACCAATGAGAGACTAGCTGGAGGTGTCTGGACGGGCAAATTTAACTCTCATTTCCCACCAGGAAGAGGAATTAACCAAAGGCTCAGCGTGCCGTGCCGGAACCACATGAGGGCCTGAAGCAATCCTGCGGTGTTGCGGCCAGCTCACAAGAAAGCGAGTTGAAGAAAGGAGCTCAGGGGCACTGTAATTCACAAACCTGCAGAGTTATAAATGACAGCTATCGTCCAAAAATATACTGAAGTAAGGCTGCCAAGAGGACTTGAAAGCGGGGCAGAATTGCAGGAAACCGATTTCAGGAGGTAGACTGGAATTGCATTGAAAGCATAGGAAAAGAGGCAGAACGTCCACAATGATGCACTTGGCCAAAAAGGGCGTATGCGTTTTTTCCTGAATATATTCAGGAAAAAACGCATACGCCCTTTTTGGCCAACCAAGCAAGCTTGCAAAGGAAATCTGCACTACAATGAAGTCTCACTTCCCCCCGGTCAAAAGGGCCATCTGAAAAAAGTGTAAAATCCAGAAAGGCAGGACAGGCCATGGAGAACTGGGAGCCTTGTTATGCTGATGGGCGGGATGTAAATTGCCAACAGCCACTCGGGAGAAGTGTATGGTGTTTCCTGAAACATCTAAAAAACAAAGCAACAGAGCCTAGGGCACTTCCACTTATGGTCCTATAGCTTAGGGAAATGAAAATCAAAAAGACACAGCCACCCCAAAGTTTGGGACGGCTCTGTTTACAAGAACCTCGTTTACGGTACAAGTTCAATATCGCAGAAAGTGAAAAATGGATGAAGAAGTTGTGGTACTTACGTACAATGCAATATCACTCAGCAATGACATCTATGTCATCAGGCCCGTAGCAGCATAATGAGTGGATTCAGGTATGATGATTCTAACTGAAAGAAGTCACACAGAAAAAGAAACATCATAAGATATCACTAATACACGGAATGTAAACTTGGCTACACAGGAACTGGATTACAAAACAGAACAGGGTCTCAAATTTAGAAAACCAACTTATGCTTGCTTAAGGGGAAAGGTGAGTTGGGGTGCTGCATAAAACCAGAGATTGAAATGAGCACAGATAAAGTTCCTTAAGCCAAATATGGAATAGACAAGAGCTACTCCTTGCTCAACGAAATGGACTCAACACCCCATATTAAACGCCTAAGAATGTACCTGACTAGTAAGTATCTTAAAACCTATGGATTGCTATGTCTCCGAAAGAGAATCAAGCGTGTGTACAGGGGCATAAACGCAGCAGTGATAGGATTGGAGAGGTTCGGTGAGCAAATGAAGACCCTTTGAAGTCATATTGCATGGTACCCATTCCACGGGTCTCAACTCTCCAGGTTTAAGGGATTCTTCCTTCAGCTAAAACATGCATGTGGAACCCAGAGTATGATCAACCGTGTGATCGGGAGACGTGTTCAAATATGTCTCCGTTCTCGTCCCCTGGTACTCGGGTGCAACATTCCAGACGCTTTACTAACACTCTCCCGACTTGGAGAGTCAGTGCCTTTAACCTCCTGTTTGGCCCAGTTTGCAATTTCTGCGGAAGATGAACAGGAATAGGGAGAACCAATGAGAGACTAGCTGGAGGTGTCTGGACGGGCAAATTTAACTCTCATTTCCCACCAGGAAGAGGAATTAACCAAAGGCTCAGCGTGCCGTGCCAGAACCACATTAGGGCCTGAAGCAATCCTGCGGTGTTGCGGCCAGCTCACAAGAAAGCGAGTTGAAGAAAGGAGCTCAGGGGCACTGTAATTCACAAACCTGCAGAGTTATAAATGACAGCTATCGTCCAAAAATATACTGAAGTAAGGCTGCCAAGAGGACTTGAAAGCGGGGCAGAATTGCAGGAAACCGATTTCAGGAGGTAGACTGGAATTGCATTGAAAGCATAGGAAAAGAGGCAGAACGTCCACAATGATGCACTTGGCCAAAAAGGGCGTATGCGTTTTTTCCTGAATATATTCAGGAAAAAACGCATACGCCCTTTTTGGCCAACCAAGCAAGCTTGCAAAGGAAATCTGCACTACAATGAAGTCTCACTTCCCCCCGGTCAAAAGGGCCATCTGAAAAAAGTGTAAAATCCAGAAAGGCAGGACAGGCCATGGAGAACTGGGAGCCTTGTTATGCTGATGGGCGGGATGTAAATTGCCAACAGCCACTCGGGAGAAGTGTATGGTGTTTCCTGAAACATCTAAAAAACAAAGCAACAGAGCCTAGGGCACTTCCACTTATGGTCCTATAGCTTAGGGAAATGAAAATCAAAAAGACACAGCCACCCCAATGTTTGGGACGGCTCTGTTTACAAGAACCTCGTTTACGGTACAAGTTCAATATCGCAGAAAGTGAAAAATGGATGAAGAAGTTGTGGTACTTACGTACAATGCAATATCACTCAGCAATGACATCTATGTCATCAGGCCCGTAGCAGCATAATGAGTGGATTCAGGTATGATGATTCTAACTGAAAGAAGTCACACAGAAAAAGAAACATCATAAGATATCACTAATACACGGAATGTAAACTTGGCTACACAGGAACTGGATTACAAAACAGAACAGGGTCTCAAATTTAGAAAACCAACTTATGCTTGCTTAAGGGGAAAGGTGAGTTGGGGTGCTGCATAAAACCAGAGATTGAAATGAGCACAGATAAAGTTCCTTAAGCCAAATATGGAATAGACAAGAGCTACTCCTTGCTCAACGAAATGGACTCAACACCCCATATTAAACGCCTAAGAATGTACCTGACTAGTAAGTATCTTAAAACCTATGGATTGCTATGTCTCCGAAAGAGAATCAAGCGTGTGTACAGGGGCATAAACGCAGCAGTGATAGGATTGGAGAGGTTCGGTGAGCAAATGAAGACCCTTTGAAGTCATATTGCATGGTACCCATTCCACGGGTCTCAACTCTCCAGGTTTAAGGGATTCTTCCTTCAGCTAAAACATGCATGTGGAACCCAGAGTATGATCAACCGTGTGATCGGGAGACGTGTTCAAATATGTCTCCGTTCTCGTCCCCTGGTACTCGGGTGCAACATTCCAGACGCTTTACTAACACTCTCCCGACTTGGAGAGTCAGTGCCTTTAACCTCCTGTTTGGCCCAGTTTGCAATTTCTGCGGAAGATGAACAGGAATAGGGAGAACCAATGAGAGACTAGCTGGAGGTGTCTGGACGGGCAAATTTAACTCTCATTTCCCACCAGGAAGAGGAATTAACCAAAGGCTCAGCGTGCCGTGCCAGAACCACATTAGGGCCTGAAGCAATCCTGCGGTGTTGCGGCCAGCTCACAAGAAAGCGAGTTGAAGAAAGGAGCTCAGGGGCACTGTAATTCACAAACCTGCAGAGTTATAAATGACAGCTATCGTCCAAAAATATACTGAAGTAAGGCTGCCAAGAGGACTTGAAAGCGGGGCAGAATTGCAGGAAACCGATTTCAGGAGGTAGACTGGAATTGCATTGAAAGCATAGGAAAAGAGGCAGAACGTCCACAATGATGCACTTGGCCAAAAAGGGCGTATGCGTTTTTTCCTGAATATATTCAGGAAAAAACGCATACGCCCTTTTTGGCCAACCAAGCAAGCTTGCAAAGGAAATCTGCACTACAATGAAGTCTCACTTCCCCCCGGTCAAAAGGGCCATCTGAAAAAAGTGTAAAATCCAGAAAGGCAGGACAGGCCATGGAGAACTGGGAGCCTTGTTATGCTGATGGGCGGGATGTAAATTGCCAACAGCCACTCGGGAGAAGTGTATGGTGTTTCCTGAAACATCTAAAAAACAAAGCAACAGAGCCTAGGGCACTTCCACTTATGGTCCTATAGCTTAGGGAAATGAAAATCAAAAAGACACAGCCACCCCAATGTTTGGGACGGCTCTGTTTACAAGAACCTCGTTTACGGTACAAGTTCAATATCGCAGAAAGTGAAAAATGGATGAAGAAGTTGTGGTACTTACGTACAATGCAATATCACTCAGCAATGACATCTATGTCATCAGGCCCGTAGCAGCATAATGAGTGGATTCAGGTATGATGATTCTAACTGAAAGAAGTCACACAGAAAAAGAAACATCATAAGATATCACTAATACACGGAATGTAAACTTGGCTACACAGGAACTGGATTACAAAACAGAACAGGGTCTCAAATTTAGAAAACCAACTTATGCTTGCTTAAGGGGAAAGGTGAGTTGGGGTGCTGCATAAAACCAGAGATTGAAATGAGCACAGATAAAGTTCCTTAAGCCAAATATGGAATAGACAAGAGCTACTCCTTGCTCAACGAAATGGACTCAACACCCCATATTAAACGCCTAAGAATGTACCTGACTAGTAAGTATCTTAAAACCTATGGATTGCTATGTCTCCGAAAGAGAATCAAGCGTGTGTACAGGGGCATAAACGCAGCAGTGATAGGATTGGAGAGGTTCGGTGAGCAAATGAAGACCCTTTGAAGTCATATTGCATGGTACCCATTCCACGGGTCTCAACTCTCCAGGTTTAAGGGATTCTTCCTTCAGCTAAAACATGCATGTGGAACCCAGAGTATGATCAACCGTGTGATCGGGAGACGTGTTCAAATATGTCTCCGTTCTCGTCCCCTGGTACTCGGGTGCAACATTCCAGACGCTTTACTAACACTCTCCCGACTTGGAGAGTCAGTGCCTTTAACCTCCTGTTTGGCCCAGTTTGCAATTTCTGCGGAAGATGAACAGGAATAGGGAGAACCAATGAGAGACTAGCTGGAGGTGTCTGGACGGGCAAATTTAACTCTCATTTCCCACCAGGAAGAGGAATTAACCAAAGGCTCAGCATGCCGTGCCGGAACCAGATTAGGGCCTGAAGCAATCCTGCGGTGTTGCGGCCAGCTCACAAGAAAGCGAGTTGAAGAAAGGAGCTCAGGGGCACTGTAATTCACAAACCTGCAGAGTTATAAATGACAGCTATCGTCCAAAAATATACTGAAGTAAGGCTGCCAAGAGGACTTGAAAGCGGGGCAGAATTGCAGGAAACCGATTTCAGGAGGTAGACTGGAATTGCATTGAAAGCATAGGAAAAGAGGCAGAACGTCCACAATGATGCACTTGGCCAAAAAGGGTGTATGCGTTTTTTCCTGAATATATTCAGGAAAAAACGCATACGCCCTTTTTGGCCAACCAAGCAAGCTTGCAAAGGAAATCTGCACTACAATGAAGTCTCACTTCCCCCCGGTCAAAAGGGCCATCTGAAAAAAGTGTAAAATCCAGAAAGGCAGGACAGGCCATGGAGAACTGGGAGCCTTGTTATGCTGATGGGCGGGATGTAAATTGCCAACAGCCACTCGGGAGAAGTGTATGGTGTTTCCAGAAACATCTAAAAAACAAAGCAACAGAGCCTAGGGCACTTCCACTTATGGTCCTATAGCTTAGGGAAATGAAAATCAAAAAGACACAGCCACCCCAAAGTTTGGGAGGGCTCTGTTTACAAGAACCTCGTTTACGGTACAAGTTCAATATCGCAGAAAGTGAAAAATGGATGAAGAAGTTGTGGTACTTACGTACAATGCAATATCACTCAGCAATGACATCTATGTCATCAGGCCCGTAGCAGCATAATGAGTGGATTCAGGTATGATGATTCTAACTGAAAGAAGTCACACAGAAAAAGAAACATCATAAGATATCACTAATACACGGAATGTAAACTTGGCTACACAGGAACTGGATTACAAAACAGAACAGGGTCTCAAATTTAGAAAACCAACTTATGCTTGCTTAAGGGGAAAGGTGAGTTGGGGTGCTGCATAAAACCAGAGATTGAAATGAGCACAGATAAAGTTCCTTAAGCCAAATATGGAATAGACAAGAGCTACTCCTTGCTCAACGAAATGGACTCAACACCCCATATTAAACGCCTAAGAATGTACCTGACTAGTAAGTATCTTAAAACCTATGGATTGCTATGTCTCCGAAAGAGAATCAAGCGTGTGTACAGGGGCATAAACGCAGCAGTGATAGGATTGGAGAGGTTCGGTGAGCAAATGAAGACCCTTTGAAGTCATATTGCATGGTACCCATTCCACGGGTCTCAACTCTCCAGGTTTAAGGGATTCTTCCTTCAGCTAAAACATGCATGTGGAACCCAGAGTATGATCAACCGTGTGATCGGGAGACGTGTTCAAATATGTCTCCGTTCTCGTCCCCTGGTACTCGGGTGCAACATTCCAGACGCTTTACTAACACTCTCCCGACTTGGAGAGTCAGTGCCTTTAACCTCCTGTTTGGCCCAGTTTGCAATTTCTGCGGAAGATGAACAGGAATAGGGAGAACCAATGAGAGACTAGCTGGAGGTGTCTGGACGGGCAAATTTAACTCTCATTTCCCACCAGGAAGAGGAATTAACCAAAGGCTCAGCGTGCCGTGCCAGAACCACATTAGGGCCTGAAGCAATCCTGCGGTGTTGCGGCCAGCTCACAAGAAAGCGAGTTGAAGAAAGGAGCTCAGGGGCACTGTAATTCACAAACCTGCAGAGTTATAAATGACAGCTATCGTCCAAAAATATACTGAAGTAAGGCTGCCAAGAGGACTTGAAAGCGGGGCAGAATTGCAGGAAACCGATTTCAGGAGGTAGACTGGAATTGCATTGAAAGCATAGGAAAAGAGGCAGAACGTCCACAATGATGCACTTGGCCAAAAAGGGCGTATGCGTTTTTTCCTGAATATATTCAGGAAAAAACACATACGCCCTTTTTGGCCAACCAAGCAAGCTTGCAAAGGAAATCTGCACTACAATGAAGTCTCACTTCCCCCCGGTCAAAAGGGCCATCTGAAAAAAGTGTAAAATCCAGAAAGGCAGGACAGGCCATGGAGAACTGGGAGCCTTGTTATGCTGATGGGCGGGATGTAAATTGCCAACAGCCACTCGGGAGAAGTGTATGGTGTTTCCTGAAACATCTAAAAAACAAAGCAACAGAGCCTAGGGCACTTCCACTTATGGTCCTATAGCTTAGGGAAATGAAAATCAAAAAGACACAGCCACCCCAATGTTTGGGACGGCTCTGTTTACAAGAACCTCGTTTACGGTACAAGTTCAATATCGCAGAAAGTGAAAAATGGATGAAGAAGTTGTGGTACTTACGTACAATGCAATATCACTCAGCAATGACATCTATGTCATCAGGCCCGTAGCAGCATAATGAGTGGATTCAGGTATGATGATTCTAACTGAAAGAAGTCACACAGAAAAAGAAACATCATAAGATATCACTAATACACGGAATGTAAACTTGGCTACACAGGAACTGGATTACAAAACAGAACAGGGTCTCAAATTTAGAAAACCAACTTATGCTTGCTTAAGGGGAAAGGTGAGTTGGGGTGCTGCATAAAACCAGAGATTGAAATGAGCACAGATAAAGTTCCTTAAGCCAAATATGGAATAGACAAGAGCTACTCCTTGCTCAACGAAATGGACTCAACACCCCATATTAAACGCCTAAGAATGTACCTGACTAGTAAGTATCTTAAAACCTATGGATTGCTATGTCTCCGAAAGAGAATCAAGCGTGTGTACAGGGGCATAAACGCAGCAGTGATAGGATTGGAGAGGTTCGGTGAGCAAATGAAGACCCTTTGAAGTCATATTGCATGGTACCCATTCCACGGGTCTCAACTCTCCAGGTTTAAGGGATTCTTCCTTCAGCTAAAACATGCATGTGGAACCCAGAGTATGATCAACCGTGTGATCGGGAGACGTGTTCAAATATGTCTCCGTTCTCGTCCCCTGGTACTCGGGTGCAACATTCCAGACGCTTTACTAACACTCTCCCGACTTGGAGAGTCAGTGCCTTTAACCTCCTGTTTGGCCCAGTTTGCAATTTCTGCGGAAGATGAACAGGAATAGGGAGAACCAATGAGAGACTAGCTGGAGGTGTCTGGACGGGCAAATTTAACTCTCATTTCCCACCAGGAAGAGGAATTAACCAAAGGCTCAGCATGCCGTGCCGGAACCAGATTAGGGCCTGAAGCAATCCTGCGGTGTTGCGGCCAGCTCACAAGAAAGCGAGTTGAAGAAAGGAGCTCAGGGGCACTGTAATTCACAAACCTGCAGAGTTATAAATGACAGCTATCGTCCAAAAATATACTGAAGTAAGGCTGCCAAGAGGACTTGAAAGCGGGGCAGAATTGCAGGAAACCGATTTCAGGAGGTAGACTGGAATTGCATGTAAAGCATAGGAAAAGAGGCAGAACGTCCACAATGATGCACTTGGCCAAAAAGGGCGTATGCGTTTTTTCCTGAATATATTCAGGAAAAAACGCATACGCCCTTTTTGGCCAACCAAGCAAGCTTGCAAAGGAAATCTGCACTACAATGAAGTCTCACTTCCCCCCGGTCAAAAGGGCCATCTGAAAAAAGTGTAAAATCCAGAAAGGCAGGACAGGCCATGGAGAACTGGGAGCCTTGTTATGCTGATGGGCGGGATGTAAATTGCCAACAGCCACTCGGGAGAAGTGTATGGTGTTTCCTGAAACATCTAAAAAACAAAGCAACAGAGCCTAGGGCACTTCCACTTATGGTCCAATAGCTTAGGGAAATGAAAATCAAAAAGACACAGCCACCCCAAAGTTTGGGACGGCTCTGTTTACAAGAACCTCGTTTACGGTACAAGTTCAATATCGCAGAAAGTGAAAAATGGATGAAGAAGTTGTGGTACTTACGTACAATGCAATATCACTCAGCAATGACATCTATGTCATCAGGCCCGTAGCAGCATAATGAGTGGATTCAGGTATGATGATTCTAACTGAAAGAAGTCACACAGAAAAAGAAACATCATAAGATATCACTAATACACGGAATGTAAACTTGGCTACACAGGAACTGGATTACAAAACAGAACAGGGTCTCAAATTTAGAAAACCAACTTATGCTTGCTTAAGGGGAAAGGTGAGTTGGGGTGCTGCATAAAACCAGAGATTGAAATGAGCACAGATAAAGTTCCTTAAGCCAAATATGGAATAGACAAGAGCTACTCCTTGCTCAACGAAATGGACTCAACACCCCATATTAAACGCCTAAGAATGTACCTGACTAGTAAGTATCTTAAAACCTATGGATTGCTATGTCTCCGAAAGAGAATCAAGCGTGTGTACAGGGGCATAAACGCAGCAGTGATAGGATTGGAGAGGTTCGGTGAGCAAATGAAGACCCTTTGAAGTCATATTGCATGGTACCCATTCCACGGGTCTCAACTCTCCAGGTTTAAGGGATTCTTCCTTCAGCTAAAACATGCATGTGGAACCCAGAGTATGATCAACCGTGTGATCGGGAGACGTCTTCAAATATGTCTCCGTTCTCGTCCCCTGGTACTCGGGTGCAACATTCCAGACGCTTTACTAACACTCTCCCGACTTGGAGAGTCAGTGCCTTTAACCTCCTGTTTGGCCCAGTTTGCAATTTCTGCGGAAGATGAACAGGAATAGGGAGAACCAATGAGAGACTAGCTGGAGGTGTCTGGACGGGCAAATTTAACTCTCATTTCCCACCAGGAAGAGGAATTAACCAAAGGCTCAGCGTGCCGTGCCGGAACCACATTAGGGCCTGAAGCAATCCTGCGGTGTTGCGGCCAGCTCACAAGAAAGCGAGTTGAAGAAAGGAGCTCAGGGGCACTGTAATTCACAAACCTGCAGAGTTATAAATGACAGCTATTGTCCAAAAATATACTGAAGTAAGGCTGCCAAGAGGACTTGAAAGCGGGGCAGAATTGCAGGAAACCGATTTCAGGAGGTAGACTGGAATTGCATTGAAAGCATAGGAAAAGAGGCAGAACGTCCACAATGATGCACTTGGCCAAAAAGGGCGTATGCGTTTTTTCCTGAATATATTCAGGAAAAAACGCATACGCCCTTTTTGGCCAACCAAGCAAGCTTGCAAAGGAAATCTGCACTACAATGAAGTCTCACTTCCCCCCGGTCAAAAGGGCCATCTGAAAAAAGTGTAAAATCCAGAAAGGCAGGACAGGCCATGGAGAACTGGGAGCCTTGTTATGCTGATGGGCGGGATGTAAATTGCCAACAGCCACTCGGGAGAAGTGTATGGTGTTTCCTGAAACATCTAAAAAACAAAGCAACAGAGCCTAGGGCACTTCCACTTATGGTCCAATAGCTTAGGGAAATGAAAATCAAAAAGACACAGCCACCCCAAAGTTTGGGACGGCTCTGTTTACAAGAACCTCGTTTACGGTACAAGTTCAATATCGCAGAAAGTGAAAAATGGATGAAGAAGTTGTGGTACTTACGTACAATGCAATATCACTCAGCAATGACATCTATGTCATCAGGCCCGTAGCAGCATAATGAGTGGATTCAGGTATGATGATTCTAACTGAAAGAAGTCACACAGAAAAAGAAACATCATAAGATATCACTAATACACGGAATGTAAACTTGGCTACACAGGAACTGGATTACAAAACAGAACAGGGTCTCAAATTTAGAAAACCAACTTATGCTTGCTTAAGGGGAAAGGTGAGTTGGGGTGCTGCATAAAACCAGAGATTGAAATGAGCACAGATAAAGTTCCTTAAGCCAAATATGGAATAGACAAGAGCTACTCCTTGCTCAACGAAATGGACTCAACACCCCATATTAAACGCCTAAGAATGTACCTGACTAGTAAGTATCTTAAAACCTATGGATTGCTATGTCTCCGAAAGAGAATCAAGCGTGTGTACAGGGGCATAAACGCAGCAGTGATAGGATTGGAGAGGTTCGGTGAGCAAATGAAGACCCTTTGAAGTCATATTGCATGGTACCCATTCCACGGGTCTCAACTCTCCAGGTTTAAGGGATTCTTCCTTCAGCTAAAACATGCATGTGGAACCCAGAGTATGATCAACCGTGTGATCGGGAGACGTCTTCAAATATGTCTCCGTTCTCGTCCCCTGGTACTCGGGTGCAACATTCCAGACGCTTTACTAACACTCTCCCGACTTGGAGAGTCAGTGCCTTTAACCTCCTGTTTGGCCCAGTTTGCAATTTCTGCGGAAGATGAACAGGAATAGGGAGAACCAATGAGAGACTAGCTGGAGGTGTCTGGACGGCCAAATTTAACTCTCATTTCCCACCAGGAAGAGGAATTAACCAAAGGCTCAGCGTGCCGTGCCGGAACCACATTAGGGCCTGAAGCAATCCTGCGGTGTTGCGGCCAGCTCACAAGAAAGCGAGTTGAAGAAAGGAGCTCAGGGGCACTGTAATTCACAAACCTGCAGAGTTATAAATGACAGCTATCGTCCAAAAATATACTGAAGTAAGACTGCCAAGAGGACTTGAAAGCGGGGCAGAATTGCAGGAAACCGATTTCAGGAGGTAGACTGGAATTGCATTGAAAGCATAGGAAAAGAGGCAGAACGTCCACAATGATGCACTTGGCCAAAAAGGGCGTATGCGTTTTTTCCTGAATATATTCAGGAAAAAACGCATACGCCCTTTTTGGCCAACCAAGCAAGCTTGCAAAGGAAATCTGCACTACAATGAAGTCTCACTTCCCCCCGGTCAAAAGGGCCATCTGAAAAAAGTGTAAAATCCAGAAAGGCAGGACAGGCCATGGAGAACTGGGAGCCTTGTTATGCTGATGGGCGGGATGTAAATTGCCAACAGCCACTCGGGAGAAGTGTATGGTGTTTCCTGAAACATCTAAAAAACAAAGCAACAGAGCCTAGGGCACTTCCACTTATGGTCCAATAGCTTAGGGAAATGAAAATCAAAAAGACACAGCCACCCCAAAGTTTGGGACGGCTCTGTTTACAAGACCCTCGTTTACGGTACAAGTTCAATATCGCAGAAAGTGAAAAATGGATGAAGAAGTTGTGGTAATTACGTACAATGCAATATCACTCAGCAATGACATCTATGTCATCAGGCCCGTAGCAGCATAATGAGTGAATTCAGGTATGATGATTCTAACTGAAAGAAGTCACACAGAAAAAGAAATATCATAAGATATCACTAATACACGGAATGTAAACTTGGCTACACAGGAACTGGATTACAAAACAGAACAGGGTCTCAAATTTAGAAAACCAACTTATGCTTGCTTAAGGGGAAAGGTGAGTTGGGGTGCTGCATAAAACCAGAGATTGAAATGAGCACAGATAAAGTTCCTTAAGCCAAATATGGAATAGACAAGAGCTACTCCTTGCTCAACGAAATGGACTCAACACCCCATATTAAACGCCTAAGAATGTACCTGACTAGTAAGTATCTTAAAACCTATGGATTGCTATGTCTCCGAAAGAGAATCAAGCGTGTGTACAGGGGCATAAACGCAGCAGTGATAGGATTGGAGAGGTTCGGTGAGCAAATGAAGACCCTTTGAAGTCATATTGCATGGTACCCATTCCACGGGTCTCAACTCTCCAGGTTTAAGGGATTCTTCCTTCAGCTAAAACATGCATGTGGAACCCAGAGTATGATCAACCGTGTGATCGGGAGACGTGTTCAAATATGTCTCCGTTCTCGTCCCCTGGTACTCGGGTGCAACATTCCAGACGCTTTACTAACACTCTCCCGACTTGGAGAGTCAGTGCCTTTAACCTCCTGTTTGGCCCAGTTTGCAATTTCTGCGGAAGATGAACAGGAATAGGG
This sequence comes from Globicephala melas, assembly GCF_963455315.2. NCBI lineage: Eukaryota > Metazoa > Chordata > Mammalia > Artiodactyla > Delphinidae > Globicephala > Globicephala melas. The sequence continues at coordinate 788,508 of NW_027207239.1, read as the reverse complement.
AGAACCAATGAGAGACTAGCTGGAGGTGTCTGGACGGGCAAATTTAACTCTCATTTCCCACCAGGAAGAGGAATTAACCAAAGGCTCAGCGTGCCGTGCCGGAACCACATTAGGGCCTGAAGCAATCCTGCGGTGTTGCGGCCAGCTCACAAGAAAGCGAGTTGAAGAAAGGAGCTCAGGGGCACTGTAATTCACAAACCTGCAGAGTTATAAATGACAGCTATCGTCCAAAAATATACTGAAGTAAGACTGCCAAGAGGACTTGAAAGCGGGGCCGAATTGCAGGAAACCGATTTCAGGAGGTAGACTGGAATTGCATTGAAAGCATAGGAAAAGAGGCAGAACGTCCACAATGATGCACTTGGCCAAAAAGGGCGTATGCGTTTTTTCCTGAATATATTCAGGAAAAAACGCATACGCCCTTTTTGGCCAACCAAGCAAGCTTGCAAAGGAAATCTGCACTACAATGAAGTCTCACTTCCCCCCCAGTCAAAAGGGCCATCTGAAAAAAGTGTAAAATCCAGAAAGGCAGGACAGGCCATGGAGAACTGGGAGCCTTGTTATGCTGATGGGCGGGATGTAAATTGCCAACAGCCACTCGGGAGAAGTGTATGGTGTTTCCTGAAACATCTAAAAAACAAAGCAACAGAGCCTAGGGCACTTCCACTTATGGTCCAATAGCTTAGGGAAATGAAAATCAAAAAGACACAGCCACCCCAAAGTTTGGGACGGCTCTGTTTACAAGACCCTCGTTTACGGTACAAGTTCAATATCGCAGAAAGTGAAAAATGGATGAAGAAGTTGTGGTAATTACGTACAATGCAATATCACTCAGCAATGACATCTATGTCATCAGGCCCGTAGCAGCATAATGAGTGGATTCAGGTATGATGATTCTAACTGAAAGAAGTCACACAGAAAAAGAAACATCATAAGATATCACTAATACACGGAATGTAAACTTGGCTACACAGGAACTGGATTACAAAACAGAACAGGGTCTCAAATTTAGAAAACCAACTTATGCTTGCTTAAGGGGAAAGGTGAGTTGGGGTGCTGCATAAAACCAGAGATTGAAATGAGCACAGATAAAGTTCCTTAAGCCAAATATGGAATAGACAAGAGCTACTCCTTGCTCAACGAAATGGACTCAACACCCCATATTAAACGCCTAAGAATGTACCTGACTAGTAAGTATCTTAAAACCTATGGATTGCTATGTCTCCGAAAGAGAATCAAGCGTGTGTACAGGGGCATAAACGCAGCAGTGATAGGATTGGAGAGGTTCGGTGAGCAAATGAAGACCCTTTGAAGTCATATTGCATGGTACCCATTCCACGGGTCTCAACTCTCCAGGTTTAAGGGATTCTTCCTTCAGCTAAAACATGCATGTGGAACCCAGAGTATGATCAACCATGTGATCGGGAGACGTCTTCAAATATGTCTCCGTTCTCGTCCCCTGGTACTCGGGTGCAACATTCCAGACGCTTTACTAACACTCTCCCGACTTGGAGAGTCAGTGCCTTTAACCTCCTGTTTGGCCCAGTTTGCAATTTCTGCGGAAGATGAACAGGAATAGGGAGAACCAATGAGAGACTAGCTGGAGGTGTCTGGACGGGCAAATTTAACTCTCATTTCCCACCAGGAAGAGGAATTAACCAAAGGCTCAGCGTGCCGTGCCGGAACCACATTAGGGCCTGAAGCAATCCTGCGGTGTTGCGGCCAGCTCACAAGAAAGCGAGTTGAAGAAAGGAGCTCAGGGGCACTGTAATTCACAAACCTGCAGAGTTATAAATGACAGCTATTGTCCAAAAATATACTGAAGTAAGGCTGCCAAGAGGACTTGAAAGCGGGGCAGAATTGCAGGAAACCGATTTCAGGAGGTAGACTGGAATTGCATTGAAAGCATAGGAAAAGAGGCAGAACGTCCACAATGATGCACTTGGCCAAAAAGGGCGTATGCGTTTTTTCCTGAATATATTCAGGAAAAAACGCATACGCCCTTTTTGGCCAACCAAGCAAGCTTGCAAAGGAAATCTGCACTACAATGAAGTCTCACTTCCCCCCGGTCAAAAGGGCCATCTGAAAAAAGTGTAAAATCCAGAAAGGCAGGACAGGCCATGGAGAACTGGGAGCCTTGTTATGCTGATGGGCGGGATGTAAATTGCCAACAGCCACTCGGGAGAAGTGTATGGTGTTTCCTGAAACATCTAAAAAACAAAGCAACAGAGCCTAGGGCACTTCCACTTATGGTCCAATAGCTTAGGGAAATGAAAATCAAAAAGACACAGCCACCCCAAAGTTTGGGACGGCTCTGTTTACAAGAACCTCGTTTACGGTACAAGTTCAATATCGCAGAAAGTGAAAAATGGATGAAGAAGTTGTGGTACTTACGTACAATGCAATATCACTCAGCAATGACATCTATGTCATCAGGCCCGTAGCAGCATAATGAGTGGATTCAGGTATGATGATTCTAACTGAAAGAAGTCACACAGAAAAAGAAACATCATAAGATATCACTAATACACGGAATGTAAACTTGGCTACACAGGAACTGGATTACAAAACAGAACAGGGTCTCAAATTTAGAAAACCAACTTATGCTTGCTTAAGGGGAAAGGTGAGTTGGGGTGCTGCATAAAACCAGAGATTGAAATGAGCACAGATAAAGTTCCTTAAGCCAAATATGGAATAGACAAGAGCTACTCCTTGCTCAACGAAATGGACTCAACACCCCATATTAAACGCCTAAGAATGTACCTGACTAGTAAGTATCTTAAAACCTATGGATTGCTATGTCTCTGAAAGAGAATCAAGCGTGTGTACAGGGGCATAAACGCAGCAGTGATAGGATTGGAGAGGTTCGGTGAGCAAATGAAGACCCTTTGAAGTCATATTGCATGGTACCCATTCCACGGGTCTCAACTCTCCAGGTTTAAGGGATTCTTCCTTCAGCTAAAACATGCATGTGGAACCCAGAGTATGATCAACCGTGTGATCGGGAGACGTCTTCAAATATGTCTCCGTTCTCGTCCCCTGGTACTCGGGTGCAACATTCCAGACGCTTTACTAACACTCTCCCGACTTGGAGAGTCAGTGCCTTTAACCTCCTGTTTGGCCCAGTTTGCAATTTCTGCGGAAGATGAACAGGAATAGGGAGAACCAATGAGAGACTAGCTGGAGGTGTCTGGACGGCCAAATTTAACTCTCATTTCCCACCAGGAAGAGGAATTAACCAAAGGCTCAGCGTGCCGTGCCGGAACCACATTAGGGCCTGAAGCAATCCTGCGGTGTTGCGGCCAGCTCACAAGAAAGCGAGTTGAAGAAAGGAGCTCAGGGGCACTGTAATTCACAAACCTGCAGAGTTATAAATGACAGCTATCGTCCAAAAATATACTGAAGTAAGACTGCCAAGAGGACTTGAAAGCGGGGCAGAATTGCAGGAAACCGATTTCAGGAGGTAGACTGGAATTGCATTGAAAGCATAGGAAAAGAGGCAGAACGTCCACAATGATGCACTTGGCCAAAAAGGGCGTATGCGTTTTTTCCTGAATATATTCAGGAAAAAACGCATACGCCCTTTTTGGCCAACCAAGCAAGCTTGCAAAGGAAATCTGCACTACAATGAAGTCTCACTTCCCCCCGGTCAAAAGGGCCATCTGAAAAAAGTGTAAAATCCAGAAAGGCAGGACAGGCCATGGAGAACTGGGAGCCTTGTTATGCTGATGGGCGGGATGTAAATTGCCAACAGCCACTCGGGAGAAGTGTATGGTGTTTCCTGAAACATCTAAAAAACAAAGCAACAGAGCCTAGGGCACTTCCACTTATGGTCCAATAGCTTAGGGAAATGAAAATCAAAAAGACACAGCCACCCCAAAGTTTGGGACGGCTCTGTTTACAAGACCCTCGTTTACGGTACAAGTTCAATATCGCAGAAAGTGAAAAATGGATGAAGAAGTTGTGGTAATTACGTACAATGCAATATCACTCAGCAATGACATCTATGTCATCAGGCCCGTAGCAGCATAATGAGTGAATTCAGGTATGATGATTCTAACTGAAAGAAGTCACACAGAAAAAGAAATATCATAAGATATCACTAATACACGGAATGTAAACTTGGCTACACAGGAACTGGATTACAAAACAGAACAGGGTCTCAAATTTAGAAAACCAACTTATGCTTGCTTAAGGGGAAAGGTGAGTTGGGGTGCTGCATAAAACCAGAGATTGAAATGAGCACAGATAAAGTTCCTTAAGCCAAATATGGAATAGACAAGAGCTACTCCTTGCTCAACGAAATGGACTCAACACCCCATATTAAACGCCTAAGAATGTACCTGACTAGTAAGTATCTTAAAACCTATGGATTGCTATGTCTCCGAAAGAGAATCAAGCGTGTGTACAGGGGCATAAACGCAGCAGTGATAGGATTGGAGAGGTTCGGTGAGCAAATGAAGACCCTTTGAAGTCATATTGCATGGTACCCATTCCACGGGTCTCAACTCTCCAGGTTTAAGGGATTCTTCCTTCAGCTAAAACATGCATGTGGAACCCAGAGTATGATCAACCGTGTGATCGGGAGACGTGTTCAAATATGTCTCCGTTCTCGTCCCCTGGTACTCGGGTGCAACATTCCAGACGCTTTACTAACACTCTCCCGACTTGGAGAGTCAGTGCCTTTAACCTCCTGTTTGGCCCAGTTTGCAATTTCTGCGGAAGATGAACAGGAATAGGGAGAACCAATGAGAGACTAGCTGGAGGTGTCTGGACGGGCAAATTTAACTCTCATTTCCCACCAGGAAGAGGAATTAACCAAAGGCTCAGCGTGCCGTGCCGGAACCACATTAGGGCCTGAAGCAATCCTGCGGTGTTGCGGCCAGCTCACAAGAAAGCGAGTTGAAGAAAGGAGCTCAGGGGCACTGTAATTCACAAACCTGCAGAGTTATAAATGACAGCTATCGTCCAAAAATATACTGAAGTAAGACTGCCAAGAGGACTTGAAAGCGGGGCCGAATTGCAGGAAACCGATTTCAGGAGGTAGACTGGAATTGCATTGAAAGCATAGGAAAAGAGGCAGAACGTCCACAATGATGCACTTGGCCAAAAAGGGCGTATGCGTTTTTTCCTGAATATATTCAGGAAAAAACGCATACGCCCTTTTTGGCCAACCAAGCAAGCTTGCAAAGGAAATCTGCACTACAATGAAGTCTCACTTCCCCCCCAGTCAAAAGGGCCATCTGAAAAAAGTGTAAAATCCAGAAAGGCAGGACAGGCCATGGAGAACTGGGAGCCTTGTTATGCTGATGGGCGGGATGTAAATTGCCAACAGCCACTCGGGAGAAGTGTATGGTGTTTCCTGAAACATCTAAAAAACAAAGCAACAGAGCCTAGGGCACTTCCACTTATGGTCCAATAGCTTAGGGAAATGAAAATCAAAAAGACACAGCCACCCCAAAGTTTGGGACGGCTCTGTTTACAAGACCCTCGTTTACGGTACAAGTTCAATATCGCAGAAAGTGAAAAATGGATGAAGAAGTTGTGGTAATTACGTACAATGCAATATCACTCAGCAATGACATCTATGTCATCAGGCCCGTAGCAGCATAATGAGTGGATTCAGGTATGATGATTCTAACTGAAAGAAGTCACACAGAAAAAGAAACATCATAAGATATCACTAATACACGGAATGTAAACTTGGCTACACAGGAACTGGATTACAAAACAGAACAGGGTCTCAAATTTAGAAAACCAACTTATGCTTGCTTAAGGGGAAAGGTGAGTTGGGGTGCTGCATAAAACCAGAGATTGAAATGAGCACAGATAAAGTTCCTTAAGCCAAATATGGAATAGACAAGAGCTACTCCTTGCTCAACGAAATGGACTCAACACCCCATATTAAACGCCTAAGAATGTACCTGACTAGTAAGTATCTTAAAACCTATGGATTGCTATGTCTCCGAAAGAGAATCAAGCGTGTGTACAGGGGCATAAACGCAGCAGTGATAGGATTGGAGAGGTTCGGTGAGCAAATGAAGACCCTTTGAAGTCATATTGCATGGTACCCATTCCACGGGTCTCAACTCTCCAGGTTTAAGGGATTCTTCCTTCAGCTAAAACATGCATGTGGAACCCAGAGTATGATCAACCGTGTGATCGGGAGACGTGTTCAAATATGTCTCCGTTCTCGTCCCCTGGTACTCGGGTGCAACATTCCAGACGCTTTACTAACACTCTCCCGACTTGGAGAGTCAGTGCCTTTAACCTCCTGTTTGGCCCAGTTTGCAATTTCTGCGGAAGATGAACAGGAATAGGGAGAACCAATGAGAGACTAGCTGGAGGTGTCTGGACGGGCAAATTTAACTCTCATTTCCCACCAGGAAGAGGAATTAACCAAAGGCTCAGCGTGCCGTGCCGGAACCACATTAGGGCCTGAAGCAATCCTGCGGTGTTGCGGCCAGCTCACAAGAAAGCGAGTTGAAGAAAGGAGCTCAGGGGCACTGTAATTCACAAACCTGCAGAGTTATAAATGACAGCTATCGTCCAAAAATATACTGAAGTAAGGCTGCCAAGAGGACTTGAAAGCGGGGCAGAATTGCAGGAAACCGAGTTCAGGAGGTAGACTGGAATTGCATTGAAAGCATAGGAAAAGAGGCAGAACGTCCACAATGATGCACTTGGCCAAAAAGGGCGTATGCGTTTTTTCCTGAATATATTCAGGAAAAAACGCATACGCCCTTTTTGGCCAACCAAGCAAGCTTGCAAAGGAAATCTGCACTACAATGAAGTCTCACTTCCCCCCGGTCAAAAGGGCCATCTGAAAAAAGTGTAAAATCCAGAAAGGCAGGACAGGCCATGGAGAACTGGGAGCCTTGTTATGCTGATGGGCGGGATGTAAATTGCCAACAGCCACTCGGGAGAAGTGTATGGTGTTTCCTGAAACATCTAAAAAACAAAGCAACAGAGCCTAGGGCACTTCCACTTATGGTCCAATAGCTTAGGGAAATGAAAATCAAAAAGACACAGCCACCCCAAAGTTTGGGACGGCTCTGTTTACAAGAACCTCGTTTACGGTACAAGTTCAATATCGCAGAAAGTGAAAAATGGATGAAGAAGTTGTGGTACTTACGTACAATGCAATATCACTCAGCAATGACATCTATGTCATCAGGCCCGTAGCAGCATAATGAGTGGATTCAGGTATGATGATTCAAACTGAAAGAAGTCACACAGAAAAAGAAACATCATAAGATATCACTAATACACGGAATGTAAACTTGGCTACACAGGAACTGGATTACAAAACAGAACAGGGTCTCAAATTTAGAAAACCAACTTATGCTTGCTTAAGGGGAAAGGTGAGTTGGGGTGCTGCATAAAACCAGAGATTGAAATGAGCACAGATAAAGTTCCTTAAGCCAAATATGGAATAGACAAGAGCTACTCCTTGCTCAACGAAATGGACTCAACACCCCATATTAAACGCCTAAGAATGTACCTGACTAGTAAGTATCTTAAAACCTATGGATTGCTATGTCTCCGAAAGAGAATCAAGCGTGTGTACAGGGGCATAAACGCAGCAGTGATAGGATTGGAGAGGTTCGGTGAGCAAATGAAGACCCTTTGAAGTCATATTGCATGGTACCCATTCCACGGGTCTCAACTCTCCAGGTTTAAGGGATTCTTCCTTCAGCTAAAACATGCATGTGGAACCCAGAGTATGATCAACCGTGTGATCGGGAGACGTGTTCAAATATGTCTCCGTTCTCGTCCCCTGGTACTCGGGTGCAACATTCCAGACGCTTTACTAACACTCTCCCGACTTGGAGAGTCAGTGCCTTTAACCTCCTGTTTGGCCCAGTTTGCAATTTCTGCGGAAGATGAACAGGAATAGGGAGAACCAATGAGAGACTAGCTGGAGGTGTCTGGACGGGCAAATTTAACTCTCATTTCCCACCAGGAAGAGGAATTAACCAAAGGCTCAGCGTGCCGTGCCGGAACCACATTAGGGCCTGAAGCAATCCTGCGGTGTTGCGGCCAGCTCACAAGAAAGCGAGTTGAAGAAAGGAGCTCAGGGGCACTGTAATTCACAAACCTGCAGAGTTATAAATGACAGCTATCGTCCAAAAATATACTGAAGTAAGACTGCCAAGAGGACTTGAAAGCGGGGCCGAATTGCAGGAAACCGATTTCAGGAGGTAGACTGGAATTGCATTGAAAGCATAGGAAAAGAGGCAGAACGTCCACAATGATGCACTTGGCCAAAAAGGGCGTATGCGTTTTTTCCTGAATATATTCAGGAAAAAACGCATACGCCCTTTTTGGCCAACCAAGCAAGCTTGCAAAGGAAATCTGCACTACAATGAAGTCTCACTTCCCCCCGGTCAAAAGGGCCATCTGAAAAAAGTGTAAAATCCAGAAAGGCAGGACAGGCCATGGAGAACTGGGAGCCTTGTTATGCTGATGGGCGGGATGTAAATTGCCAACAGCCACTCGGGAGAAGTGTATGGTGTTTCCTGAAACATCTAAAAAACAAAGCAACAGAGCCTAGGGCACTTCCACTTATGGTCCAATAGCTTAGGGAAATGAAAATCAAAAAGACACAGCCACCCCAAAGTTTGGGACGGCTCTGTTTACAAGACCCTCGTTTACGGTACAAGTTCAATATCGCAGAAAGTGAAAAATGGATGAAGAAGTTGTGGTACTTACGTACAATGCAATATCACTCAGCAATGACATCTATGTCATCAGGCCCGTAGCAGCATAATGAGTGGATTCAGGTATGATGATTCTAACTGAAAGAAGTCACACAGAAAAAGAAACATCATAAGATATCACTAATACACGGAATGTAAACTTGGCTACACAGGAACTGGATTACAAAACAGAACAGGGTCTCAAATTTAGAAAACCAACTTATGCTTGCTTAAGGGGAAAGGTGAGTTGGGGTGCTGCATAAAACCAGAGATTGAAATGAGCACAGATAAAGTTCCTTAAGCCAAATATGGAATAGACAAGAGCTACTCCTTGCTCAACGAAATGGACTCAACACCCCATATTAAACGCCTAAGAATGTACCTGACTAGTAAGTATCTTAAAACCTATGGATTGCTATGTCTCCGAAAGAGAATCAAGCGTGTGTACAGGGGCATAAACGCAGCAGTGATAGGATTGGAGAGGTTCGGTGAGCAAATGAAGACCCTTTGAAGTCATATTGCATGGTACCCATTCCACGGGTCTCAACTCTCCAGGTTTAAGGGATTCTTCCTTCAGCTAAAACATGCATGTGGAACCCAGAGTATGATCAACCGTGTGATCGGGAGACGTGTTCAAATATGTCTCCGTTCTCGTCCCCTGGTACTCGGGTGCAACATTCCAGACGCTTTACTAACACTCTCCCGACTTGGAGAGTCAGTGCCTTTAACCTCCTGTTTGGCCCAGTTTGCAATTTCTGCGGAAGATGAACAGGAATAGGGAGAACCAATGAGAGACTAGCTGGAGGTGTCTGGACGGGCAAATTTAACTCTCATTTCCCACCAGGAAGAGGAATTAACCAAAGGCTCAGCGTGCCGTGCCGGAACCACATTAGGGCCTGAAGCAATCCTGCGGTGTTGCGGCCAGCTCACAAGAAAGCGAGTTGAAGAAAGGAGCTCAGGGGCACTGTAATTCACAAACCTGCAGAGTTATAAATGACAGCTATCGTCCAAAAATATACTGAAGTAAGACTGCCAAGAGGACTTGAAAGCGGGGCAGAATTGCAGGAAACCGATTTCAGGAGGTAGACTGGAATTGCATTGAAAGCATAGGAAAAGAGGCAGAACGTCCACAATGATGCACTTGGCCAAAAAGGGCGTATGCGTTTTTTCCTGAATATATTCAGGAAAAAACGCATACGCCCTTTTTGGCCAACCAAGCAAGCTTGCAAAGGAAATCTGCACTACAATGAAGTCTCACTTCCCCCCGGTCAAAAGGGCCATCTGAAAAAAGTGTAAAATCCAGAAAGGCAGGACAGGCCATGGAGAACTGGGAGCCTTGTTATGCTGATGGGCGGGATGTAAATTGCCAACAGCCACTCGGGAGAAGTGTATGGTGTTTCCTGAAACATCTAAAAAACAAAGCAACAGAGCCTAGGGCACTTCCACTTATGGTCCAATAGCTTAGGGAAATGAAAATCAAAAAGACACAGCCACCCCAAAGTTTGGGACGGCTCTGTTTACAAGAACCTCGTTTACGGTACAAGTTCAATATCGCAGAAAGTGAAAAATGGATGAAGAAGTTGTGGTACTTACGTACAATGCAATATCACTCAGCAATGACATCTATGTCATCAGGCCCGTAGCAGCATAATGAGTGGATTCAGGTATGATGATTCTAACTGAAAGAAGTCACACAGAAAAAGAAACATCATAAGATATCACTAATACACGGAATGTAAACTTGGCTACACAGGAACTGGATTACAAAACAGAACAGGGTCTCAAATTTAGAAAACCAACTTATGCTTGCTTAAGGGGAAAGGTGAGTTGGGGTGCTGCATAAAACCAGAGATTGAAATGAGCACAGATAAAGTTCCTTAAGCCAAATATGGAATAGACAAGAGCTACTCCTTGCTCAACGAAATGGACTCTACACCCCATATTAAACGCCTAAGAATGTACCTGACTAGTAAGTATCTTAAAACCTATGGATTGCTATGTCTCCGAAAGAGAATCAAGCGTGTGTACAGGGGCATAAACGCAGCAGTGATAGGATTGGAGAGGTTCGGTGAGCAAATGAAGACCCTTTGAAGTCATATTGCATGGTACCCATTCCATGGGTCTCAACTCTCCAGGTTTAAGGGATTCTTCCTTCAGCTAAAACATGCATGTGGAACCCAGAGTATGATCAACCGTGTGATCGGGAGACGTGTTCAAATATGTCTCCGTTCTCGTCCCCTGGTACTCGGGTGCAACATTCCAGACGCTTTACTAACACTCTCCCGACTTGGAGAGTCAGTGCCTTTAACCTCCTGTTTGGCCCAGTTTGCAATTTCTGCGGAAGATGAACAGGAATAGGGAGAACCAATGAGAGACTAGCTGGAGGTGTCTGGACGGGCAAATTTAACTCTCATTTCCCACCAGGAAGAGGAATTAACCAAAGGCTCAGCGTGCCGTGCCGGAACCACATTAGGGCCTGAAGCAATCCTGCGGTGTTGCGGCCAGCTCACAAGAAAGCGAGTTGAAGAAAGGAGCTCAGGGGCACTGTAATTCACAAACCTGCAGAGTTATAAATGACAGCTATCGTCCAAAAATATACTGAAGTAAGACTGCCAAGAGGACTTGAAAGCGGGGCCGAATTGCAGGAAACCGATTTCAGGAGGTAGACTGGAATTGCATTGAAAGCATAGGAAAAGAGGCAGAACGTCCACAATGATGCACTTGGCCAAAAAGGGCGTATGCGTTTTTTCCTGAATATATTCAGGAAAAAACGCATACGCCCTTTTTGGCCAACCAAGCAAGCTTGCAAAGGAAATCTGCACTACAATGAAGTCTCACTTCCCCCCGGTCAAAAGGGCCATCTGAAAAAAGTGTAAAATCCAGAAAGGCAGGACAGGCCATGGAGAACTGGGAGCCTTGTTATGCTGATGGGCGGGATGTAAATTGCCAACAGCCACTCGGGAGAAGTGTATGGTGTTTCCTGAAACATCTAAAAAACAAAGCAACAGAGCCTAGGGCACTTCCACTTATGGTCCAATAGCTTAGGGAAATGAAAATCAAAAAGACACAGCCACCCCAAAGTTTGGGACGGCTCTGTTTACAAGACCCTCGTTTACGGTACAAGTTCAATATCGCAGAAAGTGAAAAATGGATGAAGAAGTTGTGGTAATTACGTACAATGCAATATCACTCAGCAATGACATCTATGTCATCAGGCCCGTAGCAGCATAATGAGTGGATTCAGGTATGATGATTCTAACTGAAAGAAGTCACACAGAAAAAGAAACATCATAAGATATCACTAATACACGGAATGTAAACTTGGCTACACAGGAACTGGATTACAAAACAAACAGGGTCTCAAATTTAGAAAACCAACTTATGCTTGCTTAAGGGGAAAGGTGAGTTGGGGTGCTGCATAAAACCAGAGATTGAAATGAGCACAGATAAAGTTCCTTAAGCCAAATATGGAATAGACAAGAGCTACTCCTTGCTCAACGAAATGGACTCAACACCCCATATTAAACGCCTAAGAATGTACCTGACTAGTAAGTATCTTAAAACCTATGGATTGCTATGTCTCCGAAAGAGAATCAAGCGTGTGTACAGGGGCATAAACGCAGCAGTGATAGGATTGGAGAGGTTCGGTGAGCAAATGAAGACCCTTTGAAGTCATATTGCATGGTACCCATTCCACGGGTCTCAACTCTCCAGGTTTAAGGGATTCTTCCTTCAGCTAAAACATGCATGTGGAACCCAGAGTATGATCAACCGTGTGATCGGGAGACGTGTTCAAATATGTCTCCGTTCTCGTCCCCTGGTACTCGGGTGCAACATTCCAGACGCTTTACTAACACTCTCCCGACTTGGAGAGTCAGTGCCTTTAACCTCCTGTTTGGCCCAGTTTGCAATTTCTGCGGAAGATGAACAGGAATAGGGAGAACCAATGAGAGACTAGCTGGAGGTGTCTGGACGGGCAAATTTAACTCTCATTTCCCACCAGGAAGAGGAATTAACCAAAGGCTCAGCGTGCCGTGCCGGAACCACATTAGGGCCTGAAGCAATCCTGCGGTGTTGCGGCCAGCTCACAAGAAAGCGAGTTGAAGAAAGGAGCTCAGGGGCACTGTAATTCACAAACCTGCAGAGTTATAAATGACAGCTATCGTCCAAAAATATACTGAAGTAAGACTGCCAAGAGGACTTGAAAGCGGGGCAGAATTGCAGGAAACCGATTTCAGGAGGTAGACTGGAATTGCATTGAAAGCATAGGAAAAGAGGCAGAACGTCCACAATGATGCACTTGGCCAAAAAGGGCGTATGCGTTTTTTCCTGAATATATTCAGGAAAAAACGCATACGCCCTTTTTGGCCAACCAAGCAAGCTTGCAAAGGAAATCTGCACTACAATGAAGTCTCACTTCCCCCCGGTCAAAAGGGCCATCTGAAAAAAGTGTAAAATCCAGAAAGGCAGGACAGGCCATGGAGAACTGGGAGCCTTGTTATGCTGATGGGCGGGATGTAAATTGCCAACAGCCACTCGGGAGAAGTGTATGGTGTTTCCTGAAACATCTAAAAAACAAAGCAACAGAGCCTAGGGCACTTCCACTTATGGTCCAATAGCTTAGGGAAATGAAAATCAAAAAGACACAGCCACCCCAAAGTTTGGGACGGCTCTGTTTACAAGAACCTCGTTTACGGTACAAGTTCAATATCGCAGAAAGTGAAAAATGGATGAAGAAGTTGTGGTACTTACGTACAATGCAATATCACTCAGCAATGACATCTATGTCATCAGGCCCGTAGCAGCATAATGAGTGGATTCAGGTATGATGATTCAAACTGAAAGAAGTCACACAGAAAAAGAAACATCATAAGATATCACTAATACACGGAATGTAAACTTGGCTACACAGGAACTGGATTACAAAACAGAACAGGGTCTCAAATTTAGAAAACCAACTTATGCTTGCTTAAGGGGAAAGGTGAGTTGGGGTGCTGCATAAAACCAGAGATTGAAATGAGCACAGATAAAGTTCCTTAAGCCAAATATGGAATAGACAAGAGCTACTCCTTGCTCAACGAAATGGACTCAACACCCCATATTAAACGCCTAAGAATGTACCTGACTAGTAAGTATCTTAAAACCTATGGATTGCTATGTCTCCGAAAGAGAATCAAGCGTGTGTACAGGGGCATAAACGCAGCAGTGATAGGATTGGAGAGGTTCGGTGAGCAAATGAAGACCCTTTGAAGTCATATTGCATGGTACCCATTCCACGGGTCTCAACTCTCCAGGTTTAAGGGATTCTTCCTTCAGCTAAAACATGCATGTGGAACCCAGAGTATGATCAACCGTGTGATCGGGAGACGTGTTCAAATATGTCTCCGTTCTCGTCCCCTGGTACTCGGGTGCAACATTCCAGACGCTTTACTAACACTCTCCCGACTTGGAGAGTCAGTGCCTTTAACCTCCTGTTTGGCCCAGTTTGCAATTTCTGCGGAAGATGAACAGGAATAGGGAGAACCAATGAGAGACTAGCTGGAGGTGTCTGGACGGGCAAATTTAACTCTCATTTCCCACCAGGAAGAGGAATTAACCAAAGGCTCAGCGTGCCGTGCCGGAACCACATTAGGGCCTGAAGCAATCCTGCGGTGTTGCGGCCAGCTCACAAGAAAGCGAGTTGAAGAAAGGAGCTCAGGGGCACTGTAATTCACAAACCTGCAGAGTTATAAATGACAGCTATCGTCCAAAAATATACTGAAGTAAGACTGCCAAGAGGACTTGAAAGCGGGGCAGAATTGCAGGAAACCGATTTCAGGAGGTAGACTGGAATTGCATTGAAAGCATAGGAAAAGAGGCAGAACGTCCACAATGATGCACTTGGCCAAAAAGGGCGTATGCGTTTTTTCCTGAATATATTCAGGAAAAAACGCATACGCCCTTTTTGGCCAACCAAGCAAGCTTGCAAAGGAAATCTGCACTACAATGAAGTCTCACTTCCCCCCGGTCAAAAGGGCCATCTGAAAAAAGTGTAAAATCCAGAAAGGCAGGACAGGCCATGGAGAACTGGGAGCCTTGTTATGCTGATGGGCGGGATGTAAATTGCCAACAGCCACTCGAGAGAAGTGTATGGTGTTTCCTGAAACATCTAAAAAACAAAGCAACAGAGCCTAGGGCACTTCCACTTATGGTCCAATAGCTTAGGGAAATGAAAATCAAAAAGACACAGCCACCCCAAAGTTTGGGACGGCTCTGTTTACAAGACCCTCGTTTACGGTACAAGTTCAATATCGCAGAAAGTGAAAAATGGATGAAGAAGTTGTGGTACTTACGTACAATGCAATATCACTCAGCAATGACATCTATGTCATCAGGCCCGTAGCAGCATAATGAGTGGATTCAGGTATGATGATTCTAACTGAAAGAAGTCACACAGAAAAAGAAACATCATAAGATATCACTAATACACGGAATGTAAACTTGGCTACACAGGAACTGGATTACAAAACAGAACAGGGTCTCAAATTTAGAAAACCAACTTATGCTTGCTTAAGGGGAAAGGTGAGTTGGGGTGCTGCATAAAACCAGAGATTGAAATGAGCACAGATAAAGTTCTTTAAGCCAAATATGGAATAGACAAGAGCTACTCCTTGCTCAACGAAATGGACTCAACACCCCATATTAAACGCCTAAGAATGTACCTGACTAGTAAGTATCTTAAAACCTATGGATTGCTATGTCTCCGAAAGAGAATCAAGCGTGTGTACAGGGGCATAAACGCAGCAGTGATAGGATTGGAGAGGTTCGGTGAGCAAATGAAGACCCTTTGAAGTCATATTGCATGGTACCCATTCCACGGGTCTCAACTCTCCAGGTTTAAGGGATTCTTCCTTCAGCTAAAACATGCATGTGGAACCCAGAGTATGATCAACCGTGTGATCGGGAGACGTGTTCAAATATGTCTCCGTTCTCGTCCCCTGGTACTCGGGTGCAACATTCCAGACGCTTTACTAACACTCTCCCGACTTGGAGAGTCAGTGCCTTTAACCTCCTGTTTGGCCCAGTTTGCAATTTCTGCGGAAGATGAACAGGAATAGGGAGAACCAATGAGAGACTAGCTGGAGGTGTCTGGACGGGCAAATTTAACTCTCATTTCCCACCAGGAAGAGGAATTAACCAAAGGCTCAGCGTGCCGTGCCGGAACCACATTAGGGCCTGAAGCAATCCTGCGGTGTTGCGGCCAGCTCACAAGAAAGCGAGTTGAAGAAAGGAGCTCAGGGGCACTGTAATTCACAAACCTGCAGAGTTATAAATGACAGCTATCGTCCAAAAATATACTGAAGTAAGACTGCCAAGAGGACTTGAAAGCGGGGCAGAATTGCAGGAAACCGATTTCAGGAGGTAGACTGGAATTGCATTGAAAGCATAGGAAAAGAGGCAGAACGTCCACAATGATGCACTTGGCCAAAAAGGGCGTATGCGTTTTTTCCTGAATATATTCAGGAAAAAACGCATACGCCCTTTTTGGCCAACCAAGCAAGCTTGCAAAGGAAATCTGCACTACAATGAAGTCTCACTTCCCCCCGGTCAAAAGGGCCATCTGAAAAAAGTGTAAAATCCAGAAAGGCAGGACAGGCCATGGAGAACTGGGAGCCTTGTTATGCTGATGGGCGGGATGTAAATTGCCAACAGCCACTCGGGAGAAGTGTATGGTGTTTCCTGAAACATCTAAAAAACAAAGCAACAGAGCCTAGGGCACTTCCACTTATGGTCCAATAGCTTAGGGAAATGAAAATCAAAAAGACACAGCCACCCCAAAGTTTGGGACGGCTCTGTTTACAAGAACCTCGTTTACGGTACAAGTTCAATATCGCAGAAAGTGAAAAATGGATGAAGAAGTTGTGGTACTTACGTACAATGCAATATCACTCAGCAATGACATCTATGTCATCAGGCCCGTAGCAGCATAATGAGTGGATTCAGGTATGATGATTCTAACTGAAAGAAGTCACACAGAAAAAGAAACATCATAAGATATCACTAATACACGGAATGTAAACTTGGCTACACAGGAACTGGATTACAAAACAGAACAGGGTCTCAAATTTAGAAAACCAACTTATGCTTGCTTAAGGGGAAAGGTGAGTTGGGGTGCTGCATAAAACCAGAGATTGAAATGAGCACAGATAAAGTTCCTTAAGCCAAATATGGAATAGACAAGAGCTACTCCTTGCTCAACGAAATGGACTCTACACCCCATATTAAACGCCTAAGAATGTACCTGACTAGTAAGTATCTTAAAACCTATGGATTGCTATGTCTCCGAAAGAGAATCAAGCGTGTGTACAGGGGCATAAACGCAGCAGTGATAGGATTGGAGAGGTTCGGTGAGCAAATGAAGACCCTTTGAAGTCATATTGCATGGTACCCATTCCACGGGTCTCAACTCTCCAGGTTTAAGGGATTCTTCCTTCAGCTAAAACATGCATGTGGAACCCAGAGTATGATCAACCGTGTGATCGGGAGACGTGTTCAAATATGTCTCCGTTCTCGTCCCCTGGTACTCGGGTGCAACATTCCAGACGCTTTACTAACACTCTCCCGACTTGGAGAGTCAGTGCCTTTAACCTCCTGTTTGGCCCAGTTTGCAATTTCTGCGGAAGATGAACAGGAATAGGGAGAACCAATGAGAGACTAGCTGGAGGTGTCTGGACGGGCAAATTTAACTCTCATTTCCCACCAGGAAGAGGAATTAACCAAAGGCTCAGCGTGCCGTGCCGGAACCACATTAGGGCCTGAAGCAATCCTGCGGTGTTGCGGCCAGCTCACAAGAAAGCGAGTTGAAGAAAGGAGCTCAGGGGCACTGTAATTCACAAACCTGCAGAGTTATAAATGACAGCTATCGTCCAAAAATATACTGAAGTAAGACTGCCAAGAGGACTTGAAAGCGGGGCAGAATTGCAGGAAACCGATTTCAGGAGGTAGACTGGAATTGCATTGAAAGCATAGGAAAAGAGGCAGAACGTCCACAATGATGCACTTGGCCAAAAAGGGCGTATGCGTTTTTTCCTGAATATATTCAGGAAAAAACGCATACGCCCTTTTTGGCCAACCAAGCAAGCTTGCAAAGGAAATCTGCACTACAATGAAGTCTCACTTCCCCCCGGTCAAAAGGGCCATCTGAAAAAAGTGTAAAATCCAGAAAGGCAGGACAGGCCATGGAGAACTGGGAGCCTTGTTATGCTGATGGGCGGGATGTAAATTGCCAACAGCCACTCGGGAGAAGTGTATGGTGTTTCCTGAAACATCTAAAAAACAAAGCAACAGAGCCTAGGGCACTTCCACTTATGGTCCAATAGCTTAGGGAAATGAAAATCAAAAAGACACAGCCACCCCAAAGTTTGGGACGGCTCTGTTTACAAGAACCTCGTTTACGGTACAAGTTCAATATCGCAGAAAGTGAAAAATGGATGAAGAAGTTGTGGTACTTACGTACAATGCAATATCACTCAGCAATGACATCTATGTCATCAGGCCCGTAGCAGCATAATGAGTGGATTCAGGTATGATGATTCTAACTGAAAGAAGTCACACAGAAAAAGAAACATCATAAGATATCACTAATACACGGAATGTAAACTTGGCTACACAGGAACTGGATTACAAAACAGAACAGGGTCTCAAATTTAGAAAACCAACTTATGCTTGCTTAAGGGGAAAGGTGAGTTGGGGTGCTGCATAAAACCAGAGATTGAAATGAGCACAGATAAAGTTCCTTAAGCCAAATATGGAATAGACAAGAGCTACTCCTTGCTCAACGAAATGGACTCTACACCCCATATTAAACGCCTAAGAATGTACCTGACTAGTAAGTATCTTAAAACCTATGGATTGCTATGTCTCCGAAAGAGAATCAAGCGTGTGTACAGGGGCATAAACGCAGCAGTGATAGGATTGGAGAGGTTCGGTGAGCAAATGAAGACCCTTTGAAGTCATATTGCATGGTACCCATTCCACGGGTCTCAACTCTCCAGGTTTAAGGGATTCTTCCTTCAGCTAAAACATGCATGTGGAACCCAGAGTATGATCAACCGTGTGATCGGGAGACGTGTTCAAATATGTCTCCGTTCTCGTCCCCTGGTACTCGGGTGCAACATTCCAGACGCTTTACTAACACTCTCCCGACTTGGAGAGTCAGTGCCTTTAACCTCCTGTTTGGCCCAGTTTGCAATTTCTGCGGAAGATGAACAGGAATAGGGAGAACCAATGAGAGACTAGCTGGAGGTGTCTGGACGGGCAAATTTAACTCTCATTTCCCACCAGGAAGAGGAATTAACCAAAGGCTCAGCGTGCCGTGCCGGAACCACATTAGGGCCTGAAGCAATCCTGCGGTGTTGCGGCCAGCTCACAAGAAAGCGAGTTGAAGAAAGGAGCTCAGGGGCACTGTAATTCACAAACCTGCAGAGTTATAAATGACAGCTATCGTCCAAAAATATACTGAAGTAAGACTGCCAAGAGGACTTGAAAGCGGGGCCGAATTGCAGGAAACCGATTTCAGGAGGTAGACTGGAATTGCATTGAAAGCATAGGAAAAGAGGCAGAACGTCCACAATGATGCACTTGGCCAAAAAGGGCGTATGCGTTTTTTCCTGAATATATTCAGGAAAAAACGCATACGCCCTTTTTGGCCAACCAAGCAAGCTTGCAAAGGAAATCTGCACTACAATGAAGTCTCACTTCCCCCCGGTCAAAAGGGCCATCTGAAAAAAGTGTAAAATCCAGAAAGGCAGGACAGGCCATGGAGAACTGGGAGCCTTGTTATGCTGATGGGCGGGATGTAAATTGCCAACAGCCACTCGGGAGAAGTGTATGGTGTTTCCTGAAACATCTAAAAAACAAAGCAACAGAGCCTAGGGCACTTCCACTTATGGTCCAATAGCTTAGGGAAATGAAAATCAAAAAGACACAGCCACCCCAAAGTTTGGGACGGCTCTGTTTACAAGAACCTCGTTTACGGTACAAGTTCAATATCGCAGAAAGTGAAAAATGGATGAAGAAGTTGTGGTACTTACGTACAATGCAATATCACTCAGCAATGACATCTATGTCATCAGGCCCGTAGCAGCATAATGAGTGGATTCAGGTATGATGATTCTAACTGAAAGAAGTCACACAGAAAAAGAAACATCATAAGATATCACTAATACACGGAATGTAAACTTGGCTACACAGGAACTGCATTACAAAACAGAACAGGGTCTCAAATTTAGAAAACCAACTTATGCTTGCTTAAGGGGAAAGGTGAGTTGAGGTGCTGCATAAAACCAGAGATTGAAATGAGCACAGATAAAGTTCCTTAAGCCAAATATGGAATAGACAAGAGCTACTCCTTGCTCAACGAAATGGACTCTACACCCCATATTAAACGCCTAAGAATGTACCTGACTAGTAAGTATCTTAAAACCTATGGATTGCTATGTCTCCGAAAGAGAATCAAGCGTGTGTACAGGGGCATAAACGCAGCAGTGATAGGATTGGAGAGGTTCGGTGAGCAAATGAAGACCCTTTGAAGTCATATTGCATGGTACCCATTCCACGGGTCTCAACTCTCCAGGTTTAAGGGATTCTTCCTTCAGCTAAAACATGCATGTGGAACCCAGAGTATGATCAACCGTGTGATCGGGAGACGTGTTCAAATATGTCTCCGTTCTCGTCCCCTGGTACTCGGGTGCAACATTCCAGACGCTTTACTAACACTCTCCCGACTTGGAGAGTCAGTGCCTTTAACCTCCTGTTTGGCCCAGTTTGCAATTTCTGCGGAAGATGAACAGGAATAGGGAGAACCAATGAGAGACTAGCTGGAGGTGTCTGGACGGGCAAATTTAACTCTCATTTCCCACCAGGAAGAGGAATTAACCAAAGGCTCAGCGTGCCGTGCCGGAACCACATTAGGGCCTGAAGCAATCCTGCGGTGTTGCGGCCAGCTCACAAGAAAGCGAGTTGAAGAAAGGAGCTCAGGGGCACTGTAATTCACAAACCTGCAGAGTTATAAATGACAGCTATCGTCCAAAAATATACTGAAGTAAGACTGCCAAGAGGACTTGAAAGCGGGGCAGAATTGCAGGAAACCGATTTCAGGAGGTAGACTGGAATTGCATTGAAAGCATAGGAAAAGAGGCAGAACGTCCACAATGATGCACTTGGCCAAAAAGGGCGTATGCGTTTTTTCCTGAATATATTCAGGAAAAAACGCATACGCCCTTTTTGGCCAACCAAGCAAGCTTGCAAAGGAAATCTGCACTACAATGAAGTCTCACTTCCCCCCCAGTCAAAAGGGCCATCTGAAAAAAGTGTAAAATCCAGAAAGGCAGGACAGGCCATGGAGAACTGGGAGCCTTGTTATGCTGATGGGCGGGATGTAAATTGCCAACAGCCACTCGGGAGAAGTGTATGGTGTTTCCTGAAACATCTAAAAAACAAAGCAACAGAGCCTAGGGCACTTCCACTTATGGTCCAATAGCTTAGGGAAATGAAAATCAAAAAGACACAGCCACCCCAAAGTTTGGGACGGCTCTGTTTACAAGACCCTCGTTTACGGTACAAGTTCAATATCGCAGAAAGTGAAAAATGGATGAAGAAGTTGTGGTAATTACGTACAATGCAATATCACTCAGCAATGACATCTATGTCATCAGGCCCGTAGCAGCATAATGAGTGGATTCAGGTATGATGATTCTAACTGAAAGAAGTCACACAGAAAAAGAAACATCATAAGATATCACTAATACACGGAATGTAAACTTGGCTACACAGGAACTGGATTACAAAACAGAACAGGGTCTCAAATTTAGAAAACCAACTTATGCTTGCTTAAGGGGAAAGGTGAGTTGGGGTGCTGCATAAAACCAGAGATTGAAATGAGCACAGATAAAGTTCCTTAAGCCAAATATGGAATAGACAAGAGCTACTCCTTGCTCAACGAAATGGACTCAACACCCCATATTAAACGCCTAAGAATGTACCTGACTAGTAAGTATCTTAAAACCTATGGATTGCTATGTCTCCGAAAGAGAATCAAGCGTGTGTACAGGGGCATAAACGCAGCAGTGATAGGATTGGAGAGGTTCGGTGAGCAAATGAAGACCCTTTGAAGTCATATTGCATGGTACCCATTCCACGGGTCTCAACTCTCCAGGTTTAAGGGATTCTTCCTTCAGCTAAAACATGCATGTGGAACCCAGAGTATGATCAACCGTGTGATCGGGAGACGTGTTCAAATATGTCTCCGTTCTCGTCCCCTGGTACTCGGGTGCAACATTCCAGACGCTTTACTAACACTCTCCCGACTTGGAGAGTCAGTGCCTTTAACCTCCTGTTTGGCCCAGTTTGCAATTTCTGCGGAAGATGAACAGGAATAGGGAGAACCAATGAGAGACTAGCTGGAGGTGTCTGGACGGGCAAATTTAACTCTCATTTCCCACCAGGAAGAGGAATTAACCAAAGGCTCAGCGTGCCGTGCCGGAACCACATTAGGGCCTGAAGCAATCCTGCGGTGTTGCGGCCAGCTCACAAGAAAGCGAGTTGAAGAAAGGAGCTCAGGGGCACTGTAATTCACAAACCTGCAGAGTTATAAATGACAGCTATCGTCCAAAAATATACTGAAGTAAGGCTGCCAAGAGGACTTGAAAGCGGGGCAGAATTGCAGGAAACCGATTTCAGGAGGTAGACTGGAATTGCATTGAAAGCATAGGAAAAGAGGCAGAACGTCCACAATGATGCACTTGGCCAAAAAGGGCGTATGCGTTTTTTCCTGAATATATTCAGGAAAAAACGCATACGCCCTTTTTGGCCAACCAAGCAAGCTTGCAAAGGAAATCTGCACTACAATGAAGTCTCACTTCCCCCCGGTCAAAAGGGCCATCTGAAAAAAGTGTAAAATCCAGAAAGGCAGGACAGGCCATGGAGAACTGGGAGCCTTGTTATGCTGATGGGCGGGATGTAAATTGCCAACAGCCACTCGGGAGAAGTGTATGGTGTTTCCTGAAACATCTAAAAAACAAAGCAACAGAGCCTAGGGCACTTCCACTTATGGTCCAATAGCTTAGGGAAATGAAAATCAAAAAGACACAGCCACCCCAAAGTTTGGGACGGCTCTGTTTACAAGACCCTCGTTTACGGTACAAGTTCAATATCGCAGAAAGTGAAAAATGGATGAAGAAGTTGTGGTACTTACGTACAATGCAATATCACTCAGCAATGACATCTATGTCATCAGGCCCGTAGCAGCATAATGAGTGAATTCAGGTATGATGATTCTAACTGAAAGAAGTCACACAGAAAAAGAAACATCATAAGATATCACTAATACACGGAATGTAAACTTGGCTACACAGGAACTGGATTACAAAACAGAACAGGGTCTCAAATTTAGAAAACCAACTTATGCTTGCTTAAGGGGAAAGGTGAGTTGGGGTGCTGCATAAAACCAGAGATTGAAATGAGCACAGATAAAGTTCTTTAAGCCAAATATGGAATAGACAAGAGCTACTCCTTGCTCAACGAAATGGACTCAACACCCCATATTAAACGCCTAAGAATGTACCTGACTAGTAAGTATCTTAAAACCTATGGATTGCTATGTCTCCGAAAGAGAATCAAGCGTGTGTACAGGGGCATAAACGCAGCAGTGATAGGATTGGAGAGGTTCGGTGAGCAAATGAAGACCCTTTGAAGTCATATTGCATGGTACCCATTCCACGGGTCTCAACTCTCCAGGTTTAAGGGATTCTTCCTTCAGCTAAAACATGCATGTGGAACCCAGAGTATGATCAACCGTGTGATCGGGAGACGTGTTCAAATATGTCTCCGTTCTCGTCCCCTGGTACTCGGGTGCAACATTCCAGACGCTTTACTAACACTCTCCCGACTTGGAGAGTCAGTGCCTTTAACCTCCTGTTTGGCCCAGTTTGCAATTTCTGCGGAAGATGAACAGGAATAGGGAGAACCAATGAGAGACTAGCTGGAGGTGTCTGGACGGGCAAATTTAACTCTCATTTCCCACCAGGAAGAGGAATTAACCAAAGGCTCAGCGTGCCGTGCCGGAACCACATTAGGGCCTGAAGCAATCCTGCGGTGTTGCGGCCAGCTCACAAGAAAGCGAGTTGAAGAAAGGAGCTCAGGGGCACTGTAATTCACAAACCTGCAGAGTTATAAATGACAGCTATCGTCCAAAAATATACTGAAGTAAGACTGCCAAGAGGACTTGAAAGCGGGGCCGAATTGCAGGAAACCGATTTCAGGAGGTAGACTGGAATTGCATTGAAAGCATAGGAAAAGAGGCAGAACGTCCACAATGATGCACTTGGCCAAAAAGGGCGTATGCGTTTTTTCCTGAATATATTCAGGAAAAAACGCATACGCCCTTTTTGGCCAACCAAGCAAGCTTGCAAAGGAAATCTGCACTACAATGAAGTCTCACTTCCCCCCGGTCAAAAGGGCCATCTGAAAAAAGTGTAAAATCCAGAAAGGCAGGACAGGCCATGGAGAACTGGGAGCCTTGTTATGCTGATGGGCGGGATGTAAATTGCCAACAGCCACTCGGGAGAAGTGTATGGTGTTTCCTGAAACATCTAAAAAACAAAGCAACAGAGCCTAGGGCACTTCCACTTATGGTCCAATAGCTTAGGGAAATGAAAATCAAAAAGACACAGCCACCCCAAAGTTTGGGACGGCTCTGTTTACAAGAACCTCGTTTACGGTACAAGTTCAATATCGCAGAAAGTGAAAAATGGATGAAGAAGTTGTGGTACTTACGTACAATGCAATATCACTCAGCAATGACATCTATGTCATCAGGCCCGTAGCAGCATAATGAGTGGATTCAGGTATGATGATTCTAACTGAAAGAAGTCACACAGAAAAAGAAACATCATAAGATATCACTAATACACGGAATGTAAACTTGGCTACACAGGAACTGGATTACAAAACAGAACAGGGTCTCAAATTTAGAAAACCAACTTATGCTTGCTTAAGGGGAAAGGTGAGTTGGGGTGCTGCATAAAACCAGAGATTGAAATGAGCACAGATAAAGTTCCTTAAGCCAAATATGGAATAGACAAGAGCTACTCCTTGCTCAACGAAATGGACTCAACACCCCATATTAAACGCCTAAGAATGTACCTGACTAGTAAGTATCTTAAAACCTATGGATTGCTATGTCTCCGAAAGAGAATCAAGCGTGTGTACAGGGGCATAAACGCAGCAGTGATAGGATTGGAGAGGTTCGGTGAGCAAATGAAGACCCTTTGAAGTCATATTGCATGGTACCCATTCCACGGGTCTCAACTCTCCAGGTTTAAGGGATTCTTCCTTCAGCTAAAACATGCATGTGGAACCCAGAGTATGATCAACCGTGTGATCGGGAGACGTGTTCAAATATGTCTCCGTTCTCGTCCCCTGGTACTCGGGTGCAACATTCCAGACGCTTTACTAACACTCTCCCGACTTGGAGAGTCAGTGCCTTTAACCTCCTGTTTGGCCCAGTTTGCAATTTCTGCGGAAGATGAACAGGAATAGGGAGAACCAATGAGAGACTAGCTGGAGGTGTCTGGACGGGCAAATTTAACTCTCATTTCCCACCAGGAAGAGGAATTAACCAAAGGCTCAGCGTGCCGTGCCGGAACCACATTAGGGCCTGAAGCAATCCTGCGGTGTTGCGGCCAGCTCACAAGAAAGCGAGTTGAAGAAAGGAGCTCAGGGGCACTGTAATTCACAAACCTGCAGAGTTATAAATGACAGCTATCGTCCAAAAATATACTGAAGTAAGACTGCCAAGAGGACTTGAAAGCGGGGCAGAATTGCAGGAAACCGATTTAAGGAGGTAGACTGGAATTGCATTGAAAGCATAGGAAAAGAGGCAGAACGTCCAAAATGATGCACTTGGCCAAAAAGGGCGTATGCGTTTTTTCCTGAATATATTCAGGAAAAAACGCATACGCCCTTTTTGGCCAACCAAGCAAGCTTGCAAAGGAAATCTGCACTACAATGAAGTCTCACTTCCCCCCGGTCAAAAGGGCCATCTGAAAAAAGTGTAAAATCCAGAAAGGCAGGACAGGCCATGGAGAACTGGGAGCCTTGTTATGCTGATGGGCGGGATGTAAATTGCCAACAGCCACTCGGGAGAAGTGTATGGTGTTTCCTGAAACATCTAAAAAACAAAGCAACAGAGCCTAGGGCACTTCCACTTATGGTCCAATAGCTTAGGGAAATGAAAATCAAAAAGACACAGCCACCCCAAAGTTTGGGACGGCTCTGTTTACAAGACCCTCGTTTACGGTACAAGTTCAATGTCGCAGAAAGTGAAAAATGGATGAAGAAGTTGTGGTAATTACGTACAATGCAATATCACTCAGCAATGACATCTATGTCATCAGGCCCGTAGCAGCATAATGAGTGAATTCAGGTATGATGATTCTAACTGAAAGAAGTCACACAGAAAAAGAAACATCATAAGATATCACTAATACACGGAATGTAAACTTGGCTACACAGGAACTGGATTACAAAACAGAACAGGGTCTCAAATTTAGAAAACCAACTTATGCTTGCTTAAGGGGAAAGGTGAGTTGGGGTGCTGCATAAAACCAGAGATTGAAATGAGCACAGATAAAGTTCCTTAAGCCAAATATGGAATAGACAAGAGCTACTCCTTGCTCAACGAAATGGACTCAACACCCCATATTAAACGCCTAAGAATGTACCTGACTAGTAAGTATCTTAAAACCTATGGATTGCTATGTCTCCGAAAGAGAATCAAGCGTGTGTACAGGGGCATAAACGCAGCAGTGATAGGATTGGAGAGGTTCGGTGAGCAAATGAAGACCCTTTGAAGTCATATTGCATGGTACCCATTCCACGGGTCTCAACTCTCCAGGTTTAAGGGATTCTTCCTTCAGCTAAAACATGCATGTGGAACCCAGAGTATGATCAACCGTGTGATCGGGAGACGTGTTCAAATATGTCTCCGTTCTCGTCCCCTGGTACTCGGGTGCAACATTCCAGACGCTTTACTAACACTCTCCCGACTTGGAGAGTCAGTGCCTTTAACCTCCTGTTTGGCCCAGTTTGCAATTTCTGCGGAAGATGAACAGGAATAGGGAGAACCAATGAGAGACTAGCTGGAGGTGTCTGGACGGGCAAATTTAACTCTCATTTCCCACCAGGAAGAGGAATTAACCAAAGGCTCAGCATGCCGTGCCGGAACCACATTAGGGCCTGAAGCAATCCTGCGGTGTTGCGGCCAGCTCACAAGAAAGCGAGTTGAAGAAAGGAGCTCAGGGGCACTGTAATTCACAAACCTGCAGAGTTATAAATGACAGCTATCGTCCAAAAATATACTGAAGTAAGACTGCCAAGAGGACTTGAAAGCGGGGCAGAATTGCAGGAAACCGATTTCAGGAGGTAGACTGGAATTGCATTGAAAGCATAGGAAAAGAGGCAGAACGTCCACAATGATGCACTTGGCCAAAAAGTGCGTATGCGTTTTTTCCTGAATATATTCAGGAAAAAACGCATACGCCCTTTTTGGCCAACCAAGCAAGCTTGCAAAGGAAATCTGCACTACAATGAAGTCTCACTTCCCCCCGGTGAAAAGGGCCATCTGAAAAAAGTGTAAAATCCAGAAAGGCAGGACAGGCCATGGAGAACTGGGAGCCTTGTTATGCTGATGGGCGGGATGTAAATTGCCAACAGCCACTCGGGAGAAGTGTATGGTGTTTCCTGAAACATCTAAAAAACAAAGCAACAGAGCCTAGGGCACTTCCACTTATGGTCCAATAGCTTAGGGAAATGAAAATCAAAAAGACACAGCCACCCCAAAGTTTGGGACGGCTCTGTTTACAAGAACCTCGTTTACGGTACAAGCTCAATATCGCAGAAAGTGAAAAATGGATGAAGAAGTTGTGGTACTTACGTACAATGCAATATCACTCAGCAATGACATCTATGTCATCAGGCCCGTAGCAGCATAATGAGTGGATTCAGGTATGATGATTCTAACTGAAAGAAGTCACACAGAAAAAGAAACATCATAAGATATCACTAATACACGGAATGTAAACTTGGCTACACAGGAACTGGATTACAAAACAGAACAGGGTCTCAAATTTAGAAAACCAACTTATGCTTGCTTAAGGGGAAAGGTGAGTTGGGGTGCTGCATAAAACCAGAGATTGAAATGAGCACAGATAAAGTTCCTTAAGCCAAATATGGAATAGACAAGAGCTACTCCTTGCTCAACGAAATGGACTCAACACCCCATATTAAACGCCTAAGAATGTACCTGACTAGTAAGTATCTTAAAACCTATGGATTGCTATGTCTCCGAAAGAGAATCAAGCGTGTGTACAGGGGCATAAACGCAGCAGTGATAGGATTGGAGAGGTTCGGTGAGCAAATGAAGACCCTTTGAAGTCATATTGCATGGTACCCATTCCACGGGTCTCAACTCTCCAGGTTTAAGGGATTCTTCCTTCAGCTAAAACATGCATGTGGAACCCAGAGTATGATCAACCGTGTGATCGGGAGACGTCTTCAAATATGTCTCCGTTCTCGTCCCCTGGTACTCGGGTGCAACATTCCAGACGCTTTACTAACACTCTCCCGACTTGGAGAGTCAGTGCCTTTAACCTCCTGTTTGGCCCAGTTTGCAATTTCTGCGGAAGATGAACAGGAATAGGGAGAACCAATGAGAGACTAGCTGGAGGTGTCTGGACGGGCAAATTTAACTCTCATTTCCCACCAGGAAGAGGAATTAACCAAAGGCTCAGCGTGCCGTGCCGGAACCACATTAGGGCCTGAAGCAATCCTGCGGTGTTGCGGCCAGCTCACAAGAAAGCGAGTTGAAGAAAGGAGCTCAGGGGCACTGTAATTCACAAACCTGCAGAGTTATAAATGACAGCTATCGTCCAAAAATATACTGAAGTAAGACTGCCAAGAGGACTTGAAAGCGGGGCCGAATTGCAGGAAACCGATTTCAGGAGGTAGACTGGAATTGCATTGAAAGCATAGGAAAAGAGGCAGAACGTCCACAATGATGCACTTGGCCAAAAAGGGCGTATGCGTTTTTTCCTGAATATATTCAGGAAAAAACGCATACGCCCTTTTTGGCCAACCAAGCAAGCTTGCAAAGGAAATCTGCACTACAATGAAGTCTCACTTCCCCCCGGTCAAAAGGGCCATCTGAAAAAAGTGTAAAATCCAGAAAGGCAGGACAGGCCATGGAGAACTGGGAGCCTTGTTATGCTGATGGGCGGGATGTAAATTGCCAACAGCCACTCGGGAGAAGTGTATGGTGTTTCCTGAAACATCTAAAAAACAAAGCAACAGAGCCTAGGGCACTTCCACTTATGGTCCAATAGCTTAGGGAAATGAAAATCAAAAAGACACAGCCACCCCAAAGTTTGGGACGGCTCTGTTTACAAGACCCTCGTTTACGGTACAAGTTCAATATCGCAGAAAGTGAAAAATGGATGAAGAAGTTGTGGTACTTACGTACAATGCAATATCACTCAGCAATGACATCTATGTCATCAGGCCCGTAGCAGCATAATGAGTGAATTCAGGTATGATGATTCTAACTGAAAGAAGTCACACAGAAAAAGAAACATCATAAGATATCACTAATACACGGAATGTAAACTTGGCTACACAGGAACTGGATTACAAAACAGAACAGGGTCTCAAATTTAGAAAACCAACTTATGCTTGCTTAAGGGGAAAGGTGAGTTGGGGTGCTGCATAAAACCAGAGATTGAAATGAGCACAGATAAAGTTCTTTAAGCCAAATATGGAATAGACAAGAGCTACTCCTTGCTCAACGAAATGGACTCAACACCCCATATTAAACGCCTAAGAATGTACCTGACTAGTAAGTATCTTAAAACCTATGGATTGCTATGTCTCCGAAAGAGAATCAAGCGTGTGTACAGGGGCATAAACGCAGCAGTGATAGGATTGGAGAGGTTCGGTGAGCAAATGAAGACCCTTTGAAGTCATATTGCATGGTACCCATTCCACGGGTCTCAACTCTCCAGGTTTAAGGGATTCTTCCTTCAGCTAAAACATGCATGTGGAACCCAGAGTATGATCAACCGTGTGATCGGGAGACGTGTTCAAATATGTCTCCGTTCTCGTCCCCTGGTACTCGGGTGCAACATTCCAGACGCTTTACTAACACTCTCCCGACTTGGAGAGTCAGTGCCTTTAACCTCCTGTTTGGCCCAGTTTGCAATTTCTGCGGAAGATGAACAGGAATAGGGAGAACCAATGAGAGACTAGCTGGAGGTGTCTGGACGGGCAAATTTAACTCTCATTTCCCACCAGGAAGAGGAATTAACCAAAGGCTCAGCGTGCCGTGCCGGAACCACATTAGGGCCTGAAGCAATCCTGCGGTGTTGCGGCCAGCTCACAAGAAAGCGAGTTGAAGAAAGGAGCTCAGGGGCACTGTAATTCACAAACCTGCAGAGTTATAAATGACAGCTATCGTCCAAAAATATACTGAAGTAAGACTGCCAAGAGGACTTGAAAGCGGGGCCGAATTGCAGGAAACCGATTTCAGGAGGTAGACTGGAATTGCATTGAAAGCATAGGAAAAGAGGCAGAACGTCCACAATGATGCACTTGGCCAAAAAGGGCGTATGCGTTTTTTCCTGAATATATTCAGGAAAAAACGCATACGCCCTTTTTGGCCAACCAAGCAAGCTTGCAAAGGAAATCTGCACTACAATGAAGTCTCACTTCCCCCCGGTCAAAAGGGCCATCTGAAAAAAGTGTAAAATCCAGAAAGGCAGGACAGGCCATGGAGAACTGGGAGCCTTGTTATGCTGATGGGCGGGATGTAAATTGCCAACAGCCACTCGGGAGAAGTGTATGGTGTTTCCTGAAACATCTAAAAAACAAAGCAACAGAGCCTAGGGCACTTCCACTTATGGTCCAATAGCTTAGGGAAATGAAAATCAAAAAGACACAGCCACCCCAAAGTTTGGGACGGCTCTGTTTACAAGAACCTCGTTTACGGTACAAGTTCAATATCGCAGAAAGTGAAAAATGGATGAAGAAGTTGTGGTACTTACGTACAATGCAATATCACTCAGCAATGACATCTATGTCATCAGGCCCGTAGCAGCATAATGAGTGGATTCAGGTATGATGATTCTAACTGAAAGAAGTCACACAGAAAAAGAAACATCATAAGATATCACTAATACACGGAATGTAAACTTGGCTACACAGGAACTGGATTACAAAACAGAACAGGGTCTCAAATTTAGAAAACCAACTTATGCTTGCTTAAGGGGAAAGGTGAGTTGGGGTGCTGCATAAAACCAGAGATTGAAATGAGCACAGATAAAGTTCCTTAAGCCAAATATGGAATAGACAAGAGCTACTCCTTGCTCAACGAAATGGACTCAACACCCCATATTAAACGCCTAAGAATGTACCTGACTAGTAAGTATCTTAAAACCTATGGATTGCTATGTCTCCGAAAGAGAATCAAGCGTGTGTACAGGGGCATAAACGCAGCAGTGATAGGATTGGAGAGGTTCGGTGAGCAAATGAAGACCCTTTGAAGTCATATTGCATGGTACCCATTCCACGGGTCTCAACTCTCCAGGTTTAAGGGATTCTTCCTTCAGCTAAAACATGCATGTGGAACCCAGAGTATGATCAACCGTGTGATCGGGAG
Organism: Globicephala melas; assembly: GCF_963455315.2. Lineage (NCBI taxonomy): Eukaryota > Metazoa > Chordata > Mammalia > Artiodactyla > Delphinidae > Globicephala > Globicephala melas. The sequence continues at coordinate 757,059 of NW_027207239.1, read as the reverse complement.
ACGTGTTCAAATATGTCTCCGTTCTCGTCCCCTGGTACTCGGGTGCAACATTCCAGACGCTTTACTAACACTCTCCCGACTTGGAGAGTCAGTGCCTTTAACCTCCTGTTTGGCCCAGTTTGCAATTTCTGCGGAAGATGAACAGGAATAGGGAGAACCAATGAGAGACTAGCTGGAGGTGTCTGGACGGGCAAATTTAACTCTCATTTCCCACCAGGAAGAGGAATTAACCAAAGGCTCAGCGTGCCGTGCCGGAACCACATTAGGGCCTGAAGCAATCCTGCGGTGTTGCGGCCAGCTCACAAGAAAGCGAGTTGAAGAAAGGAGCTCAGGGGCACTGTAATTCACAAACCTGCAGAGTTATAAATGACAGCTATCGTCCAAAAATATACTGAAGTAAGACTGCCAAGAGGACTTGAAAGCGGGGCAGAATTGCAGGAAACCGATTTAAGGAGGTAGACTGGAATTGCATTGAAAGCATAGGAAAAGAGGCAGAACGTCCACAATGATGCACTTGGCCAAAAAGGGCGTATGCGTTTTTTCCTGAATATATTCAGGAAAAAACGCATACGCCCTTTTTGGCCAACCAAGCAAGCTTGCAAAGGAAATCTGCACTACAATGAAGTCTCACTTCCCCCCGGTCAAAAGGGCCATCTGAAAAAAGTGTAAAATCCAGAAAGGCAGGACAGGCCATGGAGAACTGGGAGCCTTGTTATGCTGATGGGCGGGATGTAAATTGCCAACAGCCACTCGGGAGAAGTGTATGGTGTTTCCTGAAACATCTAAAAAACAAAGCAACAGAGCCTAGGGCACTTCCACTTATGGTCCAATAGCTTAGGGAAATGAAAATCAAAAAGACACAGCCACCCCAAAATTTGGGACGGCTCTGTTTACAAGACCCTCGTTTACGGTACAAGTTCAATGTCGCAGAAAGTGAAAAATGGATGAAGAAGTTGTGGTAATTACGTACAATGCAATATCACTCAGCAATGACATCTATGTCATCAGGCCCGTAGCAGCATAATGAGTGAATTCAGGTATGATGATTCTAACTGAAAGAAGTCACACAGAAAAAGAAACATCATAAGATATCACTAATACACGGAATGTAAACTTGGCTACACAGGAACTGGATTACAAAACAGAACAGGGTCTCAAATTTAGAAAACCAACTTATGCTTGCTTAAGGGGAAAGGTGAGTTGGGGTGCTGCATAAAACCAGAGATTGAAATGAGCACAGATAAAGTTCCTTAAGCCAAATATGGAATAGACAAGAGCTACTCCTTGCTCAACGAAATGGACTCAACACCCCATATTAAACGCCTAAGAATGTACCTGACTAGTAAGTATCTTAAAACCTATGGATTGCTATGTCTCCGAAAGAGAATCAAGCGTGTGTACAGGGGCATAAACGCAGCAGTGATAGGATTGGAGAGGTTCGGTGAGCAAATGAAGACCCTTTGAAGTCATATTGCATGGTACCCATTCCACGGGTCTCAACTCTCCAGGTTTAAGGGATTCTTCCTTCAGCTAAAACATGCATGTGGAACCCAGAGTATGATCAACCGTGTGATCGGGAGACGTGTTCAAATATGTCTCCGTTCTCGTCCCCTGGTACTCGGGTGCAACATTCCAGACGCTTTACTAACACTCTCCCGACTTGGAGAGTCAGTGCCTTTAACCTCCTGTTTGGCCCAGTTTGCAATTTCTGCGGAAGATGAACAGGAATAGGGAGAACCAATGAGAGACTAGCTGGAGGTGTCTGGACGGGCAAATTTAACTCTCATTTCCCACCAGGAAGAGGAATTAACCAAAGGCTCAGCATGCCGTGCCGGAACCACATTAGGGCCTGAAGCAATCCTGCGGTGTTGCGGCCAGCTCACAAGAAAGCGAGTTGAAGAAAGGAGCTCAGGGGCACTGTAATTCACAAACCTGCAGAGTTATAAATGACAGCTATCGTCCAAAAATATACTGAAGTAAGACTGCCAAGAGGACTTGAAAGCGGGGCAGAATTGCAGGAAACCGATTTCAGGAGGTAGACTGGAATTGCATTGAAAGCATAGGAAAAGAGGCAGAACGTCCACAATGATGCACTTGGCCAAAAAGTGCGTATGCGTTTTTTTCTGAATATATTCAGGAAAAAACGCATACGCCCTTTTTGGCCAACCAAGCAAGCTTGCAAAGGAAATCTGCACTACAATGAAGTCTCACTTCCCCCCGGTGAAAAGGGCCATCTGAAAAAAGTGTAAAATCCAGAAAGGCAGGACAGGCCATGGAGAACTGGGAGCCTTGTTATGCTGATGGGCGGGATGTAAATTGCCAACAGCCACTCGGGAGAAGTGTATGGTGTTTCCTGAAACATCTAAAAAACAAAGCAACAGAGCCTAGGGCACTTCCACTTATGGTCCAATAGCTTAGGGAAATGAAAATCAAAAAGACACAGCCACCCCAAAGTTTGGGACGGCTCTGTTTACAAGAACCTCGTTTACGGTACAAGCTCAATATCGCAGAAAGTGAAAAATGGATGAAGAAGTTGTGGTACTTACGTACAATGCAATATCACTCAGCAATGACATCTATGTCATCAGGCCCGTAGCAGCATAATGAGTGGATTCAGGTATGATGATTCTAACTGAAAGAAGTCACACAGAAAAAGAAACATCATAAGATATCACTAATACACGGAATGTAAACTTGGCTACACAGGAACTGGATTACAAAACAGAACAGGGTCTCAAATTTAGAAAACCAACTTATGCTTGCTTAAGGGGAAAGGTGAGTTGGGGTGCTGCATAAAACCAGAGATTGAAATGAGCACAGATAAAGTTCCTTAAGCCAAATATGGAATAGACAAGAGCTACTCCTTGCTCAACGAAATGGACTCTACACCCCATATTAAACGCCTAAGAATGTACCTGACTAGTAAGTATCTTAAAACCTATGGATTGCTATGTCTCCGAAAGAGAATCAAGCGTGTGTACAGGGGCATAAACGCAGCAGTGATAGGATTGGAGAGGTTCGGTGAGCAAATGAAGACCCTTTGAAGTCATATTGCATGGTACCCATTCCACGGGTCTCAACTCTCCAGGTTTAAGGGATTCTTCCTTCAGCTAAAACATGCATGTGGAACCCAGAGTATGATCAACCGTGTGATCGGGAGACGTGTTCAAATATGTCTCCGTTCTCGTCCCCTGGTACTCGGGTGCAACATTCCAGACGCTTTACTAACACTCTCCCGACTTGGAGAGTCAGTGCCTTTAACCTCCTGTTTGGCCCAGTTTGCAATTTCTGCGGAAGATGAACAGGAATAGGGAGAACCAATGAGAGACTAGCTGGAGGTGTCTGGACGGGCAAATTTAACTCTCATTTCCCACCAGGAAGAGGAATTAACCAAAGGCTCAGCGTGCCGTGCCGGAACCACATTAGGGCCTGAAGCAATCCTGCGGTGTTGCGGCCAGCTCACAAGAAAGCGAGTTGAAGAAAGGAGCTCAGGGGCACTGTAATTCACAAACCTGCAGAGTTATAAATGACAGCTATCGTCCAAAAATATACTGAAGTAAGACTGCCAAGAGGACTTGAAAGCGGGGCAGAATTGCAGGAAACCGATTTCAGGAGGTAGACTGGAATTGCATTGAAAGCATAGGAAAAGAGGCAGAACGTCCACAATGATGCACTTGGCCAAAAAGGGCGTATGCGTTTTTTCCTGAATATATTCAGGAAAAAACGCATACGCCCTTTTTGGCCAACCAAGCAAGCTTGCAAAGGAAATCTGCACTACAATGAAGTCTCACTTCCCCCCGGTCAAAAGGGCCATCTGAAAAAAGTGTAAAATCCAGAAAGGCAGGACAGGCCATGGAGAACTGGGAGCCTTGTTATGCTGATGGGCGGGATGTAAATTGCCAACAGCCACTCGGGAGAAGTGTATGGTGTTTCCTGAAACATCTAAAAAACAAAGCAACAGAGCCTAGGGCACTTCCACTTATGGTCCAATAGCTTAGGGAAATGAAAATCAAAAAGACACAGCCACCCCAAAGTTTGGGACGGCTCTGTTTACAAGAACCTCGTTTACGGTACAAGTTCAATATCGCAGAAAGTGAAAAATGGATGAAGAAGTTGTGGTACTTACGTACAATGCAATATCACTCAGCAATGACATCTATGTCATCAGGCCCGTAGCAGCATAATGAGTGGATTCAGGTATGATGATTCTAACTGAAAGAAGTCACACAGAAAAAGAAACATCATAAGATATCACTAATACACGGAATGTAAACTTGGCTACACAGGAACTGGATTACAAAACAGAACAGGGTCTCAAATTTAGAAAACCAACTTATGCTTGCTTAAGGGGAAAGGTGAGTTGGGGTGCTGCATAAAACCAGAGATTGAAATGAGCACAGATAAAGTTCCTTAAGCCAAATATGGAATAGACAAGAGCTACTCCTTGCTCAACGAAATGGACTCAACACCCCATATTAAACGCCTAAGAATGTACCTGACTAGTAAGTATCTTAAAACCTATGGATTGCTATGTCTCCGAAAGAGAATCAAGCGTGTGTACAGGGGCATAAACGCAGCAGTGATAGGATTGGAGAGGTTTGGTGAGCAAATGAAGACCCTTTGAAGTCATATTGCATGGTACCCATTCCACGGGTCTCAACTCTCCAGGTTTAAGGGATTCTTCCTTCAGCTAAAACATGCATGTGGAACCCAGAGTATGATCAACCGTGTGATCGGGAGACGTGTTCAAATATGTCTCCGTTCTCGTCCCCTGGTACTCGGGTGCAACATTCCAGACGCTTTACTAACACTCTCCCGACTTGGAGAGTCAGTGCCTTTAACCTCCTGTTTGGCCCAGTTTCCAAATTCTGCGGAAGATGAACAGGAATAGGGAGAACCAATGAGAGACTAGCTGGAGGTGTCTGGACGGGCAAATTTAACTCTCATTTCCCACCAGGAAGAGGAATTAACCAAAGGCTCAGCGTGCCGTGCCGGAACCACATTAGGGCCTGAAGAAATCCTGCGGTGTTGCGGCCAGCTCACAAGAAAGCGAGTTGAAGAAAGGAGCTCAGGGGCACTGTAATTCACAAACCTGCAGAGTTATAAATGACAGCTATCGTCCAAAAATATACTGAAGTAAGACTGCCAAGAGGACTTGAAAGCGGGGCAGAATTGCAGGAAACCGATTTCAGGAGGTAGACTGGAATTGCATTGAAAGCATAGGAAAAGAGGCAGAACGTCCACAATGATGCACTTGGCCAAAAAGGGCGTATGCGTTTTTTCCTGAATATATTCAGGAAAAAACGCATACGCCCTTTTTGGCCAACCAAGCAAGCTTGCAAAGGAAATCTGCACTACAATGAAGTCTCACTTCCCCCCGGTCAAAAGGGCCATCTGAAAAAAGTGTAAAATCCAGAAAGGCAGGACAGGCCATGGAGAACTGGGAGCCTTGTTATGCTGATGGGCGGGATGTAAATTGCCAACAGCCACTCGGGAGAAGTGTATGGTGTTTCCTGAAACATCTAAAAAACAAAGCAACAGAGCCTAGGGCACTTCCACTTATGGTCCAATAGCTTAGGGAAATGAAAATCAAAAAGACACAGCCACCCCAAAGTTTGGGACGGCTCTGTTTACAAGACCCTCGTTTACGGTACAAGTTCAATGTCGCAGAAAGTGAAAAATGGATGAAGAAGTTGTGGTAATTACGTACAATGCAATATCACTCAGCAATGACATCTATGTCATCAGGCCCGTAGCAGCATAATGAGTGAATTCAGGTATGATGATTCTAACTGAAAGAAGTCACACAGAAAAAGAAACATCATAAGATATCACTAATACACGGAATGTAAACTTGGCTACACAGGAACTGGATTACAAAACAGAACAGGGTCTCAAATTTAGAAAACCAACTTATGCTTGCTTAAGGGGAAAGGTGAGTTGGGGTGCTGCATAAAACCAGAGATTGAAATGAGCACAGATAAAGTTCCTTAAGCCAAATATGGAATAGACAAGAGCTACTCCTTGCTCAACGAAATGGACTCAACACCCCATATTAAACGCCTAAGAATGTACCTGACTAGTAAGTATCTTAAAACCTATGGATTGCTATGTCTCCGAAAGAGAATCAAGCGTGTGTACAGGGGCATAAACGCAGCAGTGATAGGATTGGAGAGGTTCGGTGAGCAAATGAAGACCCTTTGAAGTCATATTGCATGGTACCCATTCCACGGGTCTCAACTCTCCAGGTTTAAGGGATTCTTCCTTCAGCTAAAACATGCATGTGGAACCCAGAGTATGATCAACCGTGTGATCGGGAGACGTGTTCAAATATGTCTCCGTTCTCGTCCCCTGGTACTCGGGTGCAACATTCCAGACGCTTTACTAACACTCTCCCGACTTGGAGAGTCAGTGCCTTTAACCTCCTGTTTGGCCCAGTTTCCAATTTCTGCGGAAGATGAACAGGAATAGGGAGAACCAATGAGAGACTAGCTGGAGGTGTCTGGACGGGCAAATTTAACTCTCATTTCCCACCAGGAAGAGGAAGTAACCAAAGGCTCAGCATGCCGTGCCGGAACCACATTAGGGCCTGAAGCAATCCTGCGGTGTTGCGGCCAGCTCACAAGAAAGCGAGTTGAAGAAAGGAGCTCAGGGGCACTGTAATTCACAAACCTGCAGAGTTATAAATGACAGCTATCGTCCAAAAATATACTGAAGTAAGACTGCCAAGAGGACTTGAAAGCGGGGCAGAATTGCAGGAAACCGATTTCAGGAGGTAGACTGGAATTGCATTGAAAGCATAGGAAAAGAGGCAGAACGTCCACAATGATGCACTTGGCCAAAAAGGGCGTATGCGTTTTTTCCTGAATATATTCAGGAAAAAACGCATACGCCCTTTTTGGCCAACCAAGCAAGCTTGCAAAGGAAATCTGCACTACAATGAAGTCTCACTTCCCCCCGGTGAAAAGGGCCATCTGAAAAAAGTGTAAAATCCAGAAAGGCAGGACAGGCCATGGAGAACTGGGAGCCTTGTTATGCTGATGGGCGGGATGTAAATTGCCAACAGCCACTCGGGAGAAGTGTATGGTGTTTCCTGAAACATCTAAAAAACAAAGCAACAGAGCCTAGGGCACTTCCACTTATGGTCCAATAGCTTAGGGAAATGAAAATCAAAAAGACACAGCCACCCCAAAGTTTGGGACGGCTCTGTTTACAAGAACCTCGTTTACGGTACAAGCTCAATATCGCAGAAAGTGAAAAATGGATGAAGAAGTTGTGGTACTTACGTACAATGCAATATCACTCAGCAATGACATCTATGTCATCAGGCCCGTAGCAGCATAATGAGTGGATTCAGGTATGATGATTCTAACTGAAAGAAGTCACACAGAAAAAGAAACATCATAAGATATCACTAATACACGGAATGTAAACTTGGCTACACAGGAACTGGATTACAAAACAGAACAGGGTCTCAAATTTAGAAAACCAACTTATGCTTGCTTAAGGGGAAAGGTGAGTTGGGGTGCTGCATAAAACCAGAGATTGAAATGAGCACAGATAAAGTTCCTTAAGCCAAATATGGAATAGACAAGAGCTACTCCTTGCTCAACGAAATGGACTCTACACCCCATATTAAACGCCTAAGAATGTACCTGACTAGTAAGTATCTTAAAACCTATGGATTGCTATGTCTCCGAAAGAGAATCAAGCGTGTGTACAGGGGCATAAACGCAGCAGTGATAGGATTGGAGAGGTTCGGTGAGCAAATGAAGACCCTTTGAAGTCATATTGCATGGTACCCATTCCACGGGTCTCAACTCTCCAGGTTTAAGGGATTCTTCCTTCAGCTAAAACATGCATGTGGAACCCAGAGTATGATCAACCGTGTGATCGGGAGACGTCTTCAAATATGTCTCCGTTCTCGTCCCCTGGTACTCGGGTGCAACATTCCAGACGCTTTACTAACACTCTCCCGACTTGGAGAGTCAGTGCCTTTAACCTCCTGTTTGGCCCAGTTTGCAATTTCTGCGGAAGATGAACAGGAATAGGGAGAACCAATGAGAGACTAGCTGGAGGTGTCTGGACGGGCAAATTTAACTCTCATTTCCCACCAGGAAGAGGAATTAACCAAAGGCTCAGCGTGCCGTGCCGGAACCACATTAGGGCCTGAAGCAATCCTGCGGTGTTGCGGCCAGCTCACAAGAAAGCGAGTTGAAGAAAGGAGCTCAGGGGCACTGTAATTCACAAACCTGCAGAGTTATAAATGACAGCTATCGTCCAAAAATATACTGAAGTAAGACTGCCAAGAGGACTTAAAAGCGGGGCAGAATTGCAGGAAACCGATTTCAGGAGGTAGACTGGAATTGCATTGAAAGCATAGGAAAAGAGGCAGAACGTCCACAATGATGCACTTGGCCAAAAAGGGCGTATGCGTTTTTTCCTGAATATATTCAGGAAAAAACGCATACGCCCTTTTTGGCCAACCAAGCAAGCTTGCAAAGGAAATCTGCACTACAATGAAGTCTCACTTCCCCCCGGTCAAAAGGGCCATCTGAAAAAAGTGTAAAATCCAGAAAGGCAGGACAGGCCATGGAGAACTGGGAGCCTTGTTATGCTGATGGGCGGGATGTAAATTGTCAACAGCCACTCGGGAGAAGTGTATGGTGTTTCCTGAAACATCTAAAAAACAAAGCAACAGAGCCTAGGGCACTTCCACTTATGGTCCAATAGCTTAGGGAAATGAAAATCAAAAAGACACAGCCACCCCAAAGTTTGGGACGGCTCTGTTTACAAGAACCTCGTTTACGGTACAAGTTCAATATCGCAGAAAGTGAAAAATGGATGAAGAAGTTGTGGTACTTACGTACAATGCAATATCACTCAGCAATGACATCTATGTCATCAGGCCCGTAGCAGCATAATGAGTGGATTCAGGTATGATGATTCTAACTGAAAGAAGTCACACAGAAAAAGAAACATCATAAGATATCACTAATACACGGAATGTAAACTTGGCTACACAGGAACTGGATTACAAAACAGAACAGGGTCTCAAATTTAGAAAACCAACTTATGCTTGCTTAAGGGGAAAGGTGAGTTGGGGTGCTGCATAAAACCAGAGATTGAAATGAGCACAGATAAAGTTCCTTAAGCCAAATATGGAATAGACAAGAGCTACTCCTTGCTCAACGAAATGGACTCAACACCCCATATTAAACGCCTAAGAATGTACCTGACTAGTAAGTATCTTAAAACCTATGGATTGCTATGTCTCCGAAAGAGAATCAAGCGTGTGTACAGGGGCATAAACGCAGCAGTGATAGGATTGGAGAGGTTCGGTGAGCAAATGAAGACCCTTTGAAGTCATATTGCATGGTACCCATTCCACGGGTCTCAACTCTCCAGGTTTAAGGGATTCTTCCTTCAGCTAAAACATGCATGTGGAACCCAGAGTATGATCAACCGTGTGATCGGGAGACGTCTTCAAATATGTCTCCGTTCTCGTCCCCTGGTACTCGGGTGCAACATTCCAGACGCTTTAGTAACACTCTCCCGACTTGGAGAGTCAGTGCCTTTAACCTCTTGTTTGGCCCAGTTTGCAATTTCTGCGGAAGATGAACAGGAATAGGGAGAACCAATGAGAGACTAGCTGGAGGTGTATGGACGGGCAAATTTAACTCTCATTTCCCACCAGGAAGAGGAATTAACCAAAGGCTCAGTGTGCCGTGCCGGAACCAGATTAGGGCCTGAAGCAATCCTGCGGTGTTGCGGCCAGCTCACAAGAAAGCGAGTTGAAGAAAGGAGCTCAGGGGCACTGTAATTCACAAACCTGCAGAGTTATAAATGACAGCTATTGTCCAAAAATATACTGAAGTAAGGCTGCCAAGAGGACTTGAAAGCGGGGCAGAATTGCAGGAAACCGATTTCAGGAGGTAGACTGGAATTGCATTGAAAGCATAGGAAAAGAGGCAGAACGTCCACAATGATGCACTTGGCCAAAAAGGGCGTATGCGTTTTTTCCTGAATATATTCAGGAAAAAACGCATACGCCCTTTTTGGCCAACCAAGCAAGCTTGCAAAGGAAATCTGCACTACAATGAAGTCTCACTTCCCCCCGGTCAAAAGGGCCATCTGAAAAAAGTGTAAAATCCAGAAAGGCAGGACAGGCCATGGAGAACTGGGAGCCTTGTTATGCTGATGGGCGGGATGTAAATTGCCAACAGCCACTCGGGAGAAGTGTATGTGTTTCCTGAAACATCTAAAAAACAAAGCAACAGAGCCTAGGGCACTTCCACTTATGGTCCTATAGCTTAGGGAAATGAAAATCAAAAAGACACAGCCACCCCAAAGTTTGGGACGGCTCTGTTTACAAGAACCTCGTTTACGGTACAAGTTCAATATCGCAGAAAGTGAAAAATGGATGAAGAAGTTGTGGTACTTACGTACAATGCAATATCACTCAGCAATGACATCTATGTCATCAGGCCCGTAGCAGCATAATGAGTGGATTCAGGTATGATGATTCTAACTGAAAGAAGTCACACAGAAAAAGAAACATCATAAGATATCACTAATACACGGAATGTAAACTTGGCTACACAGGAACTGGATTACAAAACAGAACAGGGTCTCAAATTTAGAAAACCAACTTATGCTTGCTTAAGGGGAAAGGTGAGTTGGGGTGCTGCATAAAAACAGAGATTGAAATGAGCACAGATAAAGTTCCTTAAGCCAAATATGTAATAGACAAGAGATACTACTTGCTCAACGAAATGGACTCAACACCCCATATTAAACGCCTAAGAATGTACCTGACTAGTAAGTATCTTAAAACCTATGGATTGCTATGTCTCTGAAAGAGAATCAGGCGTGTGCACAGGGGCATAAACGCAACAGTGATAGGATTGGAGAGGTTCGGTGAGCAAATGAAGACCCTTTGAAGTCATATTGCATGGTACCCATTCCACGGGTCTCAACTCTCCAGGTTTAAGGGATTCTTCCTTCAGCTAAAACATGCATGTGGAACCCAGAGTATGATCAACCGTGTGATCGGGAGACGTGTTCAAATATGTCTCCGTTCTCGTCCCCTGGTACTCGGGTGCAACATTCCAGACGCTTTACTAACACTCTCCCGACGTGGAGAGTCAGTGCCTTTAACCTCCTGTTTGGCCCAGTTTGCAATTTCTGCGGAAGATGAACAGGAATAGGGAGAACCAATGAGAGACTAGCTGGAGGTGTCTGGACGGGCAAATTTAACTCTCATTTCCCACCAGGAAGAGGAATTAACCAAAGGCTCAGCGTGCCGTGCCGGAACCACATTAGGGCCTGAAGCAATCCTGCGGTGTTGCGGCCAGCTCACAAGAAAGCGAGTTGAAGAAAGGAGCTCAGGGGCACTGTAATTCACAAACCTGCAGAGTTATAAATGACAGCTATCGTCCAAAAATATACTGAAGTAAGGCTGCCAAGAGGACTTGAAAGCGGGGCAGAATTGCAGGAAACCGATTTCAGGAGGTAGACTGGAATTGCATTGAAAGCATAGGAAAAGAGGCAGAACGTCCACAATGATGCACTTGGCCAAAAAGGGCGTATGCGTTTTTTCCTGAATATATTCAGGAAAAAACGCATACGCACTTTTTGGCCAACCAAGCAAGCTTGCAAAGGAAATCTGCACTACAATGAAGTCTCACTTCCCCCTGTCAAAAGGGCCATCTGAAAAAAGTGTAAAATCCAGAAAGGCAGGACAGGCCATGGAGAACTGGGAGCCTTGTTATGCTGATGGGCGGGATGTAAATTGCCAACAGCCACTCGGGAGAAGTGTATGGTGTTTCCTGAAACATCTAAAAAACAAAGCAACAGAGCCTAGGGCACTTCCACTTATGGTCCAATAGCTTAGGGAAATGTAAATCAAAAAGACACAGCCACCCCAAAGTTTGGGACGGCTCTGTTTACAAGAACCTCGTTTACGGTACAAGTTCAATATCGCAGAAAGTGAAAAATGGATGAAGAAGTTGTGGTACTTACGTACAATGCAATATCACTCAGCAATGACATCTATGTCATCAGGCCCGTAGCAGCATAATGAGTGGATTCAGGTATGATGATTCTAACTGAAAGAAGTCACACAGAAAAAGAAACATCATAAGATATCACTAATACACGGAATGTAAACTTGGCTACACAGGAACTGGATTACAAAACAGAACAGGGTCTCAAATTTAGAAAACCAACTTATGCTTGCTTAAGGGGAAAGGTGAGTTGGGGTGCTGCATAAAACCAGAGATTGAAATGAGCACAGATAAAGTTCCTTAAGCCAAATATGGAATAGACAAGAGCTACTCCTTGCTCAACGAAATGGACTCAACACCCCATATTAAACGCCTAAGAATGTACCTGACTAGTAAGTATCTTAAAACCTATGGATTGCTATGTCTCCGAAAGAGAATCAAGCGTGTGTACAGGGGCATAAACGCAGCAGTGATAGGATTGGAGAGGTTCGGTGAGCAAATGAAGACCCTTTGAAGTCATATTGCATGGTACCCATTCCACGGGTCTCAACTCTCCAGGTTTAAGGGATTCTTCCTTCAGCTAAAACATGCATGTGGAACCCAGAGTATGATCAACCGTGTGATCGGGAGACGTGTTCAAATATGTCTCCGTTCTCGTCCCCTGGTACTCGGGTGCAACATTCCAGACGCTTTACTAACACTCTCCCGACTTGGAGAGTCAGTGCCTTTAACCTCCTGTTTGGCCCAGTTTGCAATTTCTGCGGAAGATGAACAGGAATAGGGAGAACCAATGAGAGACTAGCTGGAGGTGTCTGGACGGGCAAATTTAACTCTCATTTCCCACCAGGAAGAGGAATTAACCAAAGGCTCAGCGTGCCGTGCCGGAACCACATTAGGGCCTGAAGCAATCCTGCGGTGTTGCGGCCAGCTCACAAGAAAGCGAGTTGAAGAAAGGAGCTCAGGGGCACTGTAATTCACAAACCTGCAGAGTTATAAATGACAGCTATCGTCCAAAAATATACTGAAGTAAGGCTGCCAAGAGGACTTGAAAGCGGGGCAGAATTGCAGGAAACCGATTTCAGGAGGTAGACTGGAATTGCATGTAAAGCATAGGAAAAGAGGCAGAACGTCCACAATGATGCACTTGGCCAAAAAGGGCGTATGCGTTTTTTCCTGAATATATTCAGGAAAAAACGCATACGCCCTTTTTGGCCAACCAAGCAAGCTTGCAAAGGAAATCTGCACTACAATGAAGTCTCACTTCCCCCCGGTCAAAAGGGCCATCTGAAAAAAGTGTAAAATCCAGAAAGGCAGGACAGGCCATGGAGAACTGGGAGCCTTGTTATGCTGATGGGCGGGATGTAAATTGCCAACAGCCACTCGGGAGAAGTGTATGTGTTTCCTGAAACATCTAAAAAACAAAGCAACAGAGCCTAGGGCACTTCCACTTATGGTCCTATAGCTTAGGGAAATGAAAATCAAAAAGACACAGCCACCCCAAAGTTTGGGACGGCTCTGTTTACAAGAACCTCGTTTACGGTACAAGTTCAATATCGCAGAAAGTGAAAAATGGATGAAGAAGTTGTGGTACTTACGTACAATGCAATATCACTCAGCAATGACATCTATGTCATCAGGCCCGTAGCAGCATAATGAGTGGATTCAGGTATGATGATTCTAACTGAAAGAAGTCACACAGAAAAAGAAACATCATAAGATATCACTAATACACGGAATGTAAACTTGGCTACACAGGAACTGGATTACAAAACAGAACAGGGTCTCAAATTTAGAAAACCAACTTATGCTTGCTTAAGGGGAAAGGTGAGTTGGGGTGCTGCATAAAAACAGAGATTGAAATGAGCACAGATAAAGTTCCTTAAGCCAAATATGTAATAGACAAGAGATACTACTTGCTCAACGAAATGGACTCAACACCCCATATTAAACGCCTAAGAATGTACCTGACTAGTAAGTATCTTAAAACCTATGGATTGCTATGTCTCTGAAAGAGAATCAGGCGTGTGCACAGGGGCATAAACGCAACAGTGATAGGATTGGAGAGGTTCGGTGAGCAAATGAAGACCCTTTGAAGTCATATTGCATGGTACCCATTCCACGGGTCTCAACTCTCCAGGTTTAAGGGATTCTTCCTTCAGCTAAAACATGCATGTGGAACCCAGAGTATGATCAACCGTGTGATCGGGAGACGTGTTCAAATATGTCTCCGTTCTCGTCCCCTGGTACTCGGGTGCAACATTCCAGACGCTTTACTAACACTCTCCCGACGTGGAGAGTCAGTGCCTTTAACCTCCTGTTTGGCCCAGTTTGCAATTTCTGCGGAAGATGAACAGGAATAGGGAGAACCAATGAGAGACTAGCTGGAGGTGTCTGGACGGGCAAATTTAACTCTCATTTCCCACCAGGAAGAGGAATTAACCAAAGGCTCAGCGTGCCGTGCCGGAACCACATTAGGGCCTGAAGCAATCCTGCGGTGTTGCGGCCAGCTCACAAGAAAGCGAGTTGAAGAAAGGAGCTCAGGGGCACTGTAATTCACAAACCTGCAGAGTTATAAATGACAGCTATCGTCCAAAAATATACTGAAGTAAGGCTGCCAAGAGGACTTGAAAGCGGGGCAGAATTGCAGGAAACCTATTTCAGGAGGTAGACTGGAATTGCATTGAAAGCATAGGAAAAGAGGCAGAACGTCCACAATGATGCACTTGGCCAAAAAGGGCGTATGCGTTTTTTCCTGAATATATTCAGGAAAAAACGCATACGCACTTTTTGGCCAACCAAGCAAGCTTGCAAAGGAAATCTGCACTACAATGAAGTCTCACTTCCCCCTGTCAAAAGGGCCATCTGAAAAAAGTGTAAAATCCAGAAAGGCAGGACAGGCCATGGAGAACTGGGAGCCTTGTTATGCTGATGGGCGGGATGTAAATTGCCAACAGCCACTCGGGAGAAGTGTATGGTGTTTCCTGAAACATCTAAAAAACAAAGCAACAGAGCCTAGGGCACTTCCACTTATGGTCCAATAGCTTAGGGAAATGTAAATCAAAAAGACACAGCCACCCCAAAGTTTGGGACGGCTCTGTTTACAAGAACCTCGTTTACGGTACAAGTTCAATATCGCAGAAAGTGAAAAATGGATGAAGAAGTTGTGGTACTTACGTACAATGCAATATCACTCAGCAATGACATCTATGTCATCAGGCCCGTAGCAGCATAATGAGTGGATTCAGGTATGATGATTCTAACTGAAAGAAGTCACACAGAAAAAGAAACATCATAAGATATCACTAATACACGGAATGTAAACTTGGCTACACAGGAACTGGATTACAAAACAGAACAGGGTCTCAAATTTAGAAAACCAACTTATGCTTGCTTAAGGGGAAAGGTGAGTTGGGGTGCTGCATAAAACCAGAGATTGAAATGAGCACAGATAAAGTTCCTTAAGCCAAATATGGAATAGACAAGAGCTACTCCTTGCTCAACGAAATGGACTCAACACCCCATATTAAACGCCTAAGAATGTACCTGACTAGTAAGTATCTTAAAACCTATGGATTGCTATGTCTCCGAAAGAGAATCAAGCGTGTGTACAGGGGCATAAACGCAGCAGTGATAGGATTGGAGAGGTTCGGTGAGCAAATGAAGACCCTTTGAAGTCATATTGCATGGTACCCATTCCACGGGTCTCAACTCTCCAGGTTTAAGGGATTCTTCCTTCAGCTAAAACATGCATGTGGAACCCAGAGTATGATCAACCGTGTGATCGGGAGACGTGTTCAAATATGTCTCCGTTCTCGTCCCCTGGTACTCGGGTGCAACATTCCAGACGCTTTACTAACACTCTCCCGACTTGGAGAGTCAGTGCCTTTAACCTCCTGTTTGGCCCAGTTTGCAATTTCTGCGGAAGATGAACAGGAATAGGGAGAACCAATGAGAGACTAGCTGGAGGTGTCTGGACGGGCAAATTTAACTCTCATTTCCCACCAGGAAGAGGAATTAACCAAAGGCTCAGCGTGCCGTGCCGGAACCACATTAGGGCCTGAAGCAATCCTGCGGTGTTGCGGCCAGCTCACAAGAAAGCGAGTTGAAGAAAGGAGCTCAGGGGCACTGTAATTCACAAACCTGCAGAGTTATAAATGACAGCTATCGTCCAAAAATATACTGAAGTAAGGCTGCCAAGAGGACTTGAAAGCGGGGCAGAATTGCAGGAAACCGATTTCAGGAGGTAGACTGGAATTGCATGTAAAGCATAGGAAAAGAGGCAGAATGTCCACAATGATGCACTTGGCCAAAAAGGGCGTATGCGTTTTTTCCTGAATATATTCAGGAAAAAACGCATACGCCCTTTTTGGCCAACCAAGCAAGCTTGTAAAGGAAATCTGCAGTACAATGAAGTCTCACTTCCCCCCGGTCAAAAGGGCCATCTGAAAAAAGTGTAAAATCCAGAAAGGCAGGACAGGCCATGGAGAACTGGGAGCCTTGTTATGCTGATGGGCGGGATGTAAATTGCCAACAGGTACTCAGGAGAAGTGTATGGTGTTTCCTGAAACATCTAAAAAACAAAGCAACAGAGCCTAGGGCACTTCCACTTATGGTCCAATAGCTTAGGGAAATGAAAATCAAAAAGACACAGCCACCCCAAAGTTTGGGACGGCTCTGTTTACAAGAACCTCGTTTACGGTACAAGTTCAATATCGCAGAAAGTGAAAAATGGATGAAGAAGTTGTGGTACTTACGTACAATGCAATATCACTCAGCAATGACATCTATGTCATCAGGCCCGTAGCAGCATAATGAGTGGATTCAGGTATGATGATTCTAACTGAAAGAAGTCACACAGAAAAAGAAACATCATAAGATATCACTAATACACGGAATGTAAACTTGGCTACACAGGAACTGGATTACAAAACAGAACAGGGTCTCAAATTTAGAAAACCAACTTATGCTTGCTTAAGGGGAAAGGTGAGTTGGGGTGCTGCATAAAACCAGAGATTGAAATGAGCACAGATAAAGTTCCTTAAGCCAAATATGGAATAGACAAGAGCTACTCCTTGCTCAACGAAATGGACTCAACACCCCATATTAAACGCCTAAGAATGTACCTGACTAGTAAGTATCTTAAAACCTATGGATTGCTATGTCTCCGAAAGAGAATCAAGCGTGTGTACAGGGGCATAAACGCAGCAGTGATAGGATTGGAGAGGTTCGGTGAGCAAATGAAGACCCTTTGAAGTCATATTGCATGGTACCCATTCCACGGGTCTCAACTCTCCAGGTTTAAGGGATTCTTCCTTCAGCTAAAACATGCATGTGGAACCCAGAGTATGATCAACCGTGTGATCGGGAGACGTCTTCAAATATGTCTCCGTTCTCGTCCCCTGGTACTCGGGTGCAACATTCCAGACGCTTTAGTAACACTCTCCCGACTTGGAGAGTCAGTGCCTTTAACCTCCTGTTTGGCCCAGTTTGCAATTTCTGCGGAAGATGAACAGGAATAGGGAGAACCAATGAGAGACTAGCTGGAGGTGTATGGACGGGCAAATTTAACTCTCATTTCCCACCAGGAAGAGGAATTAACCAAAGGCTCAGCGTGCCGTGCCGGAACCACATTAGGGCCTGAAGCAATCCTGCGGTGTTGCGGCCAGCTCACAAGAAAGCGAGTTGAAGAAAGGAGCTCAGGGGCACTGTAATTCACAAACCTGCAGAGTTATAAATGACAGCTATCGTCCAAAAATATACTGAAGTAAGGCTGCCAAGAGGACTTGAAAGCGGGGCAGAATTGCAGGAAACCGATTTCAGGAGGTAGACTGGAATTGCATTGAAAGCATAGGAAAAGAGGCAGAACGTCCACAATGATGCACTTGGCCAAAAAGGGCGTATGCGTTTTTTCCTGAATATATTCAGGAAAAAACGCATACGCCCTTTTTGGCCAACCAAGCAAGCTTGCAAAGGAAATCTGCACTACAATGAAGTCTCACTTCCCCCCGGTCAAAAGGGCCATCTGAAAAAAGTGTAAAATCCAGAAAGGCAGGACAGGCCATGGAGAACTGGGAGCCTTGTTATGCTGATGGGCGGGATGTAAATTGCCAACAGCCACTCGGGAGAAGTGTATGGTGTTTCCTGAAACATCTAAAAAACAAAGCAACAGAGCCTAGGGCACTTCCACTTATGGTCCAATAGCTTAGGGAAATGTAAATCAAAAAGACACAGCCACCCCAAAGTTTGGGACGGCTCTGTTTACAAGAACCTCGTTTACGGTACAAGTTCAATATCGCAGAAAGTGAAAAATGGATGAAGAAGTTGTGGTACTTACGTACAATGCAATATCACTCAGCAATGACATCTATGTCATCAGGCCCGTAGCAGCATAATGAGTGGATTCAGGTATAATGATTCTAACTGAAAGAAGTCACACAGAAAAAGAAACATCATAAGATATCACTAATACACGGAATGTAAACTTGGCTACACAGGAACTGGATTACAAAACAGAACAGGGTCTCAAATTTAGAAAACCAACTTATGCTTGCTTAAGGGGAAAAGTGAGTTGGGGTGCTGCATAAAACCAGAGATTGAAATGAGCACAGATAAAGTTCCTTAAGCCAAATATGGAATAGACAAGAGCTACTCCTTGCTCAACGAAATGGACTCAACACCCCATATTAAACGCCTAAGAATGTACCTGACTAGTAACTATCTTAAAACCTATGGATTGCTATGTCTCCGAAAGAGAATCAAGCGTGTGTACAGGGGCATAAACGCAGCAGTGATAGGATTGGAGAGGTTCGGTGAGCAAATGAAGACCCTTTGAAGTCATATTGCATGGTACCCATTCCACGGGTCTCAACTCTCCAGGTTTAAGGGATTCTTCCTTCAGCTAAAACATGCATGTGGAACCCAGAGTATGATCAACCGTGTGATCGGGAGACGTGTTCAAATATGTCTCCGTTCAAGTCCCCTGGTACTCGGGTGCAACATTCCAGACGCTTTACTAACACTCTCCCGACGTGGAGAGTCAGTGCCTTTAACCTCCTGTTTGGCCCAGTTTGCAATTTCTGCGGAAGATGAACAGGAATAGGGAGAACCAATGAGAGACTAGCTGGAGGTGTCTGGACGGGCAAATTTAACTCTCATTTCCCACCAGGAAGAGGAATTAACCAAAGGCTCAGCGTGCCGTGCCGGAACCACATTAGGGCCTGAAGCAATCCTGCGGTGTTGCGGCCAGCTCACAAGAAAGCGAGTTGAAGAAAGGAGCTCAGGGGCACTGTAATTCACAAACCTGCAGAGTTATAAATGACAGCTATCGTCCAAAAATATACTGAAGTAAGGTTGCCAAGAGGACTTGAAAGCGGGGCAGAATTGCAGGAAACCGATTTCAGGAGGTAGACTGGAATTGCATGTAAAGCATAGGAAAAGAGGCAGAATGTCCACAATGATGCACTTGGCCAAAAAGGGCGTATGCGTTTTTTCCTGAATATATTCAGGAAAAAACGCATACGCCCTTTTTGGCCAACCAAGCAAGCTTGTAAAGGAAATCTGCAGTACAATGAAGTCTCATTTCCCCCGGTCAAAAGGGCCATCTGAAAAAAGTGTAAAATCCAGAAAGGCAGGACAGGCCATGGAGAACTGGGAGCCTTGTTATGCTGATGTGTGGGATGTAAATTGCCAACAGCCACTCGGGATAAGTGTATTGCGTTTCCTGAAACATCTAAAAAACAAAGCAACAGAGCCTAGGGCACTTCCACTTATGGTCCTATAGCTTAGGGAAATGAAAATCAAAAAGACACAGCCACCCCAAATTCTGGGAAGGCTCTGTTTACAAGACCCTCGTTTACGGTACAAGTTCAATATCGCAGAAAGTGAAAAATGGATGAAGAAGTTGTGGTACTTACGTACAATGCAATATCACTCAGCAATGACATCTATGTCATCAGGCCCATAGCAGCATAATGAGTGGATTCAGGTATGATGATTCTAACTGAAAGAAGTCACACAGAAAAAGAAACATCATAAGATATCACTAATACACGGAATGTAAACTTGGCTACACAGGAACAGGATTACAAAACAGAACAGGGTCTCAAATTTAGAAAACCAACTTATGCTTGCTTAAGGGGAAAGGTGAGTTGGGGTGCTGCATAAAACCAGAGATTGAAATGAGCACTGATAAAGTTCCTTAAGCCAAATATGGAATAGACAAGAGCTACTCCTTGCTCAACGAAATGGACTCAACACCCCATATTAAACGCCTAAGAATGTACCTGACTAGTAAGTATCGTAAAACCTATGGATTGCTATGTCTCCAAAAGGGAATCAAGCGTGTGTACAGGGGCATAAACGCAGCAGTGATAGGATTGGAGAGGTTCGGTGAGCAAATGAAGACCCTTTGAAGTCATATTGCATGGTACCCATTCCACGGGTCTCAACTCTCCAGGTTTAAGGGATTCTTCCTTCAGCTAAAACATGCATGTGGAACCCAGAGTATGATCAACCGTGTGACCGGGAGACGTCTTCAAATATGTCTCCGTTCTCGTCCCCTGGTACTCAGGTGCAACACTCCAGACGCTTTACTAACACTCTCCCGACTTGGAGAGTCAGTGCCTTTAACGTCCTGTTTGGCCCAGTTTGCAATTTCTGCGGAAGATGAACAGGAATAGGGAGAACCAATGAGAGACTAGCTGGAGGTGTCTGGACGGGCAAATTTAACTCTCATTTCCCACCAGGAAGAGGAATTAACCAAAGGCTCAGTGTGCCATGCCGGAACCACATTAGGGCCTGAAGCAATCCTGCGGTGTTGCGGCCAGCTCACAAGAAAGCGAGTTGAAGAAAGGAGCTCAGGGGCACTGTAATTCACAAACCTGCAGAGTTATAAATGACAGCTATCGTCCAAAAATATACTGAAGTAAGGCTGCCAAGAGGACTTGAAAGCGGGGCAGAATTGCAGGAAACCGATTTCAGGAGGTAGACTGGAATTGCATTGAAAGCATAGGAAAAGAGGCAGAACGTCCACAATGATGCACTTGGCCAAAAAGGGCATATGCGTTTTTTCCTGAATATATTCAGGAAAAAACACATACGCCCTTTTTGGCCAACCAAGCAAGCTTGCAAAGGAAATCTGCACTACAATGAAGTCTCACTTCCCCCCGGTCAAAAGGGCCATCTGAAAAAAGTGTAAAATCCAGAAAGGCAGGACAGGCCATGGAGAACTGGGAGCCTTGTTATGCTGATGGGCGGGATGTAAATTGCCAACAGCCACTCGGGAGAAGTGTATGGTGTTTCCTGAAACATCTAAAAAACAAAGCAACAGAGCCTAGGGCACTTCCACTTATGGTCCTATAGCTTAGGGAAATGTAAATCAAAAAGACACAGCCACCCCAAAGTTTGGGACGGCTCTGTTTACAAGAACCTCGTTTACGGTACAAGTTCAATATCGCAGAAAGTGAAAAATGGATGAAGAAGTTGTGGTACTTACGTACAATGCAATATCACTCAGCAATGACATCTATGTCATCAGGCCCGTAGCAGCATAATGAGTGGATTCAGGTATAATGATTCTAACTGAAAGAAGTCACACAGAAAAAGAAACATCATAAGATATCACTAATACACGGAATGTAAACTTGGCTACACAGGAACTGGATTACAAAACAGAACAGGGTCTCAAATTTAGAAAACCAACTTATGCTTGCTTAAGGGGAAAAGTGAGTTGGGGTGCTGCATAAAACCAGAGATTGAAATGAGCACAGATAAAGTTCCTTAAGCCAAATATGGAATAGACAAGAGCTACTCCTTGCTCAACGAAATGGACTCAACACCCCATATTAAACGCCTAAGAATGTACCTGCCTAGTAAGTATCTTAAAACCTATGGATTGCTATGTCTCCGAAAGAGAATCAAGCGTGTGTACAGGGGCATAAACGCAGCAGTGATAGGATTGGAGAGGTTCGGTGAGCAAATGAAGACCCTTTGAAGTCATATTGCATGGTACCCATTCCACGGGTCTCAACTCTCCAGGTTTAAGGGATTCTTCCTTCAGCTAAAACATGCATGTGGAACCCAGAGTATGATCAACCGTGTGATCGGGAGACGTGTTCAAATATGTCTCCGTTCTCGTCCCCTGGTACTCGGGTGCAACATTCCAGACGCTTTACTAACACTCTCCCGACGTGGAGAGTCAGTGCCTTTAACCTCCTGTTTGGCCCAGTTTGCAATTTCTGCGGAAGATGAACAGGAATAGGGAGAACCAATGAGAGACTAGCTGGAGGTGTCTGGACGGGCAAATTTAACTCTCATTTCCCACCAGGAAGAGGAATTAACCAAAGGCTCAGCGTGCCGTGCCGGAACCACATTAGGGCCTGAAGCAATCCTGCGGTGTTGCGGCCAGCTCACAAGAAAGCGAGTTGAAGAAAGGAGCTCAGGGGCACTGTAATTCACAAACCTGCAGAGTTATAAATGACAGCTATCGTCCAAAAATATACTGAAGTAAGGCTGCCAAGAGGACTTGAAAGCGGGGCAGAATTGCAGGAAACCGATTTCAGGAGGTAGACTGGAATTGCATGTAAAGCATAGGAAAAGAGGCAGAATGTCCGCAATGATGCACTTGGCCAAAAAGGGCGTATGCGTTTTTTCCTGAATATATTCAGGAAAAAACGCATACGCACTTTTTGGCCAACCAAGCAAGCTTGTAAAGGAAATCTGCAGTACAATGAAGTCTCATTTCCCCCGGTCAAAAGGGCCATCTGAAAAAAGTGTAAAATCCAGAAAGGCAGGACAGGCCATGGAGAACTGGGAGCATTGTTATGCTGATGTGTGGGATGTAAATTGCCAACAGCCACTCGGGAGAAGTGTATTGCGTTTCCTGAAACATCTAAAAAACAAAGCAACAGAGCCTAGGGCACTTCCACTTATGGTCCTATAGCTTAGGGAAATGAAAATCAAAAAGACACAGCCACCCCAAATTCTGGGAAGGCTCTGTTTACAAGACCCTCGTTTACGGTACAAGTTCAATATCGCAGAAAGTGAAAAATGGATGAAGAAGTTGTGGTACTTACGTACAATGCAATATCACTCAGCAATGACATCTATGTCATCAGGCCCATAGCAGCATAATGAGTGGATTCAGGTATGATGATTCTAACTGAAAGAAGTCACACAGAAAAAGAAACATCATAAGATATCACTAATACCCGGAATGTAAACTTGGCTACACAGGAACAGGATTACAAAACAGAACAGGGTCTCAAATTTAGAAAACCAACTTATGCTTGCTTAAGGGGAAAGGTGAGTTGGGGTGCTGCATAAAACCAGAGATTGAAATGAGCACTGATAAAGTTCCTTAAGCCAAATATGGAATAGACAAGAGCTACTCCTTGCTCAACGAAATGGACTCAACACCCCATATTAAACGCCTAAGAATGTACCTGACTAGTAAGTATCTTAAAACCTATGGATTGCTATGTCTCCAAAAGGGAATCAAGCGTGTGTACAGGGGCATAAACGCAGCAGTGATAGGATTGGAGAGGTTCGGTGAGCAAATGAAGACCCTTTGAAGTCATATTGCATGGTACCCATTCCACGGGTCTCAACTCTCCAGGTTTAAGGGATTCTTCCTTCAGCTAAAACATGCATGTGGAACCCAGAGTATGATCAACCGTGTGACCGGGAGACGTCTTCAAATATGTCTCCGTTCTCGTCCCCTGGTACTCAGGTGCAACACTCCAGACGCTTTACTAACACTCTCCCGACTTGGAGAGTCAGTGCCTTTAACCTCCTGTTTGGCCCAGTTTGCAATTTCTGCGGAAGATGAACAGGAATAGGGAGAACCAATGAGAGACTAGCTGGAGGTGTCTGGACGGGCAAATTTAACTCTCATTTCCCACCAGGAAGAGGAATTAACCAAAGGCTCAGCGTGCCATGCCGGAACCACATTAGGGCCTGAAGCAATCCTGCGGTGTTGCGGCCAGCTCACAAGAAAGCGAGTTGAAGAAAGGAGCTCAGGGGCACTGTAATTCAGAAACCTGCAGAGTTATAAACGACAGCTATCGTCCAAAAATATACTGAAGTAAGGCTGCCAAGAGGACTTGAAAGCGGGGCCGAATTGCAGGAAACCGATTTCAGGAGGTAGACTGGAATTGCATGTAAAGCATAGGAAAAGAGGCAGAACGTCCACAATGATGCACTTGGCCAAAAAGGGCGTATGCGTTTTTTCCTGAATATATTCAGGAAAAAACGCATACGCCCTTTTTGGCCAACCAAGCAAGCTTGCAAAGGAAATCTGCACTACAATGAAGTCTCACTTCCCCCCGGTCAAAAGGGCCATCTGAAAAAAGTGTAAAATCCAGAAAGGCAGGATAGGCAATGGAGAACTGGGAGCCTTGTTATGCTGATGGGCGGGATGTAAATTGCCAACAGCCACTCGGGAGAACTGTATGGTGTTTCCTGAAACATCTAAAAAACAAAGCAACAGAGCGTAGGGCACTTCCACTTATGGTCCTATAGCTTAGGGAAATGAAAATCAAAAAGACACAGCCACCCCAAATTCTGGGAAGGCTCTGTTTACAACACCCTCGTTTACGGTACAAGTTCAATATCGCAGAAAGTGAAAAATGGATGAAGAAGTTGTGGTACTTACGTACAATGCAATATCACTCAGCAATGACATCTATGTCATCAGGCCCGTAGCAGCATAATGAGTGGATTCAGGTATGATGATTCTAACTGAAAGAAGTCACACAGAAAAAGAAACATCATAAGATATCACTAATACACGGAATGTAAACTTGGCTACACAGGAACTGGATTACAAAACAGAACAGGGTCTCAAATTTAGAAAACCAACTTATGCTTGCTTAAGGGGAAAGGTGAGTTGGGGTGCTGCATAAAACCAGAGATTGAAATGAGCACAGATAAAGTTCCTTAAGCCAAATATGGAATAGACAAGAGCTACTCCTTGCTCAACGAAATGGACTCAACACCCCATATTAAACGCCTAAGAATGTACCTGACTAGTAAGTATCTTAAAACCTATGGATTGCTATGTCTCCGAAAGAGAATCAAGCATGTGTACAGGGGCATAAACGCAGCAGTGATAGGATTGGAGAGGTTCGGTGAGCAAATGAAGACCCTTTGAAGTCATATTGCATGGTACCCATTCCACGGGTCTCAACTCTCCAGGTTTAAGGGATTCTTCCTTCAGCTAAAACATGCATGTGGAACCCAGAGTATGATCAACCGTGTGATCGGGAGACGTCTTCAAATATGTCTCCGTTCTCGTCCCCTGGTACTCGGGTGCAACATTCCAGACGCTTTAGTAACACTCTCCCGACTTGGAGAGTCAGTGCCTTTAACCTCTTGTTTGGCCGAGTTTGCAATTTCTGCGGAAGATGAACAGGAATAGGGAGAACCAATGAGAGACTAGCTGGAGGTGTATGGACGGGCAAATTTAACTCTCATTTCCCACCAGGAAGAGGAATTAACCAAAGGCTCAGTGTGCCGTGCCGGAACCACATTAGGGCCTGAAGCAATCCTGCGGTGTTGCGGCCAGCTCACAAGAAAGCGAGTTGAAGAAAGGAGCTCAGGGGCACTGTAATTCACAAACCTGCAGAGTTATAAATGACAGCTATCGTCCAAAAATATACTGAAGTAAGGCTGCCAAGAGGACTTGAAAGCGGGGCAGAATTGCAGGAAACCGATTTCAGGAGGTAGACTGGAATTGCATTGAAAGCATAGGAAAAGAGGCAGAACGTCCACAATGATGCACTTGGCCAAAAAGTGCGTATGCGTTTTTTCCTGAATATATTCAGGAAAAAACGCATACGCCCTTTTTGGCCAACCAAGCAAGCTTGCAAAGGAAATCTGCACTACAATGAAGTCTCACTTCCCCCCGGTCAAAAGGGCCATCTGAAAAAAGTGTAAAATCCAGAAAGGCAGGACAGGCCATGGAGAACTGGGAGCCTTGTTATGCTGATGGGCGGGATGTAAATTGCCAACAGCCACTCGGGAGAAGTGTATGGTGTTTCCTGAAACATCTAAAAAACAAAGCAACAGAGCCTAGGGCACTTCCACTTATGGTCCTATAGCTTAGGGAAATGTAAATCAAAAAGACACAGCCACCCCAAAGTTTGGGACGGCTCTGTTTACAAGAACCTCGTTTACGGTACAAGTTCAATATCGCAGAAAGTGAAAAATGGATGAAGAAGTTGTGGTACTTACGTACAATGCAATATCACTCAGCAATGACATCTATGTCATCAGGCCCGTAGCAGCATAATGAGTGGATTCAGGTATAATGATTCTAACTGAAAGAAGTCACACAGAAAAAGAAACATCATAAGATATCACTAATACACGGAATGTAAACTTGGCTACACAGGAACTGGATTACAAAACAGAACAGGGTCTCAAATTTAGAAAACCAACTTATGCTTGCTTAAGGGGAAAAGTGAGTTGGGGTGCTGCATAAAACCAGAGATTGAAATGAGCACAGATAAAGTTCCTTAAGCCAAATATGGAATAGACAAGAGCTACTCCTTGCTCAACGAAATGGACTCAACACCCCATATTAAACGCCTAAGAATGTACCTGACTAGTAAGTATCTTAAAACCTATGGATTGCTATGTCTCCGAAAGAGAATCAAGCGTGTGTACAGGGGCATAAACGCAGCAGTGATAGGATTGGAGAGGTTCGGTGAGCAAATGAAGACCCTTTGAAGTCATATTGCATGGTACCCATTCCACGGGTCTCAACTCTCCAGGTTTAAGGGATTCTTCCTTCAGCTAAAACATGCATGTGGAACCCAGAGTATGATCAACCGTGTGATCGGGAGACGTGTTCAAATATGTCTCCGTTCTCGTCCCCTGGTACTCGGGTGCAACATTCCAGACGCTTTACTAACACTCTCCCGACGTGGAGAGTCAGTGCCTTTAACCTCCTGTTTGGCCCAGTTTGCAATTTCTGCGGAAGATGAACAGGAATAGGGAGAACCAATGAGAAACTAGCTGGAGGTGTCTGGACGGGCAAATTTAACTCTCATTTCCCACCAGGAAGAGGAATTAACCAAAGGCTCAGCGTGCCGTGCCGGAACCACATTAGGGCCTGAAGCAATCCTGCGGTGTTGCGGCCAGCTCACAAGAAAGCGAGTTGAAGAAAGGAGCTCAGGGGCACTGTAATTCACAAACCTGCAGAGTTATAAATGACAGCTATCGTCCAAAAATATACTGAAGTAAGGCTGCCAAGAGGACTTGAAAGCGGGGCAGAATTGCAGGAAACCGATTTCAGGAGGTAGACTGGAATTGCATGTAAAGCATAGGAAAAGAGGCAGAATGTCCGCAATGATGCACTTGGCCAAAAAGGGCGTATGCGTTTTTTCCTGAATATATTCAGGAAAAAACGCATACGCACTTTTTGGCCAACCAAGCAAGCTTGTAAAGGAAATCTGCAGTACAATGAAGTCTCATTTCCCCCGGTCAAAAGGGCCATCTGAAAAAAGTGTAAAATCCAGAAAGGCAGGACAGGCCATGGAGAACTGGGAGCCTTGTTATGCTGATGTGTGGGATGTAAATTGCCAACAGCCACTCGGGAGAAGTGTATTGCGTTTCCTGAAACATCTAAAAAACAAAGCAACAGAGCCTAGGGCACTTCCACTTATGGTCCTATAGCTTAGGGAAATGAAAATCAAAAAGACACAGCCACCCCAAATTCTGGGAAGGCTCTGTTTACAAGACCCTCGTTTACGGTACAAGTTCAATATCGCAGAAAGTGAAAAATGGATGAAGAAGTTGTGGTACTTACGTACAATGCAATATCACTCAGCAATGACATCTATGTCATCAGGCCCATAGCAGCATAATGAGTGGATTCAGGTATGATGATTCTAACTGAAAGAAGTCACACAGAAAAAGAAACATCATAAGATATCACTAATACACGGAATGTAAACTTGGCTACACAGGAACAGGATTACAAAACAGAACAGGGTCTCAAATTTAGAAAACCAACTTATGCTTGCTTAAGGGGAAAGGTGAGTTGGGGTGCTGCATAAAACCAGAGATTGAAATGAGCACTGATAAAGTTCCTTAAGCCAAATATGGAATAGACAAGAGCTACTCCTTGCTCAACGAAATGGACTCAACACCCCATATTAAACGCCTAAGAATGTACCTGACTAGTAAGTATCTTAAAACCTATGGATTGCTATGTCTCCAAAAGGGAATCAAGCGTGTGTACAGGGGCATAAACGCAGCAGTGATAGGATTGGAGAGGTTCGGTGAGCAAATGAAGACCCTTTGAAGTCATATTGCATGGTACCCATTCCACGGGTCTCAACTCTCCAGGTTTAAGGGATTCTTCCTTCAGCTAAAACATGCATGTGGAACCCAGAGTATGATCAACCGTGTGACCGGGAGACGTCTTCAAATATGTCTCCGTTCTCGTCCCCTGGTACTCAGGTGCAACACTCCAGACGCTTTACTAACACTCTCCCGACTTGGAGAGTCAGTGCCTTTAACCTCCTGTTTGGCCCAGTTTGCAATTTCTGCGGAAGATGAACAGGAATAGGGAGAACCAATGAGAGACTAGCTGGAGGTGTCTGGACGGGCAAATTTAACTCTCATTTCCCACCAGGAAGAGGAATTAACCAAAGGCTCAGCGTGCCATGCCGGAACCACATTAGGGCCTGAAGCAATCCTGCGGTGTTGCGGCCAGCTCACAAGAAAGCGAGTTGAAGAAAGGAGCTCAGGGGCACTGTAATTCAGAAACCTGCAGAGTTATAAACGACAGCTATCGTCCAAAAATATACTGAAGTAAGGCTGCCAAGAGGACTTGAAAGCGGGGCCGAATTGCAGGAAACCGATTTCAGGAGGTAGACTGGAATTGCATGTAAAGCATAGGAAAAGAGGCAGAACGTCCACAATGATGCACTTGGCCAAAAAGGGCGTATGCGTTTTTTCCTGAATATATTCAGGAAAAAACGCATACGCCCTTTTTGGCCAACCAAGCAAGCTTGCAAAGGAAATCTGCACTACAATGAAGTCTCACTTCCCCCCGGTCAAAAGGGCCATCTGAAAAAAGTGTAAAATCCAGAAAGGCAGGATAGGCAATGGAGAACTGGGAGCCTTGTTATGCTGATGGGCGGGATGTAAATTGCCAACAGCCACTCGGGAGAACTGTATGGTGTTTCCTGAAACATCTAAAAAACAAAGCAACAGAGCCTAGGGCACTTCCACTTATGGTCCTATAGCTTAGGGAAATGAAAATCAAAAAGACACAGCCACCCCAAATTCTGGGAAGGCTCTGTTTACAACACCCTCGTTTACGGTACAAGTTCAATATCGCAGAAAGTGAAAAATGGATGAAGAAGTTGTGGTACTTACGTACAATGCAATATCACTCAGCAATGACATCTATGTCATCAGGCCCGTAGCAGCATAATGAGTGGATTCAGGTATGATGATTCTAACTGAAAGAAGTCACACAGAAAAAGAAACATCATAAGATATCACTAATACACGGAATGTAAACTTGGCTACACAGGAACTGGATTACAAAACAGAACAGGGTCTCAAATTTAGAAAACCAACTTATGCTTGCTTAAGGGGAAAGGTGAGTTGGGGTGCTGCATAAAACCAGAGATTGAAATGAGCACAGATAAAGTTCCTTAAGCCAAATATGGAATAGACAAGAGCTACTCCTTGCTCAACGAAATGGACTCAACACCCCATATTAAACGCCTAAGAATGTACCTGACTAGTAAGTATCTTAAATCCTATGGATTGCTATGTCTCCGAAAGAGAATCAAGCGTGTGTACAGGGGCATAAACGCAGCAGTGATAGGATTGGAGAGGTTCGGTGAGCAAATGAAGACCCTTTGAAGTCATATTGCATGGTACCCATTCCACGGGTCTCAACTCTCCAGGTTTAAGGGATTCTTCCTTCAGCTAAAACATGCATGTGGAACCCAGAGTATGATCAACCGTGTGATCGGGAGACGTGTTCAAATATGTCTCCGTTCTCGTCCCCTGGTACTCGGGTGCAACATTCCAGACGCTTTACTAACACTCTCCCGACGTGGAGAGTCAGTGCCTTTAACCTCCTGTTTGGCCCAGTTTGCAATTTCTGCGGAAGATGAACAGGAATAGGGAGAACCAATGAGAAACTAGCTGGAGGTGTCTGGACGGGCAAATTTAACTCTCATTTCCCACCAGGAAGAGGAATTAACCAAAGGCTCAGCGTGCCGTGCCGGAACCACATTAGGGCCTGAAGCAATCCTGCGGTGTTGCGGCCAGCTCACAAGAAAGCGAGTTGAAGAAAGGAGCTCAGGGGCACTGTAATTCACAAACCTGCAGAGTTATAAATGACAGCTATCGTCCAAAAATATACTGAAGTAAGGCTGCCAAGAGGACTTGAAAGCGGGGCAGAATTGCAGGAAACCGATTTCAGGAGGTAGACTGGAATTGCATGTAAAGCATAGGAAAAGAGGCAGAATGTCCGCAATGATGCACTTGGCCAAAAAGGGCGTATGCGTTTTTTCCTGAATATATTCAGGAAAAAACGCATACGCCCTTTTTGGCCAACCAAGCAAGCTTGTAAAGGAAATCTGCAGTACAATGAAGTCTCATTTCCCCCGGTCAAAAGGGCCATCTGAAAAAAGTGTAAAATCCAGAAAGGCAGGACAGGCCATGGAGAACTGGGAGCCTTGTTATGCTGATGTGTGGGATGTAAATTGCCAACAGCCACTCGGGAGAAGTGTATTGCGTTTCCTGAAACATCTAAAAAACAAAGCAACAGAGCCTAGGGCACTTCCACTTATGGTCCTATAGCTTAGGGAAATGAAAATCAAAAAGACACAGCCACCCCAAATTCTGGGAAGGCTCTGTTTACAACACCCTCGTTTACGGTACAAGTTCAATATCGCAGAAAGTGAAAAATGGATGAAGAAGTTGTGGTACTTACGTACAATGCAATATCACTCAGCAATGACATCTATGTCATCAGGCCCGTAGCAGCATAATGAGTGGATTCAGGTATGATGATTCTAACTGAAAGAAGTCACACAGAAAAAGAAACATCATAAGATATCACTAATACACGGAATGTAAACTTGGCTACACAGGAACTGGATTACAAAACAGAACAGGGTCTCAAATTTAGAAAACCAACTTATGCTTGCTTAAGGGGAAAGGTGAGTTGGGGTGCTGCATAGAACCAGAGATTGAAATGAGCACTGATAAAGTTCCTTAAGCCAAATATGGAATAGACAAGAGCTACTCCTTGCTCAACGAAATGGACTCAACACCCCATATTAAACGCCTAAGAATGTACCTGACTAGTAAGTATCTTAAAACCTATGGATTGCTATGTCTCCAAAAGGGAATCAAGCGTGTGTACAGGGGCATAAACGCAGCAGTGATAGGATTGGAGAGGTTCGGTGAGCAAATGAAGACCCTTTGAAGTCATATTGCATGGTACCCATTCCACGGGTCTCAACTCTCCAGGTTTAAGCGATTCTTCCTTCAGCTAAAACATGCATGTGGAACCCAGAGTATGATCAACCGTGTGATCGGGAGACGTCTTCAAATATGTCTCCGTTCTCGTCCCCTGGTACTCAGGTGCAACACTCCAGACGCTTTACTAACACTCTCCCGACTTGGAGAGTCAGTGCCTTTAACCTCCTGTTTGGCCCAGTTTGCAATTTCTGCGGAAGATGAACAGGAATAGGGAGAACCAATGAGAGACTAGCTGGAGGTGTCTGGACGGGCAAATTTAACTCTCATTTCCCACCAGGAAGAGGAATTAACCAAAGGCTCAGCGTGCCATGCCGGAACCACATTAGGGCCTGAAGCAATCCTGCGGTGTTGCGGCCAGCTCACAAGAAAGCGAGTTGAAGAAAGGAGCTCAGGGGCACTGTAATTCACAAACCTGCAGAGTTATAAATGACAGCTATCGTCCAAAAATATACTGAAGTAAGGCTGCCAAGAGGACTTGAAAGCGGGGCCGAATTGCAGGAAACCGATTTCAGGAGGTAGACTGGAATTGCATTGAAAGCATAGGAAAAGAGGCAGAACGTCCACAATGATGCACTTGGCCAAAAAGGGCGTATGCGTTTTTTCCTGAATATATTCAGGAAAAAACGCATACGCCCTTTTTGGCCAACCAAGCAAGCTTGCAAAGGAAATCTGCACTACAATGAAGTCTCACTTCCCCCCGGTCAAAAGGGCCATCTGAAAAAAGTGTAAAATCCAGAAAGGCAGGACAGGCCATGGAGAACTGGGAGCCTTGTTATGCTGATGGGCGGGATGTAAATTGCTAACAGCCAATCGGGAGAAGTGTATGGTGTTTCCTGAAACATCTAAAAAACAAAGCAACAGAGCCTAGGGCACTTCCACTTATGGTCCTATAGCTTAGGGAAATGAAAATCAAAAAGACACAGCCACCCCAAAGTTTGGGACGGCTCTGTTTACAAGAACCTCGTTTACGGTACAAGTTCAATATCGCAGAAAGTGAAAAATGGATGAAGAAGTTGTGGTACTTACGTACAATGCAATATCACTCAGCAATGACATCTATGTCATCAGGCCCGTAGCAGCATAATGAGTGCATTCAGGTATGATGATTCTAACTGAAAGAAGTCACACAGAAAAAGAAACATCATAAGATATCACTAATACATGGAATGTAAACTTGGCTACACAGGAACTGGATTACAAAACAGAACAGGGTCTCAAATTTAGAAAACCAACTTATGCTTGCTTAAGGGGAAAGGTGAGTTGGGGTGCTGCATAAAACCAGAGATTGAAATGAGCACAGATAAAGTTCCTTAAGCCAAATATGGAATAGACAAGAGCTACTCCTTGCTCAACGAAATGGACTCAACACCCCATATTGAACGCCTAAGAATGTACCTGACTAGTAAGTATCTTAAAACCTATGGATTGCTATGTCTCCGAAAGAGAATCAAGCGTGTGTACAGGGGCATAAACGCAGCAGTGATAGGATTGGAGAGGTTCGGTGAGCAAATGAAGACCCTTTGAAGTCATATTGCATGGTACCCATTCCACGGGTCTCAACTCTCCAGGTTTAAGGGATTCTTCCTTCAGCTAAAACATGCATGTGGAACCCAGAGTATGATCAACCGTGTGATCGGGAGACGTGTTCAAATATGTCTCCGTTCTCGTCCCCTGGTACTCGGGTGCAACATTCCAGACGCTTTACTAACACTCTCCCGACTTGGAGAGTCAGTGCCTTTAACCTCCTGTTTGGCCCAGTTTGCAATTTCTGTGGAAGATGAACAGGAATAGGGAGAACCAATGAGAGACTAGCTGGAGGTGTCTGGACGGGCAAATTTAACTCTCATTTCCCACCAGGAAGAGGAATTAACCAAAGGCTCAGCGTGCCGTGCCGGAACCACATTAGGGCCTGAAGCAATCCTGCGGTGTTGTGGCCAGCTCACAAGAAAGCGAGTTGAAGAAAGGAGCTCAGGGGCACTGTAATTCACAAACCTGCAGAGTTATTAATGACAGCTATCGTCCAAAAATATACTGAAGTAAGGCTGCCAAGAGGACTTGAAAGCGGGGCAGAATTGCAGGAAACCGATTTCAGGAGGTAGACTGGAATTGCATTGAAAGCATAGGAAAAGAGGCAGAACGTCCACAATGATGCACTTGGCCAAAAAGGGCGTATGCGTTTTTTCCTGAATATATTCAGGAAAAAACGCATACGCCCTTTTTGGCCAACCAAGCAAGCTTGCAAAGGAAATCTGCACTACAATGAAGTCTCACTTCCCCCCGGTCAAAAGGGCCATCTGAAAAAAGTGTAAAATCCAGAAAGGCAGGACAGGCCATGGAGAACTGGGAGCCTTGTTATGCTGATGGGCGGGATGTAAATTGCCAACAGCCACTCGGGAGAAGTGTATGGTGTTTCCTGAAACATCTAAAAAACAAAGCAACAGAGCCTAGGGCACTTCCACTTATGGTCCTATAGCTTAGGGAAATGAAAATCAAAAAGACACAGCCACCCCAAAGTTTGGGACGGCTCTGTTTACAAGAACCTCGTTTACGGTACAAGTTCAATATGGCAGAAAGTGAAAAATGGATGAAGAAGTTGTGGTACTTACGTACAATGCAATATCACTCAGCAATGACATCTATGTCATCAGGCCCGTAGCAGCATAATGAGTGGATTCAGGTATGATGATTCTAACTGAAATAAGTCACGCAGAAAAAGAAACATCATAAGATATCACTAATACACGGAATGTAAACTTGGCTACACAGGAACTGGATTACAAAACAGAACAGGGTCTCAAATTTAGAAAACCAACTTATGCTTGCTTAAGGGGAAAGGTGAGTTGGGGTGCTGCATAAAACCAGAGATTGAAATGAGCACAGATAAAGTTCCTTAAGCCAAATATGGAATAGACAAGAGCTACTCCTTGCTCAACGAAATGGACTCAACACCCCATATTAAACGCCTAAGAATGTACCTGACTAGTAAGTATCTTAAAACCTATGGATTGCTATGTCTCCGAAAGAGAATCAAGCGTGTGTACAGGGTCATAAACGCAGCAGTGATAGGATTGGAGAGGTTCGGTGAGCAAATGAAGACCCTTTGAAGTCATATTGCATGGTACCCATTCCACGGGTCTCAACTCTCCAGGTTTAAGGGATTCTTCCTTCAGCTAAAACATGCATGTGGAACCCAGAGTATGACCAACCGTGTGATCGGGAGACGTGTTCAAATATGTCTCCGTTCTCATCCCCTGGTACTCGGGTGCAACATTCCAGACGCTTTACTAACACTCTCCCGACTTGGAGAGTCAGTGCCTTTAACCTCCTGTTTGGCCCAGTTTGCAATTTCTGCGGAAGATGAACAGGAATAGGGAGAACCAATGAGAGACTAGCTGGAGGTGTCTGGACGGGCAAATTTAACTCTCATTTCCCACCAGGAAGAGGAATTAACCAAAGGCTCAGCGTGCCATGCCGGAACCACATTAGGGCCTGAAGCAATCCTGCGGTGTTGCGGCCAGCTCACAAGAAAACGAGTTGAAGAAAGGAGCTCAGGGGCACTGCAATTCACAAACCTGCAGAGTTATTAATGACAGCTATCGTCCAAAAATATACTGAAGTAAGGCTGCCAAGAGGACTTAAAAGCGGGGCAGAATTGCAGGAAACCGATTTCAGGAGGTAGACTGGAATTGCATTGAAAGCATAGGAAAAGAGGCAGAACGTCCACAATGATGCACTTGGCCAAAAAGGGCGTATGCGTTTTTTCCTGAATATATTCAGGAAAAAACGCATACGCCCTTTTTGGCCAACCAAGCAAGCTTGCAAAGGAAATCTGCACTACAATGAAGTCTCACTTCCCCCCGGTCAAAAGGGCCATCTGAAAAAAGTGTAAAATCCAGAAAGGCAGGACAGGCCATGGAGAACTGGGAGCCTTGTTATGCTGATGGGCGGGATGTAAATTGCCAACAGCCACTCGGGAGAAGTGTATGGTGTTTCCTGAAACATCTAAAAAACAAAGCAACAGAGCCTAGGGCACTTCCACTTATGGTCCTATAGCTTAGGGAAATGAAAATCAAAAAGACACAGCCACCCGAAAGTTTGGGACGGCTCTGTTTACAAGAACCTCGTTTACGGTACAAGTTCAATATCGCAGAAAGTGAAAAATGGATGAAGAAGTTGTGGTAATTACGTACAATGCAATATCACTCAGCAATGACATCTATGTCATCAGGCCCGTAGCAGCATAATGAGTGGATTCAGGTATGATGATTCTACCTGAAATAAGTCACGCAGAAAAAGAAACATCATAAGATATCACTAATACACGGAATGTAAACTTGGCTACACAGGAACTGGATTACAAAACAGAACAGGGTCTCAAATTTAGAAAACCAACTTATGCTTGCTTAAGGTGAAAGGTGAGTTGGGGTGCTGCATAAAACCAGAGATTGAAGTGAGCACAGAGTAAGTTCCTTAAGCCAAATATGGAATAGACAAGAGCTACTCCTTGCTCAACGAAATGGACTCAACACCCCATATTAAACGCCTAAGAATGTACCTGACTTGTAAGTATCTTAAAACCTATGGATTGCTATGTCTCTGAAAGGGAATCAAGCGTGTGTACAGGGGCATAAACGCAGCAGTGATAGGATTGGAGAGGTTCGGTGAGCAAATGAACACCCTTTGAAGTCATATTGCATGGTACCCATTCCACGGGTCTCAACTCTCCAGGTTTAAGGGATTCTTCCTTCAGCTAAACCATGCATGTGGAACCCAGAGTATGATCAACCGTGTGATCGGGAGACGTGTTCAAATATGTCTCCGTTCTCGTCCTCTGGTACTCGGGTGCAACATTCCAGACGCTTTACTAACACTCTCCCGACTTGGAGAGTCAGTGCCTTTAACCTCCTGTTTGGCCCAGTTTGCAATTTCTGCGGAAGATGAACAGGAATAGGGAGAACCAATGAGAGACTAGCTGGAGGTGTCTGGACGGGCAAATTTAACTCTCATTTCCCACCAGGAAGAGGAATTAACCAAAGGCTCAGCGTGCCGTGCCGGAACCACATGAGGGCCTGAAGCAATCCTGCGGTGTTGCGGCCAGCTCACAAGAAAGCGAGTTGAAGAAAGGAGCTCAGGGGCACTGTAATTCACAAACCTGCAGAGTTATAAATGACAGCTATCGTCCAAAAATATACTGAAGTAAGGCTGCCAAGAGGACTTGAAAGCGGGGCAGAATTGCAGGAAACCGATTTCAGGAGGTAGACTGGAATTGCATTGAAAGCATAGGAAAAGAGGCAGAACGTCCACAATGATGCACTTGGCCAAAAAGGGCGTATGCGTTTTTTCCTGAATATATTCAGGAAAAAACGCATACGCCCTTTTTGGCCAACCAAGCAAGCTTGCAAAGGAAATCTGCACTACAATGAAGTCTCACTTCCCCCCGGTCAAAAGGGCCATGTGAAAAAAGTGTAAAATCCAGAAAGGCAGGACAGGCCATGGAGAACTGGGAGCCTTGTTATGCTGATGGGCGGGATGTAAATTGCCAACAGCCACTCGGGAGAAGTGTATGGTGTTTCCTAAAACATCTAAAAAACAAAGCAACAGAGCCTAGGGCACTTCCACTTATGGTCCTATAGCTTAGGGAAATGAAAATCAAATAGACACAGCCACCCCAAAGTTTGGGACGCCTCTGTTTACAAGAACCTCGTTTACGGTACAAGTTCAATATCGCAGAAAGTGAAAAATGGATGAAGAAGTTGTGGTACTTACGTACAATGCAATATCACTCAGCAATGACATCTATGTCATCAGGCCCGTAGCAGCATAATGAGTGGATTCAGGTATGATGATTCTAACTGAAAGAAGTCACACAGAAAAAGAAACATCATAAGATATCACTAATACACGGAATGTAAATTTGGCTACACAGGAACTGCATTACAAAACAGAACAGGGTCTCAAATTTAGAAAACCAACTTATGCTTGCTTAAGGGGAAAGGTGAGTTGGGGTGCTGCATAAAACCAGAGATTGAAATGAGCACAGATAAAGTTCCTTAAGCCAAATATGGAATAGACAAGAGCTACTCCTTGCTCAACGAAATGGACTCAACACCCCATATTAAACGCCTAAGAATGTACCTGACTAGTAAGTATCTTAAAACCTATGAATTGCTATGTCTCCAAAAGAGAATCAAGCGTGCGCACAGGGGCATAAACGCAGCAGTGATAGGATTGGAGAGGTTCGGTGAGCAAATGAAGACCCTTTGAAGTCATATTGCATGGTACCCATTCCACGGGTCTCAACTCTCCAGGTTTAAGGGATTCTTCCTTCAGCTAAAACATGCATGTGGAACCCAGAGTATGATCAACCGTGTGATCGGGAGACGTGTTCAAATATGTCTCCGTTCTCGTCCCCTGGTACTCGGATGCAACATTCCAGACGCTTTACTAACACTCTCCCGACTTGGAGAGTCAGTGCCTTTAACCTCCTGTTTGGCCCAGTTTGCAATTTCTGCGGAAGATGAACAGGAATAGGGAGAACCAATGAGAGACTAGCTGGAGGTGTCTGGACGGGCAAATTTAACTCTCATTTCCCACCAGGAAGAGGAATTAACCAAAGGCTCAGCGTGCCGTGCCGGAACCACATTAGGGCCTGAAGCAATCCTGCGGTGTTGCGGCCAGCTCACAAGAAAGCGAGTTGAAGAAAGGAGCTCAGGGGCACTGTAATTCACAAACCTGCAGAGTTATAAATGACAGCTATCGTCCAAAAATATACTGAAGTAAGGCTGCCAAGAGGACTTGAAAGCGGGGCAGAATTGCAGGAAACCGATTTCAGGAGGTAGACTGGAATTGCATTGAAAGCATAGGAAAAGAGGCAGAACGTCCACAATGATGCACTTGGCCAAAAAGGGCGTATGCGTTTTTTCCTGAATATATTCAGGAAAAAACGCATACGCCCTTTTTGGCCAACCAAGCAAGCTTGCAAAGGAAATCTGCACTACAATGAAGTCTCACTTCCCCCCGGTCAAAAGGGCCATCTGAAAAAAGTGTAAAATCCAGAAAGGCAGGACAGGCCATGGAGAACTGGGAGCCTTGTTATGCTGATGGGCGGGATGTAAATTGCCAACAGCCACTCGGGAGAAGTGTATGTGTTTCCTGAAACATCTAAAAAACAAAGCAACAGAGCCCAGGGCACTTCCACTTATGGTCCTATAGCTTAGGGAAATGAAAATCAAAAAGACACAGCCACCCCAAAGTTTGGGACAGCTCTGTTTACAAGAACCTCGTTTACGGTACAAGTTCAGTATCGCAGAAAGTGAAAAATGGATGAAGATGTTCTGGTACTTACGTACAATGCAATATCACTCAGCAATGACATCTATGTCATCAGGCCCGTAGCAGCATAATGAGTGGATTCAGGTATGATGATTCTAACTGAAAGAAGTCACACAGAAAAAGAAACATCATAAGATATCACTAATACACGGAATGTAAACTTGGCTACACAGGAACTGGATTACAAAACAGAACAGGGTCTCAAATTTAGAAAACCAACTTATGCTTGCTTAAGGGGAAAGGTGAGTTGGGGTGCTGCATAAAACCAGAGATTGAAATGAGCACAGATAAAGTTCCTTAAGCCAAATATGGAATAGACAAGAGCTACTCCTTGCTCAACGAAATGGACTCAACACCCCATATTAAACGCCTAAGAATGTACCTGACTAGTAAGTATCTTAAAACCTATGGATTGCTATGTCTCCGAAAGAGAATCAAGCGTGTGTACAGGGGCATAAACGCAGCAGTGATAGGATTGGAGAGGTTCGGTGAGCAAATGAAGACCCTTTGAAGTCATATTGCATGGTACCCATTCCACGGGTCTCAACTCTCCAGGTTTAAGGGATTCTTCCTTCAGCTAAAACATGCATGTGGAACCCAGAGTATGATCAACCGTGTGATCGGGAGACGTCTTCAAATATGTCTCCGTTCTCGTCCCCTGGTACTCGGGTGCAACATTCCAGACGCTTTACTAACACTCTCCCGACTTGGAGGGTCAGTGCCTTTAACCTCCTGTTTGGCCCAGTTTGCAATTTCTGCGGAAGATGAACAGGAATAGGGAGAACCAATGAGAGACTAGCTGGAGGTGTCTGGACGGGCAAATTTAACTCTCATTTCCCACCAGGAAGAGGAATTAACCAAAGGCTCAGTGTGCCGTGCCGGAACCAGATTAGGGCGTGAAGCAATCCTGCGGTGTTGCGGCCAGCTCACAAGAAAGCGAGTTGAAGAAAGGAGCTCAGGGGCACTGTAATTCACAAACCTGCAGAGTTATAAATGACAGCTATCGTCCAAAAATATACTGAAGTAAGGCTGCCAAGAGGACTTGAAAGCGGGGCAGAATTGCAGGAAACCGATTTCAGGAGGTAGACTGGAATTGCATTGAAAGCATAGGAAAAGAGGCAGAACGTCCACAATGATGCACTTGGCCAAAAAGGGCGTATGCGTTTTTTCCTGAATATATTCAGGAAAAAACGCATACGCCCTTTTTGGCCAACCAAGCAAGCTTGCAAAGGAAATCTGCACTACAATGAAGTCTCACTTCCCCCCGGTCAAAAGGGCCATCTGAAAAAAGTGTAAAATCCAGAAAGGCAGGACAGGCCATGGAGAACTGGGAGCCTTGTTATGCTGATGGGCGGGATGTAAATTGCCAACAGCCACTCGGGAGAAGTGTATGGTGTTTCCTGAAACATCTAAAAAACAAAGCAACAGAGCCTAGGGCACTTCCACTTATGGTCCTATAGCTTAGGGAAATGAAAATCAAAAAGACACAGCCACCCGAAAGTTTGGGACGGCTCTGTTTACAAGAACCTCGTTTACGGTACAAGTTCAATATCGCAGAAAGTGAAAAATGGATGAAGAAGCTGTGGTACTTACGTACAATGCAATATCACTCAGCAATGACATCTATGTGATCAGGCCCGTAGCAGCATAATGAGTGGATTCAGGTATGATGATTCTACCTGAAATAAGTCACACAGAAAAAGAAACATCATAAGATATCACTAATACACGGAATGTAAACTTGGCTACACAGGAACTGGATTAAAAAACAGAACAGGGTCTCAAATTTAGAAAACCAACTTACGCTTGCTTAAGGGGAAAGGTGAGTTGGGGTACTGCATAAAACCAGAGATTGAAATGAGCACAGAGTAAATTCCTTAAGCCAAATATGGAATAGACAAGAGCTACACCTTGCTCAACGAAATGGACTCAACACCCCATATTAAACGCCTAAGAATGTACCTGACTAGTAAGTATCTTAAAACCTATGGATTGCTATGTCTCCGAAAGGGAATCAAGCGTGTGTACAGGGGCATAAACGCAGCAGTGATAGGATTGGAGAGGTTCGGTGAGCAAATGAACACCCTTTGAAGTCATATTGCATGGTACCCATTCCACGGGTCACAACTCTCCAGGTTTAAGGGATTCTTCCTTCAGCTAAAACATGCATGTGGAACCCAGAGTATGATCAACCGTGTGATCGGGAGACGTGTTCAAATATGTCTCCGTTCTCGTCCCCTGGTACTCGGGAGCAACATTCCAGATACTTTACTAACACTCTCCCGACTTGGAGAGTCAGTGCCTTTAACCTCCTGTTTGGCCTAGTTTGCAATTTCTTCGGAAGATGAACAGGAATAGGGAGAACCAATGAGAGACTAGCTGGAGGTGTCTGGACGGGCAAATTTAACTCTCATTTCCCACCAGGAAGAGGAATTAACCAAAGGCTCAGCGTGCCGTGCCGGAACCAGATTAGGGCGTGAAGCAATCCTGCGGTGTTGCGGCCAGCTCACAAGAAAGCGAGTTGAAGAAAGGAGCTCAGGGGCACTGTAATTCACAAACCTGCAGAGTTATAAATGACAGCTATCGTCCAAAAATATACTGAAGTAAGGCTGCCAAGAGGACTTGAAAGCGGGGCCGAATTGCAGGAAACCGATTTCAGGAGGTAGACTGGAATTGCATTGAAAGCATAGGAAAAGAGGCAGAACGTCCACAATGATGCACTTGGCCAAAAAGGGCGTATGCGTTTTTTCCTGAATATATTCAGGAAAAAACGCATACGCCCTTTTTGGCCAACCAAGCAAGCTTGCAAAGGAAATCTGCACTACAATGAAGTCTCACTTCCCCCCGGTCAAAAGGGCCATCTGAAAAAAGTGTAAAATCCAGAAAGGCAGGACAGGCCATGGAGAACTGGGAGCCTTGTTATGCTGATGGGCGGGATGTAAATTGCCAACAGCCACTCGGGAGAAGTGTATGGTGTTTCCTGAAACATCTAAAAAACAAAGCAACAGAGCCTAGGGCACTTCCACTTATGGTCCTATAGCTTAGGGAAATGAAAATCAAAAAGACACAGCCACCCCAAAGTTTGGGACGGCTCTGTTTACAAGAACCTCGTTTACGGTACAAGTTCAATATCGCAGAAAGTGAAAAATGGATGAAGAAGCTGTGGTACTTACGTACAATGCAATATCACTCAGCAATGACATCTATGTCATCAGGCCCGTAGCAGCATAATGAGTGGATTCAGGTATGATGATTCTACCTGAAATAAGTCACACAGAAAAAGAAACATCATAAGATATCACTAATACACGGAATGTAAACTTGGCTACACAGGAACTGGATTACAAAACAGAACAGGGTCTCAAATTTAGAAAACCAACTTATGCTTGCTTAAGGGGAAAGGTGAGTTGGGGTGCTGCATAAAACCAGAGATTGAAATGAGCACAGTTAAAGTTCCTTAAGCCAAATATGGAATAAACAAGAGCTACTCCTTGCTCAACGAAATGGACTCAACACCCCATATTAAACGCCTAAGAATGTACCTGACTAGAAAGTATCTTAAAACCTATGGATTGCTATGTCTCCGAAAGAGAATCAAGCGTCTGTACAGGGGCATAAACGCAGCAGTGATAGGATTGGAGAGGTTCGGTGAGCAAATGAACACCCTTTGAAGTCATATTACATGGTACCCATTTCACGGGTCTCAACTCTCCAGGTTTAAGGGATTCTTCCTTCAGCTAAAACATGCATGTGGAACCCAGAGTATGATCAACCGTGTGATCGGGAGACGTGTTCAAATATGTCTCCGTTCTCGTCCCCTGGTACTCGGGAGCAACATTCCAGATACTTTACTAACACTCTCCCGACTTGGAGAGTCAGTGCCTTTAACCTCCTGTTTGGCCTAGTTTGCAATTTCTTCGGAAGATGAACAGGAATAGGGAGAACCAATGAGAGACTAGCTGGAGGTGTCTGGACGGGCAAATTTAACTCTCATTTCCCACCAGGAAGAGGAATTAACCAAAGGCTCAGCGTGCCGTGCCGGAACCAGATTAGGGCGTGAAGCAATCCTGCGGTGTTGCGGCCAGCTCACAAGAAAGCGAGTTGAAGAAAGGAGCTCAGGGGCACTGTAATTCACAAACCTGCAGAGTTATAAATGACAGCTATCGTCCAAAAATATACTGAAGTAAGGCTGCCAAGAGGACTTGAAAGCGGGGCCGAATTGCAGGAAACCGATTTCAGGAGGTAGACTGGAATTGCATTGAAAGCATAGGAAAAGAGGCAGAACGTCCACAATGATGCACTTGGCCAAAAAGTGCGTATGCGTTTTTTCCTGAATATATTCAGGAAAAAACGCATGCGCCCTTTTTGGCCAACCAAGCAAGCTTGCAAAGGAAATCTGCACTACAATGAAGTCTCACTTCCCCCCGGTCAAAAGGGCCATCTGAAAAAAGTGTAAAACCCAGAAAGGCAGGACAGGCCATGGAGAACTGGGAGCCTTGTTATGCTGATGGGCGGGATGTAAATTGCCAACAGCCACTCGGGAGAAGTGTATGGTGTTTCCTGAAACATCTAAAAAACAAAGCAACAGAGCCTAGGGCACTTCCACTTATGGTCCTATAGCTTAGGGAAATGAAAATCAAAAAGACACAGCCACCCCAAAGTTTGGGACGGCTCTGTTTACAAGAACCTCGTTTACGGTACAAGTTCAATATCGCAGAAAGTGAAAAATGGATGAAGAAGTTGTGGTACTTACGTACAATGCAATATCATTCAGCAATGACATATATGTCATCAGGCCCGTAGCAGCATAATGAGTGGATTCAGGTATTATGATTCTACCTGAAATAAGTCACGCAGAAAAAGAAACATCATAAGATATCACTAATACACGGAATGTAAACTTGGCTACACAGGAACTGGATTACAAAACAGAACAGGGTCTCAAATTTAGAAAACCAACTTATGCTTGCTTAAGGGGAAAGGTGAGTTGGGGTGCTGCATAAAACCAGAGATTGAAATGAGCACAGAGTAATTTCCTTAAGCCAAATATGGAATAGACAAGAGCTACTCCTTGCTCAACGAAATGGACTCAACACCCCATATTAAACGCCTAAGAATGTACCTGACTTGTAAGTATCTTAAAACCTATGGATTGCTATGTCTCTGAAAGGGAATCAAGCGTGTGTACAGGGGCATAA
The DNA here is from genome assembly GCF_963455315.2 of Globicephala melas. NCBI lineage: Eukaryota > Metazoa > Chordata > Mammalia > Artiodactyla > Delphinidae > Globicephala > Globicephala melas. The sequence goes on along the minus strand of NW_027207239.1, from coordinate 712,997 downwards.
ACGCAGCAGTGATAGGATTGGAGAGGTTCGGTGAGCAAATGAAGACCCTTTGAAGTCATATTGCATGGTACCCATTCCACGGGTCTCAACTCTCCAGGTTTAAGGGATTCTTCCTTCAGCTAAACCATGCATGTGGAACCCAGAGTATGATCAACCGTGTGATCGGGAGACGTGTTCAAATATGTCTCCGTTCTCGTCCCCTGGTACTCGGGTGCAACATTCCAGACGCTTTACTAACACTCTCCCGACTTGGAGAGTCAGTGCCTTTAACCTCCTGTTTGGCCCAGTTTGCAATTTCTGCGGAAGATGAACAGGAATAGGGAGAACCAATGAGAGACTAGCTGGAGGTGTCTGGACGGGCAAATTTAACTCTCATTTCCCACCAGGAAGAGGAATTAACCAAAGGCTCAGCGTGCCGTGCCGGAACCGGATTAGGGCCTGAAGCAATCCTGCGGTGTTGCGGCCAGCTCACAAGAAAGCGAGTTGAAGAAAGGAGCTCAGGGGCACTGTAATTCACAAACCTGCAGAGTTATAAATGACAGCTATCGTCCAAAAATATACTGAAGTAAGGCTGCCAAGAGGACTTGAAAGCGGGGCAGAATTGCAGGAAACCGATTTCAGGAGGTAGACTGGAATTGCATTGAAAGCATAGGAAAAGAGGCAGAACGTCCACAATGATGCACTTGGCCAAAAAGGGCGTATGCGTTTTTTCCTGAATATATTCAGGAAAAAACGCATACGCCCTTTTTGGCCAACCAAGCAAGCTTGCAAAGGAAATCTGCACTACAATGAAGTCTCACTTCCCCCCGGTCAAAAGGGCCATCTGAAAAAAGTGTAAAACCCAGAAAGGCAGGACAGGCCATGGAGAACTGGGAGCCTTGTTATGCTGATGGGCGGGATGTAAATTGCCAACAGCCACTCGGGAGAAGTGTATGGTGTTTCCTGAAACATCTAAAAAACAAAGCAACAGAGCCTAGGGCACTTCCACTTATGGTCCTATAGCTTAGGGAAATGAAAATCAAAAAGACACAGCCACCCCAAAGTTTGGGACGGCTCTGTTTACAAGAACCTCGTTTACGGTACAAGTTCAGTATCGCAGAAAGTGAAAAATGGATGAAGATGTTCTGGTACTTACGTACAATGCAATATCACTCAGCAATGACATCTATGTCATCAGGCCCGTAGCAGCATAATGAGTGGATTCAGGTATGATGATTCTAACTGATAGAAGTCACACAGAAAAAGAAATATCATAAGATATCACTAATACACGGAATGTAAACTTGGCTACACAGGAACTGGATTACCAAACAGAACAGGGTCTCAAATTTAGAAAACCAACTTATGCTTGCTTAAGGGGAAAGGTGAGTTGGGGTGCTGCATAAAACCAGAGATTGAAATGAGCACAGATAAAGTTCCTTAAGCCAAATATGGAATAGACAAGAGCTACTCCTTGCTCAACGAAATGGACTCAACACCCCATATTAAACGCCTAAGAATGTACCTGACTAGTAAGTATCTTAAAACCTATGGATTGCTATGTCTCCGAAAGAGAATCAAGCGTGTGTACAGGGGCATAAACGCAGCAGTGATAGGATTGGAGAGGTTCGGTGAGCAAATGAAGACCCTTTGAAGTCATATTGCATGGTACCCATTCCACGGGTCTCAACTCTCCAGGTTTAAGGGATTCTTCCTTCAGCTAAAACATGCATGTGGAACCCAGAGTATGATCAACCGTGTGATCGGGAGACGTCTTCAAATATGTCTCCGTTCTCGTCCCCTGGTACTCGGGTGCAACATTCCAGACGCTTTACTAACACTCTCCCGACTTGGAGAGTCAGTGCCTTTAACCTCCTGTTTGGCCCAGTTTGCAATTTCTGCGGAAGATGAACAGGAATAGGGAGAACCAATGAGAGACTAGCTGGAGGTGTCTGGACGGACAAATTTAACTCTCATTTCCCACCAGGAAGAGGAATTAACCAAAGGCTCAGCGTGCCGTGCCGGAACCAGATTAGGGCCTGAAGCAATCCTGCGGTGTTGCGGCCAGCTCACAAGAAAGCGAGTTGAAGAAAGGAGCTCAGGGGCACTGTAATTCACAAACCTGCAGAGTTATAAATGACAGCTATCGTCCAAAAATATACTGAAGTAAGGCTGCCAAGAGGACTTGAAAGCGGGGCAGAATTGCAGGAAACCGATTTCAGGAGGTAGACTGGAATTGCATTGAAAGCATAGGAAAAGAGGCAGAACGTCCACAATGATGCACTTGGCCAAAAAGGGCGTATGCGTTTTTTCCTGAATATATTCAGGAAAAAACGCATACGCCCTTTTTGGCCAACCAAGCAAGCTTGCAAAGGAAATCTGCACTACAATGAAGTCTCACTTCCCCCCGGTCAAAAGGGCCATCTGAAAAAAGTGTAAAATCCAGAAAGGCAGGACAGGCCATGGAGAACTGGGAGCCTTGTTATGCTGATGGGCGGGATGTAAATTGCCAACAGCCACTCGGGAGAAGTGTATGGTGTTTCCTGAAACATCTAAAAAACAAAGCAACAGAGCCTAGGGCACTTCCACTTATGGTCCTATAGCTTAGGGAAATGAAAATCAAAAAGACACAGCCACCCCAAAGTTTGGGACGGCTCTGTTTACAAGAACCTCGTTTACAGTACAAGTTCAATATCGCAGAAAGTGAAAAATGGATGAAGAAGTTGTGGTACTTACGTACAATGCAATATCACTCAGCAATGACATCTATGTCATCAGGCCCGTAGCAGCATAATGAGTGGATTCAGGTATGATGATTCTAACTGAAAGAAGTCACACAGAAAAAGAAACATCATAAGATATCACTAATACACGGAATGTAAACTTGGCTACACAGGAACTGGATTACCAAACAGAACAGGGTCTCAAATTTAGAAAACCAACTTATGCTTGCTTAAGGGGAAAGGTGAGTTGGGGTGCTGCATAAAACCAGAGATTGAAATGAGCACAGATAAAGTTCCTTAAGCCAAATATGGAATAGACAAGAGCTACTCCTTGCTCAACGAAATGGACTCAACACCCCATATTAAACGCCTAAGAATGTACCTGACTAGTAAGTATCTTAAAACCTATGGATTGCTATGTCTCCGAAAGAGAATCAAGCGTGTGTACAGGGGCATAAACGCAGCAGTGATAGGATTGGAGAGGTTCGGTGAGCAAATGAAGACCCTTTGAAGTCATATTGCATGGTACCCATTCCACGGGTCTCAACTCTCCAGGTTTAAGGGATTCTTCCTTCAGCTAAAACATGCATGTGGAACCCAGAGTATGATCAACCGTGTGATCGGGAGACGTGTTCAAATATGTCTCCGTTCTCGTCCCCTGTTACTCGGGTGCAACATTCCAGACGCTTTACTAACACTCTCCCGACTTGGAGAGTCAGTGCCTTTAACCTCCTGTTTGGCCCAGTTTGCAATTTCTGCGGAAGATGAACAGGAATAGGGAGAACCAATGAGAGACTAGCTGGAGGTGTCTGGACGGGCAAATTTAACTCTCATTTCCCACCAGGAAGAGGAATTAACCAAAGGCTCAGCGTGCCGTGCCGGAACCACATTAGGGCCTGAAGCAATCCTGCGGTGTTGTGGCCAGCTCACAAGAAAGCGAGTTGAAGAAAGGAGCTCAGGGGCACTGTAATTCACAAACCTGCAGAGTTATAAATGACAGCTATCGTCCAAAAATATACTGAAGTAAGGCTGCCAAGAGGACTTGAAAGCGGGGCAGAATTGCAGGAAACCGATTTCAGGAGGTAGACTGGAATTGCATTGAAAGCATAGGAAAAGAGGCAGAACGTCCACAATGATGCACTTGGCCAAAAAGGGCGTATGCGTTTTTTCCTGAATATATTAAGGAAAAAACGCATACGCCCTTTTTGGCCAACCAAGCAAGCTTGCAAAGGAAATCTGCACTACAATGAAGTCTCACTTCCCCCCGGTCAAAAGGGCCATCTGAAAAAAGTGTAAAATCCAGAAAGGCAGGACAGGCCATGGAGAACTGGGAGCCTTGTTATGCTGATGGGCGGGATGTAAATTGCCAACAGCCACTCGGGAGAAGTGTATGGTGTTTCCTGAAACATCTAAAAAACAAAGCAACAGAGCCTAGGGCACTTCCACTTATGGTCCTATAGCTTAGGGAAATGAAAATCAAAAAGACACAGCCACCCCAAAGTTTGGGACGGCTCTGTTTACAAGAACCTCGTTTACAGTACAAGTTCAATATCGCAGAAAGTGAAAAATGGATGAAGAAGTTGTGGTACTTACGTACAATGTAATATCACTCAGCAATGACATCTATGTCATCAGGCCCGTAGCAGCATAATGAGTGGATTCAGGTATGATGATTCTAACTGAAAGAAGTCACACAGAAAAAGAAACATCATAAGATATCACTAATACACGGAATGTAAACTTGGCTACACAGGAACTGGATTACCAAACAGAACAGGGTCTCAAATTTAGAAAACCAACTTATGCTTGCTTAAGGGGAAAGGTGAGTTGGGGTGCTGCATAAAACCAGAGATTGAAATGAGCACAGATAAAGTTCCTTAAGCCAAATATGGAATAGACAAGAGCTACTCCTTGCTCAACGAAATGGACTCAACACCCCATATTAAACGCCTAAGAATGTACCTGACTAGTAAGTATCTTAAAACCTATGGATTGCTATGTCTCCCGAAGAGAATCAAGCATGTGTACAGGGGCATAAACACAGCAGTGATAGGATTGGAGAGGTTCGGTGAGCAAATGAAGACCCTTTGAAGTCATATTGCATGGTACCCATTCCACGGGTCTCAACTCTCCAGGTTTAAGGGATTCTTCCTTCAGCTAAAACATGCATGTGGAACCCAGAGTATGATCAACCGTGTGATCGGGAGACGTGTTCAAATATGTCTCCGTTCTCGTCCCCTGGTACTCAGATGCAACATTCCAGACGCTTTACTAACACTCTCCCGACTTGGAGAGTCAGTGCCTTTAACCTCCTGTTTGGCCCAGTTTGCAATTTCTGCGGAAGATGAACAGGAATAGGGAGAACCAATGAGAGACTAGCTGGAGGTGTCTGGACGGGCAAATTTAACTCTCATTTCCCACCAGGAAGAGGAATTAACCAAAGGCTCAGCGTGCCATGCCGGAACCACATTAGGGCCTGAAGCAATCCTGCGGTGTTGTGGCCAGCTCACAAGAAAGCGAGTTGAAGAAAGAAGCTCAGGGGCACTGTAATTCACAAACCTGCAGAGTTATAAATGACAGCTATCGTCCAAAAATATACTGAAGTAAGGCTGCCAAGAGGACTTGAAAGCGGGGCAGAATTGCAGGAAACCGATTTCAGGAGGTAGACTGGAATTGCATTGAAAGCATAGGAAAAGAGGCAGAACGTCCACAATGATGCACTTGGCCAAAAAGGGCGTATGCGTTTTTTCCTGAATATATTCAGGAAAAAACGCATACGCCCTTTTTGGCCAACCAAGCAAGCTTGCAAAGGAAATCTGCACTACAATGAAGTCTCACTTCCCCCCGGTCAAAAGGGCCATCTGATAAAAGTGTAAAATCCAGAAAGGCAGGACAGGCCATGGAGAACTGGGAGCCTTGTTATGCTGATGGGCGGGATGTAAATTGCCAACAGCCACTGGGGAGAAGTGTATGGTGTTTCCTGAAACATCTAAAAAACAAAGCAACAGAGCCTAGGGCACTTCCACTTATGGTCCAATAGCTTAGGGAAATGAAAATCAAAAAGACACAGCCACCCCAAAGTTTGGGACGGCTCTGTTTACAAGAACCTCTTTTACGGTACAAGTTCAATATCGCAGAAAGTGAAAAATGGATGAAGAAGTTGTGGTACTTACGTACAATGCAATATCACTCAGCAATGACATCTATGTCATCAGGCCCGTAGCAGCATAATGAGTGGATTCAGGTATGATGATTCTAACTGAAAGAAGTCACACAGAAAAAGAAACATCATAAGATATCACTAATACACGGAATGTAAACTTGGCTACACAGGAACTGGATTACAAAACAGAACAGGGTCTGAAATTTAGAAAACCAACTTATGCTTGCTTAAGGGGAAAGGTGAGTTGGGGTGCTGCATAAAACCAGAGATTGAAATGAGCACAGATAAAGTTCCTTAAGCCAAATATGGAATAGACAAGAGCTACTCCTTGCTCAACGAAATGGACTCAACACCCCATATTAAACGCCTAAGAATGTACCTGACTAGTAAGTATCTTAAAACCTAGGGATTGCTATGTCTCCGAAAGAGAATCAAGCGTGTGCACAGGGGCATAAACGCAGCAGTGATAGGATTGGAGAGGTTCGGTGAGCAAATGAAGACCCTTTGAAGTCATATTGCATGGTACCCATTCCACGGGTCTCAACTCTCCAGGTTTAAGGGATTCTTCCTTCAGCTAAAACATGCATGTGGAACCCAGAGTATGATCAACCGTGTGATCGGGAGACGTGTTCAAATATGTCTCCGTTCTCGTCCCCTGGTACTCGGGTGCAACATTCCAGACGCTTTACTAACACTCTCCCGACTTGGAGAGTCAGTGCCTTTAACCTCCTGTTTGGCCCAGTTTGCAATTTCTGCGGAAGATGAACAGGAATAGGGAGAACCAATGAGAGACTAGCTGGAGGTGTCTGGACGGGCAAATTTAACTCTCATTTCCCACCAGGAAGAGGAATTAACCAAAGGCTCAGCGTGCCGTGCCGGAACCACATTAGGGCCTGAAGCAATCCTGCGGTGTTGCGGCCAGCTCACAAGAAAGCGAGTTGAAGAAAGGAGCTCAGGGGCACTGTAATTCACAAACCTGCAGAGTTATAAATGACAGCTATCGTCCAAAAATATACTGAAGTAAGGCTGCCAAGAGGACTTGAAAGCGGGGCAGAATTGCAGGAAACCGAGTTCAGGAGGTAGACTGGAATTGCATTGAAAGCATAGGAAAAGAGGCAGAACGTCCATAATGATGCACTTGGCCAAAAAGGGCGTATGCGTTTTTTCCTGAATATATTCAGGAAAAAACGCATACGCCCTTTTTGGCCAACCAAGCAAGCTTGCAAAGGAAATCTGCACTACAATGAAGTCTCACTTCCCCCCGGTCAAAAGGGCCATCTGAAAAAAGTGTAAAATCCAGAAAGGCAGGACAGGCCATGGAGAACTGGGAGCCTTGTTATGCTGATGGGCGGGATGTAAATTGCCAACAGCCACTCGGGAGAAGTGTATGGTGTTTCCTGAAACATCTAAAAAACAAAGCAACAGAGCCTAGGGCACTTCCACTTATGGTCCTATAGCTTAGGGAAATGAAAATCAAAAAGACACAGCCACCCCAAAGTTTGGGACGGCTCTGTTTACAAGAACCTCGTTTACGGTACAAGTTCAATATCGCAGAAAGTGAAAAATGGATGAAGAAGTTGTGGTACTTACGTACAATGCAATATCACTCAGCAATGACATCTATGTCATCAGGCCCGTAGCAGCATAATGAGTGGATTCAGGTATGATGATTCTAACTGAAAGAAGTCACACAGAAAAAGAAACATCATAAGATATCACTAATACACGGAATGTAAACTTGGCTACACAGGAACTGGATTACCAAACAGAACAGGGTCTCAAATTTAGAAAACCAACTTATGCTTGCTTAAGGGGAAAGGTGAGTTGGGGTGCTGCATAAAACCAGAGATTGAAATGAGCACAGATAAAGTTCCTTAAGCCAAATATGGAATAGACAAGAGCTACTCCTTGCTCAACGAAATGGACTCAACACCCCATATTAAACGCCTAAGAATGTACCTGACTAGTAAGTATCTTAAAACCTATAGATTGCTATGTCTCCCGAAGAGAATCAAGCATGTGTACAGGGGCATAAACACAGCAGTGATAGGATTGGAGAGGTTCGGTGAGCAAATGAAGACCCTTTGAAATCATATTGCATGGTACCCATTCCACGGGTCTCAACTCTCCAGGTTTAAGGGATTCTTCCTTCAGCTAAAACATGCATGTGGAACCCAGAGTATGATCAACCATGTGATCGGGAGACGTGTTCAAATATGTCTCCGTTCTCGTCCCCTGGTACTCGGATGCAACATTCCAGACGCTTTACTAACACTCTCCCGACTTGGAGAGTCAGTGCCTTTAACCTCCTGTTTGGCCCAGTTTGCAATTTCTGCGGAAGATGAACAGGAATAGGGAGAACCAATGAGAGACTAGCTGGAGGTGTCTGGACGGGCAAATTTAACTCTCATTTCCCACCAGGAAGAGGAATTAACCAAAGGCTCAGCGTGCCGTGCCGGAACCACATTAGGGCCTGAAGCAATCCTGCGGTGTTGTGGCCAGCTCACAAGAAAGCGAGTTGAAGAAAGGAGCTCAGGGGCACTGTAATTCACAAACCTGCAGAGTTATAAATGACAGCTATCGTCCAAAAATATACTGAAGTAAGGCTGCCAAGAGGACTTGAAAGCGGGGAAGAATTGCAGGAAACCGATTTCAGGAGGTAGACTGGAATTGCATTGAAAGCATAGGAAAAGAGGCAGAACGTCCACAATGATGCACTTGGCCAAAAAGGGCGTATGCGTTTTTTCCTGAATATATTAAGGAAAAAACGCATACGCCCTTTTTGGCCAACCAAGCAAGCTTGCAAAGGAAATCTGCACTACAATGAAGTCTCACTTCCCCCCGGTTAAAAGGGCCATCTGAAAAAAGTGTAAAATCCAGAAAGGCAGGACAGGCCATGGAGAACTGGGAGCCTTGTTATGCTGATGGGCAGGATGTAAATTGCCAACAGCCACTGGGGAGAAGTGTATGGTGTTTCCTGAAACATCTAAAAAACAAAGCAACAGAGCCTAGGGCACTTCCACTTATGGTCCAATAGCTTAGGGAAATGAAAATCAAAAAGACACAGCCACCCCAAAGTTTGGGACGGCTCTGTTTACAAGAACCTCTTTTACGGTACAAGTTCAATATCGCAGAAAGTGAAAAATGGATGAAGAAGTTGTGGTACTTACGTACAATGCAATATCACTCAGCAATGACATCTATGTCATCAGGCCCGTAGCAGCATAATGAGTGGATTCAGGTATGATGATTCTAACTGAAAGAAGTCACACAGAAAAAGAAACATCATAAGATATCACTAATACACGGAATGTAAACTTGGCTACACAGGAACTGGATTACAAAACAGAACAGGGTCTCAAATTTAGAAAACCAACTTATGCTTGCTTAAGGGGAAAGGTGAGTTGGGGTGCTGCATAAAACCAGAGATTGAAATGAGCACAGATAAAGTTCCTTAAGCCAAATATGGAATAGACAAGAGCTACTCCTTGCTCAACGAAATGGACTCAACACCCCATATTAAACGCCTAAGAATGTACCTGACTAGTAAGTATCTTAAAACCTAGGGATTGCTATGTCTCCGAAAGAGAATCAAGCGTGTGCACAGGGGCATAAACGCAGCAGTGATAGGATTGGAGAGGTTCGGTGAGCAAATGAAGACCCTTTGAAGTCATATTGCATGGTACCCATTACACGGGTCTCAACTCTCCAGGTTTAAGGGATTCTTCCTTCAGCTAAAACATGCATGTGGAACCCAGAGTATGATCAACCGTGTGATCGGGAGACGTGTTCAAATATGTCTCCGTTCTCGTCCCCTGGTACTCGGGTGAAACATTCCAGACGCTTTACTAACACTCTCCCGACTTGGAGAGTCAGTGCCTTTAAACTCCTGTTTGGCCCAGTTTGCAATTTCTGCGGAAGATGAACAGGAATAGGGAGAACCAATGAGAGACTAGCTGGAGGTGTCTGGACGGGCAAATTTAACTCTCATTTCCCACCAGGAAAAGGAATTAACCAAAGGCTCAGTGTGCCGTGCCGGAACCACATTAGGGCCTGAAGCAATCCTGCGGTGTTGCGGCCAGCTCACAATAAAGCGAGTTGAAGAAAGGAGCTCAGGGGCACTGTAATTCACAAACCTGCAGAGTTATAAATGACAGCTATCGTCCAAAAATATACTGAAGTAAGGCTGCCAAGAGGACTTGAAAGCGGGGCAGAATTGCAGGAAACCGATTTCAGGAGGTAGACTGGAATTGCATTGAAAGCATAGGAAAAGAGGCAGAACGTCCACAATGATGCACTTGGCCAAAAAGGGCGTATGCGTTTTTTCCTGAATATATTCAGGAAAAAACGCATACGCCCTTTTTGGCCAACCAAGCAAGCTTGCAAAGGAAATCTGCACTACAATGAAGTCTCACTTCCCCCCGGTCAAAAGGGCCATCTGAAAAAAGTGTAAAATCCAGAAAGGCAGGACAGGCCATGGAGAACTGGGAGCCTTGTTATGCTGATGGGCGGGATGTAAATTGCCAACAGCCACTCGGGAGAAGTGTATGGTGTTTCCTGAAACATCTAAAAAACAAAGCAACAGAGCCTAGGGCACTTCCACTTATGGTCCTATAGCTTAGGGAAATGAAAATCAAAAAGACACAGCCACCCCAAAGTTTGGGACGGCTCTGTTTACAAGAACCTCGTTTACAGTACAAGTTCAATATCGCAGAAAGTGAAAAATGGATGAAGAAGTTGTGGTACTTACGTACAATGCAATATCACTCAGCAATGACATCTATGTCATCAGGCCCGTAGCAGCATAATGAGTGGATTCAGGTATGATGATTCTAACTGAAAGAAGTCACACAGAAAAAGAAACATCATAAGATATCACTAATACACGGAATGTAAACTTGGCTACACAGGAACTGGATTACCAAACAGAACAGGGTCTCAAATTTAGAAAACCAACTTATGCTTGCTTAAGGGGAAAGGTGAGTTGGGGTGCTGCATAAAACCAGAGATTGAAATGAGCACAGATAAAGTTCCTTAAGCCAAATATGGAATAGACAAGAGCTACTCCTTGCTCAACGAAATGGACTCAACACCCCATATTAAACGCCTAAGAATGTACCTGACTAGTAAGTATCTTAAAACCTATGGATTGCTATGTCTCCCGAAGAGAATCAAGCATGTGTACAGGGGCATAAACACAGCAGTGATAGGATTGGAGAGGTTCGGTGAGCAAATGAAGACCCTTTGAAGTCATATTGCATGGTACCCATTCCACGGGTCTCAACTCTCCAGGTTTAAGGGATTCTTCCTTCAGCTAAAACATGCATGTGGAACCCAGAGTATGATCAACCGTGTGATCGGGAGACGTGTTCAAATATGTCTCCGTTCTCGTCCCCTGGTACTCAGATGCAACATTCCAGACGCTTTACTAACACTCTCCCGACTTGGAGAGTCAGTGCCTTTAACCTCCTGTTTGGCCCAGTTTGCAATTTCTGCGGAAGATGAACAGGAATAGGGAGAACCAATGAGAGACTAGCTGGAGGTGTCTGGACGGGCAAATTTAACTCTCATTTCCCACCAGGAAGAGGAATTAACCAAAGGCTCACCGTGCCATGCCGGAACCACATTAGGGCCTGAAGCAATCCTGCGGTGTTGTGGCCAGCTCACAAGAAAGCGAGTTGAAGAAAGAAGCTCAGGGGCACTGTAATTCACAAACCTGCAGAGTTATAAATGACAGCTATCGTCCAAAAATATACTGAAGTAAGGCTGCCAAGAGGACTTGAAAGCGGGGCAGAATTGCAGGAAACCGATTTCAGGAGGTAGACTGGAATTGCATTGAAAGCATAGGAAAAGAGGCAGAACGTCCACAATGATGCACTTGGCCAAAAAGGGCGTATGCGTTTTTTCCTGAATATATTCAGGAAAAAACGCATACGCCCTTTTTGGCCAACCAAGCAAGCTTGCAAAGGAAATCTGCACTACAATGAAGTCTCACTTCCCCCCGGTCAAAAGGGCCATCTGATAAAAGTGTAAAATCCAGAAAGGCAGGACAGGCCATGGAGAACTGGGAGCCTTGTTATGCTGATGGGCGGGATGTAAATTGCCAACAGCCACTGGGGAGAAGTGTATGGTGTTTCCTGAAACATCTAAAAAACAAAGCAACAGAGCCTAGGGCACTTCCACTTATGGTCCAATAGCTTAGGGAAATGAAAATCAAAAAGACACAGCCACCCCAAAGTTTGGGACGGCTCTGTTTACAAGAACCTCTTTTACGGTACAAGTTCAATATCGCAGAAAGTGAAAAATGGATGAAGAAGTTGTGGTACTTACGTACAATGCAATATCACTCAGCAATGACATCTATGTCATCAGGCCCGTAGCAGCATAATGAGTGGATTCAGGTATGATGATTCTAACTGAAAGAAGTCACACAGAAAAAGAAACATCATAAGATATCACTAATACACGGAATGTAAACTTGGCTACACAGGAACTGGATTACCAAACAGAACAGGGTCTCAAATTTAGAAAACCAACTTATGCTTGCTTAAGGGGAAAGGTGAGTTGGGGTGCTGCATAAAACCAGAGATTGAAATGAGCACAGATAAAGTTCCTTAAGCCAAATATGGAATAGACAAGAGCTACTCCTTGCTCAACGAAATGGACTCAACACCCCATATTAAACGCCTAAGAATGTACCTGACTAGTAAGTATCTTAAAACCTAGGGATTGCTATGTCTCCGAAAGAGAATCAAGCGTGTGCACAGGGGCATAAACGCAGCAGTGATAGGATTGGAGAGGTTCGGTGAGCAAATGAAGACCCTTTGAAGTCATATTGCATGGTACCCATTCCACGGGTCTCAACTCTCCAGGTTTAAGGGATTCTTCCTTCAGCTAAAACATGCATGTGGAACCCAGAGTATGATCAACCGTGTGATCGGGAGACGTGTTCAAATATGTCTCCGTTCTCGTCCCCTGGTACTCGGGTGCAACATTCCAGACGCTTTACTAACACTCTCCCGACTTGGAGAGTCAGTGCCTTTAACCTCCTGTTTGGCCCAGTTTGCAATTTCTGCGGAAGATGAACAGGAATAGGGAGAACCAATGAGAGACTAGCTGGAGGTGTCTGGACGGGCAAATTTAACTCTCATTTCCCACCAGGAAGAGGAATTAACCAAAGGCTCAGCGTGCCGTGCCGGAACCACATTAGGGCCTGAAGCAATCCTGCGGTGTTGCGGCCAGCTCACAAGAAAGCGAGTTGAAGAAAGGAGCTCAGGGGCACTGTAATTCACAAACCTGCAGAGTTATAAATGACAGCTATCGTCCAAAAATATACTGAAGTAAGGCTGCCAAGAGGACTTGAAAGCGGGGCAGAATTGCAGGAAACCGAGTTCAGGAGGTAGACTGGAATTGCATTGAAAGCATAGGAAAAGAGGCAGAACGTCCATAATGATGCACTTGGCCAAAAAGGGCGTATGCGTTTTTTCCTGAATATATTCAGGAAAAAACGCATACGCCCTTTTTGGCCAACCAAGCAAGCTTGCAAAGGAAATCTGCACTACAATGAAGTCTCACTTCCCCCCGGTCAAAAGGGCCATCTGAAAAAAGTGTAAAATCCAGAAAGGCAGGACAGGCCATGGAGAACTGGGAGCCTTGTTATGCTGATGGGCGGGATGTAAATTGCCAACAGCCACTCGGGAGAAGTGTATGGTGTTTCCTGAAACATCTAAAAAACAAAGCAACAGAGCCTAGGGCACTTCCACTTATGGTCCTATAGCTTAGGGAAATGAAAATCAAAAAGACACAGCCACCCCAAAGTTTGGGACGGCTCTGTTTACAAGAACCTCGTTTACGGTACAAGTTCAATATCGCAGAAAGTGAAAAATGGATGAAGAAGTTGTGGTACTTACGTACAATGCAATATCACTCAGCAATGACATCTATGTCATCAGGCCCGTAGCAGCATAATGAGTGGATTCAGGTATGATGATTCTAACTGAAAGAAGTCACACAGAAAAAGAAACATCATAAGATATCACTAATACACGGAATGTAAACTTGGCTACACAGGAACTGGATTACCAAACAGAACAGGGTCTCAAATTTAGAAAACCAACTTATGCTTGCTTAAGGGGAAAGGTGAGTTGGGGTGCTGCATAAAACCAGAGATTGAAATGAGCACAGATAAAGTTCCTTAAGCCAAATATGGAATAGACAAGAGCTACTCCTTGCTCAACGAAATGGACTCAACACCCCATATTAAACGCCTAAGAATGTACCTGACTAGTAAGTATCTTAAAACCTATGGATTGCTATGTCTCCCGAAGAGAATCAAGCATGTGTACAGGGGCATAAACACAGCAGTGATAGGATTGGAGAGGTTCGGTGAGCAAATGAAGACCCTTTGAAGTCATATTGCATGGTACCCATTCCACGGGTCTCAACTCTCCAGGTTTAAGGGATTCTTCCTTCAGCTAAAACATGCATGTGGAACCCAGAGTATGATCAACCGTGTGATCGGGAGACGTGTTCAAATATGTCTCCGTTCTCGTCCCCTGGTACTCGGGTGCAACATTCCAGACGCTTTACTAACACTCTCCCGACTTGGAGAGTCAGTGCCTTTAACCTCCTGTTTGGCCCAGTTTGCAATTTCTGCGGAAGATGAACAGGAATAGGGAGAACCAATGAGAGACTAGCTGGAGGTGTCTGGACGGGCAAATTTAACTCTCATTTCCCACCAGGAAGAGGAATTAACCAAAGGCTCAGCGTGCCGTGCCAGAACCAGATTAGGGCCTGAAGCAATCCTGCGGTGTTGCGGCCAGCTCACAAGAAAGCGAGTTGAAGAAAGGAGCTCAAGGGCACTGTAATTCACAAACCTGCAGAGTTATAAATGACAGCTATCGTCCAAAAATATACTGAAGTAAGGCTGCCAAGAGGACTTGAAAGCGGGGCAGAATTGCAGGAAACCGATTTCAGGAGGTAGACTGGAATTGCATTGAAAGCATAGGAAAAGAGGCAGAACGTCCACAATGATGCACTTGGCCAAAAAGGGCGTATGCGTTTTTTCCTGAATATATTCAGGAAAAAACGCATACGCCCTTTTTGGCCAACCAAGCAAGCTTGCAAAGGAAATCTGCACTACAATGAAGTCTCACTTCCCCCCGGTCAAAAGGGCCATCTGAAAAAAGTGTAAAATCCAGAAAGGCAGGACAGGCCATGGAGAACTGGGAGCCTTGTTATGCTGATGGGCGGGATGTAAATTGCCAACAGCCACTCGGGAGAAGTGTATGGTGTTTCCTGAAACATCTAAAAAACAAAGCAACAGAGCCCAGGTCACTTCCACTTATGGTCCTATAGCTTAGGGAAATGAAAATCAAAAAGACACAGCCACCCCAAAGTTTGGGACGGCTCTGTTTACAAGAACCTCGTTTACGGTACAAGTTCAATATGGCAGAAAGTGAAAAATGGATGAAGAAGCTGTGGTACTTACGTACAATGCAATATCGCTCAGCAATGACATCTATGTCATCAGGCCCGTACCAGCATAATGAGTGCATTCAGGTATGATGATTCTAACTGAAAGAAGTCACACAGAAAAAGAAACATCATAAGATATCACTAATACACGGAATGTAAACTTGGCTACACAGGAACTGGATTACAAAACAGAACAGGGTCTCAAATTTAGAAAACCAACTTATGCTTGCTTAAGGGGAAAGGTGAGTTGGGGTGCTGCATAAAACCAGAGATTGAAATGAGCACAGATAAAGTTCCTTAAGCCAAATATGGAATAGACAAGAGCTACTCCTTGCTCAACGAAATGGACTCAACACCCCATATTAAACGCCTAAGAATGTACCTGACTAGTAAGTATCTTAAAACCTATGGATTGCTATGTCTCCAAAAGAGAATCAAGCGTGTGTACAGGGGCATAAACGCAGCAGTGATAGGATTGGAGAGGTTCGGTGAGCAAATGAAGACCCTTTGAAGTCATATTGCATGGTACCCATTCCACGGGTCTCAACTCTCCAGGTTTAAGGGATTCTTCCTTCAGCTAAAACATGCATGTGGAACCCAGAGTATGATCAACCGTGTGATCGGGAGACGTGTTCAAATATGTCTCCGTTCTCGTCCCCTGGTACTCGGGTGCAACATTCCAGACGCTTTACTAACACTCTCCCGACTTGGAGAGTCAGTGCCTTTAACCTCCTGTTTGGCCCAGTTTGCAATTTCTGCGGAAGATGAACAGGAATAGGGAGAACCAATGAGAGACTAGCTGGAGGTGTCTGGACGGGCAAATTTAACTCTCATTTCCCACCAGGAAGAGGAATTAACCAAAGGCTCAGCGTGCCGTGCCGGAACCAGATTAGGGCCTGAAGCAATCCAGCGGTGTTGCGGCCAGCTCACAAGAAAGCGAGTTGAAGAAAGGAGCTCAGGGGCACTGTAATTCACAAACCTGCAGAGTTATAAATGACAGCTATCGTCCAAAAATATACTGAAGTAAGGCTGCCAAGAGGACTTGAAAGCGGGGCAGAATTGCAGGAAACCGATTTCAGGAGGTAGACTGGAATTGCATTGAAAGCATAGGAAAAGAGGCAGAACGTCCACAATGATGCACTTGGCCAAAAAGGGCGTATGCGTTTTTTCCTGAATTATTCAGGAAAAAACGCATACGCCCTTTTTGGCCAACCAAGCAAGCTTGCAAAGGAAATCTGCACTACAATGAAGTCTCACTTCCCCCCGGTCAAAAGGGCCATCTGAAAAAAGTGTAAAATCCAGAAAGGCAGGACAGGCCATGGAGAACTGGGAGCCTTGTTATGCTGATGGGCGGGATGTAAATTGCCAACAGCCACTCGGGAGAAGTGTATGGTGTTTCCTGAAACATCTAAAAAACAAAGCAACAGAGCCTAGGGCACTTCCACTTATGGTCCTATAGCTTAGGGAAATGAAAATCAAAAAGACACAGCCACCCCAAAGTTTGGGACGGCTCTGTTTACAAGAACCTCGTTTACGGTACAAGTTCAATATCGCAGAAAGTGAAAAATGGATGAAGAAGTTGTGGTACTTACGTACAATGCAATATCACTCAGCAATGACATCTATGTCATCAGGCCCGTAGCAGCATAATGAGTGGATTCAGGTATGATGATTCTAACTGAAAGAAGTCACACAGAAAAAGAAACATCATAAGATATCACTAATACACGGAATGTAAACTTGGCTACACAGGAACTGGATTACCAAACAGAACAGGGTCTCAAATTTAGAAAACCAACTTATGCTTGCTTAAGGGGAAAGGTGAGTTGGGGTGCTGCATAAAACCAGAGATTGAAATGAGCACAGATAAAGTTCCTTAAGCCAAATATGGAATAGACAAGAGCTACTCCTTGCTCAACGAAATGGACTCAACACCCCATATTAAACGCCTAAGAATGTACCTGACTAGTAAGTATCTTAAAACCTATGGATTGCTATGTCTCCCGAAGAGAATCAAGCATGTGTACAGGGGCATAAACACAGCAGTGATAGGATTGGAGAGGTTCGGTGAGCAAATGAAGACCCTTTGAAGTCATATTGCATGGTACCCATTCCACGGGTCTCAACTCTCCAGGTTTAAGGGATTCTTCCTTCAGCTAAAACATGCATGTGGAACCCAGAGTATGATCAACCGTGTGATCGGGAGACGTGTTCAAATATGTCTCCGTTCTCGTCCCCTGGTACTCGGGTGCAACATTCCAGACGCTTTACTAACACTCTCCCGACTTGGAGAGTCAGTGCCTTTAACCTCCTGTTTGGCCCAGTTTGCAATTTCTGCGGAAGATGAACAGGAATAGGGAGAACCAATGAGAGACTAGCTGGAGGTGTCTGGACGGGCAAATTTAACTCTCATTTCCCACCAGGAAGAGGAATTAACCAAAGGCTCAGCGTGCCGTGCCAGAACCAGATTAGGGCCTGAAGCAATCCTGCGGTGTTGCGGCCAGCTCACAAGAAAGCGAGTTGAAGAAAGGAGCTCAAGGGCACTGTAATTCACAAACCTGCAGAGTTATAAATGACAGCTATCGTCCAAAAATATACTGAAGTAAGGCTGCCAAGAGGACTTGAAAGCGGGGCAGAATTGCAGGAAACCGATTTCAGGAGGTAGACTGGAATTGCATTGAAAGCATAGGAAAAGAGGCAGAACGTCCACAATGATGCACTTGGCCAAAAAGGGCGTATGCGTTTTTTCCTGAATATATTCAGGAAAAAACGCATACGCCCTTTTTGGCCAACCAAGCAAGCTTGCAAAGGAAATCTGCACTACAATGAAGTCTCACTTCCCCCCGGTCAAAAGGGCCATCTGAAAAAAGTGTAAAATCCAGAAAGGCAGGACAGGCCATGGAGAACTGGGAGCCTTGTTATGCTGATGGGCGGGATGTAAATTGCCAACAGCCACTCGGGAGAAGTGTATGGTGTTTCCTGAAACATCTAAAAAACAAAGCAACAGAGCCCAGGTCACTTCCACTTATGGTCCTATAGCTTAGGGAAATGAAAATCAAAAAGACACAGCCACCCCAAAGTTTGGGACGGCTCTGTTTACAAGAACCTCGTTTACGGTACAAGTTCAATATGGCAGAAAGTGAAAAATGGATGAAGAAGCTGTGGTACTTACGTACAATGCAATATCGCTCAGCAATGACATCTATGTCATCAGGCCCGTACCAGCATAATGAGTGCATTCAGGTATGATGATTCTAACTGAAAGAAGTCACACAGAAAAAGAAACATCATAAGATATCACTAATACACGGAATGTAAACTTGGCTACACAGGAACTGGATTACAAAACAGAACAGGGTCTCAAATTTAGAAAACCAACTTATGCTTGCTTAAGGGGAAAGGTGAGTTGGGGTGCTGCATAAAACCAGAGATTGAAATGAGCACAGATAAAGTTCCTTAAGCCAAATATGGAATAGACAAGAGCTACTCCTTGCTCAACGAAATGGACTCAACACCCCATATTAAACGCCTAAGAATGTACCTGACTAGTAAGTATCTTAAAACCTATGGATTGCTATGTCTCCAAAAGAGAATCAAGCGTGTGTACAGGGGCATAAACGCAGCAGTGATAGGATTGGAGAGGTTCGGTGAGCAAATGAAGACCCTTTGAAGTCATATTGCATGGTACCCATTCCACGGGTCTCAACTCTCCAGGTTTAAGGGATTCTTCCTTCAGCTAAAACATGCATGTGGAACCCAGAGTATGATCAACCGTGTGATCGGGAGACGTGTTCAAATATGTCTCCGTTCTCGTCCCCTGGTACTCGGGTGCAACATTCCAGACGCTTTACTAACACTCTCCCGACTTGGAGAGTCAGTGCCTTTAACCTCCTGTTTGGCCCAGTTTGCAATTTCTGCGGAAGATGAACAGGAATAGGGAGAACCAATGAGAGACTAGCTGGAGGTGTCTGGACGGGCAAATTTAACTCTCATTTCCCACCAGGAAGAGGAATTAACCAAAGGCTCAGCGTGCCGTGCCGGAACCAGATTAGGGCCTGAAGCAATCCAGCGGTGTTGCGGCCAGCTCACAAGAAAGCGAGTTGAAGAAAGGAGCTCAGGGGCACTGTAATTCACAAACCTGCAGAGTTATAAATGACAGCTATCGTCCAAAAATATACTGAAGTAAGGCTGCCAAGAGGACTTGAAAGCGGGGCAGAATTGCAGGAAACCGATTTCAGGAGGTAGACTGGAATTGCATTGAAAGCATAGGAAAAGAGGCAGAACGTCCACAATGATGCACTTGGCCAAAAAGGGCGTATGCGTTTTTTCCTGAATTATTCAGGAAAAAACGCATACGCCCTTTTTGGCCAACCAAGCAAGCTTGCAAAGGAAATCTGCACTACAATGAAGTCTCACTTCCCCCCGGTCAAAAGGGCCATCTGAAAAAAGTGTAAAATCCAGAAAGGCAGGACAGGCCATGGAGAACTGGGAGCCTTGTTATGCTGATGGGCGGGATGTAAATTGCCAACAGCCACTCGGGAGAAGTGTATGGTGTTTCCTGAAACATCTAAAAAACAAAGCAACAGAGCCTAGGGCACTTCCACTTATGGTCCTATAGCTTAGGGAAATGAAAATCAAAAAGACACAGCCACCCCAATGTTTGGGACGGCTCTGTTTACAAGAACCTCGTTTACGGTACAAGTTCAATATCGCAGAAAGTGAAAAATGGATGAAGAAGTTGTGGTACTTACGTACAATGCAATATCACTCAGCAATGACATCTATGTCATCAGGCCCGTAGCAGCATAATGAGTGGATTCAGGTATGATGATTCTAACTGAAAGAAGTCACACAGAAAAAGAAACATCATAAGATATCACTAATACACGGAATGTAAACTTGGCTACACAGGAACTGGATTACAAAACAGAACAGGGTCTCAAATTTAGAAAACCAACTTATGCTTGCTTAAGGGGAAAGGTGAGTTGAGGTGCTGCATAAAACCAGAGATTGAAATGAGCACAGATCAAGTTCCTTAAGCCAAATATGGAATAGACAAGAGCTACTCCTTGCTCAAAGAAATGGACTCAACACCCCATATTAAACGCCTAAGAATGTACCTGCCTAGTAAGTATCTTAAAACCTATGGATTGCTATGTCTCCGAAAGAGAATCAAGCGTGTGTACAGGGGCATAAACGCAGCAGTGATAGGATTGGAGAGGTTCAGTGAGCAAATGAAGACCCTTTGAAGTCATATTGCATGGTACCCATTCCACGGGTCTCAACTCTCCAGGTTTAAGGGATTCTTCCTTCAGCTAAAACATGCATGTGGAACCCAGAGTATGATCAACCGTGTGATCGGGAGACGTGTTCAAATATGTCTCCGTTCTCGTCCCCTGGTACTCGGGTGAAACATTCCAGACGCTTTACTAACACTCTCCCGACTTGGAGAGTCAGTGCCTTTAAACTCCTGTTTGGCCCAGTTTGCAATTTCTGCGGAAGATGAACAGGAATAGGGAGAACCAATGAGAGACTAGCTGGAGGTGTCTGGACGGGCAAATTTAACTCTCATTTCCCACCAGGAAGAGGAATTAACAAAAGGCTCAGTGTGCCGTGCCGGAACCACATTAGGGCCTGAAGCAATCCTGCGGTGTTGCGGCCAGCTCACAATAAAGCGAGTTGAAGAAAGGAGCTCAGGGGCACTGTAATTCACAAACCTGCAGAGTTATAAATGACAGCTATCGTCCAAAAATATACTGAAGTAAGGCTGCCAAGAGGACTTGAAAGCGGGGCAGAATTGCAGGAAACCGATTTCAGGAGGTAGACTGGAATTGCATTGAAAGCATAGGAAAAGAGGCAGAACGTCCACAATGATGCACTTGGCCAAAAAGGGCGTATGCGTTTTTTCCTGAATATATTCAGGAAAAAACGCATACACCCTTTTTGGCCAACCAAGCAAGCTTGCAAAGGAAATCTGCACTACAATGAAGTCTCACTTCCCCCCGGTCAAAAGGGCCATCTGAAAAAAGTGTAAAATCCAGAAAGGCAGGACAGGCCATGGAGAACTGGGAGCCTTGTTATGCTGATGGGTGGGATGTAAATTGCCAACAGCCACTCGGGAGAAGTGTATGGTGTTTCCTGAAACATCTAAAAAACAAAGCAACAGAGCCTAGGGCACTTCCACTTATGGTCCTATAGCTTAGGGAAATGAAAATCAAAAAGACACAGCCACCCCAAAGTTTGGGACGGCTCTGTTTACAAGAACCTCGTTTACAGTACAAGTTCAATATCGCAGAAAGTGAAAAATGGATGAAGAAGTTGTGGTACTTACGTACAATGCAATATCACTCAGCAATGACATCTATGTCATCAGGCCCGTAGCAGCATAATGAGTGGATTCAGGTATGATGATTCTAACTGAAAGAAGTCACACAGAAAAAGAAACATCATAAGATATCACTAATACACGGAATGTAAACTTGGCTACACAGGAACTGGATTACCAAACAGAACAGGGTCTCAAATTTAGAAAACCAACTTATGCTTGCTTAAGGGGAAAGGTGAGTTGGGGTGCTGCATAAAACCAGAGATTGAAATGAGCACAGATAAAGTTCCTTAAGCCAAATATGGAATAGACAAGAGCTACTCCTTGCTCAACGAAATGGACTCAACACCCCATATTAAACGCCTAAGAATGTACCTGACTAGTAAGTATCTTAAAACCTAGGGATTGCTATGTCTCCGAAAGAGAATCAAGCGTGTGCACAGGGGCATAAACGCAGCAGTGATAGGATTGGAGAGGTTCGGTGAGCAAATGAAGACCCTTTGAAGTCATATTGCATGGTACCCATTCCACGGGTCTCAACTCTCCAGGTTTAAGGGATTCTTCCTTCAGCTAAAACATGCATGTGGAACCCAGAGTATGATCAACCGTGTGATCGGGAGACGTGTTCAAATATGTCTCCGTTCTCGTCCCCTGGTACTCGGGTGCAACATTCCAGACGCTTTACTAACACTCTCCCGACTTGGAGAGTCAGTGCCTTTAACCTCCTGTTTGGCCCAGTTTGCAATTTCTGCGGAAGATGAACAGGAATAGGGAGAACCAATGAGAGACTAGCTGGAGGTGTCTGGACGGGCAAATTTAACTCTCATTTCCCACCAGGAAGAGGAATTAACCAAAGGCTCAGCGTGCCGTGCCGGAACCACATTAGGGCCTGAAGCAATCCTGCGGTGTTGCGGCCAGCTCACAAGAAAGCGAGTTGAAGAAAGGAGCTCAGGGGCACTGTAATTCACAAACCTGCAGAGTTATAAATGACAGCTATCGTCCAAAAATATACTGAAGTAAGGCTGCCAAGAGGACTTGAAAGCGGGGCAGAATTGCAGGAAACCGAGTTCAGGAGGTAGACTGGAATTGCATTGAAAGCATAGGAAAAGAGGCAGAACGTCCATAATGATGCACTTGGCCAAAAAGGGCATATGCGTTTTTTCCTGAATATATTCAGGAAAAAACGCATACGCCCTTTTTGGCCAACCAAGCAAGCTTGCAAAGGAAATCTGCACTACAATGAAGTCTCACTTCCCCCCGGTCAAAAGGGCCATCTGAAAAAAGTGTAAAATCCAGAAAGGCAGGACAGGCCATGGAGAACTGGGAGCCTTGTTATGCTGATGGGCGGGATGTAAATTGCCAACAGCCACTCGGGAGAAGTGTATGGTGTTTCCTGAAACATCTAAAAAACAAAGCAACAGAGCCTAGGGCACTTCCACTTATGGTCCTATAGCTTAGGGAAATGAAAATCAAAAAGACACAGCCACCCCAAAGTTTGGGACGGCTCTGTTTACAAGAACCTCGTTTACGGTACAAGTTCAATATCGCAGAAAGTGAAAAATGGATGAAGAAGTTGTGGTACTTACGTACAATGCAATATCACTCAGCAATGACATCTATGTCATCAGGCCCGTAGCAGCATAATGAGTGGATTCAGGTATGATGATTCTAACTGAAAGAAGTCACACAGAAAAAGAAACATCATAAGATATCACTAATACACGGAATGTAAACTTGGCTACACAGGAACTGGATTACCAAACAGAACAGGGTCTCAAATTTAGAAAACCAACTTATGCTTGCTTAAGGGGAAAGGTGAGTTGGGGTGCTGCATAAAACCAGAGATTGAAATGAGCACAGATAAAGTTCCTTAAGCCAAATATGGAATAGA
Source organism: Globicephala melas (assembly GCF_963455315.2). Classification (NCBI taxonomy): domain Eukaryota; kingdom Metazoa; phylum Chordata; class Mammalia; order Artiodactyla; family Delphinidae; genus Globicephala; species Globicephala melas. Next base: position 689,439 of record NW_027207239.1, on the reverse strand, counting down.
CAAGAGCTACTCCTTGCTCAACGAAATGGACTCAACACCCCATATTAAACGCCTAAGAATGTACCTGACTAGTAAGTATCTTAAAACCTATGGATTGCTATGTCTCCCGAAGAGAATCAAGCATGTGTACAGGGGCATAAACACAGCACTGATAGGATTGGAGAGGTTCGGTGAGCAAATGAAGACCCTTTGAAGTCATATTGCATGGTACCCATTCCACGGGTCTCAACTCTCCAGGTTTAAGGGATTCTTCCTTCAGCTAAAACATGCATGTGGAACCCAGAGTATGATCAACCGTGTGATCGGGAGACGTGTTCAAATATGTCTCCGTTCTCGTCCCCTGGTACTCGGGTGCAACATTCCAGACGCTTTACTAACACTCTCCCGACTTGGAGAGTCAGTGCCTTTAACCTCCTGTTTGGCCCAGTTTGCAATTTCTGCGGAAGATGAACAGGAATAGGGAGAACCAATGAGAGACTAGCTGGAGGTGTCTGGACGGGCAAATTTAACTCTCATTTCCCACCAGGAAGAGGAATTAACCAAAGGCTCAGCGTGCCGTGCCAGAACCAGATTAGGGCCTGAAGCAATCCTGCGGTGTTGCGGCCAGCTCACAAGAAAGCGAGTTGAAGAAAGGAGCTCAAGGGCACTGTAATTCACAAACCTGCAGAGTTATAAATGACAGCTATCGTCCAAAAATATACTGAAGTAAGGCTGCCAAGAGGACTTGAAAGCGGGGCAGAATTGCAGGAAACCGATTTCAGGAGGTAGACTGGAATTGCATTGAAAGCATAGGAAAAGAGGCAGAACGTCCACAATGATGCACTTGGCCAAAAAGGGCGTATGCGTTTTTTCCTGAATATATTCAGGAAAAAACGCATACGCCCTTTTTGGCCAACCAAGCAAGCTTGCAAAGGAAATCTGCACTACAATGAAGTCTCACTTCCCCCCGGTCAAAAGGGCCATCTGAAAAAAGTGTAAAATCCAGAAAGGCAGGACAGGCCATGGAGAACTGGGAGCCTTGTTATGCTGATGGGCGGGATGTAAATTGCCAACAGCCACTCGGGAGAAGTGTATGGTGTTTCCTGAAACATCTAAAAAACAAAGCAACAGAGCCCAGGTCACTTCCACTTATGGTCCTATAGCTTAGGGAAATGAAAATCAAAAAGACACAGCCACCCCAAAGTTTGGGACGGCTCTGTTTACAAGAACCTCGTTTACGGTACAAGTTCAATATGGCAGAAAGTGAAAAATGGATGAAGAAGCTGTGGTACTTACGTACAATGCAATATCACTCAGCAATGACATCTATGTCATCAGGCCCGTACCAGCATAATGAGTGCATTCAGGTATGATGATTCTAACTGAAAGAAGTCACACAGAAAAAGAAACATCATAAGATATCACTAATACACGGAATGTAAACTTGGCTACACAGGAACTGGATTACAAAACAGAACAGGGTCTCAAATTTAGAAAACCAACTTATGCTTGCTTAAGGGGAAAGGTGAGTTGGGGTGCTGCATAAAACCAGAGATTGAAATGAGCACAGATAAAGTTCCTTAAGCCAAATATGGAATAGACAAGAGCTACTCCTTGCTCAACGAAATGGACTCAACACCCCATATTAAACGCCTAAGAATGTACCTGACTAGTAAGTATCTTAAAACCTATGGATTGCTATGTCTCCGAAAGAGAATCAAGCGTGTGTACAGGGGCATAAACGCAGCAGTGATAGGATTGGAGAGGTTCGGTGAGCAAATGAAGACCCTTTGAAGTCATATTGCATGGTACCCATTCCACGGGTCTCAACTCTCCAGGTTTAAGGGATTCTTCCTTCAGCTAAAACATGCATGTGGAACCCAGAGTATGATCAACCGTGTGATCGGGAGACGTGTTCAAATATGTCTCCGTTCTCGTCCCCTGGTACTCGGGTGCAACATTCCAGACGCTTTACTAACACTCTCCCGACTTGGAGAGTCAGTGCCTTTAACCTCCTGTTTGGCCCAGTTTGCAATTTCTGCGGAAGATGAACAGGAATAGGGAGAACCAATGAGAGACTAGCTGGAGGTGTCTGGACGGGCAAATTTAACTCTCATTTCCCACCAGGAAGAGGAATTAACCAAAGGCTCAGCGTGCCGTGCCGGAACCAGATTAGGGCCTGAAGCAATCCAGCGGTGTTGCGGCCAGCTCACAAGAAAGCGAGTTGAAGAAAGGAGCTCAGGGGCACTGTAATTCACAAACCTGCAGAGTTATAAATGACAGCTATCGTCCAAAAATATACTGAAGTAAGGCTGCCAAGAGGACTTGAAAGCGGGGCAGAATTGCAGGAAACCGATTTCAGGAGGTAGACTGGAATTGCATTGAAAGCATAGGAAAAGAGGCAGAACGTCCACAATGATGCACTTGGCCAAAAAGGGCGTATGCGTTTTTTCCTGAATTATTCAGGAAAAAACGCATACGCCCTTTTTGGCCAACCAAGCAAGCTTGCAAAGGAAATCTGCACTACAATGAAGTCTCACTTCCCCCCGGTCAAAAGGGCCATCTGAAAAAAGTGTAAAATCCAGAAAGGCAGGACAGGCCATGGAGAACTGGGAGCCTTGTTATGCTGATGGGCGGGATGTAAATTGCCAACAGCCACTCGGGAGAAGTGTATGGTGTTTCCTGAAACATCTAAAAAACAAAGCAACAGAGCCTAGGGCACTTCCACTTATGGTCCTATAGCTTAGGGAAATGAAAATCAAAAAGACACAGCCACCCCAATGTTTGGGACGGCTCTGTTTACAAGAACCTCGTTTACGGTACAAGTTCAATATCGCAGAAAGTGAAAAATGGATGAAGAAGTTGTGGTACTTACGTACAATGCAATATCACTCAGCAATGACATCTATGTCATCAGGCCCGTAGCAGCATAATGAGTGGATTCAGGTATGATGATTCTAACTGAAAGAAGTCACACAGAAAAAGAAACATCATAAGATATCACTAATACACGGAATGTAAACTTGGCTACACAGGAACTGGATTACAAAACAGAACAGGGTCTCAAATTTAGAAAACCAACTTATGCTTGCTTAAGGGGAAAGGTGAGTTGAGGTGCTGCATAAAACCAGAGATTGAAATGAGCACAGATCAAGTTCCTTAAGCCAAATATGGAATAGACAAGAGCTACTCCTTGCTCAACGAAATGGACTCAACACCCCATATTAAACGCCTAAGAATGTACCTGCCTAGTAAGTATCTTAAAACCTATGGATTGCTATGTCTCCGAAAGAGAATCAAGCGTGTGTACAGGGGCATAAACGCAGCAGTGATAGGATTGGAGAGGTTCAGTGAGCAAATGAAGACCCTTTGAAGTCATATTGCATGGTACCCATTCCACGGGTCTCAACTCTCCAGGTTTAAGGGATTCTTCCTTCAGCTAAAACATGCATGTGGAACCCAGAGTATGATCAACCGTGTGATCGGGAGACGTGTTCAAATATGTCTCCGTTCTCGTCCCCTGGTACTCGGGTGAAACATTCCAGACGCTTTACTAACACTCTCCCGACTTGGAGAGTCAGTGCCTTTAAACTCCTGTTTGGCCCAGTTTGCAATTTCTGCGGAAGATGAACAGGAATAGGGAGAACCAATGAGAGACTAGCTGGAGGTGTCTGGACGGGCAAATTTAACTCTCATTTCCCACCAGGAAGAGGAATTAACCAAAGGCTCAGTGTGCCGTGCCGGAACCACATTAGGGCCTGAAGCAATCCTGCGGTGTTGCGGCCAGCTCACAATAAAGCGAGTTGAAGAAAGGAGCTCAGGGGCACTGTAATTCACAAACCTGCAGAGTTATAAATGACAGCTATCGTCCAAAAATATACTGAAGTAAGGCTGCCAAGAGGACTTGAAAGCGGGGCAGAATTGCAGGAAACCGATTTCAGGAGGTAGACTGGAATTGCATTGAAAGCATAGGAAAAGAGGCAGAACGTCCACAATGATGCACTTGGCCAAAAAGGGCGTATGCGTTTTTTCCTGAATATATTCAGGAAAAAACGCATACACCCTTTTTGGCCAACCAAGCAAGCTTGCAAAGGAAATCTGCACTACAATGAAGTCTCACTTCCCCCCGGTCAAAAGGGCCATCTGAAAAAAGTGTAAAATCCAGAAAGGCAGGACAGGCCATGGAGAACTGGGAGCCTTGTTATGCTGATGGGTGGGATGTAAATTGCCAACAGCCACTCGGGAGAAGTGTATGGTGTTTCCTGAAACATCTAAAAAACAAAGCAACAGAGCCTAGGGCACTTCCACTTATGGTCCTATAGCTTAGGGAAATGAAAATCAAAAAGACACAGCCACCCCAAAGTTTGGGACGGCTCTGTTTACAAGAACCTCGTTTACAGTACAAGTTCAATATCGCAGAAAGTGAAAAATGGATGAAGAAGTTGTGGTACTTACGTACAATGCAATATCACTCAGCAATGACATCTATGTCATCAGGCCCGTAGCAGCATAATGAGTGGATTCAGGTATGATGATTCTAACTGAAAGAAGTCACACAGAAAAAGAAACATCATAAGATATCACTAATACACGGAATGTAAACTTGGCTACACAGGAACTGGATTACCAAACAGAACAGGGTCTCAAATTTAGAAAACCAACTTATGCTTGCTTAAGGGGAAAGGTGAGTTGGGGTGCTGCATAAAACCAGAGATTGAAATGAGCACAGATAAAGTTCCTTAAGCCAAATATGGAATAGACAAGAGCTACTCCTTGCTCAACGAAATGGACTCAACACCCCATATTAAACGCCTAAGAATGTACCTGACTAGTAAGTATCTTAAAACCTATGGATTGCTATGTCTCCCGAAGAGAATCAAGCATGTGTACAGGGGCATAAACACAGCAGTGATAGGATTGGAGAGGTTCGGTGAGCAAATGAAGACCCTTTGAAGTCATATTGCATGGTACCCATTCCACGGGTCTCAACTCTCCAGGTTTAAGGGATTCTTCCTTCAGCTAAAACATGCATGTGGAACCCAGAGTATGATGAACCGTGTGATCGGGAGACGTGTTCAAATATGTCTCCGTTCTCATCCCCTGGTACTCGGGTGCAACATTCCAGACGCTTTACTAACACTCTCCCGACTTGGAGAGTCAGTGCCTTTAACCTCCTGTTTGGCCCAGTTTGCAATTTCTGCGGAAGATGAACAGGAATAGGGAGAACCAATGAGAGACTAGCTGGAGGTGTCTGGACGGGCAAATTTAACTCTCATTTCCCACCAGGAAGAGGAATTAACCAAAGGCTCAGCGTGCCGTGCCGGAACCAGATTAGGGCCTGAAGCAATCCTGCGGTGTTGCGGCCAGCTCACAAGAAAGCGAGTTGAAGAAAGGAGCTCAGGGGCACTGTAATTCACAAACCTGCAGAGTTATAAATGACAGCTATCGTCCAAAAATATACTGAAGTAAGGCTGCCAAGAGGACTTGAAAGCGGGGCAGAATTGCAGGAAACCGATTTCAGGAGGTAGACTGGAATTGCATTGAAAGCATAGGAAAAGAGGCAGAACGTCCACAATGATGCACTTGGCCAAAAAGGGCGTATGCGTTTTTTCCTGAATTATTCAGGAAAAAACGCATACGCCCTTTTTGGCCAACCAAGCAAGCTTGCAAAGGAAATCTGCACTACAATGAAGTCTCACTTCCCCCCGGTCAAAAGGGCCATCTGAAAAAAGTGTAAAATCCAGAAAGGCAGGACAGGCCATGGAGAACTGGGAGCCTTGTTATGCTGATGGGCGGGATGTAAATTGCCAACAGCCACTCGGGAGAAGTGTATGGTGTTTCCTGAAACATCTAAAAAACAAAGCAACAGAGCCTAGGGCACTTCCACTTATGGTCCTATAGCTTAGGGAAATGAAAATCAAAAAGACACAGCCACCCCAAAGTTTGGGACGGCTCTGTTTACAAGAACCTCGTTTACGGTACAAGTTCAATATCGCAGAAAGTGAAAAATGGATGAAGAAGTTGTGGTACTTACGTACAATGCAATATCACTCAGCAATGACATCTATGTCATCAGGCCCGTAGCAGCATAATGAGTGGATTCAGGTATGATGATTCTAACTGAAAGAAGTCACACAGAAAAAGAAACATCATAAGATATCACTAATACACGGAATGTAAACTTGGCTACACAGGAACTGGATTACAAAACAGAACAGGGTCTCAAATTTAGAAAACCAACTTATGCTTGCTTAAGGGGAAAGGTGAGTTGAGGTGCTGCATAAAACCAGAGATTGAAATGAGCACAGATCAAGTTCCTTAAGCCAAATATGGAATAGACAAGAGCTACTCCTTGCTCAACGAAATGGACTCAACACCCCATATTAAACGCCTAAGAATGTACCTGCCTAGTAAGTATCTTAAAACCTATGGATTGCTATGTCTCCGAAAGAGAATCAAGCGTGTGTACAGGGGCATAAACGCAGCAGTGATAGGATTGGAGAGGTTCAGTGAGCAAATGAAGACCCTTTGAAGTCATATTGCATGGTACCCATTCCACGGGTCTCAACTCTCCAGGTTTAAGGGATTCTTCCTTCAGCTAAAACATGCATGTGGAACCCAGAGTATGATCAACCGTGTGATCGGGAGACGTGTTCAAATATGTCTCCGTTCTCGTCCCCTGGTACTCGGGTGAAACATTCCAGACGCTTTACTAACACTCTCCCGACTTGGAGAGTCAGTGCCTTTAAACTCCTGTTTGGCCCAGTTTGCAATTTCTGCGGAAGATGAACAGGAATAGGGAGAACCAATGAGAGACTAGCTGGAGGTGTCTGGACGGGCAAATTTAACTCTCATTTCCCACCAGGAAGAGGAATTAACCAAAGGCTCAGTGTGCCGTGCCGGAACCACATTAGGGCCTGAAGCAATCCTGCGGTGTTGCGGCCAGCTCACAATAAAGCGAGTTGAAGAAAGGAGCTCAGGGGCACTGTAATTCACAAACCTGCAGAGTTATAAATGACAGCTATCGTCCAAAAATATACTGAAGTAAGGCTGCCAAGAGGACTTGAAAGCGGGGCAGAATTGCAGGAAACCGATTTCAGGAGGTAGACTGGAATTGCATTGAAAGCATAGGAAAAGAGGCAGAACGTCCACAATGATGCACTTGGCCAAAAAGGGCGTATGCGTTTTTTCCTGAATATATTCAGGAAAAAACGCATACGCCCTTTTTGGCCAACCAAGCAAGCTTGCAAAGGAAATCTGCACTACAATGAAGTCTCACTTCCCCCCGGTCAAAAGGGCCATCTGAAAAAAGTGTAAAATCCAGAAAGGCAGGACAGGCCATGGAGAACTGGGAGCCTTGTTATGCTGATGGGCGGGATGTAAATTGCCAATAGCCACTCGGGAGAAGTGTATGGTGTTTCCTGAAACATCTAAAAAACAAAGCAACAGAGCCTAGGGCACTTCCACTTATGGTCCTATAGCTTAGGGAAATGAAAATCAAAAAGACACAGCCACCCCAAAGTTTGGGACGGCTCTGTTTACAAGAACCTCGTTTACAGTACAAGTTCAATATCGCAGAAAGTGAAAAATGGATGAAGAAGTTGTGGTACTTACGTACAATGCAATATCACTCAGCAATGACATCTATGTCATCAGGCCCGTAGCAGCATAATGAGTGGATTCAGGTATGATGATTCTAACTGAAAGAAGTCACACAGAAAAAGAAACATCATAAGATATCACTAATACACGGAATGTAAACTTGGCTACACAGGAACTGGATTACCAAACAGAACAGGGTCTCAAATTTAGAAAACCAACTTATGCTTGCTTAAGGGGAAAGGTGAGTTGGGGTGCTGCATAAAACCAGAGATTGAAATGAGCACAGATAAAGTTCCTTAAGCCAAATATGGAATAGACAAGAGCTACTCCTTGCTCAACGAAATGGACTCAACACCCCATATTAAACGCCTAAGAATGTACCTGACTAGTAAGTATCTTAAAACCTATGGATTGCTATGTCTCCCGAAGAGAATCAAGCATGTGTACAGGGGCATAAACACAGCAGTGATAGGATTGGAGAGGTTCGGTGAGCAAATGAAGACCCTTTGAAGTCATATTGCATGGTACCCATTCCACGGGTCTCAACTCTCCAGGTTTAAGGGATTCTTCCTTCAGCTAAAACATGCATGTGGAACCCAGAGTATGATCAACCGTGTGATCGGGAGACGTGTTCAAATATGTCTCCGTTCTCATCCCCTGGTACTCGGGTGCAACATTCCAGACGCTTTACTAACACTCTCCCGACTTGGAGAGTCAGTGCCTTTAACCTCCTGTTTGGCCCAGTTTGCAATTTCTGCGGAAGATGAACAGGAATAGGGAGAACCAATGAGAGACTAGCTGGAGGTGTCTGGACGGGCAAATTTAACTCTCATTTCCCACCAAGAAGAGGAATTAACCAAAGGCTCAGCGTGCCGTGCCAGAACCAGATTAGGGCCTGAAGCAATCCTGCGGTGTTGCGGCCAGCTCACAAGAAAGCGAGTTGAAGAAAGGAGCTCAAGGGCACTGTAATTCACAAACCTGCAGAGTTATAAATGACAGCTATCGTCCAAAAATATACTGAAGTAAGGCTGCCAAGAGGACTTGAAAGCGGGGCAGAATTGCAGGAAACCGATTTCAGGAGGTAGACTGGAATTGCATTGAAAGCATAGGAAAAGAGGCAGAACGTCCACAATGATGCACTTGGCCAAAAAGGGCGTATGCGTTTTTTCCTGAATATATTCAGGAAAAAACGCATACGCCCTTTTTGGCCAACCAAGCAAGCTTGCAAAGGAAATCTGCACTACAATGAAGTCTCACTTCCCCCCGGTCAAAAGGGCCATCTGAAAAAAGTGTAAAATCCAGAAAGGCAGGACAGGCCATGGAGAACTGGGAGCCTTGTTATGCTGATGGGCGGGATGTAAATTGCCAACAGCCACTCGGGAGAAGTGTATGGTGTTTCCTGAAACATCTAAAAAACAAAGCAACAGAGCCCAGGTCACTTCCACTTATGGTCCTATAGCTTAGGGAAATGAAAATCAAAAAGACACAGCCACCCCAAAGTTTGGGACGGCTCTGTTTACAAGAACCTCGTTTACGGTACAAGTTCAATATGGCAGAAAGTGAAAAATGGATGAAGAAGCTGTGGTACTTACGTACAATGCAATATCACTCAGCAATGACATCTATGTCATCAGGCCCGTACCAGCATAATGAGTGCATTCAGGTATGATGATTCTAACTGAAAGAAGTCACACAGAAAAAGAAACATCATAAGATATCACTAATACACGGAATGTAAACTTGGCTACACAGGAACTGGATTACAAAACAGAACAGGGTCTCAAATTTAGAAAACCAACTTATGCTTGCTTAAGGGGAAAGGTGAGTTGGGGTGCTGCATAAAACCAGAGATTGAAATGAGCACAGATAAAGTTCCTTAAGCCAAATATGGAATAGACAAGAGCTACTCCTTGCTCAACGAAATGGACTCAACACCCCATATTAAACGCCTAAGAATGTACCTGACTAGTAAGTATCTTAAAACCTATGGATTGCTATGTCTCCGAAAGAGAATCAAGCGTGTGTACAGGGGCATAAACGCAGCAGTGATAGGATTGGAGAGGTTCGGTGAGCAAATGAAGACCCTTTGAAGTCATATTGCATGGTACCCATTCCACGGGTCTCAACTCTCCAGGTTTAAGGGATTCTTCCTTCAGCTAAAACATGCATGTGGAACCCAGAGTATGATCAACCGTGTGATCGGGAGACGTGTTCAAATATGTCTCCGTTCTCGTCCCCTGGTACTCGGGTGCAACATTCCAGACGCTTTACTAACACTCTCCCGACTTGGAGAGTCAGTGCCTTTAACCTCCTGTTTGGCCCAGTTTGCAATTTCTGCGGAAGATGAACAGGAATAGGGAGAACCAATGAGAGACTAGCTGGAGGTGTCTGGACGGGCAAATTTAACTCTCATTTCCCACCAGGAAGAGGAATTAACCAAAGGCTCAGCGTGCCGTGCCGGAACCAGATTAGGGCCTGAAGCAATCCTGCGGTGTTGCGGCCAGCTCACAAGAAAGCGAGTTGAAGAAAGGAGCTCAGGGGCACTGTAATTCACAAACCTGCAGAGTTATAAATGACAGCTATCGTCCAAAAATATACTGAAGTAAGGCTGCCAAGAGGACTTGAAAGCGGGGCAGAATTGCAGGAAACCGATTTCAGGAGGTAGACTGGAATTGCATTGAAAGCATAGGAAAAGAGGCAGAACGTCCACAATGATGCACTTGGCCAAAAAGGGCGTATGCGTTTTTTCCTGAATATATTCAGGAAAAAACGCATACGCCCTTTTTGGCCAACCAAGCAAGCTTGCAAAGGAAATCTGCACTACAATGAAGTCTCACTTCCCCCCGGTCAAAAGGGCCATCTGAAAAAAGTGTAAAATCCAGAAAGGCAGGACAGGCCATGGAGAACTGGGAGCCTTGTTATGCTGATGGGCGGGATGTAAATTGCCAACAGCCACTCGGGAGAAGTGTATGGTGTTTCCAGAAACATCTAAAAAACAAAGCAACAGAGCCTAAGGCACTTCCACTTATGGTCGTATAGCTTAGGGAAATGAAAATCAAAAAGACACAGCCACCCCAAAGTTTGGGACGGCTCTGTTTACAAGAACCTCGTTTACGGTACAAGTTCAATATCGCAGAAAGTGAAAAATGGATGAAGAAGTTGTGGTACTTACGTACAATGCAATATCACTCAGCAATGACATCTATGTCATCAGGCCCGTAGCAGCATAATGAGTGCATTCAGGTATGATGATTCTAACTGAAAGAAGTCACACAGAAAAAGAAACATCATAAGATATCACTAATACACGGAATATAAACTTGGCTACACAGGAACTGGATTACAAAACAGAACAGGGTCTCAAATTTAGAAAACCAACTTATGCTTGCTTAAGGGGAAAGGTGAGTTGGGGTGCTGCATAAAACCAGAGATTGAAATGAGCACAGATAAAGTTCCTTAAGCCAAATATGGAATAGACAAGAGCTACTCCTTGCTCAACGAAATGGACTCAACACCCCATATTAAACGCCTAAGAATGTACCTGACTAGTAAGTATCTTAAAACCTATGGATTGCTATGTCTCCGAAAGAGAATCAAGCGTGTGTACAGGGGCATAAACGCAGCAGTGATAGGATTGGAGAGGTTCGGTGAGCAAATGAAGACCCTTTGAAGTCATATTGCATGGTACCCATTCCACGGGTCTCAACTCTCCAGGTTTAAGGGATTCTTCCTTCAGCTAAAACATGCATGTGGAACCCAGAGTATGATCAACCGTGTGATCGGGAGACGTGTTCAAATATGTCTCCGTTCTCGTCCCCTGGTACTCGGGTGCAACATTCCAGACGCTTTACTAACACTCTCCCGACTTGGAGAGTCAGTGCCTTTAACCTCCTGTTTGGCCCAGTTTGCAATTTCTGCGGAAGATGAACAGGAATAGGGAGAACCAATGAGAGACTAGCTGGAGGTGTCTGGACGGGCAAATTTAACTCTCATTTCCCACCAGGAAGAGGAATTAACCAAAGGCTCAGCGTGCCGTGCCGGAACCACATTAGGGCCTGAAGCAATCCTGCGGTGTTGCGGCCAGCTCACAAGAAAGCGAGTTGAAGAAAGGAGCTCAGGGGCACTGTAATTCACAAACCTGCAGAGTTATAAATGACAGCTATCGTCCAAAAATATACTGAAGTAAGGCTGCCAAGAGGACTTGAAAGCGGGGCAGAATTGCAGGAAACCGATTTCAGGAGGTAGACTGGAATTGCATTGAAAGCATAGGAAAAGAGGCAGAACGTCCACAATGATGCACTTGGCCAAAAAGGGCGTATGCGTTTTTTCCTGAATATATTCAGGAAAAAACGCATACGCCCTTTTTGGCCAACCAAGCAAGCTTGCAAAGGAAATCTGCACTACAATGAAGTCTCACTTCCCCCCGGTCAAAAGGGCCATCTGAAAAAAGTGTAAAATCCAGAAAGGCAGGACAGGCCATGGAGAACTGGGAGCCTTGTTATGCTGATGGGCGGGATGTAAATTGCCAACAGCCACTCGGGAGAAGTGTATGGTGTTTCCTGAAACATCTAAAAAACAAAGCAACAGAGCCTAGGGCACTTCCACTTATGGTCCTATAGCTGAGGGAAATGAAAATCAAAAAGACACAGCCACCCCAAAGTTTGGGACGGCTCTGTTTACAAGAACCTCGTTTACAGTACAAGTTCAATATCGCAGAAAGTGAAAAATGGATGAAGAAGTTGTGGTACTTACGTACAATGCAATATCACTCAGCAATGACATCTATGTCATCAGGCCCGTAGCAGCATAATGAGTGGATTCAGGTATGATGATTCTAACTGAAAGAAGTCACACAGAAAAAGAAACATCATAAGATATCACTAATACACGGAATGTAAACTTGGCTACACAGGAACTGGATTACCAAACAGAACAGGGTCTCAAATTTAGAAAACCAACTTATGCTTGCTTAAGGGGAAAGGTGAGTTGGGGTGCTGCATAAAACCAGAGATTGAAATGAGCACAGATAAAGTTCCTTAAGCCAAATATGGAATAGACAAGAGCTACTCCTTGCTCAACGAAATGGACTCAACACCCCATATTAAACGCCTAAGAATGTACCTGACTAGTAAGTATCTTAAAACCTATGGATTGCTATGTCTCCCGAAGAGAATCAAGCATGTGTACAGGGGCATAAACACAGCAGTGATAGGATTGGAGAGGTTCGGTGAGCAAATGAAGACCCTTTGAAGTCATATTGCATGGTACCCATTCCACGGGTCTCAACTCTCCAGGTTTAAGGGATTCTTCCTTCAGCTAAAACATGCATGTGGAACCCAGAGTATGATGAACCGTGTGATCGGGAGACGTGTTCAAATATGTCTCCGTTCTCATCCCCTGGTACTCGGGTGCAACATTCCAGACGCTTTACTAACACTCTCCCGACTTGGAGAGTCAGTGCCTTTAACCTCCTGTTTGGCCCAGTTTGCAATTTCTGCGGAAGATGAACAGGAATAGGGAGAACCAATGAGAGACTAGCTGGAGGTGTCTGGACGGGCAAATTTAACTCTCATTTCCCACCAGGAAGAGGAATTAACCAAAGGCTCAGCGTGCCGTGCCGGAACCACATTAGGGCCTGAAGCAATCCTGCGGTGTTGCGGCCAGCTCACAAGAAAGCGAGTTGAAGAAAGGAGCTCAGGGGCACTGTAATTCACAAACCTGCAGAGTTATAAATGACAGCTATCGTCCAAAAATATACTGAAGTAAGGCTGCCAAGAGGACTTGAAAGCGGGGCAGAATTGCAGGAAACCGATTTCAGGAGGTAGACTGGAATTGCATTGAAAGCATAGGAAAAGAGGCAGAACGTCCACAATGATGCACTTGGCCAAAAAGGGCGTATGCGTTTTTTCCTGAATTATTCAGGAAAAAACGCATACGCCCTTTTTGGCCAACCAAGCAAGCTTGCAAAGGAAATCTGCACTACAATGAAGTCTCACTTCCCCCCGGTCAAAAGGGCCATCTGAAAAAAGTGTAAAATCCAGAAAGGCAGGACAGGCCATGGAGAACTGGGAGCCTTGTTATGCTGATGGGCGGGATGTAAATTGCCAACAGCCACTCGGGAGAAGTGTATGGTGTTTCCTGAAACATCTAAAAAACAAAGCAACAGAGCCTAGGGCACTTCCACTTATGGACCTATAGCTTAGGGAAATGAAAATCAAAAAGACACAGCCACCCCAAAGTTTGGGACGGCTCTGTTTACAAGAACCTCGTTTACGGTACAAGTTCAATATCGCAGAAAGTGAAAAATGGATGAAGAAGTTGTGGTACTTACGTACAATGCAATATCACTCAGCAATGACATCTATGTCATCAGGCCCGTAGCAGCATAATGAGTGGATTCAGGTATGATGATTCTAACTGAAAGAAGTCACACAGAAAAAGAAACATCATAAGATATCACTAATACACGGAATGTAAACTTGGCTACACAGGAACTGGATTACAAAACAGAACAGGGTCTCAACTTTAGAAAACCAACTTATGCTTGCTTAAGGGGAAAGGTGAGTTGAGGTGCTGCATAAAACCAGAGATTGAAATGAGCACAGATCAAGTTCCTTAAGCCAAATATGGAATAGACAAGAGCTACTCCTTGCTCAACGAAATGGACTCAACACCCCATATTAAACGCCTAAGAATGTACCTGCCTAGTAAGTATCTTAAAACCTATGGATTGCTATGTCTCCGAAAGAGAATCAAGCGTGTGTACAGGGGCATAAACGCAGCAGTGATAGGATTGGAGAGGTTCAGTGAGCAAATGAAGACCCTTTGAAGTCATATTGCATGGTACCCATTCCACGGGTCTCAACTCTCCAGGTTTAAGGGATTCTTCCTTCAGCTAAAACATGCATGTGGAACCCAGAGTATGATCAACCGTGTGATCGGGAGACGTGTTCAAATATGTCTCCGTTCTCGTCCCCTGGTACTCGGGTGAAACATTCCAGACGCTTTACTAACACTCTCCCGACTTGGAGAGTCAGTGCCTTTAAACTCCTGTTTGGCCCAGTTTGCAATTTCTGCGGAAGATGAACAGGAATAGGGAGAACCAATGAGAGACTAGCTGGAGGTGTCTGGACGGGCAAATTTAACTCTCATTTCCCACCAGGAAGAGGAATTAACCAAAGGCTCAGTGTGCCGTGCCGGAACCACATTAGGGCCTGAAGCAATCCTGCGGTGTTGCGGCCAGCTCACAATAAAGCGAGTTGAAGAAAGGAGCTCAGGGGCACTGTAATTCACAAACCTGCAGAGTTATAAATGACAGCTATCGTCCAAAAATATACTGAAGTAAGGCTGCCAAGAGGACTTGAAAGCGGGGCAGAATTGCAGGAAACCGATTTCAGGAGGTAGACTGGAATTGCATTGAAAGCATAGGAAAAGAGGCAGAACGTCCACAATGATGCACTTGGCCAAAAAGGGCGTATGCGTTTTTTCCTGAATATATTCAGGAAAAAACGCATACGCCCTTTTTGGCCAACCAAGCAAGCTTGCAAAGGAAATCTGCACTACAATGAAGTCTCACTTCCCCCCGGTCAAAAGGGCCATCTGAAAAAAGTGTAAAATCCAGAAAGGCAGGACAGGCCATGGAGAACTGGGAGCCTTGTTATGCTGATGGGCGGGATGTAAATTGCCAACAGCCACTCGGGAGAAGTGTATGGTGTTTCCTGAAACATCTAAAAAACAAAGCAACAGAGCCTAGGGCACTTCCACTTATGGTCCTATAGCTTAGGGAAATGAAAATCAAAAAGACACAGCCACCCCAAAGTTTGGGACGGCTCTGTTTACAAGAACCTCGTTTACAGTACAAGTTCAATATCGCAGAAAGTGAAAAATGGATGAAGAAGTTGTGGTACTTACGTACAATGCAATATCACTCAGCAATGACATCTATGTCATCAGGCCCGTAGCAGCATAATGAGTGGATTCAGGTATGATGATTCTAACTGAAAGAAGTCACACAGAAAAAGAAACATCATAAGATATCACTAATACACGGAATGTAAACTTGGCTACACAGGAACTGGATTACCAAACAGAACAGGGTCTCAAATTTAGAAAACCAACTTATGCTTGCTTAAGGGGAAAGGTGAGTTGGGGTGCTGCATAAAACCAGAGATTGAAATGAGCACAGATAAAGTTCCTTAAGCCAAATATGGAATAGACAAGAGCTACTCCTTGCTCAACGAAATGGACTCAACACCCCATATTAAACGCCTAAGAATGTACCTGACTAGTAAGTATCTTAAAACCTATGGATTGCTATGTCTCCCGAAGAGAATCAAGCATGTGTACAGGGGCATAAACACAGCAGTGATAGGATTGGAGAGGTTCGGTGAGCAAATGAAGACCCTTTGAAGTCATATTGCATGGTACCCATTCCACGGGTCTCAACTCTCCAGGTTTAAGGGATTCTTCCTTCAGCTAAAACATGCATGTGGAACCCAGAGTATGATCAACCGTGTGATCGGGAGACGTGTTCAAATATGTCTCCGTTCTCATCCCCTGGTACTCGGGTGCAACATTCCAGACGCTTTACTAACACTCTCCCGACTTGGAGAGTCAGTGCCTTTAACCTCCTGTTTGGCCCAGTTTGCAATTTCTGCGGAAGATGAACAGGAATAGGGAGAACCAATGAGAGACTAGCTGGAGGTGTCTGGACGGGCAAATTTAACTCTCATTTCCCACCAGGAAGAGGAATTAACCAAAGGCTCAGCGTGCCGTGCCAGAACCAGATTAGGGCCTGAAGCAATCCTGCGGTGTTGCGGCCAGCTCACAAGAAAGCGAGTTGAAGAAAGGAGCTCAAGGGCACTGTAATTCACAAACCTGCAGAGTTATAAATGACAGCTATCGTCCAAAAATATACTGAAGTAAGGCTGCCAAGAGGACTTGAAAGCGGGGCAGAATTGCAGGAAACCGATTTCAGGAGGTAGACTGGAATTGCATTGAAAGCATAGGAAAAGAGGCAGAACGTCCACAATGATGCACTTGGCCAAAAAGGGCGTATGCGTTTTTTCCTGAATATATTCAGGAAAAAACGCATACGCCCTTTTTGGCCAACCAAGCAAGCTTGCAAAGGAAATCTGCACTACAATGAAGTCTCACTTCCCCCCGGTCAAAAGGGCCATCTGAAAAAAGTGTAAAATCCAGAAAGGCAGGACAGGCCATGGAGAACTGGGAGCCTTGTTATGCTGATGGGCGGGATGTAAATTGCCAACAGCCACTCGGGAGAAGTGTATGGTGTTTCCTGAAACATCTAAAAAACAAAGCAACAGAGCCCAGGTCACTTCCACTTATGGTCCTATAGCTTAGGGAAATGAAAATCAAAAAGACACAGCCACCCCAAAGTTTGGGACGGCTCTGTTTACAAGAACCTCGTTTACGGTACAAGTTCAATATGGCAGAAAGTGAAAAATGGATGAAGAAGCTGTGGTACTTACGTACAATGTAATATCACTCAGCAATGACATCTATGTCATCAGGCCCGTACCAGCATAATGAGTGCATTCAGGTATGATGATTCTAACTGAAAGAAGTCACACAGAAAAAGAAACATCATAAGATATCACTAATACACGGAATGTAAACTTGGCTACACAGGAACTGGATTACAAAACAGAACAGGGTCTCAAATTTAGAAAACCAACTTATGCTTGCTTAAGGGGAAAGGTGAGTTGGGGTGCTGCATAAAACCAGAGATTGAAATGAGCACAGATAAAGTTCCTTAAGCCAAATATGGAATAGACAAGAGCTACTCCTTGCTCAACGAAATGGACTCAACACCCCATATTAAACGCCTAAGAATGTACCTGACTAGTAAGTATCTTAAAACCTATGGATTGCTATGTCTCCGAAAGAGAATCAAGCGTGTGTACAGGGGCATAAACGCAGCAGTGATAGGATTGGAGAGGTTCGGTGAGCAAATGAAGACCCTTTGAAGTCATATTGCATGGTACCCATTCCACGGGTCTCAACTCTCCAGGTTTAAGGGATTCTTCCTTCAGCTAAAACATGCATGTGGAACCCAGAGTATGATCAACCGTGTGATCGGGAGACGTGTTCAAATATGTCTCCGTTCTCGTCCCCTGGTACTCGGGTGCAACATTCCAGACGCTTTACTAACACTCTCCCGACTTGGAGAGTCAGTGCCTTTAACCTCCTGTTTGGCCCAGTTTGCAATTTCTGCGGAAGATGAACAGGAATAGGGAGAACCAATGAGAGACTAGCTGGAGGTGTCTGGACGGGCAAATTTAACTCTCATTTCCCACCAGGAAGAGGAATTAACCAAAGGCTCAGCGTGCCGTGCCGGAACCACATTAGGGCCTGAAGCAATCCTGCGGTGTTGCGGCCAGCTCACAAGAAAGCGAGTTGAAGAAAGGAGCTCAGGGGCACTGTAATTCACAAACCTGCAGAGTTATAAATGACAGCTATCGTCCAAAAATATACTGAAGTAAGGCTGCCAAGAGGACTTGAAAGCGGGGCAGAATTGCAGGAAACCGATTTCAGGAGGTAGACTGGATTTGCATTGAAAGCATAGGAAAAGAGGCAGAACGTCCACAATGATGCACTTGGCCAAAAAGGGCGTATGCGTTTTTTCCTGAATATATTCAGGAAAAAACGCATACGCCCTTTTTGGCCAACCAAGCAAGCTTGCAAAGGAAATCTGCACTACAATGAAGTCTCACTTCCCCCCGGTCAAAAGGGCCATCTGAAAAAAGTGTAAAATCCAGAAAGGCAGGACAGGCCATGGAGAACTGGGAGCCTTGTTATGCTGATGGGCGGGATGTAAATTGCCAACAGCCACTCGGGAGAAGTGTATGGTGTTTCCTGAAACATCTAAAAAACAAAGCAACAGAGCCTAAGGCACTTCCACTTATGGTCGTATAGCTTAGGGAAATGAAAATCAAAAAGACACAGCCACCCCAAAGTTTGGGACGGCTCTGTTTACAAGAACCTCGTTTACGGTACAAGTTCAATATCGCAGAAAGTGAAAAATGGATGAAGAAGTTGTGGTACTTACGTACAATGCAATATCACTCAGCAATGACATCTATGTCATCAGGCCCGTAGCAGCATAATGAGTGCATTCAGGTATGATGATTCTAACTGAAAGAAGTCACACAGAAAAAGAAACATCATAAGATATCACTAATACACGGAATATAAACTTGGCTACACAGGAACTGGATTACAAAACAGAACAGGGTCTCAAATTTAGAAAACCAACTTATGCTTGCTTAAGGGGAAAGGTGAGTTGGGGTGCTGCATAAAACCAGAGATTGAAATGAGCACAGATAAAGTTCCTTAAGCCAAATATGGAATAGACAAGAGCTACTCCTTGCTCAACGAAATGGACTCAACACCCCATATTAAACGCCTAAGAATGTACCTGACTAGTAAGTATCTTAAAACCTATGGATTGCTATGTCTCCGAAAGAGAATCAAGCGTGTGTACAGGGGCATAAACGCAGCAGTGATAGGATTGGAGAGGTTCGGTGAGCAAATGAAGACCCTTTGAAGTCATATTGCATGGTACCCATTCCACGGGTCTCAACTCTCCAGGTTTAAGGGATTCTTCCTTCAGCTAAAACATGCATGTGGAACCCAGAGTATGATCAACCGTGTGATCGGGAGACGTGTTCAAATATGTCTCCGTTCTCGTCCCCTGGTACTCGGGTGCAACATTCCAGACGCTTTACTAACACTCTCCCGACTTGGAGAGTCAGTGCCTTTAACCTCCTGTTTGGCCCAGTTTGCAATTTCTGCGGAAGATGAACAGGAATAGGGAGAACCAATGAGAGACTAGCTGGAGGTGTCTGGACGGGCAAATTTAACTCTCATTTCCCACCAGGAAGAGGAATTAACCAAAGGCTCAGCGTGCCGTGCCGGAACCACATTAGGGCCTGAAGCAATCCTGCGGTGTTGCGGCCAGCTCACAAGAAAGCGAGTTGAAGAAAGGAGCTCAGGGGCACTGTAATTCACAAACCTGCAGAGTTATAAATGACAGCTATCGTCCAAAAATATACTGAAGTAAGGCTGCCAAGAGGACTTGAAAGCGGGGCAGAATTGCAGGAAACCGATTTCAGGAGGTAGACTGGAATTGCATTGAAAGCATAGGAAAAGAGGCAGAACGTCCACAATGATGCACTTGGCCAAAAAGGGCGTATGCGTTTTTTCCTGAATATATTCAGGAAAAAACGCATACGCCCTTTTTGGCCAACCAAGCAAGCTTGCAAAGGAAATCTGCACTACAATGAAGTCTCACTTCCCCCCGGTCAAAAGGGCCATCTGAAAAAAGTGTAAAATCCAGAAAGGCAGGACAGGCCATGGAGAACTGGGAGCCTTGTTATGCTGATGGGCGGGATGTAAATTGCCAACAGCCACTCGGGAGAAGTGTATGGTGTTTCCTGAAACATCTAAAAAACAAAGCAACAGAGCCTAGGGCACTTCCACTTATGGTCCTATAGCTTAGGGAAATGAAAATCAAAAAGACACAGCCACCCCAAAGTTTGGGACGGCTCTGTTTACAAGAACCTCGTTTACAGTACAAGTTCAATATCGCAGAAAGTGAAAAATGGATGAAGAAGTTGTGGTACTTACGTACAATGCAATATCACTCAGCAATGACATCTATGTCATCAGGCCCGTAGCAGCATAATGAGTGGATTCAGGTATGATGATTCTAACTGAAAGAAGTCACACAGAAAAAGAAACATCATAAGATATCACTAATACACGGAATGTAAACTTGGCTACACAGGAACTGGATTACCAAACAGAACAGGGTCTCAAATTTAGAAAACCAACTTATGCTTGCTTAAGGGGAAAGGTGAGTTGGGGTGCTGCATAAAACCAGAGATTGAAATGAGCACAGATAAAGTTCCTTAAGCCAAATATGGAATAGACAAGAGCTACTCCTTGCTCAACGAAATGGACTCAACACCCCATATTAAACGCCTAAGAATGTACCTGACTAGTAAGTATCTTAAAACCTATGGATTGCTATGTCTCCCGAAGAGAATCAAGCATGTGTACAGGGGCATAAACACAGCAGTGATAGGATTGGAGAGGTTCGGTGAGCAAATGAAGACCCTTTGAAATCATATTGCATGGTACCCATTCCACGGGTCTCAACTCTCCAGGTTTAAGGGATTCTTCCTTCAGCTAAAACATGCATGTGGAACCCAGAGTATGATGAACCGTGTGATCGGGAGACGTGTTCAAATATGTCTCCGTTCTCATCCCCTGGTACTCGGGTGCAACATTCCAGACGCTTTACTAACACTCTCCCGACTTGGAGAGTCAGTGCCTTTAACCTCCTGTTTGGCCCAGTTTGCAATTTCTGCGGAAGATGAACAGGAATAGGGAGAACCAATGAGAGACTAGCTGGAGGTGTCTGGACGGGCAAATTTAACTCTCATTTCCCACCAGGAAGAGGAATTAACCAAAGGCTCAGCGTGCCGTGCCGGAACCAGATTAGGGCCTGAAGCAATCCTGCGGTGTTGCGGCCAGCTCACAAGAAAGCGAGTTGAAGAAAGGAGCTCAGGGGCACTGTAATTCACAAACCTGCAGAGTTATAAATGACAGCTATCGTCCAAAAATATACTGAAGTAAGGCTGCCAAGAGGACTTGAAAGCGGGGCAGAATTGCAGGAAACCGATTTCAGGAGGTAGACTGGAATTGCATTGAAAGCATAGGAAAAGAGGCAGAACGTCCACAATGATGCACTTGGCCAAAAAGGGCGTATGCGTTTTTTCCTGAATTATTCAGGAAAAAACGCATACGCCCTTTTTGGCCAACCAAGCAAGCTTGCAAAGGAAATCTGCACTACAATGAAGTCTCACTTCCCCCCGGTCAAAAGGGCCATCTGAAAAAAGTGTAAAATCCAGAAAGGCAGGACAGGCCATGGAGAACTGGGAGCCTTGTTATGCTGATGGGTGGGATGTAATTGCCAACAGCCACTCGGGAGAAGTGTATGGTGTTTCCTGAAACATCTAAAAAACAAAGCAACAGAGCCTAGGGCACTTCCACTTATGGTCCTATAGCTTAGGGAAATGAAAATCAAAAAGACACAGCCACCCCAAAGTTTGGGACGGCTCTGTTTACAAGAACCTCGTTTACGGTACAAGTTCAATATCGCAGAAAGTGAAAAATGGATGAAGAAGTTGTGGTACTTACGTACAATGCAATATCACTCAGCAATGACATCTATGTCATCAGGCCCGTAGCAGCATAATGAGTGGATTCAGGTATGATGATTCTAACTGAAAGAAGTCACACAGAAAAAGAAACATCATAAGATATCACTAATACACGGAATGTAAACTTGGCTACACAGGAACTGGATTACAAAACAGAACAGGGTCTCAAATTTAGAAAACCAACTTATGCTTGCTTAAGGGGAAAGGTGAGTTGAGGTGCTGCATAAAACCAGAGATTGAAATGAGCACAGATCAAGTTCCTTAAGCCAAATATGGAATAGACAAGAGCTACTCCTTGCTCAACGAAATGGACTCAACACCCCATATTAAACGCCTAAGAATGTACCTGACTAGTAAGTATCTTAAAACCTATGGATTGCTATGTCTCCGAAAGAGAATCAAGCGTGTGTACAGGGGCATAAACGCAGCAGTGATAGGATTGGAGAGGTTCAGTGAGCAAATGAAGACCCTTTGAAGTCATATTGCATGGTACCCATTCCACGGGTCTCAACTCTCCAGGTTTAAGGGATTCTTCCTTCAGCTAAAACATGCATGTGGAACCCAGAGTATGATCAACCGTGTGATCGGGAGACGTGTTCAAATATGTCTCCGTTCTCGTCCCCTGGTACTCGGGTGAAACATTCCAGACGCTTTACTAACACTCTCCCGACTTGGAGAGTCAGTGCCTTTAAACTCCTGTTTGGCCCAGTTTGCAATTTCTGCGGAAGATGAACAGGAATAGGGAGAACCAATGAGAGACTAGCTGGAGGTGTCTGGACGGGCAAATTTAACTCTCATTTCCCACCAGGAAGAGGAATTAACCAAAGGCTCAGTGTGCCGTGCCGGAACCACATTAGGGCCTGAAGCAATCCTGCGGTGTTGCGGCCAGCTCACAATAAAGCGAGTTGAAGAAAGGAGCTCAGGGGCACTGTAATTCACAAACCTGCAGAGTTATAAATGACAGCTATCGTCCAAAAATATACTGAAGTAAGGCTGCCAAGAGGACTTGAAAGCGGGGCAGAATTGCAGGAAACCGATTTCAGGAGGTAGACTGGAATTGCATTGAAAGCATAGGAAAAGAGGCAGAACGTCCACAATGATGCACTTGGCCAAAAAGGGCGTATGCGTTTTTTCCTGAATATATTCAGGAAAAAACGCATACGCCCTTTTTGGCCAACCAAGCAAGCTTGCAAAGGAAATCTGCACTACAATGAAGTCTCACTTCCCCCCGGTCAAAAGGGCCATCTGAAAAAAGTGTAAAATCCAGAAAGGCAGGACAGGCCATGGAGAACTGGGAGCCTTGTTATGCTGATGGGCGGGATGTAAATTGCCAACAGCCACTCGGGAGAAGTGTATGGTGTTTCCTGAAACATCTAAAAAACAAAGCAACAGAGCCTAGGGCACTTCCACTTATGGTCCTATAGCTTAGGGAAATGAAAATCAAAAAGACACAGCCACCCCAAAGTTTGGGACGGCTCTGTTTACAAGAACCTCGTTTACAGTACAAGTTCAATATCGCAGAAAGTGAAAAATGGATGAAGAAGTTGTGGTACTTACGTACAATGCAATATCACTCAGCAATGACATCTATGTCATCAGGCCCGTAGCAGCATAATGAGTGGATTCAGGTATGATGATTCTAACTGAAAGAAGTCACACAGAAAAAGAAACATCATAAGATATCACTAATACACGGAATGTAAACTTGGCTACACAGGAACTGGATTACCAAACAGAACAGGGTCTCAAATTTAGAAAACCAACTTATGCTTGCTTAAGGGGAAAGGTGAGTTGGGGTGCTGCATAAAACCAGAGATTGAAATGAGCACAGATAAAGTTCCTTAAGCCAAATATGGAATAGACAAGAGCTACTCCTTGCTCAACGAAATGGACTCAACACCCCATATTAAACGCCTAAGAATGTACCTGACTAGTAAGTATCTTAAAACCTATGGATTGCTATGTCTCCCGAAGAGAATCAAGCATGTGTACAGGGGCATAAACACAGCAGTGATAGGATTGGAGAGGTTCGGTGAGCAAATGAAGACCCTTTGAAGTCATATTGCATGGTACCCATTCCACGGGTCTCAACTCTCCAGGTTTAAGGGATTCTTCCTTCAGCTAAAACATGCATGTGGAACCCAGAGTATGATCAACCGTGTGATCGGGAGACGTGTTCAAATATGTCTCCGTTCTCATCCCCTGGTACTCGGGTGCAACATTCCAGACGCTTTACTAACACTCTCCCGACTTGGAGAGTCAGTGCCTTTAACCTCCTGTTTGGCCCAGTTTGCAATTTCTGCGGAAGATGAACAGGAATAGGGAGAACCAATGAGAGACTAGCTGGAGGTGTCTGGACGGGCAAATTTAACTCTCATTTCCCACCAGGAAGAGGAATTAACCAAAGGCTCAGCGTGCCGTGCCAGAAACAGATTAGGGCCTGAAGCAATCCTGCGGTGTTGCGGCCAGCTCACAAGAAAGCGAGTTGAAGAAAGGAGCTCAAGGGCACTGTAATTCACAAACCTGCAGAGTTATAAATGACAGCTATCGTCCAAAAATATACTGAAGTAAGGCTGCCAAGAGGACTTGAAAGCGGGGCCGAATTGCAGGAAACCGATTTCAGGAGGTAGACTGGAATTGCATTGAAAGCATAGGAAAAGAGGCAGAACGTCCACAATGATGCACTTGGCCAAAAAGGGCGTATGCGTTTTTTCCTGAATATATTCAGGAAAAAACGCATACGCCCTTTTTGGCCAACCAAGCAAGCTTGCAAAGGAAATCTGCACTACAATGAAGTCTCACTTCCCCCCGGTCAAAAGGGCCATCTGAAAAAAGTGTAAAATCCAGAAAGGCAGGACAGGCCATGGAGAACTGGGAGCCTTGTTATGCTGATGGGCGGGATGTAAATTGCCAACAGCCACTCGGGAGAAGTGTATGGTGTTTCCTGAAACATCTAAAAAACAAAGCAACAGAGCCCAGGTCACTTCCACTTATGGTCCTATAGCTTAGGGAAATGAAAATCAAAAAGACACAGCCACCCCAAAGTTTGGGACGGCTCTGTTTACAAGAACCTCGTTTACAGTACAAGTTCAATATCGCAGAAAGTGAAAAATGGATGAAGAAGTTGTGGTACTTACGTACAATGCAATATCACTCAGCAATGACATCTATGTCATCAGGCCCGTAGCAGCATAATGAGTGGATTCAGGTATGATGATTCTAACTGAAAGAAGTCACACAGAAAAAGAAACATCATAAGATATCACTAATACACGGAATGTAAACTTGGCTACACAGGAACTGGATTACCAAACAGAACAGGGTCTCAAATTTAGAAAACCAACTTATGCTTGCTTAAGGGGAAAGGTGAGTTGGGGTGCTGCATAAAACCAGAGATTGAAATGAGCACAGATAAAGTTCCTTAAGCCAAATATGGAATAGACAAGAGCTACTCCTTGCTCAACGAAATGGACTCAACACCCCATATTAAACGCCTAAGAATGTACCTGACTAGTAAGTATCTTAAAACCTATGGATTGCTATGTCTCCCGAAGAGAATCAAGCATGTGTACAGGGGCATAAACACAGCAGTGATAGGATTGGAGAGGTTCGGTGAGCAAATGAAGACCCTTTGAAGTCATATTGCATGGTACCCATTCCACGGGTCTCAACTCTCCAGGTTTAAGGGATTCTTCCTTCAGCTAAAACATGCATGTGGAACCCAGAGTATGATGAACCGTGTGATCGGGAGACGTGTTCAAATATGTCTCCGTTCTCATCCCCTGGTACTCGGGTGCAACATTCCAGACGCTTTACTAACACTCTCCCGACTTGGAGAGTCAGTGCCTTTAACCTCCTGTTTGGCCCAGTTTGCAGTTTCTGCGGAAGATGAACAGGAATAGGGAGAACCAATGAGAGACTAGCTGGAGGTGTCTGGACGGGCAAATTTAACTCTCATTTCCCACCAGGAAGAGGAATTAACCAAAGGCTCAGCGTGCCGTGCCAGAACCAGATTAGGGCCTGAAGCAATCCTGCGGTGTTGCGGCCAGCTCACAAGAAAGCGAGTTGAAGAAAGGAGCTCAAGGGCACTGTAATTCACAAACCTGCAGAGTTATAAATGACAGCTATCGTCCAAAAATATACTGAAGTAAGGCTGCCAAGAGGACTTGAAAGCGGGGCAGAATTGCAGGAAACCGATTTCAGGAGGTAGACTGGAATTGCATTGAAAGCATAGGAAAAGAGGCAGAACGTCCACAATGATGCACTTGGCCAAAAAGGGCGTATGCGTTTTTTCCTGAATATATTCAGGAAAAAACGCATACGCCCTTTTTGGCCAACCAAGCAAGCTTGCAAAGGAAATCTGCACTACAATGAAGTCTCACTTCCCCCCGGTCAAAAGGGCCATCTGAAAAAAGTGTAAAATCCAGAAAGGCAGGACAGGCCATGGAGAACTGGGAGCCTTGTTATGCTGATGGGCGGGATGTAAATTGCCAACAGCCACTCGGGAGAAGTGTATGGTGTTTCCTGAAACATCTAAAAAACAAAGCAACAGAGCCCAGGTCACTTCCACTTATGGTCCTATAGCTTAGGGAAATGAAAATCAAAAAGACACAGCCACCCCAAAGTTTGGGACGGCTCTGTTTACAAGAACCTCGTTTACAGTACAAGTTCAATATCGCAGAAAGTGAAAAATGGATGAAGAAGTTGTGGTACTTACGTACAATGCAATATCACTCAGCAATGACATCTATGTCATCAGGCCCGTAGCAGCATAATGAGTGGATTCAGGTATGATGATTCTAACTGAAAGAAGTCACACAGAAAAAGAAACATCATAAGATATCACTAATACACGGAATGTAAACTTGGCTACACAGGAACTGGATTACCAAACAGAACAGGGTCTCAAATTTAGAAAACCAACTTATGCTTGCTTAAGGGGAAAGGTGAGTTGGGGTGCTGCATAAAACCAGAGATTGAAATGAGCACAGATAAAGTTCCTTAAGCCAAATATGGAATAGACAAGAGCTACTCCTTGCTCAACGAAATGGACTCAACACCCCATATTAAACGCCTAAGAATGTACCTGACTAGTAAGTATCTTAAAACCTATGGATTGCTATGTCTCCCGAAGAGAATCAAGCATGTGTACAGGGGCATAAACACAGCAGTGATAGGATTGGAGAGGTTCGGTGAGCAAATGAAGACCCTTTGAAGTCATATTGCATGGTACCCATTCCACGGGTCTCAACTCTCCAGGTTTAAGGGATTCTTCCTTCAGCTAAAACATGCATGTGGAACCCAGAGTATGATCAACCGTGTGATCGGGAGACGTGTTCAAATATGTCTCCGTTCTCATCCCCTGGTACTCGGGTGCAACATTCCAGACGCTTTACTAACACTCTCCCGACTTGGAGAGTCAGTGCCTTTAACCTCCTGTTTGGCCCAGTTTGCAATTTCTGCGGAAGATGAACAGGAATAGGGAGAACCAATGAGAGACTAGCTGGAGGTGTCTGGACGGGCAAATTTAACTCTCATTTCCCACCAGGAAGAGGAATTAACCAAAGGCTCAGCGTGCCGTGCCGGAACCAGATTAGGGCCTGAAGCAATCCTGCGGTGTTGCGGCCAGCTCACAAGAAAGCGAGTTGAAGAAAGGAGCTCAAGGGCACTGTAATTCACAAACCTGCAGAGTTATAAATGACAGCTATCGTCCAAAAATATACTGAAGTAAGGCTGCCAAGAGGACTTGAAAGCGGGGCAGAATTGCAGGAAACCGATTTCAGGAGGTAGACTGGAATTGCATTGAAAGCATAGGAAAAGAGGCAGAACGTCCACAATGATGCACTTGGCCAAAAAGGGCGTATGCGTTTTTTCCTGAATATATTCAGGAAAAAACGCATACGCCCTTTTTGGCCAACCAAGCAAGCTTGCAAAGGAAATCTGCACTACAATGAAGTCTCACTTCCCCCCGGTCAAAAGGGCCATCTGAAAAAAGTGTAAAATCCAGAAAGGCAGGACAGGCCATGGAGAACTGGGAGCCTTGTTATGCTGATGGGCGGGATGTAAATTGCCAACAGCCACTCGGGAGAAGTGTATGGTGTTTCCTGAAACATCTAAAAAACAAAGCAACAGAGCCCAGGTCACTTCCACTTATGGTCCTATAGCTTAGGGAAATGAAAATCAAAAAGACACAGCCACCCCAAAGTTTGGGACGGCTCTGTTTACAAGAACCTCGTTTACAGTACAAGTTCAATATCGCAGAAAGTGAAAAATGGATGAAGAAGTTGTGGTACTTACGTACAATGCAATATCACTCAGCAATGACATCTATGTCATCAGGCCCATAGCAGCATAATGAGTGGATTCAGGTATGATGATTCTAACTGAAAGAAGTCACACAGAAAAAGAAACATCATAAGATATCACTAATACACGGAATGTAAACTTGGCTACACAGGAACTGGATTACCAAACAGAACAGGGTCTCAAATTTAGAAAACCAACTTATGCTTGCTTAAGGGGAAAGGTGAGTTGGGGTGCTGCATAAAACCAGAGATTGAAATGAGCACAGATAAAGTTCCTTAAGCCAAATATGGAATAGACAAGAGCTACTCCTTGCTCAACGAAATGGACTCAACACCCCATATTAAACGCCTAAGAATGTACCTGACTAGTAAGTATCTTAAAACCTATGGATTGCTATGTCTCCCGAAGAGAATCAAGCATGTGTACAGGGGCATAAACACAGCAGTGATAGGATTGGAGAGGTTCGGTGAGCAAATGAAGACCCTTTGAAGTCATATTGCATGGTACCCATTCCACGGGTCTCAACTCTCCAGGTTTAAGGGATTCTTCCTTCAGCTAAAACATGCATGTGGAACCCAGAGTATGATCAACCGTGTGACCGGGGACGTGTTCAAATATGTCTCCGTTCTCATCCCCTGGTACTCGGGTGCAACATTCCAGACGCTTTACTAACACTCTCCCGACTTGGAGAGTCAGTGCCTTTAACCTCCTGTTTGGCCCAGTTTGCAATTTCTGCGGAAGATGAACAGGAATAGGGAGAACCAATGAGAGACTAGCTGGAGGTGTCTGGACGGGCAAATTTAACTCTCATTTCCCACCAGGAAGAGGAATTAACCAAAGGCTCAGCGTGCCGTGCCAGAACCAGATTAGGGCCTGAAGCAATCCTGCGGTGTTGCGGCCAGCTCACAAGAAAGCGAGTTGAAGAAAGGAGCTCAAGGGCACTGTAATTCACAAACCTGCAGAGTTATAAATGACAGCTATCGTCCAAAAATATACTGAAGTAAGGCTGCCAAGAGGACTTGAAAGCGGGGCAGAATTGCAGGAAACCGATTTCAGGAGGTAGACTGGATTTGCATTGAAAGCATAGGAAAAGAGGCAGAACGTCCACAATGATGCACTTGGCCAAAAAGGGCGTATGCGTTTTTTCCTGAATATATTCTGGAAAAAACGCATACGCCCTTTTTGGCCAACCAAGCAAGCTTGCAAAGGAAATCTGCACTACAATGAAGTCTCACTTCCCCCCGGTCAAAAGGGCCATCTGAAAAAAGTGTAAAATCCAGAAAGGCAGGACAGGCCATGGAGAACTGGGAGCCTTGTTATGCTGATGGGCGGGATGTAAATTGCCAACAGCCACTCGGGAGAAGTGTATGGTGTTTCCTGAAACATCTAAAAAACAAAGCAACAGAGCCCAGGTCACTTCCACTTATGGTCCTATAGCTTAGGGAAATGAAAATCAAAAAGACACAGCCACCCGAAAGTTTGGGACGGCTCTGTTTACAAGAACCTCGTTTACAGTACAAGTTCAATATCGCAGAAAGTGAAAAATGGATGAAGAAGTTGTGGTACTTACGTACAATGCAATATCACTCAGCAATGACATCTATGTCATCAGGCCCGTAGCAGCATAATGAGTGGATTCAGGTATGATGATTCTAACTGAAAGAAGTCACACAGAAAAAGAAACATCATAAGATATCACTAATACACGGAATGTAAACTTGGCTACACAGGAACTGGATTACCAAACAGAACAGGGTCTCAAATTTAGAAAACCAACTTATGCTTGCTTAAGGGGAAAGGTGAGTTGGGGTGCTGCATAAAACCAGAGATTGAAATGAGCACAGATAAAGTTCCTTAAGCCAAATATGGAATAGACAAGAGCTACTCCTTGCTCAACGAAATGGACTCAACACCCCATATTAAACGCCTAAGAATGTACCTGACTAGTAAGTATCTTAAAACCTATGGATTGCTATGTCTCCCGAAGAGAATCAAGCATGTGTACAGGGGCATAAACACAGCAGTGATAGGATTGGAGAGGTTCGGTGAGCAAATGAAGACCCTTTGAAGTCATATTGCATGGTACCCATTCCACGGGTCTCAACTCTCCAGGTTTAAGGGATTCTTCCTTCAGCTAAAACATGCATGTGGAACCCAGAGTATGATGAACCGTGTGATCGGGAGACGTGTTCAAATATGTCTCCGTTCTCATCCCCTGGTACTCGGGTGCAACATTCCAGACGCTTTACTAACACTCTCCCGACTTGGAGAGTCAGTGCCTTTAACCTCCTGTTTGGCCCAGTTTGCAATTTCTGCGGAAGATGAACAGGAATAGGGAGAACCAATGAGAGACTAGCTGGAGGTGTCTGGACGGGCAAATTTAACTCTCATTTCCCACCAGGAAGAGGAATTAACCAAAGGCTCAGCGTGCCGTGCCAGAACCAGATTAGGGCCTGAAGCAATCCTGCGGTGTTGCGGCCAGCTCACAAGAAAGCGAGTTGAAGAAAGGAGCTCAAGGGCACTGTAATTCACAAACCTGCAGAGTTATAAATGACAGCTATCGTCCAAAAATATACTGAAGTAAGGCTGCCAAGAGGACTTGAAAGCGGGGCAGAATTGCAGGAAACCGATTTCAGGAGGTAGACTGGAATTGCATTGAAAGCATAGGAAAAGAGGCAGAACGTCCACAATGATGCACTTGGCCAAAAAGGGCGTATGCGTTTTTTCCTGAATATATTCAGGAAAAAACGCATACGCCCTTTTTGGCCAACCAAGCAAGCTTGCAAAGGAAATCTGCACTACAATGAAGTCTCACTTCCCCCCGGTCAAAAGGGCCATCTGAAAAAAGTGTAAAATCCAGAAAGGCAGGACAGGCCATGGAGAACTGGGAGCCTTGTTATGCTGATGGGCGGGATGTAAATTGCCAACAGCCACTCGGGAGAAGTGTATGGTGTTTCCTGAAACATCTAAAAAACAAAGCAACAGAGCCCAGGTCACTTCCACTTATGGTCCTATAGCTTAGGGAAATGAAAATCAAAAAGACACAGCCACCCCAAAGTTTGGGACGGCTCTGTTTACAAGAACCTCGTTTACGGTACAAGTTCAATATGGCAGAAAGTGAAAAATGGATGAAGAAGCTGTGGTACTTACGTACAATGCAATATCACTCAGCAATGACATCTATGTCATCAGGCCCGTACCAGCATAATGAGTGCATTCAGGTATGATGATTCTAACTGAAAGAAGTCACACAGAAAAAGAAACATCATAAGATATCACTAATACACGGAATGTAAACTTGGCTACACAGGAACTGGATTACCAAACAGAACAGGGTCTCAAATTTAGAAAACCAACTTATGCTTGCTTAAGGGGAAAGGTGAGTTGGGGTGCTGCATAAAACCAGAGATTGAAATGAGCACAGATAAAGTTCCTTAAGCCAAATATGGAATAGACAAGAGCTACTCCTTGCTCAACGAAATGGACTCAACACCCCATATTAAACGCCTAAGAATGTACCTGACTAGTAAGTATCTTAAAACCTATGGATTGCTATGTCTCCGAAAGAGAATCAAGCGTGTGTACAGGGGCATAAACGCAGCAGTGATAGGATTGGAGAGGTTCGGTGAGCAAATGAAGACCCTTTGAAGTCATATTGCATGGTACCCATTCCACGGGTCTCAACTCTCCAGGTTTAAGGGATTCTTCCTTCAGCTAAAACATGCATGTGGAACCCAGAGTATGATCAACCGTGTGATCGGGAGACGTGTTCAAATATGTCTCCGTTCTCGTCCCCTGGTACTCGGGTGCAACATTCCAGACGCTTTACTAACACTCTCCCGACTTGGAGAGTCAGTGCCTTTAACCTCCTGTTTGGCCCAGTTTGCAATTTCTGCGGAAGATGAACAGGAATAGGGAGAACCAATGAGAGACTAGCTGGAGGTGTCTGGACGGGCAAATTTAACTCTCATTTCCCACCAGGAAGAGGAATTAACCAAAGGCTCAGCGTGCCGTGCCGGAACCAGATTAGGGCCTGAAGCAATCCTGCGGTGTTGCGGCCAGCTCACAAGAAAGCGAGTTGAAGAAAGGAGCTCAGGGGCACTGTAATTCACAAACCTGCAGAGTTATAAATGACAGCTATCGTCCAAAAATATACTGAAGTAAGGCTGCCAAGAGGACTTGAAAGCGGGGCAGAATTGCAGGAAACCGATTTCAGGAGGTAGACTGGATTTGCATTGAAAGCATAGGAAAAGAGGCAGAACGTCCACAATGATGCACTTGGCCAAAAAGGGCGTATGCGTTTTTTCCTGAATATATTCAGGAAAAAACGCATACGCCCTTTTTGGCCAACCAAGCAAGCTTGCAAAGGAAATCTGCACTACAATGAAGTCTCACTTCCCCCCGGTCAAAAGGGCCATGTGAAAAAAGTGTAAAATCCAGAAAGGCAGGACAGGCCATGGAGAACTGGGAGCCTTGTTATGCTGATGGGCGGGATGTAAATTGCCAACAGCCACTCGGGAGAAGTGTATGGTGTTTCCTGAAACATCTAAAAAACAAAGCAACAGAGCCTAAGGCACTTCCACTTATGGTCGTATAGCTTAGGGAAATGAAAATCAAAAAGACACAGCCACCCCAAAGTTTGGGACGGCTCTGTTTACAAGAACCTCGTTTACGGTACAAGTTCAATATCGCAGAAAGTGAAAAATGGATGAAGAAGTTGTGGTACTTACGTACAATGCAATATCACTCAGCAATGACATCTATGTCATCAGGCCCGTAGCAGCATAATGAGTGCATTCAGGTATGATGATTCTAACTGAAAGAAGTCACACAGAAAAAGAAACATCATAAGATATCACTAATACACGGAATATAAACTTGGCTACACAGGAACTGGATTACAAAACAGAACAGGGTCTCAAATTTAGAAAACCAACTTATGCTTGCTTAAGGGGAAAGGTGAGTTGGGGTGCTGCATAAAACCAGAGATTGAAATGAGCACAGATAAAGTTCCTTAAGCCAAATATGGAATAGACAAGAGCTACTCCTTGCTCAACGAAATGGACTCAACACCCCATATTAAACGCCTAAGAATGTACCTGACTAGTAAGTATCTTAAAACCTATGGATTGCTATGTCTCCGAAAGAGAATCAAGCGTGTGTACAGGGGCATAAACGCAGCAGTGATAGGATTGGAGAGGTTCGGTGAGCAAATGAAGACCCTTTGAAGTCATATTGCATGGTACCCATTCCACGGGTCTCAACTCTCCAGGTTTAAGGGATTCTTCCTTCAGCTAAAACATGCATGTGGAACCCAGAGTATGATCAACCGTGTGATCGGGAGACGTGTTCTAATATGTCTCCGTTCTCGTCCCCTGGTACTCGGGTGCAACATTCCAGACGCTTTACTAACACTCTCCCGACTTGGAGAGTCAGTGCCTTTAACCTCCTGCTTGGCCCAGTTTGCAATTTCTGCGGAAGATGAACAGGAATAGGGAGAACCAATGAGAGACTAGCTGGAGGTGTCTGGACAGGCAAATTTAACTCTCATTTACCACCAGGAAGAGGAATTAACCAAAGGCTCAGCGTGCCGTGCAGGAACCAGATTAGGGCCTGAAGCAATCCTGCGGTGTTGCGGCCAGCTCACAAGAAAGCGAGTTGAAGAAAGGAGCTCAGGGGCACTGTAATTCACAAACCTGCAGAGTTATAAATGACAGCTATCGTCCAAAAATATACTGAAGTAAGGCTGCCAAGAGGACTTGAAAGCGGGGCAGAATTGCAGGAAACCGATTTCAGGAGGTAGACTGGAATTGCATTGAAAGCATAGGAAAAGAGGCAGAACGTCCACAATGATGCACTTGGCCAAAAAGGGCGTATGCGTTTTTTCCTGAATATATTCTGGAAAAAACGCATACGCCCTTTTTGGCCAACCAAGCAAGCTTGCAAAGGAAATCTGCACTACAATGAAGTCTCACTTCCCCCCGGTCAAAAGGGCCATCTGAAAAAAGTGTAAAATCCAGAAAGGCAGGACAGGCCATGGAGAACTGGGAGCCTTGTTATGCTGATGGGCGGGATGTAAATTGCCAACAGCCAATCGGGAGAAGTGTATGGTGTTTCCTGAAACATCTGAAAAACAAAGCAACAGAGCCTAGGGCACTTCCACTTATGGTCCTATAGCTTAGGGAAATGAAAATCAAAAAGACACAGCCACCCCAAAGTTTGGGACGGCTCTGTTTACAAGAACCTCGTTTACGGTACAAGTTCAATATCGCAGAAAGTGAAAAATGGATGAAGAAGTTGTGGTACTTACGTACAATGCAATATCACTCAGCAATGACATCTATGTCATCAGGCCCGTAGCAGCATAATGATTGGATTCAGGTATGATGATTCTAACTGAAAGAAGTCACACAGAAAAAGAAACATCATAAGATATCACTAATACACGGACTGTAAACTTGGCTACACAGGAACTGGATTACAATACAGAACAGGGTCTCAAATTTAGAAAACCAACTTATGCTTGCTTAAGGGGAAAGGTGAGTTGGGGTGCTGCATAAAACCAGAGATTGAAATGAGCACAGATAAATTTCCTTAAGCCAAATATGGAATAGACAGGAGCTACTCCTTGCTCAACGAAATGGACTCAACACCCCATATTAAACGCCTAAGAATGTACCTGACTAATAAGTATCTTAAAACCTATGGATTGCTATGTCTCCGAAAGAGAATCAAGCGTGTGTACAGGGGCATAAACGCAGCAGTGATAGGATTGGAGAGGTTCGGTGAGCAAATGAAGACCCTTTGAAGTCATATTGCATGGTACCCATTCCACGGGTCTCAACTCTCCAGGTTTAAGGGATTCTTCCTTCAGCTAAAACATGCATGTGGAACCCAGAGTATGATGAACCGTGTGATCGGGAGACGTCTTCAAATATGTCTCCGTTCTCGTCCCCTGGTACTCGGGTGCAACATTCCAGACGCTTTACTAACACTCTCCCGACTTGGAGAGTCAGTGCCTTTAACCTCCTGTTTGGCCCAGTTTGCAATTTCTGCGGAAGATGAACAGGAATAGGGAGAACCAATGAGAGACTAGCTGGAGGTGTCTGGACGGGCAAATTTAACTCTCATTTCCCACCAGGAAGAGGAATTAACCAAAGGCTCAGCGTGCCGTGCCGGAACCACATTAGGGCCTGAAGCAATCCTGCGGTGTTGCGGCCAGCTCACAAGAAAGCGAGTTGAAGAAAGGAGCTCAGGGGCACTGTAATTCACAAACCTGAAGAGTTATAAATGACAGCTATCGTCCAAAAATATACTGAAGTAAGGCTGCCAAGAGGACTTGAAAGCGGGGCAGAATTGCAGGAAACCGATTTCAGGAGGTAGACTGGAATTGCATTGAAAGCATAGGAAAAGAGGCAGAACGTCCACAATGATGCACTTGGCCAAAAAGGGCGTATGCGTTTTTTCCTGAATATATTCAGGAAAAAACGCATACGCCCTTTTTGGCCAACCAAGCAAGCTTGCAAAGGAAATCTGCACTACAATGAAGTCTCACTTCCCCCCGGTCAAAAGGGCCATCTGAAAAAAGTGTAAAATCCAGAAAGGCAGGACAGGCCATGGAGAACTGGGAGCCTTGTTATGCTGATGGGCGGGATGTAAATTGCCAACAGCCACTCGGGAGAAGTGTATGGTGTTTCCTGAAACATCTAAAAAACAAAGCAACAGAGCCTAGGGCACTTCCACTTATGGTCCTATAGCTTAGGGAAATGAAAATCAAAAAGACACAGCCACCCCAAAGTTTGGGACGGCTCTGTTTACAAGAACCTCGTTTACGGTACAAGTTCAATATCGCAGAAAGTGAAAAATGGATGAAGAAGTTGTGGTACTTACGTACAATGCAATATCACTCAGCAATGACATCTATGTCATCAGGCCCGTAGCAGCATAATGAGTGGATTCAGGTATGATGATTCTAACTGAAAGAAGTCACACAGAAAAAGAAACATCATAAGATATCACTAATACACGGAATATAAACTTGGCTACACAGGAACTGGATTACCAAACAGAACAGGGTCTCAAATTTAGAAAACCAACTTATGCTTGCTTAAGGGGAAAGGTGAGTTGGGGTGCTGCATAAAACCAGAGATTGAAATGAGCACAGATAAAGTTCCTTAAGCCAAATATGGAATAGACAAGAGCTACTCCTTGCTCAACGAAATGGACTCAACACCCCATATTAAACGCCTAAGAATGTACCTGACTAGTAAGTATCTTAAAACCTATGGATTGCTATGTCTCCGAAAGAGAATCAAGCGTGTGTACAGGGGCATAAACGCAGCAGTGATAGGATTGGAGAGGTTCGGTGAGCAAATGAAGACCCTTTGAAGTCATATTGCATGGTACCCATTCCACGGGTCTCAACTCTCCAGGTTTAAGGGATTCTTCCTTCAGCTAAAACATGCATGTGGAACCCAGAGTATGATCAACCGTGTGATCGGGAGACGTGTTCAAATATGTCTCCGTTCTCGTCCCCTGGTACTCGGGTGCAACATTCCAGACGCTTTACTAACACTCTCCCGACTTGGAGAGTCAGTGCCTTTAACCTCCTGTTTGGCCCAGTTTGCAATTTCTGCGGAAGATGAACAGGAATAGGGAGAACCAATGAGAGACTAGCTGGAGGTGTCTGGACGGGCAAATTTAACTCTCATTTCCCACCAGGAAGAGGAATTAACCAAAGGCTCAGCGTGCCGTGCCGGAACCAGATTAGGGCCTGAAGCAATCCTGCGGTGTTGCGGCCAGCTCACAAGAAAGCGAGTTGAAGAAAGGAGCTCAGGGGCACTGTAATTCACAAACCTGCAGAGTTATAAATGACAGCTATCGTCCAAAAATATACTGAAGTAAGGCTGCCAAGAGGACTTGAAAGCGGGGCAGAATTGCAGGAAACCGATTTCAGGAGGTAGACTGGATTTGCATTGAAAGCATAGGAAAAGAGGCAGAACGTCCACAATGATGCACTTGGCCAAAAAGGGCGTATGCGTTTTTTCCTGAATATATTCAGGAAAAAACGCATACGCCCTTTTTGGCCAACCAAGCAAGCTTGCAAAGGAAATCTGCACTACAATGAAGTCTCACTTCCCCCCGGTCAGAAGGGCCATCTGAAAAAAGTGTAAAATCCAGAAAGGCAGGACAGGCCATGGAGAACTGGGAGCCTTGTTATGCTGATGGGCGGGATGTAAATTGCCAACAGCCACTCGGGAGAAGTGTATGGTGTTTCCTGAAACATCTAAAAAACAAAGCAACAGAGCCTAAGGCACTTCCACTTATGGTCGTATAGCTTAGGGAAATGAAAATCAAAAAGACACAGCCACCCCAAAGTTTGGGACGGCTCTGTTTACAAGAACCTCGTTTACGGTACAAGTTCAATATCGCAGAAAGTGAAAAATGGATGAAGAAGTTGTGGTACTTACGTACAATGCAATATCACTCAGCAATGACATCTATGTCATCAGGCCCGTAGCAGCATAATGAGTGCATTCAGGTATGATGATTCTAACTGAAAGAAGTCACACAGAAAAAGAAACATCATAAGATATCACTAATACACGGAATATAAACTTGGCTACACAGGAACTGGATTACAAAACAGAACAGGGTCTCAAATTTAGAAAACCAACTTATGCTTGCTTAAGGGGAAAGGTGAGTTGGGGTGCTGCATAAAACCAGAGATTGAAATGAGCACAGATAAAGTTCCTTAAGCCAAATATGGAATAGACAAGAGCTACTCCTTGCTCAACGAAATGGACTCAACACCCCATATTAAACGCCTAAGAATGTACCTGACTAGTAAGTATCTTAAAACCTATGGATTGCTATGTCTCCGAAAGAGAATCAAGCGTGTGTACAGGGGCATAAACGCAGCAGTGATAGGATTGGAGAGGTTCGGTGAGCAAATGAAGACCCTTTGAAGTCATATTGCATGGTACCCATTCCACGGGTCTCAACTCTCCAGGTTTAAGGGATTCTTCCTTCAGCTAAAACATGCATGTGGAACCCAGAGTATGATCAACCGTGTGATCGGGAGACGTGTTCAAATATGTCTCCGTTCTCGTCCCCTGGTACTCGGGTGCAACATTCCAGACGCTTTACTAACACTCTCCCGACTTGGAGAGTCAGTGCCTTTAACCTCCTGTTTGGCCCAGTTTGCAATTTCTGCGGAAGATGAACAGGAATAGGGAGAACCAATGAGAGACTAGCTGGAGGTGTCTGAACAGGCAAATTTAACTCTCATTTACCACCAGGAAGAGGAATTAACCAAAGGCTCAGCGTGCCGTGCCGGAACCAGATTAGGGCCTGAAGCAATCCTGCGGTGTTGCGGCCAGCTCACAAGAAAGCGAGTTGAAGAAAGGAGCTCAGGGGCACTGTAATTCACAAACCTGCAGAGTTATAAATGACAGCTATCGTCCAAAAATATACTGAAGTAAGGCTGCCAAGAGGACTTGAAAGCGGGGCAGAATTGCAGGAAACCGATTTCAGGAGGTAGACTGGAATTGCATTGAAAGCATAGGAAAAGAGGCAGAACGTCCACAATGATGCACTTGGCCAAAAAGGGCGTATGCGTTTTTTCCTGAATATATTCTGGAAAAAACGCATACGCCCTTTTTGGCCAACCAAGCAAGCTTGCAAAGGAAATCTGCACTACAATGAAGTCTCACTTCCCCCCGGTCAAAAGGGCCATCTGAAAAAAGTGTAAAATCCAGAAAGGCAGGACAGGCCATGGAGAACTGGGAGCCTTGTTATGCTGATGGGCGGGATGTAAATTGCCAACAGCCAATCGGGAGAAGTGTATGGTGTTTCCTGAAACATCTGAAAAACAAAGCAACAGAGCCTAGGGCACTTCCACTTATGGTCCTATAGCTTAGGGAAATGAAAATCAAAAAGACACAGCCACCCCAAAGTTTGGGACGGCTCTGTTTACAAGAACCTCGTTTACGGTACAAGTTCAATATCGCAGAAAGTGAAAAATGGATGAAGAAGTTGTGGTACTTACGTACAATGCAATATCACTCAGCAATGACATCTATGTCATCAGGCCCGTAGCAGCATAATGATTGGATTCAGGTATGATGATTCTAACTGAAAGAAGTCACACAGAAAAAGAAACATCATAAGATATCACTAATACACGGACTGTAAACTTGGCTACACAGGAACTGGATTACAATACAGAACAGGGTCTCAAATTTAGAAAACCAACTTATGCTTGCTTAAGGGGAAAGGTGAGTTGGGGTGCTGCATAAAACCAGAGATTGAAATGAGCACAGATAAATTTCCTTAAGCCAAATATGGAATAGACAGGAGCTACTCCTTGCTCAACGAAATGGACTCAACACCCCATATTAAACGCCTAAGAATGTACCTGACTAATAAGTATCTTAAAACCTATGGATTGCTATGTCTCCGAAAGAGAATCAAGCGTGTGTACAGGGGCATAAACGCAGCAGTGATAGGATTGGAGAGGTTCGGTGAGCAAATGAAGACCCTTTGAAGTCATATTGCATGGTACCCATTCCACGGGTCTCAACTCTCCAGGTTTAAGGGATTCTTCCTTCAGCTAAAACATGCATGTGGAACCCAGAGTATGATGAACCGTGTGATCGGGAGACGTCTTCAAATATGTCTCCGTTCTCGTCCCCTGGTACTCGGGTGCAACATTCCAGACGCTTTACTAACACTCTCCCGACTTGGAGAGTCAGTGCCTTTAACCTCCTGTTTGGCCCAGTTTGCAATTTCTGCGGAAGATGAACAGGAATAGGGAGAACCAATGAGAGACTAGCTGGAGGTGTCTGGACGGGCAAATTTAACTCTCATTTCCCACCAGGAAGAGGAATTAACCAAAGGCTCAGCGTGCCGTGCCGGAACCACATTAGGGCCTGAAGCAATCCTGCGGTGTTGCGGCCAGCTCACAAGAAAGCGAGTTGAAGAAAGGAGCTCAGGGGCACTGTAATTCACAAACCTGAAGAGTTATAAATGACAGCTATCGTCCAAAAATATACTGAAGTAAGGCTGCCAAGAGGACTTGAAAGCGGGGCAGAATTGCAGGAAACCGATTTCAGGAGGTAGACTGGAATTGCATTGAAAGCATAGGAAAAGAGGCAGAACGTCCACAATGATGCACTTGGCCAAAAAGGGCGTATGCGTTTTTTCCTGAATATATTCAGGAAAAAACGCATACGCCCTTTTTGGCCAACCAAGCAAGCTTGCAAAGGAAATCTGCACTACAATGAAGTCTCACTTCCCCCCGGTCAAAAGGGCCATCTGAAAAAAGTGTAAAATCCAGAAAGGCAGGACAGGCCATGGAGAACTGGGAGCCTTGTTATGCTGATGGGCGGGATGTAAATTGCCAACAGCCACTCGGGAGAAGTGTATGGTGTTTCCTGAAACATCTAAAAAACAAAGCAACAGAGCCTAGGGCACTTCCACTTATGGTCCTATAGCTTAGGGAAATGAAAATCAAAAAGACACAGCCACCCCAAAGTTTGGGACGGCTCTGTTTACAAGAACCTCGTTTACGGTACAAGTTCAATATCGCAGAAAGTGAAAAATGGATGAAGAAGTTGTGGTACTTACGTACAATGCAATATCACTCAGCAATGACATCTATGTCATCAGGCCCGTAGCAGCATAATGAGTGGATTCAGGTATGATGATTCTAACTGAAAGAAGTCACACAGAAAAAGAAACATCATAAGATATCACTAATACACGGAATATAAACTTGGCTACACAGGAACTGGATTACCAAACAGAACAGGGTCTCAAATTTAGAAAACCAACTTATGCTTGCTTAAGGGGAAAGGTGAGTTGGGGTGCTGCATAAAACCAGAGATTGAAATGAGCACAGATAAAGTTCCTTAAGCCAAATATGGAATAGACAAGAGCTACTCCTTGCTCAACGAAATGGACTCAACACCCCATATTAAACGCCTAAGAATGTACCTGACTAGTAAGTATCTTAAAACCTATGGATTGCTATGTCTCCGAAAGAGAATCAAGCGTGTGTACAGGGGCATAAACGCAGCAGTGATAGGATTGGAGAGGTTCGGTGAGCAAATGAAGACCCTTTGAAGTCATATTGCATGGTACCCATTCCACGGGTCTCAACTCTCCAGGTTTAAGGGATTCTTCCTTCAGCTAAAACATGCATGTGGAACCCAGAGTATGATCAACCGTGTGATCGGGAGACGTGTTCAAATATGTCTCCGTTCTCGTCCCCTGGTACTCGGGTGCAACATTCCAGACGCTTTACTAACACTCTCCCGACTTGGAGAGTCAGTGCCTTTAACCTCCTGTTTGGCCCAGTTTGCAATTTCTGCGGAAGATGAACAGGAATAGGGAGAACCAATGAGAGACTAGCTGGAGGTGTCTGGACGGGCAAATTTAACTCTCATTTCCCACCAGGAAGAGGAATTAACCAAAGGCTCAGCGTGCCGTGCCGGAACCAGATTAGGGCCTGAAGCAATCCTGCGGTGTTGCGGCCAGCTCACAAGAAAGCGAGTTGAAGAAAGGAGCTCAGGGGCACTGTAATTCACAAACCTGCAGAGTTATAAATGACAGCTATCGTCCAAAAATATACTGAAGTAAGGCTGCCAAGAGGACTTGAAAGCGGGGCAGAATTGCAGGAAACCGATTTCAGGAGGTAGACTGGATTTGCATTGAAAGCATAGGAAAAGAGGCAGAACGTCCACAATGATGCACTTGGCCAAAAAGGGCGTATGCGTTTTTTCCTGAATATATTCAGGAAAAAACGCATACGCCCTTTTTGGCCAACCAAGCAAGCTTGCAAAGGAAATCTGCACTACAATGAAGTCTCACT
Organism: Globicephala melas; assembly: GCF_963455315.2. Taxonomy (NCBI): domain Eukaryota; kingdom Metazoa; phylum Chordata; class Mammalia; order Artiodactyla; family Delphinidae; genus Globicephala; species Globicephala melas. The sequence continues at coordinate 647,424 of NW_027207239.1, read as the reverse complement.
TCCCCCCGGTCAAAAGGGCCATCTGAAAAAAGTGTAAAATCCAGAAAGGCAGGACAGGCCATGGAGAACTGGGAGCCTTGTTATGCTGATGGGCGGGATGTAAATTGCCAACAGCCACTCGGGAGAAGTGTATGGTGTTTCCTGAAACATCTAAAAAACAAAGCAACAGAGCCTAAGGCACTTCCACTTATGGTCGTATAGCTTAGGGAAATGAAAATCAAAAAGACACAGCCACCCCAAAGTTTGGGACGGCTCTGTTTACAAGAACCTCGTTTACGGTACAAGTTCAATATCGCAGAAAGTGAAAAATGGATGAAGAAGTTGTGGTACTTACGTACAATGCAATATCACTCAGCAATGACATCTATGTCATCAGGCCCGTAGCAGCATAATGAGTGCATTCAGGTATGATGATTCTAACTGAAAGAAGTCACACAGAAAAAGAAACATCATAAGATATCACTAATACACGGAATGTAAACTTGGCTACACAGGAACTGGATTACAAAACAGAACAGGGTCTCAAATTTAGAAAACCAACTTATGCTTGCTTAAGGGGAAAGGTGAGTTGGGGTGCTGCATAAAACCAGAGATTGAAATGAGCACAGATAAAGTTCCTTAAGCCAAATATGGAATAGACAAGAGCTACTCCTTGCTCAACGAAATGGACTCAACACCCCATATTAAACGCCTAAGAATGTACCTGACTAGTAAGTATCTTAAAACCTATGGATTGCTATGTCTCCGAAAGAGAATCAAGCGTGTGTACAGGGGCATAAACGCAGCAGTGATAGGATTGGAGAGGTTCGGTGAGCAAATGAAGACCCTTTGAAGTCATATTGCATGGTACCCATTCCACGGGTCTCAACTCTCCAGGTTTAAGGGATTCTTCCTTCAGCTAAAACATGCATGTGGAACCCAGAGTATGATCAACCGTGTGATCGGGAGACGTGTTCAAATATGTCTCCGTTCTCGTCCCCTGGTACTCGGGTGCAACATTCCAGACGCTTTACTAACACTCTCCCGACTTGGAGAGTCAGTGCCTTTAACCTCCTGTTTGGCCCAGTTTGCAATTTCTGCGGAAGATGAACAGGAATAGGGAGAACCAATGAGAGACTAGCTGGAGGTGTCTGGACAGGCAAATTTAACTCTCATTTACCACCAGGAAGAGGAATTAACCAAAGGCTCAGCGTGCCGTGCCGGAACCAGATTAGGGCCTGAAGCAATCCTGCGGTGTTGCGGCCAGCTCACAAGAAAGCGAGTTGAAGAAAGGAGCTCAGGGGCACTGTAATTCACAAACCTGCAGAGTTATAAATGACAGCTATCGTCCAAAAATATACTGAAGTAAGGCTGCCAAGAGGACTTGAAAGCGGGGCAGAATTGCAGGAAACCGATTTCAGGAGGTAGACTGGAATTGCATTGAAAGCATAGGAAAAGAGGCAGAACGTCCACAATGATGCACTTGGCCAAAAAGGGCGTATGCGTTTTTTCCTGAATATATTCTGGAAAAAACGCATACGCCCTTTTTGGCCAACCAAGCAAGCTTGCAAAGGAAATCTGCACTACAATGAAGTCTCACTTCCCCCCGGTCAAAAGGGCCATCTGAAAAAAGTGTAAAATCCAGAAAGGCAGGACAGGCCATGGAGAACTGGGAGCCTTGTTATGCTGATGGGCGGGATGTAAATTGCCAACAGCCAATCGGGAGAAGTGTATGGTGTTTCCTGAAACATCTAAAAAACAAAGCAACAGAGCCTAGGGCACTTCCACTTATGGTCCTATTGCTTAGGGAAATGAAAATCAAAAAGACACAGCCACCCCAAAGTTTGGGACGGCTCTGTTTACAAGAACCTCGTTTACGGTACAAGTTCAATATCGCAGAAAGTGAAAAATGGATGAAGAAGTTGTGGTACTTACGTACAATGCAATATCACTCAGCAATGACATCTATGTCATCAGGCCCGTAGCAGCATAATGATTGGATTCAGGTATGATGATTCTAACTGAAAGAAGTCACACAGAAAAAGAAACATCATAAGATATCACTAATACACGGACTGTAAACTTGGCTACACAGGAACTGGATTACAATACAGAACAGGGTCTCAAATTTAGAAAACCAACTTATGCTTGCTTAAGGGGAAAGGTGAGTTGGGGTGCTGCATAAAACCAGAGATTGAAATGAGCACAGATAAATTTCCTTAAGCCAAATATGGAATAGACAAGAGCTACTCCTTGCTCAACGAAATGGACTCAACACCCCATATTAAACGCCTAAGAATGTACCTGACTAATAAGTATCTTAAAACCTATGGATTGCTATGTCTCCGAAAGAGAATCAAGCGTGTGTACAGGGGCATAAACGCAGCAGTGATAGGATTGGAGAGGTTCGGTGAGCAAATGAAGACCCTTTGAAGTCATATTGCATGGTACCCATTCCACGGGTCTCAACTCTCCAGGTTTAAGGGATTCTTCCTTCAGCTAAAACATGCATGTGGAACCCAGAGTATGATGAACCGTGTGATCGGGAGACGTCTTCAAATATGTCTCCGTTCTCGTCCCCTGGTACTCGGGTGCAACATTCCAGACGCTTTACTAACACTCTCCCGACTTGGAGAGTCAGTGCCTTTAACCTCCTGTTTGGCCCAGTTTGCAATTTCTGCGGAAGATGAACAGGAATAGGGAGAACCAATGAGAGACTAGCTGGAGGTGTCTGGACGGGCAAATTTAACTCTCATTTCCCACCAGGAAGAGGAATTAACCAAAGGCTCAGCGTGCCGTGCCGGAACCACATTAGGGCCTGAAGCAATCCTGCGGTGTTGCGGCCAGCTCACAAGAAAGCGAGTTGAAGAAAGGAGCTCAGGGGCACTGTAATTCACAAACCTGCAGAGTTATAAATGACAGCTATCGTCCAAAAATATACTGAAGTAAGGCTGCCAAGAGGACTTGAAAGCGGGGCAGAATTGCAGGAAACCGATTTCAGGAGGTAGACTGGAATTGCATTGAAAGCATAGGAAAAGAGGCAGAACGTCCACAATGATGCACTTGGCCAAAAAGGGCGTATGCGTTTTTTCCTGAATATATTCAGGAAAAAACGCATACGCCCTTTTTGGCCAACCAAGCAAGCTTGCAAAGGAAATCTGCACTACAATGAAGTCTCACTTCCCCCCGGTCAAAAGGGCCATCTGAAAAAAGTGTAAAATCCAGAAAGGCAGGACAGGCCATGGAGAACTGGGAGCCTTGTTATGCTGATGGGCGGGATGTAAATTGCCAACAGCCACTCGGGAGAAGTGTATGGTGTTTCCTGAAACATCTAAAAAACAAAGCAACAGAGCCTAGGGCACTTCCACTTATGGTCCTATAGCTTAGGGAAATGAAAATCAAAAAGACACAGCCACCCCAAAGTTTGGGACGGCTCTGTTTACAAGAACCTCGTTTACGGTACAAGTTCAATATCGCAGAAAGTGAAAAATGGATGAAGAAGTTGTGGTACTTACGTACAATGCAATATCACTCAGCAATGACATCTATGTCATCAGGCCCGTAGCAGCATAATGAGTGGATTCAGGTATGATGATTCTAACTGAAAGAAGTCACACAGAAAAAGAAACATCATAAGATATCACTATTACACGGAATATAAACTTGGCTACACAGGAACTGGATTACCAAACAGAACAGGGTCTCAAATTTAGAAAACCAACTTATGCTTGCTTAAGGGGAAAGGTGAGTTGGGGTGCTGCATAAAACCAGAGATTGAAATGAGCACAGATAAAGTTCCTTAAGCCAAATATGGAATAGACAAGAGCTACTCCTTGCTCAACGAAATGGACTCAACACCCCATATTAAACGCCTAAGAATGTACCTGACTAGTAAGTATCTTAAAACCTATGGATTGCTATGTCTCCGAAAGAGAATCAAGCGTGTGTACAGGGGCATAAACGCAGCAGTGATAGGATTGGAGAGGTTCGGTGAGCAAATGAAGACCCTTTGAAGTCATATTGCATGGTACCCATTCCACGGGTCTCAACTCTCCAGGTTTAAGGGATTCTTCCTTCAGCTAAAACATGCATGTGGAACCCAGAGTATGATCAACCGTGTGATCGGGAGACGTGTTCAAATATGTCTCCGTTCTCGTCCCCTGGTACTCGGGTGCAACATTCCAGACGCTTTACTAACACTCTCCCGACTTGGAGAGTCAGTGCCTTTAACCTCCTGTTTGGCCCAGTTTGCAATTTCTGCGGAAGATGAACAGGAATAGGGAGAACCAATGAGAGACTAGCTGGAGGTGTCTGGACGGGCAAATTTAACTCTCATTTCCCACCAGGAAGAGGAATTAACCAAAGGCTCAGCGTGCCGTGCCGGAACCAGATTAGGGCCTGAAGCAATCCTGCGGTGTTGCGGCCAGCTCACAAGAAAGCGAGTTGAAGAAAGGAGCTCAGGGGCACTGTAATTCACAAACCTGCAGAGTTATAAATGACAGCTATCGTCCAAAAATATACTGAAGTAAGGCTGCCAAGAGGACTTGAAAGCGGGGCAGAATTGCAGGAAACCGATTTCAGGAGGTAGACTGGATTTGCATTGAAAGCATAGGAAAAGAGGCAGAACGTCCACAATGATGCACTTGGCCAAAAAGGGCGTATGCGTTTTTTCCTGAATATATTCAGGAAAAAACGCATACGCCCTTTTTGGCCAACCAAGCAAGCTTGCAAAGGAAATCTGCACTACAATGAAGTCTCACTTCCCCCCGGTCAAAAGGGCCATCTGAAAAAAGTGTAAAATCCAGAAAGGCAGGACAGGCCATGGAGAACTGGGAGCCTTGTTATGCTGATGGGCGGGATGTAAATTGCCAACAGCCACTCGGGAGAAGTGTATGGTGTTTCCTGAAACATCTAAAAAACAAAGCAACAGAGCCTAAGGCACTTCCACTTATGGTCGTATAGCTTAGGGAAATGAAAATCAAAAAGACACAGCCACCCCAAAGTTTGGGACGGCTCTGTTTACAAGAACCTCGTTTACGGTACAAGTTCAATATCGCAGAAAGTGAAAAATGGATGAAGAAGTTGTGGTACTTACGTACAATGCAATATCACTCAGCAATGACATCTATGTCATCAGGCCCGTAGCAGCATAATGAGTGCATTCAGGTATGATGATTCTAACTGAAAGAAGTCACACAGAAAAAGAAACATCATAAGATATCACTAATACACGGAATGTAAACTTGGCTACACAGGAACTGGATTACAAAACAGAACAGGGTCTCAAATTTAGAAAACCAACTTATGCTTGCTTAAGGGGAAAGGTGAGTTGGGGTGCTGCATAAAACCAGAGATTGAAATGAGCACAGATAAAGTTCCTTAAGCCAAATATGGAATAGACAAGAGCTACTCCTTGCTCAACGAAATGGACTCAACACCCCATATTAAACGCCTAAGAATGTACCTGACTAGTAAGTATCTTAAAACCTATGGATTGCTATGTCTCCGAAAGAGAATCAAGCGTGTGTACAGGGGCATAAACGCAGCAGTGATAGGATTGGAGAGGTTCGGTGAGCAAATGAAGACCCTTTGAAGTCATATTGCATGGTACCCATTCCACGGGTCTCAACTCTCCAGGTTTAAGGGATTCTTCCTTCAGCTAAAACATGCATGTGGAACCCAGAGTATGATCAACCGTGTGATCGGGAGACGTGTTCAAATATGTCTCCGTTCTCGTCCCCTGGTACTCGGGTGCAACATTCCAGACGCTTTACTAACACTCTCCCGACTTGGAGAGTCAGTGCCTTTAACCTCCTGTTTGGCCCAGTTTGCAATTTCTGCGGAAGATGAACAGGAATAGGGAGAACCAATGAGAGACTAGCTGGAGGTGTCTGGACAGGCAAATTTAACTCTCATTTACCACCAGGAAGAGGAATTAACCAAAGGCTCAGCGTGCCGTGCCGGAACCAGATTAGGGCCTGAAGCAATCCTGCGGTGTTGCGGCCAGCTCACAAGAAAGCGAGTTGAAGAAAGGAGCTCAGGGGCACTGTAATTCACAAACCTGCAGAGTTATAAATGACAGCTATCGTCCAAAAATATACTGAAGTAAGGCTGCCAAGAGGACTTGAAAGCGGGGCAGAATTGCAGGAAACCGATTTCAGGAGGTAGACTGGAATTGCATTGAAAGCATAGGAAAAGAGGCAGAACGTCCACAATGATGCACTTGGCCAAAAAGGGCGTATGCGTTTTTTCCTGAATATATTCTGGAAAAAACGCATACGCCCTTTTTGGCCAACCAAGCAAGCTTGCAAAGGAAATCTGCACTACAATGAAGTCTCACTTCCCCCCGGTCAAAAGGGCCATCTGAAAAAAGTGTAAAATCCAGAAAGGCAGGACAGGCCATGGAGAACTGGGAGCCTTGTTATGCTGATGGGCGGGATGTAAATTGCCAACAGCCAATCGGGAGAAGTGTATGGTGTTTCCTGAAACATCTAAAAAACAAAGCAACAGAGCCTAGGGCACTTCCACTTATGGTCCTATTGCTTAGGGAAATGAAAATCAAAAAGACACAGCCACCCCAAAGTTTGGGACGGCTCTGTTTACAAGAACCTCGTTTACGGTACAAGTTCAATATCGCAGAAAGTGAAAAATGGATGAAGAAGTTGTGGTACTTACGTACAATGCAATATCACTCAGCAATGACATCTATGTCATCAGGCCCGTAGCAGCATAATGATTGGATTCAGGTATGATGATTCTAACTGAAAGAAGTCACACAGAAAAAGAAACATCATAAGATATCACTAATACACGGACTGTAAACTTGGCTACACAGGAACTGGATTACAATACAGAACAGGGTCTCAAATTTAGAAAACCAACTTATGCTTGCTTAAGGGGAAAGGTGAGTTGGGGTGCTGCATAAAACCAGAGATTGAAATGAGCACAGATAAATTTCCTTAAGCCAAATATGGAATAGACAAGAGCTACTCCTTGCTCAACGAAATGGACTCAACACCCCATATTAAACGCCTAAGAATGTACCTGACTAATAAGTATCTTAAAACCTATGGATTGCTATGTCTCCGAAAGAGAATCAAGCGTGTGTACAGGGGCATAAACGCAGCAGTGATAGGATTGGAGAGGTTCGGTGAGCAAATGAAGACCCTTTGAAGTCATATTGCATGGTACCCATTCCACGGGTCTCAACTCTCCAGGTTTAAGGGATTCTTCCTTCAGCTAAAACATGCATGTGGAACCCAGAGTATGATGAACCGTGTGATCGGGAGACGTCTTCAAATATGTCTCCGTTCTCGTCCCCTGGTACTCGGGTGCAACATTCCAGACGCTTTACTAACACTCTCCCGACTTGGAGAGTCAGTGCCTTTAACCTCCTGTTTGGCCCAGTTTGCAATTTCTGCGGAAGATGAACAGGAATAGGGAGAACCAATGAGAGACTAGCTGGAGGTGTCTGGACGGGCAAATTTAACTCTCATTTCCCACCAGGAAGAGGAATTAACCAAAGGCTCAGCGTGCCGTGCCGGAACCACATTAGGGCCTGAAGCAATCCTGCGGTGTTGCGGCCAGCTCACAAGAAAGCGAGTTGAAGAAAGGAGCTCAGGGGCACTGTAATTCACAAACCTGCAGAGTTATAAATGACAGCTATCGTCCAAAAATATACTGAAGTAAGGCTGCCAAGAGGACTTGAAAGCGGGGCAGAATTGCAGGAAACCGATTTCAGGAGGTAGACTGGAATTGCATTGAAAGCATAGGAAAAGAGGCAGAACGTCCACAATGATGCACTTGGCCAAAAAGGGCGTATGCGTTTTTTCCTGAATATATTCAGGAAAAAACGCATACGCCCTTTTTGGCCAACCAAGCAAGCTTGCAAAGGAAATCTGCACTACAATGAAGTCTCACTTCCCCCCGGTCAAAAGGGCCATCTGAAAAAAGTGTAAAATCCAGAAAGGCAGGACAGGCCATGGAGAACTGGGAGCCTTGTTATGCTGATGGGCGGGATGTAAATTGCCAACAGCCACTCGGGAGAAGTGTATGGTGTTTCCTGAAACATCTAAAAAACAAAGCAACAGAGCCTAGGGCACTTCCACTTATGGTCCTATAGCTTAGGGAAATGAAAATCAAAAAGACACAGCCACCCCAAAGTTTGGGACGGCTCTGTTTACAAGAACCTCGTTTACGGTACAAGTTCAATATCGCAGAAAGTGAAAAATGGATGAAGAAGTTGTGGTACTTACGTACAATGCAATATCACTCAGCAATGACATCTATGTCATCAGGCCCGTAGCAGCATAATGAGTGGATTCAGGTATGATGATTCTAACTGAAAGAAGTCACACAGAAAAAGAAACATCATAAGATATCACTATTACACGGAATATAAACTTGGCTACACAGGAACTGGATTACCAAACAGAACAGGGTCTCAAATTTAGAAAACCAACTTATGCTTGCTTAAGGGGAAAGGTGAGTTGGGGTGCTGCATAAAACCAGAGATTGAAATGAGCACAGATAAAGTTCCTTAAGCCAAATATGGAATAGACAAGAGCTACTCCTTGCTCAACGAAATGGACTCAACACCCCATATTAAACGCCTAAGAATGTACCTGACTAGTAAGTATCTTAAAACCTATGGATTGCTATGTCTCCGAAAGAGAATCAAGCGTGTGTACAGGGGCATAAACGCAGCAGTGATAGGATTGGAGAGGTTCGGTGAGCAAATGAAGACCCTTTGAAGTCATATTGCATGGTACCCATTCCACGGGTCTCAACTCTCCAGGTTTAAGGGATTCTTCCTTCAGCTAAAACATGCATGTGGAACCCAGAGTATGATCAACCGTGTGATCGGGAGACGTGTTCAAATATGTCTCCGTTCTCGTCCCCTGGTACTCGGGTGCAACATTCCAGACGCTTTACTAACACTCTCCCGACTTGGAGAGTCAGTGCCTTTAACCTCCTGTTTGGCCCAGTTTGCAATTTCTGCGGAAGATGAACAGGAATAGGGAGAACCAATGAGAGACTAGCTGGAGGTGTCTGGACGGGCAAATTTAACTCTCATTTCCCACCAGGAAGAGGAATTAACCAAAGGCTCAGCGTGCCGTGCCGGAACCACATTAGGGCCTGAAGCAATCCTGCGGTGTTACGGCCAGCTCACAAGAAAGCGAGTTGAAGAAAGGAGCTCAGGGGCACTGTAATTCACAAACCTGCAGAGTTATAAATGACAGCTATCGTCCAAAAATATACTGAAGTAAGGCTGCCAAGAGGACTTGAAAGCGGGGCAGAATTGCAGGAAACCGAGTTCAGGAGGTAGACTGGAATTGCATTGAAAGCATAGGAAAAGAGGCAGAACGTCCACAATGATGCACTTGGCCAAAAAGGGCGTATGCGTTTTTTCCTGAATATATTCTGGAAAAAACGCATACGCCCTTTTTGGCCAACCAAGCAAGCTTGCAAAGGAAATCTGCACTACAATGAAGTCTCACTTCCCCCCGGTCAAAAGGGCCATCTGAAAAAAGTGTAAAATCCAGAAAGGCAGGACAGGCCATGGAGAACTGGGAGCCTTGTTATGCTGATGGGCGGGATGTAAATTGCCAACAGCCACTCGGGAGAAGTGTATGGTGTTTCCTGAAACATCTAAAAAACAAAGCAACAGAGCCTAGGGCACTTCCACTTATGGTCCTATAGCTTAGGGAAATGAAAATCAAAAAGACACAGCCACCCCAAAGTTTGGGACGGCTCTGTTTACAAGAACCTCGTTTACGGTACAAGTTCAATATCGCAGAAAGTGAAAAATGGATGAAGAAGTTGTGGTACTTACGTACAATGCAATATCACTCAGCAATGACATCTATGTCATCAGGCCCGTAGCAGCATAATGAGTGGATTCAGGTATGATGATTCTAACTGAAAGAAGTCACACAGAAAAAGAAACATCATAAGATATCACTAATACACGGAATGTAAACTTGGCTACACAGGAACTGGATTACAAAACAGAACAGGGTCTCAAATTTAGAAAACCAACTTATGCTTGCTTAAGGGGAAAGGTGAGTCGGGGTGCTGCATAAAACCAGAGATTGAAATGAGCACAGATAAATTTCCTTAAGCCAAATATGGAATAGACAAGAGCTACTCCTTGCTCAACGAAATGGACTCAACACCCCATATTAAACGCCTAAGAATGTACCTGCCTAGTAAGTATCTTAAAACCTATGGATTGCTATGTTTCCGAAAGAGAATCAAGCGTGTGTACAGGGGCATAAACGCAGCAGTGATAGGATTGGAGAGGTTCGGTGAGCAAATGAAGACCCTTTGAAGTCATATTGCATGGTACCCATTCCACGGGTCTCAACTCTCCAGGTTTAAGGGATTCTTCCTTCAGCTAAAACATGCATGTGGAACCCAGAGTATGATGAACCGTGTGATCGGGAGACGTCTTCAAATATGTCTCCGTTCTCGTCCCCTGGTACTCGGGTGCAACATTCCAGACGCTTTACTAACACTCTCCCGACTTGGAGAGTCAGTGCCTTTAACCTCCTGTTTGGCCCAGTTTGCAATTTCTGCGGAAGATGAACAGGAATAGGGAGAACCAATGAGAGACTAGCTGGAGGTGTCTGGACGGGCAAATTTAACTCTCATTTCCCACCAGGAAGAGGAATTAACCAAAGGCTCAGCGTGCCGTGCCGGAACCACATTAGGGCCTGAAGCAATCCTGCAGTGTTGCGGCCAGCTCACAAGAAAGCGAGTTGAAGAAAGGAGCTCAGGGGCACTGTAATTCACAAACCTGAAGAGTTATAAATGACAGCTATCGTCCAAAAATATACTGAAGTAAGGCTGCCAAGAGGACTTGAAAGCGGGGCAGAATTGCAGGAAACCGATTTCAGGAGGTAGACTGGAATTGCATTGAAAGCATAGGAAAAGAGGCAGAACGTCCACAATGATGCACTTGGCCAAAAACGGCGTATGCGTTTTTTCCTGAATATATTCAGGAAAAAACGCATACGCCCTTTTTGGCCAACCAAGCAAGCTTGCAAAGGAAATCTGCACTACAATGAAGTCTCACTTCCCCCCGGTCAAAAGGGCCATCTGAAAAAAGTGTAAAATCCAGAAAGGCAGGACAGGCCATGGAGAACTGGGAGCCTTGTTATGCTGATGGGCGGGATGTAAATTGCCAACAGCCACTCGGGAGAAGTGTACGGTGTTTCCTGAAACATCTAAAAAACAAAGCAACAGAGCCTAGGGCACTTCCACTTATGGTCCTATAGCTTAGGGAAATGAAAATCAAAAAGACACAGCCACCCCAAAGTTTGGGACGGCTCTGTTTACAAGAACCTCGTTTACGGTACAAGTTCAATATCGCAGAAAGTGAAAAATGGATGAAGAAGTTGTGGTACTTACGTACAATGCAATATCACTCAGCAATGACATCTATGTCATCAGGCCCGTAGCAGCATAATGAGTGGATTCAGGTATGATGATTCTAACTGAAAGAAGTCACACAGAAAAAGAAACATCATAAGATATCACTAATACACGGAATATAAACTTGGCTACACAGGAACTGGATTACCAAACAGAACAGGGTCTCAAATTTAGAAAACCAACTTATGCTTGCTTAAGGGGAAAGGTGAGTTGGGGTGCTGCATAAAACCAGAGATTGAAATGAGCACAGATAAAGTTCCTTAAGCCAAATATGGAATAGACAAGAGCTACTCCTTGCTCAACGAAATGGACTCAACACCCCATATTAAACGCCTAAGAATGTACCTGACTAGTAAGTATCTTAAAACCTATGGATTGCTATGTCTCCGAAAGAGAATCAAGCGTGTGTACAGGGGCATAAACGCAGCAGTGATAGGATTGGAGAGGTTCGGTGAGCAAATGAAGACCCTTTGAAGTCATATTGCATGGTACCCATTCCACGGGTCTCAACTCTCCAGGTTTAAGGGATTCTTCCTTCAGCTAAAACATGCATGTGGAACCCAGAGTATGATCAACCGTGTGATCGGGAGACGTGTTCAAATATGTCTCCGTTCTCGTCCCCTGGTACTCGGGTGCAACATTCCAGACGCTTTACTAACACTCTCCCGACTTGGAGAGTCAGTGCCTTTAACCTCCTGTTTGGCCCAGTTTGCAATTTCTGCGGAAGATGAACAGGAATAGGGAGAACCAATGAGAGACTAGCTGGAGGTGTCTGGAGGGGCAAATTTAACTCTCATTTCCCACCAGGAAGAGGAATTAACCAAAGGCTCAGCGTGCCGTGCCGGAACCACATTAGGGCCTGAAGCAATCCTGCGGTGTTACGGCCAGCTCACAAGAAAGCGAGTTGAAGAAAGGAGCTCAGGGGCACTGTAATTCACAAACCTGCAGAGTTATAAATGACAGCTATCGTCCAAAAATATACTGAAGTAAGGCTGCCAAGAGGACTTGAAAGCGGGGCAGAATTGCAGGAAACCGAGTTCAGGAGGTAGACTGGAATTGCATTGAAAGCATAGGAAAAGAGGCAGAACGTCCACAATGATGCACTTGGCCAAAAAGGGCGTATGCGTTTTTTCCTGAATATATTCTGGAAAAAACGCATACGCCCTTTTTGGCCAACCAAGCAAGCTTGCAAAGGAAATCTGCACTACAATGAAGTCTCACTTCCCCCCGGTCAAAAGGGCCATCTGAAAAAAGTGTAAAATCCAGAAAGGCAGGACAGGCCATGGAGAACTGGGAGCCTTGTTATGCTGATGGGCGGGATGTAAATTGCCAACAGCCACTCGGGAGAAGTGTATGGTGTTTCCTGAAACATCTAAAAAACAAAGCAACAGAGCCTAGGGCACTTCCACTTATGGTCCTATAGCTTAGGGAAATGAAAATCAAAAAGACACAGCCACCCCAAAGTTTGGGACGGCTCTGTTTACAAGAACCTCGTTTACGGTACAAGTTCAATATCGCAGAAAGTGAAAAATGGATGAAGAAGTTGTGGTACTTACGTACAATGCAATATCACTCAGCAATGACATCTATGTCATCAGGCCCGTAGCAGCATAATGAGTGGATTCAGGTATGATGATTCTAACTGAAAGAAGTCACACAGAAAAAGAAACATCATAAGATATCACTAATACACGGAATGTAAACTTGGCTACACAGGAACTGGATTACAAAACAGAACAGGGTCTCAAATTTAGAAAACCAACTTATGCTTGCTTAAGGGGAAAGGTGAGTCGGGGTGCTGCATAAAACCAGAGATTGAAATGAGCACAGATAAATTTCCTTAAGCCAAATATGGAATAGACAAGAGCTACTCCTTGCTCAACGAAATGGACTCAAAACCCCATATTAAACGCCTAAGAATGTACCTGATTAATAAGTATCTTAAAACCTATGGATTGCTATGTTTCCGAAAGAGAATCAAGCGTGTGTACAGGGGCATAAACGCAGCAGTGATAGGATTGGAGAGGTTCGGTGAGCAAATGAAGACCCTTTGAAGTCATATTGCATGGTACCCATTCCACGGGTCTCAACTCTCCAGGTTTAAGGGATTCTTCCTTCAGCTAAAACATGCATGTGGAACCCAGAGTATGATGAACCGTGTGATCGGGAGACGTCTTCAAATATGTCTCCGTTCTCGTCCCCTGGTACTCGGGTGCAACATTCCAGACGCTTTACTAACACTCTCCCGACTTGGAGAGTCTGTGCCTTTAACCTCCTGTTTGGCCCAGTTTGCAATTTCTGCGGAAGATGAACAGGAATAGGGAGAACCAATGAGAGACTAGCTGGAGGTGTCTGGACGGGCAAATTTAACTCTCATTTCCCACCAGGAAGAGGAATTAACCAAAGGCTCAGCGTGCCGTGCCGGAACCACATTAGGGCCTGAAGCAATCCTGCGGTGTTGCGGCCAGCTCACAAGAAAGCGAGTTGAAGAAAGGAGCTCAGGGGCACTGTAATTCACAAACCTGAAGAGTTATAAATGACAGCTATCGTCCAAAAATATACTGAAGTAAGGCTGCCAAGAGGACTTGAAAGCGGGGCAGAATTGCAGGAAACCGATTTCAGGAGGTAGACTGGAATTGCATTGAAAGCATAGGAAAAGAGGCAGAACGTCCACAATGATGCACTTGGCCAAAAACGGCGTATGCGTTTTTTCCTGAATATATTCAGGAAAAAACGCATACGCCCTTTTTGGCCAACCAAGCAAGCTTGCAAAGGAAATCTGCACTACAATGAAGTCTCACTTCCCCCCGGTCAAAAGGGCCATCTGAAAAAAGTGTAAAATCCAGAAAGGCAGGACAGGCCATGGAGAACTGGGAGCCTTGTTATGCTGATGGGCGGGATGTAAATTGCCAACAGCCACTCGGGAGAAGTGTATGGTGTTTCCTGAAACATCTAAAAAACAAAGCAACAGAGCCTAGGGCACTTCCACTTATGGTCCTATAGCTTAGGGAAATGAAAATCAAAAAGACACAGCCACCCCAAAGTTTGGGACGGCTCTGTTTACAAGAACCTCGTTTACGGTACAAGTTCAATATCGCAGAAAGTGAAAAATGGATGAAGAAGTTGTGGTACTTACGTACAATGCAATATCACTCAGCAATGACATCTATGTCATCAGGCCCGTAGCAGCATAATGAGTGGATTCAGGTATGATGATTCTACCTGAAAGAAGTCACACAGAAAAAGAAACATCATAAGATATCACTAATACACGGAATGTAAACTTGGCTACACAGGAACTGGATTACAAAACAGAACAGGGTCTCAAATTTAGAAAACCAACTTATGCTTGCTTAAGGGGAAAGGTGAGTTGGGGTGCTGCATAAAACCAGAGATTGAAATGAGCACAGATAAAGTTCCTTAAGCCAAATATAGAATAGACAAGTGCTACTCCTTGCTCAACGAAATGGACTCAACACCCCATATTAAACGCCTAAGAATGTACCTGACTAATAAGTATCTTAAAACCTATGGATTGCTATGTCTCCGAAAGAGAATCAAGCGTGTGTACAGGGGCATAAACGCAGCAGTGATAGGATTGGAGAGGTTCGGTGAGCAAATGAAGACCCCTTGAAGTCATATTGCATGGTACCCATTCCACGGGTCTCAACTCTCCAGGTTTAAGGGATTCTTCCTTCAGCTAAAACATGCATGTGGAACCCAGAGTATGATCAACCGTGTGATCGGGAGACGTGTTCAAATATGTCTCCGTTCTCGTCCCCTGGTACTCGGGTGCAACATTCCAGACGCTTTACTAACACTCTCCCGACTTGGAGAGTCAGTGCCTTTAACCTCCTGTTTGGCCCAGTTTGCAATTTCTGCGGAAGATGAACAGGAATAGGGAGAACCAATGAGAGACTAGCTGGAGGTGTCTGGACGGGCAAATTTAACTCTCATTTCCCACCAGGAAGAGGAATTAACCAAAGGCTCAGCGTGCCGTGCCGGAACCACATTAGGGCCTGAAGCAATCCTGCGGTGTTGCGGCCAGCTCACAAGAAAGCGAGTTGAAGAAAGGAGCTCAGGGGCACTGTAATTCACAAACCTGCAGAGTTATAAATGACAGCTATCGTCCAAAAATATACTGAAGTAAGGCTGCCAAGAGGACTTGAAAGCGGGGCAGAATTGCAGGAAACCGAGTTCAGGAGGTAGACTGGAATTGCATTGAAAGCATAGGAAAAGAGGCAGAACGTCCACAATGATGCACTTGGCCAAAAAGGGCGTATGCGTTTTTTCCTGAATATATTCTGGAAAAAACGCATACGCACTTTTTGGCCAACCAAGCAAGCTTGCAAAGGAAATCTGCACTACAATGAAGTCTCACTTCCCCCCGGTCAAAAGGGCCATCTGAAAAAAGTGTAAAATCCAGAAAGGCAGGACAGGCCATGGAGAACTGGGAGCCTTGTTATGCTGATGGGCGGGATGTAAATTGCCAACAGCCACTTGGGAGAAGTGTATGTGTTTCCTGAAACATCTAAAAAACAAAGCAACAGAGCCTAGGGCACTTCCACTTATGGTCCTATAGCTTAGGGAAATGAAAATCAAAAAGACACAGCCACCCCAAAGTTTGGGACGGCTCTGTTTACAAGAACCTCGTTTACGGTACAAGTTCAATATCGCAGAAAGTGAAAAATGGATGAAGAAGTTGTGGTACTTACGTACAATGCAATATCACTCAGCAATGACATCTATGTCATCAGGCCCGTAGCAGCATAATGAGTGGATTCAGGTATGATGATTCTAACTGAAAGAAGTCACACAGAAAAAGAAACATCATAAGATATCACTAATACACGGAATGTAAACTTGGCTACACAGGAACTGGATTACAAAACAGAACAGGGTCTCAAATTTAGAAAACCAACTTATGCTTGCTTAAGGGGAAAGGTGAGTTGGGGTGCTGCATAAAACCAGAGATTGAAATGAGCACAGATAAAGTTCCTTAAGCCAAATATAGAATAGACAAGTGCTACTCCTTGCTCAACGAAATGGACTCAACACCCCATATTAAACGCCTAAGAATGTACCTGACTAATAAGTATCTTAAAACCTATGGATTGCTATGTCTCCGAAAGAGAATCAAGCGTGTGTACAGGGGCATAAACGCAGCAGTGATAGGATTGGAGAGGTTCGGTGAGCAAATGAAGACCCCTTGAAGTCATATTGCATGGTACCCATTCCACGGGTCTCAACTCTCCAGGTTTAAGGGATTCTTCCTTCAGCTAAAACATGCATGTGGAACCCAGAGTATGATCAACCGTGTGATCGGGAGACGTGTTCAAATATGTCTCCGTTCTCGTCCCCTGGTACTCGGGTGCAACATTCCAGACGCTTTACTAACACTCTCCCGACTTGGAGAGTCAGTGCCTTTAACCTCCTGTTTGGCCCAGTTTGCAATTTCTGCGGAAGATGAACAGGAATAGGGAGAACCAATGAGAGACTAGCTGGAGGTGTCTGGACGGGCAAATTTAACTCTCATTTCCCACCAGGAAGAGGAATTAACCAAAGGCTCAGCGTGCCGTGCCAGAACCACATTAGGGCCTGAAGCAATCCTGCGGTGTTGCGGCCAGCTCACAAGAAAGCGAGTTGAAGAAAGGAGCTCAGGGGCACTGTAATTCACAAACCTGCAGAGTTATAAATGACAGCTATCGTCCAAAAATATACTGAAGTAAGGCTGCCAAGAGGACTTGAAAGCGGGGCAGAATTGCAGGAAACCGATTTCAGGAGGTAGACTGGAATTGCATTGAAAGCATAGGAAAAGAGGCAGAACGTCCACAATGATGCACTTGGCCAAAAAGGGCGTATGCGTTTTTTCCTGAATATATTCAGGAAAAAACGCATACGCCCTTTTTGGCCAACCAAGCAAGCTTGCAAAGGAAATCTGCACTACAATGAAATCTCACTTCCCCCCGGTCAAAAGGGCCATCTGAAAAAAGTGTAAAATCCAGAAAGGCAGGACAGGCCATGGAGAACTGGGAGCCTTGTTATGCTGATGGGCGGGATGTAAATTGCCAACAGCCACTTGGGAGAAGTGTATGTGTTTCCTGAAACATCTAAAAAACAAAGCAACAGAGCCTAGGGCACTTCCACTTATGGTCCTATAGCTTAGGGAAATGAAAATCAAAAAGACACAGCCACCCCAAAGTTTGGGACGGCTCTGTTTACAAGAACCTCGTTTACGGTACAAGTTCAATATCGCAGAAAGTGAAAAATGGATGAAGAAGTTGTGGTACTTACGTACAATGCAATATCACTCAGCAATGACATCTATGTCATCAGGCCCGTAGCAGCATAATGAGTGGATTCAGGTATGATGATTCTAACTGAAAGAAGTCACACAGAAAAAGAAACATCATAAGATATCACTAATACACGGAATGTAAACTTGGCTACACAGGAACTGGATTACAAAACAGAACAGGGTCTCAAATTTAGAAAACCAACTTATGCTTGCTTAAGGGGAAAGGTGAGTTGGGGTGCTGCATAAAACCAGAGATTGAAATGAGCACAGATAAAGTTCCTTAAGCCAAATATAGAATAGACAAGAGCTACTCCTTGCTCAACGAAATGGACTCAACACCCCATATTAAACGCCTAAGAATGTACCTGACTAATAAGTATCTTAAAACCTATGGATTGCTATGTCTCCGAAAGAGAATCAAGCATGTGTACAGGGGCATAAACGCAGCAGTGATAGGATTGGAGAGGTTCGGTGAGCAAATGAAGACCCCTTGAAGTCATATTGCATGGTACCCATTCCACGGGTCTCAACTCTCCAGGTTTAAGGGATTCTTCCTTCAGCTAAAACATGCATGTGGAACCCAGAGTATGATCAACCGTGTGATCGGGAGACGTGTTCAAATATGTCTCCGTTCTCGTCCCCTGGTACTCGGGTGCAACATTCCAGACGCTTTACTAACACTCTCCCGACTTGGAGAGTCAGTGCCTTTAACCTCCTGTTTGGCCCAGTTTGCAATTTCTGCGGAAGATGAACAGGAATAGGGAGAACCAATGAGAGACTAGCTGGAGGTGTCTGGACGGGCAAATTTAACTCTCATTTCCCACCAGGAAGAGGAATTAACCAAAGGCTCAGCGTGCCGTGCCGGAACCACGTTTGGGCCTGAAGCAATCCTGCGGTGTTGCGGCCAGCTCACAAGAAAGCGAGTTGAAGAAAGGAGCTCAGGGGCACTGTAATTCACAAACCTGCAGAGTTATAAATGACAGCTATCGTCCACAAATATACTGAAGTAAGGCTGCCAAGAGGACTTGAAAGCGGGGCAGAATTGCAGGAAACCGAGTTCAGGAGGTAGACTGGAATTGCATTGAAAGCATAGGAAAAGAGGCAGAACGTCCACAATGATGCACTTGGCCAAAAAGGGCGTATGCGTTTTTTCCTGAATATATTCAGGAAAAAACGCATACGCCCTTTTTGGCCAACCAAGCAAGCTTGCAAAGGAAATCTGCACTACAATGAAGTCTCACTTCCCCCCGGTCAAAAGGGCCATCTGAAAAAAGTGTAAAATCCAGAAAGGCAGGACAGGCCATGGAGAACTGGGAGCCTTGTTATGCTGATGGGCGGGATGTAAATTGCCAACAGGTACTCAGGAGAAGTGTATGGTGTTTCCTGAAACATCTAAAAAACAAAGCAACAGAGCCTAGGGCACTTCCACTTATGGTCCAATAGCTTAGGGAAATGAAAATCAAAAAGACACAGCCACCCCAAAGTTTGGGACGGCTCTGTTTACAAGAACCTCATTTACGGTACAAGTTCAATATCGCAGAAAGTGAAAAATGGATGAAGAAGTTGTGGTACTTACGTACAATGCAATATCACTCAGCAATGACATCTATGTCATCAGGCCCGTAGCAGCATAATGAGTGGATTCAGGTATGATGATTCTAACTGAAAGAAGTCACACAGAAAAAGAAACATCATAAGATATCACTAATACACGGAATGTAAACTTGGCTACACAGGAACTGGATTACCAAACAGAACAGGGTCTCAAATTTAGAAAACCAACTTATGCTTGCTTAAGGGGAAAGGTGAGTTGGGGTGCTGCATAAAACCAGAGATTGAAATGAGCACAGATAAAGTTCCTTAAGCCAAATATGGAATAGACAAGAGCTACTCCTTGCTCAACGAAATGGACTCAACACCCCATATTAAACGCCTAAGAATGTACCTGACTAGTAAGTATCTTAAAACCTATGGATTGCTATGTCTCCGAAAGAGAATCAAGCGTGTGTACAGGGGCATAAACGCAGCAGTGATAGGATTGGAGAGGTTTGGTGAGCAAATGAAGACCCTTTGAAGTCATATTGCATGGTACCCATTCCATGGGTCTCAACTCTCCAGGTTTAAGGGATTCTTCCTTCAGCTAAAACATGCATGTGGAACCCAGAGTATGATCAACCGTGTGATCGGGAGACGTGTTCAAATATGTCTCCGTTCTCGTCCCCTGGTACTCGGGTGCAACATTCCAGACGCTTTACTAACACTCTCCCGACTTGGAGAGTCAGTGCCTTTAACCTCCTGTTTGGCCCAGTTTGCAATTTCTGCGGAAGATGAACAGGAATAGGGAGAACCAATGAGAGACTAGCTGGAGGTGTCTGGACGGGCAAATTTAACTCTCATTTCCCACCAGGAAGAGGAATTAACCAAAGGCTCAGCGTGCCGTGCCGGAACCACATTAGGGCCTGAAGCAATCCTGCGGTGTTGCGGCCAGCTCACAAGAAAGCGAGTTGAAGAAAGGAGCTCAGGGGCACTGTAATTCACAAACCTGCAGAGTTATAAATGACAGCTATCGTCCAAAAATATACTGAAGTAAGGCTGCCAAGAGGACTTGAAAGCGGGGCAGAATTGCAGGAAACCGAGTTCAGGAGGTAGACTGGAATTGCATTGAAAGCATAGGAAAAGAGGCAGAACGTCCACAATGATGCACTTGGCCAAAAAGGGCGTATGCGTTTTTTCCTGAATATATTCAGGAAAAAACGCATACGCCCTTTTTGGCCAACCAAGCAAGCTTGCAAAGGAAATCTGCACTACAATGAAGTCTCACTTCCCCCCGGTCAAAAGGGCCATCTGAAAAAAGTGTAAAATCCAGAAAGGCAGGACAGGCCATGGAGAACTGGGAGCCTTGTTATGCTGATGGGCGGGATGTAAATTGCCAACAGCCACTCGGGAGAAGTGTATGTGTTTCCTGAAACATCTAAAAAACAAAGCAACAGAGCCTAGGGCACTTCCACTTATGGTCCTATAGCTTAGGGAAATGAAAATCAAAAAGACACAGCCACCCCAAAGTTTGGGATGGCTCTGTTTACAAGAACCTCGTTTACGGTACAAGTTCAATATCGCAGAAAGTGAAAAATGGATGAAGAAGTTGTGGTACTTACGTACAATGCAATATCACTCAGCAATGACATCTATGTCATCAGGCCCGTAGCAGCATAATGAGTGGATTCAGGTATGATGATTCTAACTGAAAGAAGTCACACAGAAAAAGAAACATCATAAGATATCACTAATACACGGAATGTAAACTTGGCTACACAGGAACTGGATTACAAAACAGAACAGGGTCTCAAATTTAGAAAACCAACTTATGCTTGCTTAAGGGGAAAGGTGAGTTGGGGTGCTGCATAAAACCAGAGATTGAAATGAGCACAGATAAAGTTCCTTAAGCCAAATATGGAATAGACAAGAGCTACTCCTTGCTCAACGAAATGGACTCAACACCCCATATTAAACGCCTAAGAATGTACCTGACTAATAAGTATCTTAAAACCTATGGATTGCTATGTCTCCGAAAGAGAATCAAGCGTGTGTACAGGGGCATAAACGCAGCAGTGATAGGATTGGAGAGGTTCGGTGAGCAAATGAAGACCCTTTGAAGTCATATTGCATGGTACCCATTCCACGGGTCTCAACTCTCCAGGTTTAAGGGATTCTTCCTTCAGCTAAAACATGCATGTGGAACCCAGAGTATGATCAACCGTGTGATCGGGAGACGTGTTCAAATATGTCTCCGTTCTCGTCCCCTGGTACTCGGGTGCAACATTCCAGACGCTTTACTAACACTCTCCCGACTTGGAGAGTCAGTGCCTTTAACCTCCTGTTTGGCCCAGTTTGCAATTTCTGCGGAAGATGAACAGGAATAGGGAGAACCAATGAGAGACTAGCTGGAGGTGTCTGGACGGGCAAATTTAACTCTCATTTCCCACCAGGAAGAGGAATTAACCAAAGGCTCAGCGTGCCGTGCCGGAACCACATTAGGGCCTGAAGCAATCCTGCGGTGTTGCGGCCAGCTCACAAGAAAGCGAGTTGAAGAAAGGAGCTCAGGGGCACTGTAATTCACAAACCTGCAGAGTTATAAATGACAGCTATCGTCCAAAAATATACTGAAGTAAGGCTGCCAAGAGGACTTGAAAGCGGGGCAGAATTGCAGGAAACCGAGTTCAGGAGGTAGACTGGAATTGCATTGAAAGCATAGGAAAAGAGGCAGAACGTCCACAATGATGCACTTGGCCAAAAAGGGCGTATGCGTTTTTTCCTGAATATATTCAGGAAAAAACGCATACGCCCTTTTTGGCCAACCAAGCAAGCTTGCAAAGGAAATCTGCACTACAATGAAGTCTCACTTCCCCCCGGTCAAAAGGGCCATCTGAAAAAAGTGTAAAATCCAGAAAGGCAGGACAGGCCATGGAGAACTGGGAGCCTTGTTATGCTGATGGGCGGGATGTAAATTGCCAACAGCCACTCGGGAGAAGTGTATGTGTTTCCTGAAACATCTAAAAAACAAAGCAACAGAGCCTAGGGCACTTCCACTTATGGTCCTATAGCTTAGGGAAATGAAAATCAAAAAGACACAGCCACCCCAAAGTTTGGGATGGCTCTGTTTACAAGAACCTCGTTTACGGTACAAGTTCAATATCGCAGAAAGTGAAAAATGGATGAAGAAGTTGTGGTACTTACGTACAATGCAATATCACTCAGCAATGACATCTATGTCATCAGGCCCGTAGCAGCATAATGAGTGGATTCAGGTATGATGATTCTAACTGAAAGAAGTCACACAGAAAAAGAAACATCATAAGATATCACTAATACACGGAATGTAAACTTGGCTACACAGGAACTGGATTACAAAACAGAACAGGGTCTCAAATTTAGAAAACCAACTTATGCTTGCTTAAGGGGAAAGGTGAGTTGGGGTGCTGCATAAAACCAGAGATTGAAATGAGCACAGATAAAGTTCCTTAAGCCAAATATAGAATAGACAAGTGCTACTCCTTGCTCAACGAAATGGACTCAACACCCCATATTAAACGCCTAAGAATGTACCTGACTAATAAGTATCTTAAAACCTATGGATTGCTATGTCTCCGAAAGAGAATCAAGCGTGTGTACAGGGGCATAAACGCAGCAGTGATAGGATTGGAGAGGTTCGGTGAGCAAATGAAGACCCCTTGAAGTCATATTGCATGGTACCCATTCCACGGGTCTCAACTCTCCAGGTTTAAGGGATTCTTCCTTCAGCTAAAACATGCATGTGGAACCCAGAGTATGATCAACCGTGTGATCGGGAGACGTGTTCAAATATGTCTCCGTTCTCGTCCCCTGGTACTCGGGTGCAACATTCCAGACGCTTTACTAACACTCTCCCGACTTGGAGAGTCAGTGCCTTTAACCTCCTGTTTGGCCCAGTTTGCAATTTCTGCGGAAGATGAACAGGAATAGGGAGAACCAATGAGAGACTAGCTGGAGGTGTCTGGACGGGCAAATTTAACTCTCATTTCCCACCAGGAAGAGGAATTAACCAAAGGCTCAGCGTGCCGTGCCGGAACCACATTAGGGCCTGAAGCAATCCTGCGGTGTTGCGGCCAGCTCACAAGAAAGCGAGTTGAAGAAAGGAGCTCAGGGGCACTGTAATTCACAAACCTGCAGAGTTATAAATGACAGCTATCGTCCAAAAATATACTGAAGTAAGGCTGCCAAGAGGACTTGAAAGCGGGGCAGAATTGCAGGAAACCGATTTCAGGAGGTAGACTGGAATTGCATTGAAAGCATAGGAAAAGAGGCAGAACGTCCACAATGATGCACTTGGCCAAAAAGGGCGTATGCGTTTTTTCCTGAATATATTCAGGAAAAAACGCATACGCCCTTTTTGGCCAACCAAGCAAGCTTGCAAAGGAAATCTGCACTACAATGAAGTCTCACTTCCCCCCGGTCAAAAGGGCCATCTGAAAAAAGTGTAAAATCCAGAAAGGCAGGACAGGCCATGGAGAACTGGGAGCCTTGTTATGCTGATGGGCGGGATGTAAATTGCCAACAGCCACTTGGGAGAAGTGTATGTGTTTCCTGAAACATCTAAAAAACAAAGCAACAGAGCCTAGGGCACTTCCACTTATGGTCCTATAGCTTAGGGAAATGAAAATCAAAAAGACACAGCCACCCCAAAGTTTGGGACGGCTCTGTTTACAAGAACCTCGTTTACGGTACAAGTTCAATATCGCAGAAAGTGAAAAATGGATGAAGAAGTTGTGGTACTTACGTACAATGCAATATCACTCAGCAATGACATCTATGTCATCAGGCCCGTAGCAGCATAATGAGTGGATTCAGGTATGATGATTCTAACTGAAAGAAGTCACACAGAAAAAGAAACATCATAAGATATCACTAATACACGGAATGTAAACTTGGCTACACAGGAACTGGATTACAAAACAGAACAGGGTCTCAAATTTAGAAAACCAACTTATGCTTGCTTAAGGGGAAAGGTGAGTTGGGGTGCTGCATAAAACCAGAGATTGAAATGAGCACAGATAAAGTTCCTTAAGCCAAATATAGAATAGACAAGAGCTACTCCTTGCTCAACGAAATGGACACAACACCCCATATTAAACGCCTAAGAATGTACCTGACTAATAAGTATCTTAAAACCTATGGATTGCTATGTCTCCGAAAGAGAATCAAGCGTGTGTACAGGGGCATAAACGCAGCAGTGATAGGATTGGAGAGGTTCGGTGAGCAAATGAAGACCCCTTGAAGTCATATTGCATGGTACACATTCCACGGGTCTCAACTCTCCAGGTTTAAGGGATTCTTCCTTCAGCTAAAACATGCATGTGGAACCCAGAGTATGATCAACCATGTGATCGGGAGACGTCTTCAAATATGTCTCCGTTCTCGTCCCCTGGTACTCGGGTGCAACATTCCAGACGCTTTACTAACACTCTCCCGACTTGGAGAGTCAGTGCCTTTAACCTCCTGTTTGGCCCAGTTTGCAATTTCTGCGGAAGATGAACAGGAATAGGGAGAACCAATGAGAGACTAGCTGGAGGTGTCTGGACGGGCAAATTTAACTCTCATTTCCCACCAGGAAGAGGAATTAACCAAAGGCTCAGCGTGCCGTGCCGGAACCACGTTTGGGCCTGAAGCAATCCTGCGGTGTTGCGGCCAGCTCACAAGAAAGCGAGTTGAAGAAAGGAGCTCAGGGGCACTGTAATTCACAAACCTGCAGAGTTATAAATGACAGCTATCGTCCACAAATATACTGAAGTAAGGCTGCCAAGAGGACTTGAAAGCGGGGCAGAATTGCAGGAAACCGAGTTCAGGAGGTAGACTGGAATTGCATTGAAAGCATAGGAAAAGAGGCAGAACGTCCACAATGATGCACTTGGCCAAAAAGGGCGTATGCGTTTTTTCCTGAATATATTCAGGAAAAAACGCATACGCCCTTTTTGGCCAACCAAGCAAGCTTGCAAAGGAAATCTGCACTACAATGAAGTCTCACTTCCCCCCGGTCAAAAGGGCCATCTGAAAAAAGTGTAAAATCCAGAAAGGCAGGACAGGCCATGGAGAACTGGGAGCCTTGTTATGCTGATGGGCGGGATGTAAATTGCCAACAGCCACTCGGGAGAAGTGTAGGGTGTTTCCTGAAACATTTAAAAAACAAAGCAACAGAACCCAGGGCACATCCACTTATGGTCCAATAGCTTAGGGAAATGAAAATCAAAAAGACACAGCCACCCCAAAGTTTGGGACGGCTCTGTTTACAAGAACCTCATTTACGGTACAAGTTCAATATCGCAGAAAGTGAAAAATGGATGAAGAAGTTGTGGTACTTACGTACAATGCAATATCACTCAGCAATGACATCTATGTCATCAGGCCCGTAGCAGCATAATGAGTGGATTCAGGTATGATGATTCTAACTGAAAGAAGTCACACAGAAAAAGAAACATCATAAGATATCACTAATACACGGAATGTAAACTTGGCTACACAGGAACTGGATTACCAAACAGAACAGGGTCTCAAATTTAGAAAACCAACTTATGCTTGCTTAAGGGGAAAGGTGAGTTGGGGTGCTGCATAAAACCAGAGATTGAAATGAGCACAGATAAAGTTCCTTAAGCCAAATATGGAATAGACAAGAGCTACTCCTTGCTCAACGAAATGGACTCAACACCCCATATTAAACGCCTAAGAATGTACCTGACTAGTAAGTATCTTAAAACCTATGGATTGCTATGTCTCCGAAAGAGAATCAAGCGTGTGTACAGGGGCATAAACGCAGCAGTGATAGGATTGGAGAGGTTTGGTGAGCAAATGAAGACCCTTTGAAGTCATATTGCATGGTACCCATTCCATGGGTCTCAACTCTCCAGGTTTAAGGGATTCTTCCTTCAGCTAAAACATGCATGTGGAACCCAGAGTATGATCAACCGTGTGATCGGGAGACGTGTTCAAATATGTCTCCGTTCTCGTCCCCTGGTACTCGGGTGCAACATTCCAGACGCTTTACTAACACTCTCCCGACTTGGAGAGTCAGTGCCTTTAACCTCCTGTTTGGCCCAGTTTGCAATTTCTGCGGAAGATGAACAGGAATAGGGAGAACCAATGAGAGACTAGCTGGAGGTGTCTGGACGGGCAAATTTAACTCTCATTTCCCACCAGGAAGAGGAATTAACCAAAGGCTCAGCGTGCCGTGCCGGAACCACATTAGGGCCTGAAGCAATCCTGCGGTGTTGCGGCCAGCTCACAAGAAAGCGAGTTGAAGAAAGGAGCTCAGGGGCACTGTAATTCACAAACCTGCAGAGTTATAAATGACAGCTATCGTCCAAAAATATACTGAAGTAAGGCTGCCAAGAGGACTTGAAAGCGGGGCAGAATTGCAGGAAACCGAGTTCAGGAGGTAGACTGGAATTGCATTGAAAGCATAGGAAAAGAGGCAGAACGTCCACAATGATGCACTTGGCCAAAAAGGGCGTATGCGTTTTTTCCTGAATATATTCAGGAAAAAACGCATACGCCCTTTTTGGCCAACCAAGCAAGCTTGCAAAGGAAATCTGCACTACAATGAAGTCTCACTTCCCCCCGGTCAAAAGGGCCATCTGAAAAAAGTGTAAAATCCAGAAAGGCAGGACAGGCCATGGAGAACTGGGAGCCTTGTTATGCTGATGGGCGGGATGTAAATTGCCAACAGCCACTCGGGAGAAGTGTATGTGTTTCCTGAAACATCTAAAAAACAAAGCAACAGAGCCTAGGGCACTTCCACTTATGGTCCTATAGCTTAGGGAAATGAAAATCAAAAAGACACAGCCACCCCAAAGTTTGGGATGGCTCTGTTTACAAGAACCTCGTTTACGGTACAAGTTCAATATCGCAGAAAGTGAAAAATGGATGAAGAAGTTGTGGTACTTACGTACAATGCAATATCACTCAGCAATGACATCTATGTCATCAGGCCCGTAGCAGCATAATGAGTGGATTCAGGTATGATGATTCTAACTGAAAGAAGTCACACAGAAAAAGAAACATCATAAGATATCACTAATACACGGAATGTAAACTTGGCTACACAGGAACTGGATTACAAAACAGAACAGGGTCTCAAATTTAGAAAACCAACTTATGCTTGCTTAAGGGGAAAGGTGAGTTGGGGTGCTGCATAAAACCAGAGATTGAAATGAGCACAGATAAAGTTCCTTAAGCCAAATATGGAATAGACAAGAGCTACTCCTTGCTCAACGAAATGGACTCAACACCCCATATTAAACGCCTAAGAATGTACCTGACTAATAAGTATCTTAAAACCTATGGATTGCTATGTCTCCGAAAGAGAATCAAGCGTGTGTACAGGGGCATAAACGCAGCAGTGATAGGATTGGAGAGGTTCGGTGAGCAAATGAAGACCCTTTGAAGTCATATTGCA
This sequence comes from Globicephala melas, assembly GCF_963455315.2. NCBI lineage: Eukaryota > Metazoa > Chordata > Mammalia > Artiodactyla > Delphinidae > Globicephala > Globicephala melas. Next base: position 619,726 of record NW_027207239.1, on the reverse strand, counting down.
TGGTACCCATTCCACGGGTCTCAACTCTCCAGGTTTAAGGGATTCTTCCTTCAGCTAAAACATGCATGTGGAACCCAGAGTATGATCAACCGTGTGATCGGGAGACGTGTTCAAATATGTCTCCGTTCTCGTCCCCTGGTACTCGGGTGCAACATTCCAGACGCTTTACTAACACTCTCCCGACTTGGAGAGTCAGTGCCTTTAACCTCCTGTTTGGCCCAGTTTGCAATTTCTGCGGAAGATGAACAGGAATAGGGAGAACCAATGAGAGACTAGCTGGAGGTGTCTGGACGGGCAAATTTAACTCTCATTTCCCACCAGGAAGAGGAATTAACCAAAGGCTCAGCATGCCGTGCCGGAAACACGTTAGGGCCTGAAGCAATCCTGCGGTGTTGCGGCCAACTCACAAGAAAGCGAGTTGAAGAAAGGAGCTCAGGGGCACTGTAATTCACAAACCTGCAGAGTTATAAATGACAGCTATCGTCCAAAAATATACTGAAGTAAGGCTGCCAAGAGGACTTGAAAGCGGGGCAGAATTGCAGGAAACCGAGTTCAGGAGGTAGACTGGAATTGCATTGAAAGCATAGGAAAAGAGGCAGAACGTCCACAATGATGCACTTGGCCAAAAAGGGCGTATGCGTTTTTTCCTGAATATATTCAGGAAAAAATGCATACGCCCTTTTTGGCCAACCAAGCAAGCTTGCAAAGGAAATCTGCACTACAATGAAGTCTCACTTCCCCCCGGTCAAAAGGGCCATCTGAAAAAAGTGTAAAATCCAGAAAGGCAGGACAGGCCATGGAGAACTGGGAGCCTTGTTATGCTGATGGGCGGGATGTAAATTGCCAACAGCCACTCGGGAGAAGTGTAGGGTGTTTCCTGAAACATTTAAAAAACAAAGCAACAGAACCCAGGGCACATCCACTTATGGTCCAATAGCTTAGGGAAATGAAAATCAAAAAGACACAGCCACCCCAAAGTTTGGGACGGCTCTGTTTACAAGAACCTCATTTACGGTACAAGTTCAATATCGCAGAAAGTGAAAAATGGATGAAGAAGTTGTGGTACTTACGTACAATGCAATATCACTCAGCAATGACATCTATGTCATCAGGCCCGTAGCAGCATAATGAGTGGATTCAGGTATGATGATTCTAACTGAAAGAAGTCACACAGAAAAAGAAACATCATAAGATATCACTAATACACGGAATGTAAACTTGGCTACACAGGAACTGGATTACCAAACAGAACAGGGTCTCAAATTTAGAAAACCAACTTATGCTTGCTTAAGGGGAAAGGTGAGTTGGGGTGCTGCATAAAACCAGAGATTGAAATGAGCACAGATAAAGTTCCTTAAGCCAAATATGGAATAGACAAGAGCTACTCCTTGCTCAACGAAATGGACTCAACACCCCATATTAAACGCCTAAGAATGTACCTGACTAGTAAGTATCTTAAAACCTATGGATTGCTATGTCTCCGAAAGAGAATCAAGCGTGTGTACAGGGGCATAAACGCAGCAGTGATAGGATTGGAGAGGTTTGGTGAGCAAATGAAGACCCTTTGAAGTCATATTGCATGGTACCCATTCCATGGGTCTCAACTCTCCAGGTTTAAGGGATTCTTCCTTCAGCTAAAACATGCATGTGGAACCCAGAGTATGATCAACCGTGTGATCGGGAGACGTGTTCAAATATGTCTCCGTTCTCGTCCCCTGGTACTCGGGTGCAACATTCCAGACGCTTTACTAACACTCTCCCGACTTGGAGAGTCAGTGCCTTTAACCTCCTGTTTGGCCCAGTTTGCAATTTCTGCGGAAGATGAACAGGAATAGGGAGAACCAATGAGAGACTAGCTGGAGGTGTCTGGACGGGCAAATTTAACTCTCATTTCCCACCAGGAAGAGGAATTAACCAAAGGCTCAGCGTGCCGTGCCGGAACCACATTAGGGCCTGAAGCAATCCTGCGGTGTTGCGGCCAGCTCACAAGAAAGCGAGTTGAAGAAAGGAGCTCAGGGGCACTGTAATTCACAAACCTGCAGAGTTATAAATGACAGCTATCGTCCAAAAATATACTGAAGTAAGGCTGCCAAGAGGACTTGAAAGCGGGGCAGAATTGCAGGAAACCGAGTTCAGGAGGTAGACTGGAATTGCATTGAAAGCATAGGAAAAGAGGCAGAACGTCCACAATGATGCACTTGGCCAAAAAGGGCGTATGCGTTTTTTCCTGAATATATTCAGGAAAAAACGCATACGCCCTTTTTGGCCAACCAAGCAAGCTTGCAAAGGAAATCTGCACTACAATGAAGTCTCACTTCCCCCCGGTCAAAAGGGCCATCTGAAAAAAGTGTAAAATCCAGAAAGGCAGGACAGGCCATGGAGAACTGGGAGCCTTGTTATGCTGATGGGCGGGATGTAAATTGCCAACAGCCACTCGGGAGAAGTGTATGTGTTTCCTGAAACATCTAAAAAACAAAGCAACAGAGCCTAGGGCACTTCCACTTATGGTCCTATAGCTTAGGGAAATGAAAATCAAAAAGACACAGCCACCCCAAAGTTTGGGACGGCTCTGTTTACAAGAACCTCGTTTACGGTACAAGTTCAATATCGCAGAAAGTGAAAAATGGATGAAGAAGTTGTGGTACTTACGTACAATGCAATATCACTCAGCAATGACATCTATGTCATCAGGCCCGTAGCAGCATAATGAGTGGATTCAGGTATGATGATTCTAACTGAAAGAAGTCACACAGAAAAAGAAACATCATAAGATATCACTAATACACGGAATGTAAACTTGGCTACACAGGAACTGGATTACAAAACAGAACAGGGTCTCAAATTTAGAAAACCAACTTATGCTTGCTTAAGGGGAAAGGTGAGTTGGGGTGCTGCATAAAACCAGAGATTGAAATGAGCACAGATAAAGTTCCTTAAGCCAAATATGGAATAGACAAGAGCTACTCCTTGCTCAACGAAATGGACTCAACACCCCATATTAAACGCCTAAGAATGTACCTGACTAATAAGTATCTTAAAACCTATGGATTGCTATGTCTCCGAAAGAGAATCAAGCGTGTGTACAGGGGCATAAACGCAGCAGTGATAGGATTGGAGAGGTTCGGTGAGCAAATGAAGACCCTTTGAAGTCATATTGCATGGTACCCATTCCACGGGTCTCAACTCTCCAGGTTTAAGGGATTCTTCCTTCAGCTAAAACATGCATGTGGAACCCAGAGTATGATCAACCGTGTGATCGGGAGACGTGTTCAAATATGTCTCCGTTCTCGTCCCCTGGTACTCGGGTGCAACATTCCAGACGCTTTACTAACACTCTCCCGACTTGGAGAGTCAGTGCCTTTAACCTCCTGTTTGGCCCAGTTTGCAATTTCTGCGGAAGATGAACAGGAATAGGGAGAACCAATGAGAGACTAGCTGGAGGTGTCTGGACGGGCAAATTTAACTCTCATTTCCCACCAGGAAGAGGAATTAACCAAAGGCTCAGCATGCCGTGCCGGAAACACGTTAGGGCCTGAAGCAATCCTGCGGTGTTGCGGCCAACTCACAAGAAAGCGAGTTGAAGAAAGGAGCTCAGGGGCACTGTAATTCACAAACCTGCAGAGTTATAAATGACAGCTATCGTCCAAAAATATACTGAAGTAAGGCTGCCAAGAGGACTTGAAAGCGGGGCAGAATTGCAGGAAACCGAGTTCAGGAGGTAGACTGGAATTGCATTGAAAGCATAGGAAAAGAGGCAGAACGTCCACAATGATGCACTTGGCCAAAAAGGGCGTATGCGTTTTTTCCTGAATATATTCAGGAAAAAATGCATACGCCCTTTTTGGCCAACCAAGCAAGCTTGCAAAGGAAATCTGCACTACAATGAAGTCTCACTTCCCCCCGGTCAAAAGGGCCATCTGAAAAAAGTGTAAAATCCAGAAAGGCAGGACAGGCCATGGAGAACTGGGAGCCTTGTTATGCTGATGGGCGGGATGTAAATTGCCAACAGCCACTCGGGAGAAGTGTAGGGTGTTTCCTGAAACATTTAAAAAACAAAGCAACAGAACCCAGGGCACATCCACTTATGGTCCAATAGCTTAGGGAAATGAAAATCAAAAAGACACAGCCACCCCAAAGTTTGGGACGGCTCTGTTTACAAGAACCTCATTTACGGTACAAGTTCAATATCGCAGAAAGTGAAAAATGGATGAAGAAGTTGTGGTACTTACGTACAATGCAATATCACTCAGCAATGACATCTATGTCATCAGGCCCGTAGCAGCATAATGAGTGGATTCAGGTATGATGATTCTAACTGAAAGAAGTCACACAGAAAAAGAAACATCATAAGATATCACTAATACACGGAATGTAAACTTGGCTACACAGGAACTGGATTACCAAACAGAACAGGGTCTCAAATTTAGAAAACCAACTTATGCTTGCTTAAGGGGAAAGGTGAGTTGGGGTGCTGCATAAAACCAGAGATTGAAATGAGCACAGATAAAGTTCCTTAAGCCAAATATGGAATAGACAAGAGCTACTCCTTGCTCAACGAAATGGACTCAACACCCCATATTAAACGCCTAAGAATGTACCTGACTAGTAAGTATCTTAAAACCTATGGATTGCTATGTCTCCGAAAGAGAATCAAGCGTGTGTACAGGGGCATAAACGCAGCAGTGATAGGATTGGAGAGGTTTGGTGAGCAAATGAAGACCCTTTGAAGTCATATTGCATGGTACCCATTCCATGGGTCTCAACTCTCCAGGTTTAAGGGATTCTTCCTTCAGCTAAAACATGCATGTGGAACCCAGAGTATGATCAACCGTGTGATCGGGAGACGTGTTCAAATATGTCTCCGTTCTCGTCCCCTGGTACTCGGGTGCAACATTCCAGACGCTTTACTAACACTCTCCCGACTTGGAGAGTCAGTGCCTTTAACCTCCTGTTTGGCCCAGTTTGCAATTTCTGCGGAAGATGAACAGGAATAGGGAGAACCAATGAGAGACTAGCTGGAGGTGTCTGGACGGGCAAATTTAACTCTCATTTCCCACCAGGAAGAGGAATTAACCAAAGGCTCAGCGTGCCGTGCCGGAACCACATTAGGGCCTGAAGCAATCCTGCGGTGTTGCGGCCAGCTCACAAGAAAGCGAGTTGAAGAAAGGAGCTCAGGGGCACTGTAATTCACAAACCTGCAGAGTTATAAATGACAGCTATCGTCCAAAAATATACTGAAGTAAGGCTGCCAAGAGGACTTGAAAGCGGGGCAGAATTGCAGGAAACCGAGTTCAGGAGGTAGACTGGAATTGCATTGAAAGCATAGGAAAAGAGGCAGAACGTCCACAATGATGCACTTGGCCAAAAAGGGCGTATGCGTTTTTTCCTGAATATATTCAGGAAAAAACGCATACGCCCTTTTTGGCCAACCAAGCAAGCTTGCAAAGGAAATCTGCACTACAATGAAGTCTCACTTCCCCCCGGTCAAAAGGGCCATCTGAAAAAAGTGTAAAATCCAGAAAGGCAGGACAGGCCATGGAGAACTGGGAGCCTTGTTATGCTGATGGGCGGGATGTAAATTGCCAACAGCCACTCGGGAGAAGTGTATGTGTTTCCTGAAACATCTAAAAAACAAAGCAACAGAGCCTAGGGCACTTCCACTTATGGTCCTATAGCTTAGGGAAATGAAAATCAAAAAGACACAGCCACCCCAAAGTTTGGGACGGCTCTGTTTACAAGAACCTCGTTTACGGTACAAGTTCAATATCGCAGAAAGTGAAAAATGGATGAAGAAGTTGTGGTACTTACGTACAATGCAATATCACTCAGCAATGACATCTATGTCATCAGGCCCGTAGCAGCATAATGAGTGGATTCAGGTATGATGATTCTAACTGAAAGAAGTCACACAGAAAAAGAAACATCATAAGATATCACTAATACACGGAATGTAAACTTGGCTACACAGGAACTGGATTACAAAACAGAACAGGGTCTCAAATTTAGAAAACCAACTTATGCTTGCTTAAGGGGAAAGGTGAGTTGGGGTGCTGCATAAAACCAGAGATTGAAATGAGCACAGATAAAGTTCCTTAAGCCAAATATGGAATAGACAAGAGCTACTCCTTGCTCAACGAAATGGACTCAACACCCCATATTAAACGCCTAAGAATGTACCTGACTAATAAGTATCTTAAAACCTATGGATTGCTATGTCTCCGAAAGAGAATCAAGCGTGTGTACAGGGGCATAAACGCAGCAGTGATAGGATTGGAGAGGTTCGGTGAGCAAATGAAGACCCTTTGAAGTCATATTGCATGGTACCCATTCCACGGGTCTCAACTCTCCAGGTTTAAGGGATTCTTCCTTCAGCTAAAACATGCATGTGGAACCCAGAGTATGATCAACCGTGTGATCGGGAGACGTCTTCAAATATGTCTCCGTTCTCGTCCCCTGGTACTCGGGTGCAACATTCCAGACGCTTTACTAACACTCTCCCGACTTGGAGAGTCAGTGCCTTTAACCTCCTGTTTGGCCCAGTTTGCAATTTCTGCGGAAGATGAACAGGAATAGGGAGAACCAATGAGAGACTAGCTGGAGGTGTCTGGACGGGCAAATTTAACTCTCATTTCCCACCAGGAAGAGGAATTAACCAAAGGCTCAGCATGCCGTGCCGGAAACACGTTAGGGCCTGAAGCAATCCTGCGGTGTTGCGGCCAGCTCACAAGAAAGCGAGTTGAAGAAAGGAGCTCAGGGGCACTGTAATTCACAAACCTGCAGAGTTATAAATGACAGCTATCGTCCAAAAATATACTGAAGTAAGGCTGCCAAGAGGACTTGAAAGCGGGGCAGAATTGCAGGAAACCGAGTTCAGGAGGTAGACTGGAATTGCATTGAAAGCATAGGAAAAGAGGCAGAACGTCCACAATGATGCACTTGGCCAAAAAGGGCGTATGCGTTTTTTCCTGAATATATTCAGGAAAAAACGCATACGCCCTTTTTGGCCAACCAAGCAAGCTTGCAATGGAAATCTGCACTACAATGAAGTCTCACTTCCCCCCGGTCAAAAGGGCCATCTGAAAAAAGTGTAAAATCCAGAAAGGCAGGACAGGCCATGGAGAACTGGGAGCCTTGTTATGCTGATGGGCGGGATGTAAATTGCCAACAGCCACTCGGGAGAAGTGTATGGTGTTTCCTGAAACATTTAAAAAACAAAGCAACAGAGCCCAGGGCACATCCACTTATGGTCCAATAGCTTAGGGAAATGAAAATCAAAAAGACACAGCCACCCCAAAGTTTGGGACGGCTCTGTTTACAAGAACCTCATTTACGGTACAAGTTCAATATCGCAGAAAGTGAAAAATGGATGAAGAAGTTGTGGTACTTACGTACAATGCAATATCACTCAGCAATGACATCTATGTCATCAGGCCCGTAGCAGCATAATGAGTGGATTCAGGTATGATGATTCTAACTGAAAGAAGTCACACAGAAAAAGAAACATCATAAGATATCACTAATACACGGAATGTAAACTTGGCTACACAGGAACTGGATTACCAAACAGAACAGGGTCTCAAATTTAGAAAACCAACTTATGCTTGCTTAAGGGGAAAGGTGAGTTGGGGTGCTGCATAAAACCAGAGATTGAAATGAGCACAGATAAAGTTCCTTAAGCCAAATATGGAATAGACAAGAGCTACTCCTTGCTCAACGAAATGGACTCAACACCCCATATTAAACGCCTAAGAATGTACCTGACTAGTAAGTATCTTAAAACCTATGGATTGCTATGTCTCCGAAAGAGAATCAAGCGTGTGTACAGGGGCATAAACGCAGCAGTGATAGGATTGGAGAGGTTCGGTGAGCAAATGAAGACCCTTTGAAGTCATATTGCATGGTACCCATTCCACAGGTCTCAACTCTCCAGGTTTAAGGGATTCTTCCTTCAGCTAAAACATGCATGTGGAACCCAGAGTATGATCAACCGTGTGATCGGGAGACGTCTTCAAATATGTCTCCGTTCTCGTCCCCTGGTACTCGGGTGCAACATTCCAGACGCTTTACTAACACTCTCCCGACTTGGAGAGTCAGTGCCTTTAACCTCCTGTTTGGCCCAGTTTGCAATTTCTGCGGAAGATGAACAGGAATAGGGAGAACCAATGAGAGACTAGCTGGAGGTGTCTGGACGGGCAAATTTAACTCTCATTTCCCACCAGGAAGAGGAATTAACCAAAGGCTCAGCGTGCCGTGCCGGAAACACGTTAGGGCCTGAAGCAATCCTGCGGTGTTGCGGCCAGCTCACAAGAAAGCGAGTTGAAGAAAGGAGCTCAGGGGCACTGTAATTCACAAACCTGCAGAGTTATAAATGACAGCTATCGTCCAAAAATATACTGAAGTAAGGCTGCCAAGAGGACTTGAAAGCGGGGCAGAATTGCAGGAAACCGAGTTCAGGAGGTAGACTGGAATTGCATTGAAAGCATAGGAAAAGAGGCAGAACGTCCACAATGATGCACTTGGCCAAAAAGGGCGTATGCATTTTTTCCTGAATATATTCAGGAAAAAACGCATACGCCCTTTTTGGCCAACCAAGCAAGCTTGCAAAGGAAATCTGCACTACAATGAAGTCTCACTTCCCCCCGGTCAAAAGGGCCATCTGAAAAAAGTGTAAAATCCAGAAAGGCAGGACAGACCATGGAGAACTGGGAGCCTTGTTATGCTGATGGGCGGGATGTAAATTGCCAACAGCCACTCGGGAGAAGTGTATGTGTTTCCTGAAACATCTAAAAAACAAAGCAACAGAGCCTAGGGCACTTCCACTTATGGTCCTATAGCTTAGGGAAATGAAAATCAAAAAGACACAGCCACCCCAAAGTTTGGGACGGCTCTGTTTACAAGAACCTCGTTTACGGTACAAGTTCAATATCGCAGAAAGTGAAAAATGGATGAAGAAGTTGTGGTACTTACGTACAATGCAATATCACTCAGCAATGACATCTATGTCATCAGGCCCGTAGCAGCATAATGAGTGGATTCAGGTATGATGATTCTAACTGAAAGAAGTCACACAGAAAAAGAAACATCATAAGATATCACTAATACACGGAATGTAAACTTGGCTACACAGGAACTGGATTACAAAACAGAACAGGGTCTCAAATTTAGAAAACCAACTTATGCTTGCTTAAGGGGAAAGGTGAGTTGGGGTGCTGCATAAAACCAGAGATTGAAATGAGCACAGATAAAGTTCCTTAAGCCAAATATGGAATAGACAAGAGCTACTCCTTGCTCAACGAAATGGAATCAACACCCCATATTAAACGCCTAAGAATGTACCTGACTAATAAGTATCTTAAAACCTATGGATTGCTATGTCTCCGAAAGAGAATCAAGCGTGTGTACAGGGGCATAAACGCAGCAGTGATAGGATTGGAGAGGTTCGGTGAGCAAATGAAGACCCTTTGAAGTCATATTGCATGGTACCCATTCCACGGGTCTCAACTCTCCAGGTTTAAGGGATTCTTCCTTCAGCTAAAACATGCATGTGGAACCCAGAGTATGATCAACCGTGTGATCGGGAGACGTCTTCAAATATGTCTCCGTTCTCGTCCCCTGGTACTCGGGTGCAACATTCCAGACGCTTTACTAACACTCTCCCGACTTGGAGAGTCAGTGCCTTTAACCTCCTGTTTGGCCCAGTTTGCAATTTCTGCGGAAGATGAACAGGAATAGGGAGAACCAATGAGAGACTAGCTGGAGGTGTCTGGACGGGCAAATTTAACTCTCATTTCCCACCAGGAAGAGGAATTAACCAAAGGCTCAGCATGCCGTGCCGGAAACACGTTAGGGCCTGAAGCAATCCTGTGGTGTTGCGGCCAACTCACAAGAAAGCGAGTTGAAGAAAGGAGCTCAGGGGCACTGTAATTCACAAACCTGCAGAGTTATAAATGACAGCTATCGTCCAAAAATATACTGAAGTAAGGCTGCCAAGAGGACTTGAAAGCGGGGCAGAATTGCAGGAAACCGAGTTCAGGAGGTAGACTGGAATTGCATTGAAAGCATAGGAAAAGAGGCAGAACGTCCACAATGATGCACTTGGCCAAAAAGGGCGTATGCGTTTTTTCCTGAATATATTCAGGAAAAAACGCATACGCCCTTTTTGGCCAACCAAGCAAGCTTGCAAAGGAAATCTGCACTACAATGAAGTCTCACTTCCCCCCGGTCAAAAGGGCCATCTGAAAAAAGTGTAAAATCCAGAAAGGCAGGACAGGCCATGGAGAACTGGGAGCCTTGTTATGCTGATGGGCGGGATGTAAATTGCTAACAGCCACTCGGGAGAAGTGCATGGTGTTTCCTGAAACATCTAAAAAACAAAGCAACAGAGCCTAGGGCACTTCCACTTATGGTCCTATAACTTAGGGATATGAAAATCAAAAAGACACAGCCACCCCAAAGTTTGGGACGGCTCTGTTTACAAGAACCTCGTTTACGGTACAAGTTCAATATCGCAGAAAGTGAAAAATGGATGAAGAAGTTGTGGTACTTACGTACAATGCAATATCACTCAGCAATGACATCTATGTCATCAGGCCCGTAGCAGCATAATGAGTGGATTCAGGTATGATGATTCTAACTGAAAGAAGTCACACAGAAAAAGAAACATCATAAGATATCACTAATACACGGAATGTAAACTTGGCTACACAGGAACTGGATTACCAAACAGAACAGGGTCTCAAATTTAGAAAACCAACTTATGCTTGCTTAAGGGGAAAGGTGAGTTGGGGTGCTGCATAAAACCAGAGATTGAAATGAGCACAGATAAAGTTCCTTAAGCCAAATATGGAATAGACAAGAGCTACTCCTTGCTCAACGAAATGGACTCAACACCCCATATTAAACGCCTAAGAATGTACCTGACTAGTAAGTATCTTAAAACCTATGGATTGCTATGTCTCCGAAAGAGAATCAAGCGTGTGTACAGGGGCATAAACGCAGCAGTGATAGGATTGGAGAGGTTCGGTGAGCAAATGAAGACCCTTTGAAGTCATATTGCATGGTACCCATTCCACGGGTCTCAACTCTCCAGGTTTAAGGGATTCTTCCTTCAGCTAAAACATGCATGTGGAACCCAGAGTATGATCAACCGTGTGATCGGGAGACGTGTTCAAATATGTCTCCGTTCTCGTCCCCTGGTACTCGGGTGCAACATTCCAGACGCTTTACTAACACTCTCCCGACTTGGAGACTCAGTGCCTTTAACCTCCTGTTTGGCCCTGTTTGCAATTTCTGCGGAAGATGAACAGGAATAGGGAGAACCAATGAGAGACTAGCTGGAGGTGTCTGGACGGGCAAATTTAACTCTCATTTCCCACCAGGAAGAGGAATTAACCAAAGGCTCAGCGTGCCGTGCCGGAACCACATTAGGGCCTGAAGCAATCCTGCGGTGTTGCGGCCAGCTCACAAGAAAGCGAGTTGAAGAAAGGAGCTCAGGGGCACTGTAATTCACAAACCTGCAGAGTTATAAATGACAGCTATCGTCCAAAAATATACTGAAGTAAGGCTGCCAAGAGGACTTGAAAGCGGGGCAGAATTGCAGGAAACCGAGTTCAGGAGGTAGACTGGAATTGCATTGAAAGCATAGGAAAAGAGGCAGAACGTCCACAATGATGCACTTGGCCAAAAAGGGCGTATGCGTTTTTTCCTGAATATATTCAGGAAAAAACGCATACGCCCTTTTTGGCCAACCAAGCAAGCTTGCAAAGGAAATCTGCACTACAATGAAGTCTCACTTCCCCCCGGTCAAAAGGGCCATCTGAAAAAAGTGTAAAATCCAGAAAGGCAGGACAGGCCATGGAGAACTGGGAGCCTTGTTATGCTGATGGGCGGGATGTAAATTGCCAACAGCCACTCGGGAGAAGTGTATGTGTTTCCTGAAACATCTAAAAAACAAAGCAACAGAGCCTAGGGCACTTCCACTTATGGTCCTATAGCTTAGGGAAATGAAAATCAAAAAGACACAGCCACCCCAAAGTTTGGGACGGCTCTGTTTACAAGAACCTCGTTTACGGTACAAGTTCAATATCGCAGAAAGTGAAAAATGGATGAAGAAGTTGTGGTACTTACGTACAATGCAATATCACTCAGCAATGACATCTATGTCATCAGGCCCGTAGCAGCATAATGAGTGGATTCAGGTATGATGATTCTAACTGAAAGAAGTCACACAGAAAAAGAAACATCATAAGATATCACTAATACACGGAATGTAAACTTGGCTACACAGGAACTGGATTACAAAACAGAACAGGGTCTCAAATTTAGAAAACCAACTTATGCTTGCTTAAGGGGAAAGGTGAGTTGGGGTGCTGCATAAAACCAGAGATTGAAATGAGCACAGATAAAGTTCCTTAAGCCAAATATGGAATAGACAAGAGCTACTCCTTGCTCAACGAAATGGACTCAACACCCCATATTAAACGCCTAAGAATGTACCTGACTAATAAGTATCTTAAAACCTATGGATTGCTATGTCTCCGAAAGAGAATCAAGCGTGTGTACAGGGGCATAAACGCAGCAGTGATAGGATTGGAGAGGTTCGGTGAGCAAATGAAGACCCTTTGAAGTCATATTGCATGGTACCCATTCCACGGGTCTCAACTCTCCAGGTTTAAGGGATTCTTCCTTCAGCTAAAACATGCATGTGGAACCCAGAGTATGATCAACCGTGTGATCGGGAGACGTCTTCAAATATGTCTCCGTTCTCGTCCCCTGGTACTCGGGTGCAACATTCCAGACGCTTTACTAACACTCTCCCGACTTGGAGAGTCAGTGCCTTTAACCTCCTGTTTGGCCCAGTTTGCAATTTCTGCAGAAGATGAACAGGAATAGGGAGAACCAATGAGAGACTAGCTGGAGGTGTCTGGACGGGCAAATTTAACTCTCATTTCCCACCAGGAAGAGGAATTAACCAAAGGCTCAGCATGCCGTGCCGGAAACACGTTAGGGCCTGAAGCAATCCTGCGGTGTTGCGGCCAACTCACAAGAAAGCGAGTTGAAGAAAGGAGCTCAGGGGCACTGTAATTCACAAACCTGCAGAGTTATAAATGACAGCTATCGTCCAAAAATATACTGAAGTAAGGCTGCCAAGAGGACTTGAAAGCGGGGCAGAATTGCAGGAAACCGAGTTCAGGAGGTAGACTGGAATTGCATTGAAAGCATAGGAAAAGAGGCAGAACGTCCACAATGATGCACTTGGCCAAAAAGGGCGTATGCGTTTTTTCCTGAATATATTCAGGAAAAAACGCATACGCCCTTTTTGGCCAACCAAGCAAGCTTGCAAAGGAAATCTGCACTACAATGAAGTCTCACTTCCCCCCGGTCAAAAGGGCCATCTGAAAAAAGTGTAAAATCCAGAAAGGCAGGACAGGCCATGGAAAACTTGGAGCCTTGTTATGCTGATGGGCGGGATGTAAATTGCTAACAGCCACTCGGGAGAAGTGTATGGTGTTTCCTGAAACATCTAAAAAAGAAAGCAACAGAGCCTAGGGCACTTCCACTTATGGTCCTATAACTTAGGGATATGAAAATCAAAAAGACACAGCCGCCCCAAAGTTTGGGACGGCTCTGTTTACAAGAACCTCGTTTACGGTACAAGTTCAATATCGCAGAAAGTGAAAAATGGATGAAGAAGTTGTGGTACTTACGTACAATGCAATATCACTCAGCAATGACATCTATGTCATCAGGCCCGTAGCAGCATAATGAGTGGATTCAGGTATGATTATTCTAACTGAAAGAAGTCACACAGAAAAAGAAACATCATAAGATATCACTAATACACGGAATGTAAACTTGGCTACACAGGAACTGGATTACCAAACAGAACAGGGTCTCAAATTTAGAAAACCAACTTATGCTTGCTTAAGGGGAAAGGTGAGTTGGGGTGCTGCATAAAACCAGAGATTGAAATGAGCACAGATAAAGTTCCTTAAGCCAAATATGGAATAGACAAGAGCTACTCCTTGCTCAACGAAATGGACTCAACACCCCATATTAAACGCCTAAGAATGTACCTGACTAGTAAGTATCTTAAAACCTATGGATTGCTCTGTCTCCGAAAGAGAATCAAGCGTGTGTACAGGGGCATAAACGCAGCAGTGATAGGATTGGAGAGGTTCGGTGAGCAAATGAAGACCCTTTGAAGTCATATTGCATGGTACCCATTCCACGGGTCTCAACTCTCCAGGTTTAAGGGATTCTTCCTTCAGCTAAAACATGCATGTGGAACCCAGAGTATGATCAACCGTGTGATCGGGAGACGTGTTCAAATATGTCTCCGTTCTCGTCCCCTGGTACTCGGGTGCAACATTCCAGACGCTTTACTAACACTCTCCCGACTTGGAGACTCAGTGCCTTTAACCTCCTGTTTGGCCCAGTTTGCAATTTCTGCGGAAGATGAACAGGAATAGGGAGAACCAATGAGAGACTAGCTGGAGCTGTCTGGACGGGCAAATTTAACTCTCATTTCCCACCAGGAAGAGGAATTAACCAAAGGCTCAGCGTGCCGTGCCGGAACCACATTAGGGCCTGAAGCAATCCTGCGGTGTTGCGGCCAGCTCACAAGAAAGCGAGTTGAAGAAAGGAGCTCAGGGGCACTGTAATTCACAAACCTGCAGAGTTATAAATGACAGCTATCGTCCAAAAATATACTGAAGTAAGGCTGCCAAGAGGACTTGAAAGCGGGGCAGAATTGCAGGAAACCGAGTTCAGGAGGTAGACTGGAATTGCATTGAAAGCATAGGAAAAGAGGCAGAACGTCCACAATGATGCACTTGGCCAAAAAGGGCGTATGCGTTTTTTCCTGAATATATTCAGGAAAAAACGCATACGCCCTTTTTGGCCAACCAAGCAAGCTTGCAAAGGAAATCTGCACTACAATGAAGTCTCACTTCCCCCCGGTCAAAAGGGCCATCTGAAAAAAGTGTAAAATCCAGAAAGGCAGGACAGGCCATGGAGAACTGGGAGCCTTGTTATGCTGATGGGCGGGATGTAAATTGCCAACAGCCACTCGGGAGAAGTGTATGTGTTTCCTGAAACATCTAAAAAACAAAGCAACAGAGCCTAGGGCACTTCCACTTATGGTCCTATAGCTTAGGGAAATGAAAATCAAAAAGACACAGCCACCCCAAAGTTTGGGACGGCTCTGTTTACAAGAACCTCGTTTACGGTACAAGTTCAATATCGCAGAAAGTGAAAAATGGATGAAGAAGTTGTGGTACTTACGTACAATGCAATATCACTCAGCAATGACATCTATGTCATCAGGCCCGTAGCAGCATAATGAGTGGATTCAGGTATGATGATTCTAACTGAAAGAAGTCACACAGAAAAAGAAACATCATAAGATATCACTAATACACGGAATGTAAACTTGGCTACACAGGAACTGGATTACAAAACAGAACAGGGTCTCAAATTTAGAAAACCAACTTATGCTTGCTTAAGGGGAAAGGTGAGTTGGGGTGCTGCATAAAACCAGAGATTGAAATGAGCACAGATAAAGTTCCTTAAGCCAAATATGGAATAGACAAGAGCTACTCCTTGCTCAACGAAATGGACTCAACACCCCATATTAAACGCCTAAGAATGTACCTGACTAATAAGTATCTTAAAACCTATGGATTGCTATGTCTCCGAAAGAGAATCAAGCGTGTGTACAGGGGCATAAACGCAGCAGTGATAGGATTGGAGAGGTTCGGTGAGCAAATGAAGACCCTTTGAAGTCATATTGCATGGTACCCATTCCACAGGTCTCAACTCTCCAGGTTTAAGGGATTCTTCCTTCAGCTAAAACATGCATGTGGAACCCAGAGTATGATCAACCGTGTGATCGGGAGACGTCTTCAAATATGTCTCCGTTCTCGTCCCCTGGTACTTGGGTGCAACATTCCAGACGCTTTACTAACACTCTCCCGACTTGGAGAGTCAGTGCCTTTAACCTCCTGTTTGGCCCAGTTTGCAATTTCTGCGGAAGATGAACAGGAATAGGGAGAACCAATGAGAGACTAGCTGGAGGTGTCTGGACGGGCAAATTTAACTCTCATTTCCCACCAGGAAGAGGAATTAACCAAAGGCTCAGCATGCCGTGCCGGAAACACGTTAGGGCCTGAAGCAATCCTGCGGTGTTGCGGCCAGCTCACAAGAAAGCGAGTTGAAGAAAGGAGCTCAGGGGCACTGTAATTCACAAACCTGCAGAGTTATAAATGACAGCTATCGTCCAAAAATATACTGAAGTAAGGCTGCCAAGAGGACTTGAAAGCGGGGCAGAATTGCAGGAAACCGAGTTCAGGAGGTAGACTGGAATTGCATTGAAAGCATAGGAAAAGAGGCAGAACGTCCACAATGATGCACTTGGCCAAAAAGGGCGTATGCATTTTTTCCTGAATATATTCAGGAAAAAACGCATACGCCCTTTTTGGCCAACCAAGCAAGCTTGCAAAGGAAATCTGCACTACAATGAAGTCTCACTTCCCCCCGGTCAAAAGGGCCATCTGAAAAAAGTGTAAAATCCAGAAAGGCAGGACAGGCCATGGAGAACTGGGAGCCTTGTTATGCTGATGGGCGGGATGTAAATTGCCAACAGCCACTCGGGAGAAGTGTATGTGTTTCCTGAAACATCTAAAAAACAAAGCAACAGAGCCTAGGGCACTTCCACTTATGGTCCTATAGCTTAGGGAAATGAAAATCAAAAAGACACAGCCACCCCAAAGTTTGGGACGGCTCTGTTTACAAGAACCTCGTTTACGGTACAAGTTCAATATCGCAGAAAGTGAAAAATGGATGAAGAAGTTGTGGTACTTACGTACAATGCAATATCACTCAGCAATGACATCTATGTCATCAGGCCCGTAGCAGCATAATGAGTGGATTCAGGTATGATGATTCTAACTGAGAGAAGTCACACAGAAAAAGAAACATCATAAGATATCACTAATACACGGAATGTAAACTTGGCTACACAGGAACTGGATTACAAAACAGAACAGGGTCTCAAATTTAGAAAACCAACTTATGCTTGCTTAAGGGGAAAGGTGAGTTGGGGTGCTGCATAAAACCAGAGATTGAAATGAGCACAGAGTAAGTTCCTTAAGCCAAATATGGAATAGACAAGAGCTACTCCTTGCTCAACGAAATGGACTCAACACCCCATATTAAACGCCTAAGAATGTACCTGACTAATAAGTATCTTAAAACCTATGGATTGCTATGTCTCCGAAAGAGAATCAAGCGTGTGTACAGGGGCATTAACGCAGCAGTGATAGGATTGGAGAGGTTCGGTGAGCAAATGAAGACCCTTTGAAGTCATATTGCATGGTACCCATTCCACGGGTCTCAACTCTCCGGGTTTAAGGGATTCTTCCTTCAGCTAAAACATGCATAAGGAACCCAGAGTATGATCAACCGTGTGATCGGGAGACGTCTTCAAATATGTCTCCGTTCTCGTCCCCTGGTACTCGGGTGCAACATTCCAGACGCTTTACTAACACTCTCCCGACTTGGAGAGTCAGTGCCTTTAACCTCCTGTTTGGCCCAGTTTGCAATTTCTGCGGAAGATGAACAGGAATAGGGAGAACCAATGAGAGACTAGCTGGAGATGTCTGGACGGGCAAATTTAACTCTCATTTCCCACCAGGAAGAGGAATTAACCAAAGGCTCAGCATGCCGTGCCGGAAAAACGCTAGGGCCTGAAGCAATCCTGCGGTGTTGCGGCCAACTCACAAGAAAGCGAGTTGAAGAAAGGAGCTCAGGGGCACTGTAATTCACAAACCTGCAGAGTTATAAATGACAGCTATCGTCCAAAAATATACTGAAGTAAGGCTGCCAAGAGGACTTGAAAGCGGGGCAGAATTGCAGGAAACCGAGTTCAGGAGGTAGACTGGAATTGCATTGAAAGCATAGGAAAAGGGGCAGAACGTCCACAATGATGCACTTGGCCAAAAAGGGCGTATGCGTTTTTTCCTGAATATATTCAGGAAAAAACGCATACGCCCTTTTTGGCCAACCAAGCAAGCTTGCAAAGGAAATCTGCACTACAATGAAGTCTCACTTCCCCCCGGTCAAAAGGGCCATCTGAAAAAAGTGTAAAATCCAGAAAGGCAGGACAGGCCATGGAGAACTGGGAGCCTTGTTATGCTGATGGGCGGGATGTAAATTGCCAACAGCCACTCGGGAGAAGTGTATGGTGTTTCCTGAAACATCTAAAAAACAAAGCAACAGAGCCTAGGGCACTTCCACTTATGGTCCTATAGCTTAGGGAAATGAAAATCAAAAAGACACAGCCACCCCAAAGTTTGGGACGGCTCTGTTTACAAGAACCTCGTTTACGGTACAAGTTCAATATCGCAGAAAGTGAAAAATGGATGAAGAAGTTGTGGTACTTACGTACAATGCAATATCACTCAGCAATGACATCTATGTCATCAGGCCCGTAGCAGCATAATGAGTGGATTCAGGTATGATGATTCTAACTGAAAGAAGTCACACAGAAAAAGAAACATCATAAGATATCACTAATACACGGAATGTAAACTTGGCTACACAGGAACTGGATTACCAAACAGAACAGGGTCTCAAATTTAGAAAACCAACTTATGCTTGCTTAAGGGGAAAGGTGAGTTGGGGTGCTCCATAAAACCGGAGATTGAAATGAGCACAGATAAAGTTCCTTAAGCCAAATATGGAATAGACAAGAGCTACTCCTTGCTCAACGAAATGGACTCAACACCCCATATTAAACGCCTAAGAATGTACCTGCCTAGTAAGTATCTTAAAACCTATGGATTGCTATGTCTCCGAAAGAGAATCAAGCGTGTGTACAGGGGCATAAACGCAGCAGTGATAGGATTGGAGAGGTTCGGTGAGCAAATGAAGACCCTTTGAAGTCATATTGCATGGTACACATTCCACGGGTCTCAACTCTCCAGGTTTAAGGGATTCTTCCTTCAGCTAAAACATGCATGTGGAACCCAGAGTATGATCAACCGTGTGATCGGGAGACGTGTTCAAATATGTCTCCGTTCTCGTCCCCTGGTACTCGGATGCAACATTCCAGACGCTTTACTAACACTCTCCCGACTTGGAGAGTCAGTGTCTTTAACCTCCTGTTTGGCCCAGTTTTTAATTTCTGCGGAAGATGAACAGGAATAGGGAGAACCAATGAGAGACTAGCTGGAGGTGTCTGGACGGGCAAATTTAACTCTCATTTCCCACCAGGAAGAGGAATTAACCAAAGGCTCAGCGTGCCGTGCCGGAACCACATTAGGGCCTGAAGCAATCCTGCGGTGTTGTGGCCAGCTCACAAGAAAGCGAGTTGAAGAAAGGAGCTCAGGGGCACTGTAATTCACAAACCTGCAGAGTTATAAATGACAGCTATCGTCCAAAAATATACTGAAGTAAGGCTGCCAAGAGGACTTGAAAGCGGGGCAGAATTGCAGGAAACCGAGTTCAGGAGGTAGACTGGAATTGCATTGAAAGCATAGGAAAAGAGGCAGAACGTCCACAATGATGCACTTGGCCAAAAAGGGCGTATGCGTTTTTTCCTGAATATATTCAGGAAAAAACGCATACGCCCTTTTTGGCCAACCAAGCAAGCTTGCAAAGGAAATCTGCACTACAATGAAGTCTCACTTCCCCCTGGTCAAAAGGGCCATCTGAAAAAAGTGTAAAATCCAGAAAGGCAGGACAGGCCATGGAGAACTGGGAGCCTTGTTATGCTGATGGGCGGGATGTAAATTGCCAACAGCCACTCGGGAGAAGTGTATGGTGTTTCCTGAAACATCAAAAAAACAAAGCAACAGAGCCTAGGGCACTTCCACTTATGGTCCTATAGCTTAGGGAAATGAAAATCAAAAAGACACAGCCACCCCAAAGTTTGGGACGGCTCTGTTTACAAGAACCTCGTTTACAGTACAAGTTCAAGATCGCAGAAAGTGAAAAATGGATGAAGAAGTTGTGGTACTTACGTACAATGCAATATCACTCAGCAATGACATCTATGTCATCAGGCCCGTAGCAGCATAATGAGTGGATTCAGGTATGATGATTCTAACTGAAAGAAGTCACACAGAAAAAGAAACATCATAAGATATCACTAATACACGGAATGTAAACTTGGCTACACAGGAACTGGATTACCAAACAGAACAGGGTCTCAAATTTAGAAAACCAACTTATGCTTGCTTAAGGGGAAAGGTGAGTTGGGGTGCTGCATAAAACCGGAGATTGAAATGAGCACAGATAAAGTTCCTTAAGCCAAATATGGAATAGACAAGAGCTACTCCTTGCTCAACGAAATGGACTCAACACCCCATATTAAACGCCTAAGAATGTACCTGACTAATAAGTATCTTAAAACCTATGGATTGCTATGTCTCCGAAAGAGAATCAAGCGTGTGTACAGGGGCATAAACGCAGCAGTGATAGGATTGGAGAGGTTCGGTGAGCAAATGAAGACCCTTTGAAGTCATATTGCATGGTACCCATTCCACAGGTCTCAACTCTCCAGGTTTAAGGGATTCTTCCTTCAGCTAAAACATGCATGTGGAACCCAGAGTATGATCAACCGTGTGATCGGGAGACGTCTTCAAATATGTCTCCGTTCTCGTCCCCTGGTACTCGGGTGCAACATTCCAGACGCTTTACTAACACTCTCCCGACTTGGAGAGTCAGTGCCTTTAACCTCCTGTTTGGCCCAGTTTGCAATTTCTGCGGAAGATGAACAGGAATAGGGAGAACCAATGAGAGACTAGCTGGAGGTGTCTGGACGGGCAAATTTAACTCTCATTTCCCACCAGGAAGAGGAATTAACCAAAGGCTCAGCATGCCGTGCCGGAAACACGTTAGGGCCTGAAGCAATCCTGCGGTGTTGCGGCCAGCTCACAAGAAAGCGAGTTGAAGAAAGGAGCTCAGGGGCACTGTAATTCACAAACCTGCAGAGTTATAAATGACAGCTATCGTCCAAAAATATACTGAAGTAAGGCTGCCAAGAGGACTTGAAAGCGGGGCAGAATTGCAGGAAACCGAGTTCAGGAGGTAGACTGGAATTGCATTGAAAGCATAGGAAAAGAGGCAGAACGTCCACAATGATGCACTTGGCCAAAAAGGGCGTATGCATTTTTTCCTGAATATATTCAGGAAAAAACGCATACGCCCTTTTTGGCCAACCAAGCAAGCTTGCAAAGGAAATCTGCACTACAATAAAGTCTCACTTCCCCCCGGTCAAAAGGGCCATCTGAAAAAAGTGTAAAATCCAGAAAGGCAGGACAGGCCATGGAGAACTGGGAGCCTTGTTATGCTGATGGGCGGGATGTAAATTGCCAACAGCCACTCGGGAGAAGTGTATGTGTTTCCTGAAACATCTAAAAAACAAAGCAACAGAGCCTAGGGCACTTCCACTTATGGTCCTATAGCTTAGGGAAATGAAAATCAAAAAGACACAGCCACCCCAAAGTTTGGGACGGCTCTGTTTACAAGAACCTCGTTTACGGTACAAGTTCAATATCGCAGAAAGTGAAAAATGGATGAAGAAGTTGTGGTACTTACGTACAATGCAATATCACTCAGCAATGACATCTATGTCATCAGGCCCGTAGCAGCATAATGAGTGGATTCAGGTATGATGATTCTAACTGAGAGAAGTCACACAGAAAAAGAAACATCATAAGATATCACTAATACACGGAATGTAAACTTGGCTACACAGGAACTGGATTACAAAACAGAACAGGGTCTCAAATTTAGAAAACCAACTTATGCTTGCTTAAGGGGAAAGGTGAGTTGGGGTGCTGCATAAAACCAGAGATTGAAATGAGCACAGAGTAAGTTCCTTAAGCCAAATATGGAATAGACAAGAGCTACTCCTTGCTCAACGAAATGGACTCAACACCCCATATTAAACGCCTAAGAATGTACCTGACTAATAAGTATCTTAAAACCTATGGATTGCTATGTCTCCGAAAGAGAATCAAGCGTGTGTACAGGGGCATTAACGCAGCAGTGATAGGATTGGAGAGGTTCGGTGAGCAAATGAAGACCCTTTGAAGTCATATTGCATGGTACCCATTCCACGGGTCTCAACTCTCCAGGTTTAAGGGATTCTTCCTTCAGCTAAAACATGCATAAGGAACCCAGAGTATGATCAACCGTGTGATCGGGAGACGTCTTCAAATATGTCTCCGTTCTCGTCCCCTGGTACTCGGGTGCAACATTCCAGACGCTTTACTAACACTCTCCCGACTTGGAGAGTCAGTGCCTTTAACCTCCTGTTTGGCCCAGTTTGCAATTTCTGCGGAAGATGAACAGGAATAGGGAGAACCAATGAGAGACTAGCTGGAGATGTCTGGACGGGCAAATTTAACTCTCATTTCCCACCAGGAAGAGGAATTAACCAAAGGCTCAGCATGCCGTGCCGGAAAAACGCTAGGGCCTGAAGCAATCCTGCAGTGTTGCGGCCAACTCACAAGAAAGCGAGTTGAAGAAAGGAGCTCAGGGGCACTGTAATTCACAAACCTGCAGAGTTATAAATGACAGCTATCGTCCAAAAATATACTGAAGTAAGGCTGCCAAGAGGACTTGAAAGCGGGGCAGAATTGCAGGAAACCGAGTTCAGGAGGTAGACTGGAATTGCATTGAAAGCATAGGAAAAGGGGCAGAACGTCCACAATGATGCACTTGGCCAAAAAGGGCGTATGCGTTTTTTCCTGAATATATTCAGGAAAAAACGCATACGCCCTTTTTGGCCAACCAAGCAAGCTTGCAAAGGAAATCTGCACTACAATGAAGTCTCACTTCCCCCCGGTCAAAAGGGCCATCTGAAAAAAGTGTAAAATCCAGAAAGGCAGGACAGGCCATGGAGAACTGGGAGCCTTGTTATGCTGATGGGCGGGATGTAAATTGCCAACAGCCACTCGGGAGAAGTGTATGGTGTTTCCTGAAACATCTAAAAAACAAAGCAACAGAGCCTAGGGCACTTCCACTTATGGTCCTATAGCTTAGGGAAATGAAAATCAAAAAGACACAGCCACCCCAAAGTTTGGGACGGCTCTGTTTACAAGAACCTCGTTTACGGTACAAGTTCAATATCGCAGAAAGTGAAAAATGGATGAAGAAGTTGTGGTACTTACGTACAATGCAATATCACTCAGCAATGACATCTATGTCATCAGGCCCGTAGCAGCATAATGAGTGGATTCAGGTATGATGATTCTAACTGAAAGAAGTCACACAGAAAAAGAAACATCATAAGATATCACTAATACACGGAATGTAAACTTGGCTACACAGGAACTGGATTACCAAACAGAACAGGGTCTCAAATTTAGAAAACCAACTTATGCTTGCTTAAGGGGAAAGGTGAGTTGGGGTGCTCCATAAAACCGGAGATTGAAATGAGCACAGATAAAGTTCCTTAAGCCAAATATGGAATAGACAAGAGCTACTCCTTGCTCAACGAAATGGACTCAACACCCCATATTAAACGCCTAAGAATGTACCTGCCTAGTAAGTATCTTAAAACCTATGGATTGCTATGTCTCCGAAAGAGAATCAAGCGTGTGTACAGGGGCATAAACGCAGCAGTGATAGGATTGGAGAGGTTCGGTGAGCAAATGAAGACCCTTTGAAGTCATATTGCATGGTACACATTCCACGGGTCTCAACTCTCCAGGTTTAAGGGATTCTTCCTTCAGCTAAAACATGCATGTGGAACCCAGAGTATGATCAACCGTGTGATCGGGAGACGTGTTCAAATATGTCTCCGTTCTCGTCCCCTGGTACTCGGATGCAACATTCCAGACGCTTTACTAACACTCTCCCGACTTGGAGAGTCAGTGTCTTTAACCTCCTGTTTGGCCCAGTTTTTAATTTCTGCGGAAGATGAACAGGAATAGGGAGAACCAATGAGAGACTAGCTGGAGGTGTCTGGACGGGCAAATTTAACTCTCATTTCCCACCAGGAAGAGGAATTAACCAAAGGCTCAGCGTGCCGTGCCGGAACCACATTAGGGCCTGAAGCAATCCTGCGGTGTTGTGGCCAGCTCACAAGAAAGCGAGTTGAAGAAAGGAGCTCAGGGGCACTGTAATTCACAAACCTGCAGAGTTATAAATGACAGCTATCGTCCAAAAATATACTGAAGTAAGGCTGCCAAGAGGACTTGAAAGCGGGGCAGAATTGCAGGAAACCGAGTTCAGGAGGTAGACTGGAATTGCATTGAAAGCATAGGAAAAGAGGCAGAACGTCCACAATGATGCACTTGGCCAAAAAGGGCGTATGCGTTTTTTCCTGAATATATTCAGGAAAAAACGCATACGCCCTTTTTGGCCAACCAAGCAAGCTTGCAAAGGAAATCTGCACTACAATGAAGTCTCACTTCCCCCTGGTCAAAAGGGCCATCTGAAAAAAGTGTAAAATCCAGAAAGGCAGGACAGGCCATGGAGAACTGGGAGCCTTGTTATGCTGATGGGCGGGATGTAAATTGCCAACAGCCACTCGGGAGAAGTGTATGGTGTTTCCTGAAACATCAAAAAAACAAAGCAACAGAGCCTAGGGCACTTCCACTTATGGTCCTATAGCTTAGGGAAATGAAAATCAAAAAGACACAGCCACCCCAAAGTTTGGGACGGCTCTGTTTACAAGAACCTCGTTTACAGTACAAGTTCAAGATCGCAGAAAGTGAAAAATGGATGAAGAAGTTGTGGTACTTACGTACAATGCAATATCACTCAGCAATGACATCTATGTCATCAGGCCCGTAGCAGCATAATGAGTGGATTCAGGTATGATGATTCTAACTGAAAGAAGTCACACAGAAAAAGAAACATCATAAGATATCACTAATACACGGAATGTAAACTTGGCTACACAGGAACTGGATTACCAAACAGAACAGGGTCTCAAATTTAGAAAACCAACTTATGCTTGCTTAAGGGGAAAGGTGAGTTGGGGTGCTGCATAAAACCGGAGATTGAAATGAGCACAGATAAAGTTCCTTAAGCCAAATATGGAATAGACAAGAGCTACTCCTTGCTCAACGAAATGGACTCAACACCCCATATTAAACGCCTAAGAATGTACCTGCCTAGTAAGTATCTTAAAACCTATGGATTGCTATGTCTCCGAAAGAGAATCAAGCGTGTGTACAGGGGCATAAACGCAGCAGTGATAGGATTGGAGAGGTTCGGTGAGCAAATGAAGACCCTTTGAAGTCATATTGCATGGTACCCATTCCACGGGTCTCAACTCTCCAGGTTTAAGGGATTCTTCCTTCAGCTAAAACATGCATGTGGAACCCAGAGTATGATCAACCGTGTGATCGGGAGACGTGTTCAAATATGTCTCCGTTCTCGTCCCCTGGTACTCGGATGCAACATTCCAGACGCTTTACTAACACTCTCCCGACTTGGAGAGTCAGTGCCTTTAACCTCCTGTTTGGCCCAGTTTGCAATTTCTGCGGAAGATGAACAGGAATAGGGAGAACCAATGAGAGACTAGCTGGAGGTGTCTGGACGGGCAAATTTAACTCTCATTTCCCACCAGGAAGAGGAATTAACCAAAGGCTCAGCATGCCGTGCCGGAAACACGTTAGGGCCTGAAGCAATCCTGCGGTGTTGCGGCCAGCTCACAAGAAAGCGAGTTGAAGAAAGGAGCTCAGGGGCACTGTAATTCACAAACCTGCAGAGTTATAAATGACAGCTATCGTCCAAAAATATACTGAAGTAAGGCTGCCAAGAGGACTTGAAAGCGGGGCAGAATTGCAGGAAACCGAGTTCAGGAGGTAGACTGGAATTGCATTGAAAGCATAGGAAAAGAGGCAGAACGTCCACAATGATGCACTTGGCCAAAAAGGGCGTATGCATTTTTTCCTGAATATATTCAGGAAAAAACGCATACGCCCTTTTTGGCCAACCAAGCAAGCTTGCAAAGGAAATCTGCACTACAATGAAGTCTCACTTCCCCCCGGTCAAAAGGGCCATCTGAAAAAAGTGTAAAATCCAGAAAGGCAGGACAGGCCATGGAGAACTGGGAGCCTTGTTATGCTGATGGGCGGGATGTAAATTGCCAACAGCCACTCGGGAGAAGTGTATGTGTTTCCTGAAACATCTAAAAAACAAAGCAACAGAGCCTAGGGCACTTCCACTTATGGTCCTATAGCTTAGGGAAATGAAAATCAAAAAGACACAGCCACCCCAAAGTTTGGGACGGCTCTGTTTACAAGAACCTCGTTTACGGTACAAGTTCAATATCGCAGAAAGTGAAAAATGGATGAAGAAGTTGTGGTACTTACGTACAATGCAATATCACTCAGCAATGACATCTATGTCATCAGGCCCGTAGCAGCATAATGAGTGGATTCAGGTATGATGATTCTAACTGAAAGAAGTCACACAGAAAAAGAAACATCATAAGATATCACTAATACACGGAATGTAAACTTGGCTACACAGGAACTGGATTACAAAACAGAACAGGGTCTCAAATTTAGAAAACCAACTTATGCTTGCTTAAGGGGAAAGGTGAGTTGGGGTGCTGCATAAAACCAGAGATTGAAATGAGCACAGAGTAAGTTCCTTAAGCCAAATATGGAATAGACAAGAGCTACTCCTTGCTCAACGAAATGGACTCAACACCCCATATTAAACGCCTAAGAATGTACCTGACTAATAAGTATCTTAAAACCTATGGATTGCTATGTCTCCGAAAGAGAATCAAGCGTGTGTACAGGGGCATTAAAGCAGCAGTGATAGGATTGGAGAGGTTCGGTGAGCAAATGAAGACCCTTTGAAGTCATATTGCATGGTACCCATTCCACGGGTCTCAACTCTCCAGGTTTAAGGGATTCTTCCTTCAGCTAAAACATGCATAAGGAACCCAGAGTATGATCAACCGTGTGATCGGGAGACGTCTTCAAATATGTCTCCGTTCTCGTCCCCTGGTACTCGGGTGCAACATTCCAGACGCTTTACTAACACTCTCCCGACTTGGAGAGTCAGTGCCTTTAACCTCCTGTTTGGCCCAGTTTGCAATTTCTGCGGAAGATGAACAGGAATAGGGAGAACCAATGAGAGACTAGCTGGAGATGTCTGGACGGGCAAATTTAACTCTCATTTCCCACCAGGAAGAGGAATTAACCAAAGGCTCAGCATGCCGTGCCGGAAAAACGCTAGGGCCTGAAGCAATCCTGCGGTGTTGCGGCCAACTCACAAGAAAGCGAGTTGAAGAAAGGAGCTCAGGGGCACTGTAATTCACAAACCTGCAGAGTTATAAATGACAGCTATCGTCCAAAAATATACTGAAGTAAGGCTGCCAAGAGGACTTGAAAGCGGGGCAGAATTGCAGGAAACCGAGTTCAGGAGGTAGACTGGAATTGCATTGAAAGCATAGGAAAAGAGGCAGAACGTCCACAATGATGCACTTGGCCAAAAAGGGCGTATGCGTTTTTTCCTGAATATATTCAGGAAAAAACGCATACGCCCTTTTTGGCCAACCAAGCAAGCTTGCAAAGGAAATCTGCACTACAATGAAGTCTCACTTCCCCCCGGTCAAAAGGGCCATCTGAAAAAAGTGTAAAATCCAGAAAGGCAGGACAGGCCATGGAGAACTGGGAGCCTTGTTATGCTGATGGGCGGGATGTAAATTGCCAACAGCCACTCTGGAGAAGTGTATGGTGTTTCCTGAAACATCTAAAAAACAAAGCAACAGAGCCTAGGGCACTTCCACTTATGGTCCTATAGCTTAGGGAAATGAAAATCAAAAAGACACAGCCACCCCAAAGTTTGGGACGGCTCTGTTTACAAGAACCTCGTTTACGGTACAAGTTCAATATCGCAGAAAGTGAAAAATGGATGAAGAAGTTGTGGTACTTACGTACAATGCAATATCACTCAGCAATGACATCTATGTCATCAGGCCCGTAGCAGCATAATGAGTGGATTCAGGTATGATGATTCTAACTGAAAGAAGTCACACAGAAAAAGAAACATCATAAGATATCACTAATACACGGAATGTAAACTTGGCTACACAGGAACTGGATTACCAAACAGAACAGGGTCTCAAATTTAGAAAACCAACTTATGCTTGCTTAAGGGGAAAGGTGAGTTGGGGTGCTCCATAAAACCGGAGATTGAAATGAGCACAGATAAAGTTCCTTAAGCCAAATATGGAATAGACAAGAGCTACTCCTTGCTCAACGAAATGGACTCAACACCCCATATTAAACGCCTAAGAATGTACCTGCCTAGTAAGTATCTTAAAACCTATGGATTGCTATGTCTCCGAAAGAGAATCAAGCGTGTGTACAGGGGCATAAACGCAGCAGTGATAGGATTGGAGAGGTTCGGTGAGCAAATGAAGACCCTTTGAAGTCATATTGCATGGTACACATTCCACGGGTCTCAACTCTCCAGGTTTAAGGGATTCTTCCTTCAGCTAAAACATGCATGTGGAACCCAGAGTATGATCAACCGTGTGATCGGGAGACGTGTTCAAATATGTCTCCGTTCTCGTCCCCTGGTACTCGGATGCAACATTCCAGACGCTTTACTAACACTCTCCCGACTTGGAGAGTCAGTGTCTTTAACCTCCTGTTTGGCCCAGTTTGCAATTTCTGCGGAAGATGAACAGGAATAGGGAGAACCAATGAGAGACTAGCTGGAGGTGTCTGGACGGGCAAATTTAACTCTCATTTCCCACCAGGAAGAGGAATTAACCAAAGGCTCAGCGTGCCGTGCCGGAACCACATTAGGGCCTGAAGCAATCCTGCGGTGTTGTGGCCAGCTCACAAGAAAGCGAGTTGAAGAAAGGAGCTCAGGGGCACTGTAATTCACAAACCTGCAGAGTTATAAATGACAGCTATCGTCCAAAAATATACTGAAGTAAGGCTGCCAAGAGGACTTGAAAGCGGGGCAGAATTGCAGGAAACCGAGTTCAGGAGGTAGACTGGAATTGCATTGAAAGCATAGGAAAAGAGGCAGAACGTCCACAATGATGCACTTGGCCAAAAAGGGCGTATGCGTTTTTTCCTGAATATATTCAGGAAAAAACGCATACGCCCTTTTTGGCCAACCAAGCAAGCTTGCAAAGGAAATCTGCACTACAATGAAGTCTCACTTCCCCCTGGTCAAAAGGGCCATCTGAAAAAAGTGTAAAATCCAGAAAGGCAGGACAGGCCATGGAGAACTGGGAGCCTTGTTATGCTGATGGGCGGGATGTAAATTGCCAACAGCCACTCGGGAGAAGTGTATGGTGTTTCCTGAAACATCAAAAAAACAAAGCAACAGAGCCTAGGGCACTTCCACTTATGGTCCTATAGCTTAGGGAAATGAAAATCAAAAAGACACAGCCACCCCAAAGTTTGGGACGGCTCTGTTTACAAGAACCTCGTTTACAGTACAAGTTCAAGATCGCAGAAAGTGAAAAATGGATGAAGAAGTTGTGGTACTTACGTACAATGCAATATCACTCAGCAATGACATCTATGTCATCAGGCCCGTAGCAGCATAATGAGTGGATTCAGGTATGATGATTCTAACTGAAAGAAGTCACACAGAAAAAGAAACATCATAAGATATCACTAATACACGGAATGTAAACTTGGCTACACAGGAACTGGATTACCAAACAGAACAGGGTCTCAAATTTAGAAAACCAACTTATGCTTGCTTAAGGGGAAAGGTGAGTTGGGGTGCTGCATAAAACCGGAGATTGAAATGAGCACAGATAAAGTTCCTTAAGCCAAATATGGAATAGACAAGAGCTACTCCTTGCTCAACGAAATGGACTCAACACCCCATATTAAACGCCTAAGAATGTACCTGCCTAGTAAGTATCTTAAAACCTATGGATTGCTATGTCTCCGAAAGAGAATCAAGCGTGTGTACAGGGGCATAAACGCAGCAGTGATAGGATTGGAGAGGTTCGGTGAGCAAATGAAGACCCTTTGAAGTCATATTGCATGGTACCCATTCCACGGGTCTCAACTCTCCAGGTTTAAGGGATTCTTCCTTCAGCTAAAACATGCATGTGGAACCCAGAGTATGATCAACCGTGTGATCGGGAGACGTGTTCAAATATGTCTCCGTTCTCGTCCCCTGGTACTCGGATGCAACATTCCAGACGCTTTACTAACACTCTCCCGACTTGGAGAGTCAGTGCCTTTAACCTCCTGTTTGGCCCAGTTTGCAATTTCTGCGGAAGATGAACAGGAATAGGGAGAACCAATGAGAGACTAGCTGGAGGTGTCTGGACGGGCAAATTTAACTCTCATTTCCCACCAGGAAGAGGAATTAACCAAAGGCTCAGCGTGCCGTGCCGGAACCACATTAGGGCCTGAAGCAATCCTGCGGTGTTGCGGCCAGCTCACAAGAAAGCGAGTTGAAGAAAGGAGCTCAGGGGCACTGTAATTCACAAACCTGCAGAGTTATAAATGACAGCTATCGTCCAAAAATATACTGAAGTAAGGCTGCCAAGAGGACTTGAAAGCGGGGCAGAATTGCAGGAAACCGAGTTCAGGAGGTAGACTGGAATTGCATTGAAAGCATAGGAAAAGAGGCAGAACGTCCACAATGATGCACTTGGCCAAAAAGGGCGTATGCGTTTTTTCCTGAATATATTCAGGAAAAAACGCATACGCCCTTTTTGGCCAACCAAGCAAGCTTGCAAAGGAAATCTGCACTACAATGAAGTCTCACTTCCCCCCGGTCAAAAGGGCCATCTGAAAAAAGTGTAAAATCCAGAAAGGCAGGACAGGCCATGGAGAACTGGGAGCCTTGTTATGCTGATGGGCGGGATGTAAATTGCCAACAGCCACTCGGGAGAAGTGTATGTGTTTCCTGAAACATCTAAAAAACAAAGCAACAGAGCCTAGGGCACTTCCACTTATGGTCCTATAGCTTAGGGAAATGAAAATCAAAAAGACACAGCCACCCCAAAGTTTGGGACGGCTCTGTTTACAAGAACCTCGTTTACGGTACAAGTTCAATATCGCAGAAAGTGAAAAATGGATGAAGAAGTTGTGGTACTTACGTACAATGCAATATCACTCAGCAATGACATCTATGTCATCAGGCCCGTAGCAGCATAATGAGTGGATTCAGGTATGATTATTCTAACTGAAAGAAGTCACACAGAAAAAGAAACATCATAAGATATCACTAATACACAGAATGTAAACTTGGCTACACAGGAACTGGATTACCAAACAGAACAGGGTCTCAAATTTAGAAAACCAACTTATGCTTGCTTAAGGGGAAAGGTGAGTTGGGGTGCTGCATAAAACCAGAGATTGAAATGAGCACAGATAAAGTTCCTTAAGCCAAATATGGAATAGACAAGAGCTACTCCTTGCTCAACGAAATGGACTCAACACCCCATATTAAACGCCTAAGAATGTACCTGCCTAGTAAGTATCTTAAAACCTATGGATTGCTATGTCTCCGAAAGAGAATCAAGCGTGTGTACAGGGGCATAAACGCAGCAGTGATAGGATTGGAGATGTTCCGTGAGCAAATGAAGACCCTTTGAAGTCATATTGCATGGTACCCATTCCACGGGTCTCAACTCTCCAGGTTTAAGGGATTCTTCCTTCAGCTAAAACATGCATGTGGAACCCAGAGTATGATCAACCGTGTGATCGGGAGACGTCTTCAAATATGTCTCCGTTCTCGTCCCCTGGTACTCGGATTCAACATTCCAGACGCTTTACTAACACTCTCCCGACTTGGAGAGTCAGTGCCTTTAACCTCCTGTTTGTCCCAGTTTGCAATTTCTGCTAAAGATGAACAGCAATAGGGAGAACCAATGAGAGACTAGCTGGAGGTGTCTGGACGGGCAAATTTAACTTTCATTTCCCACCAGGAAGATGAATTAACCAAAGGCTCAGTGTGCCGTGCCGGAACCACATTAGGGCCTGAAGCAATCCTGCGGTGTTGTGGCCAGCTCACAAGAAAGCGAGTTGAAGAAAGGAGCTCAGGGGCACTGTAATTCACAAACCTGCAGAGTTATAAATGACAGCTATCGTCCAAAAATATACTGAAGTAAGGCTGCCAAGAGGACTTGAAAGCGGGGCAGAATTGCAGGAAACCGAGTTCAGGAGGTAGACTGGAATTGCATTGAAAGCATAGGAAAAGAGGCAGAACGTCCACAATGATGCACTTGGCCAAAAAGGGCGTATGCATTTTTTCCTGAATATATTCAGGAAAAAACGCATACGCCCTTTTTGGCCAACCAAGCAAGCTTGCAAAGGAAATCTGCACTACAATGAAGTCTCACTTCCCCCCGGTCAAAAGGGCCATCTGAAAAAAGTGTAAAATCCAGAAAGGCAGGACAGGCCATGGAGAACTGGGAGCCTTGTTATGCTGATGGGCGGGATGTAAATTGCCAACAGCCACTCGGGAGAAGTGTATGGTGTTTCCTGAAACATCTAAAAAACAAAGCAACAGAGCCTAGGGCACTTCCACTTATGGTCCTATAGCTTAGGGAAATGAAAATCAAAAAGACACAGCCACCCCAATGTTTGGGACGGCTCTGTTTACAAGAACCTCGTTTACAGTACAAGTTCAATATCGCAGAAAGTGAAAAATGGATGAAGAAGTTGTGGTACTTACGTACAATGCAATATCACTCAGCAATGACATCTATGTCATCAGGCCCGTAGCAGCATAATGAGTGGATTCAGGTATGATGATTCTAACTGAAAGAAGTCACACAGAAAAAGAAACATCATAAGATATCACTAATACACGGAATGTAAACTTGGCTACACAGGAACTGGATTACCAAACAGAACAGGGTCTCAAATTTAGAAAACCAACTTATGCTTGCTTAAGGGGAAAGGTGAGTTGGGGTGCTGCATAAAACCGGAGATTGAAATGAGCACAGATAAAGTTCCTTAAGCCAAATATGGAATAGACAAGAGCTACTCCTTGCTCAACGAAATGGACTCAACACCCCATATTAAACGCCTAAGAATGTACCTGCCTAGTAAGTATCTTAAAACCTATGGATTGCTATGTCTCCGAAAGAGAATCAAGCGTGTGTATAGGGGCATAAACGCAGCAGTGATAGGATTGGAGAGGTTCGGTGAGCAAATGAAGACCCTTTGAAGTCATATTGCATGGTACCCATTCCACGGGTCTCAACTCTCCAGGTTTAAGGGATTCTTCCTTCAGCTAAAACATGCATGTGGAACCCAGAGTATGATCAACCGTGTGATCGGGAGACGTGTTCAAATATGTCTCCGTTCTCGTCCCCTGGTACTCGGATGCAACATTCCAGACGCTTTACTAACACTCTCCCGACTTGGAGAGTCAGTGCCTTTAACCTCCTGTTTGGCCCAGTTTGCAATTTCTGCGGAAGATGAACAGGAATAGGGAGAACCAATGAGAGACTAGCTGGAGGTGTCTGGACTGGCAAATTTAACTCTCATTTCCCACCAGGAAGAGGAATTAACCAAAAGCTCAGCGTGCCGTGCCGGAACCACATTAGGGCCTGAAGCAATCCTGCGGTGTTGCGGCCAGCTCACAAGAAAGCGAGTTGAAGAAAGGAGCTCAGGGGCACTGTAATTCACAAACCTGCAGAGTTATAAATGACAGCTATCGTCCAAAAATATACTGAAGTAAGGCTGCCAAGAGGACTTGAAAGCGGGGCAGAATTGCAGGAAACCGATTTCAGGAGGTAGACTGGAATTGCATTGAAAGCATAGGAAAAGAGGCAGAACGTCCACAATGATGCACTTGGCCAAAAAGGGCGTATGCGTTTTTCCTGAATATATTCAGGAAAAAACGCATACGCCCTTTTTGGCCAACCAAGCAAGCTTTCAAAGGAAATCTGCACTACAATGAAGTCTCACTTCCCCCCGGCCAAAAGGGCCATCTGAAAAAAGTGTAAAATCCAGAAAGGCAGGACAGGCCATGGAGAACTGGGAGCCTTGTTATGCTGATGGGCGGGATGTAAATTGCCAACAGCCACTCGGGAGAAGTGTATGTGTTTCCTGAAACATCTAAAAAACAAAGCAACAGAGCCTAGGGCACTTCCACTTATGGTCCTATAGCTTAGGGAAATGAAAATCAAAAAGACACAGCCACCCCAAAGTTTGGGACGGCTCTGTTTACAAGAACCTCGTTTACGGTACAAGTTCAATATCGCAGAAAGTGAAAAATGGATGAAGAAGTTGTGGTACTTACGTACAATGCAATATCACTCAGCAATGACATCTATCATCAGGCCCGTAGCAGCATAATGAGTGCATTCAGGTATGATGATTCTAACTGAAAGAAGTCACACAGAAAAAGAAACATCATAAGATATCACTAATACACGGAATGTAAACTTGGCTACACAGGAACTGGATTACCAAACAGAACAGGGTCTCAAATTTAGAAAACCAACTTATGCTTGCTTAAGGGGAAAGGTGAGTTGGGGTGCTGCATAAAACCGGAGATTGAAATGAGCACAGATAAAGTTCCTTAAGCCAAATATGGAATAGACAAGAGCTACTCCTTGCTCAACGAAATGGACTCAACACCCCATATTAAACGCCTAAGAATGTACCTGCCTAGTAAGTATCTTAAAACCTATGGATTGCTATGTCTCCGAAAGAGAATCAAGCGTGTGTACAGGTGCATAAACGCAGCAGTGATAGGATTGGAGAGGTTCGGTGAGCAAATGAAGACCCTTTGAAGTCATATTGCATGGTACCCATTCCACGGGTCTCAACTCTCCAGGTTTAAGGGATTCTTCCTTCAGCTAAAACATGCATGTGGAACCCAGAGTATGATCAACCGTGTGATCGGGAGACGTGTTCAAATATGTCTCCGTTCTCGTCCCCTGGTACTCGGATGCAACATTCCAGACGCTTTACTAACACTCTCCCGACTTGGAGAGTCAGTGCCTTTAACCTCCTGTTTGGCCCAGTTTGCAATTTCTGCGGAAGATGAACAGGAATAGGGAGAACCAATGAGAGACTAACTGGAGGTGTCTGGACTGGCAAATTTAACTCTCATTTCCCACCAGGAAGAGGAATTAACCAAAGGCTCAGCGTGCCGTGCCGGAACCACATTAGGGCCTGAAGCAATCCTGCGGTGTTGCGGCCAGCTCACAAGAAAGCGAGTTGAAGAAAGGAGCTCAGGGGCACTGTAATTCACAAACCTGCAGAGTTATAAATGACAGCTATCGTCCAAAAATATACTGAAGTAAGGCTGCCAAGAGGACTTGAAAGCGGGGCAGAATTGCAGGAAACCGATTTCAGGAGGTAGACTGGAATTGCATTGAAAGCATAGGAAAAGAGGCAGAACGTCCACAATGATGCACTTGGCCAAAAAGGGCGTATGCGTTTTTCCTGAATATATTCAGGAAAAAACGCATACGCCCTTTTTGGCCAACCAAGCAAGCTTGCAAAGGAAATCTGCACTACAATGAAGTCTCACTTCCCCCCGGTCAAAAGGGCCATCTGAAAAAAGTGTAAAATCCAGAAAGGCAGGACAGGCCATGGAGAACTGGGAGCCTTGTTATGCTGATGGGCGGGATGTAAATTGCCAACAGCCACTCGGGAGAAGTGTATGTGTTTCCTGAAACATCTAAAAAACAAAGCAACAGAGCCTAGGGCACTTCCACTTATGGTCCTATAGCTTAGGGAAATGAAAATCAAAAAGACACAGCCACCCCAAAGTTTGGGACGGCTCTGTTTACAAGAACCTCGTTTACGGTACAAGTTCAATATCGCAGAAAGTGAAAAATGGATGAAGAAGTTGTGGTACTTACGTACAATGCAATATCACTCAGCAATGACATCTATGTCATCAGGCCCGTAGCAGCATAACGAGTGGATTCAGGTATGATGATTCTAACTGAAAGAAGTCACACAGAAAAAGAAACATCATAAGATATCACTAATACACGGAATGTAAACTTGGCTACACAGGAACTGGATTACAAAACAGAACAGGGTCTCAAATTTAGAAAACCAACTTATGCTTGCTTAAGGGGAAAGGTGAGTTGGGGTGCTGCATAAAACCAGAGATTGAAATGAGCACAGATAAAGTTCCTTAAGCCAAATATGGAATAGACAAGAGCTACTCCTTGCTCAACGAAATGGACTCAACACCCCATATTAAACGCCTAAGAATGTACCTGACTAGTAAGTATCTTAAAACCTATGGATTGCTATGTCTCCGAAAGAGAATCAAGCGTGTGTACAGGGGCATAAACGCAGCAGTGATAGGATTGGAGATGTTCCGTGAGCAAATGAAGACCCTTTGAAGTCATATTGCATGGTACCCATTCCACGGGTCTCAACTCTACAGGTTTAAGGGATTCTTCCTTCAGCTAAAACATGCATGTGGAACCCAGAGTATGATCAACCGTGTGATCGGGAGACGTGTTCAAATATGTCTCCGTTCTCGTCCCCTGGTACTCGGATTCAACATTCCAGAAGCTTTACTAACACTCTCCCGACTTGGAGAGTCAGTGCCTTTAACCTCCTGTTTGTCCCAGTTTGCAATTTCTGCTAAAGATGAACAGCAATAGGGAGAACCAATGAGAGACTAGCTGGAGGTGTCTGGACGGGCAAATTTAACTTTCATTTCCCACCAGGAAGATGAATTAACCAAAGGCTCAGTGTGCCGTGCTGGAACCACATTAGGGCCTGAAGCAATCCTGCGGTGTTGTGGCCAGCTCACAAGAAAGCGAGTTGAAGAAAGGAGCTCAGGGGCACTGTAATTCACAAACCTGCAGAGTTATAAATGACAGCTATCGTCCAAAAATATACTGAAGTAAGGCTGCCAAGAGGACTTGAAAGCGGAGCAGAATTGCGGGAAACCGATTTCAGGAGGTAGACTGGAATTGCATTGAAAGCATAGGAAAAGAGGCAGAACGTCCACAATGATGCACTTGGCCAAAAAGGGCGTATGCGTTTTTTTCTGAATATATTCAGGAAAAAACGCATACGCCCTTTTTGGCCAACCAAGCAAACTTGCAAAGGAAATGTGCACTACAATGAAGTCTCACTTCCCCCCGGTCAAAAGGGCCATCTGAAAAAAGTGTAAAATCCAGAAAGGCAGGACAGGCCATGGAGAACTGGGAGCCTTGTTATGCTGATGGGCGGGATGTAAATTGCCAACAGAC
Organism: Globicephala melas; assembly: GCF_963455315.2. Classification (NCBI taxonomy): domain Eukaryota; kingdom Metazoa; phylum Chordata; class Mammalia; order Artiodactyla; family Delphinidae; genus Globicephala; species Globicephala melas. Next base: position 582,549 of record NW_027207239.1, on the reverse strand, counting down.
ACTCGGGAGAAGTGTATGGTGTTTCCTGAAACATCTAAAAAACAAAGCAACAGAGCCTAGGGCACTTCCACTTATGGTCCTATAGCTTAGGGAAATTAAAATCAAAAAGACACAGCCACCCCAAAGTTTGGGACGCCTCTGTTTACAAGAACCTCATTTACAGTACAAGTTCAACATCGCAGAAAGTGAAAAATGGATAAAGAACTTGTGGTACTTACGTACAATGCAGTATCACTCAGCAATGAAATCTATGTCATCTGGCCCATAGCAGCATAATGAGTGGATTCAGGTACGATGATTCTAACTGAAATAAGTCACACAGAAAAAGAAACATCATAAGATATCACTAATACACGGAATGTAAACTTGGCTACACAGGAACTGAATTCCAAAACAGAACAGGGTCTCAAATTTAGAAAACCAACTTATGCTTGCTTAAGGGGAAAGGTGAGTTGGGGTGCTGCATAAAACCAGAGATTGAAATGAGCACAGATAAAGTTCCTTAATCCAAATATGGAATAGACAAGAGCTACTTCTTGCTCAACGAAATGGACTCAACACCCCATATTAAACGCCTAAGAATGTACCTGACTAGTAAGTATCTTAAAACCTATGGATTGCTATGTCTCCAAAAGAGAATCAAGCGTGTGTACAGGGGCATAAACGCAGCAGTGATAGGATTGGAGAGGTTCGGTGAGCAAATGAAGACCCTTTGAAGTCATATTGCATGGTACCCATTCCACGGGTCTCAACTCTGCAGGTTTAAGGTATTCTTCCTTCAGCTAAAACATGCATGTGGAACCCAGAGTATAATCAACCATGTGAACGGGAGACGTGTTGAAATATGTCTCAGTTTTCCTCCCAGGGTACTCGGGTGCAACATTCCAGATGCTTTACTAACACTCTCCCCACTTGGAGAGTCAGCGCCTTTAACCTCCTGTTTGGCCCAATTTGCAATTTCTGCGGAAGATGAACAGGAATAGGGAGAACCAATGAGAGACTAGCTGGAGGTGTCTGGACGGGCAAATTTAACTCTCATTTCCCACCAGGAAGAGGAAATAACCAAAGGCTCAGCGTGCCGTGCCGGAACCAGATTAGGGCCTGAAGCCATCCTGCGGTGTTGCGGCCAGCTCACAAGAAAGCGAGTTGAAGAAAGGAGCTCAGGGGCACTGTAATTCACAAACCTGCAGAGTTATAAATGACAGCTATCGTCCAAAAATATACTGAAGTAAGGCTGCCAAGAGGACTTGAAAGCGGGGCAGAATTGCAGGAAACCGATTTCAGGAGGTAGACTGGAATTGCATTGAAAGCATAGGAAAAGAGGCAGAACGTCCACAATGATGCACTTGGCCAAAAAGGGCATATGCGTTTTTTCCTGAATATATTCAGGAAAAAACGCATACGCCCTTTTTGGCCAACCAAGCAACCTTGCAAAGGAAATCTGCACTACAATGAAGTCTCACTTCCCCCCGGTCAAAAGGGCCATCTGAAAAAAGTGTAAAATCCAGAATGGCAGGACAGGCCATGGAGAACTGGGAGCCTTGTTATGCTGATGGGTGGGATGTAAACTGCCAACAGCCACTCCGGAGAAGTGTATGGTGTTTCCTGAAACATCTAAAAAACAAAGCAACAGAGCCTAGGGCACTTCCACTTATGGTCCTATAGCTTAGGGAAATTAAAATAAAAAAGACACAGCCACCCCAAAGTTTGGGACACCTCTGTTTACAAGAACCTCGTTTACCGGACAAGTTCAATATCACAGAAAGTGAAAAATGGATAAAGAACTTGTGGTACTTACGTACAATGCAGTATCACTCAGCAATGAAATCTATGTCATCAGGCCCTTAGCAGCACAATGAGTGGATCCAGGTATCATGATTCTAACTGAAATAAGTCACACAGAAAAAGAAACATCATAAGATATCAGTAATACACGGAATGTAAACTTGGCTACACAGGAACTGAATTACAGAACAGAACAGGGTCTCTAATTTAGAAAACCAACTTATGCTTGCTTAAGGGGAAAGGTGAGTTAGGGTGCTGCATAAAACCAGAGATTGAAATGAGCACAGATAAAGTTCCTTAAGCCAAATTTGGAATAGACAAGAGCTACTCCTTGCTCAACGAAATGGACTCAACACCCCATATTAAACGCCTAAGAATGTAACTGACTAGTAAGTATCTTAAAACCTATGGATTGCTATGTCTCCGAAAGAGAATCAAGCATGTGTACAGGGGCATAAATGCAGCAGTGATAGGTTTGGAGAGGTTCAGTGAGCAAATGAAGACCCTTTGAAGTCATATTGTATGGTACCCATTCCACGGGTTTCAACTACCCAGGTTTAAGGTATTCTTCCTTCAGCTAAAACATGCATGTGGAACCTAGAGTATGATCAACCATGTGATCGGGAGACGTGTTCAAATATGTCTCAGTTTTCCTACCCTGGTACTCGGGTGCAAATTCCAGACGCTTTACTAACACTCTCCCGACTTGGAGAGTCAGTCCCTTTAACCTCCTGTTTGGCCCAGTTTGCAATTTCTGCGGAAGATGAACAGGAATAGCGAGAACCAATGAGTGACTAGCTGGAGGTGTCTGGACAGGCAAATTTAACTCCCATTTCCCACCAGGAAGAGGAATTAACCAAAGGCTCAGCGTGCCGTGCCGGAACCAGATTAGGGCCTGAAGCCATCCTGCGGTGTTACGGCCAGGTGACAAGAAAGCGAGTTGAAGAAAGGAGCTCAGGGGCACTGTAATTCACAAACCTGCAGAGTTATAAATGACAGCTATCGTCCAAAAATATACTGAAGTAAGGCTGCCAAGAGGACTTGAAAGCGGGGCAGAATTGCAGGAAACCGATTTCAGGAGGTAGACTGGAATTGCATTGAAAGCATAGGAAAAGAGGCAGTACGTCCACAATGATGCACTTGGCCAAAAAGGGCGTATGCGTTTTTTCCTGAATATATTCAGGAAAAAACGCATACGCCCTTTTTGGCCAACCAAGCAAGCTTGCAAAGGAAATCTGCACTACAATGAAGTCTCACTTCCCCCCGGTCAAAAGGGCCATCTGAAAAAAGTGTAAAATCCAGAAAGGCAGGACAGGCCATGGAGAACTGGGAGCCTTGTTATGCTGATGGGCGGGATGTAAATTGCCAACAGACACTCGGGAGAAGTGTATGGTGTTTCCTGAAACATCTAAAAAACAAAGCAACAGAGCCTAGGGCACTTCCACTTATGGTCCTATAGCTTAGGGAAATTAAAATAAAAAAGACACAGCCAACCCAAAGTTTGGGAAGCCTCTGTTTACAAGAACCTCGTTTACCGTTCAAGTTCAATATCACAGAAAGTGAAAAATGGATAAAGAACTTGTGGTACTTACGTACAATGCAGTATCACTCAGCAATGAAATCTATGTCATCAGGCCCATAGCAGCATAATGAGTGGATTGAGGTACGATGATTCTAACTGAAATAAGTCACACAGAAAAAGAAACGTCATAAGATATCACTAATACACGGAATGTAAACTTGGCTACACAGGAATTGAATTCCAAAACAGAACAGGGTCTCAAATTTAGAATACCAACTTATGCTTGCTTAAGGGTAAAGGTGAGTTGGGGTGCTGCATAAAACCAGAGATTGAAATAAGCACAGATAAAGTTCCTTAAGCCAAATATGAAATAGACAAGAGCTACTCCTTGCTCAACGAAATGGACTCAACACCGCATATAAAACGCCTAAGTATGTACCTGACTAGTAAGTATCTTAAAACCTATGGATTGCTATGTCTCCGAAAGAGAATCAAGCATGTGTACAGGGGCATAAACGCATCAGTGATAGGATTGGAGAGGTTCGGTGAGCAAATGAAGACCCTTTGAAGTCATATTGCATGGTACCCATTCCACGGGTTTCAACTACCCAGGTTTAAGGTATTCTTCCTTCAGCTAAAACATGCATGTGGAACCTAGAGTATGATCAACCATGTGATCGGGAGACGTGTTCAAATATGTCTCAGTTTTCGTACCCTGGTACTCGGGTGCAACATTCCAGATGCTTTACTAACACTCTCCCGACTTGGAGAGTCAGTCCCTTTAACCTCCTGTTTGGCCCAGTTTGCAATTCCTGCGGAAGATGAACAGGAATAGGGAGAACCAATGAGAGACTAGCTGGAGGTGTCTGGACGGGCAAATTTAACTCTCATTTCCCACCAGGAAGAGGAAATAACCAAAGGCTCAGCGTGCCGTGCCGGAACCAGATTAGGGCCTGAAGCCATCCTGCGGTGTTGCGGCCAGCTCACAAGAAAGCGAGTTGAAGAAAGGAGCTCAGGGGCACTGTAATTCACAAACCTGCAGAGTTATAAATGACAGCTATCGTCCAAAAATATACTGAAGTAAGGCTGCCAAGAGGACTTGAAAGCGGGGCAGAATTGCAGGAAACCGATTTCAGGAGGTAGACTGGAATTGCATTGAAAGCATAGGAAAAGAGGCAGAACGTCCACAATGATGCACTTGGCCAAAAAGGGCGTATGCATTTTTTCCTGAATATATTCAGGAAAAAAGGCATACGCCCTTTTTGGCCAACCAAGCAAGCTTGCAATGGAAATCTGCACTAAAATGAAGTCTCACTTCCCCCCGGTCAAAAGGGCCATCTGAAAAAAGTGTAAAATCCAGAAAGGCAGGACAGGCCATGGAGAACTGGGAGCGTTGTTATGCTGATGGGCGGGATTTAAATTGCCAACAGACACTCGGGAGAAGTGTATGGTGTTTCCTGAAACATCTAAAAAACAAAGCAACAGAGCCTAGGGCACTTCCACTTATGGTCCTATAGCTTAGGGAAATTAAAATCAAAAAGACACAGCCACCCCAAAGTTTGGGATGCCTCTGTTTACAAGAACCTCATTTACAGTACAAGTTCAACATCGCAGAAAGTGAAAAATGGATAAAGAACTTGTGGTACTTACGTACAATGCAGTATCACTCAGCAATGAAATCTATGTCATCTGACCCGTAGCAGCATAATGAGTGGATTCAGGTACGATGATTCTAACTGAAATAAGTCACACAGAAAAAGAAACATCATAAGATATCACTAATACACGGAATGTAAACTTGGCTACACAGGAACTGAATTCCAAAACAGAACAGGGTCTCAAATTTAGAAAACCAACTTATGCTTGCTTAAGGGTAAAGGTGAGTTGGGGTGCTGCATAAAACCAGAGATTGAAATGAGCACAGATAAAGTTCCTTAAGCCAAATATGGAATAGACAAGAGCTACTCCTTGCTCAACGAAATGGACTAAACACCCCATATTAAACGCCTAAGAATGTACCTGACTAGTAAGTATCTTAAAACCTATGGATTGCTATGTCTCCAAAAGAGAATCAAGCGTGTGTACAGGGGCATAAACGCAGCAGTGATAGGATTGGAGAGGTTCGGTGAGCAAATGAAGACCCTTTGAAGTCATATTTCATGGTACCCATTCCACGGGTCTCAACTCTCCAGGTTTAAGGTATTCTTCCTTCAGCTAAAACATGCATGTGGAACCCAGAGTATGATCAACCATGTGAACGGGAGGCGTGTTCAAATATGTCTCAGTTTTCCTCCCATGGTACTCGGGTGCAACATTCCAGATGCTTTACTAACACTCTCCCGACTTGGAGAGTCAGCGCCTTTAACCTCCTGTTTGGCCCAATTTGCAATTCCTGCGGAAGATGAACAGGAATAGGGAGAACCAATGAGAGACTAGCTGGAGGTGTCTGGACGGGCAAATTTAACTCTCATTTCCCACCAGGAAGAGGAAATAACCAAAGGCTCAGCGTGCCGTGCCGGAACCAGATTAGGGCCTGAAGCCATCCTGCGGTGTTGCGGCCAGGTCACAAGAAAGCGAGTTGAAGAAAGGAGCTCAGGGGCACTGTAATTCACAAACCTGCAGAGTTATAAATGACAGCTATCGTCCAAAAATATACTGAAGTAAGGCTGCCAAGAGGACTTGAAAGCGGGGCAGAATTGCAGGAAACCGATTTCAGGAGGTAGACTGGAATTGCATTGAAAGCATAGGAAAAGAGGCAGAACGTCCACAATGATGCACTTGGCCAAAAAGGGCGTATGCGTTTTTTCCTGAATATATTCAGGAAAAAACGCATACGCCCTTTTTGGCCAACCAAGCAAGCTTGCAAAGGAAATCTGCACTACAATGAAGTCTCACTTCCCCCCGGTCAAAAGGGCCATCTGAAAAAAGTGTAAAATCCAGAATGGCAGGACAGGCCATGGAGAACTGGGAGCCTTGTTATGCTGATGGGTGGGATGTAAACTGCCAACAGACACTCGGGAGAAGTGTATGGTGTTTCCTGAAACATCTAAAAAACAAAGCAACAGAGCCTAGGGCACTTCCACTTATGGTCCTATAGCTTAGGGAAATGAAAATCAAAAAGACACAGCCACCCCAAAGTTTGGGACACCTCTGTTTACAAGAACCTCGTTTACCGTACAAGTTCAATATCACAGAAAGTGAAAAATGGATAAAGAACTTGTGGTACTTACGTACAACGCAGTATCACTCAGCAATGAAATCTATGTCATCAGGCCCTTAGCAGCACAATGAGTGGATCCAGGTATCATGATTCTAAGTGAAATAAGTCACACAGAAAAAGAAACATCATAAGATATCAGTAATACACGGAATGTAAACTTGGCTACACAGGAACTGAATTACAGAACAGAACAGGACAGGGTCTCAAATTTAGAAAACCAACTTATGCTTGCTTAAGGGGAAAGGTGAGTTGGGGTGCTGCATAAAACCAGAGATTGAAATGAGCACAGATAAAGTTCCTTAAGCCAAATATGGAATAGAGAAGAGCTACTCCTTGCTCAACGAAATGGACTCAACACCGCATATTAAACGCCTAAGAATGCAAATGACTAGTAAGTATCTTAAAACCTATGGATTGCTATGTCTCCGAAAGAGAATCAAGCGTGTGTACAGGGGCATAAATGCAGCAGTGATAGGATTGGAGAGGTTCGGTGAGCAAATGAAGACCCTTTGAAGTCATATTGCATGGTACCCATTCCACGGGTTTCAACTACCCAGGTTTAAGGTATTCTTCCTTCAGCTAAAACATGCATGTGGAACCTAGAGTATGATCAACCATGTGATCGGGAGACGTGTTCAAATATGTCTCAGTTTTCGTACCCTTGTACTCGGGTGCAACATTCCAGACGCTTTACTAACACTCTCCCCACTTGGAGAGTCAGTCCCTTTAACCTCCTGTTTGGCCCAGTTTGCAATTTCTGCGGAAGATGAACAGGAATAGCGAGAACCAATGAGAGACTAGCTGGAGGTGTCTGGACAGGCAAATTTAACTCTCATTTCCCACCAGGAAGAGGAATTAACCAAAGGCTCAGCGTGCCGTGCCGGAACCAGATTAGGGCCTGAAGCTATCCTGAGGTGTTGCGGCCAGGTCACAAGAAAGCGAGTTGAAGAAAGGAGCTCAGGGGCACTGTAATTCACAAACCTGCAGAATTATAAATGACAGCTATCGTCCAAAAATATACTGAAGTAAGGCTGCCAAGAGGACTTGAAAGCGGGGCAGAATTGCAGGAAACCGATTTCAGGAGGTAGACTGGAATTGCATTGAAAGCATAGGAAAAGAGGCAGAACGTCCACAATGATGCACTTGGCCAAAAAGGGCGTATGCATTTTTTCCTGAATATATTCAGGAAAAAACGCATACGCCCTTTTTGGCCAACCAAGCAAGCTTGCAAAGGAAATCTGCACTACAATGAAGTCTCACTTCCCCCCGGTCAAAAGGGCCATCTGAAAAAAGTGTAAAATCCAGAAAGGCAGGACAGGCCATGGAGAACTGGGAGCCTTGTTATGCTGATGGGCGGGATGTAAATTGCCAACAGACACTCGGGAGAAGTGTATGGTGTTTCCTGAAACATCTAAAAAACAAAGCAACAGAGCCTAGGGCACTCCCACTTATGGTCCTATAGCTTAGGGAAATTAAAATAAAAAAGACACAGCCAACCCAAAGTTTGGGAAGCCTCTGTTAACAAGAACCTCGTTTACCGTACAAGTTCAATATCACAGAAAGTGAAAAATGGATAAAGAACTTGTGGTACTTACGTACAATGCAGTATCACTCAGCAATGAAATCTATGTCATCAGGCCCGTAGCAGCATAATGAGTGGATTCAGGTACGATGATTCTAACTGAAATAAGTCACACAGAAAAAGAAACGTCCTAAGATATCACTAATAAACGGAATGTAAACTTGGCTACACAGGAACTGAATTCCAAAACAGAACAGTGTCTCAAATTTAGAAAACCAACTTATGCTTGCTTAAGGGTAAAGGTGAGTTGGGGTGTTGCATAAAACCAGAGATTGAAATGAGCACAGATAAAGTTCCTTAAGCCAAATATGGAATAGACAAGAGCTACTCCTTGCTCAACGAAATGGACTCAACACCGTATATTAAACGCCTAAGAATGTACCTGACTAGTAAGTATCTTAAAACCTATGGATTGCTATGTCTCCGAAAGAGAATCAAGCATGTGTACAGGGGCATAAACGCAGCAGTGATAGGAATGGAGAGGTTCGGTGAGCAAATGAAGACCCTTTGAAGTCATATTGCATGGTACCCATTCCACGGGTTTCAACTACCCAGGTTTAAGGTATTCTTCCTTCAGCTAAAACATGCATGTGGAACCTAGAGTATGATCAACCATGTGATCGGGAGACGTGTTCAAATATGTCTCAGTTTTCGTACCCTGGTACTCGGGTGCAACATTCCAGACGCTTTACTAACACTCTCCCGTCTTGGAGAGTCAGTCCCTTTCAACTCCTGTTTGGCCCAGATTGCAATTCCTGCGGAAGATGAACAGGAATAGGGAGAACCAATGAGAGACTAGCTGGAGGTGTCTGGACGGGCAAATTTAACTCTCATTTCCCACCAGGAAGAGGAAATAACCAAAGGCTCAGCGTGCCGTGCCGGAACCAGATTAGGGCCTGAAGCCATCCTGCGGTGTTGCGGCCAGGTCAAAAGAAAGCGAGTTGAAGAAAGGAGCTCAGGGGCACTGTAATTCACAAACCTGCAGAGTTATAAATGACAGCTATCGTCCAAAAATATACTGAAGTAAGGCTGCCAAGAGGACTTGAAAGCGGGGCAGAATTGCAGGAAACCGATTTCAGGATATAGACTGGAATTGCATTGAAAGCATAGGAAAAGAGGCAGAACGTCCACAATGATGCACTTGGCCAAAAAGGGCGTATGCGTTTTTTCCTGAATATATTCAGGAAAAAACGCATACGCCCTTTTTGGCCAACCAAGCAAGCTTGCAAAGGAAATCTGCACTACAATGAAGTCTCACTTCCCCCCGGTCAAAAGGGCCATCTGAAAAAAGTGTAAAATCCAGAATGGCAGGACAGGCCATGGAGAACTGGGAGCCTTGTTATGCTGATGGGTGGGATGTAAATTGCCAACAGACACTCGGGAGAAGTGTATGGTGTTTCCTGAAACATCTAAAAAACAAAGCAACAGAGCCTAGGGCACTTCCACTTATGGTCCTATAGCTTAGGGAAATAAAAATAAAAAAGACACAGCCACCCCAAAGTTTGGGACACCTCTGTTTACAAGAACCTCGTTTACCGTACAAGTTCAATATCACAGAAAGTGAAAAATGGATAAAGAACTTGTGGTACTTACGTACAATGCAGTATCACTCAGCAATGAAATCTATGTCATCAGGCCCTTAGCAGCACAATGAGTGGATCCAGGTATCATGATTCTAACTGAAATAAGTCACACAGAAAAAGAAACATCATAAGATATCAGTAATACACGGAATGTAAACTTGGCTACACAGGAACTGAATTACAGAACAGAACAGGGTCTCAAATTTAGAAAACCAACTTATGCTTGCTTAAGGGTAAAGGTGAGTTGAGGTGCTGCATAAAACCAGAGATTGAAATGAGCACAGATAAAGTTCCTTAAGCCAAATATGGAATAGACAAGAGCTACTCCTTGCTCAACGAAATGGACTCAACACCGCATATTAAACGCCTAAGAATGTAACTGACTAGTAAGTATCTTAAAACCTATGGATTGCTATGTCTCCGAAAGAGAATCAAGCATGTGTACAGGGGCATAAATGCAGCAGTGATAGGATTGGAGAGGTTCGGTGAGCAAATGAAGACCCTTTGAAGTCATATTGCATGGTACCCATTCCACGGGTTTCAACTACCCAGGTTTAAGGTATTCTTCCTTCAGCTAAAACATGCATGTGGAACCTAGAGTATGATCAACCATGTGATCGGGAGACGTGTTCAAATATGTCTCAGTTTTCGTACCCTGGTACTCGGGTGCAACATTCCAGAGGCTTTACTAACACTCTCCCCACTTGGAGAGTCAGTCCCTTTAACCTCCTGTTTGGCCCAGTTTGCAATTCCTGCGGAAGATGAACAGGAATAGGGAGAACCAATGAGAGACTAGCTGGAGGTGTCTGGACGGGCAAATTTAACTCTCATTTCCCACCAGGAAGAGGAAATAACCAAAGGCTCAGCGTGCCGTGCCGGATCCAGATTAGGGCCTGAAGCCATCCTGCGGTGCTGCGGCCAGCTCACAAGAAAGCGAGTTGAAGAAAGGAGCTCAGGGGCACTGTAATTCACAAACCTGCAGAGTTATAAATGACAGCTATCATCCAAAAATATACTGAAGTAAGGCTGCCAAGAGGACTTGAAAGCGGGGCAGAATTGCAGGAAACCGATTTCAGGAGGTAGACTGGAATTGCATTGAAAGCATAGGAAAAGAGGCAGAACGTCCACAATGATGCACTTGGCCAAAAAGGGCGTATGCGTTTTTTCCTGAATATATTCAGGAAAAAACGCATACGCCCTTTTTGGCCAACCAAGCAAGCTTGCAAAGGAAATCTGCACTACAATGAAGTCTCACTTCCCCCCGGTCAAAAGGGCCATCTGAAAAAAGTGTAAAATCCAGAAAGGCAGGACAGGCCATGGAGAACTGGGAGCCTTGTTATGCTGATGGGCGGGATGTAAACTGCCAACAGACACTCGGGAGAAGTGTATGGTGTTTCCTGAAACATCTAAAAAACAAAGCAACAGAGCCTAGGGCACTTCCACTTATGGTCCTATAGCTTAGGGAAATTAAAATAAAAAAGACACAGCCACCCCAAAGTTTGGGACACCTCTGTTTACAAGAACCTCGTTTACCGTACAAGTTCAATATCACAGAAAGTGAAAAATGGATAAAGAACTTGTGGTACTTACGTACAATGCAGTATCACTCAGCAATGAAATCTATGTCATCAGGCCCTTAGCAGCACAATGAGTGGATCCAGGTATCATGATTCTAACTGAAATAAGTCACACAGAAAAAGAAACATCATAAGATATCAGTAATACACGGAATGTAAACTTGGCTACACAGGAACTGAATTACAGAACAGAACAGGGTCTCAAATTTAGAAAACCAACTTATGCTTGCTTAAGGGGAAAGGTGAGTTGGGGTGCTGCATAAAACCAGAGATTGAAATGAGCACAGATAAAGTTCCTTAAGCCAAATATGGAATAGACAAGAGCTACTCCTTGCTCAACGAAATGGACTCAACACCGCATATTAAACGCCTAAGAATGCAACTGACTAGTAAGTATCTTAAAACCTATGGATTGCTATGTCTCCGAAAGAGAATCAAGCGTGTGTACAGGGGCATAAATGCAGCAGTGATAGGATTGGAGAGGTTCGGTGAGCAAATGAAGACCCTTTGAAGTCATATTGCATGGTACCCATTCCACGGGTTTCAACTACCCAGGTTTAAGGTATTCTTCCTTCAGCTAAAACATGCATGTGGAACCTAGAGTATGATCAACCATGTGATCGGGAGACGTGTTCAAATATGTCTCAGTTTTCGTACCCTGGTACTCGGGTGCAACATTCCAGAGGCTTTACTAACACTCTCCCCACTTGGAGAGTCAGTCCCTTTAACCTCCTGTTTGGCCCAGTTTGCAATTTCTGCGGAAGATGAACAGGAATAGCGAGAACCAATGAGAGACTAGCTGGAGGTGTCTGGACAGGCAAATTTAACTCTCATTTCCCACCAGGAAGAGGAATTAACCAAAGGCTCAGCGTGCCATGCCGGAACCAGATTAGGGCCTGAAGCCATCCTGCGGTGTTGCGGCCAGGTCACAAGAAAGCGAGTTGAAGAAAGGAGCTCAGGGGCACTGTAATTCACAAACCTGCAGAGTTATAAATGACAGCTATCGTCCAAAAATATACTGAAGTAAGGCTGCCAAGAGGACTTGAAAGCGGGGCAGAATTGCAGGAAACCGATTTCAGGAGGTAGACTGGAATTGCATTGAAAGCATAGGAAAAGAGGCAGAACGTCCACAATGATGCACTTGGCCAAAAAGGGCGTATCCGTTTTTTCCTGAATATATTCAGGAAAAAACGCACACGCCCTTTTTGGCCAACCAAGCAAGCTTGCAAAGGAAATCTGCACTACAATGAAGTCTCACTTCCCCCCGGTCAAAAGGGCCATCTGAAAAAAGTGTAAAATCCAGAAAGGCAGGACAGGCCATGGAGAACTGGGAGCCTTGTTATGCTGATGGGCGGGATGTAAATTGCCAACAGCCACTCAGGAGAAGTGTATGTGTTTCATGAAACATCTAAAAAACAAAGCAACAGAGCCTAGGGCACTTCCACTTATGGTCCTATAGCTTAGGGAAATGAAAATCAAAAAGACACAGCCACCCCAAAGTTTGGGACGGCTCTGTTTACAAGAACCTCGTTTACGGTACAAGTTCAATATCGCAGAAAGTGAAAAATGGATGAAGAAGTTGTGGTACTTACGTACAATGCAGTATCACTCAGCAATGATATCTATGTCATCAGGCCCGTAGCAGCATAATGAGTGGATTCAGGTACGATGATTCTAACTGAAATAAGTCACACAGAAAAAGAAACGTCATAAGATATCACTAATACACGGAATTTAAACTTGGCTACACAGGAACTGAATTACAGAACAGAACAGGGTCTCAAATTTAGAAAACCAACTTATGCTTGCTTAAGGGGAAAGGTGAGTTGGGGTGCTGCATAAAACCAGAGATTGAAATGAGCACAGATAAAGTTCCTTAAGCCAAATATGGAATAGACAAGAGCTACTCCTTGCTCAACGAAATGGACTCAACACCCCATATTAAACGCCTAAGAATGTACCTGACTAGTAAGTATCTTAAAACCTATGGATTGCTATGTCTCCGAAAGAGAATCAAGCATGTGTACAGGGGCATAAACGCAGCAGTGATAGGATTGGAGAGGTTCGGTGAGCAAATGAAGACCCTTTGAAGTCATATTTCATGGTAACCATTCCACGGGTTTCAACTACCCAGGTTTAAGGTATTCTTCCTTCAGCTAAAACATGCATGTGGAACCTAGAGTATGATCAACCATGTGATCGGGAGACGTGTTCAAATATGTCTCAGTTTTCGTACCCTGGTACTCGGGTGCAACATTCCAGATGCTTTACTAACACTCTCCCGTCTTGGAGAGTCAGTCCCTTTAACCTCCTGTTTGGCCCAGTTTGCAATTCCTGCGGAAGATGAACAGGAATAGCGAGAACCAATGAGAGACTAGCTGGAGGTGTCTGGACAGGCAAATTTAACTCTCATTTCCCACCAGGAAGAGGAATTAACCAAAGGCTCAGCATGCCGTGCCGGAACCAGATTAGGGCCTGAAGCCATCCTGCGGTGTTGCGGCCAGGTCACAAGAAAGCGAGTTGAAGAAAGGAGCTCAGGGACACTGTAATTCACAAACCTGCAGAGTTATAAATGACAGCTATCGTCCAAAAATATACTGAAGTAAGGCTGCCAAGAGGACTTGAAAGCGGGGCAGAATTGCAGGAAACCGATTTCAGGAGGTAGACTGGAATTGCATTGAAAGCATAGGAAAAGAGGCAGAACGTCCACAATGATGCACTTGGCCAAAAAGGGCGTATGCGTTTTTTCCTGAATATATTCAGGAAAAAACGCATACGCCCTTTTTGGCCAACCAAGCAAGCTTGCAAAGGAAATCTGCACTACAATGAAGTCTCACTTCCCCCCGGTCAAAAGGGCCATCTGAAAAAAGTGTAAAATCCAGAAAGGCAGGACAGGCCATGGAGAACTGGGAGCCTTGTTATGCTGATGGGCGGGATGTAAATTGCCAACAGACACTCCGGAGAAGTGTATGGTGTTTCCTGAAACATCTAAAAAACAAAGCAACAGAGCCTAGGGCACTTCCACTTATGGTCCTATAGCTTAGGGAAATTAAAATAAAAAAGACACAGCCAACCCAAAGTTTGGGAAGCCTCTGTTTACAAGAACCTCGTTTACCGTACAAGTTCAATATCACAGAAAGTGAAAAATGGATAAAGAACTTGTGGTACTTACGTACAATGCAGTATCACTCAGCAATGAAATCTATGTCATCAGGCCCTTAGCAGCACAATGAGTGGATTCAGGTACGATGATTCTAACTGAAATAAGTCACACAGAAAAAGAAACGTCATAAGATATCACTAATACACGGAATGTAAACTTGTCTACACAGGAACTGAATTCCAAAACAGAACAGGGTCGCAAATTTAGAAAACCAACTTATGCTTGCTTAAGGGGAAAGGTGAGTTGGGGTGTTGCATAAAACCAGAGATTGAAATGAGCACAGATAAAGTTCCTTAAGCCAAATATGGAATAGACAAGAGCTACTCCTTGCTCAACGAAATGGACTCAACACCGCATATTAAACGCCTAAGAATGTACCTGACTAGTAAGTATCTTAAAACCTATGGATTGCTATGTCTCCGAAAGAGAATCAAGCATGTGTACAGGGGCATAAACGCAGCAGTGATAGGATTGGAGAGGTTCGGTGAGCAAATGAAGACCCTTTGAAGTCATATTGCATGGTACACATTTCACGGGTTTCAACTACCCAGGTTTAAGGTATTCTTCCTTCAGCTAAAACATGCATGTGGAACCTAGAGTATGATCAACCATGTGATCGGGAGACGTGTTCAAATATGTCTCAGTTTTCGTACCCTGGTACTCGGGTGCAACATTCCAGATGCTTTACTAACACTCTCCCGTCTTGGAGAGTCAGTCCCTTTAAACTCCTGTTTGGCCCAGATTGCAATTCCTGCGGAAGATGAACAGGAATAGGGAGAACCAATGAGAGACTAGCTGGAGGTGTCTGGACGGGCAAATTTAACTCTCATTTCCCACCAGGAAGAGGAAATAACCAAAGGCTCAGCGTGCCGTGCCGGAACCAGATTAGGGCCTGAAGCCATCCTGCGGTGTTGCGGCCAGGTCACAAGAAAGCGAGTTGAAGAAAGGAGCTCAGGGGCACTGTAATTCACAAACCTGCAGAGTTATAAATGACAGCTATCGTCCAAAAATATACTGAAGTAAGGCTGCCAAGAGGACTTGAAAGCGGGGCAGAATTGCAGGAAACCGATTTCAGGAGGTAGACTGGAATTGCATTGAAAGCATAGGAAAAGAGGCAGAACGTCCACAATGATGCACTTGGCCAAAAAGTGCGTATGCGTTTTTTCCTGAATATATTCAGGAAAAAACGCATACGCACTTTTTGGCCAACCAAGCAAGCTTGCAAAGGAAATCTGCACTACAATGAAGTCTCACTTCCCCCTGGTCAAAAGGGCCATCTGAAAAAAGTGTAAAATCCAGAATGGCAGGACAGGCCATGGAGAACTGGGAGCCTTGTTATGCTGATCGGTGGGATGTAAACTGCCAACAGACACTCGGGAGAAGTGTATGGTGTTTCGTGAAACATCTAAAAAACAAAGCAACAGAGCCTAGGGCACTTCCACTTATGGTCCTATAGCTTAGGGAAATTAAAATAAAAAAGACACAGCCACCCCAAAGTTTGGGACACCTCTGTTTACAAGAACCTCGTTTACCGGACAAGTTCAATATCACAGAAAGTGAAAAATGGATAAAGAACTTGTGGTACTTACGTACAATGCAGTATCACTCAGCAATGAAATCTATGTCATCAGGCCCTTAGCAGCACAATGAGTGGATCCAGGTATCATGATTCTAACTGAAATAAGTCACACAGAAAAAGAAACATCATAAGATATCAGTAATACACGGAATGTAAACTTGGCTACACAGGAACTGAATTACAGAACAGAACAGGGTCTCAAATTTAGAAAACCAACTTATGCTTGCTTAAGGGTAAAGGTGAGTTGAGGTGCTGCATAAAACCAGAGATTGAAATGAGCACAGATAAAGTTCCTTAAGCCAAATATGGAATAGACAAGAGCTACTCCTTGCTCAACGAAATGGACTCAACACCGCATATTAAACGCCTAAGAATGTAACTGACTAGTAAGTATCTTAAAACCTATGGATTGCTATGTCTCCGAAAGAGAATCAAGCATGTGTACAGGGGCATAAATGCAGCAGTGATAGGATTGGAGAGGTTCGGTGAGCAAATGAAGACCCTTTGAAGTCATATTGCGTGGTACCCATTCCACGGGTTTCAACTACCCAGGTTTAAGGTATTCTTCCTTCAGCTAAAACATGCATGTGGAACCTAGAGTATGATCAACCATGTGATCGGGAGACGTGTTCAAATATGTCTCAGTTTTCGTACCCTGGTACTCGGGTGCAACATTCCAGACGCTTTACTAACACTCTCCCCACTTGGAGAGTCAGTCCCTTTAACCTCCTGTTTGGCCCAGTTTGCAATTTCTGCGGAAGATGAACAGGAATAGCGAGAACCAATGAGAGACTAGCTGGAGGTGTCTGGACAGGCAAATTTAACTCTCATTTCCCACCAGGAAGAGGAATTAACCAAAGGCTCAGCGTGCCGTGCCGGAACCAGATTAGGGCCTGAAGCCATCCTGCGGTGTTGCGGCCAGGTCACAAGAAAGCGAGTTGAAGAAAGGAGCTCAGGGGCACTGTAATTCACAAACCTGCAGAGTTATAAATGACAGCTATCGTCCAAAAATATACTGAAGTAAGGCTGCCAAGAGGACTTGAAAGCGGGGCAGAATTGCAGGAAACCTATTTCAGGAGGTAGACTGGAATTGCATTGAAAGCATAGGAAAAGAGGCAGAACGTCCACAATGATGCACTTGGCCAAAAAGGGCGTATGCGTTTTTTCCTGAATATATTCAGGAAAAAACGCATACGCCCTTTTTGGCCAACCAAGCAAGCTTGCAAAGGAAATCTGCAGTACAATGAAGTCTCACTTCCCCCCGGTCAAAAGGGCCATCTGAAAAAAGTGTAAAATCCAGAAAGGCAGGACAGGCCATGGAGAACTGGGAGCCTTGTTATGCTGATGGGCGGGATGTAAATTGCCAACAGACACTCGGGAGAAGTGTATGGTGTTTCCTGAAACATCTAAAAAACAAAGCAACAGAGCCTAGGGCACTTCCACTTATGGTCCTATAGCTTAGGGAAATGAAAATCAAAAAGACACAGCCACCCCAAAGTTTGGGACGCCTCTGTTTACAAGAACCTCATTTACAGTACAAGTTCAACATCGCAGAAAGTGAAAAATGGATAAAGAACTTGTGGTACTTACGTACAATTCAGTATCACTCATCAATGAAATCTATGTCATCTGGCCCATAGCAGCATAATGAGTGGATTCAGGTACGATGATTCTAACTGAAATAAGTCACACAGAAAAAGAAACATCATAAGATATCAGTAATACACGGAATGTAAACTTGGCTACACAGGAACTGAATTACAGAACAGAACAGGGTCTCAAATTTAGAAAACCAACTTATGCTTGCTTAAGGGTAAAGGTGAGTTGAGGTGCTGCATAAAACCAGAGATTGAAATGAGCACAGATAAAGTTCCTTAAGCCAAATATGGAATAGACAAGAGCTACTCCTTGTTCAACGAAATGGACTCAACACCGCATATTAAACGCCTAAGAATGTAACTGACTAGTAAGTATCTTAAAACCTATGGATTGCTATGTCTCCGAAAGAGAATCAAGCATGTGTACAGGGGCATAAACGCAGCAGTGATAGGATTGGAGAGGTTCGGTGAGCAAATGAAGACCCTTTGAAGTCATATTGCATGGTACCCATTCCACGGGTTTCAACTACCCAGGTTTAAGGTATTCTTCCTTCAGCTAAAACATGCATGTGGAACCTAGAGTATGATCAACCATGTGATCGGGAGACGTGTTCAAATATGTCTCAGTTTTCGTACCCTGGTACTCGGGTGCAACATTCCAGACGCTTTACTAACACTCTCCCGTCTTGGAGAGTCAGTCCCTTTCAACTCCTGTTTGGCCCAGATTGCAATTCCTGCGGAAGATGAACAGGAATAGGGAGAACCAATGAGAGACTAGCTGGAGGTGTCTGGACGGGCAAATTTAACTCTCATTTCCCACCAGGAAGAGGAAATAACCAAAGGCTCAGCGTGCCGTGCCGGAACCAGATTAGGGCCTGAAGCCATCCTGCGGTGTTGCGGCCAGGTCAAAAGAAAGCGAGTTGAAGAAAGGAGCTCAGGGGCACTGTAATTCACAAACCTGCAGAGTTATAAATGACAGCTATCGTCCAAAAATATACTGAAGTAAGGCTGCCAGGAGGACTTGAAAGCGGGGCAGAATTGCAGGAAACCGATTTCAGGATATAGACTGGAATTGCATTGAAAGCATAGGAAAAGAGGCAGAACGTCCACAATGATGCACTTGGCCAAAAAGGGCGTATGCGTTTTTTCCTGAATATATTCAGGAAAAAACGCATACGCCCTTTTTGGCCAACCAAGCAAGCTTGCAAAGGAAATCTGCACTACAATGAAGTCTCACTTCCCCCCGGTCAAAAGGGCCATCTGAAAAAAGTGTAAAATCCAGAATGGCAGGACAGGCCATGGAGAACTGGGAGCCTTGTTATGCTGATGGGTGGGATGTAAATTGCCAACAGACACTCGGGAGAAGTGTATGGTGTTTCCTGAAACATCTAAAAAACAAAGCAACAGAGCCTAGGGCACTTCCACTTATGGTCCTATAGCTTAGGGAAATAAAAATAAAAAAGACACAGCCACCCCAAAGTTTGGGACACCTCTGTTTACAAGAACCTCGTTTACCGTACAAGTTCAATATCACAGAAAGTGAAAAATGGATAAAGAACTTGTGGTACTTACGTACAATGCAGTATCACTCAGCAATGAAATCTATGTCATCAGGCCCTTAGCAGCACAATGAGTGGATCCAGGTATCATGATTCTAACTGAAATAAGTCACACAGAAAAAGAAACATCATAAGATATCAGTAATACACGGAATGTAAACTTGGCTACACAGGAACTGAATTACAGAACAGAACAGGGTCTCAAATTTAGAAAACCAACTTATGCTTGCTTAAGGGTAAAGGTGAGTTGAGGTGCTGCATAAAACCAGAGATTGAAATGAGCACAGATAAAGTTCCTTAAGCCAAATATGGAATAGACAAGAGCTACTCCTTGCTCAACGAAATGGACTCAACACCGCATATTAAACGCCTAAGAATGTAACTGACTAGTAAGTATCTTAAAACCTATGGATTGCTATGTCTCCGAAAGAGAATCAAGCATGTGTACAGGGGCATAAATGCAGCAGTGATAGGATTGGAGAGGTTCGGTGAGCAAATGAAGACCCTTTGAAGTCATATTGCATGGTACCCATTCCACGGGTTTCAACTACCCAGGTTTAAGGTATTCTTCCTTCAGCTAAAACATGCATGTGGAACCTAGAGTATGATCAACCATGTGATCGGGAGACGTGTTCAAATATGTCTCAGTTTTCGTACCCTGGTACTCGGGTGCAACATTCCAGAGGCTTTACTAACACTCTCCCCACTTGGAGAGTCAGTCCCTTTAACCTCCTGTTTGGCCCAGTTTGCAATTCCTGCGGAAGATGAACAGGAATAGGGAGAACCAATGAGAGACTAGCTGGAGGTGTCTGGACGGGCAAATTTAACTCTCATTTCCCACCAGGAAGAGGAAATAACCAAAGGCTCAGCGTGCCGTGCCGGATCCAGATTAGGGCCTGAAGCCATCCTGCGGTGCTGCGGCCAGCTCACAAGAAAGCGAGTTGAAGAAAGGAGCTCAGGGGCACTGTAATTCACAAACCTGCAGAGTTATAAATGACAGCTATCATCCAAAAATATACTGAAGTAAGGCTGCCAAGAGGACTTGAAAGCGGGGCAGAATTGCAGGAAACCGATTTCAGGAGGTAGACTGGAATTGCATTGAAAGCATAGGAAAAGAGGCAGAACGTCCACAATGATGCACTTGGCCAAAAAGGGCGTATGCGTTTTTTCCTGAATATATTCAGGAAAAAACGCATACGCGCTTTTTGGCCAACCAAGCAAGCTTGCAAAGGAAATCTGCACTACAATGAAGTCTCACTTCCCCCCGGTCAAAAGGGCCATCTGAAAAAAGTGTAAAATCCAGAAAGGCAGGACAGGCCATGGAGAACTGGGAGCCTTGTTATGCTGATGGGCGGGATGTAAACTGCCAACAGACACTCGGGAGAAGTGTATGGTGTTTCCTGAAACATCTAAAAAACAAAGCAACAGAGCCTAGGGCACTTCCACTTATGGTCCTATAGCTTAGGGAAATTAAAATAAAAAAGACACAGCCACCCCAAAGTTTGGGACACCTCTGTTTACAAGAACCTCGTTTACCGTACAAGTTCAATATCACAGAAAGTGAAAAATGGATAAAGAACTTGTGGTACTTACGTACAATGCAGTATCACTCAGCAATGAAATCTATGTCATCAGGCCCTTAGCAGCACAATGAGTGGATCCAGGTATCATGATTCTAACTGAAATAAGTCACACAGAAAAAGAAACATCATAAGATATCAGTAATACACGGAATGTAAACTTGGCTACACAGGAACTGAATTACAGAACAGAACAGGGTCTCAAATTTAGAAAACCAACTTATGCTTGCTTAAGGGGAAAGGTGAGTTGGGGTGCTGCATAAAACCAGAGATTGAAATGAGCACAGATAAAGTTCCTTAAGCCAAATATGGAATAGACAAGAGCTACTCCTTGCTCAACGAAATGGACTCAACACCGCATATTAAACGCCTAAGAATGCAACTGACTAGTAAGTATCTTAAAACCTATGGATTGCTATGTCTCCGAAAGAGAATCAAGCGTGTGTACAGGGGCATAAATGCAGCAGTGATAGGATTGGAGAGGTTCGGTGAGCAAATGAAGACCCTTTGAAGTCATATTGCATGGTACCCATTCCACGGGTTTCAACTACCCAGGCTTAAGGTATTCTTCCTTCAGCTAAAACATGCATGTGGAACCTAGAGTATGATCAACCATGTGATCGGGAGACGTGTTCAAATATGTCTCAGTTTTCGTACCCTGGTACTCGGGTGCAACATTCCAGAGGCTTTACTAACACTCTCCCCACTTGGAGAGTCAGTCCCTTTAACCTCCTGTTTGGCCCAGTTTGCAATTTCTGCGGAAGATGAACAGGAATAGCGAGAACCAATGAGAGACTAGCTGGAGGTGTCTGGACAGGCAAATTTAACTCTCATTTCCCACCAGGAAGAGGAATTAACCAAAGGCTCAGCGTGCCATGCCGGAACCAGATTAGGGCCTGAAGCCATCCTGCGGTGTTGCGGCCAGGTCACAAGAAAGCGAGTTGAAGAAAGGAGCTCAGGGGCACTGTAATTCACAAACCTGCAGAGTTATAAATGACAGCTATCGTCCAAAAATATACTGAAGTAAGGCTGCCAAGAGGACTTGAAAGCGGGGCAGAATTGCAGGAAACCGATTTCAGGAGGTAGACTGGAATTGCATTGAAAGCATAGGAAAAGAGGCAGAACGTCCACAATGATGCACTTGGCCAAAAAGGGCGTATGCGTTTTTTCCTGAATATATTCAGGAAAAAACGCACACGCCCTTTTTGGCCAACCAAGCAAGCTTGCAAAGGAAATCTGCACTACAATGAAGTCTCACTTCCCCCCGGTCAAAAGGGCCATCTGAAAAAAGTGTAAAATCCAGAAAGGCAGGACAGGCCATGGAGAACTGGGAGCCTTGTTATGCTGATGGGCGGGATGTAAATTGCCAACAGCCACTCAGGAGAAGTGTATGTGTTTCATGAAACATCTAAAAAACAAAGCAACAGAGCCTAGGGCACTTCCACTTATGGTCCTATAGCTTAGGGAAATGAAAATCAAAAAGACACAGCCACCCCAAAGTTTGGGACGGCTCTGTTTACAAGAACCTCGTTTACGGTACAAGTTCAATATCGCAGAAAGTGAAAAATGGATGAAGAAGTTGTGGTACTTACGTACAATGCAGTATCACTCAGCAATGATATCTATGTCATCAGGCCCGTAGCAGCATAATGAGTGGATTCAGGTACGATGATTCTAACTGAAATAAGTCACACAGAAAAAGAAACGTCATAAGATATCACTAATACACGGAATTTAAACTTGGCTACACAGGAACTGAATTCCAAAACAGAACAGGGTCTCAAATTTAGAAAACCAACCTATGCTTGCTTAAGGGTAAAGGTGAGTTGGGGTGCTGCATAAAACCAGAGATTGAAATGAGCACAGATAAAGTTCCTTAAGCCAAATATGGAATAGACAAGAGCTACTCCTTGCTCAACGAAATGGACTCAACACCCCATATTAAACGCCTAAGAATGTACCTGACTAGTAAGTATCTTAAAACCTATGGATTGCTATGTCTCCGAAAGAGAATCAAGCATGTGTACAGGGGCATAAACGCAGCAGTGATAGGATTGGAGAGGTTCGGTGAGCAAATGAAGACCCTTTGAAGTCATATTTCATGGTAACCATTCCACGGGTTTCAACTACCCAGGTTTAAGGTATTCTTCCTTCAGCTAAAACATGCATGTGGAACCTAGAGTATGATCAACCATGTGATCGGGAGACGTGTTCAAATATGTCTCAGTTTTCGTACCCTGGTACTCGGGTGCAACATTCCAGATGCTTTACTAACACTCTCCCGTCTTGGAGAGTCAGTCCCTTTAACCTCCTGTTTGGCCCAGTTTGCAATTCCTGCGGAAGATGAACAGGAATAGCGAGAACCAATGAGAGACTAGCTGGAGGTGTCTGGACAGGCAAATTTAACTCTCATTTCCCACCAGGAAGAGGAATTAACCAAAGGCTCAGCATGCCGTGCCGGAACCAGATTAGGGCCTGAAGCCATCCTGCGGTGTTGCGGCCAGGTCACAAGAAAGCGAGTTGAAGAAAGGAGCTCAGGGACACTGTAATTCACAAACCTGCAGAGTTATAAATGACAGCTATCGTCCAAAAATATACTGAAGTAAGGCTGCCAAGAGGACTTGAAAGCGGGGCAGAATTGCAGGAAACCGATTTCAGGAGGTAGACTGGAATTGCATTGAAAGCATAGGAAAAGAGGCAGAACGTCCACAATGATGCACTTGGCCAAAAAGGGCGTATGCGTTTTTTCCTGAATATATTCAGGAAAAAACGCATACGCCCTTTTTGGCCAACCAAGCAAGCTTGCAAAGGAAATCTGCACTACAATGAAGTCTCACTTCCCCCCGGTCAAAAGGGCCATCTGAAAAAAGTGTAAAATCCAGAAAGGCAGGACAGGCCATGGAGAACTGGGAGCCTTGTTATGCTGATGGGCGGGATGTAAATTGCCAACAGACACTCGGGAGAAGTGTATGGTGTTTCCTGAAACATCTAAAAAACAAAGCAACAGAGCCTAGGGCACTTCCACTTATGGTCCTATAGCTTAGGGAAATTAAAATAAAAAAGACACAGCCAACCCAAAGTTTGGGAAGCCTCTGTTTACAAGAACCTCGTTTACCGTACAAGTTCAATATCACAGAAAGTGAAAAATGGATAAAGAACTTGTGGTACTTACGTACAATGCAGTATCACTCAGCAATGAAATCTATGTCATCAGGCCCTTAGCAGCACAATGAGTGGATTCAGGTACGATGATTCTAACTGAAATAAGTCACACAGAAAAAGAAACGTCATAAGATATCACTAATACACGGAATGTAAACTTGTCTACACAGGAACTGAATTCCAAAACAGAACAGGGTCTCAAATTTAGAAAACCAACTTATGCTTGCTTAAGGGGAAAGGTGAGTTGGGGTGTTGCATAAAACCAGAGATTGAAATGAGCACAGATAAAGTTCCTTAAGCCAAATATGGAATAGACAAGAGCTACTCCTTGCTCAACGAAATGGACTCAACACCGCATATTAAACGCCTAAGAATGTACCTGACTAGTAAGTATCTTAAAACCTATGGATTGCTATGTCTCCGAAAGAGAATCAAGCATGTGTACAGGGGCATAAACGCAGCAGTGATAGGATTGGAGAGGTTCGGTGAGCAAATGAAGACCCTTTGAAGTCATATTGCATGGTACACATTCCACGGGTTTCAACTACCCAGGTTTAAGGTATTCTTCCTTCAGCTAAAACATGCATGTGGAACCTAGAGTATGATCAACCATGTGATCGGGAGACGTGTTCAAATATGTCTCAGTTTTCGTACCCTGGTACTCGGGTGCAACATTCCAGATGCTTTACTAACACTCTCCCGTCTTGGAGAGTCAGTCCCTTTAAACTCCTGTTTGGCCCAGATTGCAATTCCTGCGGAAGATGAACAGGAATAGGGAGAACCAATGAGAGACTAGCTGGAGGTGTCTGGACGGGCAAATTTAACTCTCATGTCCCACCAGGAAGAGGAAATAACCAAAGGCTCAGCGTGCCGTGCCGGAACCAGATTAGGGCCTGAAGCCATCCTGCGGTGTTGCGGCCAGGTCACAAGAAAGCGAGTTGAAGAAAGGAGCTCAGGGGCACTGTAATTCACAAACCTGCAGAGTTATAAATGACAGCTATCGTCCAAAAATATACTGAAGTAAGGCTGCCAAGAGGACTTGAAAGCGGGGCAGAATTGCAGGAAACCGATTTCAAGAGGTAGACTGGAATTGCATTGAAAGCATAGGAAAAGAGGCAGAACGTCCACAATGATGCACTTGGCCAAAAAGGGCGTATGCGTTTTTTCCTGAATATATTCAGGAAAAAACGCATACGCACTTTTTGGCCAACCAAGCAAGCTTGCAAAGGAAATCTGCACTACAATGAAGTCTCACTTCCCCCTGGTCAAAAGGGCCATCTGAAAAAAGTGTAAAATCCAGAATGGCAGGACAGGCCATGGAGAACTGGGAGCCTTGTTATGCTGATCGGTGGGATGTAAACTGCCAACAGACACTCGGGAGAAGTGTATGGTGTTTCGTGAAACATCTAAAAAACAAAGCAACAGAGCCTAGGGCACTTCCACTTATGGTCCTATAGCTTAGGGAAATTAAAATAAAAAAGACACAGCCACCCCAAAGTTTGGGACACCTCTGTTTACAAGAACCTCGTTTACCGGACAAGTTCAATATCACAGAAAGTGAAAAATGGATAAAGAACTTGTGGTACTTACGTACAATGCAGTATCACTCAGCAATGAAATCTATGTCATCAGGCCCTTAGCAGCACAATGAGTGGATCCAGGTATCATGATTCTAACTG
This sequence comes from Globicephala melas, assembly GCF_963455315.2. Taxonomy (NCBI): domain Eukaryota; kingdom Metazoa; phylum Chordata; class Mammalia; order Artiodactyla; family Delphinidae; genus Globicephala; species Globicephala melas. The sequence continues at coordinate 556,960 of NW_027207239.1, read as the reverse complement.
AAATAAGTCACACAGAAAAAGAAACATCATAAGATATCAGTAATACACGGAATGTAAACTTGGCTACACAGGAACTGAATTACAGAACAGAACAGGGTCTCAAATTTAGAAAACCAACTTATGCTTGCTTAAGGGTAAAGGTGAGTTGAGGTGCTGCATAAAACCAGAGATTGAAATGAGCACAGATAAAGTTCCTTAAGCCAAATATGGAATAGACAAGAGCTACTCCTTGCTCAACGAAATGGACTCAACACCGCATATTAAACGCCTAAGAATGTAACTGACTAGTAAGTATCTTAAAACCTATGGATTGCTATGTCTCCGAAAGAGAATCAAGCATGTGTACAGGGGCATAAATGCAGCAGTGATAGGATTGGAGAGGTTCGGTGAGCAAATGAAGACCCTTTGAAGTCATATTGCGTGGTACCCATTCCACGGGTTTCAACTACCCAGGTTTAAGGTATTCTTCCTTCAGCTAAAACATGCATGTGGAACCTAGAGTATGATCAACCATGTGATCGGGAGACGTGTTCAAATATGTCTCAGTTTTCGTACCCTGGTACTCGGGTGCAACATTCCAGACGCTTTACTAACACTCTCCCCACTTGGAGAGTCAGTCCCTTTAACCTCCTGTTTGGCCCAGTTTGCAATTTCTGCGGAAGATGAACAGGAATAGCGAGAACCAATGAGAGACTAGCTGGAGGTGTCTGGACAGGCAAATTTAACTCTCATTTCCCACCAGGAAGAGGAATTAACCAAAGGCTCAGCGTGCCGTGCCGGAACCAGATTAGGGCCTGAAGCCATCCTGCGGTGTTGCGGCCAGGTCACAAGAAAGCGAGTTGAAGAAAGGAGCTCAGGGGCACTGTAATTCACAAACCTGCAGAGTTATAAATGACAGCTATCGTCCAAAAATATACTGAAGTAAGGCTGCCAAGAGGACTTGAAAGCGGGGCAGAATTGCAGGAAACCTATTTCAGGAGGTAGACTGGAATTGCATTGAAAGCATAGGAAAAGAGGCAGAACGTCCACAATGATGCACTTGGCCAAAAAGGGCGTATGCGTTTTTTCCTGAATATATTCAGGAAAAAACGCATACGCCCTTTTTGGCCAACCAAGCAAGCTTGCAAAGGAAATCTGCAGTACAATGAAGTCTCACTTCCCCCCGGTCAAAAGGGCCATCTGAAAAAAGTGTAAAATCCAGAAAGGCAGGACAGGCCATGGAGAACTGGGAGCCTTGTTATGCTGATGGGCGGGATGTAAATTGCCAACAGACACTCGGGAGAAGTGTATGGTGTTTCCTGAAACATCTAAAAAACAAAGCAACAGAGCCTAGGGCACTTCCACTTATGGTCCTATAGCTTAGGGAAATTAAAATCAAAAAGACACAGCCACCCCAAAGTTTGGGACGCCTCTGTTTACAAGAACCTCATTTACAGTACAAGTTCAACATCGCAGAAAGTGAAAAATGGATAAAGAACTTGTGGTACTTACGTACAATTCAGTATCACTCATCAATGAAATCTATGTCATCTGGCCCATAGCAGCATAATGAGTGGATTCAGGTACGATGATTCTAACTGAAATAAGTCACACAGAAAAAGAAACATAATAAGATATCACTAATACACGGAATGTAAACTTGGCTACACAGGAACTGAATTCCAAAACAGAACAGGGTCTCAAATTTAGAAAACCAACTTATGCTTGCTTAAGGGGAAAGGTGAGTTTGAGTGCTGCATAAAACCAGAGATTGAAATGAGCACAGATAAAGTTCCTTAAGCCAAATATGGAATAGACAAGAGATACTCCTTGCTCAACGAAATGGACTCAACACCCCATATTAAACGCCTAAGAATGTACCTGACTAGTAAGTATCTTAAAACCTATGGATTGCTATGTCTCCAAAAGAGAATCAAGCGTGTGTACAGGGGCATAAACGCAGCAGTGATAGGATTGGAGAGGTTCGGTGAGCAAATGAAGACCCTTTGAAGTCATATTTCATGGTACCCATTCCACGGGTCTCAACTCTCCAGGTTTAAGGTATTCTTCCTTCAGCTAAAACATGCATGTGGAACCCAGAGTATGATCAACCATGTGAACGGGAGGCGTGTTCAAATATGTCTCAGTTTTCCTCCCATGGTACTCGGGTGCAACATTCCAGATGCTTTACTAACACTCTCCCCACTTGGAGAGTCAGCGCCTTTAACCTCCTGTTTGGCCCAATTTGCAATTTCTGCGGAAGATGAACAGGAATAGGGAGAACCAATGAGAGACTAGCTGGAGGTGTCTGGACGGGCAAATTTAACTCTCATTTCCCACCAGGAAGAGGAAATAACCAAAGGCTCAGCGTGCCGTGCCGGAACCAGATTAGGGCCTGAAGCCATCCTGCGGTGTTGCGGCCAGGTCACAAGAAAGCGAGTTGAAGAAAGGAGCTCAGGGGCACTGTAATTCACAAACCTGCAGAGTTATAAATGACAGCTATCGTCCAAAAATATACTGAAGTAAGGCTGCCAAGAGGACTTGAAAGCGGGGCAGAATTGCAGGAAACCGATTTCAGGAGGTAGACTGGAATTGCATTGAAAGCATAGGAAAAGAGGCAGAACGTCCACAATGATGCACTTGGCCAAAAAGGGCGTATGCGTTTTTTCCTGAATATATTCAGGAAAAAACGCATACGCGCTTTTTGGCCAACCAAGCAAGCTTGCAAAGGAAATCTGCACTACAATGAAGTCTCACTTCCCCCCGGTCAAAAGGGCCATCTGAAAAAAGTGTAAAATCCAGAATGGCAGGACAGGCCATGGAGAACAGGGAGCCTTGTTATACTGATGGGTGGGATGTAAACTGCCAACAGACACTCGGGAGAAGTGTATGGTGTTTCCTGAAACATCTAAAAAACAAAGCAACAGAGCCTAGGGCACTTCGACTTATGGTCCTATAGCTTAGGGAAATGAAAATCAAAAAGACACAGCCACCCCAAAGTTTGGGACACCTCTGTTTACAAGAACCTTGTTTACCGTACAAGTTCAATATCACAGAAAGTGAAAAATGGATAAAGAACTTGTGGTACTTACGTACAATGCAGTATCACTCAGCAATGAAATCTATGTCACCAGGCCCTTAGCAGCACAATGAGTGGATCCAGGTATCATGATTCTAACTGAAATAAGTCACACAGAAAAAGAAACATCATAAGATATCAGTAATACACGGAATGTAAACTTGGCTACACAGGAACTGAATTACAGAACAGAACAGGGTCTCAAATTTAGAAAACCAACTTATGCTTGCTTAAGGGTAAAGGTGAGTTGAGGTGCTGCATAAAACCAGAGATTGAAATGAGCACAGATAAAGTTCCTTAAGCCAAATATGGAATAGACAAGAGCTACTCCTTGCTCAACGAAATGGACTCAACACCGCATATTAAACGCCTAAGAATGTAACTGACTAGTAAGTATCTTAAAACCTATGGATTGCTATGTCTCCGAAAGAGAATCAAGCATGTGTACAGGGGCATAAATGCAGCAGTGATAGGATTGGAGAGGTTCGGTGAGCAAATGAAGACCCTTTGAAGTCATATTGCATGGTACCCATTCCACGGGTTTCAACTACCCAGGTTTAAGGTATTCTTCCTTCAGCTAAAACATGCATGTGGAACCTAGAGTATGATCAACCATGTGATCAGGAGACGTGTTCAAATATGTCTCAGTTTTCGTACCCTGGTACTCGGGTGCAACATTCCACACGCTTTACTAACACTCTCCCCACTTGGAGAGTCAGTCCCTTTAACCTCCTGTTTGGCCCAGTTTGCAATTTCTGCGGAAGATGAACAGGAATAGGGAGAACCAATGAGAGACTAGCTGGAGGTGTCTGGACAGGCAAATTTAACTCTCATTTCCCACCAGGAAGAGGAATTAACCAAAGGCTCAGCGTGCCGTGCCGGAACCAGATTAGGGCCTGAAGCCATCCTGCGGTGTTGCGGCCAGGTCACGAGAAAGCGAGTTGAAGAAAGGAGCTCAGGGGCACTGTAATTCACAAACCTGCAGAGTTATAAATGACAGCTATCGTCCAAAAATATACTGAAGTAAGGCTGCCAAGAGGACTTGAAAGCGGGGCAGAATTGCAGGAAACCGATTTCAGGAGGTAGACTGGAATTGCATTGAAAGCATAGGAAAAGAGGCAGAACGTCCACAATGATGCACTTGGCCAAAAAGGGCGTATGCGTTTTTTCCTGAATATATTCAGGAAAAAAGGCATACGCCCTTTTTGGCCAACCAAGCAAGCTTGCAATGGAAATCTGCACTACAATGAAGTCTCACTTCCCCCCGGTCAAAAGGGCCATCTGAAAAAAGTGTAAAATCCAGAAAGGCAGGACAGGCCATGGAGAACTGGGAGCCTTGTTATGCTGATGGGCGGGATGTAAATTGCCAACAGACACTCGGGAGAAGTGTATGGTGTTTCCTGAAACATCTAAAAAACAAAGCAACAGAGCCTAGGGCACTTCCACTTATGGTCCTATAGCTTAGGGAAATGAAAATCAAAAAGACACAGCCACCCCAAAGTTTGGGACGCCTCTGTTTACAAGAACCTCATTTACAGTACAAGTTCAACATCGCAGAAAGTGAAAAATGGATAAAGAACTTGTGGTACTTACGTACAATGCAGTATCACTCAGCAATGAAATCTATGTCATCTGGCCCGTAGCAGCATAATGAGTGGATTCAGGTACGATGATTCTAACTGAAATAAGTCACACAGAAAAAGAAACGTCATAAGATATCACTAATACACGGAATGTAAACTTGGCTACACAGGAACTGAATTCCAAAACAGAACAGGGTCTCAAATTTAGAAAACCAACTTATGCTTGCTTAAGGGGAAAGGTGAGTTGGGGTGCTGCATAAAACCAGAGATTGAAATGAGCACAGATAAAGTTCCTTAAGCCAAATATGGAATAGACAAGAGCTACTCCTTGCTCAACGAAATGGACTCAACACCGCATATTAAACGCCTAAGAATGTAACTGACTAGTAAGTATCATAAAACCTATGGATTGCTATGTCTCCGAAAGAGAATCAAGCATGTGTACAGGGGCATAAACGCAGCAGTTATAGGATTGGAGTGGTTCGGTGAGCAAATGAAGACCCTTTGAAGTCATATTGCATGGTAACCATTCCACGGGTTTCAACTACCCAGGTTTAAGGTAGTCTTCCTTCAGCTAAAACATGCATGTGGAACCTAGAGTATGATCAACCATGTGATCGGGAGACGTGTTCAAATATGTCTCAGTTTTCGTACCCTGGTACTCGGGTGCAACATTCCAGATGCTTTACTAACACTCTCCCGTCTTGGAGAGTCAGTCCCTTTAACCTCCTGTTTGGCCCAGTTTGCAATTCCTGCTGAAGATGAACAGGAATAGGGAGAACCAATGAGAGACTAGCTGGAGGTGTCTGACCGGGCAAATTTAACTCTCATTTCCCACCAGGAAGAGGAAATAACCAAAGGCTCAGCGTGCCGTGCCGGAACCAGATTAGGGCCTGAAGCCATCCTGCGGTGTTGCGGCCAGGTCACAAGAAAGCGAGTTGAAGAAAGGAGCTCAGGGGCACTGTAATTCACAAACCTGCAGAGTTATAAATGACAGCTATCGTCCAAAAATATACTGAAGTAAGGCTGCCAAGAGGACTTGAAAGCGGGGCAGAATTGCAGGAAACCGATTTCAGGAGGTAGACTGGAATTGCATTGAAAGCATAGGAAAAGAGGCAGAACGTCCACAATGATGCACTTGGCCAAAAAGGGCGTATGCCTTTTTTCCTGAATATATTCAGGAAAAAACGCATACGCCCTTTTTGGCCAACCAAGCAACCTTGCAAAGGAAATCTGCACTACAATGAAGTCTCACTTCCCCCCGGTCAAAAGGGCCATATGAAAAAAGTGTAAAATCCAGAAAGGCAGGACAGGCCATGGAGAACTGGGAGCCTTGTTATGCTGTTCGGCGGGATGTAAATTGCCAACAGACACTCGGGAAAAGTGTATGGTGTTTCCTGAAACATCTAAAAAACAAGGCAACAGAGCCTAGGGCACTTCCACTTATGGTCCTATAGCTTAGGGAAATTAAAATCAAAAAGACACAGTCACCCCAAAGTTTGGGACGCCTCTGTTTACAAGAACCTCATTTACAGTACAAGTTCAACATCACAGAAAGTGAAAAATGGATAAAGAACTTGTGGTACTTACGTACAATGCAGTATCACTCAGCAATGAAATCTATGTCATCTGGCCCGTAGCAGCATAATGAGTGGATTCAGGTACGATGATTCTAACTGAAATAAGTCACACAGAAAAAGAAACATCATAAGATATCACTAATACACGGAATGTAAACTTGGCTACACAGGAACTGCATTACAAAACAGAACAGGGTCTCAAATTTAGAAAACCAACTTATGCTTGCTTAAGGGGAAAGGTGAGTTGGGGTGCTGCATAAAACCAGAGATTGAAATGAGCACAGATAATGTTCCTTAAGCCAAATATGGAATAGACAAGAGCTACTCCTTGCTCAACGAAATGGACTCAACACCGCATATTAAACGCCTAAGAATGTACCTGACTAGTAAGTATCTTAAAACCTATGGATTGCTATGTCTCCAAAAGAGAATCAAGCGTGTGTATAGGGGCATAAACGCAGCAATGATAGGATTGGAGAGGTTCGGTGAGCAAATGAAGACCCTTTGAAGTCATATTTCATGGTACCCATTCCACGGGTCTCAACTCTCCAGGTTTAAGGTATTCTTCCTTCAGCTAAAACATGCATGTGGAACCCAGAGTATGATCAACCATGTGAACGGGAGACGTGTTCAAATATGTCTCAGTTTTCCTCCCATGGTACTCGGGTGCAACATTCCAGATGCTTTACTAACACTCTCCCGTCTTGGAGAGTCAGTCCCTTTAACCTCCTGTTTGGCCCAGTTTGCAATTTCTGCGGAAGATGAACAGGAATAGCGAGAACCAATGAGAGACTAGCTGGAGGTGTCTGGACGGGCAAATTTAACTCTCATTTCCCACCAGGAAGAGGAATTAACCAAAGGCTCAGCGTGCAGTGCCGGAACCAGATTAGGGCCTGAAGCAATCCTGCGGTGTTGCGGCCAGCTCACAAGAAAGTGAGTTGAAGAAAGGAGCTCAGGGGCACTGTAATTCACAAACCTGCAGAGTTATAAATGACAGCTATCGTCCAAAAATATACTGAAGTAAGGCTGCCAAGAGGACTTGAAAGCGGGGCAGAATTGCAGGAAACCGATTTCAGGAGGTAGACTGGAATTGCATTGAAAGCATAGGAAAAGAGGCAGAACGTCCACAATGATGCACTTGGCCAAAAAGTGCGTATGCGTTTTTTCCTGAATATATTCAGGAAAAAACGCATACGCACTTTTTGGCCAACCAAGCAAGCTTGCAAAGGAAATCTGCACTACAATGAAGTCTCACTTCCCCCCGGTCAAAAGGGCCATCTGAAAAAAGTGTAAAATCCAGAAAGGCAGGACAGGCCATGGAGAACTGGGAGCCTTGTTATGCTGATGGGCGGGATGTAAATTGCCAACAGCCACTCGGGAGAAGTGTATGGTGTTTCCTGAAACATCTAAAAAACAAAGCAACAGAGCCTAGGGCACTTCCACTTATGGTCCTATAGCTTAGGGAAATTAAAATAAAAAAGACACAGCCAACCCAAAGTTTGGGAATCCTCTGTTTACAAGAACCTCGTTTACCGTACAAGTTCAATATCACAGAAAGTGAAAAATGGATAAAGAACTTGTGGTACTTACGTACAATGCAGTATCACTCAGCAATGAAATCTATGTCATCAGGCCCGTAGCAGCATAATGAGTGGATTCAGGTACGATGATTCTAACTGAAATAAGTCACACAGAAAAAGAAACGTCATAAGATATCACTAATACACGGAATGTAAACTTGGCTACACAGGAACTGAATTACAGAACAGAACAGGGTCTCAAATTTAGAAAACCAACTTATGCTTGCTTAAGGGTAAAGGTGAGTTGGGGTGCTGCATAAAACCAGAGATTGAAATGAGCACAGATAAAGTTCCTTAAGCCAAATATGGAATAGGCAAGAGCTACTCCTTGCTCAATGAAATGGACTCAACACCCCATATTAAACGCCTAAGAATGTACCTGACTAGTATGCTTCTTAAAACCTATGGATTGCTATGTCTCCAAAAGAGAATCAAGCGTGTGTACAGGGGCATAAATGCAGCAGTGATAGGATTGGAGAGGTTCGGTGAGCAAATGAAGACCCTTTGAAGTCATATTGCATGGTACCCATTCCACGGGTCTCAACTCTCCAGGTTTAATGTGTTCTTCCTTCAGCTAAAACATGCATGTGGAACCCAGAGTATGATCAACCATGTGAACGGGAGACGTGTTCAAATATGTCTCAGTTTTCCTCCCATGGTACTCGGGTTCAACATTCCAGACGCTTTACTAACACTCTCCCCACTTGGAGAGTCAGCGCCTTTAACCTCCTGTTTGGCCCAGTTTGCAATTTCTGCGGAAGATAAACAGGAAAAGGGAGAACCAATGAGAGACTAGCTGGAGGTGTCTGGACGGGCAAATTTAACTCTCATTTCCCACCAGGAAGAGGAAATAACCAAAGGCTCAGCGTGCCGTGCTGGAACCAGATTAGGGCCTGAAGCCATCCTGCGGTGTTGCGGCCAGCTCACAAGAAAGCGAGTTGAAGAAAGGAGCTCAGGGGCACTGTAATTCACAAACCTGCAGAGTTATAACTGACAGCTATCGTCCAAAAATATACTGAAGTAAGGCTGCCAAGAGGACTTGAAAGCGGGGCAGAATTGCAGGAAACCGATTTCAGGAGGTAGACTGGAATTGCATTGAAAGCATAGGAAAAGAGGCAGAACGTCCACAATGATGCACTTGGCCAAAAAGGGCGTATGCGTTTTTTCCTGAATATATTCAGGAAAAAACGCATACGCCCTTTTTGGCCAACCAAGCAAACTTGCAAAGGAAATCTGCACTACAATGAAGTCTCACTTCCCCCCGGTCAAAAGGGCCATCTGAAAAAAGTGTAAAATCCAGAAAGGCAGGACAGGCCATGGAGAACTGGGAGCCTTGTTATGCTGATGGGCGGGATGTAAATTGCCAACAGACACTCGGGAGAAGTGTATGGTGTTTCCTGAAACATCTAAAAAACAAAGCAACAGAGCCTAGGGCACTTCCACTTATGGTCCTATAGCTTAGGGAAATTAAAATCAAAAAGACACAGCCACCCCAAAGTTTGGGACGCCTCTGTTTACAAGAACCTCATTTACAGTACAAGTTCAACATCGCAGAAAGTGAAAAATGGATAAAGAACTTGTGGTACTTACGTACAATTCAGTATCACTCATCAATGAAATCTATGTCATCTGGCCCATAGCAGCATAATGAGTGGATTCAGGTACGATGATTCTAACTGAAATAAGTCACACAGAAAAAGAAACATAATAAGATATCACTAATACACGGAATGTAAACTTGGCTACACAGGAACTGAATTCCAAAACAGAACAGGGTCTCAAATTTAGAAAACCAACTTATGCTTGCTTAAGGGGAAAGGTGAGTTTGAGTGCTGCATAAAACCAGAGATTGAAATGAGCACAGATAAAGTTCCTTAAGCCAAATATGGAATAGACAAGAGATACTCCTTGCTCAACGAAATGGACTCAACACCCCATATTAAACGCCTAAGAATGTACCTGACTAGTAAGTATCTTAAAACCTATGGATTGCTATGTCTCCAAAAGAGAATCAAGCGTGTGTACAGGGGCATAAACGCAGCAGTGATAGGATTGGAGAGGTTCGGTGAGCAAATGAAGACCCTTTGAAGTCATATTTCATGGTACCCATTCCACGGGTCTCAACTCTCCAGGTTTAAGGTATTCTTCCTTCAGCTAAAACATGCATGTGGAACCCAGAGTATGATCAACCATGTGAACGGGAGGCGTGTTCAAATATGTCTCAGTTTTCCTCCCATGGTACTCGGGTGCAACATTCCAGATGCTTTACTAACACTCTCCCCACTTGGAGAGTCAGCGCCTTTAACCTCCTGTTTGGCCCAATTTGAAATTTCTGCGGAAGATGAACAGGAATAGGGAGAACCAATGAGAGACTAGCTGGAGGTGTCTGGACGGGCAAATTTAACTCTCATTTCCCACCAGGAAGAGGAAATAACCAAAGGCTCAGCGTGCCGTGCCGGAACCAGATTAGGGCCTGAAGCCATCCTGCGGTGTTGCGGCCAGGTCACAAGAAAGCGAGTTGAAGAAAGGAGCTCAGGGGCACTGTAATTCACAAACCTGCAGAGTTATAAATGACAGCTATCGTCCAAAAATATACTGAAGTAAGGCTGCCAAGAGGACTTGAAAGCGGGGCAGAATTGCAGGAAACCGATTTCAGGAGGTAGACTGGAATTGCATTGAAAGCATAGGAAAAGAGGCAGAACGTCCACAATGATGCACTTGGCCAAAAAGGGCGTATGCGTTTTTTCCTGAATATATTCAGGAAAAAACGCATACGCGCTTTTTGGCCAACCAAGCAAGCTTGCAAAGGAAATCTGCACTACAATGAAGTCTCACTTCCCCCCGGTCAAAAGGGCCATCTGAAAAAAGTGTAAAATCCAGAATGGCAGGACAGGCCATGGAGAACAGGGAGCCTTGTTATGCTGATGGGTGGGATGTAAACTGCCAACAGACACTCGGGAGAAGTGTATGGTGTTTCCTGAAACATCTAAAAAACAAAGCAACAGAGCCTAGGGCACTTCGACTTATGGTCCTATAGCTTAGGGAAATGAAAATCAAAAAGACACAGCCACCCCAAAGTTTGGGACACCTCTGTTTACAAGAACCTTGTTTACCGTACAAGTTCAATATCACAGAAAGTGAAAAATGGATAAAGAACTTGTGGTACTTACGTACAATGCAGTATCACTCAGCAATGAAATCTATGTCACCAGGCCCTTAGCAGCACAATGAGTGGATCCAGGTATCATGATTCTAACTGAAATAAGTCACACAGAAAAAGAAACATCATAAGATATCAGTAATACACGGAATGTAAACTTGGCTACACAGGAACTGAATTACAGAACAGAACAGGGTCTCAAATTTAGAAAACCAACTTATGCTTGCTTAAGGGTAAAGGTGAGTTGAGGTGCTGCATAAAACCAGAGATTGAAATGAGCACAGATAAAGTTCCTTAAGCCAAATATGGAATAGACAAGAGCTACTCCTTGCTCAACGAAATGGACTCAACACCGCATATTAAACGCCTAAGAATGTAACTGACTAGTAAGTATCTTAAAACCTATGGATTGCTATGTCTCCGAAAGAGAATCAAGCATGTGTACAGGGGCATAAATGCAGCAGTGATAGGATTGGAGAGGTTCGGTGAGCAAATGAAGACCCTTTGAAGTCATATTGCATGGTACCCATTCCACGGGTTTCAACTACCCAGGTTTAAGGTATTCTTCCTTTCAGCTAAAACATGCATGTGGAACCTAGAGTATGATCAACCATGTGATCAGGAGACGTGTTCAAATATGTCTCAGTTTTCGTACCCTGGTACTCGGGTGCAACATTCCACACGCTTTACTAACACTCTCCCCACTTGGAGAGTCAGTCCCTTTAACCTCCTGTTTGGCCCAGTTTGCAATTTCTGCGGAAGATGAACAGGAATAGGGAGAACCAATGAGAGACTAGCTGGAGGTGTCTGGACAGGCAAATTTAACTCTCATTTCCCACCAGGAAGAGGAATTAACCAAAGGCTCAGCGTGCCGTGCCGGAACCAGATTAGGGCCTGAAGCCATCCTGCGGTGTTGCGGCCAGGTCACGAGAAAGCGAGTTGAAGAAAGGAGCTCAGGGGCACTGTAATTCACAAACCTGCAGAGTTATAAATGACAGCTATCGTCCAAAAATATACTGAAGTAAGGCTGCCAAGAGGACTTGAAAGCGGGGCAGAATTGCAGGAAACCGATTTCAGGAGGTAGACTGGAATTGCATTGAAAGCATAGGAAAAGAGGCAGAACGTCCACAATGATGCACTTGGCCAAAAAGGGCGTATGCGTTTTTTCCTGAATATATTCAGGAAAAAAGGCATACGCCCTTTTTGGCCAACCAAGCAAGCTTGCAATGGAAATCTGCACTACAATGAAGTCTCACTTCCCCCCGGTCAAAAGGGCCATCTGAAAAAAGTGTAAAATCCAGAAAGGCAGGACAGGCCATGGAGAACTGGGAGCCTTGTTATGCTGATGGGCGGGATGTAAATTGCCAACAGACACTCGGGAGAAGTGTATGGTGTTTCCTGAAACATCTAAAAAACAAAGCAACAGAGCCTAGGGCACTTCCACTTATGGTCCTATAGCTTAGGGAAATGAAAATCAAAAAGACACAGCCACCCCAAAGTTTGGGACGCCTCTGTTTACAAGAACCTCATTTACAGTACAAGTTCAACATCGCAGAAAGTGAAAAATGGATAAAGAACTTGTGGTACTTACGTACAATGCAGTATCACTCAGCAATGAAATCTATGTCATCTGGCCCGTAGCAGCATAATGAGTGGATTCAGGTACGATGATTCTAACTGAAATAAGTCACACAGAAAAAGAAACGTCATAAGATATCACTAATACACGGAATGTAAACTTGGCTACACAGGAACTGAATTCCAAAACAGAACAGGGTCTCAAATTTAGAAAACCAACTTATGCTTGCTTAAGGGGAAAGGTGAGTTGGGGTGCTGCATAAAACCAGAGATTGAAATGAGCACAGATAAAGTTCCTTAAGCCAAATATGGAATAGACAAGAGCTACTCCTTGCTCAACGAAATGGACTCAACACCGCATATTAAACGCCTAAGAATGTAACTGACTAGTAAGTATCATAAAACCTATGGATTGCTATGTCTCCGAAAGAGAATCAAGCATGTGTACAGGGGCATAAACGCAGCAGTTATAGGATTGGAGTGGTTCGGTGAGCAAATGAAGACCCTTTGAAGTCATATTGCATGGTAACCATTCCACGGGTTTCAACTACCCAGGTTTAAGGTAGTCTTCCTTCAGCTAAAACATGCATGTGGAACCTAGAGTATGATCAACCATGTGATCGGGAGACGTGTTCAAATATGTCTCAGTTTTCGTACCCTGGTACTCGGGTGCAACATTCCAGATGCTTTACTAACACTCTCCCGTCTTGGAGAGTCAGTCCCTTTAACCTCCTGTTTGGCCCAGTTTGCAATTCCTGCTGAAGATGAACAGGAATAGGGAGAACCAATGAGAGACTAGCTGGAGGTGTCTGACCGGGCAAATTTAACTCTCATTTCCCACCAGGAAGAGGAAATAACCAAAGGCTCAGCGTGCCGTGCCGGAACCAGATTAGGGCCTGAAGCCATCCTGCGGTGTTGCGGCCAGCTCACAAGAAAGCGAGTTGAAGAAAGGAGCTCAGGGGCACTGTAATTCACAAACCTGCAGAGTTATAAATGACAGCTATCGTCCAAAAATATACTGAAGTAAGGCTGCCAAGAGGACTTGAAAGCGGGGCAGAATTGCAGGAAACCGATTTCAGGAGGTAGACTGGAATTGCATTGAAAGCATAGGAAAAGAGGCAGAACGTCCACAATGATGCACTTGGCCAAAAAGGGCGTATGCCTTTTTTCCTGAATATATTCAGGAAAAAACGCATACGCCCTTTTTGGCCAACCAAGCAACCTTGCAAAGGAAATCTGCACTACAATGAAGTCTCACTTCCCCCCGGTCAAAAGGGCCATATGAAAAAAGTGTAAAATCCAGAAAGGCAGGACAGGCCATGGAGAACTGGGAGCCTTGTTATGCTGTTCGGCGGGATGTAAATTGCCAACAGACACTCGGGAAAAGTGTATGGTGTTTCCTGAAACATCTAAAAAACAAGGCAACAGAGCCTAGGGCACTTCCACTTATGGTCCTATAGCTTAGGGAAATTAAAATCAAAAAGACACAGTCACCCCAAAGTTTGGGACGCCTCTGTTTACAAGAACCTCATTTACAGTACAAGTTCAACATCACAGAAAGTGAAAAATGGATAAAGAACTTGTGGTACTTACGTACAATGCAGTATCACTCAGCAATGAAATCTATGTCATCTGGCCCGTAGCAGCATAATGAGTGGATTCAGGTACGATGATTCTAACTGAAATAAGTCACACAGAAAAAGAAACATCATAAGATATCACTAATACACGGAATGTAAACTTGGCTACACAGGAACTGCATTACAAAACAGAACAGGGTCTCAAATTTAGAAAACCAACTTATGCTTGCTTAAGGGGAAAGGTGAGTTGGGGTGCTGCATAAAACCAGAGATTGAAATGAGCACAGATAATGTTCCTTAAGCCAAATATGGAATAGACAAGAGCTACTCCTTGCTCAACGAAATGGACTCAACACCGCATATTAAACGCCTAAGAATGTACCTGACTAGTAAGTATCTTAAAACCTATGGATTGCTATGTCTCCAAAAGAGAATCAAGCGTGTGTATAGGGGCATAAACGCAGCAATGATAGGATTGGAGAGGTTCGGTGAGCAAATGAAGACCCTTTGAAGTCATATTTCATGGTACCCATTCCACGGGTCTCAACTCTCCAGGTTTAAGGTATTCTTCCTTCAGCTAAAACATGCATGTGGAACCCAGAGTATGATCAACCATGTGAACGGGAGACGTGTTCAAATATGTCTCAGTTTTCCTCCCATGGTACTCGGGTGCAACATTCCAGATGCTTTACTAACACTCTCCCGTCTTGGAGAGTCAGTCCCTTTAACCTCCTGTTTGGCCCAGTTTGCAATTTCTGCGGAAGATGAACAGGAATAGCGAGAACCAATGAGAGACTAGCTGGAGGTGTCTGGACGGGCAAATTTAACTCTCATTTCCCACCAGGAAGAGGAATTAACCAAAGGCTCAGCGTGCAGTGCCGGAACCAGATTAGGGCCTGAAGCAATCCTGCGGTGTTGCGGCCAGCTCACAAGAAAGTGAGTTGAAGAAAGGAGCTCAGGGGCACTGTAATTCACAAACCTGCAGAGTTATAAATGACAGCTATCGTCCAAAAATATACTGAAGTAAGGCTGCCAAGAGGACTTGAAAGCGGGGCAGAATTGCAGGAAACCGATTTCAGGAGGTAGACTGGAATTGCATTGAAAGCATAGGAAAAGAGGCAGAACGTCCACAATGATGCACTTGGCCAAAAAGTGCGTATGCGTTTTTTCCTGAATATATTCAGGAAAAAACGCATACGCACTTTTTGGCCAACCAAGCAAGCTTGCAAAGGAAATCTGCACTACAATGAAGTCTCACTTCCCCCCGGTCAAAAGGGCCATCTGAAAAAAGTGTAAAATCCAGAAAGGCAGGACAGGCCATGGAGAACTGGGAGCCTTGTTATGCTGATGGGCGGGATGTAAATTGCCAACAGCCACTCGGGAGACGTGTATGGTGTTTCCTGAAACATCTAAAAAACAAAGCAACAGAGCCTAGGGCACTTCCACTTATGGTCCTATAGCTTAGGGAAATTAAAATAAAAAAGACACAGCCAACCCAAAGTTTGGGAATCCTCTGTTTACAAGAACCTCGTTTACCGTACAAGTTCAATATCACAGAAAGTGAAAAATGGATAAAGAACTTGTGGTACTTACGTACAATGCAGTATCACTCAGCAATGAAATCTATGTCATCAGGCCCGTAGCAGCATAATGAGTGGATTCAGGTACGATGATTCTAACTGAAATAAGTCACACAGAAAAAGAAACGTCATAAGATATCACTAATACACGGAATGTAAACTTGGCTACACAGGAACTGAATTACAGAACAGAACAGGGTCTCAAATTTAGAAAACCAACTTATGCTTGCTTAAGGGTAAAGGTGAGTTGGGGTGCTGCATAAAACCAGAGATTGAAATGAGCACAGATAAAGTTCCTTAAGCCAAATATGGAATAGGCAAGAGCTACTCCTTGCTCAATGAAATGGACTCAACACCCCATATTAAACGCCTAAGAATGTACCTGACTAGTAAGCTTCTTAAAACCTATGGATTGCTATGTCTCCAAAAGAGAATCAAGCGTGTGTACAGGGGCATAAATGCAGCAGTGATAGGATTGGAGAGGTTCGGTGAGCAAATGAAGACCCTTTGAAGTCATATTGCATGGTACCCATTCCACGGGTCTCAACTCTCCAGGTTTAATGTGTTCTTCCTTCAGCTAAAACATGCATGTGGAACCCAGAGTATGATCAACCATGTGAACGGGAGACGTGTTCAAATATGTCTCAGTTTTCCTCCCATGGTACTCGGGTTCAACATTCCAGACGCTTTACTAACACTCTCCCCACTTGGAGAGTCAGCGCCTTTAACCTCCTGTTTGGCCCAGTTTGCAATTTCTGCGGAAGATAAACAGGAAAAGGGAGAACCAATGAGAGACTAGCTGGAGGTGTCTGGACGGGCAAATTTAACTCTCATTTCCCACCAGGAAGAGGAAATAACCAAAGGCTCAGCGTGCCGTGCTGGAACCAGATTAGGGCCTGAAGCCATCCTGCGGTGTTGCGGCCAGCTCACAAGAAAGCGAGTTGAAGAAAGGAGCTCAGGGGCACTGTAATTCACAAACCTGCAGAGTTATAACTGACAGCTATCGTCCAAAAATATACTGAAGTAAGGCTGCCAAGAGGACTTGAAAGCGGGGCAGAATTGCAGGAAACCGATTTCAGGAGGTAGACTGGAATTGCATTGAAAGCATAGGAAAAGAGGCAGAACGTCCACAATGATGCACTTGGCCAAAAAGGGCGTATGCGTTTTTTCCTGAATATATTCAGGAAAAAACGCATACGCCCTTTTTGGCCAACCAAGCAAACTTGCAAAGGAAATCTGCACTACAATGAAGTCTCACTTCCCCCGGGTCAAAAGGGCCATCTGAAAAAAGTGTAAAATCCAGAAAGGCAGGACAGGCCATGGAGAACTGGGAGCCTTGTTATGCTAATGGGCGGGATGTAAATTGCCAACAGACACTCGGGAGAAGTGTATGGTGTTTCCTGAAACATCTAAAAAACAAAGCAACAGAGCCTAGGGCACTTCCACTTATGGTCCTATAGCTTAGGGAAATTAAAATCAAAAAGACACAGCCACCCCAAAGTTTGGGACGCCTCTGTTTACAAGAACCTCCTTTACGGTACAAGTTCAATATCACAGAAAGTGAAAAATGGATAAAGAACTTGTGGTACTTACGTACAATGCAGTATCACTCAGCAATGAAATCTATGTCATCAGGCCCGTAGCAGCATAATGAGTGGATTCAGGTACGATGATTCTAACTGAAATAAGTCACACAGAAAAAGAAACATCATAAGATATCAGTAATACACGGAATGTAAACTTGGCTACACAGGAACTGAATTACAGAACAGAACAGGGTGTCAAATTTAGAAAACCAACTTATGCTTGTTTAAGGGGAAACGTGAGTTGGGGTGCTGCATAAAACCAGAGATTGAAATGAGGACAGATAAAGTTCCTTAAGCCAAATATGGAATAGACAAGAGCTACTCCTTGCTCAACGAAATGGACTCAACACCGCATATTAAACTCCTAAGAATGTACCTGACTAGTAAGTATCTTAAAACCTATGGATTGCTATGTCTCCAAAAGAGAATCAAGCATGTGTACAGGGGCATAAACGCAGCAGTGATAGGATTGGAGAGGTTCGGTGAGCAAATGAAGACCCTTTGAAGTCATATTGCATGGTACCCATTACACGGGTCTCAACTCTCCAGGTTTAAGGTATTCTTCCTTCAGCTAAAACATGCATGTGGAGCCCAGAGTATGATCAACCATGTGAACGGGAGACATGTTCAAATATGTCTCAGTTTTCCTCCCCTGGTACTCGGGTGCAACATTCCAGATGCTTTACTAACACTCTCCCCACTTGGAGAGTCAGCGCCTTTAACCTCCTGTTTGCCCCAGTTTGCAATTTCTGCAGAAGATGAACAGGAATAGGGAGAACCAATGAGAGACTAGCTGGAGGTGTCTGGACGGGCAAATTTAACTCTCATTTCCCACCAGGAAGAGGAAATAACCAAAGGCTCAGCATGCCGTGCCGCAACCAGATTAGGGCCTGAAGCCATCCTGCGGTGTTGCGGCGAGCTCAAAAGAAAGCGAGTTGAAGAAAGGAGCTCAGGGGCACTGTAATTCACAAACCTGCAGAGTTATAAATGACAGCTATCGTCCAAATATATACTGAAGTAAGGCTGCCAAGAGGACTTGAAAGCGGGGCAGAATTGCAGGAAACCGATTTCAGGAGGTAGACTGGAATTGCATTGAAAGCATAGGAAAAGAGGCAGAACGTCCACAATGATGCACTTGGCCAAAAAGTGCGTATGCGTTTTTTCCTGAATATATTCAGGAAAAAACGCATACGTCCTTTTTGGCCAACCAAGCAAGCTTGCAAAGGAAATCTGCACTACAATGAAGTCTCACTTCCCCCCGGTCAAAAGGGCCATCTGAAAAAAGTGTAAAATCCAGAAAGGCAGAACAGGCCATGGAGAACTGGGAGCCTTGTTAGGCTGATGGGCGGGATGTAAATTGCCAACAGCCGCTCTGTAGAAATGTATGGTGTTTCCTGAAACATCTAAAAAACAAAGCAACAGAGCCTAGGGCACTTCCACTTATGGTCCTATAGCTTAGGGAAATTAAAATCAAAAAGACACAGCCACCCCAAAATTTGGGACGGCTCTTTTTACAGGAATCTCTTCTGCGGCACAAGTTAAATATCCCAGAGAGCAAATAATGGATAAAGAAGTTGCGGTACTTATGTACAACAGAATACCACTCAGCAATGAAATCTATGTCACCAGGCCCGTACCAGCATAATGAGTGGATTGAGGCACGATGATTCTAAGTGAAATAAGTCACACAGAAAAAGAAACATCATAAGATATCACTAATACACGGAATGTGAACTTGGCTACACATGAACTGAATTACAAAACAGAACAGGGTCTCAAATTTAGAAAACCAACTTATGCTTGCTTAAGGGGGAAGGTGAGTTGGGGTGCTGCATAAAAGCAGAGTTTGAAATTAGCACAAATGCCGTTCCATAAGCCAAATATGTAATACACAAGACCTACCCCTTGCTCAACGAAATGGATTCAACAATGGGGTATCACCTCACACCTGGTAGAATAGGCATCATAGAAAATCTACAAACAAAAAATGCTGGAAAGGGTGTGGAGAAAAGGAACCCTCTTCCACTATTGTTGGGAATATAAATTGATACAGTCATTATGGAGAACAATATGGAATTTCTTAAGAAACTAACAATAGAATTACCATATGATACAGCAATCCCAGTACTGGACATATACCCAGACAAAACCATAAATCAAAAAGAGTCATTCACCACAATGCTCATTGCATCACTATTTACAATATCGAGGTAATGGAAGCAACCTAAATGCCCACAGACAGACGAATGCATAAAGCTGTGGTACATATATAAAATGGAATATTACTAAGCCATGAAAAGGAATGAAATTGGGTCATTTGTAGAGACGTCGATGGATCTAGAGACTGTCATACAGAGTGAAGTAAGTCAGAAAGAGAAAAACAAATCTTGTATATTCATGCATATATGTGGAACCTAGAAAAACTGTACAGATTAACCATTTTGCAAGGCATAAATAGAGCAACAGATGTAGACAACAAACGTATGGACAACAAGGGGGGAAAGCTGTTGGGGGGGTGGTGGTGGGAGGAGTTGAGAGACTGGGATTGGCATGTATACATTTATATGTATAAAATAGATAACCAATAAGAACCTGCTGTATAAAAATATAAAATAAAATTCAAAATTAAAAAGAAATAAAATTTAAAAAATAAAACAGAAAAAACAATTATTCCCTGCACATACATGTATTTATATGAATAAATTATTTCCATGTTTATATCTGTAAATACAAAAAAGAGGAATAAAATCTACCTTGAACCAAAAACGAAAAAGAGAAAAAAACACAGAACCCACCAGTTACACAGAGGAAAACCGTATCAGGGCACTTGCTCCAGTTGTAAACAATTCTGAAGTTGGTCAGTGGTGGGGAATCGTCTCCCATTCAGCCAGCAGCCCCTACGCAACAAGCGTCCTCATTGCAAAGCTGGGGCACCGTGCCGAGGCATCTGTGAGTAAACGTGAGCTGAGCCCCAGGCCAGTTGCTGCTGAACTATTCCCACCCGTCCCAGGTAAAACACCTGAATATATACAAGGACTTGAAAGCCTAGAGGAAGGGCCATAGAGCCACACGAGTGACAGCATGCCGGCCGACTTGGTGCCTGCAGGCCAGCCAGGATGGTCCTGGCCCTGGGTGCTCTTCTGGAAGATTTCCATTTCCCTGCCTGAGATACCCGTCCTGTCCCTGCCCCCACTGCTTTTTTCCTTCCTCACCTCTGCCCAGGGAGAAATTCCAGCAGCAGGTATGGGTGACACATCCTCTTCTTTAGCAGGTGGCAGCCTGGCAACTGCTGCAGAAAGTCCAGCAGAGCCCCACTCACACTGGGCCACCCACAAAGCTGTGGCCTCTCACTCCCTCCCACCAGCCCAGCCCCGAGACTGCTGACAGGGCAGAGAAAATGGCGTCAGGCACGGCTGCAGGGGCTCTTGCTGCCTGGAGTGGTATTTATATTGATCTCAACCCAGGCACACCTGGGGAGGGCTGGCCGGCACGGTAAGGCTGCCCAGGTCAGCCAATCATCACCCCTCAGGGGCTCACAGTTGCAGAAAATGGAACTTGCTGAACCGGCCAGGTCCAAGGAACAGGTGTGGGCTCCTGAGAGTCAGGATAGACAAGGGGCTGCAGCTTTGGCTTGTTTTCTAATCATTTTATCTGGCCCATGAGTGGGAGACAACTTCAAGAAAACCCTCTCCTAATGAGAGGAACCCAGGAGTCAGGGAGAGGAGGGGTGGGTGGTGGTTGGAGACAGAGGCCTGGTGCCCCGGGTGCAGTGGAAGTCTCTGGAAGACCAGGTGGAGGGAGGCCTCACGGAGTGATGCCCAGGGTCACAGACCTGTCGCAGCTGCTGTTTGTTAGTTCAAGTCCTGCTCTGAGGTGCTCTGTGTCAGCTCTGAGCGACAGGTGAGCTGGGGGTGCTCTGCAATGAGGGCTATGTGCACGGTTCCCGTGTGCCCAGCCCTGCCACGGTACCTGCAAGGGTAGCTCTGTATCCTGGGAGGGGCCTGACCACGAGAGCCCCGTGGGCTGGGGTGGGGGTGGGGTACCTGCCCAGGTGAGCTCCATATTCTGGGATTGGTCTGACCACGAGAGCCCCATGGGCTGCTGGGGACCTGGTAAAGGATGTCAGGACAGTCAGTGAAGCCACCGAGGATATACCTCCAGTTGCTCCTAATTCCTACACCCTGCTGGTCATTCTACCAACCACCAGGACATGGTATTCTGTATTAGTCTTCAATGATGCCTTCTTTTGTATTCCATTAGTCCCAGAGTCACAAGAAATTTTGGCTTGTGAGTGGCAGGACTCAACATACAACTAAAACAATACTTCCGGGCCGTCTGGCCCCAAGGGTGCAAAAATTCCCACACCGTCTTTGGGGAAAGCTTAGCTAAAGACCTAAAAGTTCTACCTCTGGAAAAGGAAACCCTCCTTCAATATGCAGACGACATTCTGATCGCCAGCCCTACTAAGGAGGCCTCTGAACTACCAAGCCAATAAAGGATAGAAGTTGTCCAAGAAAAAGCTCAAATATCACAGACTGCGGTGACCTGCCTGGGCTTCATTCTCACAGAAGGTCAGAGAAGCCCATCCCAGGAAAGGGAAGAAACCATTTTCAGCCTTACCCCTTTCTAAAACTAGAAGACAGCTTAGGGGTTCCTGGGGAGGCCAGGGTTTGCTGCTTCTGGATCCCTAACTACAGTCTACTAGCTGGGCCTCTATATGAAACACTGAAAGGAAAAGATGATGATCCTTTTGAATAGAATCCAGAAGTGGCCTTTCAAGAATGGAAAGAGCAGTCAATTCAGACCCTTGCCCTGGAACTCCCTAATTTAGCTAAACCCTTTGACCTTTACATTCCCGGTGAAAGGTGAATCGCCATTGGAGAATTAGTGCAAAAACTGGGACCACTTGAAATGGAACAATGCAAGAATGCCATCCAGGTAGGATAAACTACGGTCACCAAGGGGCTTGGCCCACTGCCACATCTGGCCAAGATACTGGCGGTATCTAAAAACCTGGAAATCAGCAGCCCAAAAGGCCACCTCCCTCCTAAGGGAAAAGGACCCCACGTGGTGATCCTAACCACCAACCATGCCCTGAAGTTGCAGGGTTCGCTCCGTGGGCACACTGACCTCGAGTGAGGAGGCCCTCCAACTCCAACATCCAGAGAGATAACCGGGGGCAACAGGGCACCATGACGACTCGTGTGAACATCACTTGACCTGGAGTTTCTCTCATAAAACAACAAGAGTGTGTCCCAAAAGAGTAGACTACTGCTTGCAGGACTTACTGCACCCAGAGGGGAGCTAATAATCTGGGCGGGGGAACCGTATACCACACTGTCACCATAGAAAAGCCTACAGACACCGTGATGATGGTGACCAATAAGACCGGCTGGACTCCTGTTTACTTCAAAAGGCTGTTGACTCAGTAGCCATCATGGTCCTTGATCACCACTGACCCTGGACTGTCTGGGAGTTGAGCGGGCAGGGCTCTGACACCTGGTGCTGTTTGTACGTTAATTCAGGGGCCTAACTGAAGAAAGCGCAGACTACTGGTCAGAGCATCTAGGCTGGCAGAAACGGTCAGCCTAAGGTGGCCGAACAAATGTGGGGCGGGGTGAAACCGGCCCCCACAGCGTCTCTGCACATCTCTTTCCTGGACCCTTAAAGGTCATTAGAATCTATAACACTTCCAATGCTGGTGCTCAGGTGGACGAGCAGGGAGGCAGGGGTCCTGGGGACAATCAACGTCACCGGGAGGCTGCTGGGGAGAAGCTCTGACCCTCGCCCCAGGGTATGAGGGCTCCCAACTCAGCACTCAGCAGTTACAGAAGAAGGGTCTGCACCCTCAGCACTCCAAGAATGAGGAACGGGACAAAAGGCAGAGGAGGGGTTTGTCCCCAGCAAAGCCCATTAAAAATCCCTGGGAGATAAAAATAGAATCTGGGCAATAAAGTCAAGTCTAACCTTTTCTATCCTTTGTGCTTTGTCTAATTTCACGTGCTCCTAGGGTCCCGCATGCAGAGGTTCCACACCCGGCACTTCAGACCAGATTTCCTAGTGCAGAATGGCTGGGTCGACACCTCAGCTCCTGGGGCCCAGTGCAGACTCCACGATATAGAGCCTGAGCTACAGCCAACCCGGCCCTCGAGAGCTCCGCCGCCTCCCTCCCTCCCACTGACTCTGACAGGATCTCTACACAGCAGCCCAGCCCACAGCCCACGGGGTAGTGCATGCTCTCACCTCTCCATTCTCTGATCAAAATATAAAGTTTCCTTTGCTTGTGAACCAAACTCAGTCTCGATCTGTTGGCCCCAATGACACTGGGCAGGGGGACACTTGTTGGGGTCCACTCTGGAGGATCAGTAACAGAAATTGAGACTATTGTAACCTCAATGAACAGATGTGTGAGCCAAACTGTAGTTAACATAGAACAGTGTATAAGGCTCGGGTAAAATAAGATGTTTCTAACACTTCCATTTGATATTTCCATCACTTTTTATAAGCAAGTTCAGTGAAAAGGTTTGTCTTATTTGTCAGGTCAATATTAGAGAAACGAAGTGATTTCTTTCCAAGGATGTACATCTAATAATCTTGGTTAAACCTTCAATCTTGTTTTAAATGCTTTTCCATTGAAAATGATACCTCTCTTTCAGCTCCCCCACTTCTGAGAAGTATAAAATCTTATAATTTATTATTACCAAAGGGGAAAGGTGGGAGGAGGGATAAATTAACAGTTTGGAATTAACACATACACACTGCTATGTATAAAATAGATCATCAACAAGGAACTACTGTATAGCACAGGGAACTACACTCAACATTTTGCAATAACCTATAAGGGGAAATAATCTGAAAAAGAATAGATATTTTTATTGACATCATCTATCAATGATAGTTAAAGTGTAGCCTAAGGGAAGCTGGTGGTGAGTGCTTCTGACCCTGAAGACTTCAATCATCTAAAGTTTGGACTCTGCCTACTTCCCAAGGCCCTTAATGAACATATGTGTAGCCGTAGCTTAAAAACTTCCCCAGTTTGGGTTTCGGGGAGACACTGATTTTGAAAAAGCCCTGGTGTTCTCCTTACATGAATGGGACTCTTCCTACTGCTAAAACATGGCTGTCACACCCAGAGGATGGTATACCGTCTGATCGGGAAGAGTTTGGAAAAGGCATCTCATCTCCTCATCTCCTGGTGCTCGGGTTCACCCCTCCAGCGTCTTTACTAACAGTCTCCCCACTTGGAGATGTCAGCACTGTCAACATCCTGTTGCGTACAGTTTGGAATTTGTCCAGAGGATGAAGCGGAAGGATGAGGAACAATGAGAGACAAGTCCTAGGTGTTCAGACAGGCACATGTCACTCTAATTTCCAATCAGGAAGACGAATTGACCAAAGGCTAGGGTTGCCCATGGAAACAGTATAGGGCTTGAGGAAATCCCGCTGCTTTGTGGCCAGTTCCCATAAACACAAGTTGAACAATGGAACTCAGGGGCAGTAAAATTCACAAAACTGCAGAGTTGAAAATATCCATCACTGAAAAATGTCTTGAGGAAAGTCAGAGAAAAGGACTTGTAAGCAAGGGAGAATGGCAGGAAAGGGATTTGAGGAGGTAGAAAGGACTCGCCATTAAGCACAAGAAAAGGAGCTGAACATTGCCAACATTGCAGTTGGCCAAAAAGGGTGTATGCATTTTTTTTCTGTATATATTCAAGAAAAGGGCATACACTTTTTTAGCCAACCAAACAGGTGGGCACTGGAAGTCAATACTACAAAAGATATCACTTCGCATCAGTCAGAAGAGCCATCCTCATAAAGCGTAAACAACAGAAATGCAGGACAGGGCAACGAGAAGAGGGAGCCCTGTGAGACTTATAGTGGAAATGTATATTGCCAACGGCCATTCTGGAGAAGTGTATTGTGTTTACTAAAGCATCTAAAAAATGAGCTACAGAGCATAGGGCACTTGCACTCATGGGCGTATATCTTGGGAAAAACAAAAATCGAGAGGACACAGGCACCCCAATGTTTACCCCCTCTCTGTTTAAAAGATCCTCGACTAGGATATAACTTAAATGTCTCTGGAGGGAAAAAATGGATAGAGATGTGGTACTTAGGTAGAGTGGAATATTATTCAGCCTGGAAATCAATGAAATATGGCCAGTTGTAACAACTCCGGAGGAGTTACGTATGATCATTCTAAGTGACAGAATTCAAAAAGAAAAAGACACATATCATAAGATATCACTTAAAGGTGGAATCCAAAATGGCTACACATGAAATAAATTACAAAACAAAAACATAGTCAAATATGTAGAAAACACGCATAAGGCTGCTAAACGGGAAAGGTGGGGAGGGGTGAGGCATCATCCAGGAGGTTGAAATTAGCAAAGATACCATTCCAAATACCAAACTGATAATCAACAAGGCCTACACGGTAGCTAAAAGAACTGCACTCAGCACACTCAAGTCACCGGAAAAGAATATATACGACTGGTAAGAATCTGAAAAAGAATTTATTGATGACTCTCTGTACGTGAATCAAGTGGATGTACAGCAGCAAGAAACAGAGCTTTGAAAATCAGCTGTAACCAATATAGTAATAAATTGAAAAAAATAAACGACAGAGAGACAGAGAAAACCTCTTACAACTTTTCCTCAGGGACGGTGATGCAACATGGATTGAACACATCTAGACCCACAGCAGGATGAGACATAAGGCTGGAAACTGTTTGCGCTAAGAGAAATGTGAGGTTGGGTGAGGAAATGCACACCCTTTAAAGTAATACTACCTGGTACCCATTCAATGGGTCCCAAATCTGCAGGTTCAAGGGATCTTCCTACAGCTAAAACATGCATGGAAAACCCAGAGGACTGTACACCATGTGATCGGGAGATGTGTCTAAAATGCACCTCATTTATCCTCTCCTGGTGCTCCTGTTCACCATTCCAGCCACGTTACTTAGAATCTCCCCACTTGGAGAATCAGCACATTTCAACTTCTGTTTCACACATTTTGCAAATTGTGAGGAGGATGAACGGGAAGAGGGGGAACCAATGAGAGAATAGTTGTAGGGGTTTGGACGGGCACATATCACTCTAATTTCCCATTAAGAATAAGAATTAAAGAAAGGCTCAGCCTGCCTCGCCAGAGCCAAAATAGAGCCTGAAGCAATCCTGCCGGTTTGAGGCCAGCTCACAAAAGAACAACTTAAAAAATGGAGCTCAGGGTCACTGCAATTCACAAACCTGCAGAGTTATAAATGAAAACTAACGTCCAAAAATATGTTGAGGTAAGGCAAAGAAGAGGATCTGAATGCAAGACAGAATTGCAAGAAACAGATTTCAAGAGATAGATTGGACTCGTCTTTAACGCACATGAAAAGCGGCAGAATTTCGACAATGATGCAGTTGGCCCAAAAGGGCGTATGCGTTTTTTCCTGATTATATCCAGGAAAAAACGCATACGCACTTTATGGGCAACGAAGCAAGCAAGCAATGCAAATGTGCACAACAAAGAAGTCTCACTTCCCACCGGTCAAAAGGGCCATCCTAAAAAATTGTAAAAACCAGAAATGCAGGACAGGCCATGGAGAACAGGGAGCCTTTATACGCTGATGGGCAGTGTGTGAACTGCCGAGAGCCACTCTGGAGAAGTGTATGGTGGTTCCTAAATCATCTAAAAAACAGAGCTACAGAGCATAGGACACTTCCAATCATGGGAGTATATCTAGGGAAGTCTAAAAATCAACAAGACACAAGCACACCACAGTTTAGGACTACTCTGTTTACAAGAACCTCAACTTCAGTACACCTTAAATATCCCAGGAAAGAGAACAATGGATAAAGAAGATGTGGTACGTATGTACAATGGAATATCTCTTCACCATGAAATCAATGTAATAAGGCTAGTAGAAGGATAAAGAGTGGACTTAGGTCCGATAATACTACTTGAAATAAGTCAAACAGAAAAAGAAACATATCATAAGATATCACTTATAGAGGGAGGGTAAATATGGCTGCACAAGAAATGAATTACAGAACAGAACAGTGTCTCACATTTAGAAAACACACTTATGTCAGCTTAAGGGGAAAGGAGAGGTGGGGTGATGCATAAAACCAGAGTTTGAAATTAGCACAGATACCGTTCAATAAACCAAATAGGTATTAGACAAGATCTACACCTTGCTCAATGAACTGGCCTCAACACACCCTATACACCGCAGAGAAATATATCTGAGTAATAAGAATCTTAAAACCCATGTATTGATATATCTCCATAAGGGAATCAAGTGTGTGCAGAGCGGCACAAACACAGCAGTGAAAATGAGCTAAACCCCATTATAGAAATAAATTTTAAAAACAAAACGCTGAAACAATGAAAGAGAGAAAAATTCTTACAAAATTCGCTCAGGGGCTGTGATGCAACCTGGATTGACCACATATAAACCCACAGCTGGATAAGACATAAGGCTGGACACTTGGGACTGAGAGGATTGGTGAGCTTTGGTGAGCAACTGCCAAAAGTTTAATGCAATACTTCATGCTACTCATTCCAAGGGTCCCAACACTCCAGGTTGAAGGGAATCTTCCTACAGCTAAACCATGCTTGGGAAACCCAGCGACTGGTATACCATATGATCGGGAAAGGTTTCTAAAACGCACCTCATTTTTCCTCTCCTGGGGCTCCGGATCGATATTCCAGCCGCTTTAATAACAACATCCCCACATGGAGAGTCAATGCCTTTAAGTTCTGGTATCGCACAGTCTGCAGTTAGTGCGGAGGATGAATGGGAATAGGGGGAACCAGTGAGAAACTAGCTGTAGCGGTTTCAATGGGCACATGTCACTCTAATTTCACATCAATAAGAAGAATTAACCAAGGACACAGCAAGGTGCCCCAGAAGAAGAATAGGGCTTCAAGGAATCCTGTGGTTATGGGGCAAGATCACAAAAATAAGAGCTGAAAAATGTAGCTAAGGGCCACTGCAATTCAAAAACCTGCAGAGTTATAAAGGCCAACTATTTTCAAAAAATATATTGAGGTAAGGCTATGAAGAGGCATTGAAAGCAAGGCAGAATTGCAGGAAACCGATTTCAGGAGGTAGACTGGAATTGCATTGAAAACATATGAAGAGAGTCAGAACCTCGACAATGATGCACTTGGCCAAAAAGGGCGTATGTATTTTTTCCTGAATATATTCAGGAAAAAACGCATACGCACTTTTTGGCCAACCAAGCAAGCTTGCAAAGGAAATCTGCACTACAATGAAGTCTCACTTCCACCTGGTCAAAAGGGCAATCTGAAAAAAGTGTAAAATCCATAAAGGCACGACAGGGCATGGAGAATTGGGAGCCTTCTTATGCTGATGGGCGGGATGTAAATTGCCAACAGCCACTCTGGAGAAGTGTATAGTGTTTCCTGAAACATCTAAAAAACAAAGCAACAGAGCCTAGGGCACTTCCACTTATGGTCCTATAGCTTAGGGAAATTAAAATCAAAAAGACACAGCCACCCCAAAGTTTGGGACGCCTCTGTTTACAAGAACCACGTTTACAGTACAAGTTCAATATTGCAGAAAGTGAAAAATGGGTAAAGAAGTTGTGGTATTTACGTACAATGCAGTATCACTCAGCAATGAAATCTATGTCATCAGGCCCTTAGCAGCACAATGAGTGTATTCAGGTATGGTGATTCTAACTGAAATAAGTCACACAGAAAAAGAAACATCAAAAAATATCACTAATACACTGAATGTAAACTTGGCTACAGAGGAACTGAATTACAAAACAGAACAGGGTCTCAAATTTAGAAAACCAACTTATGCTTGCTTAAGGAGAAAGGTGAGTTGGGGTGCTGCATAAAACCAGAGATTGAAATGAGCACAGATAAAGTTCCTTAAGCCAAATATGGAATAGACAAGAGCTACTCCTTGCTCAACGAAATGGACTCAACACCGCATATTAAACGCCTAAGAATGTACCTGACTAGTAAGTATCTTAAAACCTATGGATTGCTATGTCTCCAAAAGAGAATCAAGCGTGTGTACAGGGGCATAAACGCAGCAGTGATAGGATTGGAGAGGTTCGGTGAGCAAATGAAGACCCTTTGAAGTCATATTGCATGGTACCCATTCCACGGGTCTCAACTCTCCAAGTTTAAGGTATTCTTCCTTCAGCTAAAACATGCATGTGGAACCCAGAGTATGATCAACCGTGTGATCGGGAGACGTGTTCAGATATGCCTCAGTTTTCGTCCCCTGGTACTTGGGTGCAACATTCCAGACGCTTTACTAACACTCTCCCCACTTGGAGAGTCAGCGCCTTTAACCTCCTGTTTGGCCCAGTTTGCAATTTCTGCGGAAGATGAACAGGAATAGGGAGAACCAATGAGAGACTAGCTGGAGGTGTCTGGACGGGCAAATTTAACTCTCATTTCCCACCAGGAAGAGGAATTAACAAAAGGCTCAGCGTGCCGTGCCAGAACCAGATTAGGGCCTGAAGCAATCCTGCGGTGTTGCGGCCAGCTCACAAGAAAGCGAGTTGAAGAAAAGAGCTCAGGCGCACTGTAATTCACAAACCTGCAGAGTTATAAATGACACCTATTGTCCAAAAATATACTGAAGTAAGGCTGCCAAGAGGACTTGAAAGCGGGGCAGAATTGCAGGAAACCGATTTCAGGAGGTAGACTGGAATTGCATTGAAAGCATAGGAAAAGAGGCAGAACGTCCACAATGATGCACTTGGCCAAAAAGGGCGTATGCGTTTTTTCCTGAATATATTCAGGAAAAAACGCATACGCCCTTGTTGGCCAACCAAGCAAACTTGCAAAGGAAATCTGCACTACAATGAAGTCTCACTTCCCCCCGGTCAAAAGGGCCATCTGAAAAAAGTGTAAAATCCAGAAAGGCAGGACAGGCCATGGAGAACTGGGAGTCTTGTTATGCTGATGGGCGGGATGTAAATTGCCAACAGACACTCGGGAGAAGTGTATGGTGTTTCCTGAAACATCTAAAAAACAAAGCAACAGAGCCTAGGGCACTTCCACTTATGTTCCTATAGCTTAGGGAAATTAAAATCAAAAAGACACAGCCACCCCAAAGTTTGGGACGCCTCTGTTTACAAGAACCTCGTTTACCTTACAAGTTCAATATCACAGAAAGTGAAAAATGGATAAAGAACTTGTGGTACTTACGTACAATGCAGTATCATTCAGCAATAAAATCTATGTCATCAGGCCCGTAGCAGCATAATGAGTGGATTCAGGTACGATGATTCTAACTGAAATAAGTCACACAGAAAAATGAACATCATAAGATATCACTAATACACGGAATATAAACTTGTCTACACAGGAACTGAATTCCAAAACAGAACAGGGTCTCAAATTTAGAAAACCAACTTATGCTTGCTTAAGGGGAAAGGTGAGTTGGGGTGCTGCATAAAACCAGAGATTGAAATGAGCACAGATAAAGTTCCTTAAGACAAATATGGAATAGACAAGAGCTACTCCTTGCTCAACGAAATGGACTCAACACCCCATATTAAAGGCCAAAGAATGTACCTGACTAGTAAGTATCTTAAAACCTATGGATTGCTATGTCTCCAAAAGAGAATCAAGCGTGTGTACAGGGGCATAAACGCAGCAGTGATAGGATTGGAGAGGTTCGGTGAGCAAATGAAGACCCTGTGAAGTCATATTGCACGGTACCCATTCCACGGGTCTCAACTCTCCAGGTTTAGAGGATTATTCCTTCAGCTAAAACATGCATGTGGAACCCAGAGTATGATCAACCGTGTGATCGGGAGACGTGTTCAAATATGTCTCCGTTATCATCCCCTGGTACTCGGGTGCAACATTCTAGACGCTTTACTAACACTCTCCCGACTTGGAGAGTCAGTGCCTTTAACCTCCTGTTTGGCCCAGTTTGCAATTTCTGCGGAAGATGAACAGGAATAGGGAGAACCAATGAGAGACTAGCTGGAGGTGTCTGGACGGGCAAATTTAACTCTCATTTCCCACCAGGAAGAGGAATTAACCAAAGGCTCAGCATGCCGTGCCGGTACCACATTAGGGCCTGAAGCAATCCTGCGGTGTTGCGGCCAGCTCACAAGAAAGCGAGTTGAAGAAAGGAGCTCAGGGGCACTGTAATTCACAAACCTGCAGAGTTATAAATGACAGCTATCGTCCAAAAATATACTGAAGTAAGGCTGCCAAGAGGACTTGAAAGCGGGGAAGAATTGCAGGAAACCGATTTCAGGAGGTAGACTGGAATTGCATTGAAAGCATAGGAAAAGAGGCAGAACGTCCACAATGATGCACTTGGCCGAAAAGGGCGTATGCGTTTTTTCCTGAATATATTCAGGAAAAAACGCATACGCCCTTTTTGGCCAACCAAGCAAGCTTGCAAAGGAAATCTGCACTACAATGAAGTCTCACTTCCCCCCGGTCAAAAGGGCCATCTGAAAAAAGTGTAAAATCCAGAAAGGCAGGACAGGCCATGGAGAACTGGGAGCCTTGTTATGCTGATGGGCGGGATGTAAATTGCCAACAGCCACTCGGGAGAAGTGTATGGTGTTTCCTGAAACATCTAAAAAACAAAGCAACAGAGCCTAGGGCACTTCCACTTATGGTCCTATAGCTTAGGGAAATGAAAATCAAAAAGACACAGCCACCCCAAAGTTTGGGACGGCTCTGTTTACAAGAACCTCGTTTACGGTACAAGTTCAATATCGCAGAAAGTGAAAAATGGATGAAGAAGTTGTGGTACTTACGTACAATGCAATATCACTCAGCAATGACATCTATGTCATCAGGCCCGTAGCAGCATAATGAGTGGATTCAGGTATGATGATTCTAACTGAAAGAAGTCACACAGAAAAAGAAACATCATAAGATATCACTAATACACGGAATGTAAACTTGGCT
This sequence comes from Globicephala melas, assembly GCF_963455315.2. NCBI lineage: Eukaryota > Metazoa > Chordata > Mammalia > Artiodactyla > Delphinidae > Globicephala > Globicephala melas. The sequence goes on along the minus strand of NW_027207239.1, from coordinate 524,746 downwards.
ACACAGGAACTGGATTACAAAACAGAACAGGGTCTCAAATTTAGAAAACCAACATATGCTTGCTTAAGGGGAAAGGTGAGTTGGGGTGCTGCATAAAACCAGAGATTGAAATGAGCACAGATAAAGTTCCTTAAGCCAAATATGGAATAGACTAGACCTACTCCTTGCTCAACGAAATGGACTCAACACCCCATATTAAAGGCCAAAGAATGTACCTGACTAGTAAGTATCTTAAAACCTATGGATTGCTATGTCTCCGAAAGAGAATCAAGCGTGTGTACAGGGGCATAAACGCAGCAGTGGTAGAATTGGAGAGGTTCGGTGAGCAAATGAAGACCCTTTGAAGTCATATTGCACGGTACCCATTCCACGGGTCTCAACTCTCCAGGTTTAGAGGATTATTCCTTCAGCTAAAACATGCATGTGGAACCCAGAGTATGATCAACCGTGTGATCGGGAGACGTGTTCAAATATGTCTCCGTTATCATCCCCTGGTACTCGGGTGCAACATTTCAGACGCTTTACTAACACTCTCCCGACTTGGAGAGTCAGTGCCTTTAACCTCCTGTTTGGCCCAGTTTGCAATTTCTGCGGAAGATGAACAGGAATAGGGAGAACCAATGAGAGACTAGCTGGAGGTGTCTGGACGGGCAAATTTAACTCTCATTTCCCACCAGGAAGAGGAATTAACCAAAGGCTCAGCGTACCGCGCCGGAACCAGATTAGGGCCTGAAGCCATCCTGCGGTGTTGCGGCCAGCTCACAAGAAAGCGAGTTGAAGAAAGGAGCTCAGGGGCACTGTAATTCACAAACCTGCAGAGTTATAAATGACAGCTATCGTCCAAAAATATACTGAAGTAAGGCTGCCAAGAGGACTTGAAAGCGGGGCAGAATTGCAGGAAACCGATTTCAGGAGGTAGACTGGAATTGCATTGAAAGCATAGGAAAAGAGGCAGAACGTCCACAATGATGCACTTGGCCAAAAAGGGCGTATGCGTTTTTTCCTGAATATATTCAGGAAAAAACGCATACGCCCTTTTTGGCCAACCAAGCAAGCTTGCAAAGTAAATCTGCACTACAATGAAGTCTCACTTCCCCCCGGTCAAAAGGGCCATCTGAAAAAAGTGTAAAATCCAGAAAGGCAGGACAGGCCATGGAGAACTGGGAGCCTTGTTATGCTGATGGGCGGGATGTAAATTGCTAACAGCCAATCAGGAGAAGTGTATGGTGTTTCCTGAAACATCTAAAAAACAAAGCAACAGAGCCTAGGGCACTTCCACTTATGGTCCTATAGCTTAGGGAAATGAAAATCAAAAAGACACAGCCACCCCAAAGTTTGGGACGGCTCTGTTTACAAGAACCTCGTTTACGGTACAAGTTCAATATCGCAGAAAGTGAAAAATGGATGAAGAAGTTGTGGTACTTACGTACAATGCAATATCACTCAGCAATGACATCTATGTCATCAGGCCCGTAGCAGCATAATGAGTGGATTCAGGTATGATGATTCTAACTGAAAGAAGTCACACAGAAAAAGAAACATCATAAGATATCACTAATACACGGAATGTAAACTTGGCTACACAGGAACTGGATTACAAAACAGAACAGGGTCTCAAATTTAGAAAACCAACTTATGCTTGCTTAAGGGGAAAGGTGAGTTGGGGTGCTGCATAAAACCAGAGATTGAAATGAGCACAGATAAAGTTCCTTAAGCCAAATATGGAATAGACAAGAGCTACTCCTCGCTCAACGAAATGGACTCAACACCCCATATTAAACGCCTAAGAATGTACCTGACTAGTAAGTATCTTAAAACCTATGGATTGCTATGTCTCCGAAAGAGAATCAAGCGTGTGTACAGGGGCATAAACGCAGCAGTGATAGGATTGGAGAGGTTCGGTGAGCAAATGAAGACCCTTTGAAGTCATATTGCATGGTACCCATTCCACGGGTCTCAACTCTCCAGGTTTAAGGGATTCTTCCTTCAGCTAAAACATGCATGTGGAACCCAGAGTATGATCAACCGTGTGATCGGGAGACGTGTTCAAATATGTCTCCGTTCTCGTCCCCTGGTACTCGGGTGCAACATTCCAGACGCTTTACTAACACTCTCCCGACTTGGAGAGTCAGTGCCTTTAACCTCCTGTTTGGCCCAGTTTGCAATTTCTGCGGAAGATGAACAGGAATAGGGAGAACCAATGAGAGACTAGCTGGAGGTGTCTGGACGGGCAAATTTAACTCTCATTTCCCACCAGGAAGAGGAATTAACCAAAGGCTCAGCGTGCCGTGCCGGAACCACATTAGGGCCTGAAGCAATCCTGCGGTGTTGCGGCCAGCTCACAAGAAAGCGAGTTGAAGAAAGGAGCTCAGGGGCACTGTAATTCACAAATCTGCAGAGTTATAAATGACAGCTATCGTCCAAAAATATACTGAAGTAAGGCTGCCAAGAGGACTTGAAAGCGGGGCCGAATTGCAGGAAACCGATTTCAGGAGGTAGACTGGAATTGCATTGAAAGCATAGGAAAAGAGGCAGAACGTCCACAATGATGCACTTGGCCAAAAAGGGCATATGCGTTTTTCCTGAATATATTCAGGAAAAAACGCATACGCCCTTTTTGGCCAACCAAGCAAGCTTGCAAAGGAAATCTGCACTACAATGAAGTCTCACTTCCCCCCGGTCAAAAGGGCCATCTGAAAAAAGTGTAAAATCCAGAAAGGCAGGACAGGCCATGGAGAACTGGGAGCCTTGTTATGCTGATGGGCAGGATGTAAATTCCCAACAGCCACTCGGGAGAAGTGTATGGTGTTTCCTGAAACATATAAAAAACAGAGCAACAGAGCCTAGGGCACTTCCACTTATGGTCCTATAGCTTAGGGAAATGAAAATCAAAAAGACACAGTCACCCCAATGTTTGGGATGGCTCTGTTTACAAGAACCTCGTTTACGGTACAAGTTCAATATCGCAGAAAGTGAAAAATGGATGAAGAAGTTGTGGTACTTACGTACAATGCAATATCACTCAGCAATGACATCTATGTCATCAGGTCCGTAGCAGCATAATGAGTGGATTCAGGTATGATGATTCTAACTGAAATAAGTCACGCAGAAAAAGGAACATCATAAGCTATCACTAATACACGGAATGTAAACTTGGCTACACAGGAACTGGATTACAAAACAGAACAGGGTCTCAAATTTAGAAAACCAACTTATGCTTGCTTAAGGGGAAAGGTGAGTTGGGGTGCTGCATAAAACCAGAGATTGAAATGAGCACAGATAAAGTTCCTTAAGCCAAATATGGAATAGACAAGAGCTACTCCTTGCTCAACGAAATGGACTCAACACCCCATATTAAACACCTAAGAATGTACCTGACTAGTAAGTATCTTAAAACCTATGGATTGCTATGTCTCCGAAAGAGAATCAAGCATGTGTACAGGGGCATAAACGCAGCAGTGATAGGATTGGAGAGGTTCGGTGAGCAAATGAAGACCCTTTGAAGTCATATTGCACGGTACCCATTCCACGGGTCTCAACTCTCCAGGTTTAGAGGATTATTCCTTCAGCTAAAACATGCATGTGGAACCCAGAGTATGATCAACCGTGTGATCGGGAGACGTGTTCAAATATGTCTCCGTTCTCATCCCCTGGTACTCGGGTGCAACATTCCAGACGCTTTACTAACACTCTCCCGACTTGGAGAGTCAGGGCCTTTAACCTCCTGTTTGGCCCAGTTTGCAATTTCTGCGGAAGATGAACAGGAATAGGGAGAACCAATGAGAGACTAGCTGGAGGCGTCTGGACGGGCAAATTTAACTCTCATTTCCCACCAGGAAGAGGAATTAACCAAAGGCTTAGTGTGCCGTGCCGGAACCACATTAGGGCCTGAAGCAATCCTGCGGTGTTGCGGCCAGCTCACAAGAAAGCGAGTTGAAGAAAGGAGCTCAGGGGCACTGTAATTCACAAACCTGCAGAGTTATAAATGACAGCTATCGTCCAAAAATATACTGAAGTAAGGCTGCCAAGAGGACTTGAAAGCGGGGCCGAATTGCAGGAAACCGATTTCAGGAGGTAGACTGGAATTGCATTGAAAGCATAGGAAAAGAGGCAGAACGTCCACAATGATGCACTTGGCCAAAAAGGGCATATGCGTTTTTCCTGAATATATTCAGGAAAAAACGCATACGCCCTTTTTGGCCAACCAAGCAAGCTTGCAAAGGAAATCTGCACTACAATGAAGTCTCACTTCCCCCCAGTCAAAAGGGCCATCTGAAAAAAGTGTAAAATCCAGAAAGGCAGGACAGGCCATGGAGAACTGGGAGCCTTGTTATGCTGATGGGCAGGATGTAAATTCCCAACAGCCACTCGGGAGAAGTGTATGGTGTTTCCTGAAACATATAAAAAACAGAGCAACAGAGCCTAGGGCACTTCCACTTATGGTCCTATAGCTTAGGGAAATGAAAATCAAAAAGACACAGTCACCCCAATGTTTGGGATGGCTCTGTTTACAAGAACCTCGTTTACGGTACAAGTTCAATATCGCAGAAAGTGAAAAGTGGATGAAGAAGTTGTGGTACTTACGTACAATGCAATATCACTCAGCAATGACATCTATGTCATCAGGTCCGTAGCAGCATAATGAGTGGATTCAGGTATGATGATTCTAACTGAAATAAGTCACGCAGAAAAAGGAACATCATAAGCTATCACTAATACACGGAATGTAAACTTGGCTACACAGGAACTGGATTACAAAACAGAAAAGGGTCTCAAATTTAGAAAACCAACTTATGCTTGCTTAAGGGGAAAGGTGAGTTGGGGTGCTGCATAAAACCAGAGATTGAAATGAGCACAGATAAAGTTCCTTAAGCCAAATATGGAATAGACAAGAGCTACTCCTTGCTCAACGAAATGGACTCAACACCCCATATTAAACACCTAAGAATGTACCTGACTAGTAAGTATCTTAAAACCTATGGATTGCTATGTCTCCAAAAGAGAATCAAGCATGTGTACAGGGGCATAAACGCAGCAGTGATAGGATTGGAGAGGTTCGGTGAGCAAATGAAGACCCTTTGAAGTCATATTGCACGGTACCCATTCCACGGGTCTCAACTCTCCAGGTTTAGAGGATTATTCCTTCAGCTAAAACATGCATGTGGAACCCAGAGTATGATCAACCGTGTGATCGGGAGACGTGTTCAACTATGTCTCCGTTCTCGTCCCCTGGTACTCGGGTGCAACATTCCAGACGCTTTACTAACACTCTCCCGACTTGGAGAGTCAGTGCCTTTAACCTCCTGTTTGGCCCAGTTTGCAATTTCTGCGGAAGATGAACAGGAATAGGGAGAACCAATGAGAGACTAGCTGGAGGTGTCTGGACGGGCAAATTTAACTCTCATTTCCCACCAGGAAGAGGAATTAACCAAAGGCTCAGCGTGCCGTGCCGGAACCACATTAGGGCCTGAAGCAATCCTGCGGTGTTGCGGCCAGCTCACAAGAAAGCGAGTTGAAGAAAGGAGCTCAGGGGCACTGTAATTCACAAACCTGCAGAGTTATTAATGACAGCTATCGTCCAAAAATATACTGAAGTAAGGCTGCCAAGAGGACTTGAAAGCGGGGCAGAATTGCAGGAAACCGATTTCAGGAGGTAGACTGGAATTGCATTGAATGCATAGGAAAAGAGGCAGAACGTCCACAATGATGCACTTGGCCAAAAAGGGCGTATGCGTTTTTTCCTGAATATATTCAGGAAAAAACGCATGCGCCCTTTTTGGCCAACCAAGCAAGCTTGCAAAGGAAATCTGCACTACAATGAAGTCTCACTTCCCCCCGGTCAAAAGGGCCATCTGAAAAAAGTGTAAAATCCAGAAAGGCAGGAAAGGCCATGGAGAACTGGGAGCCTTGTTATGCTGATGGGCGGGATGTAAATTGCCAACAGCCACTCGGGAGAAGTGTATGGTGTTTCCTGAAACATCTAAAAAACAAAGCAACAGAGCCTAGGGCACTTCCACTTATGGTCCTATAGCTTAGGGAAATGAAAATCAAAAAGACACAGCCACCCCAAAGGTTGGGACGGCTCTGTTTACAAGAACCTCGTTTACGGTACAAGTTCAATATCGCAGAAAGTGAAAAATGGATGAAGAAGTTGTGGTACTTACGTACAATGCAATATCACTCAGCAATGACATCTATGTCATCAGGCCCGTAGCAGCATAATGAGTGCATTCAGGTATGATGATTCTAACTGAAAGAAGTCACACAGAAAAAGAAACATCATAAGATATCACTAATACACGGAATGTAAACTTGGCTACACAGGAACTGGATTACTAAACAGAACAGGGTCTCAAATTTAGAAAACCAACTTATGCTTGCTTAAGGGGAAAGGTGAGTTGGGGTGCTGAATAAAACCAGAGATTGAAATGAGCACAGATAAAGTTCCTTAAGACAAATATGGTATAGACAAGAGCTACTCCTTGCTCAACGAAATGGACTCAACACCCCATATTAAACGCCTAAGAATGTACCTGACTAGTAAGTATCTTAAAACCTATGGATTGCTATGTCTCCGAAAGAGAATCAAGCGTGTGTACAGGGGCATAAACGCAGCAGTGATAGGATTGGAGAGGTTCGGTGAGCAAATGAAGACCCTTTGAAGTCATATTGCATGGTACCCATTCCACGGGTCTCAACTCTCCAGGTTTAAGGGATTCTTCCTTCAGCTAAAACATGCATGTGGAACCCAGAGTATGATCAACCGTGTGATCGGGAGACGTGTTCAAATATGTCTCCGTTCTCGTCCCCTGGTACTCGGGTGCAACATTCCAGACGCTTTACTAACACTCTCCCGACTTGGAGAGTCAGTGCCTTTAACCTCCTGTTTGGCCCAGTTTGCAATTTCTGCGGAAGATGAACAGGAATAGGGAGAACCAATGAGAGACTAGCTGGAGGTGTCTGGACGGGCAAATTTAACTCTCATTTCCCACCAGGAAGAGGAATTAACCAAAGGCTCAGCGTGCCGTGCCGGAACCACATTAGGGCCTAAAGCAATCCTGCGGTGTTGCGGCCAGCTCACAAGAAAGCGAGTTGAAGAAAGGAGCTCAGGGGCACTGTAATTCACAAACCTGCAGAGTTATTAATGACAGCTATCGTCCAAAAATATACTGAAGTAAGGCTGCCAAGAGGACTTGAAAGCGGGGCAGAATTGCAGGAAACCGATTTCAGGAGGTAGACTGGAATTGCATTGAAAGCATAGGAAAAGAGGCAGAACGTCCACAATGATGCACTTGGCCAAAAAGGGCGTATGCGTTTTTTCCTGAATATATTCAGGAAAAAACGCATACGCCCTTTTTGGCCAACCAAGCAAGCTTGCAAAGGAAATCTGCACTACAATGAAGTCTCACTTCCCCCCGGTCAAAAGGGCCATCTGAAAAAAGTGTAAAATCCAGAAAGGCAGGACAGGCCATGGAGAACTGGGAGCCTTGTTATGCTGATGGGCGGGATGTAAATTGCCAACAGCCACTCAGGAGAAGTGTATGTGTTTCATGAAACATCTAAAAAACAAAGCAACAGAGCCTAGGGCACTTCCACTTATGGTCCTATAGCTTAGGGAAATGAAAATCAAAAAGACACAGCCACCCCAAAGTTTGGGACGGCTCTGTTTACAAGAACCTCGTTTACGGTACAAGTTCAATATCGCAGAAAGTGAAAAATGGATGAAGAAGTTGTGGTACTTACGTACAATGCAATATCACTCAGCAATGACATCTATGTCATCAGGCCCGTAGCAGCATAATGAGTGGATTCAGGTATGATGATTCTAACTGAAATAAGTCACGCAGAAAAAGAAACATCATAAGATATCACTAATACACGGAATGTAAACTTGGATACACAGGAACTGGATTACAAAACAGAACAGGGTCTCAAATTTAGAAAACCAACATATGCTTGCTTTAGGGGAAAGGTGAGTTGGGGTGCTGCATAAAACCAGAGATTGAAATGAGCACAGATAAAGTTCCTTAAGCCAAATATGGAATAGACAAGAGCTACTCCTTGCTCAACGAAATGGACTCAACACCCCATATTAAAGGCCAAAGAATGTACCTGACTAGTAAGTATCTTAAAACCTATGGATTGCTATGTCTCCGAAAGAGAATCAAGCGTGTGTACAGGGGCATAAACGCAGCAGTGATAGGATTGGAGAGGTTCGGTGAGCAAATGAAGACCCTTTGAAGTCATATTGCACGGTACCCATTCCACGGGTCTCAACTCTACAGGTTTAGAGGATTATTCCTTCAGCTAAAACATGCATGTGGAACCCAGAGTATGATCAACCGTGTGATCGGGAGACGTGTTCAAATATGTCTCCGTTATCATCCCCTGGTACTCGGGTGCAACATTCCAGACGCTTTACTAACACTCTCCCGACTTGGAGAGTCAGTGCCTTTAACCTCCTGTTTGGCCCAGTTTGCAATTTCTGCGGAAGATGAACAGGAATAGGGAGAACCAATGAGAGACTAGCTGGAGGTGTCTGGACGGGCAAATTTAACTCTCATTTCCCACCAGGAAGAGGAATTAACCAAAGGCTCAGCATGCCGTGCCGGAACCACATTAGGGCCTGAAGCAATCCTGCGGTGTTGCGGCCAGCTCACAAGAAAGCGAGTTGAAGAAAGGAGCTCAGGGGCACTGTAATTCACAAACCTGCAGAATTATAAATGACAGCTATCGTCCAAAAATATACTGAAGTAAGGCTGCCAAGAGGACTTGAAAGCGGGGCAGAATTGCAGGAAACCGATTTCAGGAGGTAGACTGGAATTGCATTGAAAGCATAGGAAAAGAGGCAGAACGTCCACAATGATGCACTTGGCCAAAAAGGGCGTATGCGTTTTTTCCTGAATATATTCAGGAAAAAACGCATACGCCCTTTTTGGCCAACCAAGCAAGCTTGCAAAGGAAATCTGCACTACAATGAAGTCTCACTTCCCCCCGGTCAAAAGGGCCATCTGAAAAAAGTGTAAAATCCAGAAAGGCAGGACAGGCCATGGAGAACTGGGAGCCTTGTTATGCTGATGGGCGGGATGTAAATTGCTAACAGCCAATCGGGAGAAGTGTATGGTGTTTCCTGAAACATCTAAAAAACAAAGCAACAGAGCCTAGGGCACTTCCACTTATGGTCCTATAGCTTAGGGAAATGAAAATCAAAAAGACACAGCCACCCCAAAGTTTGGGACGGCTCTGTTTACAAGAACCTCGTTTACGGTACAAGTTCAATATCGCAGAAAGTGAAAAATGGATGAAGAAGCTGTGGTACTTACGTACAATGCAATATCACTCAGCAATGACATCTATGTCATCAGGCCCGTAGCAGCATAATGAGTGGATTCAGGTATGATGATTCTAACTGAAAGAAGTCACACAGAAAAAGAAACATCATAAGATATCACTAATACACGGAATGTAAACTTGGATACACAGGAACTGGATTACAAAACAGAACAGGGTCTCAAATTTAGAAAACCAACATATGCTTGCTTAAGGGGAAAGGTGAGTTGGGGTGCTGCATAAAACCAGAGATTGAAATGAGCACAGATAAAGTTCCTTAAGCCAAATATGGAATAGACTAGACCTACTCCTTGCTCAACGAAATGGACTCAACACCCCATATTAAAGGCCAAAGAATGTACCTGACTAGTAAGTATCTTAAAACCTATGGATTGCTATGTCTCCGAAAGAGAATCAAGCGTGTGTACAGGGGCATAAACGCAGCAGTGATAGGATTGGAGAGGTTCGGTGAGCAAATGAAGACCCTTTGAAGTCATATTGCACGGTACCCATTCCACGGGTCTCAACTCTCCAGGTTTAGAGGATTATTCCTTCAGCTAAAACATGCATGTGGAACCCAGAGTATGATCAACCGTGTGATCGGGAGACGTGTTCAAATATGTCTCCGTTATCATCCCCTGGTACTCGGGTGCAACATTCCAGACGCTTTACTAACACTCTCCCGACTTGGAGAGTCAGTGCCTTTAACCTCCTGTTTGGCCCAGTTTGCAATTTCTGCGGAAGATGAACAGGAATAGGGAGAACCAATGAGAGACTAGCTGGAGGCGTCTGGAAGGGCAAATTTAACTCTCATTTCCCACCAGGAAGAGGAATTAACCAAAGGCTTAGTGTGCCGTGCCGGAACCACATTAGGGCCTGAAGCAATCCTGCGGTGTTGCGGCCAGCTCACAAGAAAGCGAGTTGAAGAAAGGAGCTCAGGGGCACTGTAATTCACAAACCTGCAGAGTTATAAATGACAGCTATCGTCCAAAAATATACTGAAGTAAGGCTGCCAAGAGGACTTGAAAGCGGGGCCGAATTGCAGGAAACCGATTTCAGGAGGTAGACTGGAATTGCATTGAAAGCATAGGAAAAGAGGCAGAACGTCCACAATGATGCACTTGGCCAAAAAGGGCATATGCGTTTTTCCTGAATATATTCAGGAAAAAACGCATACGCCCTTTTTGGCCAACCAAGCAAGCTTGCAAAGGAAATCTGCACTACAATGAAGTCTCACTTCCCCCCGGTCAAAAGGGCCATCTGAAAAAAGTGTAAAATCCAGAAAGGCAGGACAGGCCATGGAGAACTGGGAGCCTTGTTATGCTGATGGGCGGGATGTAAATTGCCAACAGCCACTCGGGAGAAGTGTATGGTATTTCCTGAAACATATAAAAAACAGAGCAACAGAGCCTAGGGCACTTCCACTTATGGTCCTATAGCTTAGGGAAATGAAAATCAAAAAGACACAGTCACCCCAATGTTTGGGATGGCTCTGTTTACAAGAACCTCGTTTACGGTACAAGTTCAATATCGCAGAAAGTGAAAAATGGATGAAGAAGTTGTGGTACTTACGTACAATGCAATATCACTCAGCAATGACATCTATGTCATCAGGTCCGTAGCAGCATAATGAGTGGATTCAGGTATGATGATTCTAACTGAAATAAGTCACGAAGAAAAAGGAACATCATAAGCTATCACTAATACACGGAATGTAAACTTGGCTACACAGGAACTGGATTACAAAACAGAACAGGGTCTCAAATTTAGAAAACCAACTTATGCTTGCTTAAGGGGAAAGGTGAGTTGGGGTGCTGCATAAAACCAGAGATTGAAATGAGCACAGATAAAGTTCCTTAAGCCAAATATGGAATAGACAAGAGCTACTCCTTGCTCAACGAAATGGACTCAACACCCCATATTAAACACCTAAGAATGTACCTGACTAGTAAGTATCTTAAAACCTATGGATTGCTATGTCTCCAAAAGAGAATCAAGCATGTGTACAGGGGCATAAACGCAGCAGTGATAGGATTGGAGAGGTTCGGTGAGCAAATGAAGACCCTTTGAAGTCATATTGCACGGTACCCATTCCACGGGTCTCAACTCTCCAGGTTTAGAGGATTATTCCTTCAGCTAAAACATGCATGTGGAACCCAGAGTATGATCAACCGTGTGATCGGGAGACGTGTTCAAATATGTCTCCGTTCTCGTCCCCTGGTACTCGGGTGCAACATTCCAGACGCTTTACTAACACTCTCCCGACTTGGAGAGTCAGTGCCTTTAACCTCCTGTTTGGCCCAGTTTGCAATTTCTGCGGAAGATGAACAGGAATAGGGAGAACCAATGAGAGACTAGCTGGAGGTGTCTGGACGGGCAAATTTAACTCTCATTTCCCACCAGGAAGAGGAATTAACCAAAGGCTCAGCGTGCCGTGCCGGAACCACATTAGGGCCTGAAGCAATCCTGCGGTGTTGCGGCCAGCTCACAAGAAAGCGAGTTGAAGAAAGGAGCTCAGGGGCACTGTAATTCACAAACCTGCAGAGTTATTAATGACAGCTATCGTCCAAAAATATACTGAAGTAAGGCTGCCAAGAGGACTTGAAAGCGGGGCAGAATTGCAGGAAACCGATTTCAGGAGGTAGACTGGAATTGCATTTAAAGCATAGGAAAAGAGGCAGAACGTCCACAATGATGCACTTGGCCAAAAAGGGCGTATGCGTTTTTTCCTGAATATATTCAGGAAAAAACGCATGCGCCCTTTTTGGCCAACCAAGCAAGCTTGCAAAGGAAATCTGCACTACAATGAAGTCTGACTTCCCCCCGGTCAAAAGGGCCATCTGAAAAAAGTGTAAAATCCAGAAAGGCAGGAAAGGCCATGGAGAACTGGGAGCCTTGTTATGCTGATGGGCGGGATGTAAATTGCCAACAGCCACTCGGGAGAAGTGTATGGTGTTTCCTGAAACATCTAAAAAACAAAGCAACAGAGCCTAGGGCACTTCCACTTATGGTCCTATAGCTTAGGGAAATGAAAATCAAAAAGACACAGCCACCCCAAAGTTTGGGACGGCTCTGTTTACAAGAACCTCGTTTACGGTACAAGTTCAATATCGCAGAAAGTGAAAAATGGATGAAGAAGTTGTGGTACTTACGTACAATGCAATATCACTCAGCAATGACATCTATGTCATCAGGCCCGTAGCAGCATAATGAGTGCATTCAGGTATGATGATTCTAACTGAAAGAAGTCACACAGAAAAAGAAACATCATAAGATATCACTAATACACGGAATGTAAACTTGGCTACACAGGAACTGGATTACAAAACAGAACAGGGTCTCAAATTTAGAAAACCAACTTATGCTTGCTTAAGGGGAAAGGTGAGTTGGGGTGCTGCATAAAACCAGAGATTGAAATGAGCACAGATAAAGTTCCTTAAGCCAAATATGGTATAGACAAGAGCTACTCCTTGCTCAACGAAATGGACTCAACACCCCATATTAAACGCCTAAGAATGTACCTGACTAGTAAGTATCTTAAAACCTATGGATTGCTATGTCTCCGAAAGAGAATCAAGCGTGTGTACAGGGGCATAAACGCAGCAGTGATAGGATTGGAGAGGTTCGGTGAGCAAATGAAGACCCTTTGAAGTCATATTGCATGGTACCCATTCCACGGGTCTCAACTCTCCAGGTTTAAGGGATTCTTCCTTCAGCTAAAACATGCATGTGGAACCCAGAGTATGATCAACCGTGTGATCGGGAGACGTGTTCAAATATGTCTCCGTTCTCGTCCCCTGGTACTCGGGTGCAACATTCCAGACGCTTTACTAACACTCTCCCGACTTGGAGAGTCAGTGCCTTTAACCTCCTGTTTGGCCCAGTTTGCAATTTCTGCGGAAGATGAACAGGAATAGGGAGAACCAATGAGAGACTAGCTGGAGGTGTCTGGACGGGCAAATTTAACTCTCATTTCCCACCAGGAAGAGGAATTAACCAAAGGCTCAGCGTGCCGTGCCGGAACCACATTAGGGCCTGAAGCAATCCTGCGGTGTTGCGGCCAGCTCACAAGAAAGCGAGTTGAAGAAAGGAGCTCAGGGGCACTGTAATTCACAAACCTGCAGAGTTATTAATGACAGCTATCGTCCAAAAATATACTGAAGTAAGGCTGCCAAGAGGACTTGAAAGCGGGGCAGAATTGCAGGAAACCGATTTCAGGAGGTAGACTGGAATTGCATTGAAAGCATAGGAAAAGAGGCAGAACGTCCACAATGATGCACTTGGCCAAAAAGGGCGTATGCGTTTTTTCCTGAATATATTCAGGAAAAAACGCATGCGCCCTTTTTGGCCAACCAAGCAAGCTTGCAAAGGAAATCTGCACTACAATGAAGTCTCACTTCCCCCCGGTCAAAAGGGCCATCTGAAAAAAGTGTAAAATCCAGAAAGGCAGGAAAGGCCATGGAGAACTGGGAGCCTTGTTATGCTGATGGGCGGGATGTAAATTGCCAACAGCCACTCGGGAGAAGTGTATGGTGTTTCCTGAAACATCTAAAAAACAAAGCAACAGAGCCTAGGGCACTTCCACTTATGGTCCTATAGCTTAGGGAAATGAAAATCAAAAAGACACAGCCACCCCAAAGTTTGGGACGGCTCTGTTTACAAGAACCTCGTTTACGGTACAAGTTCAATATCGCAGAAAGTGAAAAATGGATGAAGAAGTTGTGGTACTTACGTACAAAGCAATATCACTCAGCAATGACATCTATGTCATCAGGCCCGTAGCAGCATAATGAGTGCATTCAGGTATGATGATTCTAACTGAAAGAAGTCACACAGAAAAAGAAACATCATAAGATATCACTAATACACGGAATGTAAACTTGGCTACACAGGAACTGGATTACAAAACAGAACAGGGTCTCAAATTTAGAAAACCAACTTATGCTTGCTTAAGGGGAAAGGTGAGTTGGGGTGCTGCATAAAACCAGAGATTGAAATGAGCACAGATAAAGTTCCTTAAGCCAAATATGGTATAGACAAGAGCTACTCCTTGCTCAACGAAATGGACTCAACACCCCATATTAAACGCCTAAGAATGTACCTGACTAGTAAGTATCTTAAAACCTATGGATTGCTATGTCTCCGAAAGAGAATCAAGCGTGTGTACAGGGGCATAAACACAGCAGTGATAGGATTGGAGAGGTTCGGTGAGCAAATGAAGACCCTTTGAAGTCATATTGCATGGTACCCATTCCACGGGTCTCAACTCTCCAGGTTTAAGGGATTCTTCCTTCAGCTAAAACATGCATGTGGAACCCAGAGTATGATCAACCGTGTGATCGGGAGACGTGTTCAAATATGTCTCCGTTCTCGTCCCCTGGTACTCGGGTGCAACATTCCAGACGCTTTACTAACACTCTCCCGACTTGGAGAGTCAGTGCCTTTAACCTCCTGTTTGGCCCAGTTTGCAATTTCTGCGGAAGATGAACAGGAATAGGGAGAACCAATGAGAGACTAGCTGGAGGTGTCTGGATGGGCAAATTTAACTCTCATTTCCCACCAGGAAGAGGAATTAACCAAAGGCTCAGCGTGCCGTGCCGGAACCACATTAGGGCCTAAAGCAATCCTGCGGTGTTGCGGCCAGCTCACAAGAAAGCGAGTTGAAGAAAGGAGCTCAGGGGCACTGTAATTCACAAACCTGCAGAGTTATTAATGACAGCTATCGTCCAAAAATATACTGAAG
Source organism: Globicephala melas (assembly GCF_963455315.2). Lineage (NCBI taxonomy): Eukaryota > Metazoa > Chordata > Mammalia > Artiodactyla > Delphinidae > Globicephala > Globicephala melas. The sequence continues at coordinate 509,673 of NW_027207239.1, read as the reverse complement.
TAAGGCTGCCAAGAGGACTTGAAAGCGGGGCAGAATTGCAGGAAACATATTTCAGGAGGTAGACTGGAATTGCATTGAAAGCATAGGAAAAGAGGCAGAACGTCCACAATGATGCACTTGGCCAAAAAGGGCGTATGCGTTTTTTCCTGAATATATTCAGGAAAAAACGCATACGCCCTTTTTGGCCAACCAAGCAAGCTTGCAAAGGAAATCTGCACTACAATGAAGTCTCACTTCCCCCCGGTCAAAAGGGCCATCTGAAAAAAGTGTAAAATCCAGAAAGGCAGGAGAGGCCATGGAGAACTGGGAGCCTTGTTATGCTGATGGGCGGGATGTAAATTGCCAACAGACACTCGGGAGAAGTGTATGGTGTTTCCTGAAACATCTAAAAAACAAAGCAACAGAGCCTAGGGCACTTCCACTTATGGTCCTATAGCTTAGGGAAATGAAAATCAAAAAGACACAGCCACCCCAAAGTTTGGGACGGCTCTGTTTACAAGAACCTCGTTTACGGTACAAGTTCAATATCGCAGAAAGTGAAAAATGGATGAAGAAGTTGTGGTAATTACGTACAATGCAATATCACTCAGCAATGACATCTATGTCATCAGGCCCGTAGCAGCATAATGAGTGGATTCAGGTATGATGATTCTAACTGAAATAAGTCACGCAGAAAAAGAAACATCATAAGATATCACTAATACACGGAATGTAAACTTGGCTACACAGGAACTGGATTACAAAACAGAACAGGGTCTCAAATTTAGAAAACCAACTTATGCTTGCTTAAGGGGAAAGGTGAGTTGGGGTGCTGCATAAAACCAGAGATTGAAATGAGCACAGATAAAGTTCCTTAAGCCAAATATGGAATAGACAAGAGCTACTCCTTGCTCAACGAAATGGACTCAACACCCCATATTAAACGCCTAAGAATGTACCTGACTAGTAAGTATCTTAAAACCTATGGATTGCTATGTCTCCGAAAGAGAATCAAGCGTGGGTACAGGGGCATAAACGCAGCAGTGATAGGATTGGAGAGGTTCGGTGAGCAAATGAAGACCCTTTGAAGTCATATTGCATGGCACCCATTCCACGGGTCTCAACTCTCCAGGTTTAAGGGATTCTTCCTTCAGCTAAAACATGCATGTGGAACCCAGAGTATGACCAACCGTGTGATCGGGAGACGTGTTCAAATATGTCTCCGTTCTCGTCCCCTGGTACTCGGGTGCAACATTCCAGACGCTTTACTAACACTCTCCTGACTTGGAGAGTCAGTGCCTTTAACCTCCTGTTTGGCCCAGTTTGCAATTTCTGCGGAAGATGAACAGGAATAGGGAGAACCAATGAGAGACTAGCTGGAGGTGTCTGGACGGGCAAATTTAACTCTCATTTCCCACCAGGAAGAGGAATTAACCAAAGGCTCAGCGTGCCATGCCGGAACCAGATTAGGGCCTGAAGCAATCCTGCGGTGTTGCGGCCAGCTCACAAGAAAGCGAGTTGAAGAAAGGAGCTCCGGGACACTGTAATTCACAAACCTGCAGAGTTATAAATGACAGCTATCGTCCAAAAATATACTGAAGTAAGGCTGCCAAGAGGACACGAAAGCGGGGCCGAATTGCAGGAAACCGATTTCAGGAGGCAGACTGGAATTGCATTGAAAGCATAGGAAAAGAGGCAGAACGTCCACAATGATGCACTTGGCCAAAAAGGGCGTATGCGTTTTTTCCTGAATATATTCAGGAAAAAACGCATGCGCCCTTTTTGGCCAACCAAGCAAGCTTGCAAAGGAAATCTGCACTACAATGAAGTCTCACTTCCCCCCGGTCAAAAGGGCCATCTGAAAAAAGTGTAAAATCCAGAAACGCAGGACAGGCCATGGAGAACTGGGAGCCTTGTTATGCTGATGGGCGGGATGTAAATTGCCAACAGCCACTCGGGAGAAGTGTATGGTGTTTCCTGAAACATCTAAAAAACAAAGCAACAGAGCCTAGGGCACTTCCACTTATGGCCCTATAGCTTAGGGAAATGAAAATCAAAAAGACACAGCCACCCCAAAGTTTGGGACGGCTCTGTTTACAAGAACCTCGTTTACAGTACAAGTTCAATATCGCAGAAAGTGAAAAATGGATGAAGAGGTTGTGGTACTTACGTACAATGCAATATCACTCAGCAATGACATCTATGTCATCAGGCCCGTAGCAGCATAATGAGTGGATTCAGGTATGATGATTCTACCTGAAATAAGTCACGCAGAAAAAGAAACATCATAAGATATCACTAATACACGGAATGTAAACTTGGCTACACAGGAACTGGATTACAAAACAGAACAGGGTCTCAAATTTAGAAAACCAACTTATGCTTGCTTAAGGGGAAAGGTGAGTTGGGGTGCTGCATAAAACCAGAGATTGAAATGAGCACAGAGTAAATTCCTTAAGCCAAATATGGAATAGACAAGAGCTACACCTTGCTCAACGAAATGGACTCAACACCCCATATTAAACGCCTAAGAATGTACCTGACTAGTAAGTATCTTAAAACCTATGGATTGCTATGTCTCCGAAAGGGAATCAAGCGTGTGTACAGGGGCATAAACGCAGCAGTGATAGGATTGGAGAGGTTCGGTGAGCAAATGAAGACCCTTCGAAGTCATATTGCATGGTACCCATTCCACGGGTCTCAACTCTCCAGGTTTAAGGGATTCTTCCTTCAGCTAAACCATGCATGTGGAACCCAGAGTATGATCAACCGTGTGATCGGGAGACGTCTTCAAATATGTCTCCGTTCTCGTCCCCTGGTACTCGGGTGCAACATTCCAGATGCTTTACTAACACTCTCCCGACTTGGAGAGTCAGTGCCTTTAACCTCCTGTTTGGCCCAGTTTGCAATTTCTGCGGAAGATGAACAGGAATAGGGAGAACCAATGAGAGACTAGCTGGAGGTGTCTGGACGGGCAAATTTAACTCTCATTTCCCACCAGGAAGAGGAATTAACCAAAGGCTCAGCGTGCCGTGCCGGAACCAGATTAGGGCCTGAAGCAATCCTGCGGTGTTGCGGCCAGCGCACAAGAAAGCGAGTTGAAGAAAGGAGCTCAGGGGCACTGTAATTCACAAACCTGCAGAGTTATAAATGACAGCTATCGTCCAAAAATATACTGAAGTAAGGCTGCCAAGAGGACTTGAAAGCGGGGCCGAATTGCAGGAAACCGATTTCAGGAGGTAGACTGGAATTGCATTTAAAGCATAGGAAAAGAGGCAGAACGTCCACAATGATGCACTTGGCCAAAAAGTGCGTATGCGTTTTTTCCTGAATATATTCAGGAAAAAACGCATGCGCCCTTTTTGGCCAACCAAGCAAGCTTGCAAAGGAAATCTGCACTACAATGAAGTCTCACTTCCCCCCGGTCAAAAGGGCCATCTGAAAAAAGTGTAAAATCCAGAAACGCAGGACAGGCCATGGAGAACTGGGAGCCTTGTTATGCTGATGGGCGGGATGTAAATTGCCAACAGCCACTCGGGAGAAGTGTATGGTGTTTCCTGAAACATCTAAAAAACAAAGCAACAGAGCCTAGGGCACTTCCACTTATGGTCCTATAGATTAGGGAAATGAAAATCAAAAAGACACAGCCACCACAAAGTTTGGGACGGCTCTGTTTACAAGAACCTCGTTTACGGTACAAGTTCAATATCGCAGAAAGTGAAAAATGGATGAAGAAGTTGTGGTACTTACGTACAATGCAATATCACTCAGCAATGACATCTATGTCATCAGGCCCGTAGCAGCATAATGAGTGGATTCAGGTATGATGATTCTACCTGAAATAAGTCACGCAGAAAAAGAAACATCATAAGAAATCACTAATACACGGAATGTAAACTTGGCTACACAGGAACTGGATTACAAAACAGAACAGGGTCTCAAATTTAGAAAACCAACTTATGCTTGCTTAAGGGGAAAGGTGAGTTGGGGTGCTGCATAAAACCAGAGATTGATATGAGCACAGAGTATGTTCCTTAAGCCAAATATGGAATAAACAAGAGCTACTCCTTGCTCAACGAAATGGACTCAACACCCCATATTAAACGCCTAAGAATGTACCTGACTAGAAAGTATCTTAAAACCTATGGATTGCTATGTCTCCGAAAGAGAATCAAGCGTCTGTACAGGGGCATAAACGCAGCAGTGATAGGATTGGAGAGGTTCGGTGAGCAAATGAACACCCTTTGAAGTCATATTACATGGTACCCATTTCACGGGTCTCAACTCTCCAGGTTTAAGGGATTCTTCCTTCAGCTAAAACATGCATGTGGAACCCAGAGTATGATCAACCGTGTGATCGGGAAACGTGTTCAAATATGTCTCCGTTCTCGTCCCCTGGTACTCGGGTGCAACATTCCAGATGCTTTACTAACACTCTCCCGACTTGGAGAGTCAGTGCCTTTAACCTCCTGTTTGGCCTAGTTTGCAATTTCTTCGGAAGATGAACAGGAATAGGGAGAACCAATGAGAGACTAGCTGGAGGTGTCTGGACGGGCAAATTTAACTCTCATTTCCCACCAGGAAGAGGAATTAACCAAAGGCTCAGCGTGCCGTGCCGGAACCAGATTAGGGCCTGAAGCAATCCTGCGGTGTTGCGGCCAGCTCACAAGAAAGCGAGTTGAAGAAAGGAGCTCAGGGGCACTGTAATTCACAAACCTGCAGAGTTATAAATGACAGCTATCGTCCAAAAATATACTGAAGTAAGGCTGCCAAGAGGACTTGAAAGCGGGGCAGAATTGCAGGAAACCGATTTCAGGAGGTAGACTGGAATTGCATTTAAAGCATAGGAAAAGAGGCAGAACGTCCACAATGATGCACTTGGCCAAAAAGGGCGTATGCGTTTTTTCCTGAATATATTCAGGAAAAAACGCATACGCCCTTTTTGGCCAACCAAGCAAGCTTGCAAAGGAAATCTGCACTACAATGAAGTCTCACTTCCCCCCGGTCATAAGGGCCATCTGAAAAAAGTGTAAAATCCAGAAAGGCAGGACAGGCCATGGAGAACTGGGAGCCTTGTTATGCTGATGGGCGGGATGTAAATTGCCAACAGCTACTCGGGAGAAGTGTATGGTGTTTCCTGAAACATCTAAAAAACAAAGCAACAGAGCCTAGGGCACTTCCACTTATGGTCCTATAGCTTAGGGAAATGAAAATCAAAAAGACACAGCCACCCGAAAGTTTGGGACGGCTCTGTTTACAAGAACCTCGTTTACGGTACAAGTTCAATATCGCAGAAAGTGAAAAATGGATGAAGAAGCTGTGGTACTTACGTACAATGCAATATCACTCAGCAATGACATCTATGTCATCAGGCCCGTAGCAGCATAATGAGTGGATTCAGGTATGATGATTCTACCTGAAATAAGTCACACAGAAAAAGAAACATCATAAGATATCACTAATACACGGAATGTAAACTTGGCTACACAGGAACTGGATTACAAAACAGAACAGGGTCTCAAATTTAGAAAACCAACTTATGCTTGCTTAAGGGGAAAGGTGAGTTGGGGTACTGCATAAAACCAGAGATTGAAATGAGCACAGAGTAAATTCCTTAAGCCAAATATGGAATAGACTAGAGCTACACCTTGCTCAACGAAATGGACTCAACACCCCATATTAAACGCCTAAGAATGTACCTGACTAGTAAGTATCTTAAAACCTATGGACTGCTATGTCTCCGAAAGGGAATCAAGCGTGTGTACAGGGGCATAAACGCAGCAGTGATAGGATTGGAGAGGTTCGGTGAGCAAATGAAGACCCTTTGAAGTCATATTGCATGGTACCCATTCCACGGGTCTCAACTCTCCAGGTTTAAGGGATTCTTCCTTCAGCTAAAACATGCATGTGGAACCCAGAGTATGATCAACCATGTGATCGGGAGACGTGTTCAAATATGTCTCCGTTCTGGTCCCCTGGTACTCGGGTGCAACATTCCAGACGCTTTACTAACACTCTCCCGACTTGGAGAGTCAGTGCCTTTAACCTCCTGTTTGGCCCAGTTTGCAATTTCTGCGGAAGATGAACAGGAATAGGGAGAACCAATGAGAGACTAGCTGGAGGTGTCTGGACGGGCAAATTTAACTCTCATTTCCCACCAGGAAGAGGAATTAACCAAAGGCTCAGCGTGCCATGCCGGAACCAGATTAGGGCCTGAAGCAATCCTGCGGTGTTGCGGCCAGCTCACAAGAAAGCGAGTTGAAGAAAGGAGCTCAGGGGCACTGTAATTCACAAACCTGCAGAGTTATAAATGACAGCTATCGTCCAAAAATATACTGAAGTAAGGCTGCCAAGAGGACTTGAAAGCGGGGCCGAATTGCAGGAAACCGATTTCAGGAGGTAGACTGGAATTGCATTGAAAGCATAGGAAAAGAGGCAGAACGTCCACAATGATGCACTTGGCCAAAAAGGGCGTATGCGTTTTTTCCTGAATATATTCAGGAAAAAACGCATGCGCCCTTTTTGGCCAACCAAGCAAGCTTGCAAAGGAAATCTGCACTACAATGAAGTCTCACTTCCCCCCGGTCAAAAGGGCCATCTGAAAAAAGTGTAAAATCCAGAAAGGCAGGACAGGCTATGGAGAACTGGGAGCCTTGTTATGCTGATGGGCGGGATGTAAATTGCCAACAGCCACTCGGGAGAAGTGTATGGTGTTTCCTGAAACATCTAAAAAACAAAGCAACAGAGCCTAGGGCACTTCCACTTATGGTCCTATAGCTTAGGGAAATGAAAATCAAGAAGACACAGCCACCCCAAAGTTTGGGACGGCTCTGTTTACAAGAACCTCGTTTACGGTACAAGTTCAATATCGCAGAAAGTGAAAAATGGATGAAGAAGTTGTGGTACTTACGTACAATGCAATATCACTCAGCAATGACATCTATGTCATCAGGCCCGTAGCAGCATAATGAGTGGATTCAGGTATGATGATTCTACCTGAAATAAGTCACGCAGAAAAAGAAACATCATAAGATATCACTAATACACGGAATGTAAACTTGGCTACACAGAAACTGGATTACAAAACAGAACAGGGTCTCAAATTTAGAAAACCAACTTATGCTTGCTTAAGGGGAAAGGTGAGTTGGGGTACTGCATAAAACCAGAGATTGAAATGAGCACAGAGTAAATTCCTTAAGCCAAATATGGAATAGACAAGAGCTACACCTTGCTCAACGAAATGGACTCAACACCCCATATTAAACGCCTAAGAATGTACCTGACTAGTAAGTATCTTAAAACCTATGGATTGCTATGTCTCCGAAAGGGAATCAAGCGTGTGTACAGGGGCATAAACGCAGCAGTGATAGGATTGGAGAGGTTCAGTGAGCAAATGAAGACCCTTTGAAGTCATATTGCATGGTACCCATTCCACGGGTCACAACTCTCCAGGTTTAAGGGATTCTTCCTTCAGCTAATCCATGCATGTGGAACCCAGAGTATGATCAACCGTGTGATCGGGAGACGTCTTCAAATATGTCTCCGTTCTCGTCCCCTGGTACTCGGGTGCAACATTCCAGACGCTTTACTAACACTCTCCCGACTTGGAGAGTCAGTGCCTTTAACCTCCTGTTTGGCCCAGTTTGCAATTTCTGCGGAAGATGAACAGGAATAGGGAGAACCAATGAGAGACTAGCTGGAGGTGTCTGGACGGGCAAATTTAACTCTCATTTCCCACCAAGAAGAGGAATTAACCAAAGTCTCAGCGTGCCGTGCCGGAACCAGATTAGGGCCTGAAGCAATCCTGCGGTGTTGCGGCCAGCGCACAAGAAAGCGAGTTGAAGAAAGGAGCTCAGGGGCACTGTCATTCACAAACCTGCAGAGTTATAAATGACAGCTATCGTCCAAAAATATACTGAAGTAAGGCTGCCAAGAGGACTTGAAAGCGGGGCAGAATTGCAGGAAACCGATTTCAGGAGGTAGACTGGAATTGCATTTAAAGCATAGGAAAAGAGGCAGAACGTCCACAATGATGCACTTGGCCAAAAAGTGCGTATGCGTTTTTTCCTGAATATATTCAGGAAAAAACGCATGCGCCCTTTTTGGCCAACCAAGCAAGCTTGCAAAGGAAATCTGCACTACAATGAAGTCTCACTTCCCCCCGGTCAAAAGGGCCATCTGAAAAAAGTGTAAAATCCAGAAAGGCAGGACAGGCCATGGAGAACTGGGAGCCTTGTTATGCTGATGGGCGGGATGTAAATTGCCAACAGCCACTCAGGAGAAGTGTATGGTGTTTCCTGAAACATCTAAAAAACAAAGCAACAGAGCCTAGGGCACTTCCACTTATGGTCCTATAGATTAGGGAAATGAAAATCAAAAAGACACAGCTACCACAATGTTTGGGACGGCTCTGTTTACAAGAACCTCCTTTACGGTACAAGTTCAATATCGCAGAAAGTGAAAAATGGATGAAGAAGTTGTGGTACTTACGTACAATGCAATATCACTCAGCACTGACATCTATCTCATCAGGCCCGTAGCAGCATAATGAGTGGATTCAGGTATGATGATTCTACCTGAAATAAGTCACGCAGAAAAAGAAACATCATAAGATATCACTAATACACGGAATGTAAACTTGGCTACACAGGAACTGGATTACAAAACAGAACAGGGTCTCAAATTTAGAAAACCAACTTATGCTTGCTTAAGGGGAAAGGTGAGTTGGGGTGCTGCATAAAACCAGAGATTGATATGAGCACAGAGTATGTTCCTTAAGCCAAATATGGAATAAACAAGAGCTACTCCTTGCTCAACGAAATGGACTCAACACCCCATATTAAACGCCTAAGAATGTACCTGACTAGAAAGTATCTTAAAACCTATGGATTGCTATGTCTCCGAAAGAGAATCAAGCGTCTGTACAGGGGCATAAACGCAGCAGTGATAGGATTGGAGAGGTTCGGTGAGCAAATGAACACCCTTTGAAGTCATATTACATGGTACCCATTTCACGGGTCTCAACTCTCCAGGTTTAAGGGATTCTTCCTTCAGCTAAAACATGCATGTGGAACCCAGAGTATGATCAACCGTGTGATCGGGAGACGTGTTCAAATATGTCTCCGTTCTCGTCCCCTGGTACTCGGGTGCAACATTCCAGATGCTTTACTAACACTCTCCCGACTTGGAGAGTCAGTGCCTTTAACCTCCTGTTTGGCCTAGTTTGCAATTTCTTCGGAAGATGAACAGGAATAGGGAGAACCAATGAGAGACTAGCTGGAGGTGTCTGGACGGGCAAATTTAACTCTCATTTCCCACCAGGAAGAGGAATTAACCAAAGGCTCAGCATGCCGTGCCGGAACCAGATTAGGGCCTGAAGCAATCCTGCGGTGTTGCGGCCAGCTCACAAGAAAGCGAGTTGAAGAAAGGAGCTCAGGGGCACTGTAATTCACAAACCTGCAGAGTTATAAATGACAGCTATCGTCCAAAAATATACTGAAGTAAGGCTGCCAAGAGGACTTGAAAGCGGGGCAGAATTGCAGGAAACCGATTTCAGGAGGTAGACTGGAATTGCATTTAAAGCATAGGAAAAGAGGCAGAACGTCCACAATGATGCACTTGGCCAAAAAGGGCGTATGCGTTTTTTCCTGAATATATTCAGGAAAAAACGCATACGCCCTTTTTGGCCAACCAAGCAAGCTTGCAAAGGAAATCTGCACTACAATGAAGTCTCACTTCCCCCCGGTCATAAGGGCCATCTGAAAAAAGTGTAAAATCCAGAAAGGCAGGACAGGCCATGGAGAACTGGGAGCCTTGTTATGCTGATGGGCGGGATGTAAATTGCCAACAGCCACTCAGGAGAAGTGTATGGTGTTTCCTGAAACATCTAAAAAACAAAGCAACAGAGCCTAGGGCACTTCCACTTATGGTCCTATAGCTTAGGGAAATGAAAATCAAAAAGACACAGCCACCCGAAAGTTTGGGACGGCTCTGTTTACAAGAACCTCGTTTACGGTACAAGTTCAATATCGCAGAAAGTGAAAAATGGATGAAGAAGCTGTGGTACTTACGTACAATGCAATATCACTCAGCAATGACATCTATGTCATCAGGCCCGTAGCAGCATAATGAGTGGATTCAGGTATGATGATTCTACCTGAAATAAGTCACACAGAAAAAGAAACATCATAAGATATCACTAATACACGGAATGTAAACTTGGCTACACAGGAACTGGATTACAAAACAGAACAGGGTCTCAAATTTAGAAAACCAACTTATGCTTGCTTAAGGGGAAAGGTGAGTTGGGGTACTGCATAAAACCAGAGATTAAAATGAGCACAGAGTAAATTCCTTAAGCCAAATATGGAATAGACAAGAGCTACACCTTGCTCAACGAAATGGACTCAACACCCCATATTAAACGCCTAAGAATGTACCTGACTAGTAAGTATCTTAAAACCTATGGACTGCTATGTCTCCGAAAGGGAATCAAGCGTGTGTACAGGGGCATAAACGCAGCAGTGATAGGATTGGAGAGGTTCGGTGAGCAAATGAAGACCCTTTGAAGTCATATTGCATGGTACCCATTCCACGGGTCTCAACTCTCCAGGTTTAAGGGATTCTTCCTTCAGCTAAAACATGCATGTGGAACCCAGAGTATGATCAACCATGTGATCGGGAGACGTGTTCAAATATGTCTCCGTTCTGGTCCCCTGGTACTCGGGTGCAACATTCCAGACGCTTTACTAACACTCTCCCGACTTGGAGAGTCAGTGCCTTTAACCTCCTGTTTGGCCCAGTTTGCAATTTCTGCGGAAGATGAACAGGAATAGGGAGAACCAATGAGAGACTAGCTGGAGGTGTCTGGACGGGCAAATTTAACTCTCATTTCCCACCAGGAAGAGGAATTAACCAAAGGCTCAGCGTGCCATGCCGGAACCAGATTAGGGCCTGAAGCAATCCTGCGGTGTTGCGGCCAGCTCACAAGAAAGCGAGTTGAAGAAAGGAGCTCAGGGGCACTGTAATTCACAAACCTGCAGAGTTATAAATGACAGCTATCGTCCAAAAATATACTGAAGTAAGGCTGCCAAGAGGACTTGAAAGCGGGGCCGAATTGCAGGAAACCGATTTCAGGAGGTAGACTGGAATTGCATTGAAAGCATAGGAAAAGAGGCAGAACGTCCACAATGATGCACTTGGCCAAAAAGGGCGTATGCGTTTTTTCCTGAATATATTCAGGAAAAAACGCATGCGCCCTTTTTGGCCAACCAAGCAAGCTTGCAAAGGAAATCTGCACTACAATGAAGTCTCACTTCCCCCCGGTCAAAAGGGCCATCTGAAAAAAGTGTAAAATCCAGAAAGGCAGGACAGGCCATGGAGAACTGGGAGCCTTGTTATGCTGATGGGCGGGATGTAAATTGCCAACAGCCACTCGGGAGAAGTGTATGGTGTTTCCTGAAACATCTAAAAAACAAAGCAACAGAGCCTAGGGCACTTCCACTTATGGTCCTATAGCTTAGGGAAATGAAAATCAAAAAGACACAGCCACCCCAAAGTTTGGGATGGCTCTGTTTACAAGAACCTCGTTTACGGTACAAGTTCAATATCGCAGAAAGTGAAAAATGGATGAAGAAGTTGTGGTACTTACGTACAATGCAATATCACTCAGCAATGACATCTATGTCATCAGGCCCGTAGTAGCATAATGAGTGGATTCAGGTATGATGATTCTACCTGAAATAAGTCACGCAGAAAAAGAAACATCATAAGATATCACTAATACACGGAATGTAAACTTGGCTACACAGAAACTGGATTACAAAACAGAACAGGGTCTCAAATTTAGAAAACCAACTTATGCTTGCTTAAGGGGAAAGGTGAGTTGGGGTACTGCATAAAACCAGAGATTGAAATGAGCACAGAGTAAATTCCTTAAGCCAAATATGGAATAGACAAGAGCTACACCTTGCTCAACGAAATGGACTCAACACCCCATATTAAACGCCTAAGAATGTACCTGACTAGTAAGTATCTTAAAACCTATGGATTGCTATGTCTCCGAAAGGGAATCAAGCGTGTGTACAGGGGCATAAACGCAGCAGTGATAGGATTGGAGAGGTTCAGTGAGCAAATGAAGACCCTTTGAAGTCATATTGCATGGTACCCATTCCACGGGTCACAACTCTCCAGGTTTAAGGGATTCTTCCTTCAGCTAAACCATGCATGTGGAACCCAGAGTATGATCAACCGTGTGATCGGGAGACGTCTTCAAATATGTCTCCGTTCTCGTCCCCTGGTACTCGGGTGCAACATTCCAGACGCTTTACTAACACTCTCCCGACTTGGAGAGTCAGTGCCTTTAACCTCCTGTTTGGCCCAGTTTGCAATTTCTGCGGAAGATGAACAGGAATAGGGAGAACCAATGAGAGACTAGCTGGAGGTGTCTGGACGGGCAAATTTAACTCTCATTTCCCACCAAGAAGAGGAATTAACCAAAGTCTCAGCGTGCCGTGCCGGAACCAGATTAGGGCCTGAAGCAATCCTGCGGTGTTGCGGCCAGCGCACAAGAAAGCGAGTTGAAGAAAGGAGCTCAGGGGCACTGTCATTCACAAACCTGCAGAGTTATAAATGACAGCTATCGTCCAAAAATATACTGAAGTAAGGCTGCCAAGAGGACTTGAAAGCGGGGCAGAATTGCAGGAAACCGATTTCAGGAGGTAGACTGGAATTGCATTTAAAGCATAGGAAAAGAGGCAGAACGTCCACAATGATGCACTTGGCCAAAAAGGGCGTATGCGTTTTTTCCTGAATATATTCAGGAAAAAACGCATACGCCCTTTTTGGCCAACCAAGCAAGCTTGCAAAGGAAATCTGCACTACAATGAAGTCTCACTTCCCCCCGGTCAAAAGGGCCATCTGAAAAAAGTGTAAAATCCAGAAAGGCAGGACAGGCCATGGAGAACTGGGAGCCTTGTTATGCTGATGGGCGGGATGTAAATTGCCAACAGCCACTGGGGAGAAGTGTATGGTGTTTCCTGAAACATCTAAAAAACAAAGCAACAGAGCCTAGGGCACTTCCACTTATGGTCCTATAGATTAGGGAAATGAAAATCAAAAAGACACAGCCACCCGAAAGTTTGGGACGGCTCTGTTTACAAGAACCTCGTTTACGGTACAAGTTCAATATCGCAGAAAGTGAAAAATGGATGAAGAAGCTGTGGTACTTACGTACAATGCAATATCACTCAGCAATGACATCTATGTCATCAGGCCCGCAGCAGCATAATGAGTGGATTCAGGTATGATGATTCTACCTGAAATAAGTCACACAGAAAAAGAAACATCATAAGATATCACTAATACACGGAATGTAAACTTGGCTACACAGGAACTGGATTACAAAACAGAACAGTGTCTCAAATTTAGAAAACCAACTTATGCTTGCTTAAGGGGAAAAGTGAGTTGGGGTACTGCATAAAACCAGAGATTGAAATGAGCACAGAGTAAATTCCTTAAGCCAAATATGGAATAGACAAGAGCTACACCTTGCTCAACGAAATGGACTCAACACCCCATATTAAACGCCTAAGAATGTACCTGACTAGTAAGTATCTTAAAACCTATGGATTGCTATGTCTCCGAAAGGGAATCAAGCGTGTTTACAGGGGCATAAACACAGCAGTGATAGGATTGGAGAGGTTCGGTGAGCAAATGAACACCCTTTGAAGTCATATTGCATGGTACCCATTCCACGGGTCTCAACTCTCCAGGTTTAAGGGATTCTTCCTTCAGCTAAAACATGCATGTGGAACCCAGAGTATGATCAACCGTGTGATCGGGAGACGTGTTCAAATATGTCTCCGTTCTGGTCCCCTGGTACTCGGGTGCAACATTCCAGACGCTTTACTAACACTCTCCCGACTTGGAGAGTCAGTGCCTTTAACCTCCTGTTTGGCCCAGTTTGCAATTTCTGCGGAAGATGAACAGGAATAGGGAGAACCAATGAGAGACTAGCTGGAGGTGTCTGGACGGGCAAATTTAACTCTCATTTCCCACCAGGAAGAGGAATTAACCAAAGGCTCAGCGTGCCATGCCGGAACCAGATTAGGGCCTGAAGCAATCCTGCGGTGTTGCGGCCAGCTCACAAGAAAGCGAGTTGAAGAAAGGAGCTCAGGGGCACTGTAATTCACAAACCTGCAGAGTTATAAATGACAGCTATCGTCCAAAAATATACTGAAGTAAGGCTGCCAAGAGGACTTGAAAGCGGGGCCGAATTGCAGGAAACCGATTTCAGGAGGTAGACTGGAATTGCATTGAAAGCATAGGAAAAGAGGCAGAACGTCCACAATGATGCACTTGGCCAAAAAGGGCGTATGAGTTTTTTCCTGAATATATTCAGGAAAAAACGCATGCACCCTTTTTGGCCAACCAAGCAAGCTTGCAAAGGAAATCTGCACTACAATGAAGTCTCACTTCCCCCCGGTCAAAAGGGCCAACTGAAAAAAGTGTAAAATCCAGAAAGGCAGGACAGGCCATGGAGAACTGGGAGCCTTGTTATGCTGATGGGCGGGATGTAAATTGCCAACAGCCACTCGGGAGAAGTGTATGGTGTTTCCTGAAACATCTAAAAAACAAAGCAACAGAGCCTAGGGCACTTCCACTTATGGTCCTATAGCTTAGGGAAATGAAAATCAAAAAGACACAGCCACCCCAAAGTTTGGGACGGCTCTGTTTACAAGAACCTCGTTTACAGTACAAGTTCAATATCGCAGAAAGTGAAAAATGGATGAAGAAGTTGTGGTACTTACGTACAATGCAATATCACTCAGCAATGACATCTATGTCATCAGGCCCGTAGCAGCATAATGAGTGGATTCAGGTATGATGATTCTACCTGAAATAAGTCACGCAGAAAAAGAAACGTCATAAGATATCACTAATACACGGAATGTAAACTTGGCTACACAGGAACTGGATTACAAAACAGAACAGGGTCTCAAATTTAGAAAACCAACTTATGCTTGCTTAAGGGTAAAGGTGAGTTGGGGTACTGCATAAAACCAGAGATTGAAATGAGCACAGAGTAAATTCCTTAAGCCAAATATGGAATAGACAAGAGCTACACCTTGCTCAACGAAATGGACTCAACACCCCATATTAAACGCCTAAGAATGTACCTGACTAGTAAGTATCTTAAAACCTATGGATTGCTATGTCTCCGAAAGGGAATCAAGCGTGTGTACAGGGGCATAAACGCAGCAGTGATAGGATTGGAGAGGTTCAGTGAGCAAATGAAGACCCTTTGAAGTCATATTTCATGGTACCCATTCCACGGGTCACAACTCTCCAGGTTTAAGGGATTCTTCCTTCAGCTAAAACATGCATGTGGAACCCAGAGTATGATCAACCGTGTGATCGGGAGACGTGTTCAAATATGTCTCCGTTCTCGTCCCCTGGTACTCGGGTGCAACATTCCAGACGCTTTACTAACACTCTCCCGACTTGGAGAGTCAGTGCCTTTAACCTCCTGTTTGGCCCAGTTTGCAATTTCTGCGGAAGATGAACAGGAATAGGGAGAACCAATGAGAGACTAGCTGGAGGTGTCTGGACGGGCAAATTTAACTCTCATTTCCCACCAGGAAGAGGAATTAACCAAAGGCTCAGCGTGCCGTGCCGGAACCAGATTAGGGCCTGAAGCAATCCTGCGGTGTTGCGGCCAGCTCACAAGAAAGCGAGTTGAAGAAAGGAGCTCAGGGGCACTGTAATTCACAAACCTGCAGAGTTATAAATGACAGCTATCGTCCAAAAATATACTGAAGTAAGGCTGCCAAGAGGACTTGAATGTGGGGCCGAATTGCAGGAAACCGATTTCAGGAGGTAGACTGGAATTGCATTTAAAGCATAGGAAAAGAGGCAGAACGTCCACAATGATGCACTTGGCCAAAAAGTGCGTATGCGTTTTTTCCTGAATATATTCAGGAAAAAACGCATACGCCCTTTTTGGCCAACCAAGCAAGCTTGCAAAGGAAATCTGCACTACAATGAAGTCTCACTTCCCCCCGGTCAAAAGGGCCGTCTGAAAAAAGTGTAAAATCCAGAAAGGCAGGACAGGCCATGGAGAACTGGGAGCCTTGTTATGCTGATGGGCGGGATGTAAATTGCCAACAGCCACTCAGGAGAAGTGTATGGTGTTTCCTGAAACATCTAAAAAACAAAGCAACAGAGCCTAGGGCACTTCCACTTATGGTCCTATAGATTAGGGAAATGAAAATCAAAAAGACACAGCCACCACAAAGTTTGGGACGGCTCTGTTTACAAGAACCTCCTTTACGGTACAAGTTCAATATCGCAGAAAGTGAAAAATGGATGAAGAAGTTGTGGTACTTACGTACAATGCAATATCACTCAGCACTGACATCTATGTCATCAGGCCCGTAGCAGCATAATGAGTGCATTCAGGTATGATGATTCTACCTGAAATAAGTCACGCAGAAAAAGAAACATCATAAGATATCACTAATACACGGAATGTAAACTTGGCTACACAGGAACTGGATTACAAAACAGAACAGGGTCTCAAATTTAGAAAACCAACTTATGCTTGCTTAAGGGGAAAGGTGAGTTGGGGTGCTGCATAAAACCAGAGATTGATATGAGCACAGAGTATGTTCCTTAAGCCAAATATGGAATAGACAAGAGCTACTCCTTGCTCAACGAAATGGACTCAACACCCCATATTAAACGCCTAAGAATGTACCTGACTAGAAAGTATCTTAAAACCTATGGATTGCTATGTCTCCGAAAGAGAATCAAGCGTCTGTACAGGGGCATAAACGCAGCAGTGATAGGATTGGAGAGGTTCAGTGAGCAAATGAACACCCTTTGAAGTCATATTACATGGTACCCATTTCACGGGTCTCAACTCTCCAGGTTTAAGGGATTCTTCCTTCAGCTAAAACATGCATGTGGAACCCAGAGTATGATCAACCGTGTGATCGGGAGACGTGTTCAAATATGTCTCCGTTCTCGTCCCCTGGTACTCGGGTGCAACATTCCAGACGCTTTACTAACACTCTCCCGACTTGGAGAGTCAGTGCCTTTAACCTCCTGTTTGGCCCAGTTTGCAATTTCTGCGGAAGAATAACAGGAATAGGGAGAACCAATGAGAGACTAGCTGGAGGTGTCTGGACGGGCAAATTTAACTCTCATTTCCCACCAGGAAGAGGAATTAACCAAAGGCTCAGCGTGCCGTGCCGGAACCAGATTAGGGCCTGAAGCAATCCTGCGGTGTTGCGGCCAGCTCACAAGAAAGCGAGTTGAAGAAAGGAGCTCAGGGGCACTGTAATTCACAAACCTGCAGAGTTATAAATGACAGCTATCGTCCAAAAATATACTGAAGTAAGGCTGCCAAGAGGACTTGAAAGCGGGGCAGAATTGCAGGAAACCGATTTCAGGAGGTAGACTGGAATTGCATTTAAAGCATAGGAAAAGAGGCAGAACGTCCACAATGATGCACTTGGCCTAAAAGTGCGTATGCGTTTTTTCCTGAATATATTCAGGAAAAAACGCATGCGCCCTTTTTGGCCAACCAAGCAAGCTTGCAAAGGAAATCTGCACTACAATGAAGTCTCACTTCCCCCCGGTCAAAAGGGCCATCTGAAAAAAGTGTAAAATCCAGAAAGGCAGGACAGGCCATGGATAACTGGGAGCCTTGTTATGCTGATGGGCGGGATGTAAATTGCCAACAGCCACTCGGGAGAAGTGTATGGTGTTTCCTGAAACATCTAAAAAACAAAGCAACAGAGCCTAGGGCACTTCCACTTATGGTCCTATAGCTTAGGGAAATGAAAATCAAAAAGACACAGCCACCCCAAAGTTTGGGACGGCTCTGTTTACAAGAACCTCGTTTACAGTACAAGTTCAATATCGCAGAAAGTGAAAAATGGATGAAGAAGTTGTGGTACTTACGTACAATGCAATATCACTCAGCAATGACATCTATGTCATCAGGCCCGTAGCAGCATAATGAGTGGATTCAGGTATGATGATTCTACCTGAAATAAGTCACGCAGAAAAAGAAACATCATAAGATATCACTAATACACGGAATGTAAACTTGGCTACACAGGAACTGGATTACAAAACAGAACAGGGTCTCAAATTTAGAAAACCAACTTATGCTTGCTTAAGGGGAAAGGTGAGTTGGGGTGCTGCATAAAACCAGAGATTGAAATGAGCACAGAGTAAGTTCCTTAAGCCAAATATGGAATAGACAAGAGCTACTCCTTGCTCAACGAAATGGACTCAACACCCCATATTAAACGCCTAAGAATGTACCTGACTTGTAAGTATCTTAAAACCTATGGATTGCTATGTCTCTGAAAGGGAATCAAGCGTGTGTACAGGGGCATAAACGCAGCAGTGATAGGATTGGAGAGGTTCGGTGAGCAAATGAAGACCCTTTGAAGTCATATTGCATGGTACCCATTCCACGGGTCTCAACTCTCCAGGTTTAAGGGATTCTTCCTTCAGCTAAACCATGCATGTGGAACCCAGAGTATGATCAACCGTGTGATCGGGAGACGTCTTCAAATATGTCTCCGTTCTCGTCCCCTGGTACTCGGGTGCAACATTCCAGACGCTTTACTAACACTCTCCCGACTTGGAGAGTCAGTGCCTTTAACCTCCTGTTTGGCCCAGTTTGCAATTTCTGCGGAAGATGAACAGGAATAGGGAGAACCAATGAGAGACTAGCTGGAGGTGTCTGGACGGGCAAATTTAACTCTCATTTCCCACCAGGAAGAGGAATTAACCAAAGGCTCAGCGTGCCGTGCCGGAACCAGATTAGGGCCTGAAGCAATCCTGCGGTGTTGCGGCCAGCTCACAAGAAAGCGAGTTGAAGAAAGGAGCTCAGGGGCACTGTAATTCACATACCTGCAGAGTTATAAATGACAGCTATCGTCCAAAAATATACTGAAGTAAGGCTGCCAAGAGGACTTGAAATCGGGGCAGAATTGCAGGAAACCGATTTCAGGAGGTAGACTGGAATTGCATTTAAAGCATAGGAAAAGAGGCAGAACGTCCACAATGATGCACTTGGCCTAAAAGTGCGTATGCGTTTTTTCCTGAATATATTCAGGAAAAAACGCATGCGCCCTTTTTGGCCAACCAAGCAAGCTTGCAAAGGAAATCTGCACTACAATGAAGTCTCACTTCCCCCCGGTGAAAAGGGCCATCTGAAAAAAGTGTAAAATCCAGAAAGGCAGGACAGGCCATGGAGAACTGGGAGCCTTGTTATGCTGATGGGCGGGATGTAAATTGGCAACAGCCACTCGGGAGAAGTGTATGGTGTTTCCTGAAACATCTAAAAAACAAAGCAACAGAGCCTAGGGCACTTCCACTTATGGTCCTATAGATTAGGGAAATGAAAATCAAAAAGACACAGCCACCCGAAAGTTTGGGACGGCTCTGTTTACAAGAACCTCCTTTACGGTACAAGTTCAATATCGCAGAAAGTGAAAAATGGATGAAGAAGTTGTGGAACTTACGTACAATGCAATATCACTCAGCACTGACATCTATGTCATCAGGCCCGTAGCAGCATAATGAGTGGATTCAGGTATGATGATTCTACCTGAAATAAGTCACGCAGAAAAAGAAACATCATAAGATATCACTAATACACGGAATGTAAACTTGGCTACACAGGAACTGGATTACAAAACAGAACAGGGTCTCAAATTTAGAAAACCAACTTATGCTTGCTTAAGGGGAAAGGTGAGTTGGGGTGCTGCATAAAACCAGAGATTGAAATGAGCACAGAGTAAGTTCCTTAAGCCAAATATGGAATAGACAAGAGCTACTCCTTGCTCAACGAAATGGACTCAACACCCCATATTAAACGCCTAAGAATGTACCTGACTTGTAAGTATCTTAAAACCTATGGATTGCTATGTCTCTGAAAGGGAATCAAGCGTGTGTACAGGGGCATAAACGCAGCAGTGATAGGATTGGAGAGGTTCGGTGAGCAAATGAAGACCCTTTGAAGTCATATTGCATGGTACCCATTCCACGGGTCTCAACTCTCCAGGTTTAAGGGATTCTTCCTTCAGCTAAACCATGCATGTGGAACCCAGAGTATGATCAACCGTGTGATCGGGAGACGTCTTCAAATATGTCTCCGTTCTCGTCCCCTGGTACAAGGGTGCAACATTCCAGACGCTTTACTAACACTCTCCCGACTTGGAGAGTCAGTGCCTTTAACCTCCTGTTTGGCCCAGTTTGCAATTTCTGCGGAAGATGAACAGGAATAGGGAGAACCAATGAGAGACTAGCTGGAGGTGTCTGGACGGGCAAATTTAACTCTCATTTCCCACCAGGAAGCGGAATTAACCAAAGGCTCAGCGTGCCGTGCCGGAACCAGATTAGGGCCTGAAGCAATCCTGCGGTGTTGCGGCCAGCTCACAAGAAAGCGAGTTGAAGAAAGGAGCTCAGGGGCACTGTAATTCACAAACCTGCAGAGTTATAAATGACAGCTATCGTCCAAAAATATACTGAAGTAAGGCTGCCAAGAGGACTTGAAAGCGGGGCAGAATTGCAGGAAACCGATTTCAGGAGGTAGACTGGAATTGCATTTAAAGCATAGGAAAAGAGGCAGAACGTCCACAATGATGCACTTGGCCTAAAAGTGCGTATGCGTTTTTTCCTGAATATATTCAGGAAAAAACGCATGCGCCCTTTTTGGCCAACCAAGCAAGCTTGCAAAGGAAATCTGCACTACAATGAAGTCTCACTTCCCCCCGGTCAAAAGGGCCATCTGAAAAAAGTGTAAAATCCAGAAAGGCAGGACAGGCCATGGAGAACTGGGAGCCTTGTTATGCTGATGGGCGGGATGTAAATTGCCAACAGCCACTCGGGAGAAGTGTATGGTGTTTCCTGAAACATCTAAAAAACAAAGCAACAGAGCCTAGGGCACTTCCACTTATGGTCCTATAGATTAGGGAAATGAAAATCAAAAAGACACAGCCACCCGAAAGTTTGGGACGGCTCTGTTTACAAGAACCTCCTTTACGGTACAAGTTCAATATCGCAGAAAGTGAAAAATGGATGAAGAAGTTGTGGAACTTACGTACAATGCAATATCACTCAGCACTGACATCTATGTCATCAGGCCCGTAGCAGCATAATGAGTGGATTCAGGTATGATGATTCTACCTGAAATAAGTCACGCAGAAAAAGAAACATCATAAGATATCACTAATACACGGAATGTAAACTTGGCTACACAGGAACTGGATTACAAAACAGAACAGGGTCTCAAATTTAGAAAACCAACTTATGCTTGCTTAAGGGGAAAGGTGAGTTGGGGTGCTGCATAAAACCAGAGATTGATATGAGCACAGAGTATGTTCCTTAAGCCAAATATGGAATAAACAAGAGCTACTCCTTGCTCAACGAAATGGACTCAACACCCCATATTAAACGCCTAAGAATGTACCTGACTAGAAAGTATCTTAAAACCTATGGATTGCTATGTCTCCGAAAGAGAATCAAGCGTCTGTACAGGGGCATAAACGCAGCAGTGATAGGATTGGAGAGGTTCGGTGAGCAAATGAACACCCTTTGAAGTCATATTACATGGTACCCATTTCACGGGTCTCAACTCTCCAGGTTTAAGGGATTCTTCCTTCAGCTAAAACATGCATGTGGAACCCAGAGTATGATCAACCGTGTGATCGGGAGACGTGTTCAAATATGTCTCCGTTCTCGTCCCCTGGTACTCGGGTGCAACATTCCAGATGCTTTACTAACACTCTCCCGACTTGGAGAGTCAGTGCCTTTAACCTCCTGTTTGGCCTAGTTTGCAATTTCTTCGGAAGATGAACAGGAAAAGGGAGAACCAATGAGAGACTAGCTGGAGGTGTCTGGACGGGCAAATTTAACTCTCATTTCCCACCAGGAAGAGGAATTAACCAAAGGCTCAGCATGCCGTGCCGGAACCAGATTAGGGCCTGAAGCAATCCTGCGGTGTTGCGGCCAGATCACAAGAAAGCGAGTTGAAGAAAGGAGCTCAGGGGCACTGTAATTCACAAACCTGCAGAGTTATAAATGACAGCTATCGTCCAAAAATATACTGAAGTAAGGCTGCCAAGAGGACTTGAAAGCGGGGCAGAATTGCAGGAAACCGATTTCAGGAGGTAGACTGGAATTGCATTTAAAGCATAGGAAAAGAGGCAGAACGTCCACAATGATGCACTTGGCCAAAAAGGGCGTATGCGTTTTTTCCTGAATATATTCAGGAAAAAACGCATACGCCCTTTTTGGCCAACCAAGCAAGCTTGCAAAGGAAATCTGCACTACAATGAAGTCTCACTTCCCCCCGGTCATAAGGGCCATCTGAAAAAAGTGTAAAATCCAGAAAGGCAGGACAGGCCATGGAGAACTGGGAGCCTTGTTATGCTGATGGGCGGGATGTAAATTGCCAACAGCCACTCGGGAGAAGTGTATGGTGTTTCATGAAACATCTAAAAAACAAAGCAACAGAGCCTAGGGCACTTCCACTTATGGTCCTATAGCTTAGGGAAATGAAAATCAAAAAGACACAGCCACCCGAAAGTTTGGGACGGCTCTGTTTACAAGAACCTCATTTACGGTACAAGTTCAATATCGCAGAAAGTGAAAAATGGATGAAGAAGCTGTGGTACTTACGTACAATGCAATATCACTCAGCAATGACATCTATGTCATCAGGCCCGTAGCAGCATAATGAGTGGATTCAGGTATGATGATTCTAACTGAAATAAGTCACACAGAAAAAGAAACATCATAAGATATCACTAATACACGGAATGTAAACTTGGCTACACAGGAACTGGATTACAAAACAGAACAGGGTCTCAAATTTAGAAAACCAACTTATGCTTGCTTAAGGGGAAAGGTGAGTTGGGGTGCTGCATAAAACCAGAGATTAATATGAGCACAGAGTATGTTCCTTAAGCCAAATATGGAATAAACAAGAGCTACTCCTTGCTCAACGAAATGGACTCAACACCCCATATTAAACGCCTAAGAATGTACCTGACTAGAAAGTATCTTAAAACCTATGGATTGCTATGTCTCCGAAAGAGAATCAAGCGTCTGTACAGGGGCATAAACGCAGCAGTGATAGGATTGGAGAGGTTCGGTGAGCAAATGAACACCCTTTGAAGTCATATTACATGGTACCCATTTCACGGGTCTCAACTCTCCAGGTTTAAGGGATTCTTCCTTCAGCTAAAACATGCATGTGGAACCCAGAGTATGATCAACCGTGTGATCGGGAGACGTGTTCAAATATGTCTCCGTTCTCATCCCCTGGTACTCGGGTGCAACATTCCAGATGCTTTACTAACACTCTCCCGACTTGGAGAGTCAGTGCCTTTAACCTCTTGTTTGGCCTAGTTTGCAATTTCTTTGGAAGATGAACAGGAATAGGGAGAACCAATGAGAGACTAGCTGGAGGTGTCTGGACGGGCAAATTTAACTCTCATTTCCCACCAGGAAGAGGAATTAACCAAAGGCTCAGCGTACCGCGCCGGAACCAGATTAGGGCCTGAAGCCATCCTGCGGTGTTGCGGCCAGCTCACAAGAAAGCGAGTTGAAGAAAGGAGCTCAGGGGCACTGTAATTCACAAACCTGCAGAGTTATAAATGACAGCTATCGTCCAAAAATATACTGAAGTAAGGCTGCCAAGAGGACTTGAAAGCGGGGCAGAATTGCAGGAAACCGATTTCAGGAGGTAGACTGGAATTGCATTGAAAGCATAGGAAAAGAGGCAGAACGTCCACAATGATGCACTTGGCCAAAAAGGGCGTATGCGTTTTTTCCTGAATATATTCAGGAAAAAACGCATACGCCCTTTTTGGCCAACCAAGCAAGCTTGCAAAGGAAATCTGCACTACAATGAAGTCTCACTTCCCCCCGGTCATAAGGGCCATCTGAAAAAAGTGTAAAATCCAGAAATGCAGGACAGGCCATGGAGAACTGGGAGCCTTGTTATGCTGATGGGCGGGATGTAAATTGCCAACAGCCACTCGGGAGAAGTGTATGGTGTTTCATGAAACATCTAAAAAACAAAGCAACAGAGCCTAGGGCACTTCCACTTATGGTCCTATAGCTTAGGGAAATGAAAATCAAAAAGACACAGCCACCCGAAAGTTTGGGACGGCTCTGTTTACAAGAACCTCGTTTACGGTACAAGTTCAATATCGCAGAAAGTGAAAAATGGATGAAGAAGCTGTGGTACTTACGTACAATGCAATATCATTCAGCAATGACATCTATGTCATCAGGCCCGTAGCAGCATAATGAGTGGATTCAGGTATGATGATTCTACCTGAAATAAGTCACACAGAAAAAGAAACATCATAAGATATCACTAATACACGGAATGTAAACTTGGCTACACAGGAACTGGATTACAAAACAGAACAGGGTCTCAAATTTAGAAAACCAACTTATGCTTGCTTAAGGGGAAGGTGAGTTGGGGTACTGCATAAAACCAGAGATTGAAATGAGCACAGAGTAAATTCCTTAAGCCAAATATGGAATAGACAAGAGCTACACCTTGCTCAACGAAATGGACTCAACACCCCATATTAAACGCCTAAGAATGTACCTGACTAGTAAGTATCTTAAAACCTATGGATTGCTATGTCTCCGAAAGGGAATCAAGCGTGTGTACAGGGGCATAAACGCAGCAGTGATAGGATTGGAGAGGTTCGGTGAGC
Source organism: Globicephala melas (assembly GCF_963455315.2). Taxonomy (NCBI): domain Eukaryota; kingdom Metazoa; phylum Chordata; class Mammalia; order Artiodactyla; family Delphinidae; genus Globicephala; species Globicephala melas. The sequence continues at coordinate 484,924 of NW_027207239.1, read as the reverse complement.
AAATGAAGACCCTTCGAAGTCATATTGCATGGTACCCATTCCACGGGTCACAACTCTCCAGGATTAAGGGATTCTTCCTTCAGCTAAAACATGCATGTGGAACCCAGAGTATGATCAACCGTGTGATCGGGAGACGTGTTCAAATATGTCTCCGTTCTCGTCCCCTGGTACTCGGGTGCAACATTCCAGACGCTTTACTAACACTCTCCCGACTTGGAGAGTCAGTGCCTTTAACCTCCTGTTTGGCCCAGTTTGCAATTTCTGCGGAAGATGAACAGGAATAGGGAGAACCAATGAGAGACTAGCTGGAGGTGTCTGGACGGCCAAATTTAACTCTCATTTCCCACCAGGAAGAGGAATTAACCAAAGGCTCAGCGTGCCATGCCGGAACCAGATTAGGGCCTGAAGCAATCCTGCGGTGTTGCGGCCAGCTCACAAGAAAGCGAGTTGAAGAAAGAAGCTCAGGGGCACTGTAATTCACAAACCTGCAGAGTTATAAATGACAGCTATCGTCCAAAAATATACTGAAGTAAGGCTGCCAAGAGGACTTGAAAGCGGGGCCGAATTGCAGGAAACCGATTTCAGGAGGTAGACTGGAATTGCATTGAAAGCATAGGAAAAGAGGCAGAACGTCCACAATGATGCACTTGGCCAAAAAGTGCGTATGCGTTTTTTCCTGAATATATTCAGGAAAAAACGCATGCGCCCTTTTTGGCCAACCAAGCAAGCTTGCAAAGGAAATCTGCACTACAATGAAGTTTCACTTCCCCCCGGTCAAAAGGGCCATCTGAAAAAAGTGTAAAATCCAGAAAGGCAGGACAGGCCATGGAGAACTGGGAGCCTTGTTATGCTGATGGGCGGGATGTAAATTGCCAACAGCCACTCGGGAGAAGTGTATGGTGTTTCCTGAAACATCTAAAAAACAAAGCAACAGAGCCTAGGGCACTTCCACTTATGGTCCTATAGCTTAGGGAAATGAAAATCAAAAAGACACAGCCACCCCAAAGTTTGGGACACCTCTGTTTACAAGAACCTCGTTTACGGTACAAGTTCAATATCGCAGAAAGTGAAAAATGGAAGAAGAAGCTGTGGTACTTACGTACAATGCAATATCACTCAGCAATGACATCTATGTCATCAGGCCCGTAGCAGCATAATGAGTGGATTCAGGTATGATGATTCTACCTGAAATAAGTCACACAGAAAAAGAAACATCATAAGATATCACTAATACACGGAATGTAAACTTGGCTACACAGGAACTGGATTACAAAACAGAACAGGGTCTCAAATTTAGAAAACCAACTTATGCTTGCTTAAGGGGAAAGGTGAGTTGGGGTGCTGCATAAAACCAGAGATTGAAATGAGCACAGAGTAAGTTCCTTAAGCCAAATATGGAATAGACAAGAGCTACTCCTTGCTCAACGAAATGGACTCAACACCACATATTAAACGCCTAAGAATGTACCTGACTTGTAAGTATCTTAAAACCTATGGATTGCTATGTCTCTGAAAGGGAATCAAGCGTGTGTACAGGGGCATAAACACAGCAGTGATAGGATTGGAGAGGTTCGGTGAGCAAATGAACACCCTTTGAAGTCATATTGCATGGTACCCATTCCACGGGTCTCAACTCTCCAGGTTTAAGGGATTCTTCCTTCAGCTAAAACATGCATGTGGAACCCAGAGTATGATCAACCGTGTGATCGGCAGACGTGTTCAAATATGTCTCCGTTCTCGTCCCCTGGTACTCGGGTGCAACATTCCAGACGCTTTACTAACACTCTCCCGACTTGGAGAGTCAGTGCCTTTAACCTCCTGTTTGGCCCAGTTTGCAATTTCTGCGGAAGATGAACAGGAATAGGGAGAACCAATGAGAGACTAGCTGGAGGTGTCTGGACGGGCAAATTTAACTCTCATTTCCCACCAGGAAGAGGAATTAACCAAAGGCTCAGCGTGCCGTGCCGGAACCAGATTAGGGCCTGAAGCAATCCTGCGGTGTTGCGGCCAGCTCACAAGAAAGCGAGTTGAAGAAAGGAGCTCAGGGGCACTGTAATTCACAAACCTGCAGAGTTATAAATGACAGCTATCGTCCAAAAATATACTGAAGTAAGGCTGCCAAGAGGACTTGAAAGTGGGGCAGAATTGCAGGAAACCGATTTCAGGAGGTAGACTGGAATTGCATTGAAAGCATAGGAAAAGAGGCAGAACGTCCACAATGATGCACTTGGCCAAAAAGGGCGTATGCGTTTTTTCCTGAATATATTCAGGAAAAAACGCATGCGCCCTTTTTGGCCAACCAAGCAAGCTTGCAAAGGAAATCTGCACTACAATGAAGTCTCACTTCCCCCCGGTCAAAAGGGCCATCTGAAAAAAGTGTAAAATCCAGAAGGGCAGGACAGGCCATGGAGAACTGGGAGCCTTGTTATGCTGATGGGCGGGATGTAAATTGCCAACAGCCACTCGGGAGAAGTGTATGGTGTTTCCTGAAACATCTAAAAAACAAAGCAACAGAGCCTAGGGCACTTCCACTTATGGTCCTATAGATTAGGGAAATGAAAATCAAAAAGACACAGCCACCACAAAGTTTGGGACGGCTCTGTTTACAAGAACCTCCTTTACGGTACAAGTTCAATATCGCAGAAAGTGAAAAATGGATGAAGAAGTTGTGGTACTTACGTACAATGCAATATCACTCAGCACTGACATCTATGTCATCAGGCCCGTAGCAGCATAATGAGTGGATTCAGGTATGATGATTCTACCTGAAATAAGTCACGCAGAAAAAGAAACATCATAAGATATCACTAATACACGGAATGTAAACTTGGCTACACAGGAACTGGATTACAAAACAGAACAGGGTCTCAAATTTAGAAAACCAACTTATGCTTGCTTAAGGGGAAAGGTGAGTTGGGGTGCTGCATAAAACCAGAGATTGATATGAGCACAGAGTATGTTCCTTAAGCCAAATATGGAATAAACAAGAGCTACTCCTTGCTCAACGAAATGGACTCAACACCCCATATTAAACGCCTAAGAATGTACCTGACTAGAAAGTATCTTAAAACCTATGGATTGCTATGTCTCCGAAAGAGAATCAAGCGTGTGTACAGGGGCATAAACGCAGCAGTGATAGGATTGGAGAGGTTCGGTGAGCAAATGAAGACCCTTTGAAGTCATATTACATGGTACCCATTCCACGGGTCTCAACTCTCCAGGTTTAAGGGATTCTTCCTTCAGCTAAAACATGCATGAGGAACCCAGAGTATGATCAACCGTGTGATCGGGAGACTTCTTCAAATATGTCTCCGTTCTCGTCCCCTGGTACTCGGGTGCAACATTCCAGATGCTTTACTTACACTCTCCCGACTTGGAGAGTCAGTGCCTTTAACCTCCTGTTTGGCCTAGTTTGCAATTTCTTCGGAAGATGAACAGGAATAGGGAGAACCAATGAGAGACTAGCTGGAGGTGTCTGGACGGGCAAATTTAACTCTCATTTCCCACCAGGAAGAGGAATTAACCAAAGGCTCAGCGTGCCGTGCCGGAACCAGATTAGGGCCTGAAGCAATCCTGCGGTGTTGCGGCCAGCTCACAAGAAAGCGAGTTGAAGAAAGGAGCTCAGGGGCACTGTAATTCACAAACCTGCAGAGTTATAAATGACAGCTATCGTCCAAAAATATACTGAAGTAAGGCTGCCAAGAGGACTTGAAAGCGGGGCCGAATTGCAGGAAACCGATTTCAGGAGGTAGACTGGAATTGCATTTAAAGCATAGGAAAAGAGGCAGAACGTCCACAATGATGCACTTGGCCAAAAAGGGCGTATGCGTTTTTTCCTGAATATATTCAGGAAAAAACGCATACGCCCTTTTTGGCCAACCAAGCAAGCTTGCAAAGGAAATCTGCACTACAATGAAGTCTCACTTCCCCCCGGTCAAAAGGGCCATCTGAAAAAAGTGTAAAATCCAGAAAGGCAGGACAGGCCATGGAGAACTGGGAGCCTTGTTATGCTGATGGGCGGGATGTAAATTGCCAACAGCCACTCTGGAGAAGTGTATGGTGTTTCCTGAAACATCTAAAAAACAAAGCAACAGAGCCTAGGGCACTTCCACTTATGGTCCTATAGCTTAGGGAAATGAAAATCAAAAAGACACAGCCACCCCAACGTTTGGGACACCTCTGTTTACAAGAACCTCGTTTACGGTACAAGTTCAATATCGCAGAAAGTGAAAAATGGATGAAGAAGTTGTGGTACTTACGTACAATGCAATATCATTCAGCAATGACATCTATGTCATCAGGCCCGTAGCAGCATAATGAGTGGATTCAGGTATGATGATTCTACCTGAAATAAGTCACGCAGAAAAAGAAACATCATAAGATATCACTAATACACGGAATGTAAACTTGGCTACACAGGAACTGGATTACAAAACAGAACAGGGTCTCAAATTTAGAAAACCAACTTATGCTTGCTTAAGGGGAAAGGTGAGTTGGGGTGCTGCATAAAACCAGAGATTGAAATGAGCACAGAGTAAGTTCCTTAAGCCAAATATGGAATAGACAAGAGCTACTCCTTGCTCAACGAAATGGACTCAACACCCCATATTAAACGCCTAAGAATGTACCTGACTTGTAAGTATCTTAAAACCTATGGATTGCTATGTCTCTGAAAGGGAATCAAGCGTGTGTACAGGGGCATAAACGCAGCAGTGATAGGATTGGAGAGGTTCGGTGAGCAAATGAAGACCCTTTGAAGTCATATTGCATGGTACCCATTCCACGGGTCTCAACTCTCCAGGTTGAAGGGATTCTTCCTTCAGCTAAACCATGCATGTGGAACCCAGAGTATGATCAACCGTGTGATCGGGCGACATCTTCAAATATGTCTCCGTTCTCGTCCCCTGGTACTCGGGTGCAACATTCCAGACGCTTTACTAACACTCTCCCGACTTGGAGAGTCAGTGCCTTTAACCTCCTGTTTGGCCCAGTTTGCAATTTCTGCGGAAGATGAACAGGAATAGGGAGAACCAATGAGAGACTAGCTGGAGGTGTCTGGACGGGCAAATTTAACTCTCATTTCCCACCAGGAAGAGGAATTAACCAAAGGCTCAGCGTGCCGTGCCGGAACCAGATTAGCGACTGAAGCAATCCTGCGGTGTTGCGGCCAGCGCACAAGAAAGCGAGTTGAAGAAAGGAGCTCAGGGGCACTGTAATTCACAAACCTGCAGATTTATAAATGACAGCTATCGTCCAAAAATATACTGAAGTAAGGCTGCCAAGAGGACTTGAAAGCGGGGCAGAATTGCAGGAAACCGATTTCAGGAGGTAGACTGGAATTGCATTGAAAGCATAGGAAAAGAGGCAGAACGTCCACAATGATGCACTTGGCCAAAAAGTGCGTATGCGTTTTTGCCTGAATATATTCAGGAAAAAACGCATGCGCCCTTTTTGGCCAACCAAGCAAGCTTGCAAAGGAAATCTGCACTACAATGAAGTCTCACTTCCCGCCGGTCAAAAGGGCCATCTGAAAAAAGTGTAAAATCCAGAAATGCAGGACAGGCCATGGAGAACTGGGAGCCTTGTTATGCTGATGGGCGGGATGTAAATTGCCAACAGCCACTCGGGAGAAGTGTATGGTGTTTCCTGAAACATCTAAAAAACAAAGCAACAGAGCCCAGGGCACTTCCACTTATGGTCCTATAGCTTAGGGAAATGAAAATCAAAAAGACACAGCCACCCCAAAATTTGGGACGGCGCTGTGTACAAGAACCTCGTTTACGGTACAAGTTCAATATCGCAGAAAGTGAAAAATGGATGAAGAAGTTGTGGTACTTACGTACAATGCAATATCACTCAGCAATGACATCTATGTCATCAGGCCCATAGCAGCATAATGAGTGGATTCAGGTATGATGATTCTACCTGAAATAAGTCACGCAGAAAAAGAAACATCATAAGATATCACTAATACACGGAATGTAAACTTGGCTACACAGGAACTGGATTACAAAACAGAACAGGGTCTCAAATTTAGAAAACCAACTTATGCTTGCTTAAGGGGAAAGGTGAGTTGGGGTGCTGCATAAAACCAGAGATTGAAATGAGCACAGAGTAAGTTCCTTAAGCCAAATATGGAATAGACAAGAGCTACTCCTTGCTCAACGAAATGGACTCAACACCCCATATTAAACGCCTAAGAATGTACCTGACTTGTAAGTATCTTAAAACCTATGGATTGCTATGTCTCTGAAAGGGAATCAAGCGTGTGTACAGGGGCATAAACGCAGCAGTGATAGGATTGGAGAGGTTCGGTGAGCAAATGAACACCCTTTGAAGTCATACTGCATGGTACCCATTCCACGGGTCTCAACTCTCCAGGTTTAAGGGATTCTTCCTTCAGCTAAACCATGCATGTGGAACTCAGAGTATGATCAACCGTGTGATCGGCAGACGTGTTCAAATATGTCTCCGTTCTCGTCCCCTGGTACTTGGGTGCAACATTCCAGACGCTTTACTAACACTCTCCCGACTTGGAGAGTCAGTGCCTTTAACCTCCTGTTTGGCCCAGTTTGCAATTTCTGCGGAAGATGAACAGGAATAGGGAGAACCAATGAGAGACTAGCTGGAGGTGTCTGGACGGGCAAATTTAACTCTCATTTCCCACCAGGAAGAGGAATTAACCAAAGGCTCAGCGTGCCGTGCCGGAACCAGATTAGGGCCTGAAGCAATCCTGCGGTGTTGCGGCCAGCGCACAAGAAAGCGAGTTGAAGAAAGGAGCTCAGGGGCACTGTAATTCACAAACCTGCAGATTTATAAATGACAGCTATCGTCCAAAAATATACTGAAGTAAGGCTGCCAAGAGGACTTGAATGTGGGGCCGCATTGCAGGAAACCGATTTCAGGAGGTAGACTGGAATTGCATTGAAAGCATAGGAAAAAAGGCAGAACGTCCACAATGATGCTCTTGGCCAAAAAGTGCGTATACGTTTTTTCCTGAATATATTCAGGAAAAAATGCATGCGCCCTTTTTGGCCAACCAAGCAAGCTTGCAAAGGAAATCTGCACTACAATGAAGTCTCACTTCCCCCCGGTCAAAAGGGCCATCTGAAAAAAGTGTAAAACCCAGAAAGGCAGGACAGGCCATGGAGAACTGGGAGCCTTGTTATGCTGATGGGCGGGATGTAAATTGCCAACAGCCACTCGGGAGAAGTGTATGGTGTTTCCTGAAACATCTAAAAAACAAAGCAACAGAGCCCAGGGCACTTCCACTTATGGTCCTATAGCTTAGGGAAATGAAAATCAAAAAGACACAGCCACCCCAAAGTTTGGGACACCTCTGTTTACAAGAACCTCGTTTACGGTACAAGTTCAATATCGCAGAAAGTGAAAAATGGATGAAGAAGTTGTGGTACTTACGTACAATGCAATATCATTCAGCAATGACATCTATGTCATCAGGCCCGTAGCAGCATAATGAGTGGATTCAGGTATGATGATTCTACCTGAAATAAGTCACACAGAAAAAGAAACATCATAAGATATCACTAATACACGGAATGTAAACTTGGCTACACAGGAACTGGATTACAAAACAGAACAGGGTCTCAAATTTAGAAAACCAACTTATGCTTGCTTAAGGGGAAAGGTGAGTTGGGGTGCTGCATAAAACCAGAGATTGAAATGAGCACAGAGTAAGTTCCTTAAGCCAAATATGGAATAGACAAGAGCTACTCCTTGCTCAACGAAATGGACTCAACACCCCATATTAAACGCCTAAGAATGTACCTGACTTGTAAGTATCTTAAAACCTATGGATTGCTATGTCTCTGAAAGGGAATCAAGCATGTGTACAGGGGCATAAACGCAGCAGTGATAGGATTGGAGAGGTTCGGTGAGCAAATGAACACCCTTTGAAGTCATACTGCATGGTACCCATTCCACGGGTCTCAACTCTCCAGGTTTAAGGGATTCTTCCTTCAGCTAAACCATGCATGTGGAACCCAGAGTATGATCAACCGTGTGATCAGGAGACGTCTTCAAATATGTGTCCGTTCTCGTCCCCTGGTACTCGGGTGCAACATTCCAGATGCTTTACTAACACTCTCCCGACTTGGAGAGTCAGTGCCTTTAACCTCCTGTTTGGCCCAGTTTGCAATTTCTGCGGAAGATGAACAGGAATAAGGAGAACCAATGAGAGACTAGCTGGAGGTGTGTGGACGGGCAAATTTAACTCTCATTTCCCACCAGGAAGAGGAATTAACCAAAGGCTCAGGGTGCCGTGCCGGAACCAGATTAGGGCCTGAAGCCATCCTGCGGTGTTGCGGCCAGCTCACAAGAAAGCGAGTTGAAGAAAGGAGCTCAGGGGCACTGTAATTCACAAACCTGCAGAGTTATAAATGACAGCTATCGTCCAAAAATATACTGAAGTAAGGCTGCCAAGAGGACTTGAATGCGGGGCAGAATTGCAGGAAACCGATTTCAGGAGGTAGACTGGAATTGCATTTAAAGCATAGGAAAAGAGGCAGAACGTCCACAATGATGCACTTGGCCAAAAAGGGCGTATGCGTTTTTTCCTGAATATATTCAGGAAAAAACGCATACGCCCTTTTTGGCCAACCAAGCAAGCTTGCAAAGGAAATCTGCACTACAATGAAGTCTCACTTCCCCCCGGTCAAAAGGGCCATCTGAAAAAAGTGTAAAATCCAGAAAGGCAGGACAGGCCATGGAGAACTGGGAGCCTTGTTTTGCTGATGGGCGGGATGTAAATTGCCAACAGCCACTCGGGAGAAGTGTATGATGTTTCCTGAAACATCTAAAAAACAAAGCAACAGAGCCTAGGGCACTTCCACTTATGGTCCTATAGCTTAGGGAAATGAAAATCAAAAAGACACAGCCACCACAAAGTTTGGGACGGCTCTGTTTACAAGAACCTCCTTTACGGTACAAGTTCAATATCGCAAAAAGTGAAAAATGGATGAAGAAGCTGTGGTACTTACGTACAATGCAATATCACTCAGCACTGACATCTATGTCATCAGGCCCGTAGCAGCATAATGAGTGGATTCAGGTATGATGATTCTACCTGAAGTAAGTCACGCGGAAAAAGAAACATCATAAGATATCACTAATACACGGAATGTAAACTTGGCTACACAGGAACTGGATTACAAAACAGAACAGGGTCTCAAATTTAGAAAACCAACTTATGCTTGCTTAAGGGGAAAGGTGAGTTGGGGTGCTGCATAAAACCAGAGATTGATATGAGCACAGAGTATGTTCCTTAAGCCAAATATGGAATAAACAAGAGCTACTCCTTGCTCAACGAAATGGACTCAACACCCCATATTAAACGCCTAAGAATGTACCTGACTAGAAAGTATCTTAAAACCTATGGATTGCTATGTCTCCGAAAGAGAATCAAGCGTCTGTACAGGGGCATAAACGCAGCAGTGATAGGATTGGAGAGGTTCGGTGAGCAAATGAACACCCTTTGAAGTCATATTACATGGTACCCATTTCACGGGTCTCAACTCTCCAGGTTTAAGGGATTCTTCCTTCAGCTAAAACATGCATGTGGAACCCAGAGTATGATCAACCGTGTGATCGGGAGACGTGTTCAAATATGTCTCCGTTCTCGTCCCCTGGTACTCGGGTGCAACATTCCAGATGCTTTACTAACACTCTCCCGACTTGGAGAGTCAGTGCCTTTAACCTCCTGTTTGGCCTAGTTTGCAATTTCTTCGGAAGATGAACAGGAATAGGGAGAACCAATGAGAGACTAGCTGGAGGTGTCTGGACGGGCAAATTTAACTCTCATTTCCCACCAGGAAGAGGAATTAACCAAAGGCTCAGCGTGCCGTGCCGGAACCAGATTAGGGCCTGAAGCAATCCTGCGGTGTTGCGGCCAGCTCACAAGAAAGCGAGTTGAAGAAAGGAGCTCAGGGGCACTGTAATTCACAAACCTGCAGAGTTATAAATGACAGCTATCGTCCAAAAATATACTGAAGTAAGGCTGCCAAGAGGACTTGAAAGCGGGGCAGAATTGCAGGAAACCGATTTCAGGAGGTAGACTGGAATTGCATTTAAAGCATAGGAAAAGAGGCAGAACGTCCACAATGATGCACTTGGCCAAAAAGGGCGTATGCGTTTTCTCCTGAATATATTCAGGAAAAAACGCATACGCCCTTTTTGGCCAACCAAGCAAGCTTGCAAAGGAAATCTGCACTACAATGAAGTCTCACTTCCCCCCGGTCATAAGGGCCATCTGAAAAAAGTGTAAAATCCAGAAAGGCAGAACAGGCCATGGAGAACTGGGAGCCTTGTTATGATGATGGGCGGGATGTAAATTGCCAACAGCCACTTGGGAGAAGTGTATGGTGTTTCCTGAAACATCTAAAAAACAAAGCAACAGAGCCTAGGGCACTTCCACTTATGGTCCTATAGCTTAGGGAAATGAAAATCAAAAAGACACAGCCACCCGAAAGTTTGGGACGGCTCTGTTTACAAGAACCTCGTTTACGGTACAAGTTCAATATCGCAGAAAGTGAAAAATGGATGAAGAAGCTGTGGTACTTACGTACAATGCAATATCACTCAGCAATGACATCTATGTCATCAGGCCCGTAGCAGCATAATGAGTGGATTCAGGTATGATGATTCTACCTGAAATAAGTCACACAGAAAAAGAAACATCATAAGATATCACTAATACACGGAATGTAAACTTGGCTACACAGGAACTGGATTACAAAACAGAACAGGGTCTCAAATTTAGAAAACCAACTTATGCTTGCTTAAGGGGAAAGGTGAGTTGGGGTGCTGCATAAAACCAGAGATTGAAATGAGCACAGAGTAAGTTCCTTAAGCCAAATATGGAATAGACAAGAGCTACTCCTTGCTCAACGAAATGGACTCAACACCCCATATTAAACGCCTAAGAATGTACCTGACTTGTAAGTATCTTAAAACCTATGGATTGCTATGTCTCTGAAAGGGAATCAAGCGTGTGTACAGGGGCATAAACGCAGCAGTGATAGGATTGGAGAGGTTCGGTGAGCAAATGAAGACCCTTTGAAGTCATATTGCATGGTACCCATTCCACGGGTCTCAACTCTCCAGGTTTAAGGGATTCTTCCTTCAGCTAAACCATGCATGTGGAACCCAGAGTATGATCAACTGTGTGATCGGGAGACGTCTTCAAATATGTCTCCGTTCTCGTCCCCTGGTACTCGGGTGCAACATTCCAGACGCTTTACTAACACTCTCCCGACTTGGAGAGTCAGTGCCTTTAACCTCCTGTTTGGCCCAGTTTGCAATTTCTGCGGAAGATGAACAGGAATAGGGAGAACCAATGAGAGACTAGCTGGAGGTGTCTGGACGGGCAAATTTAACTCTCATTTCCCACCAGGAAGAGGAATTAACCAAAGGCTCAGCGTGCCGTGCCGGAACCAGATTAGCGACTGAAGCAATCCAGCGGTGTTGCGGCCAGCACACAAGAAAGCGAGTTGAAGAAAGGAGCTCAGGGGCACTGTAATTCACAAACCTGCAGAGTTATAAATGACAGCTATCGTCCAAAAATATACTGAAGTAAGGCTGCCAAGAGGACTTGAAAGCGGGGCCGAATTGCAGGAAACCGATTTCAGGAGGTAGACTGGAATTGCATTTAAAGCATAGGAAAAGAGGCAGAACGTCCACAATGATGCACTTGGCCAAAAAGGGCGTATGCGTTTTTTCCTGAATATATTCAGGAAAAAACGCATACGCCCTTTTTGGCCAACCAAGCAAGCTTGCAAAGGAAATCTGCACTACAATGAAGTCTCACTTCCCCCCGGTCAAAAGGGCCATCTGAAAAAAGTGTAAAATCCAGAAAGGCAGGACAGGCCATGGAGAACTGGGAGCCTTGTTATGCTGATGGGCGGGATGTAAATTGCCAACAGCCACTCTGGAGAAGTGTATGGTGTTTCCTGAAACATCTAAAAAACAAAGCAACAGAGCCTAGGGCACTTCCACTTATGGTCCTATAGCTTAGGGAAATGAAAATCAAAAAGACACAGCCACCCCAACGTTTGGGACACCTCTGTTTACAAGAACCTCGTTTACGGTACAAGTTCAATATCGCAGAAAGTGAAAAATGGATGAAGAAGTTGTGGTACTTACGTACAATGCAATATCATTCAGCAATGACATCTATGTCATCAGGCCCGTAGCAGCATAATGAGTGGATTCAGGTATGATGATTCTACCTGAAATAAGTCACGCAGAAAAAGAAACATCATAAGATATCACTAATACACGGAATGTAAACTTGGCTACACAGGAACTGGATTACAAAACAGAACAGGGTCTCAAATTTAGAAAACCAACTTATGCTTGCTTAAGGGGAAAGGTGAGTTGGGGTGCTGCATAAAACCAGAGATTGAAATGAGCACAGAGTAAGTTCCTTAAGCCAAATATGGAATAGACAAGAGCTACTCCTTGCTCAACGAAATGGACTCAACACCCCATATTAAACGCCTAAGAATGTACCTGACTTGTAAGTATCTTAAAACCTATGGATTGCTATGTCTCTGAAAGGGAATCAAGCGTGTGTACAGGGGCATAAACGCAGCAGTGATAGGATTGGAGAGGTTCGGTGAGCAAATGAACACCCTTTGAAGTCATACTGCATGGTACCCATTCCACGGGTCTCAACTCTCCAGGTTTAAGGGATTCTTCCTTCAGCTAAACCATGCATGTGGAACTCAGAGTATGATCAACCGTGTGATCGGCAGACGTGTTCAAATATGTCTCCGTTCTCGTCCCCTGGTACTCGGGTGCAACATTCCAGACGCTTTACTAACACTCTCCCGACTTGGAGAGTCAGTGCCTTTAACCTCCTGTTTGGCCCAGTTTGCAATTTCTGCGGAAGATGAACAGGAATAGGGAGAACCAATGAGAGACTAGCTGGAGGTGTCTGGACGGGCAAATTTAACTCTCATTTCCCACCAGGAAGAGGAATTAACCAAAGGCTCAGCGTGCCGTGCCGGAACCAGATTAGGGCCTGAAGCAATCCTGCGGTGTTGCGGCCAGCGCACAAGAAAGCGAGTTGAAGAAAGGAGCTCAGGGGCACTGTAATTCACAAACCTGCAGATTTATAAATGACAGCTATCGTCCAAAAATATACTGAAGTAAGGCTGCCAAGAGGACTTGAATGTGGGGCCGCATTGCAGGAAACCGATTTCAGGAGGTAGACTGGAATTGCATTGAAAGCATAGGAAAAAAGGCAGAACGTCCACAATGATGCTCTTGGCCAAAAAGTGCGTATACGTTTTTTCCTGAATATATTCAGGAAAAAATGCATGCGCCCTTTTTGGCCAACCAAGCAAGCTTGCAAAGGAAATCTGCACTACAATGAAGTCTCACTTCCCCCCGGTCAAAAGGGCCATCTGAAAAAAGTGTAAAACCCAGAAAGGCAGGACAGGCCATGGAGAACTGGGAGCCTTGTTATGCTGATGGGCGGGATGTAAATTGCCAACAGCCACTCGGGAGAAGTGTATGGTGTTTCCTGAAACATCTAAAAAACAAAGCAACAGAGCCCAGGGCACTTCCACTTATGGTCCTATAGCTTAGGGAAATGAAAATCAAAAAGACACAGCCACCCCAAAGTTTGGGACACCTCTGTTTACAAGAACCTCGTTTACGGTACAAGTTCAATATCGCAGAAAGTGAAAAATGGATGAAGAAGTTGTGGTACTTACGTACAATGCAATATCATTCAGCAATGACATCTATGTCATCAGGCCCGTAGCAGCATAATGAGTGGATTCAGGTATGATGATTCTACCTGAAATAAGTCACACAGAAAAAGAAACATCATAAGATATCACTAATACACGGAATGTAAACTTGGCTACACAGGAACTGGATTACAAAACAGAACAGGGTCTCAAATTTAGAAAACCAACTTATGCTTGCTTAAGGGGAAAGGTGAGTTGGGGTGCTGCATAAAACCAGAGATTGAAATGAGCACAGAGTAAGTTCCTTAAGCCAAATATGGAATAGACAAGAGCTACTCCTTGCTCAACGAAATGGACTCAACACCCCATATTAAACGCCTAAGAATGTACCTGACTTGTAAGTATCTTAAAACCTATGGATTGCTATGTCTCTGAAAGGGAATCAAGCATGTGTACAGGGGCATAAACGCAGCAGTGATAGGATTGGAGAGGTTCGGTGAGCAAATGAACACCCTTTGAAGTCATACTGCATGGTACCCATTCCACGGGTCTCAACTCTCCAGGTTTAAGGGATTCTTCCTTCAGCTAAACCATGCATGTGGAACCCAGAGTATGATCAACCGTGTGATCAGGAGACGTCTTCAAATATGTGTCCGTTCTCGTCCCCTGGTACTCGGGTGCAACATTCCAGATGCTTTACTAACACTCTCCCGACTTGGAGAGTCAGTGCCTTTAACCTCCTGTTTGGCCCAGTTTGCAATTTCTGCGGAAGATGAACAGGAATAAGGAGAACCAATGAGAGACTAGCTGGAGGTGTGTGGACGGGCAAATTTAACTCTCATTTCCCACCAGGAAGAGGAATTAACCAAAGGCTCAGGGTGCCGTGCCGGAACCAGATTAGGGCCTGAAGCCATCCTGCGGTGTTGCGGCCAGCTCACAAGAAAGCGAGTTGAAGAAAGGAGCTCAGGGGCACTGTAATTCACAAACCTGCAGAGTTATAAATGACAGCTATCGTCCAAAAATATACTGAAGTAAGGCTGCCAAGAGGACTTGAATGCGGGGCAGAATTGCAGGAAACCGATTTCAGGAGGTAGACTGGAATTGCATTTAAAGCATAGGAAAAGAGGCAGAACGTCCACAATGATGCACTTGGCCAAAAAGGGCGTATGCGTTTTTTCCTGAATATATTCAGGAAAAAACGCATACGCCCTTTTTGGCCAACCAAGCAAGCTTGCAAAGGAAATCTGCACTACAATGAAGTCTCACTTCCCCCCGGTCAAAAGGGCCATCTGAAAAAAGTGTAAAATCCAGAAAGGCAGGACAGGCCATGGAGAACTGGGAGCCTTGTTTTGCTGATGGGCGGGATGTAAATTGCCAACAGCCACTCGGGAGAAGTGTATGGTGTTTCCTGAAACATCTAAAAAACAAAGCAACAGAGCCTAGGGCACTTCCACTTATGGTCCTATAGCTTAGGGAAATGAAAATCAAAAAGACACAGCCACCACAAAGTTTGGGACGGCTCTGTTTACAAGAACCTCCTTTACGGTACAAGTTCAATATCGCAGAAAGTGAAAAATGGATGAAGAAGCTGTGGTACTTACGTACAATGCAATATCACTCAGCACTGACATCTATGTCATCAGGCCCGTAGCAGCATAATGAGTGGATTCAGGTATGATGATTCTACCTGAAATAAGTCACGCAGAAAAAGAAACATCATAAGATATCACTAATACACGGAATGTAAACTTGGCTACACAGGAACTGGATTACAAAACAGAACAGGGTCTCAAATTTAGAAAACCAACTTATGCTTGCTTAAGGGGAAAGGTGAGTTGGGGTGCTGCATAAAACCAGAGATTGATATGAGCACAGAGTATGTTCCTTAAGCCAAATATGGAATAAACAAGAGCTACTCCTTGCTCAACGAAATGGACTCAACACCCCATATTAAACGCCTAAGAATGTACCTGACTAGAAAGTATCTTAAAACATATGGATTACTATGTCTCCGAAAGAGAATCAAGCGTCTGTACAGGGGCATAAACGCAGCAGTGATAGGATTGGAGAGGTTCGGTGAGCAAATGAACACCCTTTGAAGTCATATTACATGGTACCCATTTCACGGGTCTCAACTCTCCAGGTTTAAGGGATTCTTCCTTCAGCTAAAACATGCATGTGGAACCCAGAGTATGATCAACCGTGTGATCGGGAGACGTGTTCAAATATGTCTCCGTTCTCGTCCCCTGGTACTCGGGTGCAACATTCCAGATGCTTTACTAACACTCTCCCGACTTGGAGAGTCAGTGCCTTTAACCTCCTGTTTGGCCTAGTTTGCAATTTCTTCGGAAGATGAACAGGAATAGGGAGAACCAATGAGAGACTAGCTGGAGGTGTCTGGACGGGCAAATTTAACTCTCATTTCCCACCAGGAAGAGGAATTAACCAAAGGCTCAGCGTGCCGTGCCGGAACCAGATTAGGGCCTGAAGCAATCCTGCGGTGTTGCGGCCAGCTCACAAGAAAGCGAGTTGAAGAAAGGAGCTCAGGGGCACTGTAATTCACAAACCTGCAGAGTTATAAATGACAGCTATCGTCCAAAAATATACTGAAGTAAGGCTGCCAAGAGGACTTGAAAGCGGGGCAGAATTGCAGGAAACCGATTTCAGGAGGTAGACTGGAATTGCATTTAAAGCATAGGAAAAGAGGCAGAACGTCCACAATGATGCACTTGGCCAAAAAGGGCGTATGCGTTTTCTCCTGAATATATTCAGGAAAAAACGCATACGCCCTTTTTGGCCAACCAAGCAAGCTTGCAAAGGAAATCTGCACTACAATGAAGTCTCACTTCCCCCCGGTCATAAGGGCCATCTGAAAAAAGTGTAAAATCCAGAAAGGCAGAACAGGCCATGGAGAACTGGGAGCCTTGTTATGATGATGGGCGGGATGTAAATTGCCAACAGCCACTTGGGAGAAGTGTATGGTGTTTCCTGAAACATCTAAAAAACAAAGCAACAGAGCCTAGGGCACTTCCACTTATGGTCCTATAGCTTAGGGAAATGAAAATCAAAAAGACACAGCCACCCGAAAGTTTGGGACGGCTCTGTTTACAAGAACCTCGTTTACGGTACAAGTTCAATATCGCAGAAAGTGAAAAATGGATGAAGAAGCTGTGGTACTTACGTACAATGCAATATCACTCAGCAATGACATCTATGTCATCAGGCCCGTAGCAGCATAATGAGTGGATTCAGGTATGATGATTCTACCTGAAATAAGTCACACAGAAAAAGAAACATCATAAGATATCACTAATACACGGAATGTAAACTTGGCTACACAGGAACTGGATTACAAAACAGAACAGGGTCTCAAATTTAGAAAACCAACTTATGCTTGCTTAAGGGGAAAGGTGAGTTGGGGTGCTGCATAAAACCAGAGATTGAAATGAGCACAGAGTAAGTTCCTTAAGCCAAATATGGAATAGACAAGAGCTACTCCTTGCTCAACGAAATGGACTCAACACCCCATATTAAACGCCTAAGAATGTACCTGACTTGTAAGTATCTTAAAACCTATGGATTGCTATGTCTCTGAAAGGGAATCAAGCGTGTGTACAGGGGCATAAACGCAGCA
Organism: Globicephala melas; assembly: GCF_963455315.2. Classification (NCBI taxonomy): domain Eukaryota; kingdom Metazoa; phylum Chordata; class Mammalia; order Artiodactyla; family Delphinidae; genus Globicephala; species Globicephala melas. The sequence goes on along the minus strand of NW_027207239.1, from coordinate 467,572 downwards.
GTGATAGGATTGGAGAGGTTCGGTGAGCAAATGAAGACCCTTTGAAGTCATATTGCATGGTACCCATTCCACGGGTCTCAACTCTCCAGGTTTAAGGGATTCTTCCTTCAGCTAAACCATGCATGTGGAACCCAGAGTATGATCAACCGTGTGATCGGGAGACGTCTTCAAATATGTCTCCGTTCTCGTCCCCTGGTACTCGGGTGCAACATTCCAGACGCTTTACTAACACTCTCCCGACTTGGAGAGTCAGTGCCTTTAACCTCCTGTTTGGCCCAGTTTGCAATTTCTGCGGAAGATGAACAGGAATAGGGAGAACCAATGAGAGACTAGCTGGAGGTGTCTGGACGGGCAAATTTAACTCTCATTTCCCACCAGGAAGAGGAATTAACCAAAGGCTCAGCGTGCCGTGCCGGAACCAGATTAGCGACTGAAGCAATCCAGCGGTGTTGCGGCCAGCACACAAGAAAGCGAGTTGAAGAAAGGAGCTCAGGGGCACTGTAATTCACAAACCTGCAGATTTATAAATGACAGCTATCATCCAAAAATATACTGAAGTAAGGCTGCCAAGAGGACTTGAAAGCGGGGCCGAATTGCAGGAAACCGATTTCAGGAGGTAGACTGGAATTGCATTTAAAGCATAGGAAAAGAGGCAGAACGTCCACAATGATTCACTTGGCCAAAAAGTGCGTATGCGTTTTTTCCTGAATATATTCAGGAAAAAACGCATGCGCCCTTTTTGGCCAACCAAGCAAGCTTGGAAAGGAAATCTGCACTACAATGAAGTCTCACTTCCCCCCGGTCAAAAGGGCCATCTGAAAAAAGTGTAAAATCCAGAAAGGCAGGACAGGCCATGGAGAACTGGGAGCCTTGTTATGCTGATGGGCGGGATGTAAATTGCCAACAGCCACTCTGGAGAAGTGTATGGTGTTTCCTGAAACATATAAAAAACAAAGCAACAGAGCCCAGGGCACTTCCACTTATGGTCCTATAGCTTAGGGAAATGAAAATCAAAAAGACACAGCCACCCCAAAGTTTGGGACGGCTCTGTTTACAAGAACCTCGTTTACGGTACAAGTTCAATATCGCAGAAAGTGAAAAATGGATGAAGAAGTTGTGGTACTTACGTACAATGCAATATCATTCAGCAATGACATCTATGTCATCAGGCCCGTAGCAGCATAATGAGTGGATTCAGGTATGATGATTCTACCTGAAATAAGTCACGCAGAAAAAGAAACATCATAAGATATCACTAATACACGGAATGTAAACTTGGCTACACAGGAACTGGATTACAAAACAGAACAGGGTCTCAAATTTAGAAAACCAACTTATGCTTGCTTAAGGGGAAATGTGAGTTGGGGTGCTGCATAAAACCAGAGATTGAAATGAGCACAGAGTAAGTTCCTTAAGCCAAATATGGAATAGACAAGAGCTACTCCTTGCTCAACGAAATGGACTCAACACCCCATATTAAACGCCTAAGAATGTACCTGACTTGTAAGTATCTTAAAACCTATGGATTGCTATGTCTCTGAAAGGGAATCAAGCGTGTGTACAGGGGCATAAACGCAGCAGTGATAGGATTGGAGAGGTTCGGTGAGCAAATGAAGACCCTTTGAAGTCATATTGCATGGTACCCATTCCACGGGTCTCAACTCTCCAGGTTTAAGGGATTCTTCCTTCAGCTAAACCATGCATGTGGAACCCAGAGTATGATCAACCGTGTGATCGGCAGACGTCTTCAAATATGTGTCCGTTCTCGTCCCTTGGTACTCGGGTGCAACATTCCAGACGCTTTACTAACACTCTCCCGACTTGGAGAGTCAGTGCCTTTAACCTCCTGTTTGGCCCAGTTTGCAATTTCTGCGGAAGATGAACAGGAATAGGGAGAACCAATGAGAGACTAGCTGGAGGTGTCTGGACGGGCAAATTTAACTCTCATTTCCCACCAGGAAGAGGAATTAACCAAAGGCTCAGCGTGCCGTGCCGGAACCAGATTAGGGCCTGAAGCCATCCTGCGGTGTTGCGGCCAGCTCACAAGAAAGCGAGTTGAAGAAAGGAGCTCAGGGGCACTGTAATTCACAAACCTGCAGAGTTATAAATGACAGCTATCGTCCAAAAATATACTGAAGTAAGGCTGCCAAGAGGACTTGAAAGCGGGGCAGAATTGCAGGAAACCGATTTCAGGAGGTAGACTGGAATTGCATTTAAAGCATAGGAAAAGAGGCAGAACGTCCACAATGATGCACTTGGCCAAAAAGGGCGTATGCGTTTTTTCCTGAATATATTCAGGAAAAAACGCATACGCCCTTTTTGGCCAACCAAGCAAGCTTGCAAAGGAAATCTGCACTACAATGAAGTCTCACTTCCCCCCGGTCAAAAGGGCCATCTGAAAAAAGTGTAAAATCCAGAAAGGCAGGACAGGCCATGGAGAACTGGGAGCCTTATTTTGCTGATGGGCGGGATGTAAATTGCCAACAGCCACTCGGGAGAAGTGTATGGTGTTTCCTAAAACATCTAAAAAACAAAGCAACAGAGCCTAGGGCACTTCCACTTATGGTCCTATAGATTAGGGAAATGAAAATCAAAAAGACACAGCCACCCCAAAGTTTGGGACGGCTCTGTTTACAAGAACCTCGTTTACGGTACAAGTTCAATATCGCAGAAAGTGAAAAATGGATGAAGAAGTTGTGGTTCTTACGTACAATGCAATATCACTCAGCACTGACATCTATGTCATCAGGCCCGCAGCAGCATAATGAGTGGATTCAGGTATGATGATTCTACCTGAAATAAGTCACGAAGAAAAAGAAACATCATAAGATATCACTAATACACGGAATGTAAACTTGGCTACACAGAAACTGGATTACAAAACAGAACAGGGTCTCAAATTTAGAAAACCAACTTATGCTTGCTTAAGGGGAAAGGTGAGTTGGGGTGCTGCATAAAACCAGAGATTGAAATGAGCACAGATAAAGTTCCTTAAGCCAAATATGGAATAGACAAGAGCTACTCCTTGCTCAACGAAATGGACTCAACACCCCATATTAAACGCCTAAGAATGTACCTGACTAGTAAGTATCTTAAAACGTATGGATTGCTATGTCTCCGAAAGAGAATCAAGCGTGTGTACAGGGGCATAAACGCAGCAGTGATAGGATTGGAGAGGTTCGGTGAGCAAATGAAGACCCTCTGAAGTCATATTGCATGGTACCCATTCCACGGGTCTCAACTCTCCAGGTTTAAGGGATTCTTCCTTCAGCTAAAACATGCATGTGGAACCCAGAGTATGATCAACCGTGTGATCGGCAGACGTGTTCAAATATGTCTCCGTTCTCGTCCCCTGGTACTCGGGTGCAACATTCCAGACGCTTTACTAACACTCTCCCGACTTGGAGAGTCAGTGCCTTTAACCTCCTGTTTGGCCCAGTTTGCAATTTCTGCGGAAGATGAACAGGAATAGGGAGAACCAATGAGAGACTAGCTGGAGGTGTCTGGACGGGCAAATTTAACTCTCATTTCCCACCAGGAAGAGGAATTAACCAAAGGCTCAGCGTGCCGTGCCGGAACCAGATTAGGGCCTGAAGCAATCCTGCGGTGTTGCGGCCAGCTCACAAGAAAGCGAGTTGAAGAAAGGAGCTCAGGGGCACTGTAATTCACAAACCTGCAGAGTTATAAATGACAGCTATCGTCCAAAAATATACTGAAGTAAGGCTGCCAAGAGGACTTGAAAGCGGGGCAGAATTGCAGGAAACCGATTTCAGGAGGTAGACTGGAATTGCATTTAAAGCATAGGAAAAGAGGCAGAACGTCCACAATGATGCACTTGGCCAAAAAGGGCGTATGCGTTTTTTCCTGAATATATTCAGGAAAAAACGCATACGCCCTTTTTGGCCAACCAAGCAAGCTTGCAAAGGAAATCTGCACTACAATGAAGTCTCACTTCCCCCCGGTCATAAGGGCCATCTGAAAAAAGTGTAAAATCCAGAAAGGCAGGACAGGCCATGGAGAACTGGGAGCCTTGTTATGCTGATGGGCGGGATGAAAATTGCCAACAGCCACTCGGGAGAAGTGTATGGTGTTTCCTGAAACATCTAAAAAACAAAGCAACAGAGCCTAGGGCACTTCCACTTATGGTCCTATAGCTTAGGGAAATGAAAATCAAAAAGACACAGCCACCCGAAAGTTTGGGATGGCTCTGTTTACAAGAACCTCGTTTACGGTACAAGTTCAATATCGCAGAAAGTGAAAAATGGATGAAGAAGCTGTGGTACTTACGTACAATGCAATATCAATCAGCAATGACATCTATGTCATCAGGCACGTAGCAGCATAATGAGTGGATTCAGGTATGATGATTCTACCTGAAATAAGTCACACAGAAAAAGAAACATCACAAGATATCACTAATACACGGAATGTAAACTTGGCTACACAGGAACTGGATTACAAAACAGAACAGGGTCTCAAATTTAGAAACCCAACTTATGCTTGCTTAAGGGGAAAGGTGAGTTGGGGTGCTGCATAAAACCAGAGATTGAAATGAGCACAGATAAAGTTCCTTAAGCCAAATATGGAATAGACAAGAGCTACTCCTTGCTCAACGAAATGGACTCAACACCCCATATTAAACGCCTAAGAATGTACCTGACTAGTAAGTATCTTAAAACCTATGGATTGCTATGTCTCCGAAAGAGAATCAAGCATGTGTACAGGGGCATAAACTCAGCAGTGATAGGATTGGAGAGGTTCGGTGAGCAAATGAAGACCCTCTGAAGTCATATTGCATGGTACCCATTCCACGGGTCTCAACTCTCCAGGTTTAAGGGATTCTTCCTTCAGCTAAAACATGCATGTGGAACCCAGAGTATGATCAAGCGTGTGATCGGGAGACGTGTTCAAATATGTCTCCGTTCTCGTCCCCTGGTACTCGGGTGCAACATTCCAGACGCTTTACTAACACTCTCCTGACTTGGAGAGTCAGTGACTTTAACCTCCTGTTTGGCCCAGTTTGCAATTTCTGCGGAAGATGAACAGGAATAGGGAGAACCAATGAGAGACTAGCTGGAGGTGTCTGGACGGGCAAATTTAACTCTCATTTCCCACCAGGAAGAGGAATTAACCAAAGGCTCAGCGTGCCGTGCCGGAACCAGATTAGGGCCTGAAGCAATCCTGCGGTGTTGCGGCCAGCTCACAAGAAAGCGAGTTGAGGAAAGGAGCTCCGGGACACTGTAATTCACAAACCTGCAGAGTTATAAATGACAGCTATCGTCCAAAAATATACTGAAGTAAGGCTGCCAAGAGGACTTGAAAGCGGGGCCGAATTGCAGGAAACCGATTTCAGGAGGTAGACTGGAATTGCATTGAAAGCATAGGAAAAGAGGCAGAACGTCCACAATGATGCCCTTGGCCAAAAAGGGCGTATGCGTTTTTTCCTGAATATATTCAGGAAAAAACGCATACGCCCTTTTTGGCCAACCAAGCAAGCTTGCAAAGGAAATCTGCACTACAATGAAGTCTCACTTCCCCCCGGTCAAAAGGGATATCTGAAAAAAGTGTAAAATCCAGAAAGGCAGGACAGGCCATGGAGAACTGGGAGTCTTGTTATGCTGATGGGCGGGATGTAAATTGCCAACAGCCACTCGGGAGAAGTGTATGGTGTTTCCTGAAACATCTAAAAAACAAAGCAACAGAGCCTAGGGCACTTCCACTTATGGTCCTATAGCTTAGGGAAATGAAAATCAAAAAGACACAGCCACCCCAAAGTTTGGGACGGCTCTGTTTACAAGAACCTCGTTTATGGTACAAGTTCAATATCGCAGAAAGTGAAAAATGGATGAAAAAGTTGTGGTACTTACGTACAATGCAATATCACTCAGCAATGACATCTATGTCATCAGGCCCATAGCAGCATAATGAGTGGATTCAGGTATGATGATTCTAACTGAAATAAGTCACGCAGAAAAAAAAACATCATAAGCTATCACTAATACACGGAATGTAAACTTGGCTACACAGGAACTGGATTACAAAACAGAACAGGGTCTCAAATTTAGAAAACCAACTTATGCTTGCTTAAGGGGAAAGGTGAGTTGGGGTGCTGCATAAAACCAGAGATTGAAATGAGCACAGAGTAAGTTCCTTAAGCCAAATATGGAATAGACAAGAGCTACTCCTTGCTCAACGAAATGGACTCAACACCCCATATTAAACGCCTAAGAATGTACCTGACTTGTAAGTATCTTAAAACCTATGGATTGCTATGTCTCTGAAAGGGAATCAAGCGTGTGTACAGGGGCATAAACGCAGCAGTGATAGGATTGGAGAGGTTCGGTGAGCAAATGAACACCCTTTGAAGTCATATTGCATGGTACCCATTCCACGGGTCTCAACTCTCCAGGTTTAAGGGATTCTTCCTTCAGCTAAAACATGCATGTGGAACCCAGAGTATGATCAACCGTGTGATCGGGAGACGTCTTCAAATATGTGTCCGTTCTCGTCCCCTGGTACTCGGGTGCAACATTCCAGATGCTTTACTAACACTCTCCCGACTTGGAGAGTCAGTGCCTTTAACCTCCTGTTTGGCCCAGTTTGCAATTTCTGCGGAAGATGAACAGGAATAAGGAGAACCAATGAGAGACTAGCTGGAGGTGTCTGGACGGGCAAATTTAACTCTCATTTCCCACCAGGAAGAGGAATTAACCAAAGGCTCAGGGTGCCGAGCCGGAACCAGATTAGGGCCTGAAGCCATCCTGCGGTGTTGCGGCCAGCTCACAAGAAAGCGAGTTGAAGAAAGGAGCTCAGGGGCACTGTAATTCACAAACCTGCAGAGTTATAAATGACAGCTATCGTCCAAAAATATACTGAAGTAAGGCTGCCAAGAGGACTTGAAAGCGGGGCAGAATTGCAGGAAACCGATTTCAGGAGGTAGACTGGAATTGCATTGAAAGCATAGGAAAAGAGGCAGAACGTCCACAATGATGCCCTTGGCCAAAAAGGGCGTATGCGTTTTTTCCTGAATATATTCAGGAAAAAACGCATACGCCCTTTTTGGCCAACCAAGCAAGCTTGCAAAGGAAATCTGCACTACAATGAAGTCTCACTTCCCCCCGGTCAAAAGGGCCATCTGAAAAAAGTGTAAAATCCAGAAAGGCAGGACAGGCCATGGAGAACTGGGAGCCTTATTTTGCTGATGGGCGGGATGTAAATTGCCAACAGCCACTCGGGAGAAGTGTATGGTGTTTCCTAAAACATCTAAAAAACAAAGCAACAGAGCCTAGGGCACTTCCACTTATGGTCCTATAGATTAGGGAAATGAAAATCAAAAAGACACAGCCACCCCAAAGTTTGGGACGGCTCTGTTTACAAGAACCTCGTTTACGGTACAAGTTCAATATCGCAGAAAGTGAAAAATGGATGAAGAAGTTGTGGTTCTTACGTACAATGCAATATCACTCAGCACTGACATCTATGTCATCAGGCCCGCAGCAGCATAATGAGTGGATTCAGGTATGATGATTCTACCTGAAATAAGTCACGAAGAAAAAGAAACATCATAAGATATCACTAATACACGGAATGTAAACTTGGCTACACAGAAACTGGATTACAAAACAGAACAGGGTCTCAAATTTAGAAAACCAACTTATGCTTGCTTAAGGGGAAAGGTGAGTTGGGGTGCTGCATAAAACCAGAGATTGAAATGAGCAAAGATAAATTTCCTTAAGCCAAATATGGAATAGACAAGAGCTACTCCTTGCTCAACGAAATGGACACAACACCCCATATTAAACGCCTAAGAATGTACCTGACTAGTAAGTATCTTAAAACCTATGGATTGCTATGTCTCCGAAAGAGAATCAAGCGTGTGTACAGGGGCATAAACGCAGCAGTGATAGGATTGGAGAGGTTCGGTGAGCAAATGAAGACCCTCTGAAGTCATATTGCATGGTACCCATTCCACGGGTCTCAACTCTCCAGGTTTAAGGGATTCTTCCTTCAGCTAAAACATGCATGTGGAACCCAGAGTATGATCAACCGTGTGATCGGCAGACGTGTTCAAATATGTCTCCGTTCTCGTCCCCTGGTACTCGGGTGCAACATTCCAGACGCTTTACTAACACTCTCCCGACTTGGAGACTCAGTGCCTTTAACCTCCTGTTTGGCCCAGTTTGCAATTTCTGCGGAAGATGAACAGGAATAGGGAGAACCAATGAGAGACTAGCTGGAGGTGTCTGGACGGGCAAATTTAACTCTCATTTCCCACCAGGAAGAGGAATTAACCAAAGGCTCAGCGTGCCGTGCCGGAACCAGATTAGGGCCTGAAGCAATCCTGCGGTGTTGCGGCCAGCTCACAAGAAAGCGAGTTGAGGAAAGGAGCTCCGGGACACTGTAATTCACAAACCTGCAGAGTTATAAATGACAGCTATCGTCCAAAAATATACTGAAGTAAGGCTGCCAAGAGGACTTGAAAGCGGGGCAGAATTGCAGGAAACCGATTTCAGGAGGTAGACTGGAATTGCATTTAGAGCATAGGAAAAGAGGCAGAACGTCCACAATGATGCACTTGGCCAAAAAGTGCGTATGCGTTTTTTCCTGAATATATTCAGAAAAAAACGCATGCGCCCTTTTTGGCCAACCAAGCAAGCTTGCAAAGGAAATCTGCACTACAATGAAGTCTCACTTCCCCCCGGTCAAAAGGGCCATCTGAAAAAAGTGTAAAATCCAGAAAGGCAGGACAGGCCATGGAGAACTGGGAGCCTTGTTATGCTGATGGGTGGGATGTAAACTGCCAACAGCCACTCGGGAGAAGTGTATGGTGTTTCCTGAAACATCTAAAAAACAAAGCAACAGAGCCTAGGGCACTTCCACTTATGGTCCTATAGCTTAGGGAAATGAAAATCAAAAAGACACAGCCACCCCAAAGTTTGGGACGGCTCTGTTTACAAGAACCACGTTTACGGTACAAGTTCAATATCGCAGAAAGTGAAAAATGGATGAAGAAGTTGTGGTACTTACGTACAATGCAATATCACTCAGCAATGACATCTATGTCATCAGGCCCGTAGCAGCATAATGAGTGCATTCAGGTATGATGATTCTACCTGAAATAAGTCATGCAGAAAAAGAAACATCATAAGATATCACTAATACACGGAATGTAAACTTGGCTACACAGGAACTGGATTACAAAACAGAACAGGGTCTCAAATTTAGAAAACCAACTTATGCTTGCTTAAGGGGAAAGGTGAGTTGGGGTGCTGCATAAAACCAGAGATTGATATGAGCACAGAGTATGTTCCTTAAGCCAAATATGGAATAAAAAAGAGCTACTCCTTGCTCAACGAAATGGACTCAACACCCCATATTAAAAGCCTAAGAATGTACCTGACTAGAAAGTATCTTAAAACCTATGGATTGCTATGTCTCCGAAAGAGAATCAAGCGTGTGTACAGGGGCATAAACGCAGCAGTGATAGGATTGGAGAGTTTCGGTGAGCAAATGAAGACCCTCTGAAGTCATATTGCATGGTACCCATTCCACGGGTCTCAACTATCCAGGTTTAAGGGATTCTTCCTTCAGCTAAAACATGCATGTGGAACCCAGAGTATGATCAACCGTGTGATCGGCAGACGTGTTCAAATATGTCTCCGTTCTCGTCCCCTGGTACTCGGGTGCAACATTCCAGACGCTTTACTAACACTCTCCTGACTTGGAGAGTCAGTGACTTTAACCTCCTGTTTGGCCCAGTTTGCAATTTCTGCGGAAGATGAACAGGAATAGGGAGAACCAATGAGAGACTAGCTGGAGGTGTCTGGACGGGCAAATTTAACTCTCATTTCCCACCAGGAAGAGGAATTAACCAAAGGCTCAGCGTGCCGTGCCGGAACCAGATTAGGGCCTGAAGCAATCCTGCGGTGTTGCGGCCAGCTCACAAGAAAGCGAGTTGAGGAAAGGAGCTCCGGGACACTGTAATTCACAAACCTGCAGAGTTATAAATGACAGCTATCGTCCAAAAATATACTGAAGTAAGGCTGCCAAGAGGACTTGAAAGCGGGGCAGAATTGCAGGAAACCGATTTCAGGAGGTAGACTGGAATTGCATTGAAAGCATAGGAAAAGAGGCAGAACGTCCACAATGATGCCCTTGGCCAAAAAGGGCGTATGCGTTTTTTCCTGAATATATTCAGGAAAAAACGCATATGCCCTTTTTGGCCAACCAAGCAAGCTTGCAAAGGAAATCTGCACTACAATGAAGTCTCACTTCCCCCCGGTCAAAAGGGCCATCTGAAAAAAGTGTAAAATCCAGAAAGGCAGGACAGGCCATGGAGAACTGGGAGCCTTGTTATGCTGATGGGCGGGATGTAAATTGCCAACAGCCACTCGGGAGAAGTGTATGGTGTTTCCTGAAACATCTAAAAAACAAAGCAACAGAGCCTAGGGCACTTCCACTTATGGTCCTATAGATTAGGGAAATGAAAATCAAAAAGACACAGCCACCCCAAAGTTTGGGACGGCTCTGTTTACAAGAACCTCATTTACGGTACAAGTTCAATATCGCAGAAAGTGAAAAATGGATGAAGAAGTTGTTGTACTTACGTACAATGCAATATCACTCAGCACTGACATCTATGTCATCAGGCCCGCAGCAGCATAATGAGTGGATTCAGGTATGATGATTCTACCTGAAATAAGTCACGCAGAAAAAGAAACATCATAAGATATCACTAATACACGGAATGTAAACTTGGCTACACAGGAACTGGATTACAAAACAGAACAGGGTCTCAAATTTAGAAAACCAACTTATGCTTGCTTAAGGGGAAAGGTGAGTTGGGGTGCTGCATAAAACCAGAGATTGAAATGAGCACAGAGTAAGTTCCTTAAGCCAAATATGGAATAGACAAGAGCTACTCCTTGCTCAACGAAATGGACTCAACACCCCATATTAAACGCCTAAGAATGTACCTGACTTGTAAGTATCTTAAAACCTATGGATTGCTATGTCTCTGAAAGGGAATCAAACGTGTGTACAGGGGCATAAACACAGCAGTGATAGGATTGGAGAGGTTCGGTGAGCAAATGAACACCCTTTGAAGTCATATTGCATGGTACCCATTCCACGGGTCTCAACTCTCCAGGTTTAAGGGATTCTTCCTTCAGCTAAACCATGCATGTGGAACCCAGAGTATGATCAACCGTGTGATCGGGAGACGTCTTCAAATATGTGTCCGTTCTCGTCCCCTGGTACTCGGGTGCAACATTCCAGATGCTTTACTAACACTCTCCCGACTTGGAGAGTCAGTGCCTTTAACCTCCTGTTTGGCCCAGTTTGCAATTTCTGCGGAAGATGAACAGGAATAAGGAGAACCAATGAGAGACTAGCTGGAGGTGTCTGGACGGGCAAATTTAACTCTCATTTCCCACCAGGAAGTGGAATTAACCAAAGGCTCAGCGTGCGTGCCGGAACCAGATTAGGGCCTGAAGCAATCCTGCGGTGTTGCGGCCAGCTCACAAGAAAGCGAGTTGAAGAAAGGAGCTCAGGGGCACTGTAATTCACAAACCTGCAGAGTTATAAATGACAGCTATCGTCCAAAAATATACTGAAGTAAGGCTGCCAAGAGTACTTGAAAGCGGGGCCGAATTGCAGGAAACCGATTTCAGGAGGTAGACTGGAATTGCATTTAAAGCATAGGAAAAGAGGCAGAACGTCCACAATGATGCACTTGGCCAAAAAGGGCGTATGCGTTTTTTCCTGAATATATTCAGGAAAAAACGCATACGCCCTTTTTGGCCAACCAAGCAAGCTTGCAAAGGAAATCTGCACTACAATGAAGTCTCACTTCCCCCCGGTCATAAGGGCCATCTGAAAAAAGTGTAAAATCCAGAAAGGCAGGACAGGCCATGGAGAACTGGGAGCCTTGTTATGCTGATGGGCGGGATGAAAATTGCCAACAGCCACTCGGGAGAAGTGTATGGTGTTTCCTGAAACATCTAAAAAACAAAGCAACAGAGCCTAGGGCACTTCCACTTATGGTCCTATAGATTAGGGAAATGAAAATCAAAAAGACACAGCCACCCCAAAGTTTCGGACGGCTCTGTTTACAAGAACCTCGTTTACGGTACAAGTTCAATATCGCAGAAAGTGAAAAATGGATGATGAAGTTGTGGTACTTACGTAGAATGCAATATCACTCAGCAATGACATCTATGTCATCAGGCCCGTAGCAGCATAATGAGTGGATTCAGGTATGATGATTCTAACTGAAAGAAGTCACACAGAAAAAAAAACATCATAAGATATCACTAATAAACGGAATGTAAACTTGGCTACACAGGAACTGGATTACAAAACAGAACAGGGTCTCAAATTTAGAAAACGAACTTATGCATGCTTAAGGGGAAAGGTGAGTTGGGGTGCTGCATAAAACCAGAGATTGAAATGAGCACAGAGTAAGTTCCTTAAGCCAAATATGGAATAGACAAGAGCTACTCCTTGCTCAACGAAATGGACTCAACACCCCATATTAACGCCTAAGAATGTACCTGACTAGTAAGTATCTTAAAACCTATGGATTGCTATGTCTCCGAAAGGGAATCAAGCGTGTGTACAGGGGCATAAACGCAGCAGTGATAGGATTGGAGAGGTTCGGTGAGCAAATGAAGACCCTTTGAAGTCATATTGCACAGTACCCATTCCACGTGTCACAACTCTCCAGGTTTAAGGGATTCTTCCTTCAGCTAAAACATGCATGTGGAACCCAGAGTATGATCAACCGTGTGATCGGGAGACGTGTTCAAATATGTCTCCGTTCTCGTCCCCTGGTACTCGGGTGCAACATTCCAGACGCTTTACTAACACTCTCCCGACTTGGAGAGTCAGTGCCTTTAACCTCCTGTTTGGCCCAGTTTGCAATTTCTGCGGAAGATGAACAGGAATAGGGAGAACCAATGAGAGACTAGCTGGAGGTGTCTGGACGGGCAAATTTAACTCTCATTTCCCACCAGGAAGAGGAATTAACCAAAGGCTCAGCGTGCCATGCCGGAACCAGATTAGGGCCTGAAGCAATCCTGCGGTGTTGCGGCCAGCTCACAAGAAAGCGAGTTGAAGAAAGGAGCTCAGGGGCACTGTAATTCACAAACCTGCAGAGTTATTAATGACAGCTATCGTCCAAAAATATACTGAAGTAAGGCTGCCAAGAGGACTTGAAAGCGGGGCAGAATTGCAGGAAACCGATTTCAGGAGGTAGACTGGAATTGCATTGAAAGCATAGGAAAAGAGGCAGAACGTCCACAATGATGCACTTGGCCAAAAAGGGCGTATGCGTTTTTTCCTGAATATATTCAGGAAAAAACGCATACGCCCTTTTTGGCCAACCAAGCAAGCTTGCAAAGGAAATCTGCACTACAATGAAGTCTCACTTCCCCCCGGTCAAAAGGGCCATCTGAAAAAAGTGTAAAATCCAGAAAGGCAGGACAGGCCATGGAGAACTGGGAGCCTTGTTATGCTGATGGGCGGGATGTAAATTGCCAACAGCCACTCGGGAGAAGTGTATGGTGTTTCCTGAAACATCTAAAAAACAAAGCAACAGAGCCTAGGGCACTTCCACTTATGGTCCTATAGCTTAGGGAAATGAAAATCAAAAAGACACAGCCACCCCAAAGTTTGGGACGGCTCTGTTTACAAGAACCTCGTTTACGGTACAAGTTCAATATCGCAGAATGTGAAAAATGGATGAAGAAGTTGTGGTACTTACGTACAATGCAATATCACTCAGCAATGACATCTATGTCATCAGGCCCGTAGCAGCATAATGAGTGGATTCAGGTATGATGATTCTAACTGAAATTAATCACACAGAAAAAGAAACATCATAAGATATCACTAATACACGGAATGTGTACTTGGCTACACATGCACTGAGTTACAAAACAGAACAGGATCTCAAGTTTAGAAAACCAACTTATGTTTGCTTAAGGGGGAAGTTGAGTTGGGGTGCTGCATAAAACCAGAGTTTGAAATTATCACAGATACCTTTCCTTAAGCCAAATATATAATAGACAAGACCTACCCCTTGCTCAACAAAATGGACTCAACAATGAGGTATCACCTCACACCTGATAGAATGGGCATCATCAGAAAATCTACAAACAAAAATTCTGGAAAGGGTGTGGAGAAAAGGAACCCTCTTCCACTATTGTTGGCAATGTAAATTGATACAGTCACTATGGAGAACAATATGGAGTTTCTTAAGAAACTAACAATAGAATTACCATATGATACAGCAATCCCAGTACTGGACATATACCCAGACAAAACCATAAATCAAAAAGAGACATTCACCGCAGTGTTCATTGCATCACTATTTACAATATCGAGGTAATGGAAGCAACCTAAATGCCCACAGACAGACGAATGCATAAAGCTGTGGTACATATATAAAATGGAATATTACTAAGCCATGAAAAGGAATGAAATTGGGTCATTTGTAGAGACATCGATGGATCTAGAGACTGTCATACAGAGTGAAGTAAGTCAGAAAGAGAAAAACAAATCTTGTATATTTATGCATATATGTGGAACCTAGAAAAACTGTACAGATTAACCATTTTGCAAGGCATAAATAGAGCAACAGATGTAGACAACAAATGTATGGACAACAAGGGGGGAAAGCTGTTGGGGGGGTGGTTGTGGGAGGAGTTGAGAGACTGGGATTGGCATGTATACATTTATATGTATAAAATAGATAACCAATAAGAACCTGCTGTATAAAAATATAAAATAAAATTCAAAATTAAAAAGAAATAAAATTTAAAAAATAAAACAGAAAAAACAATTATTCCCTTCACATACATGTATTTATATGAATAAATTATTTCCATGCTTATATCTGTAAATACAAAAAAGAGGAATAAAATCTACCTTGAACCAAAAACGAAAAAGAGAAAAAAAACACAGAACCCACCAGTTCCACAGAGGAAAACCATATCAGGGCACTTGCTCCAGTTGTAAACAATTCTGAAGTTGGTCAGTGGTGGGGAATCGTCTCCCATTCAGCCAGCAGCCCCCACGCAACAAGCGTCCTCATTGCAAAGCTGGGGCACCGTGCCGAGGCATCTGTGAGTAAACGTGAGCTGAGCCCCAGGCCAGTTGCTGCTGAACTATTCCCACCCGTCCCAGGTAAAACACCTGAATATATACAAGGACTTGAAAGCCTAGAGGAAGGGCCATAGAGCCAAACGAGTGACAGCATGCCGGCCGACTTGGTGCCTGCAGGCCAACCAGGATGGTCCTGGCCCTGGGTGCTCTTCTGGAAGATTTCCATTTCCCTGCCTGAGATACCTGTCCTGTCCCTGCCCCCACTGCTTTTTTCCTTCCTCACCTCTGCCCAGGGAGAAATTCCAGAAGCAGGTATGGGTGACACATCCTCTTCTTTAGCAGGTGGCAGCCTGGCAACTGCTGCAGAAAGTCCAGCAGAGCCCCACTCACACTGGGCCACCCACAAAGCTGTGGCCTCTCACTCCCTCCCACCAGCCCAGCCCCGAGACTGCTGACAGGGCAGAGAAAATGGCGTCAGGCACGGCTGCAGGGGCTCTTGCTGCCTGGAGTGGTATTTATATTGATCTCAACCCAGGCACACCTGGGGAGGGCTGGCCGGCACGGTAAGGCTGCCCAGCTCAGCCAATCATCACCCCTCAGGGGCTCACAGTTGCAGAAAATGGAACTTGTTGAACTGGCCAGGTCCAAGGAACAGGTGTGGGCTCCTGAGAGTCAGGATAGACAAGGGGCTGCAGCTTTGGCTTGTTTTCTAATCATTTTATCTGGCCCATGAGTGGGAGACAACTTCAAGAAAACCCTCTCCTAATGAGAGGAAACCAGGAGTCAGGGAGAGGAGGGGTGGGTGGTGGTTGGAGACAGAGGCCTGGTGCCCCGGGTGCAGTGGAAGTCTCTGGAAGACCAGGTGGAGGGAGGCCGCACAGAGTGATGCCCAGGGTCACAGACCTGTCACAGCTGCTGTTTGTTAGTTCAAGTCCTGCTCTGAGGTGCTCTGTGTCAGCTCTGAGCGACAGGTGAGCTGGGGGTGCTCTGCAATGAGGGCTATGTGCACAATTCCTGTGTGCCCAGCCCTGCCACGGTACCTGCAAGGGTAGCTCTGTATCCTGGGAGGGGCCTGACCACGAGAGCCCCGTGGGCTGGGGTGGGGGTGGGGTACCTGCCCAGGTGAGCTCCATATTCTGGGATTGGTCTGACCACGAGAGCCCCATGGGCTGCTGGGGACCTGGTAAAGGATGTCAGGACAGTCAGTGAAGCCACCGAGGATATACCTCCAGTTGCTCCTAATTCCTACACTCTGCTGGTCATTCTACCAACCACCAGGACATGGTATTCTGTATTAGTCTTCAATGATGCCTTCTTTTGCATTCCATTAGTCCCAGAGTCACAAGAAATTTTGGCTTGTGAGTGGCAGGACTCAACATACAACTAAAACAATACTTCCGGGCCGTCTTGTCCCAAGGGTGCAAAAATTCCCACACCATCTTTGGGGAAAGCTTAGCTAAAGACCTAAAAGTTCTACCTCTGGAAAAGGAAACCCTCCTTCAATATGCAGACGACATTCTGATCGCCAGCCCTACTAAGGAGGCCTCTGAACTACCAAGCCAATAAAGGATAGAAGTTGTCCAAGAAAAAGCTCAAATATCACAGACTGCGGTGACCTGCCTGGGCTTCATTCTCACAGAAGGTCGGAGAAGCCCATCCCAGGAAAGGGAAGAAACCATTTTCAGCCTTACCCCTTTCTAAAACTAGAAGACAGCTTAGGGGTTCCTGGGGAGGCCAGGGTTTGTTGCTTCTGGATCCCTAACTACAGTCTACTAGCTGGGCCTCTATATGAAACACTGAAAGGAAAAGATGATGATCCTTTTGAATAGAATCCAGAAGTGGCCTTTCAAGAATGGAAAGAGCAGTCAATTCAGACCCTTGCCCTGGAACTCCCTAATTTAGCTAAACCCTTTGACCTTTACATTCCCGGTGAAAGGTGAATCGCCATTGGAGAATTAGTGCAAAAACTGGGACCACTTGAAATGGAACAATGCAAGAATGCCATCCAGGTAGGATAAACTACGGTCACCAAGGGGCTTGGCCCACTGCCACATCTGGCCAAGATACTGGCGGTATCTAAAAACCTGGAAATCAGCAGCCCAAAAGGCCACCTCCCTCCTAAGGGAAAAGGACCCCACGTGGTGATCCTAACCACCAACCATGCCCTGAAGTTGCAGGGTTCGCTCCGTGGGCACACCAACCTCGAGTGAGGAGGCCCTCCAACTCCAACATCCAGAGAGATAACCAGGGGCAACAGGGCACCATGACGACTCGTGTGAACATCACTTGACCTGGAGTTTCTCTCATAAAACAACAAGAGTGTGTCCCAAAAGAGTAGACTACTGCTTGCAGGACTTACTGCACCCAGAGGGGAGCTAATAATCTTGGGGGGGGGAACCGTATATCACACTGTCACCATAGAAAAGCCTACAGACACTGTGCTGATGGTGGCCAATAAGACCGGCTGGACTCCTGTTTACTTCAAAAGGCTGTTGACTCAGTGGCCATCATGGTCCTTGATCACTACTGACCCTGGACTGTCTGGGAGTGGAGCGGGCAGGGCTCTGACAGCTGGTGCTGTTTGTACATTAATTCAGGGGCCTAATTGAAGAAAGCGCAGACTACTGGTCAGAGCATCTAGGCTGGCAGAAACGGTCAGCCTAAGGTGGCCGAACAAATGTGGGGTGGGGTGAAACCGGCCCCCACAGTGTCTCTGCACATCTCTTTCCTGGACCCTTAAAGGTCATTAGAATCTATAGCACTTCCAATGCTGGTGCTCAGGTGGACGAGCAGGGAGGCAGGGGGCCTGGGGACAATCAACGTCACCTGGAGGCTG
Organism: Globicephala melas; assembly: GCF_963455315.2. Classification (NCBI taxonomy): domain Eukaryota; kingdom Metazoa; phylum Chordata; class Mammalia; order Artiodactyla; family Delphinidae; genus Globicephala; species Globicephala melas. Next base: position 449,628 of record NW_027207239.1, on the reverse strand, counting down.
CTGGGGAGAAGCTCTGACCCTCGCCCCCGGGTATGAGGGCTCCCAACTCAGCACTCAGCAGTTACAGAAGAAGGGTCTGCACCCTCAGCACTCCAAGAATGAGGAACGGGACAAAAGGCAGAGGAGGGGTTTGTCCCCAGCAAAGCCCATTAAAAATCCCTGGGAGATAAAAATAGAATCTGGGCAATAAAGTCAAGTCTAACCTTTTTTATCCTTTGTGCTTTGTCTAATTTCATGTGCTCCTAGGGTCCCGCATGCAGAGGTTCCACACCCGGCACTTCAGACCAGATTTCCTAGTGCAGAATGGCTGGGACGACACCTCAGCTCCTGGGGCCCAGTGCAGACTCCGTGATATAGAGCCTGAGCTGCAGCCAACCCGGCCCTTGAGAGCTCCGCCCCCTCCCTCCCACTGACTCTGACAGGATCTCTACACAGCAGCCCAGCCCACAGCCCACGGGGTAGTGCATGCTCTCACCTCTCCATTCTCTGATCAAAATATAAAGTTTCCTTTGCTTGTGAACCAAACTCAGTCTCGATCTGTTGGCCCCAATGACACTGGGCAGGGGGACACTTGTTGGGGTCCACTCTGGAGGATCAGTAACAGAAATTGAGACTATTGTAACCTCAATGAACAGATGTGTGAGCCAAACTGTAGTTAACATAGAACAGTGTATAAGGCTCGGGTAAAATAAGATGTTTCTAACACTTCCATTTGATATTTCCATCACTTTATTATAAGCAAGTTCAGTGAAAAGGTTTGTCTTATTTGTCAGGTCAGTATTAGAGAAACGAAGTGATTTCTTTCCAAGGATGTACATCTAATAATCTTGGTTAAAGCTTCAATCTTGTTTTAAATGCTTTTCCATTGAAAATGATACCTCTCTTTCAGCTCCCCCATTTCTGAGAAGTATAAAATCTTATAATTTATTATTACCAAAGGGGAAAGGTGGGAGGAGGGATAAATTAACAGTTTGGGATTAACACATACACACTGCTATGTATAAAATAGATCATCAACAAGGAACTACTGTATAGCACAGGGAACTACACTCAACATTTTGCAATAACCTATAAGGGGAAATAATCTGAAAAAGAATAGATATTTTTATTGACATCATCTATCAATGACAGTTAAAGTGTAACCTAAGGGAAGCTGGTGGTGAGTGCTTCTGACCCTGAAGACTTCAATCATCTAAAGTTTGGACTCTGCCTACTTCCCAAGGCCCTTAATGAACATATGTGTAGGCGTAGCTTAAAAAATTCCCCAGTTTGGGTTTCGGGGAGACACTGATTTTGAAAAAGCCCTGGTGTTCTCCTTACATGAATGGGACTCTTCCTACTGCTAAAACATGGCTGTCACACCCAGAGGATGGTATACCGTCTGATCGGGAAGAGTTTGGAAAAGGCATCTCATCTCCTCATCTCCTGGTGCTCGGGTTCACCCCTCCAGCGTCTTTACTAACAGTCTCCCCACTTGGAGATGTCAGCACTGTCAACATCCTGTTGCATACAGTTTGGAATTTGTCCAGAGGATGAAGCGGAAGGATGAGGAACAATGAGAGACAAGTCCTAGGTGTTCAGACAGGCACATGTCACTCTAATTTCCAATCAGGAAGACGAATTGACCAAAGGCTAGGGTTGCCCATGGAAACAGTATAGGGCTTGAGGAAATCCCGTTGCTTTGTGGCCAGTTCCCATAAACACAAGCTGAACAATGGAACTCAGGGGCAGTAAAATTCACGAAACTGCAGAGTTGAAAATATCCATCACTGAAAAATGTCTTGAGGAAAGTCAGAGAAAAGGATTTGTAAGCAAGGGAGAATGGCAGGAAAGGGATCTGAGGAGGTAGAAAGGACTCGCCATTAAGCACAAGAAAAGGAGCTGAACATTGCCAACATTGCAGTTGGCCAAAAAGGGTGTATGCGTTTTTTTCTGTATATATTCAAGAAAAGGGCATACACTTTTTTAGCCAACCAAACAGGTGGGCACTGGAAGTCAATACTACAAAAGATATCACTTCGCATCAGTCAGAAGAGCCATCCTCATAAAGCGTAAAAAACAGAAATGCAGGACAGGGCAAGGAGAAGAGGGAGCCCTGTGAGACTTATAGTGGAAATGTATATTGCCAACGGCCATTCTGGAGAAGTGTATTGTGTTTACTAAAGCATCTAAAAAATGAGCTACAGAGCATAGGGCACTTGCACTCACGGGTGTATATCTTGGGAAAAACAAAAATCGAGAGGACACAGGCACCCCAATGTTTACCCCCTCTCTGTTTAAAAGATCCTCAACTAGGATATAACTTAAATGTCTCTGGAGAGAAAAAATGGATAGAGATGTGGTACTTAGGTAGAGTGGAATATTATTCAGCCTGGAAATCAATGAAATATGGCCAGTTGTAACAACTCCGGAGGAGTTACGTATGATCATTCTAAGTGACATAATTCAAAAAGAAAAAGACACATATCATAAGATATCACTTAAAGGTGGAATCCAAAATGGCTACACATGAAATAAATTACAAAACAAAAACATAGTCAAATATGTAGAAAACACGCATAAGGCTGCTAAACGGGAAAGGTGGGGAGGGGTGAGGCATCATCCAGGAGGTTGAAATTAGCAAAGATACCATTCCAAATACTAAACTGATAATCAACAAGGCCTACACGGTAGCTGAAAGAACTGCACTCAGCACACTCAGGTCACCGGAAAAGAATATATACGACTGGTAAGAATCTGAAAAAGAATTTACTGATGTCTCTCTGTACGTGAATCAAGTGAATGTACAGCAGCAAGAAACAGAGCTTTGAAAATCAGCTGTAACCAATATAGTAATAAATTGAAAAAAATAAACGACAGAGAGACAGAGAAAACCTCTTACAACTTTTCCTCAGGGACGGTGATGCAACATGGATTGAACACATCTAGACCCACAGCAGGATGAGACATAAGGCTGGAAACTGTTTGCACTAAGAGAAATGTGAGGTTGGGTGAGGAAATGCACACCCTTTAAAGTAATACTACCTGGTACCCATTCAATGAGTCCCAAATCTGCAGGTTCAAGGGATCTTCCTACAGCTAAAACATGCATGGAAAACCCAGAGGACTGTACCCCATGTGACCGGGAGATGTGTCTAAAATGCAGCTCATTTATCCTCTCCTGGTGCTCCTGTTCACCATTCCAGCCACGTTACTTAGAATCTCCCCACTTGAAGAATCAGCACATTTCAACTTCTGTTTCACACATTTTGCAAATTGTGAGGAGGATGAACGGGAAGAGGGGGAACCAATGAGAGAATAGTTGTAGGGGTTTGGACGGGCACATATCACTCTAATTTCCCATTAAGAATAAGAATTGAAAAAAGGCTCAGCCCGCCTCGCCGGAGCCAAAATAGGGCCTGAAGCAATCCTGCGGGTTTGAGGCCAGCTCACAAAAGAGCAACTTAAAAAATGGAGCTCAGGGTCACTGCAATTCACAAACCTGCAGAGTTATAAATGAAAACTAACGTCCAAAAATATGTTGAGGTAAGGCAAAGAAGAGGATCTGAATGCAAGACAGAATTGCAAGAAACAGATTTCAAGAGATAGATTGGACTCGTCTTTAAAGCACATGAAAAGCGGCAGAATTTCGACAATGATGCAGTTGGCCCAAAAGGGCGTATGCGTTTTTTCCTGATTATATCCAGGAAAAACCGCATATGCACTTTATGGGCAACGAAGCAAGCAAGCAACGCAAATGTGCACAACAAAGAAGTCTCATTTCCCACTGGTCAAAAGGGCCATCCTAAAAAATTGTAAAACCAGAAATGCAGGACAGGCCATGGAGAACAGGGAGCCTTTATACGCTGATGGGCAGTGTGTGAACTGCCGAGAGCCACTCTGGAGAAGTGTATGGTGGTTCCTAAATCATCTAAAAAACAGAGCTACAGAGCATAGGACACTTCCAATCATGGGAGTATATCTAGGGAAGTCTAAAAATCAACAAGACACAAGCACACCACAGTTTAGGGCTACTCTGTTTACAAGAACCTCAACTTCAGTACACCTTAAATATCCCAGGAAAGAGAACAATGGATAAAGAAGATGTGGTACTTATGTACAATGGAATATCTCTTCACCATGAAATCAATGTAATAAGGCTAGTAGAAGGATAAAGAGTGGATTTAGGTCCGATAATACTACTTGAAATAAGTCAAACAGAAAAAGAAACATATCATAAGATATCACTTATAGAGGGAGGGTAAATATGGCTGCACAAGAAATGAATTACAGAACAGAACAGTGTCTCACATTTAGAAAACACACTTATGTCAGCTTAAGGGGAAAGGAGAGGTGGGGTGATGCATAAAACAAGAGTTTGAAATTAGCACAGATACCGTTCGATAAACCAAATAGATATTAGACAAGATCTACACCTTGCACAATGAACTGGCCTCAACACACCCTATACACCGCAGAGAAATATATCTGAGTAATAAGAATCTTAAAACCCATGTATTGATATATCTCCATAAGGGAATCAAGTGTGTGCAGAGCGGCACAAACACAGCAGTGAAAATGAGCTAAACCCCATTATAGAAATAAATTTTAAAAACAAAACGCAGAAACAATGAAAGAGAGAAAAATTCTTACAAAATTTGCTCAGGGGCTGTGATGCAACCTGGATTGACCACATATAAACCCACAGCTGGATAAGGCATAAGGCTGGACACTTGGGACTGAGAGGATTGGTGAGCTTTGGTGAGCAACTGCCAAAAGTTTAATGCAATACTTCATGCTACTCATTCCAAGGGTCCCAACACTCCAGGTTGAAGGGAATCTTCCTACAGCTAAACCATGCTTGGGAAACCCAGCGACTGGTATACCATATGATCGGGAAAGGTTTCTAAAACACACCTCATTTTTCCTCTCCTGGGGCTCCAGATCGACATTCCGGCCGCTTTACTAAAAACATCCCCACATGGAGAGTCAATGCCTTTAAGTTCTGGTATCGCACAGTCTGCAGTTAGTGCGGAGGATGAATGGGAATAGGGGGAACCAGTGAGAAACTAGCTGTAGCGGTTTCAATGGGCACATGTCACTCTAATTTCACATCAGTAAGAAGAATAAACCAAAGGCACAGCAAGGTGTCCCAGAAGAAGAATAGGGCCTGAAGGAATCCTGTGGTTACGAGGCAAGATCACAAAAATAAGAGCTGAAAAATGGAGCTAAGGGCCACTGCAATTCAAAAACCAGCAAAGTTATAAAGGCCAACTATTTTCAAAAAATATATTGACGTAAGGCTATGAAGAGGCATTGAAAGCAAGGCAGAATTGCAGGAAACCGATTTCAGGAGGTAGACTGGAATTGCATTGAAAGCATAGGAAAAGAGGCAGAACGTCCACAATGATGCACTTGGCCAAAAAGGGCGTATGCGTTTTTTCCTGAATATATTCAGGAAAAAACGCATTCGCCCTTTTTGGCCAACCAAGCAAGCTTGCAAAGGAAATCTGCACTACAATGAAGTCTCACTTCCCCCCGGTCAAAAGGGCCATCTGAAAAAAGTGTAAAATCCAGAAAGGCAGGACAGGCCATGGAGAACTGGGAGCCTTGTTATGCTGATGGGCGGGATGTAAATTGCCAACAGCCACTCGGGAGAAGTGTATGGTGTTTCCTGAAACATATAAAAAACAAAGCAACAGAGCCCAGGGCACTTCCACTTATGGTCCTATAGCTTAGGGAAATGAAAATCAAAAAGACACAGCCACCCTAAAGTTTGGGACGGCTCTGTTTACAAGAACCTCATTTACGGTACAAGTTCAATATCGCAGAAAGTGAAAAATGGATGAAGAAGTTGTGGTACTTACGTACAATGCAATATCACTCAGCAATGACATCTATGTCATCTGGCCCGCAGCAGCACAATGAGTGGATTCAGGTATGATGATTCTAACTGAAGTAAGTCACACAGAAAAAGAAACATCATAAGATATCACTAATACACGGAATGTAAACTTGGCTACACAGGAACTGGATTACAAAACAGAACAGGGTCTCAAATTTAGAAAACCAACTTATGCTTGCTTAAGGGGAAAGGTGAGTTGGGGTGCTGCATAAAACCAGAGATTGAAATGAGCACAGATAAAGTTCCTTAAGCCAAATATGGAATAGACAAGAGCTACTCCTTGCTCAACGAAATGGACTCAACACCCCATATTAAACGCCTAAGAATGTACCTGACTAGTAAGTATCTTAAAACCTATGGATTGCTATGTCTCCGAAAGAGAATCAAGCGTGTGTACAGGGGCATAAACGCAGCAGTGATAGGATTGGAGAGGTTCGGTGAGCAAATGAAGACCCTTTGAAGTCATATTGCATGGTACCCATTCCACGGGTCTCAACTCTCCAGGTTGAAGGGATTCTTCCTTCAGCTAAAACATGCATGTGGAACCCAGAGTATGATCAACCGTGTGATCGGGAGACGTGTTCAAATATGTCTCCGTTCTCGTCCCCTGGTACTCGGGTGCAACATTCCAGACGCTTTACTAACACTCTCCCGACTTGGAGAGTCAGTGCCTTTAACCTCCTGTTTGGCCCAGTTTGCAATTTCTGCGGAAGATGAACAGGAATAGGGAGAAACAATGAGAGACTAGCTGGAGGTGTCTGGACGGGCAAATTTAACTCTCATTTCCCACCAGGAAGAGGAATTAACCAAAGGCTCAGCGTGCCGTGCCGGAACCACATTAGGGCCTGAAGCAATCCTGCGGTGTTGCGGCCAGCTCACAAGAAAGCTAGTTGAAGAAAGGAGCTCAGGGGCACTGTAATTCACAAACCTGCAGAGTTATAAATGACAGCTATCGTCCAAAAATATACTGAAGTAAGGCTGCCAAGAGGACTTGAAATCGGGGCAGAATTGCAGGAAACCGATTTCAGGAGGTAGACTGGAATTGCATTTAAAGCATAGGAAAAAAGGCAGAACGTCCACAATGATGCACTTGGCCAAAAAGGGCATATGCGTTTTTTCCTGAATATATTCAGGAAAAAACGCATACGCCCTTTTTGGCCAACCAAGCAAGCTTGCAAAGGAAATCTGCACTACAATGAAGTCTCACTTCCCCCCGGTCAAAAGGGCCATCTGAAAAAAGTGTAAAATCCAGAAAGGCAGGACAGGCCATGGAGAACTGGGAGCCTTGTTATGCTGATGGGCGGGATGTAAATTGCCAACAGCCACTCAGGAGAAGTGTATGTGTTTCCTGAAACATCTAAAAAACAAAGCAACAGAGCCTAGGGCACTTCCACTTATGGTCCTATAGCTTAGGGAAATGAAAATCAAAAAGACACAGCCACCCCAAAGTTTGGGACGGCTCTGTTTACAAGAACCTCGTTTACGGTACAAGTTCAATATCGCAGAAAGTGAAAAATGGATGAAGAAGTTGTGGTACTTACGTACAATGCAATATCACTCAGCACTGACATCTATGTCATCAGGCCCGCAGCAGCATAATGAGTGGATTCAGGTATGATGATTCTACCTGAAATAAGTCACGCAGAAAAAGAAACATCATAAGATATCACTAATACACGGAATGTAAACTTGGCTACACAGGAACTGGATTACAAAACAGAACAGGGTCTCAAATTTAGAAAACCAACTTATGCTTGCTTAAGGGGAAAGGTGAGTTGGGGTGCTGCATAAAACCAGAGATTGAAATGAGCAGAGAGTAAGTTCCTTAAGTCAAATATGGAATAGACAAGAGCTACTCCTTGCTCAACGAAATGGACTCAACACCCCATATTAAACGCCTAAGAATGTACCTGACTTGTAAGTATCTTAAAACCTATGGATTGCTATGTCTCTGAAAGGGAATCAAGCGTGTGTACAGGGGCATAAACGCAGCAGTGATAGGATTGGAGAGGTTCGGTGAGCAAATGAACACCCTTTGAAGTCATATTGCACGGTACCCATTCCACGGGTCACAACTCTCCAGGTTTAAGGGATTCTTCCTTCAGCTAAAACATGCATGTGGAACCCAGAGTATGATCAACCGTGTGATCGGGAGACGTGTTCAAATATGTCTCCGTTCTCGTCCCCTGGTACTCGGGTGCAACATTCCAGACGCTTTACTAACACTCTCCCGACTTGGAGAGTCAGTGCCTTTAAACTCCTGTTTGGCCCAGTTTGCAATTTCTGCGGAAGATGAACAGGAATAGGGAGAACCAATGAGAGACTAGCTGGAGGTGTCTGGACGGGCAAATTTAACTCTCATTTCCCACCAGGAAGAGGAATTAACCAAAGGCTCAGCGTGCCGTGCCGGAACCAGATTAGGGCCTGAAGCAATCCTGCGGTGTTGCGGCCAGCTCACAAGAAAGCGAGTTGAAGAAAGGAGCTCAGGGGCACTGTAATTCACAAACCTGCAGAGTTATAAATGACAGCTATCGTCCAAAAATATACTGAAGTAAGGCTGCCAAGAGGACTTGAAAGCGGGACAGAATTGCAGGAAACCGATTTCAGGAGGTAGACTGGAATTGCATTGAAAGCATAGGAAAAGAGGCAGAATGTCCACAATGATGCACTTGGCCAAAAAGGGCATATGCGTTTTTTCCTGAATATATTCAGGAAAAAACGCATACGCCCTTTTTGGCCAACCAAGCAAGCTTGCAAAGGAAATCTGCACTACAATGAAATCTCACTTCCCCCCGGTCAAAAGGGCCATCTGAAAAAAGTGTAAAATCCAGAAAGGCAGGACAGGCCATGGAGAACTGGGAGCCTTGTTATGCTGATGGGCGGGATGTAAATTGCCAACAGCCACTCGGGAGAAGTGTATGGTGTTTCCTGAAACATCTAAAAAACAAAGCAACAGAGCCTAGGGCACTTCCACTTATGGTCCTATAGCTTAGGGAAATGAAAATCAAAAAGACACAGCCACCGGAAAGTTTGGGACGGCTCTGTTTACAAGAACCTCGTTTACGGTACAAGTTCAATATCGCAGAAAGTGAAAAATGGATGAAGAAGTTGTGGTACTTACGTACAATGCAATATCACTCAGCAATGACATCTATGTCATCAGGCCCGCAGCAGCATAATGAGTGGATTCAGGTATGATGATTCTACCAGAAATAAGTCACGCAGAAAGAGAAACATCATAAGATATCACTAATACACGGAATGTAAACTTGGCTACACAGGAACTGGATTACAAAACAGAACAGGGTCTCAAATTTAGAAAACCAAGTTATGCTTGCTTAAGGGAAAAGGTGAGTTGGGGTGCTGCATAAAACCAGAGATTGAAATGAGCACAGAGTAAGTTCCTTAAGCCAAATATGGAATAGACAAGAGCTACTCCTTGCTCAACGAAATGGACTCAACACCCCATATTAAACGCCTAAGAATGTACCTGACTTGTAAGTATCTTAAAACGTATGGATTGCTATGTCTCTGAAAGGGAATCAAGCGTGTGTACAGGGGCATAAACGCAGCAGTGATAGGATTGGAGAGGTTCGGTGAGCAAATGAACACCCTTTGAAGTCATATTGCATGGTACCCATTCCACGGGTCTCAACTCTCCAGGTTTAAGGGATTCTTCCTTCAGCTAAAACATGCATGTGGAACCCAGAGTATGATCAACCGTGTGATCGGGAGACGTCTTCAAATATGTGTTCGTTCTCGTCCCCTGGTACTCGGGTGCAACATTCCAGATGCTTTACTAACACTCTCCCGACTTGGAGAGTCAGTGCCTTTAACCTCCTGTTTGGCCCAGTTTGCAATTTCTGCGGAAGATGAACAGGAATAAGGAGAACCAATGAGAGACTAGCTGGAGGTGTCTGGACGGGCAAATTTAACTCTCATTTCCCACCAGGAAGAGGAATTAACCAAAGGCTCAGCGTGCCGTGCCGGAACCAGATTAGGGCCTGAAGCAATCCTGCGGTGTTGCGGCCAGCTCACAAGAAAGCGAGTTGAAGAAAGGAGCTCAGGGGCACTGTAATTCACAAACCTGCAGAGTTATAAATGACAGCTATCGTCCAAAAATATACTGAAGTAAGGCTGCCAAGAGGACTTGAAAGCGGGGCAGAATTGCAGGAAACCGATTTCAGGAGGTAGACTGGAATTGCATTTAAAGCATAGGAAAAGAGGCAGAACGTCCACAATGATGCACTTGGCCAAAAAGTGCGTATGCGTTTTTTCCTGAATATATTCAGGAAAAAACGCATGTGCCCTTTTTGGCCAACCAAGCAAGCTTGCAAAGGAAATCTGCACTACAATGAAGTCTCACTTCCCCCCAGTCAAAAGGGTCATCTGAAAAAAGTGTAAAATCCAGAAAGGCAGGACAGGCCATGGAGAACTGGGAGCCTTGTTATGCTGATGGGTGGGATGTAAATTGCCAACAGCCACTCGGGAGAATTGTATGGTGTTTCCTGAAACATCTAAAAAACAAAGCAACAGAGCCTAGGGCCCTTCCACTTATGGTCCTATAGATTAGGGAAATGAAAATCAAACAGACACAGCCACCACAAAGTTTGGGACGGCTCTGTTTACAAGAACCTCGTTTACGGTACAAGTTCAATATCGCAGAAAGTGAAAAATGCATGAAGAAGTTGTGGTACTTACGTACAATGCAATATCACTCAGCACTGACATCTATGTCATCAGGCCCATAGCAGCATAATGAGTGGATTCAGGTATGATGATTCTACCTGAAATAAGTCACGCAGAAAAAGAAACATCATAAGATATCACTAATACACGGAATGTAAACTTGGCTACACAGGAACTGGATTACAAAACAGAACAGGGTCTCAAATTTAGAAAACCAACTTATGCTTGCTTAAGGGGAAAGGTGAGTTGGGGTGCTGCATAAAACCAGAGATTGAAATGAGCACAGAGTAAATTCTTTAAGCCAAATATGGAATAGACAAGAGCTACTCCTTGCTCAACGAAATGGACTCAACACCCCATATTAAATGCCTAAGAATGTACCTGACTAGTAAGTATCTTAAAACCTATGGATTGCTATGTCTCCGAAAGGGAATCAAGCGTGTGTACAGGGGCATAAACGCAGCAGTGATAGGATTGGAGAGGTTCGGTGAGCAAATGAAGACCCTTTGAAGTCATATTGCACGGTACCCATTCCACGGGTCACAACTCTCCAGGTTTAAGGGATTCTTCCTTCAGCTAAAACATGCATGTGGAACCCAGAGTATGATCAACCGTGTGATCGGGAGACGTGTTCAAATATGTCTCCGTTCTCGTCCCCTGGTACTCGGGTGCAACATTCCAGACGCTTTACTAACACTCTCCCGACTTGGAGAGTCAGTGCCTTTAACCTCCTGTTTGGCCCAGTTTGCAATTTCTGCGGAAGATGAACAGGAATAGGGAGAACCAATGAGAGACTAGCTGGAGGTGTCTGGACGGGCAAATTTAACTCTCATTTCCCACCAGGAAGAGGAATTAACCAAAGGCTCAGCGTGCCGTGCCGGAACCAGATTAGGGCCTGAAGCAATCCTGCGGTGTTGCGGCCAGCTCACAAGAAAGCGAGTTGAGGAAAGGAGCTCCGGGACACTGTAATTCACAAACCTGCAGAGTTATAAATGACAGCTATCGTCCAAAAATATACTGAAGTAAGGCTGCCAAGAGGACTTGAAAGCGGGACAGAATTGCAGGAAACCGATTTCAGGAGGTAGACTGGAATTGCATTGAAAGCATAGGAAAAGAGGCAGAACGTCCACAATGATGCACTTGGCCAAAATGGGCGTATGCGTTTTTTCCTGAATATATTCAGGAAAAAACGCATACGCCCTTTTTGGCCAACCAAGCAAGCTTGCAAAGGAAATCTGCACTACAATGAAATCTCACTTCCCCCCGGTCAAAAGGGCCATCTGAAAAAAGTGTAAAATCCAGAAAGGCAGGACAGGCCATGGAGAACTGGGAGCCTTGTTATGCTGATGGGCGGGATGTAAATTGCCAACAGCCACTCAGGAGAAGTGTATGGTGTTTCCTGAAACATCTAAAAAACAAAGCAACAGAGCCTAGGGCACTTCCACTTATGGTCCTATAGCTTAGGGAAATGAAAATCAAAAAGACACAGCCACCGGAAAGTTTGGGACGGCTCTGTTTAAAAGAACCTCGTTTACGGTACAAGTTCAATATCGCAGAAAGTGAAAAATGGATGAAGAAGTTGTGGTACTTACGTACAATGCAATATCACTCAGCAATGACATCTATGTCATCAGGCCCGCAGCAGCATAATGAGTGGATTCAGGTATGATGATTCTACCAGAAATAAGTCACGCAGAAAGAGAAACATCATAAGATATCACTAATACACGGAATGTAAACTTGGCTACACAGGAACTGGATTACAAAACAGAACAGGGTCTCAAATTTAGAAAACCAAGTTATGCTTGCTTAAGGGGAAAGGTGAGTTGGGGTGCTGCATAAAACCAGAGATTGAAATGAGCACAGAGTAAGTTCCTTAAGCCAAATATGGAATAGACAAGAGCTACTCCTTGCTCAACGAAATGGACTCAACACCCCATATTAAACGCCTAAGAATGTACCTGACTTGTAAGTATCTTAAAACGTATGGATTGCTATGTCTCTGAAAGGGAATCAAGCGTGTGTACAGGGGCATAAACGCAGCAGTGATAGGATTGGAGAGGTTCGGTGAGCAAATGAACACCCTTTGAAGTCATATTGCATGGTACCCATTCCACGGGTCTCAACTCTCCAGGTTTAAGGGATTCTTCCTTCAGCTAAAACATGCATGTGGAACCCAGAGTATGATCAACCGTGTGATCGGGAGACGTCTTCAAATATGTCTCCGTTCTCGTCCCCTGGTAGTCGGGTGCAACATTCCAGATGCTTTACTAACACTCTCCCGACTTGGAGAGTCAGTGCCTTTAACCTCCTGTTTGGCCCAGTTTGCAATTTCTGCGGAAGATGAACAGGAATAAGGAGAACCAATGAGAGACTAGCTGGAGGTGTCTGGACGGGCAAATTTAACTCTCATTTCCCACCAGGAAGAGGAATTAACCAAAGGCTCAGCGTGCCGTGCCGGAACCAGATTAGGGCCTGAAGCAATCCTGCGGTGTTGCGGCCAGCTCACAAGAAAGCGAGTTGAAGAAAGGAGCTCAGGGGCACTGTAATTCACAAACCTGCAGAGTTATAAATGACAGCTATCGTCCAAAAATATACTGAAGTAAGGCTGCCAAGAGGACTTGAAAGCGGGGCAGAATTGCAGGAAACCGATTTCAGGAGGTAGACTGGAATTGCATTTAAAGCATAGGAAAAGAGGCAGAACGTCCACAATGATGCACTTGGCCAAAAAGTGCGTATGCGTTTTTTCCTGAATATATTCAGGAAAAAACGCATGCGCCCTTTTTGGCCAACCAAGCAAGCTTGCAAAGGAAATCTGCACTACAATGAAGTCTCACTTCCCCCCAGTCAAAAGGGTCATCTGAAAAAAGTGTAAAATCCAGAAAGGCAGGACAGGCCATGGAGAACTGGGAGCCTTGTTATGCTGATGGGTGGGATGTAAATTGCCAACAGCCACTCGGGAGAAGTGTATGGTGTTTCCTGAAACATCTAAAAAACAAAGCAACAGAGCCTAGGGCCCTTCCACTTATGGTCCTATAGATTAGGGAAATGAAAATCAAAAAGACACAGCCACCCGAAAGTTTGGGACGGCTCTGTTTACAAGAACCTCGTTTACGGTACAAGTTCAATATCGCAGAAAGTGAAAAATGGATGAAGAAGTTGTGGTACTTACATACAATGCAATATCACTCAGCACTGACATCTATGTCATCAGGCCCGTAGCAGCATAATGAGTGGATTCAGGTATGATGATTCTACCAGAAATAAGTCACGCAGAAAGAGAAACATCATAAGATATCACTAATACACGGAATGTAAACTTGGCTACACAGGAACTGGATTACAAAACAGAACAGGGTCTCAAATTTAGAAAACCAACTTATGCTTGCTTAAGGGGAAAGGTGAGTTGGGGTGCTGCATAAAACCAGAGATTGAAATGAGCACAGAGTAAATTCCTTAAGCCAAATATGGAATAGACAAGAGCTACTCCTTGCTCAACGAAATGGACTCAACACCCCATATTAAACGCCTAAGAATGTACCTGACTAGTAAGTATCTTAAAACCTATGGATTGCTATGTCTCCGAAAGGGAATCAAGCGTGTGTACAGGGGCATAAACGCAGCAGTGATAGGATTGGAGAGGTTCGGTGAGCAAATGAAGACCCTTTGAAGTCATATTGCGTGGTACCCATTCCACGGGTCACAACTCTCCAGGTTTAAGGGATTCTTCCTTCAGCTAAAACATGCATGTGGAACCCAGAGTATGATCAACCGTGTGATCGGGAGACGTGTTCAAATATGTCTCCGTTCTCGTCCCCTGGTACTCGGGTGCAACATTCCAGACGCTTTACTAACACTCTCCCGACTTGGAGAGTCAGTGCCTTTAACCTCCTGTTTGGCCCAGTTTGCAATTTCTGCGGAAGATGAACAGGAATAGGGAGAACCAATGAGAGACTAGCTGGAGGTGTCTGGACGGGCAAATTTAACTCTCATTTCCCACCAGGAAGAGGAATTAACCAAAGGCTCAGCGTGCCGTGCCGGAACCAGATTAGGGCCTGAAGCAATCCTGCGGTGTTGCGGCCAGCTCACAAGAAAGCGAGTTGAGGAAAGGAGCTCCGGGACACTGTAATTCACAAACCTGCAGAGTTATAAATGACAGCTATCGTCCAAAAATATACTGAAGTAAGGCTGCCAAGAGGACTTGAAAGCGGGACAGAATTGCAGGAAACCGATTTCAGGAGGTAGACTGGAATTGCATTGAAAGCATAGGAAAAGAGGCAGAACGTCCACAATGATGCACTTGGCCAAAAAGGGCGTATGCGTTTTTTCCTGAATATATTCAGGAAAAAACGCATACGCCCTTTTTGGCCAACCAAGCAAGCTTGCAAAGGAAATCTGCACTACAATGAAATCTCACTTCCCCCCGGTCAAAAGGGCCATCTGAAAAAAGTGTAAAATCCAGAAAGGCAGGACAGGCCATGGAGAACTGGGAGCCTTGTTATGCTGATGGGCGGGATGTAAATTGCCAACAGCCACTCGGGAGAAGTGTATGGTGTTTCCTGAAACATCTAAAAAACAAAGCAACAGAGCCTAGGGCACTTCCACTTATGGTCCTATAGCTTAGGGAAATGAAAATCAAAAAGACACAGCCACCGGAAAGTTTGGGACGGCTCTGTTTAAAAGAACCTCGTTTACGGTACAAGTTCAATATCGCAGAAAGTGAAAAATGGATGAAGAAGTTGTGGTACTTACGTACAATGCAATATCACTCAGCAATGACATCTATGTCATCAGGCCCGCAGCAGCATAATGAGTGGATTCAGGTATGATGATTCTACCAGAAATAAGTCACGCAGAAAGAGAAACATCATAAGATATCACTAATACACGGAATGTAAACTTGGCTACACAGTAACTGGATTACAAAACAGAACAGGGTCTCAAATTTAGAAAACCAAGTTATGCTTGCTTAAGGGGAAAGGTGAGTTGGGGTGCTGCATAAAACCAGAGATTGAAATGAGCACAGAGTAAGTTCCTTAAGCCAAATATGGAATAGACAAGAGCTACTCCTTGCTCAACGAAATGGACTCAACACCCCATATTAAACGCCTAAGAATGTACCTGACTTGTAAGTATCTTAAAACGTATGGATTGCTATGTCTCTGAAAGGGAATCAAGCGTGTGTACAGGGGCATAAACGCAGCAGTGATAGGATTGGAGAGGTTCGGTGAGCAAATGAAGACCCTTTGAAGTCATATTGCGTGGTACCCATTCCACGGGTCACAACTCTCCAGGTTGAAGGGATTCTTCCTTCAGCTAAAACATGCATGTGGAACACAGAGTATGATCAACCGTGTGATCGGGAGACGTGTTCAAATATGTCTCCGTTCTCGTCCCCTGGTACTCGGGTGCAACATTCCAGACGCTTTACTAACACTCTCCCGACTTGGAGAGTCAGTGCCTTTAACCTCCTGTTTGGCCCAGTTTGCAATTTCTGCGGAAGATGAACAGGAATAGGGAGAACCAATGAGAGACTAGCTGGAGGTGTCTGGACGGGCAAATTTAACTCTCATTTCCCACCAGGAAGAGGAATTAACCAAAGGCTCAGCGTGCCGTGCCAGAACAAGATTAGGGCCTGAAGCAATCCTGCGGTGTTGCGGCCAGCTCACAAGAAAGCGAGTTGAGGAAAGGAGCTCCGGGACACTGTAATTCACAAACCTGCAGAGTTATAAATGACAGCTATCGTCCAAAAATATACTGAAGTAAGGCTGCCAAGAGGACTTGAAAGCGGGACAGAATTGCAGGAAACCGATTTCAGGAGGTAGACTGGAATTGCATTGAAAGCATAGGAAAAGAGGCAGAACGTCCACAATGATGCACTTGGCCAAAAAGGGCGTATGCGTTTTTTCCTGAATATATTCAGGAAAAAACGCATACGCCCTTTTTGGCCAACCAAGCAAGCTTGCAAAGGAAATCTGCACTACAATGAAA
Organism: Globicephala melas; assembly: GCF_963455315.2. Lineage (NCBI taxonomy): Eukaryota > Metazoa > Chordata > Mammalia > Artiodactyla > Delphinidae > Globicephala > Globicephala melas. Next base: position 433,064 of record NW_027207239.1, on the reverse strand, counting down.
TCTCACTTCCCCCCGGTCAAAAGGGCCATCTGAAAAAAGTGTAAAATCCAGAAAGGCAGGACAGGCCATGGAGAACTGGGAGCCTTGTTATGCTGATGGGCGGGATGTAAATTGCCAACAGCCACTCAGGAGAAGTGTATGGTGTTTCCTGAAACATCTAAAAAACAAAGCAACAGAGCCCAGGGCACTTCCACTTATGGTCCTATAGCTTAGGGAAATGAAAATCAAAAAGACACAGCCACCCCAAAATTTGGGACGGCGCTGTGTACAAGAACCTCGTTTACGGTACAAGTTCAATATCGCAGAAAGTGAAAAATGGATGAAGAAGTTGTGGTACTTACGTACAATGCAATATCACTCAGCAATGACATCTATGTCATCAGGCCCGTAGCAGCATAATGAGTGGATTCAGGTATGATGATTCTACCTGAAATAAGTCACGCAGAAAAAGAAACATCATAAGATATCACTAATACACGGAATGTAAACTTGGCTACACAGGAACTGGATTACAAAACAGAACAGGGTCTCAAATTTAGAAAACCAACTTATGCTTGCTTAAGGGGAAAGGTGAGTTGGGGTGCTGCATAAAACCAGAGATTGAAATGAGCACAGAGTAAGTTCCTTAAGCCAAATATGGAATAGACAAGAGCTACTCCTTGCTCAACGAAATGGACTCAACACCCCATATTAAACGCCTAAGAATGTACCTGACTTGTAAGTATCTTAAAACCTATGGATTGCTATGTCTCTGAAAGGGAATCAAGCGTGTGTACAGGGGCATAAACGCAGCAGTGATAGGATTGGAGAGGTTCGGTGAGCAAATGAAGACCCTTTGAAGTCATATTGCGTGGTACCCATTCCACGGGTCACAACTCTCCAGGTTGAAGGGATTCTTCCTTCAGCTAAAACATGCATGTGGAACACAGAGTATGATCAACCGTGTGATCGGGAGACGTGTTCAAATATGTCTCCGTTCTCGTCCCCTGGTACTCGGGTGCAACATTCCAGACGCTTTACTAACACTCTCCCGACTTGGAGAGTCAGTGCCTTTAACCTCCTGTTTGGCCCAGTTTGCAATTTCTGCGGAAGATGAACAGGAATAGGGAGAACCAATGAGAGACTAGCTGGAGGTGTCTGGACGGGCAAATTTAACTCTCATTTCCCACCAGGAAGAGGAATTAACCAAAGGCTCAGCGTGCCGTGCCAGAACAAGATTAGGGCCTGAAGCAATCCTGCGGTGTTGCGGCCAGCTCACAAGAAAGCGAGTTGAGGAAAGGAGCTCCGGGACACTGTAATTCACAAACCTGCAGAGTTATAAATGACAGCTATCGTCCAAAAATATACTGAAGTAAGGCTGCCAAGAGGACTTGAAAGCGGGACAGAATTGCAGGAAACCGATTTCAGGAGGTAGACTGGAATTGCATTGAAAGCATAGGAAAAGAGGCAGAACGTCCACAATGATGCACTTGGCCAAAAAGGGCGTATGCGTTTTTTCCTGAATATATTCAGGAAAAAACGCATACGCCCTTTTTGGCCAACCAAGCAAGCTTGCAAAGGAAATCTGCACTACAATGAAATCTCACTTCCCCCCGGTCAAAAGGGCCATCTGAAAAAAGTGTAAAATCCAGAAAGGCAGGACAGGCCATGGAGAACTGGGAGCCTTGTTATGCTGATGGGCGGGATGTAAATTGCCAACAGCCACTCAGGAGAAGTGTATGGTGTTTCCTGAAACATCTAAAAAACAAAGCAACAGAGCCCAGGGCACTTCCACTTATGGTCCTATAGCTTAGGGAAATGAAAATCAAAAAGACACAGCCACCCCAAAATTTGGGACGGCGCTGTGTACAAGAACCTCGTTTACGGTACAAGTTCAATATCGCAGAAAGTGAAAAATGGATGAAGAAGTTGTGGTACTTACGTACAATGCAATATCACTCAGCAATGACATCTATGTCATCAGGCCCGTAGCAGCACAATGAGTGGATTCAGGTATGATGATTCTACCTGAAATAAGTCACGCAGAAAAAGAAACATCATAAGATATCACTAATACACGGAATGTAAACTTGGCTACACAGGAACTGGATTACAAAACAGAACAGGGTCTCAAATTTAGAAAACCAACTTATGCTTGCTTAAGGGGAAAGGTGAGTTGGGGTGCTGCATAAAACCAGAGATTGAAATGAGCACAGAGTAAGTTCCTTAAGCCAAATATGGAATAGACAAGAGCTACTCCTTGCTCAACGAAATGGACTCAACACCCCATATTAAACGCCTAAGAATGTACCTGACTTGTAAGTATCTTAAAACCTATGGATTGCTATGTCTCTGAAAGGGAATCAAGCGTGTGTACAGGGGCATAAACGCAGCAGTGATAGGATTGGAGAGGTTCGGTGAGCAAATGAAGACCCTTTGAAGTCATATTGCGTGGTACCCATTCCACGGGTCACAACTCTCCAGGTTGAAGGGATTCTTCCTTCAGCTAAAACATGCATGTGGAACACAGAGTATGATCAACCGTGTGATCGGGAGACGTGTTCAAATATGTCTCCGTTCTCGTCCCCTGGTACTCGGGTGCAACATTCCAGACGCTTTACTAACACTCTCCCGACTTGGAGAGTCAGTGCCTTTAACCTCCTGTTTGGCCCAGTTTGCAATTTCTGCGGAAGATGAACAGGAATAGGGAGAACCAATGAGAGACTAGCTGGAGGTGTCTGGACGGGCAAATTTAACTCTCATTTCCCACCAGGAAGAGGAATTAACCAAAGGCTCAGCGTGCCGTGCCAGAACAAGATTAGGGCCTGAAGCAATCCTGCGGTGTTGCGGCCAGCTCACAAGAAAGCGAGTTGAGGAAAGGAGCTCCGGGACACTGTAATTCACAAACCTGCAGAGTTATAAATGACAGCTATCGTCCAAAAATATACTGAAGTAAGGCTGCCAAGAGGACTTGAAAGCGGGACAGAATTGCAGGAAACCGATTTCAGGAGGTAGACTGGAATTGCATTGAAAGCATAGGAAAAGAGGCAGAACGTCCACAATGATGCACTTGGCCAAAAAGGGCGTATGCGTTTTTTCCTGAATATATTCAGGAAAAAACGCATACGCCCTTTTTGGCCAACCAAGCAAGCTTGCAAAGGAAATCTGCACTACAATGAAATCTCACTTCCCCCCGGTCAAAAGGGCCATCTGAAAAAAGTGTAAAATCCAGAAAGGCAGGACAGGCCATGGAGAACTGGGAGCCTTGTTATGCTGATGGGCGGGATGTAAATTGCTAACAGCCACTCAGGAGAAGTGTATGGTGTTTCCTGAAACATCTAAAAAACAAAGCAACAGAGCCCAGGGCACTTCCACTTATGGTCCTATAGCTTAGGGAAATGAAAATCAAAAAGACACAGCCACCGGAAAGTTTGGGACGGCTCTGTTTAAAAGAACCTCGTTTACGGTACAAGTTCAATATCGCAGAAAGTGAAAAATGGATGAAGAAGTTGTGGTACTTACGTACAATGCAATATCACTCAGCAATGACATCTATGTCATCAGGCCCGCAGCAGCATAATGAGTGGATTCAGGTATGATGATTCTACCAGAAATAAGTCACGCAGAAAGAGAAACATCATAAGATATCACTAATACACGGAATGTAAACTTGGCTACACAGGAACTGGATTACAAAACAGAACAGGGTCTCAAATTTAGAAAACCAAGTTATGCTTGCTTAAGGGGAAAGGTGAGTTGGGGTGCTGCATAAAACCAGAGATTGAAATGAGCACAGAGTAAGTTCCTTAAGCCAAATATGGAATAGACAAGAGCTACTCCTTGCTCAACGAAATGGACTCAACACCCCATATTAAACGCCTAAGAATGTACCTGACTTGTAAGTATCTTAAAACGTATGGATTGCTATGTCTCTGAAAGGGAATCAAGCGTGTGTACAGGGGCATAAACGCAGCAGTGATAGGATTGGAGAGGTTCGGTGAGCAAATGAACACCCTTTGAAGTCATATTGCATGGTACCCATTCCACGGGTCTCAACTCTCCAGGTTTAAGGGATTCTTCCTTCAGCTAAAACATGCATGTGGAACCCAGAGTATGATCAACCGTGTGATCGGGAGACGTCTTCAAATATGTCTCCGTTCTCGTCCCCTGGTAGTCGGGTGCAACATTCCAGATGCTTTACTAACACTCTCCCGACTTGGAGAGTCAGTGCCTTTAACCTCCTGTTTGGCCCAGTTTGCAATTTCTGCGGAAGATGAACAGGAATAAGGAGAACCAATGAGAGACTAGCTGGAGGTGTCTGGACGGGCAAATTTAACTCTCATTTCCCACCAGGAAGAGGAATTAACCAAAGGCTCAGCGTGCCGTGCCGGAACCAGATTAGGGCCTGAAGCAATCCTGCGGTGTTGCGGCCAGCTCACAAGAAAGCGAGTTGAAGAAAGGAGCTCAGGGGCACTGTAATTCACAAACCTGCAGAGTTATAAATGACAGCTATCGTCCAAAAATATACTGAAGTAAGGCTGCCAAGAGGACTTGAAAGCGGGGCAGAATTGCAGGAAACCGATTTCAGGAGGTAGACTGGAATTGCATTTAAAGCATAGGAAAAGAGGCAGAACGTCCACAATGATGCACTTGGCCAAAAAGTGCGTATGCGTTTTTTCCTGAATATATTCAGGAAAAAACGCATGCGCCCTTTTTGGCCAACCAAGCAAGCTTGCAAAGGAAATCTGCACTACAATGAAGTCTCACTTCCCCCCAGTCAAAAGGGTCATCTGAAAAAAGTGTAAAATCCAGAAAGGCAGGACAGGCCATGGAGAACTGGGAGCCTTGTTATGCTGATGGGTGGGATGTAAATTGCCAACAGCCACTCGGGAGAAGTGTATGGTGTTTCCTGAAACATCTAAAAAACAAAGCAACAGAGCCTAGGGCCCTTCCACTTATGGTCCTATAGATTAGGGAAATGAAAATCAAAAAGACACAGCCACCCGAAAGTTTGGGACGGCTCTGTTTACAAGAACCTCGTTTACGGTACAAGTTCAATATCGCAGAAAGTGAAAAATGGATGAAGAAGTTGTGGTACTTACATACAATGCAATATCACTCAGCACTGACATCTATGTCATCAGGCCCGTAGCAGCATAATGAGTGGATTCAGGTATGATGATTCTACCAGAAATAAGTCACGCAGAAAGAGAAACATCATAAGATATCACTAATACACGGAATGTAAACTTGGCTACACAGGAACTGGATTACAAAACAGAACAGGGTCTCAAATTTAGAAAACCAACTTATGCTTGCTTAAGGGGAAAGGTGAGTTGGGGTGCTGCATAAAACCAGAGATTGAAATGAGCACAGAGTAAATTCCTTAAGCCAAATATGGAATAGACAAGAGCTACTCCTTGCTCAACGAAATGGACTCAACACCCCATATTAAACGCCTAAGAATGTACCTGACTAGTAAGTATCTTAAAACCTATGGATTGCTATGTCTCCGAAAGGGAATCAAGCGTGTGTACAGGGGCATAAACGCAGCAGTGATAGGATTGGAGAGGTTCGGTGAGCAAATGAAGACCCTTTGAAGTCATATTGCGTGGTACCCATTCCACGGGTCACAACTCTCCAGGTTTAAGGGATTCTTCCTTCAGCTAAAACATGCATGTGGAACCCAGAGTATGATCAACCGTGTGATCGGGAGACGTGTTCAAATATGTCTCCGTTCTCGTCCCCTGGTACTCGGGTGCAACATTCCAGACGCTTTACTAACACTCTCCCGACTTGGAGAGTCAGTGCCTTTAACCTCCTGTTTGGCCCAGTTTGCAATTTCTGCGGAAGATGAACAGGAATAGGGAGAACCAATGAGAGACTAGCTGGAGGTGTCTGGACGGGCAAATTTAACTCTCATTTCCCACCAGGAAGAGGAATTAACCAAAGGCTCAGCGTGCCGTGCCGGAACCAGATTAGGGCCTGAAGCAATCCTGCGGTGTTGCGGCCAGCTCACAAGAAAGCGAGTTGAGGAAAGGAGCTCCGGGACACTGTAATTCACAAACCTGCAGAGTTATAAATGACAGCTATCGTCCAAAAATATACTGAAGTAAGGCTGCCAAGAGGACTTGAAAGCGGGACAGAATTGCAGGAAACCGATTTCAGGAGGTAGACTGGAATTGCATTGAAAGCATAGGAAAAGAGGCAGAACGTCCACAATGATGCACTTGGCCAAAAAGGGCGTATGCGTTTTTTCCTGAATATATTCAGGAAAAAACGCATACGCCCTTTTTGGCCAACCAAGCAAGCTTGCAAAGGAAATCTGCACTACAATGAAATCTCACTTCCCCCCGGTCAAAAGGGCCATCTGAAAAAAGTGTAAAATCCAGAAAGGCAGGACAGGCCATGGAGAACTGGGAGCCTTGTTATGCTGATGGGCGGGATGTAAATTGCCAACAGCCACTCGGGAGAAGTGTATGGTGTTTCCTGAAACATCTAAAAAACAAAGCAACAGAGCCTAGGGCACTTCCACTTATGGTCCTATAGCTTAGGGAAATGAAAATCAAAAAGACACAGCCACCGGAAAGTTTGGGACGGCTCTGTTTAAAAGAACCTCGTTTACGGTACAAGTTCAATATCGCAGAAAGTGAAAAATGGATGAAGAAGTTGTGGTACTTACGTACAATGCAATATCACTCAGCAATGACATCTATGTCATCAGGCCCGCAGCAGCATAATGAGTGGATTCAGGTATGATGATTCTACCAGAAATAAGTCACGCAGAAAGAGAAACATCATAAGATATCACTAATACACGGAATGTAAACTTGGCTACACAGTAACTGGATTACAAAACAGAACAGGGTCTCAAATTTAGAAAACCAAGTTATGCTTGCTTAAGGGGAAAGGTGAGTTGGGGTGCTGCATAAAACCAGAGATTGAAATGAGCACAGAGTAAGTTCCTTAAGCCAAATATGGAATAGACAAGAGCTACTCCTTGCTCAACGAAATGGACTCAACACCCCATATTAAACGCCTAAGAATGTACCTGACTTGTAAGTATCTTAAAACGTATGGATTGCTATGTCTCTGAAAGGGAATCAAGCGTGTGTACAGGGGCATAAACGCAGCAGTGATAGGATTGGAGAGGTTCGGTGAGCAAATGAAGACCCTTTGAAGTCATATTGCGTGGTACCCATTCCACGGGTCACAACTCTCCAGGTTGAAGGGATTCTTCCTTCAGCTAAAACATGCATGTGGAACACAGAGTATGATCAACCGTGTGATCGGGAGACGTGTTCAAATATGTCTCCGTTCTCGTCCCCTGGTACTCGGGTGCAACATTCCAGACGCTTTACTAACACTCTCCCGACTTGGAGAGTCAGTGCCTTTAACCTCCTGTTTGGCCCAGTTTGCAATTTCTGCGGAAGATGAACAGGAATAGGGAGAACCAATGAGAGACTAGCTGGAGGTGTCTGGACGGGCAAATTTAACTCTCATTTCCCACCAGGAAGAGGAATTAACCAAAGGCTCAGCGTGCCGTGCCAGAACAAGATTAGGGCCTGAAGCAATCCTGCGGTGTTGCGGCCAGCTCACAAGAAAGCGAGTTGAGGAAAGGAGCTCCGGGACACTGTAATTCACAAACCTGCAGAGTTATAAATGACAGCTATCGTCCAAAAATATACTGAAGTAAGGCTGCCAAGAGGACTTGAAAGCGGGACAGAATTGCAGGAAACCGATTTCAGGAGGTAGACTGGAATTGCATTGAAAGCATAGGAAAAGAGGCAGAACGTCCACAATGATGCACTTGGCCAAAAAGGGCGTATGCGTTTTTTCCTGAATATATTCAGGAAAAAACGCATACGCCCTTTTTGGCCAACCAAGCAAGCTTGCAAAGGAAATCTGCACTACAATGAAATCTCACTTCCCCCCGGTCAAAAGGGCCATCTGAAAAAAGTGTAAAATCCAGAAAGGCAGGACAGGCCATGGAGAACTGGGAGCCTTGTTATGCTGATGGGCGGGATGTAAATTGCCAACAGCCACTCAGGAGAAGTGTATGGTGTTTCCTGAAACATCTAAAAAACAAAGCAACAGAGCCCAGGGCACTTCCACTTATGGTCCTATAGCTTAGGGAAATGAAAATCAAAAAGACACAGCCACCCCAAAATTTGGGACGGCGCTGTGTACAAGAACCTCGTTTACGGTACAAGTTCAATATCGCAGAAAGTGAAAAATGGATGAAGAAGTTGTGGTACTTACGTACAATGCAATATCACTCAGCAATGACATCTATGTCATCAGGCCCGTAGCAGCATAATGAGTGGATTCAGGTATGATGATTCTACCTGAAATAAGTCACGCAGAAAAAGAAACATCATAAGATATCACTAATACACGGAATGTAAACTTGGCTACACAGGAACTGGATTACAAAACAGAACAGGGTCTCAAATTTAGAAAACCAACTTATGCTTGCTTAAGGGGAAAGGTGAGTTGGGGTGCTGCATAAAACCAGAGATTGAAATGAGCACAGAGTAAGTTCCTTAAGCCAAATATGGAATAGACAAGAGCTACTCCTTGCTCAACGAAATGGACTCAACACCCCATATTAAACGCCTAAGAATGTACCTGACTTGTAAGTATCTTAAAACCTATGGATTGCTATGTCTCTGAAAGGGAATCAAGCGTGTGTACAGGGGCATAAACGCAGCAGTGATAGGATTGGAGAGGTTCGGTGAGCAAATGAAGACCCTTTGAAGTCATATTGCGTGGTACCCATTCCACGGGTCACAACTCTCCAGGTTGAAGGGATTCTTCCTTCAGCTAAAACATGCATGTGGAACACAGAGTATGATCAACCGTGTGATCGGGAGACGTGTTCAAATATGTCTCCGTTCTCGTCCCCTGGTACTCGGGTGCAACATTCCAGACGCTTTACTAACACTCTCCCGACTTGGAGAGTCAGTGCCTTTAACCTCCTGTTTGGCCCAGTTTGCAATTTCTGCGGAAGATGAACAGGAATAGGGAGAACCAATGAGAGACTAGCTGGAGGTGTCTGGACGGGCAAATTTAACTCTCATTTCCCACCAGGAAGAGGAATTAACCAAAGGCTCAGCGTGCCGTGCCAGAACAAGATTAGGGCCTGAAGCCATCCTGCGGTGTTGCGGCCAGCTCACAAGAAAGCGAGTTGAGGAAAGGAGCTCAGGGGCACTGTAATTCACAAACCTGCAGAGTTATAAATGACAGCTATCGTCCAAAAATATACTGAAGTAAGGCTGCCAAGAGGACTTGAAAGCGGGGCAGAATTGCAGGAAACCGATTTCAGGAGGTAGACTGGAATTGCATTGAAAGCATAGGAAAAGAGGCAGAACGTCCACAATGATGCACTTGGCCAAAAAGGGCGTATGCGTTTTTTCCTGAATATATTCAGGAAAAAACGCATACGCCCTTTTTGGCCAACCAAGCAAGCTTGCAAAGGAAATCTGCACTACAATGAAGTCTCACTTCCCCCCGGTCAAAAGGGCCATCTGAAAAAAGTGTAAAATCCAGAAAGGCAGGACAGGCCATGGAGAACTGGGAGCCTTATTTTGCTGATGGGCGGGATGTAAATTGCCAACAGCCACTCGGGAGAAGTGTATGGTGTTTCCTAAAACATCTAAAAAACAAAGCAACAGAGCCTAGGGCACTTCCACTTATGGTCCTATAGATTAGGGAAATGAAAATCAAAAAGACACAGCCACCCCAAAGTTTGGGACGGCTCTGTTTACAAGAACCTCGTTTACGGTACAAGTTCAATATCGCAGAAAGTGAAAAATGGATGAAGAAGTTGTGGTTGTTACGTACAATGCAATATCACTCAGCACTGACATCTATGTCATCAGGCCCGCAGCAGCATAATGAGTGGATTCAGGTATGATGATTCTACCTGAAATAAGTCACGAAGAAAAAGAAACATCATAAGATATCACTAATACACGGAATGTAAACTTGGCTACACAGAAACTGGATTACAAAACAGAACAGGGTCTCAAATTTAGAAAACCAACTTATGCTTGCTTAAGGGGAAAGGTGAGTTGGGGTGCTGCATAAAACCAGAGATTGAAATGAGCACAGATAAAGTTCCTTAAGCCAAATATGGAATAGACAAGAGCTACTCCTTGCTCAACGAAATGGACTCAACACCCCATATTAAACGCCTAAGAATGTACCTGACTAGTAAGTATCTTAAAACGTATGGATTGCTATGTCTCCGAAAGAGAATCAAGCGTGTGTACAGGGGCATAAACGCAGCAGTGATAGGATTGGAGAGGTTCGGTGAGCAAATGAAGACCCTCTGAAGTCATATTGCATGGTACCCATTCCACGGGTCTCAACTCTCCAGGTTTAAGGGATTCTTCCTTCAGCTAAAACATGCATGTGGAACCCAGAGTATGATCAACCGTGTGATCGGCAGACGTGTTCAAATATGTCTCCGTTCTCGTCCCCTGGTACTCGGGTGCAACATTCCAGACGCTTTACTAACACTCTCCCGACTTGGAGAGTCAGTGCCTTTAACCTCCTGTTTGGCCCAGTTTGCAATTTCTGCGGAAGATGAACAGGAATAGGGAGAACCAATGAGAGACTAGCTGGAGGTGTCTGGACGGGCAAATTTAACTCTCATTTCCCACCAGGAAGAGGAATTAACCAAAGGCTCAGCGTGCTGTGCCGGAACCAGATTAGGGCCTGAAGCAATCCTGCGGTGTTGCGGCCAGCTCACAAGAAAGCGAGTTGAAGAAAGGAGCTCAGGGGCACTGTAATTCACAAACCTGCAGAGTTATAAATGACAGCTATCGTCCAAAAATATACTGAAGTAAGGCTGCCAAGAGGACTTGAAAGCGGGGCAGAATTGCAGGAAACCGATTTCAGGAGGTAGACTGGAATTGCATTTAAAGCATAGGAAAAGAGGCAGAACGTCCACAATGATGCACTTGGCCAAAAAGGGCGTATGCGTTTTTTCCTGAATATATTCAGGAAAAAACGCATACGCCCTTTTTGGCCAACCAAGCAAGCTTGCAAAGGAAATCTGCACTACAATGAAGTCTCACTTCCCCCCGGTCATAAGGGCCATCTGAAAAAAGTGTAAAATCCAGAAAGGCAGGACAGGCCATGGAGAACTGGGAGCCTTGTTATGCTGATGGGCGGGATGAAAATTGCCAACAGCCACTCGGGAGAAGTGTATGGTGTTTCCTGAAACATCTAAAAAACAAAGCAACAGAGCCTAGGGCACTTCCACTTATGGTCCTATAGCTTAGGGAAATGAAAATCAAAAAGACACAGCCACCCGAAAGTTTGGGATGGCTCTGTTTACAAGAACCTCGTTTACGGTACAAGTTCAATATCGCAGAAAGTGAAAAATGGATGAAGAAGCTGTGGTACTTACGTACAATGCAATATCAATCAGCAATGACATCTATGTCATCAGGCACGTAGCAGCATAATGAGTGGATTCAGGTATGATGATTCTACCTGAAATAAGTCACACAGAAAAAGAAACATCACAAGATATCACTAATACACGGAATGTAAACTTGGCTACACAGGAACTGGATTACAAAACAGAACAGGGTCTCAAATTTAGAAAACCAACTTATGCTTGCTTAAGGGGAAAGGTGAGTTGGGGTGCTGCATAAAACCAGAGATTGAAATGAGCACAGATAAAGTTCCTTAAGCCAAATATGGAATAGACAAGAGCTACTCCTTGCTCAACGAAATGGACTCAACACCCCATATTAAACGCCTAAGAATGTACCTGACTAGTAAGTATCTTAAAACCTATGGATTGCTATGTCTCCGAAAGAGAATCAAGCATGTGTACAGGGGCATAAACTCAGCAGTGATAGGATTGGAGAGGTTCGGTGAGCAAATGAAGACCCTTTGAAGTCATATTGCATGGTACCCATTCCACGGGTCTCAACTCTCCAGGTTTAAGGGATTCTTCCTTCAGCTAAAACATGCATGTGGAACCCAGAGTATGATCAAGCGTGTGATCGGGAGACGTGTTCAAATATGTCTCCGTTCTCGTCCCCTGGTACTCGGGTGCAACATTCCAGACGCTTTACTAACACTCTCCTGACTTGGAGAGTCAGTGACTTTAACCTCCTGTTTGGCCCAGTTTGCAATTTCTGCGGAAGATGAACAGGAATAGGGAGAACCAATGAGAGACTAGCTGGAGGTGTCTGGACGGGCAAATTTAACTCTCATTTCCCACCAGGAAGAGGAATTAACCAAAGGCTCAGCGTGCCGTGCCGGAACCAGATTAGGGCCTGAAGCAATCCTGCGGTGTTGCGGCCAGCTCACAAGAAAGCGAGTTGAGGAAAGGAGCTCCAGGACACTGTAATTCACAAACCTGCAGAGTTATAAATGACAGCTATCGTCCAAAAATATACTGAAGTAAGGCTGCCAAGAGGACTTGAAAGCGGGGCCGAATTGCAGGAAACCGATTTCAGGAGGTAGACTGGAATTGCATTGAAAGCATAGGAAAAGAGGCAGAACGTCCACAATGATGCCCTTGGCCAAAAAGGGCGTATGCGTTTTTTCCTGAATATATTCAGGAAAAAACGCATACGCCCTTTTTGGCCAACCAAGCAAGCTTGCAAAGGAAATCTGCACTACAATGAAGTCTCACTTCCCCCCGGTCAAAAGGGCCATCTGAAAAAAGTTTAAAATCCAGAAAGGCAGGACAGGCCATGGAGAACTGGGAGTCTTGTTATGCTGATGGGCGGGATGTAAATTGCCAACAGCCACTCAGGAGAAGTGTATGGTGTTTCCTGAAACATCTAAAAAACAAAGCAACAGAGCCTAGGGCACTTCCACTTATGGTCCTATAGCTTAGGGAAATGAAAATCAAAAAGACACAGCCACCCCAAAGTTTGGGACGGCTCTGTTTACAAGAACCTCGTTTATGGTACAAGTTCAATATCGCAGAAAGTGAAAAATGGATGAAAAAGTTGTGGTACTTACGTACAATGCAATATCACTCAGCAATGACATCTATGTCATCAGGCCCATAGCAGCATAATGAGTGGATTCAGGTATGATGATTCTAACTGAAATAAGTCACGCAGAAAAAAAAACATCATAAGCTATCACTAATACACGGAATGTAAACTTGGCTACACAGGAACTGGATTACAAAACAGAACAGGGTCTCAAATTTAGAAAACCAACTTATGCTTGCTTAAGGGGAAAGGTGAGTTGGGGTGCTGCATAAAACCAGAGATTGAAATGAGCACAGAGTAAGTTCCTTAAGCCAAATATGGAATAGACAAGAGCTACTCCTTGCTCAACGAAATGGACTCAACACCCCATATTAAACGCCTAAGAATGTACCTGACTTGTAAGTATCTTAAAACCTATGGATTGCTATGTCTCTGAAAGGGAATCAAGCGTGTGTACAGGGGCATAAACGCAGCAGTGATAGGATTGGAGAGGTTCGGTGAGCAAATGAACACCCTTTGAAGTCATATTGCATGGTACCCATTCCACGGGTCTCAACTCTCCAGGTTTAAGGGATTCTTCCTTCAGCTAAACCATGCATGTGGAACCCAGAGTATGATCAACCGTGTGATCGGGAGACGTCTTCAAATATGTGTCCGTTCTCGTCCCCTGGTACTCGGGTGCAACATTCCAGATGCTTTACTAACACTCTCCCGACTTGGAGAGTCAGTGCCTTTAACCTCCTGTTTGGCCCAGTTTGCAATTTCTGCGGAAGATGAACAGGAATAAGGAGAACCAATGAGAGACTAGCTGGAGGTGTCTGGACGGGCAAATTTAACTCTCATTTCCCACCAGGAAGAGGAATTAACCAAAGGCTCAGGGTGCCGAGCCGGAACCAGATTAGGGCCTGAAGCCATCCTGCGGTGTTGCGGCCAGCTCACAAGAAAGCGAGTTGAAGAAAGGAGCTCAGGGGCACTGTAATTCACAAACCTGCAGAGTTATAAATGACAGCTATCGTCCAAAAATATACTGAAGTAAGGCTGCCAAGAGGACTTGAAAGCGGGGCAGAATTGCAGGAAACCGATTTCAGGAGGTAGACTGGAATTGCATTGAAAGCATAGGAAAAGAGGCAGAACGTCCACAATGATGCCCTTGGCCAAAAAGGGCGTATGCGTTTTTTCCTGAATATATTCAGGAAAAAACGCATACGCCCTTTTTGGCCAACCAAGCAAGCTTGCAAAGGAAATCTGCACTACAATGAAGTCTCACTTCCCCCCGGTCAAAAGGGCCATCTGAAAAAAGTGTAAAATCCAGAAAGGCAGGACAGGCCATGGAGAACTGGGAGCCTTATTTTGCTGATGGGCGGGATGTAAATTGCCAACAGCCACTCGGGAGAAGTGTATGGTGTTTCCTAAAACATCTAAAAAACAAAGCAACAGAGCCTAGGGCACTTCCACTTATGGTCCTATAGATTAGGGAAATGAAAATCAAAAAGACACAGCCACCCCAAAGTTTGGGACGGCTCTGTTTACAAGAACCTCGTTTACGGTACAAGTTCAATATCGCAGAAAGTGAAAAATGGATGAAGAAGTTGTGGTTCTTACGTACAATGCAATATCACTCAGCACTGACATCTATGTCATCAGGCCCGCAGCAGCATAATGAGTGGATTCAGGTATGATGATTCTACCTGAAATAAGTCACGAAGAAAAAGAAACATCATAAGATATCACTAATACACGGAATGTAAACTTGGCTACACAGAAACTGGATTACAAAACAGAACAGGGTCTCAAATTTAGAAAACCAACTTATGCTTGCTTAAGGGGAAAGGTGAGTTGGGGTGCTGCATAAAACCAGAGATTGAAATGAGCAAAGATAAATTTCCTTAAGCCAAATATGGAATAGACAAGAGCTACTCCTTGCTCAACGAAATGGACACAACACCCCATATTAAACGCCTAAGAATGTACCTGACTAGTAAGTATCTTAAAACGTATGGATTGCTATGTCTCCGAAAGAGAATCAAGCGTGTGTACAGGGGCATAAACGCAGCAGTGATAGGATTGGAGAGGTTCGGTGAGCAAATGAAGACCCTCTGAAGTCATATTGCATGGTACCCATTCCACGGGTCTCAACTCTCCAGGTTTAAGGGATTCTTCCTTCAGCTAAAACATGCATGTGGAACCCAGAGTATGATCAACCGTGTGATCGGCAGACGTGTTCAAATATGTCTCCGTTCTCGTCCCCTGGTACTCGGGTGCAACATTCCAGACGCTTTACTAACACTCTCCCGACTTGGAGACTCAGTGCCTTTAACCTCCTGTTTGGCCCAGTTTGCAATTTCTGCGGAAGATGAACAGGAATAGGGAGAACCAATGAGAGACTAGCTGGAGGTGTCTGGACGGGCAAATTTAACTCTCATTTCCCACCAGGAAGAGGAATTAACCAAAGGCTCAGCGTGCCGTGCCGGAACCAGATTAGGGCCTGAAGCAATCCTGCGGTGTTGCGGCCAGCTCACAAGAAAGCGAGTTGAGGAAAGGAGCTCCGGGACACTGTAATTCACAAACCTGCAGAGTTATAAATGACAGCTATCGTCCAAAAATATACTGAAGTAAGGCTGCCAAGAGGACTTGAAAGCGGGGCAGAATTGCAGGAAACCGATTTCAGGAGGTAGACTGGAATTGCATTTAGAGCATAGGAAAAGAGGCAGAACGTCCACAATGATGCACTTGGCCAAAAAGTGCGTATGCGTTTTTTCCTGAATATATTCAGAAAAAAACGCATGCGCCCTTTTTGGCCAACCAAGCAAGCTTGCAAAGGAAATCTGCACTACAATGAAGTCTCACTTCCCCCCGGTCAAAAGGGCCATCTGAAAAAAGTGTAAAATCCAGAAAGGCAGGACAGGCCATGGAGAACTGGGAGCCTTGTTATGCTGATGGGTGGGATGTAAACTGCCAACAGCCACTCGGGAGAAGTGTATGGTGTTTCCTGAAACATCTAAAAAACAAAGCAACAGAGCCTAGGGCACTTCCACTTATGGTCCTATAGCTTAGGGAAATGAAAATCAAAAAGACACAGCCACCCCAAAGTTTGGGACGGCTCTGTTTACAAGAACCACGTTTACGGTACAAGTTCAATATCGCAGAAAGTGAAAAATGGATGAAGAAGTTGTGGTACTTACGTACAATGCAATATCACTCAGCAATGACATCTATGTCATCAGGCCCGTAGCAGCATAATGAGTGCATTCAGGTATGATGATTCTACCTGAAATAAGTCATGCAGAAAAAGAAACATCATAAGATATCACTAATACACGGAATGTAAACTTGGCTACACAGGAACTGGATTACAAAACAGAACAGGGTCTCAAATTTAGAAAACCAACTTATGCTTGCTTAAGGGGAAAGGTGAGTTGGGGTGCTGCATAAAACCAGAGATTGATATGAGCACAGAGTATGTTCCTTAAGCCAAATATGGAATAAAAAAGAGCTACTCCTTGCTCAACGAAATGGACTCAACACCCCATATTAAAAGCCTAAGAATGTACCTGACTAGAAAGTATCTTAAAACCTATGGATTGCTATGTCTCCGAAAGAGAATCAAGCGTGTGTACAGGGGCATAAACGCAGCAGTGATAGGATTGGAGAGTTTCGGTGAGCAAATGAAGACCCTCTGAAGTCATATTGCATGGTACCCATTCCACGGGTCTCAACTCTCCAGGTTTAAGGGATTCTTCCTTCAGCTAAAACATGCATGTGGAACCCAGAGTATGATCAACCGTGTGATCGGCAGACGTGTTCAAATATGTCTCCGTTCTCGTCCCCTGGTACTCGGGTGCAACATTCCAGACGCTTTACTAACACTCTCCTGACTTGGAGAGTCAGTGACTTTAACCTCCTGTTTGGCCCAGTTTGCAATTTCTGCGGAAGATGAACAGGAATAGGGAGAACCAATGAGAGACTAGCTGGAGGTGTCTGGACGGGCAAATTTAACTCTCATTTCCCACCAGGAAGAGGAATTAACCAAAGGCTCAGCGTGCCGTGCCGGAACCAGATTAGGGCCTGAAGCAATCCTGCGGTGTTGCGGCCAGCTCACAAGAAAGCGAGTTGAGGAAAGGAGCTCCGGGACACTGTAATTCACAAACCTGCAGAGTTATAAATGACAGCTATCGTCCAAAAATATACTGAAGTAAGGCTGCCAAGAGGACTTGAAAGCGGGGCAGAATTGCAGGAAACCGATTTCAGGAGGTAGACTGGAATTGCATTGAAAGCATAGGAAAAGAGGCAGAACGTCCACAATGATGCCCTTGGCCAAAAAGGGCGTATGCGTTTTTTCCTGAATATATTCAGGAAAAAACGCATACGCCCTTTTTGGCCAACCAAGCAAGCTTGCAAAGGAAATCTGCACTACAATGAAGTCTCACTTCCCCCCGGTCAAAAGGGCCATCTGAAAAAAGTGTAAAATCCAGAAAGGCAGGACAGGCCATGGAGAACTGGGAGCCTTGTTATGCTGATGGGCGGGATGTAAATTGCCAACAGCCACTCGGGAGAAGTGTATGGTGTTTCCTGAAACATCTAAAAAACAAAGCAACAGAGCCTAGGGCACTTCCACTTATGGTCCTATAGATTAGGGAAATGAAAATCAAAAAGACACAGCCACCCCAAAGTTTGGGACGGCTCTGTTTACAAGAACCTCATTTACGGTACAAGTTCAATATCGCAGAAAGTGAAAAATGGATGAAGAAGTTGTTGTACTTACGTACAATGCAATATCACTCAGCACTGACATCTATGTCATCAGGCCCGCAGCAGCATAATGAGTGGATTCAGGTATGATGATTCTACCTGAAATAAGTCACGCAGAAAAAGAAACATCATAAGATATCACTAATACACGGAATGTAAACTTGGCTACACAGGAACTGGATTACAAAACAGAACAGGGTCTCAAATTTAGAAAACCAACTTATGCTTGCTTAAGGGGAAAGGTGAGTTGGGGTGCTGCATAAAACCAGAGATTGAAATGAGCACAGAGTAAGTTCCTTAAGCCAAATATGGAATAGACAAGAGCTACTCCTTGCTCAACGAAATGGACTCAACACCCCATATTAAACGCCTAAGAATGTACCTGACTTGTAAGTATCTTAAAACCTATGGATTGCTATGTCTCTGAAAGGGAATCAAACGTGTGTACAGGGGCATAAACGCAGCAGTGATAGGATTGGAGAGGTTCGGTGAGCAAATGAACACCCTTTGAAGTCATATTGCATGGTACCCATTCCACGGGTCTCAACTCTCCAGGTTTAAGGGATTCTTCCTTCAGCTAAACCATGCATGTGGAACCCAGAGTATGATCAACCGTGTGATCGGGAGACGTCTTCAAATATGTGTCCGTTCTCGTCCCCTGGTACTCGGGTGCAACATTCCAGATGCTTTACTAACACTCTCCCGACTTGGAGAGTCAGTGCCTTTAACCTCCTGTTTGGCCCAGTTTGCAATTTCTGCGGAAGATGAACAGGAATAAGGAGAACCAATGAGAGACTAGCTGGAGGTGTCTGGACGGGCAAATTTAACTCTCATTTCCCACCAGGAAGAGGAATTAACCAAAGGCTCAGCGTGCGTGCCGGAACCAGATTAGGGCCTGAAGCAATCCTGCGGTGTTGCGGCCAGCTCACAAGAAAGCGAGTTGAAGAAAGGAGCTCAGGGGCACTGTAATTCACAAACCTGCAGAGTTATAAATGACAGCTATCGTCCAAAAATATACTGAAGTAAGGCTGCCAAGAGTACTTGAAAGCGGGGCCGAATTGCAGGAAACCGATTTCAGGAGGTAGACTGGAATTGCATTTAAAGCATAGGAAAAGAGGCAGAACGTCCACAATGATGCACTTGGCCAAAAAGGGCGTATGCGTTTTTTCCTGAATATATTCAGGAAAAAACGCATACGCCCTTTTTGGCCAACCAAGCAAGCTTGCAAAGGAAATCTGCACTACAATGAAGTCTCACTTCCCCCCGGTCATAAGGGCCATCTGAAAAAAGTGTAAAATCCAGAAAGGCAGGACAGGCCATGGAGAACTGGGAGCCTTGTTATGCTGATGGGCGGGATGAAAATTGCCAACAGCCACTCGGGAGAAGTGTATGGTGTTTCCTGAAACATCTAAAAAACAAAGCAACAGAGCCTAGGGCACTTCCACTTATGGTCCTATAGATTAGGGAAATGAAAATCAAAAAGACACAGCCACCCCAAAGTTTCGGACGGCTCTGTTTACAAGAACCTCGTTTACGGTACAAGTTCAATATCGCAGAAAGTGAAAAATGGATGATGAAGTTGTGGTACTTACGTAGAATGCAATATCACTCAGCAATGACATCTATGTCATCAGGCCCGTAGCAGCATAATGAGTGGATTCAGGTATGATGATTCTAACTGAAAGAAGTCACACAGAAAAAAAAACATCATAAGATATCACTAATAAACGGAATGTAAACTTGGCTACACAGGAACTGGATTACAAAACAGAACAGGGTCTCAAATTTAGAAAACGAACTTATGCATGCTTAAGGGGAAAGGTGAGTTGGGGTGCTGCATAAAACCAGAGATTGAAATGAGCACAGAGTAAGTTCCTTAAGCCAAATATGGAATAGACAAGAGCTACTCCTTGCTCAACGAAATGGACTCAACACCCCATATTAACGCCTAAGAATGTACCTGACTAGTAAGTATCTTAAAACCTATGGATTGCTATGTCTCCGAAAGGGAATCAAGCGTGTGTACAGGGGCATAAACGCAGCAGTGATAGGATTGGAGAGGTTCGGTGAGCAAATGAAGACCCTTTGAAGTCATATTGCACAGTACCCATTCCACGTGTCACAACTCTCCAGGTTTAAGGGATTCTTCCTTCAGCTAAAACATGCATGTGGAACCCAGAGTATGATCAACCGTGTGATCGGGAGACGTGTTCAAATATGTCTCCGTTCTCGTCCCCTGGTACTCGGGTGCAACATTCCAGACGCTTTACTAACACTCTCCCGACTTGGAGAGTCAGTGCCTTTAACCTCCTGTTTGGCCCAGTTTGCAATTTCTGCGGAAGATGAACAGGAATAGGGAGAACCAATGAGAGACTAGCTGGAGGTGTCTGGACGGGCAAATTTAACTCTCATTTCCCACCAGGAAGAGGAATTAACCAAAGGCTCAGCGTGCCATGCCGGAACCAGATTAGGGCCTGAAGCAATCCTGCGGTGTTGCGGCCAGCTCACAAGAAAGCGAGTTGAAGAAAGGAGCTCAGGGGCACTGTAATTCACAAACCTGCAGAGTTATTAATGACAGCTATCGTCCAAAAATATACTGAAGTAAGGCTGCCAAGAGGACTTGAAAGCGGGGCAGAATTGCAGGAAACCGATTTCAGGAGGTAGACTGGAATTGCATTGAAAGCATAGGAAAAGAGGCAGAACGTCCACAATGATGCACTTGGCCAAAAAGGGCGTATGCGTTTTTTCCTGAATATATTCAGGAAAAAACGCATACGCCCTTTTTGGCCAACCAAGCAAGCTTGCAAAGGAAATCTGCACTACAATGAAGTCTCACTTCCCCCCGGTCAAAAGGGCCATCTGAAAAAAGTGTAAAATCCAGAAAGGCAGGACAGGCCATGGAGAACTGGGAGCCTTGTTATGCTGATGGGCGGGATGTAAATTGCCAACAGCCACTCGGGAGAAGTGTATGGTGTTTCCTGAAACATCTAAAAAACAAAGCAACAGAGCCTAGGGCACTTCCACTTATGGTCCTATAGCTTAGGGAAATGAAAATCAAAAAGACACAGCCACCCCAAAGTTTGGGACGGCTCTGTTTACAAGAACCTCGTTTACGGTACAAGTTCAATATCGCAGAATGTGAAAAATGGATGAAGAAGTTGTGGTACTTACGTACAATGCAATATCACTCAGCAATGACATCTATGTCATCAGGCCCGTAGCAGCATAATGAGTGGATTCAGGTATGATGATTCTAACTGAAATTAATCACACAGAAAAAGAAACATCATAAGATATCACTAATACACGGAATGTGTACTTGGCTACACATGCACTGAGTTACAAAACAGAACAGGATCTCAAGTTTAGAAAACCAACTTATGTTTGCTTAAGGGGGAAGTTGAGTTGGGGTGCTGCATAAAACCAGAGTTTGAAATTATCACAGATACCTTTCCTTAAGCCAAATATATAATAGACAAGACCTACCCCTTGCTCAACAAAATGGACTCAACAATGAGGTATCACCTCACACCTGATAGAATGGGCATCATCAGAAAATCTACAAACAAAAATTCTGGAAAGGGTGTGGAGAAAAGGAACCCTCTTCCACTATTGTTGGCAATGTAAATTGATACAGTCACTATGGAGAACAATATGGAGTTTCTTAAGAAACTAACAATAGAATTACCATATGATACAGCAATCCCAGTACTGGACATATACCCAGACAAAACCATAAATCAAAAAGAGACATTCACCGCAGTGTTCATTGCATCACTATTTACAATATCGAGGTAATGGAAGCAACCTAAATGCCCACAGACAGACGAATGCATAAAGCTGTGGTACATATATAAAATGGAATATTACTAAGCCATGAAAAGGAATGAAATTGGGTCATTTGTAGAGACATCGATGGATCTAGAGACTGTCATACAGAGTGAAGTAAGTCAGAAAGAGAAAAACAAATCTTGTATATTTATGCATATATGTGGAACCTAGAAAAACTGTACAGATTAACCATTTTGCAAGGCATAAATAGAGCAACAGATGTAGACAACAAATGTATGGACAACAAGGGGGGAAAGCTGTTGGGGGGGTGGTTGTGGGAGGAGTTGAGAGACTGGGATTGGCATGTATACATTTATATGTATAAAATAGATAACCAATAAGAACCTGCTGTATAAAAATATAAAATAAAATTCAAAATTAAAAAGAAATAAAATTTAAAAAATAAAACAGAAAAAACAATTATTCCCTTCACATACATGTATTTATATGAATAAATTATTTCCATGCTTATATCTGTAAATACAAAAAAGAGGAATAAAATCTACCTTGAACCAAAAACGAAAAAGAGAAAAAAAACACAGAACCCACCAGTTCCACAGAGGAAAACCATATCAGGGCACTTGCTCCAGTTGTAAACAATTCTGAAGTTGGTCAGTGGTGGGGAATCGTCTCCCATTCAGCCAGCAGCCCCCACGCAACAAGCGTCCTCATTGCAAAGCTGGGGCACCGTGCCGAGGCATCTGTGAGTAAACGTGAGCTGAGCCCCAGGCCAGTTGCTGCTGAACTATTCCCACCCGTCCCAGGTAAAACACCTGAATATATACAAGGACTTGAAAGCCTAGAGGAAGGGCCATAGAGCCAAACGAGTGACAGCATGCCGGCCGACTTGGTGCCTGCAGGCCAACCAGGATGGTCCTGGCCCTGGGTGCTCTTCTGGAAGATTTCCATTTCCCTGCCTGAGATACCTGTCCTGTCCCTGCCCCCACTGCTTTTTTCCTTCCTCACCTCTGCCCAGGGAGAAATTCCAGAAGCAGGTATGGGTGACACATCCTCTTCTTTAGCAGGTGGCAGCCTGGCAACTGCTGCAGAAAGTCCAGCAGAGCCCCACTCACACTGGGCCACCCACAAAGCTGTGGCCTCTCACTCCCTCCCACCAGCCCAGCCCCGAGACTGCTGACAGGGCAGAGAAAATGGCGTCAGGCACGGCTGCAGGGGCTCTTGCTGCCTGGAGTGGTATTTATATTGATCTCAACCCAGGCACACCTGGGGAGGGCTGGCCGGCACGGTAAGGCTGCCCAGCTCAGCCAATCATCACCCCTCAGGGGCTCACAGTTGCAGAAAATGGAACTTGCTGAACTGGCCAGGTCCAAGGAACAGGTGTGGGCTCCTGAGAGTCAGGATAGACAAGGGGCTGCAGCTTTGGCTTGTTTTCTAATCATTTTATCTGGCCCATGAGTGGGAGACAACTTCAAGAAAACCCTCTCCTAATGAGAGGAAACCAGGAGTCAGGGAGAGGAGGGGTGGGTGGTGGTTGGAGACAGAGGCCTGGTGCCCCGGGTGCAGTGGAAGTCTCTGGAAGACCAGGTGGAGGGAGGCCGCACAGAGTGATGCCCAGGGTCACAGACCTGTCACAGCTGCTGTTTGTTAGTTCAAGTCCTGCTCTGAGGTGCTCTGTGTCAGCTCTGAGCGACAGGTGAGCTGGGGGTGCTCTGCAATGAGGGCTATGTGCACAATTCCTGTGTGCCCAGCCCTGCCACGGTACCTGCAAGGGTAGCTCTGTATCCTGGGAGGGGCCTGACCACGAGAGCCCCGTGGGCTGGGGTGGGGGTGGGGTACCTGCCCAGGTGAGCTCCATATTCTGGGATTGGTCTGACCACGAGAGCCCCATGGGCTGCTGGGGACCTGGTAAAGGATGTCAGGACAGTCAGTGAAGCCACCGAGGATATACCTCCAGTTGCTCCTAATTCCTACACTCTGCTGGTCATTCTACCAACCACCAGGACATGGTATTCTGTATTAGTCTTCAATGATGCCTTCTTTTGCATTCCATTAGTCCCAGAGTCACAAGAAATTTTGGCTTGTGAGTGGCAGGACTCAACATACAACTAAAACAATACTTCCGGGCCGTCTTGTCCCAAGGGTGCAAAAATTCCCACACCATCTTTGGGGAAAGCTTAGCTAAAGACCTAAAAGTTCTACCTCTGGAAAAGGAAACCCTCCTTCAATATGCAGACGACATTCTGATCGCCAGCCCTACTAAGGAGGCCTCTGAACTACCAAGCCAATAAAGGATAGAAGTTGTCCAAGAAAAAGCTCAAATATCACAGACTGCGGTGACCTGCCTGGGCTTCATTCTCACAGAAGGTCGGAGAAGCCCATCCCAGGAAAGGGAAGAAACCATTTTCAGCCTTACCCCTTTCTAAAACTAGAAGACAGCTTAGGGGTTCCTGGGGAGGCCAGGGTTTGTTGCTTCTGGATCCCTAACTACAGTCTACTAGCTGGGCCTCTATATGAAACACTGAAAGGAAAAGATGATGATCCTTTTGAATAGAATCCAGAAGTGGCCTTTCAAGAATGGAAAGAGCAGTCAATTCAGACCCTTGCCCTGGAACTCCCTAATTTAGCTAAACCCTTTGACCTTTACATTCCCGGTGAAAGGTGAATCGCCATTGGAGAATTAGTGCAAAAACTGGGACCACTTGAAATGGAACAATGCAAGAATGCCATCCAGGTAGGATAAACTACGGTCACCAAGGGGCTTGGCCCACTGCCACATCTGGCCAAGATACTGGCGGTATCTAAAAACCTGGAAATCAGCAGCCCAAAAGGCCACCTCCCTCCTAAGGGAAAAGGACCCCACGTGGTGATCCTAACCACCAACCATGCCCTGAAGTTGCAGGGTTCGCTCCGTGGGCACACCAACCTCGAGTGAGGAGGCCCTCCAACTCCAACATCCAGAGAGATAACCAGGGGCAACAGGGCACCATGACGACTCGTGTGAACATCACTTGACCTGGAGTTTCTCTCATAAAACAACAAGAGTGTGTCCCAAAAGAGTAGACTACTGCTTGCAGGACTTACTGCACCCAGAGGGGAGCTAATAATCTTGGGGGGGGGAACCGTATATCACACTGTCACCATAGAAAAGCCTACAGACACTGTGCTGATGGTGGCCAATAAGACCGGCTGGACTCCTGTTTACTTCAAAAGGCTGTTGACTCAGTGGCCATCATGGTCCTTGATCACTACTGACCCTGGACTGTCTGGGAGTGGAGCGGGCAGGGCTCTGACAGCTGGTGCTGTTTGTACATTAATTCAGGGGCCTAATTGAAGAAAGCGCAGACTACTGGTCAGAGCATCTAGGCTGGCAGAAACGGTCAGCCTAAGGTGGCCGAACAAATGTGGGGCGGGGTGAAACCGGCCCCCACAGTGTCTCTGCACATCTCTTTCCTGGACCCTTAAAGGTCATTAGAATCTATAGCACTTCCAATGCTGGTGCTCAGGTGGACGAGCAGGGAGGCAGGGGGCCTGGGGACAATCAACGTCACCTGGAGGCTGCTGGGGAGAAGCTCTGACCCTCGCCCCCGGGTATGAGGGCTCCCAACTCAGCACTCAGCAGTTACAGAAGAAGGGTCTGCACCCTCAGCACTCCAAGAATGAGGAACGGGACAAAAGGCAGAGGAGGGGTTTGTCCCCAGCAAAGCCCATTAAAAATCCCTGGGAGATAAAAATAGAATCTGGGCAATAAAGTCAAGTCTAACCTTTTTTATCCTTTGTGCTTTGTCTAATTTCATGTGCTCCTAGGGTCCCGCATGCAGAGGTTCCACACCCGGCACTTCAGACCAGATTTCCTAGTGCAGAATGGCTGGGACGACACCTCAGCTCCTGGGGCCCAGTGCAGACTCCGTGATATAGAGCCTGAGCTGCAGCCAACCCGGCCCTTGAGAGCTCCGCCCCCTCCCTCCCACTGACTCTGACAGGATCTCTACACAGCAGCCCAGCCCACAGCCCACGGGGTAGTGCATGCTCTCACCTCTCCATTCTCTGATCAAAATATAAAGTTTCCTTTGCTTGTGAACCAAACTCAGTCTCGATCTGTTGGCCCCAATGACACTGGGCAGGGGGACACTTGTTGGGGTCCACTCTGGAGGATCAGTAACAGAAATTGAGACTATTGTAACCTCAATGAACAGATGTGTGAGCCAAACTGTAGTTAACATAGAACAGTGTATAAGGCTCGGGTAAAATAAGATGTTTCTAACACTTCCATTTGATATTTCCATCACTTTATTATAAGCAAGTTCAGTGAAAAGGTTTGTCTTATTTGTCAGGTCAGTATTAGAGAAACGAAGTGATTTCTTTCCAAGGATGTACATCTAATAATCTTGGTTAAAGCTTCAATCTTGTTTTAAATGCTTTTCCATTGAAAATGATACCTCTCTTTCAGCTCCCCCATTTCTGAGAAGTATAAAATCTTATAATTTATTATTACCAAAGGGGAAAGGTGGGAGGAGGGATAAATTAACAGTTTGGGATTAACACATACACACTGCTATGTATAAAATAGATCATCAACAAGGAACTACTGTATAGCACAGGGAACTACACTCAACATTTTGCAATAACCTATAAGGGGAAATAATCTGAAAAAGAATAGATATTTTTATTGACATCATCTATCAATGACAGTTAAAGTGTAACCTAAGGGAAGCTGGTGGTGAGTGCTTCTGACCCTGAAGACTTCAATCATCTAAAGTTTGGACTCTGCCTACTTCCCAAGGCCCTTAATGAACATATGTGTAGGCGTAGCTTAAAAAATTCCCCAGTTTGGGTTTCGGGGAGACACTGATTTTGAAAAAGCCCTGGTGTTCTCCTTACATGAATGGGACTCTTCCTACTGCTAAAACATGTCTGTCACACCCAGAGGATGGTATACCGTCTGATCGGGAAGAGTTTGGAAAAGGCATCTCATCTCCTCATCTCCTGGTGCTCGGGTTCACCCCTCCAGCGTCTTTACTAACAGTCTCCCCACTTGGAGATGTCAGCACTGTCAACATCCTGTTGCATACAGTTTGGAATTTGTCCAGAGGATGAAGCGGAAGGATGAGGAACAATGAGAGACAAGTCCTAGGTGTTCAGACAGGCACATGTCACTCTAATTTCCAATCAGGAAGACGAATTGACCAAAGGCTAGGGTTGCCCATGGAAACAGTATAGGGCTTGAGGAAATCCCGTTGCTTTGTGGCCAGTTCCCATAAACACAAGCTGAACAATGGAACTCAGGGGCAGTAAAATTCACGAAACTGCAGAGTTGAAAATATCCATCACTGAAAAATGTCTTGAGGAAAGTCAGAGAAAAGGATTTGTAAGCAAGGGAGAATGGCAGGAAAGGGATCTGAGGAGGTAGAAAGGACTCGCCATTAAGCACAAGAAAAGGAGCTGAACATTGCCAACATTGCAGTTGGCCAAAAAGGGTGTATGCGTTTTTTTCTGTATATATTCAAGAAAAGGGCATACACTTTTTTAGCCAACCAAACAGGTGGGCACTGGAAGTCAATACTACAAAAGATATCACTTCGCATCAGTCAGAAGAGCCATCCTCATAAAGCGTAAAAAACAGAAATGCAGGACAGGGCAAGGAGAAGAGGGAGCCCTGTGAGACTTATAGTGGAAATGTATATTGCCAACGGCCATTCTGGAGAAGTGTATTGTGTTTACTAAAGCATCTAAAAAATGAGCTACAGAGCATAGGGCACTTGCACTCACGGGTGTATATCTTGGGAAAAACAAAAATCGAGAGGACACAGGCACCCCAATGTTTACCCCCTCTCTGTTTAAAAGATCCTCGACTAGGATATAACTTAAATGTCTCTGGAGAGAAAAAATGGATAGAGATGTGGTACTTAGGTAGAGTGGAATATTATTCAGCCTGGAAATCAATGAAATATGGCCAGTTGTAACAACTCCGGAGGAGTTACGTATGATCATTCTAAGTGACATAATTCAAAAAGAAAAAGACACATATCATAAGATATCACTTAAAGGTGGAATCCAAAATGGCTACACATGAAATAAATTACAAAACAAAAACATAGTCAAATATGTAGAAAACACGCATAAGGCTGCTAAACGGGAAAGGTGGGGAGGGGTGAGGCATCATCCAGGAGGTTGAAATTAGCAAAGATACCATTCCAAATACTAAACTGATAATCAACAAGGCCTACACGGTAGCTGAAAGAACTGCACTCAGCACACTCAGGTCACCGGAAAAGAATATATACGACTGGTAAGAATCTGAAAAAGAATTTACTGATGTCTCTCTGTACGTGAATCAAGTGAATGTACAGCAGCAAGAAACAGAGCTTTGAAAATCAGCTGTAACCAATATAGTAATAAATTGAAAAAAATAAACGACAGAGAGACAGAGAAAACCTCTTACAACTTTTCCTCAGGGACGGTGATGCAACATGGATTGAACACATCTAGACCCACAGCAGGATGAGACATAAGGCTGGAAACTGTTTGCACTAAGAGAAATGTGAGGTTGGGTGAGGAAATGCACACCCTTTAAAGTAATACTACCTGGTACCCATTCAATGAGTCCCAAATCTGCAGGTTCAAGGGATCTTCCTACAGCTAAAACATGCATGGAAAACCCAGAGGACTGTACCCCATGTGACCGGGAGATGTGTCTAAAATGCAGCTCATTTATCCTCTCCTGGTGCTCCTGTTCACCATTCCAGCCACGTTACTTAGAATCTCCCCACTTGAAGAATCAGCACATTTCAACTTCTGTTTCACACATTTTGCAAATTGTGAGGAGGATGAACGGGAAGAGGGGGAACCAATGAGAGAATAGTTGTAGGGGTTTGGACGGGCACATATCACTCTAATTTCCCATTAAGAATAAGAATTGAAAAAAGGCTCAGCCCGCCTCGCCGGAGCCAAAATAGGGCCTGAAGCAATCCTGCGGGTTTGAGGCCAGCTCACAAAAGAGCAACTTAAAAAATGGAGCTCAGGGTCACTGCAATTCACAAACCTGCAGAGTTATAAATGAAAACTAACGTCCAAAACTATGTTGAGGTAAGGCAAAGAAGAGGATCTGAATGCAAGACAGAATTGCAAGAAACAGATTTCAAGAGATAGATTGGACTCGTCTTTAACGCACATGAAAAGCGGCAGAATTTCGACAATGATGCAGTTGGCCCAAAAGGGCGTATGCGTTTTTTCCTGATTATATCCAGGAAAAACCGCATATGCACTTTATGGGCAACGAAGCAAGCAAGCAACGCAAATGTGCACAACAAAGAAGTCTCATTTCCCACTGGTCAAAAGGGCCATCCTAAAAAATTGTAAAACCAGAAATGCAGGACAGGCCATGGAGAACAGGGAGCCTTTATACGCTGATGGGCAGTGTGTGAACTGCCGAGAGCCACTCTGGAGAAGTGTATGGTGGTTCCTAAATCATCTAAAAAACAGAGCTACAGAGCATAGGACACTTCCAATCATGGGAGTATATCTAGGGAAGTCTAAAAATCAACAAGACACAAGCACACCACAGTTTAGGGCTACTCTGTTTACAAGAACCTCAACTTCAGTACACCTTAAATATCCCAGGAAAGAGAACAATGGATAAAGAAGATGTGGTACTTATGTACAATGGAATATCTCTTCACCATGAAATCAATGTAATAAGGCTAGTAGAAGGATAAAGAGTGGATTTAGGTCCGATAATACTACTTGAAATAAGTCAAACAGAAAAAGAAACATATCATAAGATATCACTTATAGAGGGAGGGTAAATATGGCTGCACAAGAAATGAATTACAGAACAGAACAGTGTCTCACATTTAGAAAACACACTTATGTCAGCTTAAGGGGAAAGGAGAGGTGGGGTGATGCATAAAACAAGAGTTTGAAATTAGCACAGATACCGTTCGATAAACCAAATAGATATTAGACAAGATCTACACCTTGCACAATGAACTGGCCTCAACACACCCTATACACCGCAGAGAAATATATCTGAGTAATAAGAATCTTAAAACCCATGTATTGATATATCTCCATAAGGGAATCAAGTGTGTGCAGAGCGGCACAAACACAGCAGTGAAAATGAGCTAAACCCCATTATAGAAATAAATTTTAAAAACAAAACGCAGAAACAATGAAAGAGAGAAAAATTCTTACAAAATTTGCTCAGGGGCTGTGATGCAACCTGGATTGACCACATATAAACCCACAGCTGGATAAGGCATAAGGCTGGACACTTGGGACTGAGAGGATTGGTGAGCTTTGGTGAGCAACTGCCAAAAGTTTAATGCAATACTTCATGCTACTCATTCCAAGGGTCCCAACACTCCAGGTTGAAGGGAATCTTCCTACAGCTAAACCATGCTTGGGAAACCCAGCGACTGGTATACCATATGATCGGGAAAGGTTTCTAAAACACACCTCATTTTTCCTCTCCTGGGGCTCCAGATCGACATTCCGGCCGCTTTACTAAAAACATCCCCACATGGAGAGTCAATGCCTTTAAGTTCTGGTATCGCACAGTCTGCAGTTAGTGCGGAGGATGAATGGGAATAGGGGGAACCAGTGAGAAACTAGCTGTAGCGGTTTCAATGGGCACATGTCACTCTAATTTCACATCAGTAAGAAGAATAAACCAAAGGCACAGCAAGGTGTCCCAGAAGAAGAATAGGGCCTGAAGGAATCCTGTGGTTACGAGGCAAGATCACAAAAATAAGAGCTGAAAAATGGAGCTAAGGGCCACTGCAATTCAAAAACCAGCAAAGTTATAAAGGCCAACTATTTTCAAAAAATATATTGACGTAAGGCTATGAAGAGGCATTGAAAGCAAGGCAGAATTGCAGGAAACCGATTTCAGGAGGTAGACTGGAATTGCATTGAAAGCATAGGAAAAGAGGCAGAACGTCCACAATGATGCACTTGGCCAAAAAGGGCGTATGCGTTTTTTCCTGAATATATTCAGGAAAAAACGCATTCGCCCTTTTTGGCCAACCAAGCAAGCTTGCAAAGGAAATCTGCACTACAATGAAGTCTCACTTCCCCCCGGTCAAAAGGGCCATCTGAAAAAAGTGTAAAATCCAGAAAGGCAGGACAGGCCATGGAGAACTGGGAGCCTTGTTATGCTGATGGGCGGGATGTAAATTGCCAACAGCCACTCGGGAGAAGTGTATGGTGTTTCCTGAAACATATAAAAAACAAAGCAACAGAGCCCAGGGCACTTCCACTTATGGTCCTATAGCTTAGGGAAATGAAAATCAAAAAGACACAGCCACCCTAAAGTTTGGGACGGCTCTGTTTACAAGAACCTCATTTACGGTACAAGTTCAATATCGCAGAAAGTGAAAAATGGATGAAGAAGTTGTGGTACTTACGTACAATGCAATATCACTCAGCAATGACATCTATGTCATCTGGCCCGCAGCAGCACAATGAGTGGATTCAGGTATGATGATTCTAACTGAAGTAAGTCACACAGAAAAAGAAACATCATAAGATATCACTAATACACGGAATGTAAACTTGGCTACACAGGAACTGGATTACAAAACAGAACAGGGTCTCAAATTTAGAAAACCAACTTATGCTTGCTTAAGGGGAAAGGTGAGTTGGGGTGCTGCGTAAAACCAGAGATTGAAATGAGCACAGATAAAGTTCCTTAAGCCAAATATGGAATAGACAAGAGCTACTCCTTGCTCAACGAAATGGACTCAACACCCCATATTAAACGCCTAAGAATGTACCTGACTAGTAAGTATCTTAAAACCTATGGATTGCTATGTCTCCGAAAGAGAATCAAGCGTGTGTACAGGGGCATAAACGCAGCAGTGATAGGATTGGAGAGGTTCGGTGAGCAAATGAAGACCCTTTGAAGTCATATTGCATGGTACCCATTCCACGGGTCTCAACTCTCCAGGTTTAAGGGATTCTTCCTTCAGCTAAAACATGCATGTGGAACCCAGAGTATGATCAACCGTGTGATCGGGAGACGTGTTCAAATATGTCTCCGTTCTCGTCCCCTGGTACTCGGGTGCAACATTCCAGACGCTTTACTAACACTCTCCCGACTTGGAGAGTCAGTGCCTTTAACCTCCTGTTTGGCCCAGTTTGCAATTTCTGCGGAAGATGAACAGGAATAGGGAGAACCAATGAGAGACTAGCTGGAGGTGTCTGGACGGGCAAATTTAACTCTCATTTCCCACCAGGAAGAGGAATTAACCAAAGGCTCAGCGTGCCGTGCCGGAACCACATTAGGGCCTGAAGCCATCCTGCGGTGTTGCGGCCAGCTCACAAGAAAGCTAGTTGAAGAAAGGAGCTCAGGGGCACTGTAATTCACAAACCTGCAGAGTTATAAATGACAGCTATCGTCCAAAAATATACTGAAGTAAGGCTGCCAAGAGGACTTGAAATCGGGGCAGAATTGCAGGAAACCGATTTCAGGAGGTAGACTGGAATTGCATTTAAAGCATAGGAAAAAAGGCAGAACGTCCACAATGATGCACTTGGCCAAAAAGGGCATATGCGTTTTTTCCTGAATATATTCAGGAAAAAACGCATACGCCCTTTTTGGCCAACCAAGCAAGCTTGCAAAGGAAATCTGCACTACAATGAAGTCTCACTTCCCCCCGGTCAAAAGGGCCATCTGAAAAAAGTGTAAAATCCAGAAAGGCAGGACAGGCCATGGAGAACTGGGAGCCTTGTTATGCTGATGGGCGGGATGTAAATTGCCAACAGCCACTCGGGAGAAGTGTATGTGTTTCCTGAAACATCTAAAAAACAAAGCAACAGAGCCTAGGGCACTTCCACTTATGGTCCTATAGCTTAGGGAAATGAAAATCAAAAAGACACAGCCACCCCAAAGTTTGGGACGGCTCTGTTTACAAGAACCTCGTTTACGGTACAAGTTCAATATCGCAGAAAGTGAAAAATGGATGAAGAAGTTGTGGTACTTACGTACAATGCAATATCACTCAGCACTGACATCTATGTCATCAGGCCCGCAGCAGCATAATGAGTGGATTCAGGTATGATGATTCTACCTGAAATAAGTCACGCAGAAAAAGAAACATCATAAGATATCACTAATACACGGAATGTAAACTTGGCTACACAGGAACTGGATTACAAAACAGAACAGGGTCTCAAATTTAGAAAACCAACTTATGCTTGCTTAAGGGGAAAGGTGAGTTGGGGTGCTGCATAAAACCAGAGATTGAAATGAGCAGAGAGTAAGTTCCTTAAGTCAAATATGGAATAGACAAGAGCTACTCCTTGCTCAACGAAATGGACTCAACACCCCATATTAAACGCCTAAGAATGTACCTGACTTGTAAGTATCTTAAAACCTATGGATTGCTATGTCTCTGAAAGGGAATCAAGCGTGTGTACAGGGGCATAAACGCAGCAGTGATAGGATTGGAGAGGTTCGGTGAGCAAATGAACACCCTTTGAAGTCATATTGCATGGTACCCATTCCACGGGTCTCAACTCTCCAGGTTTAAGGGATTCTTCCTTCAGCTAAACCATGCATGTGGAACCCAGAGTATGATCAACCGTGTGATCGGGAGACGTCTTCAAATATGTGTCCGTTCTCGTCCCCTGGTACTCGGGTGCAACATTCCAGATGCTTTACTAACACTCTCCCGACTTGGAGAGTCAGTGCCTTTAACCTCCTGTTTGGCCCAGTTTGCAATTTCTGCGGAAGATGAACAGGAATAAGGAGAACCAATGAGAGACTAGCTGGAGGTGTCTGGACGGGCAAATTTAACTCTCATTTCCCACCAGGAAGAGGAATTAACCAAAGGCTCAGCGTGCCGTGCCGGAA
This sequence comes from Globicephala melas, assembly GCF_963455315.2. NCBI lineage: Eukaryota > Metazoa > Chordata > Mammalia > Artiodactyla > Delphinidae > Globicephala > Globicephala melas. The sequence goes on along the minus strand of NW_027207239.1, from coordinate 399,710 downwards.
CTAGATTAGGGCCTGAAGCAATCCTGCGGTGTTGCGGCCAGCTCACAAGAAAGCGAGTTGAAGAAAGGAGCTCAGGGGCACTGTAATTCACAAACCTGCAGAGTTATAAATGACAGCTATCGTCCAAAAATATACTGAAGTAAGGCTGCCAAGAGGACTTGAAAGCGGGGCAGAATTGCAGGAAACCGATTTCAGGAGGTAGACTGGAATTGCATTGAAAGCATAGGAAAAGAGGCAGAACGTCCACAATGATGCACTTGGCCAAAAAGGGCGTATGCGTTTTTTCCTGAATATATTCAGGAAAAAACGCATACGCGCTTTTTGGCCAACCAAGCAAGCTTGCAAAGGAAATCTGCACTACAATGAAGTCTCACTTCCCCCCGGTCAAAAGGGCCATCTGAAAAAAGTGTAAAATCCAGAAAGGCAGGACAGGCCATGGAGAACTGGGAGCCTTGTTATGCTGATGGGCGGGATGTAAATTGCCAACAGCCACTCGGGAGAAGTGTATGGTGTTTCCTGAAACATCTAAAAAACAAAGCAACAGAGCCTAGGGCACTTCCACTTATGGTCCTATAGCTTAGGGAAATGAAAATCAAAAAGACACAGCCACCGGAAAGTTTGGGACGGCTCTGTTTAAAAGAACCTCGTTTACGGTACAAGTTCAATATCGCAGAAAGTGAAAAATGGATGAAGAAGTTGTGGTACTTACGTACAATGCAATATCACTCAGCAATGACATCTATGTCATCAGGCCCGCAGCAGCATAATGAGTGGATTCAGGTATGATGATTCTACCAGAAATAAATCACGCAGAAAGAGAAACATCATAAGATATCACTAATACACGGAATGTAAACTTGGCTACACAGGAACTGGATTACAAAACAGAACAGGGTCTCAAATTTAGAAAACCAAGTTATGCTTGCTTAAGGGGAAAGGTGAGTTGGGGTGCTGCATAAAACCAGAGATTGAAATGAGCACAGAGTAAGTTCCTTAAGCCAAATATGGAATAGACAAGAGCTACACCTTGCTCAACGAAATGGACTCAACACCCCATATTAAACGCCTAAGAATGTACCTGACTTGTAAGTATCTTAAAACGTATGGATTGCTATGTCTCTGAAAGGGAATCAAGCGTGTGTACAGGGGCATAAACGCAGCAGTGATAGGATTGGAGAGGTTCGGTGAGCAAATGAACACCCTTTGAAGTCATATTGCATGGTACCCATTCCACGGGTCTCAACTCTCCAGGTTTAAGGGATTCTTCCTTCAGCTAAAACATGCATGTGGAACCCAGAGTATGATCAACCGTGTGATCGGGAGACGTCTTCAAATATGTCTCCGTTCTCGTCCCCTGGTACTCGGGTGCAACATTCCAGATGCTTTACTAACACTCTCCCGACTTGGAGAGTCAGTGCCTTTAACCTCCTGTTTGGCCCAGTTTGCAATTTCTGCGGAAGATGAACAGGAATAAGGAGAACCAATGAGAGACTAGCTGGAGGTGTCTGGACGGGCAAATTTAACTCTCATTTCCCACCAGGAAGAGGAATTAACCAAAGGCTCAGCGTTCCGTGCCGGAACCAGATTAGGGCCTGAAGCAATCCTGCGGTGTTGCGGCCAGCTCACAAGAAAGCGAGTTGAAGAAAGGAGCTCAGGGGCACTGTAATTCACAAACCTGCAGAGTTATAAATGACAGCTATCGTCCAAAAATATACTGAAGTAAGGCTGCCAAGAGGACTTGAAAGCGGGGCAGAATTGCAGGAAACCGATTTCAGGAGGTAGACTGGAATTGCATTGAAAGCATAGGAAAAGAGGCAGAACGTCCACAATGATGCACTTGGCCAAAAAGTGCGTATGCGTTTTTTCCTGAATATATTCAGGAAAAAACGCATGCGCCCTTTTTGGCCAACCAAGCAAGCTTGCAAAGGAAATCTGCACTACAATGAAGTCTCACTTCCCCCCGGTCAAAAGGGTCATCTGAAAAAAGTGTAAAATCCAGAAAGGCAGGACAGGCCATGGAGAACTGGGAGCCTTGTTATGCTGATGGGCGGGATGTAAATTGCCAACAGCCACTCGGGAGAAGTGTATGGTGTTTCCTGAAACATCTAAAAAACAAAGCAACAGAGCCTAGGGCCCTTCCACTTATGGTCCTATAGATTAGGGAAATGAAAATCAAAAAGACACAGCCACCACAAAGTTTGGGACGGCTCTGTTTACAAGAACCTCGTTTACGGTACAAGTTCAATATCGCAGAAAGTGAAAAATGGATGAAGAAGTTGTGGTACTTACGTACAATGCAATATCACTCAGCACTGACATCTATGTCATCAGGCCCATAGCAGCATAATGAGTGGATTCAGGTATGATGATTCTACCTGAAATAAGTCACGCAGAAAAAGAAACATCATAAGATATCACTAATACACGGAATGTAAACTTGGCTACACAGGAACTGGATTACAAAACAGAACAGGGTCTCAAATTTAGAAAACCAACTTATGCTTGCTTAAGGGGAAAGGTGAGTTGGGGTGCTGCATAAAACCAGAGATTGAAATGAGCACAGAGTAAATTCCTTAAGCCAAATATGGAATAGACAAGAGCTACTCCTTGCTCAACGAAATGGACTCAACACCCCATATTAAACGCCTAAGAATGTACCTGACTAGTAAGTATCTTAAAACCTATGGATTGCTATGTCTCCGAAAGGGAATCAAGCGTGTGTACAGGGGCATAAACGCAGCAGTGATAGGATTGGAGAGGTTCGGTGAGCAAATGAAGACCCTTTGAAGTCATATTGCGTGGTACCCATTCCACGGGTCACAACTCTCCAGGTTTAAGGGATTCTTCCTTCAGCTAAAACATGCATGTGGAACCCAGAGTATGATCAACCGTGTGATCGGGAGACGTGTTCAAATATGTCTCCGTTCTCGTCCCCTGGTACTCGGGTGCAACATTCCAGACGCTTTACTAACACTCTCCCGACTTGGAGAGTCAGTGCCTTTAACCTCCTGTTTGGCCCAGTTTGCAATTTCTGCGGAAGATGAACAGGAATAGGGAGAACCAATGAGAGACTAGCTGGAGGTGTCTGGACGGGCAAATTTAACTCTCATTTCCCACCAGGAAGAGGAATTAACCAAAGGCTCAGCGTGCCGTGCCGGAACCAGATTAGGGCCTGAAGCAATCCTGCGGTGTTGCGGCCAGCTCACAAGAAAGCGAGTTGAGGAAAGGAGCTCCGGGACACTGTAATTCACAAACCTGCAGAGTTATAAATGACAGCTATCGTCCAAAAATATACTGAAGTAAGGCTGCCAAGAGGAATTGAAAGCGGGACAGAATTGCAGGAAACCGATTTCAGGAGGTAGACTGGAATTGCATTGAAAGCATAGGAAAAGAGGCAGAACGTCCACAATGATGCGCTTGGCCAAAAAGGGCGTATGCGTTTTTTCCTGAATATATTCAGGAAAAAACGCATACGCCCTTTTTGGCCAACCAAGCAAGCTTGCAAAGGAAATCTGCACTACAATGAAATCTCACTTCCCCCCGGTCAAAAGGGCCATCTGAAAAAAGTGTAAAATCCAGAAAGGCAGGACAGGCCATGGAGAACTGGGAGCCTTGTTATGCTGATGGGCGGGATGTAAATTGCCAACAGCCACTCAGGAGAAGTGTATGGTGTTTCCTGAAACATCTAAAAAACAAAGCAACAGAGCCTAGGGCACTTCCACTTATGGTCCTATAGCTTAGGGAAATGAAAATCAAAAAGACACAGCCACCGGAAAGTTTGGGACGGCTCTGTTTAAAAGAACCTCGTTTACGGTACAAGTTCAATATCGCAGAAAGTGAAAAATGGATGAAGAAGTTGTGGTACTTACGTACAATGCAATATCACTCAGCAATGACATCTATGTCATCAGGCCCGCAGCAGCATAATGAGTGGATTCAGGTATGATGATTCTACCAGAAATAAGTCACGCAGAAAGAGAAACATCATAAGATATCACTAATACACGGAATGTAAACTTGGCTACACAGGAACTGGATTACAAAACAGAACAGGGTCTCAAATTTAGAAAACCAAGTTATGCTTGCTTAAGGGGAAAGGTGAGTTGGGGTGCTGCATAAAACCAGAGATTGAAATGAGCACAGAGTAAGTTCCTTAAGCCAAATATGGAATAGACAAGAGCTACTCCTTGCTCAACGAAATGGACTCAACACCCCATATTAAACGCCTAAGAATGTACCTGACTTGTAAGTATCTTAAAACGTATGGATTGCTATGTCTCTGAAAGGGAATCAAGCGTGTGTACAGGGGCATAAACGCAGCAGTGATAGGATTGGAGAGGTTCGGTGAGCAAATGAACACCCTTTGAAGTCATATTGCATGGTACCCATTCCACGGGTCTCAACTCTCCAGGTTTAAGGGATTCTTCCTTCAGCTAAAACATGCATGTGGAACCCAGAGTATGATCAACCGTGTGATCGGGAGACGTCTTCAAATATGTCTCCGTTCTCGTCCCCTGGTAGTCGGGTGCAACATTCCAGATGCTTTACTAACACTCTCCCGACTTGGAGAGTCAGTGCCTTTAACCTCCTGTTTGGCCCAGTTTGCAATTTCTGCGGAAGATGAACAGGAATAAGGAGAACCAATGAGAGACTAGCTGGAGGTGTCTGGACGGGCAAATTTAACTCACATTTCCCACCAGGAAGAGGAATTAACCAAAGGCTCAGCGTGCCGTGCCAGAACCAGATTAGGGCCTGAAGCAATCCTGCGGTGTTGCGGCCAGCTCACAAGAAAGCGAGTTGAAGAAAGGAGCTCAGGGGCACTGTAATTCACAAACCTGCAGAGTTATAAATGACAGCTATCGTCCAAAAATATACTGAAGTAAGGCTGCCAAGAGGACTTGAAAGCGGGGCAGAATTGCAGGAAACCGATTTCAGGAGGTAGACTGGAATTGCATTTAAAGCATAGGAAAAGAGGCAGAACGTCCACAATGATGCACTTGGCCAAAAAGGGCATATGCGTTTTTTCCTGAATATATTCAGGAAAAAACGCATACGCCCTTTTTGGCCAACCAAGCAAGCTTGCAAAGGAAATCTGCACTACAATGAAATCTCACTTCCCCCCGGTCAAAAGGGCCATCTGAAAAAAGTGTAAAATCCAGAAAGGCAGGACAGGCCATGGAGAACTGGGAGCCTTGTTATGCTGATGGGTGGGATGTAAATTGCCAACAGCCACTCGGGAGAAGTGTATGGTGTTTCCTGAAACATCTAAAAAACAAAGCAACAGAGCCTAGGGCCCTTCCACTTATGGTCCTATAGATTAGGGAAATGAAAATCAAAAAGACACAGCCACCACAAAGTTTGGGACGGCTCTGTTTACAAGAACCTCGTTTACGGTACAAGTTCAATATCGCAGAAAGTGAAAAATGGATGAAGAAGTTGTGGTACTTACGTACAATGCAATATCACTCAGCACTGACATCTATGTCATCAGGCCCATAGCAGCATAATGAGTGGATTCAGGTATGATGATTCTACCTGAAATAAGTCACGCAGAAAAAGAAACATCATAAGATATCACTAATACACGGAATGTAAACTTGGCTACACAGGAACTGGATTACAAAACAGAACAGGGTCTCAAATTTAGAAAACCAACTTATGCTTGCTTAAGGGGAAAGGTGAGTTGGGGTGCTGCATAAAACCAGCGATTGAAATGAGCACAGAGTAAATTCCTTAAGCCAAATATGGAATAGACAAGAGCTACTCCTTGCTCAACGAAATGGACTCAACACCCCATATTAAACGCCTAAGAATGTACCTGACTAGTAAGTATCTTAAAACCTATGGATTGCTATGTCTCCGAAAGGGAATCAAGCGTGTGTACAGGGGCATAAACGCAGCAGTGATAGGATTGGAGAGGTTCGGTGAGCAAATGAAGACCCTTTGAAGTCATATTGCGTGGTACCCATTCCACGGGTCACAACTCTCCAGGTTTAAGGGATTCTTCCTTCAGCTAAAACATGCATGTGGAACCCAGAGTATGATCAACCGTGTGATCGGGAGACGTGTTCAAATATGTCTCCGTTCTCGTCCCCTGGTACTCGGGTGCAACATTCCAGACGCTTTACTAACACTCTCCCGACTTGGAGAGTCAGTGCCTTTAACCTCCTGTTTGGCCCAGTTTGCAATTTCTGCGGAAGATGAACAGGAATAGGGAGAACCAATGAGAGACTAGCTGGAGGTGTCTGGACGGGCAAATTTAACTCTCATTTCCCACCAGGAAGAGGAATTAACCAAAGGCTCAGCGTGCCGTGCCGGAACCAGATTAGGGCCTGAAGCAATCCTGCGGTGTTGCGGCCAGCTCACAAGAAAGCGAGTTGAGGAAAGGAGCTCCGGGACACTGTAATTCACAAACCTGCAGAGTTATAAATGACAGCTATCGTCCAAAAATATACTGAAGTAAGGCTGCCAAGAGGAATTGAAAGCGGGACAGAATTGCAGGAAACCGATTTCAGGAGGTAGACTGGAATTGCATTGAAAGCATAGGAAAAGAGGCAGAACGTCCACAATGATGCGCTTGGCCAAAAAGGGCGTATGCGTTTTTTCCTGAATATATTCAGGAAAAAACGCATACGCCCTTTTTGGCCAACCAAGCAAGCTTGCAAAGGAAATCTGCACTACAATGAAATCTCACTTCCCCCCGGTCAAAAGGGCCATCTGAAAAAAGTGTAAAATCCAGAAAGGCAGGACAGGCCATGGAGAACTGGGAGCCTTGTTATGCTGATGGGCGGGATGTAAATTGCCAACAGCCACTCAGGAGAAGTGTATGGTGTTTCCTGAAACATCTAAAAAACAAAGCAACAGAGCCTAGGGCACTTCCACTTATGGTCCTATAGCTTAGGGAAATGAAAATCAAAAAGACACAGCCAACGGAAAGTTTGGGACGGCTCTGTTTAAAAGAACCTCGTTTACGGTACAAGTTCAATATCGCAGAAAGTGAAAAATGGATGAAGAAGTTGTGGTACTTACGTACAATGCAATATCACTCAGCAATGACATCTATGTCATCAGGCCCGCAGCAGCATAATGAGTGGATTCAGGTATGATGATTCTACCAGAAATAAGTCACGCAGAAAGAGAAACATCATAAGATATCACTAATACACGGAATGTAAACTTGGCTACACAGGAACTGGATTACAAAACAGAACAGGGTCTCAAATTTAGAAAACCAAGTTATGCTTGCTTAAGGGGAAAGGTGAGTTGGGGTGCTGCATAAAACCAGAGATTGAAATGAGCACAGAGTAAGTTCCTTAAGCCAAATATGGAATAGACAAGAGCTACTCCTTGCTCAACGAAATGGACTCAACACCCCATATTAAACGCCTAAGAATGTACCTGACTTGTAAGTATCTTAAAACGTATGGATTGCTATGTCTCTGAAAGGGAATCAAGCGTGTGTACAGGGGCATAAACGCAGCAGTGATAGGATTGGAGAGGTTCGGTGAGCAAATGAACACCCTTTGAAGTCATATTGCATGGTACCCATTCCACGGGTCTCAACTCTCCAGGTTTAAGGGATTCTTCCTTCAGCTAAAACATGCATGTGGAACCCAGAGTATGATCAACCGTGTGATCGGGAGACGTCTTCAAATATGTCTCCGTTCTCGTCCCCTGGTAGTCGGGTGCAACATTCCAGATGCTTTACTAACACTCTCCCGACTTGGAGAGTCAGTGCCTTTAACCTCCTGTTTGGCCCAGTTTGCAATTTCTGCGGAAGATGAACAGGAATAAGGAGAACCAATGAGAGACTAGCTGGAGGTGTCTGGACGGGCAAATTTAACTCACATTTCCCACCAGGAAGAGGAATTAACCAAAGGCTCAGCGTGCCGTGCCGGAACCAGATTAGGGCCTGAAGCAATCCTGCGGTGTTGCGGCCAGCTCACAAGAAAGCGAGTTGAAGAAAGGAGCTCAGGGGCACTGTAATTCACAAACCTGCAGAGTTATAAATGACAGCTATCGTCCAAAAATATACTGAAGTAAGGCTGCCAAGAGGACTTGAAAGCGGGGCAGAATTGCAGGAAACCGATTTCAGGAGGTAGACTGGAATTGCATTTAAAGCATAGGAAAAGAGGCAGAACGTCCACAATGATGCACTTGGCCAAAAAGTGCGTATGCGTTTTTTCCTGAATATATTCAGGAAAAAACGCATGCGCCCTTTTTGGCCAACCAAGCAAGCTTGCAAAGGAAATCTGCACTACAATGAAGTCTCACTTCCCCCCAGTCAAAAGGGTCATCTGAAAAAAGTGTAAAATCCAGAAAGGCAGGACAGGCCATGGAGAACTGGGAGCCTTGTTATGCTGATGGGCGGGATGTAAATTGCCAACAGCCACTCGGGAGAAGTGTATGGTGTTTCCTGAAACATCTAAAAAACAAAGCAACAGAGCCTAGGGCCCTTCCACTTATGGTCCTATAGATTAGGGAAATGAAAATCAAAAAGACACAGCCACCACAAAGTTTGGGACGGCTCTGTTTACAAGAACCTCGTTTACGGTACAAGTTCAATATCGCAGAAAGTGAAAAATGCATGAAGAAGTTGTGGTACTTACGTACAATGCAATATCACTCAGCACTGACATCTATGTCATCAGGCCCATAGCAGCATAATGAGTGGATTCAGGTATGATGATTCTACCTGAAATAAGTCACGCAGAAAAAGAAACATCATAAGATATCACTAATACACGGAATGTAAACTTGGCTACACAGGAACTGGATTACAAAACAGAACAGGGTCTCAAATTTAGAAAACCAACTTATGCTTGCTTAAGGGGAAAGGTGAGTTGGGGTGCTGCATAAAACCAGAGATTGAAATGAGCACAGAGTAAATTCCTTAAGCCAAATATGGAATAGACAAGAGCTACTCCTTGCTCAACGAAATGGACTCAACACCCCATATTAAACGCCTAAGAATGTACCTGACTAGTAAGTATCTTAAAACCTATGGATTGCTATGTCTCCGAAAGGGAATCAAGCGTGTGTACAGGGGCATAAACGCAGCAGTGATAGGATTGGAGAGGTTCGGTGAGCAAATGAAGACCCTTTGAAGTCATATTGCGTGGTACCCATTCCACGGGTCACAACTCTCCAGGTTTAAGGGATTCTTCCTTCAGCTAAAACATGCATGTGGAACCCAGAGTATGATCAACCGTGTGATCGGGAGACGTGTTCAAATATGTCTCCGTTCTCGTCCCCTGGTACTCGGGTGCAACATTCCAGACGCTTTACTAACACTCTCCCGACTTGGAGAGTCAGTGCCTTTAACCTCCTGTTTGGCCCAGTTTGCAATTTCTGCGGAAGATGAACAGGAATAGGGAGAACCAATGAGAGACTAGCTGGAGGTGTCTGGACGGGCAAATTTAACTCTCATTTCCCACCAGGAAGAGGAATTAACCAAAGGCTCAGCGTGCCGTGCCGGAACCAGATTAGGGCCTGAAGCAATCCTGCGGTGTTGCGGCCAGCTCACAAGAAAGCGAGTTGAGGAAAGGAGCTCCAGGACACTGTAATTCACAAACCTGCAGAGTTATAAATGACAGCTATCGTCCAAAAATATACTGAAGTAAGGCTGCCAAGAGGAATTGAAAGCGGGACAGAATTGCAGGAAACCGATTTCAGGAGGTAGACTGGAATTGCATTGAAAGCATAGGAAAAGAGGCAGAACGTCCACAATGATGCGCTTGGCCAAAAAGGGCGTATGCGTTTTTTCCTGAATATATTCAGGAAAAAACGCATACGCCCTTTTTGGCCAACCAAGCAAGCTTGCAAAGGAAATCTGCACTACAATGAAATCTCACTTCCCCCCGGTCAAAAGGGCCATCTGAAAAAAGTGTAAAATCCAGAAAGGCAGGACAGGCCATGGAGAACTGGGAGCCTTGTTATGCTGATGGGCGGGATGTAAATTGCCAACAGCCACTCAGGAGAAGTGTATGGTGTTTCCTGAAACATCTAAAAAACAAAGCAACAGAGCCTAGGGCACTTCCACTTATGGTCCTATAGCTTAGGGAAATGAAAATCAAAAAGACACAGCCACCGGAAAGTTTGGGACGGCTCTGTTTAAAAGAACCTCGTTTACGGTACAAGTTCAATATCGCAGAAAGTGAAAAATGGATGAAGAAGTTGTGGTACTTACGTACAATGCAATATCACTCAGCAATGACATCTATGTCATCAGGCCCGCAGCAGCATAATGAGTGGATTCAGGTATGATGATTCTACCAGAAATAAGTCACGCAGAAAGAGAAACATCATAAGATATCACTAATACACGGAATGTAAACTTGGCTACACAGGAACTGGATTACAAAACAGAACAGGGTCTCAAATTTAGAAAACCAAGTTATGCTTGCTTAAGGGGAAAGGTGAGTTGGGGTGCTGCATAAAACCAGAGATTGAAATGAGCACAGAGTAAGTTCCTTAAGCCAAATATGGAATAGACAAGAGCTACTCCTTGCTCAACGAAATGGACTCAACACCCCATATTAAACGCCTAAGAATGTACCTGACTTGTAAGTATCTTAAAACGTATGGATTGCTATGTCTCTGAAAGGGAATCAAGCGTGTGTACAGGGGCATAAACGCAGCAGTGATAGGATTGGAGAGGTTCGGTGAGCAAATGAACACCCTTTGAAGTCATATTGCATGGTACCCATTCCACGGGTCTCAACTCTCCAGGTTTAAGGGATTCTTCCTTCAGCTAAAACATGCATGTGGAACCCAGAGTATGATCAACCGTGTGATCGGGAGACGTCTTCAAATATGTCTCCGTTCTCGTCCCCTGGTACTCGGGTGCAACATTCCAGATGCTTTACTAACACTCTCCCGACTTGGAGAGTCAGTGCCTTTAACCTCCTGTTTGGCCCAGTTTGCAATTTCTGCGGAAGATGAACAGGAATAAGGAGAACCAATGAGAGACTAGCTGGAGGTGTCTGGACGGGCAAATTTAACTCACATTTCCCACCAGGAAGAGGAATTAACCAAAGGCTCAGCGTGCCGTGCCGGAACCAGATTAGGGCCTGAAGCAATCCTGCGGTGTTGCGGCCAGCTCACAAGAAAGCGAGTTGAAGAAAGGAGCTCAGGGGCACTGTAATTCACAAACCTGCAGAGTTATAAATGACAGCTATCGTCCAAAAATATACTGAAGTAAGGCTGCCAAGAGGACTTGAAAGCGGGGCAGAATTGCAGGAAACCGATTTCAGGAGGTAGACTGGAATTGCATTTAAAGCATAGGAAAAGAGGCAGAACGTCCACAATGATGCACTTGGCCAAAAAGGGCATATGCGTTTTTTCCTGAATATATTCAGGAAAAAACGCATACGCCCTTTTTGGCCAACCAAGCAAGCTTGCAAAGGAAATCTGCACTACAATGAAATCTCACTTCCCCCCGGTCAAAAGGGCCATCTGAAACAAGTGTAAAATCCAGAAAGGCAGGACAGGCCATGGAGAACTGGGAGCCTTGTTATGCTGATGGGTGGGATGTAAATTGCCAACAGCCACTCGGGAGAAGTGTATGGTGTTTCCTGAAACATCTAAAAAACAAAGCAACAGAGCCTAGGGCCCTTCCACTTATGGTCCTATAGATTAGGGAAATGAAAATCAAAAAGACACAGCCACCACAAAGTTTGGGACGGCTCTGTTTACAAGAACCTCGTTTACGGTACAAGTTCAATATCGCAGAAAGTGAAAAATGGATGAAGAAGTTGTGGTACTTACGTACAATGCAATATCACTCAGCACTGACATCTATGTCATCAGGCCCATAGCAGCATAATGAGTGGATTCAGGTATGATGATTCTACCTGAAATAAGTCACGCAGAAAAAGAAACATCATAAGATATCACTAATACACGGAATGTAAACTTGGCTACACAGGAACTGGATTACAAAACAGAACAGGGTCTCAAATTTAGAAAACCAACTTATGCTTGCTTAAGGGGAAAGGTGAGTTGGGGTGCTGCATAAAACCAGCGATTGAAATGAGCACAGAGTAAATTCCTTAAGCCAAATATGGAATAGACAAGAGCTACTCCTTGCTCAACGAAATGGACTCAACACCCCATATTAAACGCCTAAGAATGTACCTGACTAGTAAGTATCTTAAAACCTATGGATTGCTATGTCTCCGAAAGGGAATCAAGCGTGTGTACAGGGGCATAAACGCAGCAGTGATAGGATTGGAGAGGTTCGGTGAGCAAATGAAGACCCTTTGAAGTCATATTGCGTGGTACCCATTCCACGGGTCACAACTCTCCAGGTTTAAGGGATTCTTCCTTCAGCTAAAACATGCATGTGGAACCCAGAGTATGATCAACCGTGTGATCGGGAGACGTGTTCAAATATGTCTCCGTTCTCGTCCCCTGGTACTCGGGTGCAACATTCCAGACGCTTTACTAACACTCTCCCGACTTGGAGAGTCAGTGCCTTTAACCTCCTGTTTGGCCCAGTTTGCAATTTCTGCGGAAGATGAACAGGAATAGGGAGAACCAATGAGAGACTAGCTGGAGGTGTCTGGACGGGCAAATTTAACTCTCATTTCCCACCAGGAAGAGGAATTAACCAAAGGCTCAGCGTGCCGTGCCGGAACCAGATTAGGGCCTGAAGCAATCCTGCGGTGTTGCGGCCAGCTCACAAGAAAGCGAGTTGAGGAAAGGAGCTCCGGGACACTGTAATTCACAAACCTGCAGAGTTATAAATGACAGCTATCGTCCAAAAATATACTGAAGTAAGGCTGCCAAGAGGAATTGAAAGCGGGACAGAATTGCAGGAAACCGATTTCAGGAGGTAGACTGGAATTGCATTGAAAGCATAGGAAAAGAGGCAGAACGTCCACAATGATGCGCTTGGCCAAAAAGGGCGTATGCGTTTTTTCCTGAATATATTCAGGAAAAAACGCATACGCCCTTTTTGGCCAACCAAGCAAGCTTGCAAAGGAAATCTGCACTACAATGAAATCTCACTTCCCCCCGGTCAAAAGGGCCATCTGAAAAAAGTGTAAAATCCAGAAAGGCAGGACAGGCCATGGAGAACTGGGAGCCTTGTTATGCTGATGGGCGGGATGTAAATTGCCAACAGCCACTCAGGAGAAGTGTATGGTGTTTCCTGAAACATCTAAAAAACAAAGCAACAGAGCCTAGGGCACTTCCACTTATGGTCCTATAGCTTAGGGAAATGAAAATCAAAAAGACACAGCCACCGGAAAGTTTGGGACGGCTCTGTTTAAAAGAACCTCGTTTACGGTACAAGTTCAATATCGCAGAAAGTGAAAAATGGATGAAGAAGTTGTGGTACTTACGTACAATGCAATATCACTCAGCAATGACATCTATGTCATCAGGCCCGCAGCAGCATAATGAGTGGATTCAGGTATGATGATTCTACCAGAAATAAGTCACGCAGAAAGAGAAACATCATAAGATATCACTAATACACGGAATGTAAACTTGGCTACACAGGAACTGGATTACAAAACAGAACAGGGTCTCAAATTTAGAAAACCAAGTTATGCTTGCTTAAGGGGAAAGGTGAGTTGGGGTGCTGCATAAAACCAGAGATTGAAATGAGCACAGAGTAAGTTCCTTAAGCCAAATATGGAATAGACAAGAGCTACTCCTTGCTCAACGAAATGGACTCAACACCCCATATTAAACGCCTAAGAATGTACCTGACTTGTAAGTATCTTAAAACGTATGGATTGCTATGTCTCTGAAAGGGAATCAAGCGTGTGTACAGGGGCATAAACGCAGCAGTGATAGGATTGGAGAGGTTCGGTGAGCAAATGAACACCCTTTGAAGTCATATTGCATGGTACCCATTCCACGGGTCTCAACTCTCCAGGTTTAAGGGATTCTTCCTTCAGCTAAAACATGCATGTGGAACCCAGAGTATGATCAACCGTGTGATCGGGAGACGTCTTCAAATATGTCTCCGTTCTCGTCCCCTGGTAGTCGGGTGCAACATTCCAGATGCTTTACTAACACTCTCCCGACTTGGAGAGTCAGTGCCTTTAACCTCCTGTTTGGCCCAGTTTGCAATTTCTGCGGAAGATGAACAGGAATAAGGAGAACCAATGAGAGACTAGCTGGAGGTGTCTGGACGGGCAAATTTAACTCACATTTCCCACCAGGAAGAGGAATTAACCAAAGGCTCAGCGTGCCGTGCCGGAACCAGATTAGGGCCTGAAGCAATCCTGCGGTGTTGCGGCCAGCTCACAAGAAAGCGAGTTGAAGAAAGGAGCTCAGGGGCACTGTAATTCACAAACCTGCAGAGTTATAAATGACAGCTATCGTCCAAAAATATACTGAAGTAAGGCTGCCAAGAGGACTTGAAAGCGGGGCAGAATTGCAGGAAACCGATTTCAGGAGGTAGACTGGAATTGCATTTAAAGCATAGGAAAAGAGGCAGAACGTCCACAATGATGCACTTGGCCAAAAAGTGCGTATGCGTTTTTTCCTGAATATATTCAGGAAAAAACGCATGCGCCCTTTTTGGCCAACCAAGCAAGCTTGCAAAGGAAATCTGCACTACAATGAAGTCTCACTTCCCCCCAGTCAAAAGGGTCATCTGAAAAAAGTGTAAAATCCAGAAAGGCAGGACAGGCCATGGAGAACTGGGAGCCTTGTTATGCTGATGGGTGGGATGTAAATTGCCAACAGCCACTCGGGAGAAGTGTATGGTGTTTCCTGAAACATCTAAAAAACAAAGCAACAGAGCCTAGGGCCCTTCCACTTATGGTCCTATAGATTAGGGAAATGAAAATCAAAAAGACACAGCCACCACAAAGTTTGGGACGGCTCTGTTTACAAGAACCTCGTTTACGGTACAAGTTCAATATCGCAGAAAGTGAAAAATGGATGAAGAAGTTGTGGTACTTACGTACAATGCAATATCACTCAGCACTGACATCTATGTCATCAGGCCCATAGCAGCATAATGAGTGGATTCAGGTATGATGATTCTACCTGAAATAAGTCACGCAGAAAAAGAAACATCATAAGATATCACTAATACACGGAATGTAAACTTGGCTACACAGGAACTGGATTACAAAACAGAACAGGGTCTCAAATTTAGAAAACCAACTTATGCTTGCTTAAGGGGAAAGGTGAGTTGGGGTGCTGCATAAAACCAGAGATTGAAATGAGCACAGAGTAAATTCCTTAAGCCAAATATGGAATAGACAAGAGCTACTCCTTGCTCAACGAAATGGACTCAACACCCCATATTAAACGCCTAAGAATGTACCTGACTAGTAAGTATCTTAAAACCTATGGATTGCTATGTCTCCGAAAGGGAATCAAGCGTGTGTACAGGGGCATAAACGCAGCAGTGATAGGATTGGAGAGGTTCGGTGAGCAAATGAAGACCCTTTGAAGTCATATTGCGTGGTACCCATTCCACGGGTCACAACTCTCCAGGTTTAAGGGATTCTTCCTTCAGCTAAAACATGCATGTGGAACCCAGAGTATGATCAACCGTGTGATCGGGAGACGTGTTCAAATATGTCTCCGTTCTCGTCCCCTGGTACTCGGGTGCAACATTCCAGACGCTTTACTAACACTCTCCCGACTTGGAGAGTCAGTGCCTTTAACCTCCTGTTTGGCCCAGTTTGCAATTTCTGCGGAAGATGAACAGGAATAGGGAGAACCAATGAGAGACTAGCTGGAGGTGTCTGGACGGGCAAATTTAACTCTCATTTCCCACCAGGAAGAGGAATTAACCAAAGGCTCAGCGTGCCGTGCCGGAACCAGATTAGGGCCTGAAGCAATCCTGCGGTGTTGCGGCCAGCTCACAAGAAAGCGAGTTGAGGAAAGGAGCTCCGGGACACTGTAATTCACAAACCTGCAGAGTTATAAATGACAGCTATCGTCCAAAAATATACTGAAGTAAGGCTGCCAAGAGGAATTGAAAGCGGGACAGAATTGCAGGAAACCGATTTCAGGAGGTAGACTGGAATTGCATTGAAAGCATAGGAAAAGAGGCAGAACGTCCACAATGATGCGCTTGGCCAAAAAGGGCGTATGCGTTTTTTCCTGAATATATTCAGGAAAAAACGCATACGCCCTTTTTGGCCAACCAAGCAAGCTTGCAAAGGAAATCTGCACTACAATGAAATCTCACTTCCCCCCGGTCAAAAGGGCCATCTGAAAAAAGTGTAAAATCCAGAAAGGCAGGACAGGCCATGGAGAACTGGGAGCCTTGTTATGCTGATGGGCGGGATGTAAATTGCCAACAGCCACTCAGGAGAAGTGTATGGTGTTTCCTGAAACATCTAAAAAACAAAGCAACAGAGCCTAGGGCACTTCCACTTATGGTCCTATAGCTTAGGGAAATGAAAATCAAAAAGACACAGCCACCGGAAAGTTTGGGACGGCTCTGTTTAAAAGAACCTCGTTTACGGTACAAGTTCAATATCGCAGAAAGTGAAAAATGGATGAAGAAGTTGTGGTACTTACGTACAATGCAATATCACTCAGCAATGACATCTATGTCATCAGGCCCGCAGCAGCATAATGAGTGGATTCAGGTATGATGATTCTACCAGAAATAAGTCACGCAGAAAGAGAAACATCATAAGATATCACTAATACACGGAATGTAAACTTGGCTACACAGGAACTGGATTACAAAACAGAACAGGGTCTCAAATTTAGAAAACCAAGTTATGCTTGCTTAAGGGGAAAGGTGAGTTGGGGTGCTGCATAAAACCAGAGATTGAAATGAGCACAGAGTAAGTTCCTTAAGCCAAATATGGAATAGACAAGAGCTACTCCTTGCTCAACGAAATGGACTCAACACCCCATATTAAACGCCTAAGAATGTACCTGACTTGTAAGTATCTTAAAACGTATGGATTGCTATGTCTCTGAAAGGGAATCAAGCGTGTGTACAGGGGCATAAACGCAGCAGTGATAGGATTGGAGAGGTTCGGTGAGCAAATGAACACCCTTTGAAGTCATATTGCATGGTACCCATTCCACGGGTCTAAACTCTCCAGGTTTAAGGGATTCTTCCTTCAGCTAAAACATGCATGTGGAACCCAGAGTATGATCAACCGTGTGATCGGGAGACGTCTTCAAATATGTCTCCGTTCTCGTCCCCTGGTAGTCGGGTGCAACATTCCAGATGCTTTACTAACACTCTCCCGACTTGGAGAGTCAGTGCCTTTAACCTCCTGTTTGGCCCAGTTTGCAATTTCTGCGGAAGATGAACAGGAATAAGGAGAACCAATGAGAGACTAGCTGGAGGTGTCTGGACGGGCAAATTTAACTCACATTTCCCACCAGGAAGAGGAATTAACCAAAGGCTCAGCGTGCCGTGCCGGAACCAGATTAGGGCCTGAAGCAATCCTGCGGTGTTGCGGCCAGCTCACAAGAAAGCGAGTTGAAGAAAGGAGCTCAGGGGCACTGTAATTCACAAACCTGCAGAGTTATAAATGACAGCTATCGTCCAAAAATATACTGAAGTAAGGCTGCCAAGAGGACTTGAAAGCGGGGCAGAATTGCAGGAAACCGATTTCAGGAGGTAGACTGGAATTGCATTTAAAGCATAGGAAAAGAGGCAGAACGTCCACAATGATGCACTTGGCCAAAAAGTGCGTATGCGTTTTTTCCTGAATATATTCAGGAAAAAACGCATGCGCCCTTTTTGGCCAACCAAGCAAGCTTGCAAAGGAAATCTGCACTACAATGAAGTCTCACTTCCCCCCAGTCAAAAGGGTCATCTGAAAAAAGTGTAAAATCCAGAAAGGCAGGACAGGCCATGGAGAACTGGGAGCCTTGTTATGCTGATGGGTGGGATGTAAATTGCCAACAGCCACTCGGGAGAAGTGTATGGTGTTTCCTGAAACATCTAAAAAACAAAGCAACAGAGCCTAGGGCCCTTCCACTTATGGTCCTATAGATTAGGGAAATGAAAATCAAAAAGACACAGCCACCACAAAGTTTGGGACGGCTCTGTTTACAAGAACCTCGTTTACGGTACAAGTTCAATATCGCAGAAAGTGAAAAATGGATGAAGAATTTGTGGTACTTACGTACAATGCAATATCACTCAGCACTGACATCTATGTCATCAGGCCCATAGCAGCATAATGAGTGGATTCAGGTATGATGATTCTACCTGAAATAAGTCACGCAGAAAAAGAAACATCATAAGATATCACTAATACACGGAATGTAAACTTGGCTACACAGGAACTGGATTACAAAACAGAACAGGGTCTCAAATTTAGAAAACCAACTTATGCTTGCTTAAGGGGAAAGGTGAGTTGGGGTGCTGCATAAAACCAGAGATTGAAATGAGCACAGAGTAAATTCCTTAAGCCAAATATGGAATAGACAAGAGCTACTCCTTGCTCAACGAAATGGACTCAACACCCCATATTAAACGCCTAAGAATGTACCTGACTAGTAAGTATCTTAAAACCTATGGATTGCTATGTCTCCGAAAGGGAATCAAGCGTGTGTACAGGGGCATAAACGCAGCAGTGATAGGATTGGAGAGGTTCGGTGAGCAAATGAAGACCCTTTGAAGTCATATTGCGTGGTACCCATTCCACGGGTCACAACTCTCCAGGTTTAAGGGATTCTTCCTTCAGCTAAAACATGCATGTGGAACCCAGAGTATGATCAACCGTGTGATCGGGAGACGTGTTCAAATATGTCTCCGTTCTCGTCCCCTGGTACTCGGGTGCAACATTCCAGACGCTTTACTAACACTCTCCCGACTTGGAGAGTCAGTGCCTTTAACCTCCTGTTTGGCCCAGTTTGCAATTTCTGCGGAAGATGAACAGGAATAGGGAGAACCAATGAGAGACTAGCTGGATGTGTCTGGACGGGCAAATTTAACTCACATTTCCCACCAGGAAGAGGAATTAACCAAAGGCTCAGCGTGCCGTGCCGGAACCAGATTAGGGCCTGAAGCAATCCTGCGGTGTTGCGGCCAGCTCACAAGAAAGCGAGTTGAGGAAAGCAGCTCCGGGACACTGTAATTCACAAACCTGCAGAGTTATAAATGACAGCTATCGTCCAAAAATATACTGAAGTAAGGCTGCCAAGAGGACTTGAAAGCGGGGCAGAATTGCAGGAAACCGATTTCAGGAGGTAGACTGGAATTGCATTGAAAGCATAGGAAAAGAGGCAGAACGTCCACAATGATGCACTTGGCCAAAAAGGGCGTATGCGTTTTTTCCTGAATATATTCAGGAAAAAACGCATACGCCCTTTTTGGCCAACCAAGCAAGCTTGCAAAGGAAATCTGCACTACAATGAAATCTCCCTTCCCCCCGGTCAAAAGGGCCATCTGAAAAAAGTGTAAAATCCAGAAAGGCAGGACAGGCCATGGAGAACTGGGAGCCTTGTTATGCTGATGGGCGGGATGTAAATTGCCAACAGCCACTCAGGAGAAGTGTATGGTGTTTCCTGAAACATCTAAAAAACAAAGCAACAGAGCCTAGGGCACTTCCACTTATGGTCCTATAGCTTAGGGAAATGAAAATCAAAAAGACACAGCCACCGGAAAGTTTGGGACGGCTCTGTTTAAAAGAACCTCGTTTACGGTACAAGTTCAATATCGCAGAAAGTGAAAAATGGATGAAGAAGTTGTGGTACTTACGTACAATGCAATATCACTCAGCAATGACATCTATGTCATCAGGCCCGCAGCAGCATAATGAGTGGATTCAGGTATGATGATTCTACCAGAAATAAGTCACGCAGAAAGAGAAACATCATAAGATATCACTAATACACGGAATGTAAACTTGGCTACACAGGAACTGGATTACAAAACAGAACAGGGTCTCAAATTTAGAAAACCAAGTTATGCTTGCTTAAGGGGAAAGGTGAGTTGGGGTGCTGCATAAAACCAGAGATTGAAATGAGCACAGAGTAAGTTCCTTAAGCCAAATATGGAATAGACAAGAGCTACTCCTTGCTCAACGAAATGGACTCAACACCCCATATTAAACGCCTAAGAATGTACCTGACTTGTAAGTATCTTAAAACGTATGGATTGCTATGTCTCTGAAAGGGAATCAAGCGTGTGTACAGGGGCATAAACGCAGCAGTGATAGGATTGGAGAGGTTCGGTGAGCAAATGAACACCCTTTGAAGTCATATTGCATGGTACCCATTCCACGGGTCTCAACTCTCCAGGTTTAAGGGATTCTTCCTTCAGCTAAAACATGCATGTGGAACCCAGAGTATGATCAACCGTGTGATCGGGAGACGTCTTCAAATATGTCTCCGTTCTCGTCCCCTGGTAGTCGGGTGCAACATTCCAGATGCTTTACTAACACTCTCCCGACTTGGAGAGTCAGTGCCTTTAACCTCCTGTTTGGCCCAGTTTGCAATTTCTGCGGAAGATGAACAGGAATAAGGAGAACCAATGAGAGACTAGCTGGAGGTGTCTGGACGGGCAAATTTAACTCTCATTTCCCACCAGGAAGAGGAATTAACCAAAGGCTCAGCGTGCCATGCCGGAACCAGATTAGGGCCTGAAGCAATCCTGCGGTGTTGCGGCCAGCTCACAAGAAAGCGAGTTGAAGAAAGGAGCTCAGGGGCACTGTAATTCACAAACCTGCAGAGTTATAAATGACAGCTATCGTCCAAAAATATACTGAAGTAAGGCTGCCAAGAGGACTTGAAAGCGGGGCAGAATTGCAGGAAACCGATTTCAGGAGGTAGACTGGAATTGCATTTAAAGCATAGGAAAAGAGGCAGAACGTCCACAATGATGCACTTGGCCAAAAAGGGCGTATGCGTTTTTTCCTGAATATATTCAGGAAAAAACGCATGCGCCCTTTTTGGCCAACCAAGCAAGCTTGCAAAGGAAATCTGCACTACAATGAAGTCTCACTTCCCCCCAGTCAAAAGGGTCATCTGAAAAAAGTGTAAAATCCAGAAAGGCAGGACAGGCCATGGAGAACTGGGAGCCTTGTTATGCTGATGGGTAGGATGTAAATTGCCAACAGCCACTCGGGAGAAGTGTATGGTGTTTCCTGAAACATCTAAAAAACAAAGCAACAGAGCCTAGGGCCCTTCCACTTATGGTCCTATAGATTAGGGAAATGAAAATCAAAAAGACACAGCCACCACAAAGTTTGGGACGGCTCTGTTTACAAGAACCTCGTTTACGGTACAAGTTCAATATCGCAGAAAGTGAAAAATGGATGAAGAAGTTGTGGTACTTACGTACAATGCAATATCACTCAGCACTGACATCTATGTCATCAGGCCCATAGCAGCATAATGAGTGGATTCAGGTATGATGATTCTACCTGAAATAAGTCACGCAGAAAAAGAAACATCTTAAGATATCACTAATACACGGAATGTAAACTTGGCTACACAGGAACTGGATTACAAAACAGAACAGGGTCTCAAATTTAGAAAACCAAGTTATGCTTGCTTAAGGGGAAAGGTGAGTTGGGGTGCTGCATAAAACCAGAGATTGAAATGAGCACAGAGTAAATTCCTTAAGCCAAATATGGAATAGACAAGAGCTACTCCTTGCTCAACGAAATGGACTCAACACCCCATATTAAACGCCTAAGAATGTACCTGACTAGTAAGTATCTTAAAACCTATGGATTGCTATGTCTCCGAAAGGGAATCAAGCGTGTGTACAGGGGCATAAACGCAGCAGTGATAGGATTGGAGAGGTTCGGTGAGCAAATGAAGACCCTTTGAAGTCATATTGCGTGGTACCCATTCCACGGGTCACAACTCTCCAGGTTTAAGGGATTCTTCCTTCAGCTAAAACATGCATGTGGAACCCAGAGTATGATCAACCGTGTGATCGGGAGACGTGTTCAAATATGTCTCCGTTCTCGTCCCCTGGTACTCGGGTGCAACATTCCAGACGCTTTACTAACACTCTCCCGACTTGGAGAGTCAGTGCCTTTAACCTCCTGTTTGGCCCAGTTTGCAATTTCTGCGGAAGAATAACAGGAATAGGGAGAACCAATGAGAGACTAGCTGGAGGTGTCTGGACGGGCAAATTTAACTCTCATTTCCCACCAGGAAGAGGAATTAACCAAAGGCTCAGCGTGCCGTGCCGGAACCAGATTAGGGCCTGAAGCAATCCTGCGGTGTTGCGGCCAGCTCACAAGAAAGCGAGTTGAGGAAAGGAGTTCCGGGACACTGTAATTCACAAACCTGCAGAGTTATAAATGACAGCTATCGTCCAAAAATATACTGAAGTAAGGCTGCCAAGAGGACTTGAAAGCGGGACAGAATTGCAGGAAACCGATTTCAGGAGGTAGACTGGAATTGCATTGAAAGCATAGGAAAAGAGGCAGAACGTCCACAATGATGCACTTGGCCAAAAAGGGCGTATGCGTTTTTTCCTGAATATATTCAGGAAAAAACGCATACGCACTTTTTGGCCAACCAAGCAAGCTTGCAAAGGAAATCTGCACTACAATGAAATCTCACTTCCCCCCAGTCAAAAGGGCCATCTGAAAAAAGTGTAAAATCCAGAAAGGCAGGACAGGCCATGGAGAACTGGGAGCCTTGTTATGCTGATGGGCGGGATGTAAATTGCCAACAGCCACTCGGGAGAAGTGTATGGTGTTTCCTGAAACATCTAAAAAACAAAGCAACAGAGCCTAGGGCACTTCCACTTATGGTCCTATAGCTTAGGGAAATGAAAATCAAAAAGACACAGCCACCCGAAAGTTTGGGACGGCTCTGTTTACAAGAACCTCGTTTACGGTACAAGTTCAATATCGCAGAAAGTGAAAAATGGATGAAGAAGTTGTGGTACTTACGTACAATGCAATATCACTCAGCAATGACATCTATGTCATCAGGCCCGCAGCAGCATAATGAGTGGATTCAGGTATGATGATTCTACCAGAAATAAGTCACGCAGAAAGAGAAACATCATAAGATATCACTAATACACGGAATGTAAACTTGGCTACACAGGAACTGGATTACAAAACAGAACAGGGTCTCAAATTTAGAAAACCAACTTATGCTTGCTTAAGGGGAAAGGTGAGTTGGGGTGCTGCATAAAACCAGAGATTGAAATGAGCACAGAGTAAGTTCCTTAAGCCAAATATGGAATAGACAAGAGCTACTCCTTGCTCAACGAAATGGACTCAACACCCCATATTAAACGCCTAAGAATGTACCTGACTAGTAAGTATCTTAAAACCTATGGATTGCTATGTCTCCGAAAGGGAATCAAGCGTGTGTACAGGGGCATAAACGCAGCAGTGATAGGATTGGAGAGGTTCGGTGAGCAAATGAAGACCCTTTGAAGTCATATTGCGTGGTACCCATTCCACGGGTCACAACTT
Source organism: Globicephala melas (assembly GCF_963455315.2). Taxonomy (NCBI): domain Eukaryota; kingdom Metazoa; phylum Chordata; class Mammalia; order Artiodactyla; family Delphinidae; genus Globicephala; species Globicephala melas. Next base: position 376,344 of record NW_027207239.1, on the reverse strand, counting down.
TCCAGGTTTAAGGGATTCTTCCTTCAGCTAAAACATGCATGTGGAACCCAGAGTATGATCAACCGTGTGATCGGGAGACGTGTTCAAATATGTCTCCGTTCTCGTCCCCTGGTACTCGGGTGCAACATTCCAGACGCTTTACTAACACTCTCCCGACTTGGAGAGTCAGTGCCTTTAACCTCCTGTTTGGCCCAGTTTGCAATTTCTGCGGAAGAATAACAGGAATAGGGAGAACCAATGAGAGACTAGCTGGAGGTGTCTGGACGGGCAAATTTAACTCTCATTTCCCACCAGGAAGAGGAATTAACCAAAGGCTCAGCGTGCCGTGCCGGAACCAGATTAGGGCCTGAAGCAATCCTGCGGTGTTGCGGCCAGCTCACAAGAAAGCGAGTTGAGGAAAGGAGCTCCGGGACACTGTAATTCACAAACCTGCAGAGTTATAAATGACAGCTATCGTCCAAAAATATACTGAAGTAAGGCTGCCAAGAGGACTTGAAAGCGGGACAGAATTGCAGGAAACCGATTTCAGGAGGTAGACTGGAATTGCATTGAAAGCATAGGAAAAGAGGCAGAACGTCCACAATGATGCACTTGGCCAAAAAGGGCGTATGCGTTTTTTCCTGAATATATTCAGGAAAAAACGCATACGCCCTTTTTGGCCAACCAAGCAAGCTTGCAAAGGAAATCTGCACTACAATGAAATCTCACTTCCCCCCGGTCAAAAGGGCCATCTGAAAAAAGTGTAAAATCCAGAAAGGCAGGACAGGCCATGGAGAACTGGGAGCCTTGTTATGCTGATGGGCGGGATGTAAATTGCCAACAGCCACTCGGGAGAAGTGTATGGTGTTTCCTGAAACATCTAAAAAACAAAGCAACAGAGCCTAGGGCACTTCCACTTATGGTCCTATAGCTTAGGGAAATGAAAATCAAAAAGACACAGCCACCCGAAAGTTTGGGACGGCTCTGTTTACAAGAACCTCGTTTACGGTACAAGTTCAATATCGCAGAAAGTGAAAAATGGATGAAGAAGTTGTGGTACTTACGTACAATGCAATATCACTCAGCAATGACATCTATGTCATCAGGCCCGCAGCAGCATAATGAGTGGATTCAGGTATGATGATTCTACCAGAAATAAGTCACGCAGAAAGAGAAACATCATAAGATATCACTAATACACGGAATGTAAACTTGGCTACACAGGAACTGGATTACAAAACAGAACAGGGTCTCAAATTTAGAAAACCAAGTTATGCTTGCTTAAGGGGAAAGGTGAGTTGGGGTGCTGCATAAAACCAGAGATTGAAATGAGCACAGAGTAAGTTCCTTAAGCCAAATATGGAATAGACAAGAGCTACTCCTTGCTCAACGAAATGGACTCAACACCCCATATTAAACGCCTAAGAATGTACCTGACTTGTAAGTATCTTAAAACGTATGGATTGCTATGTCTCTGAAAGGGAATCAAGCGTGTGTACAGGGGCATAAACGCAGCAGTGATAGGATTGGAGAGGTTCGGTGAGCAAATGAAGACCCTTTGAAGTCATATTGCACGGTACCCATTCCACGGGTCACAACTCTCCAGTTTTAAGGGATTCTTCCTTCAGCTAAAACATGCATGTGGAACCCAGAGTATGATCAACCGTGTGATCGGGAGACGTGTTCAAATATGTCTCCGTTCTCGTCCCCTGGTACTCGGGTGCAACATTCCAGACGCTTTACTAACACTCTCCCGACTTGGAGAGTCAGTGCCTTTAACCTCCTGTTTGGCCCAGTTTGCAATTTCTGCGGAAGATGAACAGGAATAGGGAGAACCAATGAGAGACTAGCTGGAGGTGTCTGGACGGGCAAATTTAACTCTCATTTCCCACCAGGAAGAGGAATTAACCAAAGGCTCAGCGTGCCGTGCCGGAACCACATTAGGGCCTGAAGCAATCCTGCGGTGTTGCGGCCAGCTCACAAGAAAGCGAGTTGAGGAAAGGAGCTCCGGGACACTGTAATTCACAAACCTGCAGAGTTATAAATGACAGCTATCGTCCAAAAATATACTGAAGTAAGGCTGCCAAGAGGACTTGAAAGCGGGACAGAATTGCAGGAAACCGATTTCAGGAGGTAGACTGGAATTGCATTGAAAGCATAGGAAAAGAGGCAGAACGTCCACAATGATGCACTTGGCCAAAAAGGGCGTATGCGTTTTTTCCTGAATATATTCAGGAAAAAACGCATACGCACTTTTTGGCCAACCAAGCAAGCTTGCAAAGGAAATCTGCACTACAATGAAATCTCACTTCCCCCCGGTCAAAAGGGCCATCTGAAAAAAGTGTAAAATCCAGAAAGGCAGGACAGGCCATGGAGAACTGGGAGCCTTGTTATGCTGATGGGCGGGATGTAAATTGCCAACAGCCACTCGGGAGAAGTGTATGGTGTTTCCTGAAACATCTAAAAAACAAAGCAACAGAGCCTAGGGCACTTCCACTTATGGTCCTATAGCTTAGGGAAATGAAAATCAAAAAGACACAGCCACCCGAAAGTTTGGGACGGCTCTGTTTACAAGAACCTCGTTTACGGTACAAGTTCAATATCGCAGAAAGTGAAAAATGGATGAAGAAGTTGTGGTACTTACGTACAATGCAATATCACTCAGCAATGACATCTATGTCATCAGGCCCGCAGCAGCATAATGAGTGGATTCAGGTATGATGATTCTACCAGAAATAAGTCACGCAGAAAGAGAAACATCATAAGATATCACTAATACACGGAATGTAAACTTGGCTACACAGGAACTGGATTACAAAACAGAACAGGGTCTCAAATTTAGAAAACCAAGTTATGCTTGCTTAAGGGGAAAGGTGAGTTGGGGTGCTGCATAAAACCAGAGATTGAAATGAGCACAGAGTAAGTTCCTTAAGCCAAATATGGAATAGACAAGAGCTACTCCTTGCTCAACGAAATGGACTCAACACCCCATATTAAACGCCTAAGAATGTACCTGACTAGTAAGTATCTTAAAACCTATGGATTGCTATGTCTCCGAAAGGGAATCAAGCGTGTGTACAGGGGCATAAACGCAGCAGTGATAGGATTGGAGAGGTTCGGTGAGCAAATGAAGACCCTTTGAAGTCATATTGCGTGGTACCCATTCCACGGGTCACAACTTTCCAGGTTTAAGGGATTCTTCCTTCAGCTAAAACATGCATGTGGAACCCAGAGTATGATCAACCGTGTGATCGGGAGACGTGTTCAAATATGTCTCCGTTCTCGTCCCCTGGTACTCGGGTGCAACATTCCAGACGCTTTACTAACACTCTCCCGACTTGGAGAGTCAGTGCCTTTAACCTCCTGTTTGGCCCAGTTTGCAATTTCTGCGGAAGAATAACAGGAATAGGGAGAACCAATGAGAGACTAGCTGGAGGTGTCTGGACGGGCAAATTTAACTCTCATTTCCCACCAGGAAGAGGAATTAACCAAAGGCTCAGCGTGCCGTGCCGGAACCAGATTAGGGCCTGAAGCAATCCTGCGGTGTTGCGGCCAGCTCACAAGAAAGCGAGTTGAGGAAAGGAGCTCCGGGACACTGTAATTCACAAACCTGCAGAGTTATAAATGACAGCTATCGTCCAAAAATATACTGAAGTAAGGCTGCCAAGAGGACTTGAAAGCGGGACAGAATTGCAGGAAACCGATTTCAGGAGGTAGACTGGAATTGCATTGAAAGCATAGGAAAAGAGGCAGAACGTCCACAATGATGCACTTGGCCAAAAAGGGCGTATGCGTTTTTTCCTGAATATATTCAGGAAAAAACGCATACGCCCTTTTTGGCCAACCAAGCAAGCTTGCAAAGGAAATCTGCACTACAATGAAATCTCACTTCCCCCCGGTCAAAAGGGCCATCTGAAAAAAGTGTAAAATCCAGAAAGGCAGGACAGGCCATGGAGAACTGGGAGCCTTGTTATGCTGATGGGCGGGATGTAAATTGCCAACAGCCACTCGGGAGAAGTGTATGGTGTTTCCTGAAACATCTAAAAAACAAAGCAACAGAGCCTAGGGCACTTCCACTTATGGTCCTATAGCTTAGGGAAATGAAAATCAAAAAGACACAGCCACCCGAAAGTTTGGGACGGCTCTGTTTACAAGAACCTCGTTTACGGTACAAGTTCAATATCGCAGAAAGTGAAAAATGGATGAAGAAGTTGTGGTACTTACGTACAATGCAATATCACTCAGCAATGACATCTATGTCATCAGGCCCGCAGCAGCATAATGAGTGGATTCAGGTATGATGATTCTACCAGAAATAAGTCACGCAGAAAGAGAAACATCATAAGATATCACTAATACACGGAATGTAAACTTGGCTACACAGGAACTGGATTACAAAACAGAACAGGGTCTCAAATTTAGAAAACCAAGTTATGCTTGCTTAAGGGGAAAGGTGAGTTGGGGTGCTGCATAAAACCAGAGATTGAAATGAGCACAGAGTAAGTTCCTTAAGCCAAATATGGAATAGACAAGAGCTACTCCTTGCTCAACGAAATGGACTCAACACCCCATATTAAACGCCTAAGAATGTACCTGACTTGTAAGTATCTTAAAACGTATGGATTGCTATGTCTCTGAAAGGGAATCAAGCGTGTGTACAGGGGCATAAACGCAGCAGTGATAGGATTGGAGAGGTTCGGTGAGCAAATGAAGACCCTTTGAAGTCATATTGCACGGTACCCATTCCACGGGTCACAACTCTCCAGTTTTAAGGGATTCTTCCTTCAGCTAAAACATGCATGTGGAACCCAGAGTATGATCAACCGTGTGATCGGGAGACGTGTTCAAATATGTCTCCGTTCTCGTCCCCTGGTACTCGGGTGCAACATTCCAGACGCTTTACTAACACTCTCCCGACTTGGAGAGTCAGTGCCTTTAACCTCCTGTTTGGCCCAGTTTGCAATTTCTGCGGAAGATGAACAGGAATAGGGAGAACCAATGAGAGACTAGCTGGAGGTGTCTGGACGGGCAAATTTAACTCTCATTTCCCACCAGGAAGAGGAATTAACCAAAGGCTCAGCGTGCCGTGCCGGAACCACATTAGGGCCTGAAGCAATCCTGCGGTGTTGCGGCCAGCTCACAAGAAAGCGAGTTGAGGAAAGGAGCTCCGGGACACTGTAATTCACAAACCTGCAGAGTTATAAATGACAGCTATCGTCCAAAAATATACTGAAGTAAGGCTGCCAAGAGGACTTGAAAGCGGGACAGAATTGCAGGAAACCGATTTCAGGAGGTAGACTGGAATTGCATTGAAAGCATAGGAAAAGAGGCAGAACGTCCACAATGATGCACTTGGCCAAAAAGGGCGTATGCGTTTTTTCCTGAATATATTCAGGAAAAAACGCATACGCCCTTTTTGGCCAACCAAGCAAGCTTGCAAAGGAAATCTGCACTACAATGAAATCTCACTTCCCCCCGGTCAAAAGGGCCATCTGAAAAAAGTGTAAAATCCAGAAAGGCAGGACAGGCCATGGAGAACTGGGAGCCTTGTTATGCTGATGGGCGGGATGTAAATTGCCAACAGCCACTCAGGAGAAGTGTATGGTGTTTCCTGAAACATCTAAAAAACAAAGCAACAGAGCCTAGGGCACTTCCACTTATGGTCCTATAGATTAAGGAAATGAAAATCAAAAAGACACAGCCACCACAAAGTTTGGGACGGCTCTGTTTACAAGAACCTCGTTTACGGTACAAGTTCAATATCGCAGAAAGTGAAAAATGGATGAAGAAGTTGTGGTACTTACGTACAATGCAATATCACTCAGCACTGACATCTATGTCATCAGGCCCATAGCAGCATAATGAGTGGATTCAGGTATGATGATTCTACCTGAAATAAGTCACGCAGAAAAAGAAACATCATAAGATATCACTAATACACGGAATGTAAACTTGGCTACACAGGAACTGGATTACAAAACAGAACAGGGTCTCAAATTTAGAAAACCAACTTATGCTTGCTTAAGGGGAAAGGTGAGTTGGTGTGCTGCATAAAACCAGAGATTGAAATGAGCACAGAGTAAATTCCTTAAGCCAAATATGGAATAGACAAGAGCTACTCCTTGCTCAACGAAATGGACTCAACACCCCATATTAAACGCCTAAGAATGTACCTGACTAGTAAGTATCTTAAAACCTATGGATTGCTATGTCTCCGAAAGGGAATCAAGCGTGTGTACAGGGGCATAAACGCAGCAGTGATAGGATTGGAGAGGTTCGGTGAGCAAATGAAGACCCTTTGAAGTCATATTGCACGGTACCCATTCCACGGGTCACAACTCTCCAGGTTTAAGGGATTCTTCCTTCAGCTAAAACATGCATGTGGAACCCAGAGTATGATCAACCGTGTGATCGGGAGACGTGTTCAAATATGTCTCCGTTCTCGTCCCCTGGTACTCGGGTGCAACATTCCAGACGCTTTACTAACACTCTCCCGACTTGGAGAGTCAGTGCCTTTAAACTCCTGTTTGGCCCAGTTTGCAATTTCTGCGGAAGATGAACAGGAATAGGGAGAACCAATGAGAGACTAGCTGGAGGTGTCTGGACGGGCAAATTTAACTCTCATTTCCCACCAGGAAGAGGAATTAACCAAAGGCTCAGCGTGCCGTGCCGGAACCAGATTAGGGCCTGAAGCAATCCTGCGGTGTTGCGGCCAGCTCACAAGAAAGCGAGTTGAGGAAAGGAGCTCCGGGACACTGTAATTCACAAACCTGCAGAGTTATAAATGACAGCTATCGTCCAAAAATATACTGAAGTAAGGCTGCCAAGAGGACTTGAAAGCGGGACAGAATTGCAGGAAACCGATTTCAGGAGGTAGACTGGAATTGCATTGAAAGCATAGGAAAAGAGGCAGAATGTCCACAATGATGCACTTGGCCAAAAAGGGCATATGCGTTTTTTCCTGAATATATTCAGGAAAAAACGCATACGCCCTTTTTGGCCAACCAAGCAAGCTTGCAAAGGAAATCTGCACTACAATGAAATCTCACTTCCCCCCGGTCAAAAGGGCCATCTGAAAAAAGTGTAAAATCCAGAAAGGCAGGACAGGCCATGGAGAACTGGGAGCCTTGTTATGCTGATGGGCGGGATGTAAATTGCCAACAGCCACTCGGGAGAAGTGTATGGTGTTTCCTGAAACATCTAAAAAACAAAGCAACAGAGCCTAAGGCACTTCCACTTATGGTCCTATAGCTTAGGGAAATGAAAATCAAAAAGACACAGCCACCGGAAAGTTTGGGACGGCTCTGTTTACAAGAACCTCGTTTACGGTACAAGTTCAATATCGCAGAAAGTGAAAAATGGATGAAGAAGTTGTGGTACTTACGTACAATGCAATATCACTCAGCAATGACATCTATGTCATCAGGCCCGCAGCAGCATAATGAGTGGATTCAGGTATGATGATTCTACCAGAAATAAGTCACGCAGAAAGAGAAACATCATAAGATATCACTAATACACGGAATGTAAACTTGGCTACACAGGAACTGGATTACAAAACAGAACAGGGTCTCAAATTTAGAAAACCAAGTTATGCTTGCTTAAGGGAAAAGGTGAGTTGGGGTGCTGCATAAAACCAGAGATTGAAATGAGCACAGAGTAAGTTCCTTAAGCCAAATATGGAATAGACAAGAGCTACTCCTTGCTCAACGAAATGGACTCAACACCCCATATTAAACGCCTAAGAATGTACCTGACTTGTAAGTATCTTAAAACGTATGGATTGCTATGTCTCTGAAAGGGAATCAAGCGTGTGTACAGGGGCATAAACGCAGCAGTGATAGGATTGGAGAGGTTCGGTGAGCAAATGAACACCCTTTGAAGTCATATTGCATGGTACCCATTCCACGGGTCTCAACTCTCCAGGTTTAAGGGATTCTTCCTTCAGCTAAAACATGCATGTGGAACCCAGAGTATGATCAACCGTGTGATCGGGAGACGTCTTCAAATATGTGTTCGTTCTCGTCCCCTGGTACTCGGGTGCAACATTCCAGATGCTTTACTAACACTCTCCCGACTTGGAGAGTCAGTGCCTTTAACCTCCTGTTTGGCCCAGTTTGCAATTTCTGCGGAAGATGAACAGGAATAAGGAGAACCAATGAGAGACTAGCTGGAGGTGTCTGGACGGGCAAATTTAACTCTCATTTCCCACCAGGAAGAGGAATTAACCAAAGGCTCAGCGTTCCGTGCCGGAACCAGATTAGGGCCTGAAGCAATCCTGCGGTGTTGCGGCCAGCTCACAAGAAAGCGAGTTGAAGAAAGGAGCTCAGGGGCACTGTAATTCACAAACCTGCAGAGTTATAAATGACAGCTATCGTCCAAAAATATACTGAAGTAAGGCTGCCAAGAGGACTTGAAAGCGGGGCAGAATTGCAGGAAACCGATTTCAGGAGGTAGACTGGAATTGCATTTAAAGCATAGGAAAAGAGGCAGAACGTCCACAATGATGCACTTGGCCAAAAAGTGCGTATGCGTTTTTTCCTGAATATATTCAGGAAAAAACGCATGCGCCCTTTTTGGCCAACCAAGCAAGCTTGCAAAGGAAATCTGCACTACAATGAAGTCTCACTTCCCCCCAGTCAAAAGGGTCATCTGAAAAAAGTGTAAAATCCAGAAAGGCAGGACAGGCCATGGAGAACTGGGAGCCTTGTTATGCTGATGGGTGGGATGTAAATTGCCAACAGCCACTCGGGAGAAGTGTATGGTGTTTCCTGAAACATCTAAAAAACAAAGCAACAGAGCCTAGGGCCCTTCCACTTATGGTCCTATAGATTAGGGAAATGAAAATCAAAAAGACACAGCCACCCGAAAGTTTGGGACGGCTCTGTTTACAAGAACCTCGTTTACGGTACAAGTTCAATATCGCAGAAAGTGAAAAATGGATGAAGAAGTTGTGGTACTTACATACAATGCAATATCACTCAGCACTGACATCTATGTCATCAGGCCCGTAGCAGCATAATGAGTGGATTCAGGTATGATGATTCTACCAGAAATAAGTCACGCAGAAAGAGAAACATCATAAGATATCACTAATACACGGAATGTAAACTTGGCTACACAGGAACTGGATTACAAAACAGAACAGGGTCTCAAATTTAGAAAACCAACTTATGCTTGCTTAAGGGGAAAGGTGAGTTGGGGTGCTGCATAAAACCAGAGATTGAAATGAGCACAGAGTAAATTCCTTAAGCCAAATATGGAATAGACAAGAGCTACTCCTTGCTCAACGAAATGGACTCAACACCCCATATTAAACGCCTAAGAATGTACCTGACTAGTAAGTATCTTAAAACCTATGGATTGCTATGTCTCCGAAAGGGAATCAAGCGTGTGTACAGGGGCATAAACGCAGCAGTGATAGGATTGGAGAGGTTCGGTGAGCAAATGAAGACCCTTTGAAGTCATATTGCGTGGTACCCATTCCACGGGTCACAACTCTCCAGGTTTAAGGGATTCTTCCTTCAGCTAAAACATGCATGTGGAACCCAGAGTATGATCAACCGTGTGATCGGGAGACGTGTTCAAATATGTCTCCGTTCTCGTCCCCTGGTACTCGGGTGCAACATTCCAGACGCTTTACTAACACTCTCCCGACTTGGAGAGTCAGTGCCTTTAACCTCCTGTTTGGCCCAGTTTGCAATTTCTGCGGAAGATGAACAGGAATAGGGAGAACCAATGAGAGACTAGCTGGAGGTGTCTGGACGGGCAAATTTAACTCTCATTTCCCACCAGGAAGAGGAATTAACCAAAGGCTCAGCGTGCCGTGCCGGAACCAGATTAGGGCCTGAAGCAATCCTGCGGTGTTGCGGCCAGCTCACAAGAAAGCGAGTTGAGGAAAGGAGCTCCGGGACACTGTAATTCACAAACCTGCAGAGTTATAAATGACAGCTATCGTCCAAAAATATACTGAAGTAAGGCTGCCAAGAGGACTTGAAAGCGGGACAGAATTGCAGGAAACCGATTTCAGGAGGTAGACTGGAATTGCATTGAAAGCATAGGAAAAGAGGCAGAACGTCCACAATGATGCACTTGGCCAAAAAGGGCGTATGCGTTTTTTCCTGAATATATTCAGGAAAAAACGCATACGCCCTTTTTGGCCAACCAAGCAAGCTTGCAAAGGAAATCTGCACTACAATGAAATCTCACTTCCCCCCGGTCAAAAGGGCCATCTGAAAAAAGTGTAAAATCCAGAAAGGCAGGACAGGCCATGGAGAACTGGGAGCCTTGTTATGCTGATGGGCGGGATGTAAATTGCCAACAGCCACTCAGGAGAAGTGTATGGTGTTTCCTGAAACATCTAAAAAACAAAGCAAGAGAGCCTAGGGCACTTCCACTTATGGTCCTATAGCTTAGGGAAATGAAAATCAAAAAGACACAGCCACCGGAAAGTTTGGGACGGCTCTGTTTAAAAGAACCTCGTTTACGGTACAAGTTCAATATCGCAGAAAGTGAAAAATGGATGAAGAAGTTGTGGTACTTACGTACAATGCAATATCACTCAGCAATGACATCTATGTCATCAGGCCCGCAGCAGCATAATGAGTGGATTCAGGTATGATGATTCTACCAGAAATAAGTCACGCAGAAAGAGAAACATCATAAGATATCACTAATACACGGAATGTAAACTTGGCTACACAGTAACTGGATTACAAAACAGAACAGGGTCTCAAATTTAGAAAACCAAGTTATGCTTGCTTAAGGGGAAAGGTGAGTTGGGGTGCTGCATAAAACCAGAGATTGAAATGAGCACAGAGTAAGTTCCTTAAGCCAAATATGGAATAGACAAGAGCTACTCCTTGCTCAACGAAATGGACTCAACACCCCATATTAAACGCCTAAGAATGTACCTGACTTGTAAGTATCTTAAAACGTATGGATTGCTATGTCTCTGAAAGGGAATCAAGCGTGTGTACAGGGGCATAAACGCAGCAGTGATAGGATTGGAGAGGTTCGGTGAGCAAATGAAGACCCTTTGAAGTCATATTGCGTGGTGCCCATTCCACGGGTCACAACTCTCCAGGTTGAAGGGATTCTTCCTTCAGCTAAAACATGCATGTGGAACACAGAGTATGATCAACCGTGTGATCGGGAGACGTGTTCAAATATGTCTCCGTTCTCGTCCCCTGGTACTCGGGTGCAACATTCCAGACGCTTTACTAACACTCTCCCGACTTGGAGAGTCAGTGCCTTTAACCTCCTGTTTGGCCCAGTTTGCAATTTCTGCGGAAGATGAACAGGAATAGGGAGAACCAATGAGAGACTAGCTGGAGGTGTCTGGACGGGCAAATTTAACTCTCATTTCCCACCAGGAAGAGGAATTAACCAAAGGCTCAGCGTGCCGTGCCAGAACAAGATTAGGGCCTGAAGCAATCCTGGGGTGTTGCGGCCAGCTCACAAGAAAGCGAGTTGAGGAAAGGAGCTCCAGGACACTGTAATTCACAAACCTGCAGAGTTATAAATGACAGCTATCGTCCAAAAATATACTGAAGTAAGGCTGCCAAGAGGACTTGAAAGCGGGACAGAATTGCAGGAAACCGATTTCAGGAGGTAGACTGGAATTGCATTGAAAGCATAGGAAAAGAGGCAGAACGTCCACAATGATGCACTTGGCCAAAAAGGGCGTATGCGTTTTTTCCTGAATATATTCAGGAAAAAACGCATACGCCCTTTTTGGCCAACCAAGCAAGCTTGCAAAGGAAATCTGCACTACAATGAAATCTCACTTCCCCCCGGTCAAAAGGGCCATCTGAAAAAAGTGTAAAATCCAGAAAGGCAGGACAGGCCATGGAGAACTGGGAGCCTTGTTATGCTGATGGGCGGGATGTAAATTGCCAACAGCCACTCGGGAGAAGTGTATGGTGTTTCCTGAAACATCTAAAAAACAAAGCAACAGAGCCTAGGGCACTTCCACTTATGGTCCTATAGCTTAGGGAAATGAAAATCAAAAAGACACAGCCACCCGAAAGTTTGGGACGGCTCTGTTTACAAGAACCTCGTTTACGGTACAAGTTCAATATCGCAGAAAGTGAAAAATGGATGAAGAAGTTGTGGTACTTACGTACAATGCAATATCACTCAGCAATGACATCTATGTCATCAGGCCCGCAGCAGCATAATGAGTGGATTCAGGTATCATGATTCTACCAGAAATAAGTCACGCAGAAAGAGAAACATCATAAGATATCACTAATACACGGAATGTAAACTTGGCTACACAGGAACTGGATTACAAAACAGAACAGGGTCTCAAATTTAGAAAACCAAGTTATGCTTGCTTAAGGGGAAAGGTGAGTTGGGGTGCTGCATAAAACCAGAGATTGAAATGAGCACAGAGTAAGTTCCTTAAGCCAAATATGGAATAGACAAGAGCTACTCCTTGCTCAACGAAATGGACTCAACACCCCATATTAAACGCCTAAGAATGTACCTGACTTGTAAGTATCTTAAAAGGTATGGATTGCTATGTCTCTGAAAGGGAATCAAGCGTGTGTACAGGGGCATAAACGCAGCAGTGATAGGATTGGAGAGGTTCGGTGAGCAAATGAACACCCTTTGAAGTCATATTGCATGGTACCCATTCCACGGGTCTCAACTCTCCAGGTTTAAGGGATTCTTCCTTCAGCTAAAACATGCATGTGGAACCCAGAGTATGATCAACCGTGTGATCGGGAGACGTCTTCAAATATGTCTCCGTTCTCGTCCCCTGGTAGTCGGGTGCAACATTCCAGATGCTTTACTAACACTCTCCCGACTTGGAGAGTCAGTGCCTTTAACCTCCTGTTTGGCCCAGTTTGCAATTTCTGCGGAAGATGAACAGGAATAAGGAGAACCAATGAGAGACTAGCTGGAGGTGTCTGGACGGGCAAATTTAACTCTCATTTCCCACCAGGAAGAGGAATTAACCAAAGGCTCAGAGTGCCGTGCCGGAACCAGATTAGGGCCTGAAGCAATCCTGCGGTGTTGCGGCCAGCTCACAAGAAAGCGAGTTGAAGAAAGGAGCTCAGGGGCACTGTAATTCACAAACCTGCAGAGTTATAAATGACAGCTATCGTCCAAAAATATACTGAAGTAAGGCTGCCAAGAGGACTTGAAAGCGGGGCAGAATTGCAGGAAACCGATTTCAGGAGGTAGACTGGAATTGCATTTAAAGCATAGGAAAAGAGGCAGAACGTCCACAATGATGCACTTGGCCAAAAAGTGCGTATGCGTTTTTTCCTGAATATATTCAGGAAAAAACGCATGCGCCCTTTTTGGCCAACCAAGCAAGCTTGCAAAGGAAATCTGCACTACAATGAAGTCTCACTTCCCCCCAGTCAAAAGGTTCATCTGAAAAAAGTGTAAAATCCAGAAAGGCAGGACAGGCCATGGAGAACTGGGAGCCTTGTTATGCTGATGGGTGGGATGTAAATTGCCAACAGCCACTCGGGAGAAGTGTATGGTGTTTCCTGAAACATCTAAAAAACAAAGCAACAGAGCCTATGGCCCTTCCACTTATGGTCCTATAGATTAGGGAAATGAAAATCAAAAAGACACAGCCACCCGAAAGTTTGGGACGGCTCTGTTTACAAGAACCTCGTTTACGGTACAAGTTCAATATCGCAGAAAGTGAAAAATGGATGAAGAAGTTGTGGTACTTACATACAATGCAATATCACTCAGCACTGACATCTATGTCATCAGGCCCGTAGCAGCATAATGAGTGGATTCAGGTATGATGATTCTACCAGAAATAAGTCACGCAGAAAGAGAAACATCATAAGATATCACTAATACACGGAATGTAAACTTGGCTACACAGGAACTGGATTACAAAACAGAACAGGGTCTCAAATTTAGAAAACCAACTTATGCTTGCTTAAGGGGAAAGGTGAGTTGGGGTGCTGCATAAAACCAGAGATTGAAATGAGCACAGAGTAAGTTCCTTAAGCCAAATATGGAATAGACAAGAGCTACTCCTTGCTCAACGAAATGGACTCAACACCCCATATTAAACGCCTAAGAATGTACCTGACTTGTAAGTATCTTAAAACGTATGGATTGCTATGTCTCTGAAAGGGAATCAAGCGTGTGTACAGGGGCATAAACGCAGCAGTGATAGGATTGGAGAGGTTCGGTGAGCAAATGAACACCCTTTGAAGTCATATTGCATGGTACCCATTCCACGGGTCTCAACTCTCCAGGTTTAAGGGATTCTTCCTTCAGCTAAAACATGCATGTGGAACCCAGAGTATGATCAACCGTGTGATCGGGAGACGTCTTCAAATATGTCTCCGTTCTCGTCACCTGGTACTCGGGTGCAACATTCCAGATGCTTTACTAACACTCTCCCGACTTGGAGAGTCAGTGCCTTTAACCTCCTGTTTGGCCCAGTTTGCAATTTCTGCGGAAGATGAACAGGAATAAGGAGAACCAATGAGAGACTAGCTGGAGGTGTCTGGACGGGCAAATTTAACTCTCATTTCCCACCAGGAAGAGGAATTAACCAAAGGCTCAGGGTGCCGTGCCGGAACCAGATTAGGGCCTGAAGCCATCCTGCGGTGTTGCGGCCAGCTCACAAGAAAGCGAGTTGAAGAAAGGAGCTCAGGGGCACTGTAATATACAAACCTGCAGAGTTATAAATGACAGCTATCGTCCAAAAATATACTGAAGTAAGGCTGCCAAGAGGACTTGAAAGCGGGGCAGAATTGCAGGAAACCGATTTCAGGAGGTAGACTGGAATTGCATTTAAAGCATAGGAAAAGAGGCAGAACGTCCACAATGATGCACTTGGCCAAAAAGTGCGTATGCGTTTTTTCCTGAATATATTCAGGAAAAAACGCATGCGCACTTTTTGGCCAACAAAGCAAGCTTGCAAAGGAAATCTGCACTACAATGAAGTCTCACTTCCCCCCAGTCAAAAGGGCCATCTGAAAAAAGTGTAAAATCCAGAAAGGCAGGACAGGCCATGGAGAACTGGGAGCCTTGTTATGCTGATGGGTGGGATGTAAATTGCCAACAGCCACTCGGGAGAAGTGTATGGTGTTTCCTGAAACATCTAAAAAACAAAGCAACAGAGCCTAGGGCCCTTCCACTTATGGTCCTATAGATTAGGGAAATGAAAATCAAAAAGACACAGCCACCACAAAGTTTGGGACGGCTCTGTTTACAAGAACCTCGTTTACGGTACAAGTTCAATATCGCAGAAAGTGAAAAATGGATGAAGAAGTTGTGGTACTTACGTACAATGCAATATCACTCAGCAATGACATCTATGTCATCAGGCCCGTAGCAGCATAATGAGTGCATTCAGGTATGATGATTCTAACTGAAATAAGTCACACAGAAAAAAAAACATCATAAGATATCACTAATACACGGAATGTAAACTTGGCTACACAGGAACTGGATTACAAAACAGAACAGGGTCTCAAATTTAGAAAACCAACTTATGCTTGCTTAAGGGGAAAGGTGAGTTGGGGTGCTGCATAAAACCAGAGATTCAAATGAGCACAGAGTAAGTTCCTTAAGCCAAATACGGAATAGACAAGAGCTACTCCTTGCTCAACGAAATGGACTCAACACCCCATATTAAACGCCTAAGAATGTACCTGACTAGTAAGTATCTTAAAACCTATGGATTGCTATGTCTCGGAAAGGGAATCAAGCGTGTGGACAGGGGCATAAACGCAGCAGTGATAGGATTGGAGAGGTTCGGTGAGCAAATGAAGACCCTTTGAAGTCATATTGCACGGTACCCATTCCACGGGTCACAACTCTCCAGGTTTAAGGGATTCTTCCTTCAGCTAAAACATGCATGTGGAACCCAGGGTATGGTCAACCGTGTGATCGGGAGACGTGTTCAAATATGTCTCCGTTCTCGTCCCCTGGTACTCGGGTGCAACATTCCAGACGCTTTACTAACACTCTCCCGACTTGGAGAGTCAGTGCCTTTAACCTCCTGTTTGGCCCAGTTTGCAATTTCTGCGGAAGATGAACAGGAATAGGGAGAACCAATGAGAGACTAGCTGGAGGTGTCTGGACGGGCAAATTTAACTCTCATTTCCCACCAGGAAGAGGAATTAACCAAAGGCTCAGCGTGCCGTGCCGGAACAAGATTAGGGCCTGAAGCAATCCTGCGGTGTTGCGGCCAGCTCACAAGAAAGCGAGTTGAAGAAAGGAGCTCAGGGGCACTCTAATTCACAAACCTGCAGAGTTATAAATGACAGCTATCGTCCAAAAATATACTGAAGTAAGGCTGCCAAGAGGACTCGAAAGCGGGGCAGAATTGCAGGAAACCGATTTCAGGAGGTAGACTGGAATTGCATTTAAAGCATAGGAAAAGAGGCAGAACGTCCACAATGATGCACTTGGCCAAAAAGGGCGTATGTGTTTTTTCCTGAATATATTCAGGAAAAAACGCATACGCCCTTTTTGGCCAACCAAGCAAGCTTGCAAAGGAAATCTGCACTACAATGAAGTCTCACTTCCCCCCGGTCAAAAGGGCCATCTGAAAAAAGTGTAAAATCCAGAAAGGCAGGACAGGCCATGGAGAACTGGGAGCCTTGTTATGCTGATGGGCGGGATGTAAATTGCCAACAGCCACTCTGGAGAAGTGTATGTGTTTCCTGAAACATCTAAAAAACAAAGCAACAGAGCCTAGGGCACTTCCACTTATGGTCCTATAGCTTAGGGAAATGAAAATCAAAAAGACACAGCCACCACAAAGTTTGGGACGGCTCTGTTTACAAGAACCTCGTTTACGGTACAAGTTCAATATCGCAGAAAGTGAAAAATGGATGAAGAAGCTGTGGTACTTACGTACAATGCAATATCACTCAGCCATGACATCTATGTCATCAGGCACGTAGCAGCATAATGAGTGGATTCAGGTATGATGATTCTACCTGAAATAAGTCACACAGAAAAAGAAACATCATAAGATATCACTAATACACGGAATGTAAACTTGGCTACACAGGAACTGGATTACAAAACAGAACAGGGTCTCAAATTTAGAAAACCAACTTATGCTTGCTTAAGGGGAAAGGTGAGTTGGGGTGCTGCATAAAACCAGAGATTGAAATGAGCACAGATAAAGTTCCTTAAGCCAAATATGGAATAGACAAGAGCTACTCCTTGCTCAACGAAATGGACTCAACAGCCCATATTAAACGCCTAAGAATGTACCTGACTAGTAAGTATCTTAAAACCTATGGATTGCTATGTCTCCGAAAGAGAATCAAGCGTGTGTACAGGGGCATAAACGCAGCAGTGATAGGATTGGAGAGGTTCAGTGAGCAAATGAACACCCTTTGAAGTCATATTGCATGGTTCCCATTCCATGGGTCACAACTCTCCAGGTTTAAGGGATTCTTCCTTCAGCTAAAACATGCATGTGGAACCCAGAGTATGATCAACCATGTGATCGGGAGACGTGTTCAAATATGTCTCCGTTCTCGTCCCCTGGTACTCGGGTGCAACATTCCAGACGCTTTACTAACACTTTCCCGACTTGGAGAGTCAGTGCCTTTAACCTCCTGTTTGGCCCAGTTTGCAATTTCTGCGGAAGATGAACAGGAATAGGGAGAACCAATGAGAGACTAGCTGGAGGTGTCTGGACGGGCAAATTTAACTCTCATTTCCCACCAGGAAGAGGAATTAACCAAAGGCTCAGCATGCCGTGCCGGAACCAGATTAGGGCCTGAAGCAATCCTGCGGTGTTGCGGCCAGCTCACAAGAAAGCGAGTTGAGGAAAGGAGCTCCGGGACACTGTAATTCACAAACCTGCAGAGTTATAAATGACAGCTATCGTCCAAAAATATACTGAAGTAAGGCTGCCAAGAGGACTTGAAAGCGGGGCAGAATTGCAGGAAACCGATTTCAGGAGGTAGACTGGAATTGCATTGAAAGCATAGGAAAAGAGGCAGAACGTCCACAATGATGCCCTTGGCCAAAAAGGGCGTATGCGTTTTTTCCTGAATATATTCAGGAAAAAACGCATACGCCCTTTTTGGCCAACCAAGCAAGCTTGCAAAGGAAATCTGCACTACAATGAAATCTCACTTCCCCCCGGTCAAAAGGGCCATCTGAAAAAAGTGTAAAATCCAGAAAGGCAGGACAGGCCATGGAGAACTGGGAGCCTTGTTATGCTGATGGGCGGGATGTAAATTGCCAACAGCCACTCGGGAGAAGTGTATGGTGTTTCCTGAAACATCTAAAAAACAAAGCAACAGAGCCTAGGGCACTTCCACTTATGGTCCTATAGCTTAGGGAAATGAAAATCAAAAAGACACAGCCACCCCAAAGTTTGGGACGGCTCTGTTTACAAGAACCTCGTTTACGGTACAAGTTCAATATCGCAGAAAGTGAAAAATGGATGAAGAAGCTGTGGTACTTAGGTACAATGCAATATCACTCAGCAATGACATCTATGTCATCAGGCCCGCAGCAGCATAATGAGTGGATTCAGGTATGATGATTCTACCTGAAATAATTTACGCAGAAAGAGAAACATCATAAGATATCACTAATACACGGAATGTAAACTTGGCTACACAGGAACTGGATTACAAAACAGAACAGGGTCTCAAATTTAGAAAACCAACTTATGCTTGCTTAAGAGGAAAGGTGAGTTGGGGTGCTGCATAAAACCAGAGATTGAAATGAGCACAGAGTAAGTTCCTTAAGCCAAATATGGAATAGACAAGAGCTACTCCTTGCTCAACGAAATGGACTCAACACCCCATATTAAACGCCTAAGAATGTACCTGACTTGTAAGTATCTTAAAACCTATGGATTGCTATGTCTCTGAAAGGGAATCAAGCGTGTGTACAGGGGCATAAACGCAGCAGTGATAGGATTGGAGAGGTTCGGTGAGCAAATGAACACCCTTTGAAGTCATATTGCATGGTACCCATTCCACGGGTCTCAACTATCCAGGTTTAAGGGATTCTTCCTTCAGCTAAAACATGCATGTGGAACCCAGAGTATGATCAACTGTGTGATCGGGAGACGTCTTCAAATATGTCTCCGTTCTCATCCCCTGGTACTCGGGTGCAACATTCCAGATGCTTTACCAACACTCTCCCGACTTGGAGAGTCAGTGCCTTTAACCTCCTGTTTGGCCCAGTTTGCAATTTCTGCGGAAGATGAACAGGAATAAGGAGAACCAATGAGAGACTAGCTGGAGGTGTCTGGACGGGCAAATTTAACTCTCATTTCCCACCAGGAAGAGGAATTAACCAAAGGCTCAGCGTGCCGTGCCGGAACCACATTAGGGCCTGAAGCAATCCTGCGGTGTTGCGGCCAGCTCACAAGAAAGCGAGTTGAAGAAAGGAGCTCAGGGGCACTGTAATTCACAAACCTGCAGAGTTATAAATGACAGCTATCGTCCAAAAATATACTGAAGTAAGGCTGCCAAGAGGACTCGAAAGCGGGGCCGAATTGCAGGAAACCGATTTCAGGAGGTAGACTGGAATTGCATTTAAAGCATAGGAAAAGAGGCAGAACGTCCACAATGATGCACTTGGCCAAAAAGGGCGTATGCGTTTTTTCCTGAATATATTCAGGAAAAAACGCATACGCCCTTTTTGGCCAACCAAGCAAGCTTGCAAAGGAAATCTGCACTACAATGAAGTCTCACTTCCCCCCGGTCAAAAGGGCCATCTGAAAAAAGTGTAAAATCCAGAAAGGCAGGACAGGCCATGGAGAACTGGGAGCCTTGTTATGCTGATGGGCGGGATGTAAATTGCCAACAGCCACTCTGGAGAAGTGTATGTGTTTCCTGAAACATCTAAAAAACAAAGCAACAGAGCCTAGGGCACTTCCACTTATGGTCCTATAGCTTAGGGAAATGAAAATCAAAAAGACACAGCCACCACAAAGTTTGGGACGGCTCTGTTTACAAGAACCTCGTTTACGGTACAAGTTCAATATCGCAGAAAGTGAAAAATGGATGAAGAAGCTGTGGTACTTACGTACAATGCAATATCACTCAGCAATGACATCTATGTCATCAGGCACGTAGCAGCATAATGAGTGGATTCAGGTATGATGATTCTACCTGAAATAAGTCACACAGAAAAAGAAACATCATAAGATATCACTAATACACGGAATGTAAACTTGGCTACACAGGAACTGGATTACAAAACAGAACAGGGTCTCAAATTTAGAAAACCAACTTATGCTTGCTTAAGGGGAAAGGTGAGTTGGGGTGCTGCATAAAACCAGAGATTGAAATGAGCAC
Source organism: Globicephala melas (assembly GCF_963455315.2). NCBI lineage: Eukaryota > Metazoa > Chordata > Mammalia > Artiodactyla > Delphinidae > Globicephala > Globicephala melas. The sequence goes on along the minus strand of NW_027207239.1, from coordinate 356,071 downwards.
AGATAAAGTACCTTAAGCCAATTATGGAATAGACAAGAGCTACTCCTTGCTCAACGAAATGGACTCAACACCCCATATTAAACGCCTAAGAATGTACCTGACTAGTAAGTATCTTAAAACCTATGGATTGCTATGTCTCCGAAAGAGAATCAAGCGTGTGTACAGGGGCATAAACGCAGCAGTGATAGGATTGGAGAGGTTCGGTGAGCAAATGAACACCCTTTGAAGTCATATTGCATGGTACCCATTCCACGGGTCTCAACTCTCCAGGTTTAAGGGATTCTTCCTTCAGCTAAAACATGCATGTGGAACCCAGAGTATGATCAACCGTGTGATCGGGAGACGTCTTCAAATATGTCTCCGTTCTCATCCCCTGGTACTCGGGTGCAACATTCCAGATGCTTTACTAACACTCTCCCGACTTGGAGAGTCAGTGCCTTTAACCTCCTGTTTGGCCCAGTTTGCAATTTCTGCGGAAGATGAACAGGAATAAGGAGAACCAATGAGAGACTAGCTGGAGGTGTCTGGACGGGCAAATTTAACTCTCATTTCCCACCAGGAAGAGGAATTAACCAAAGGCTCAGAGTGCCGTGCCGGAACCACATTAGGGCCTGAAGCAATCCTGCGGTGTTGCGGCCAGCTCACAAGAAAGCGAGTTGAGGAAAGGAGCTCCGGGACACTGTAATTCACAAACCTGCAGAGTTATAAATGACAGCTATCGTCCAAAAATATACTGAAGTAAGGCTGCCAAGAGGACTTGAAAGCGGGGCAGAATTGCAGGAAACCGATTTCAGGAGGTAGACTGGAATTGCATTGAAAGCATAGGAAAAGAGGCAGAACGTCCACAATGATGCACTTGGCCAAAAAGGGCGTATGCGTTTTTTCCTGAATATATTCAGGAAAAAACGCATACGCCCTTTTTGGCCAACCAAGCAAGCTTGCAAAGGAAATCTGCACTACAATGAAATCTCACTTCCCCCCGGTCAAAAGGGCCATCTGAAAAAAGTGTAAAATCCAGAAAGGCAGGACAGGCCATTGAGAACTGGGAGCCTTGTTATGCTGATGGGCGGGATGTAAATTGCCAACAGCCACTCGGGAGAAGTGTATGGTGTTTCCTGAAACAACTAAAAAACAAAGCAACAGAGCCTAGGGCACTTCCACTTATGGTCCTATAGCTTAGGGAAATGAAAATCAAAAAGACACAGCCACCCCAAAGTTTGAGACGGCTCTGTTTACAAGAACCTCGTTTACGGTACAAGTTCAATATCGCAGAAAGTGAAAAATGGATGAAGAAGCTGTGGTACTTACGTACAATGCAATATCACTCAGCAATGACATCTATGTCATCAGGCCCGCAGCAGCATAATGAGTGGATTCCGGTATGATGATTCTACCTGAAATAAGTTACGCAGAAAGAGAAACATCATAAGATATCACTAATACACGGAATGTAAACTTGGCTACACAGGAACTGGATTACAAAACAGAACAGGGTCTCAAATTTAGAAAACCAACTTATGCTTGCTTAAGAGGAAAGGTGAGTTGGGGTGCTGCATAAAACCAGAGATTGAAATGAGCACAGAGTAAGTTCCTTAAGCCAAATATGGAATAGACAAGAGCTACTCCTTGCTCAACGAAATGGACTCAACACCCCATGTTAAACGCCTAAGAATGTACCTGACTAGTAAGTATCTTAAAACCTATGGATTGCTATGTCTCCGAAAGAGAATCAAGCGTGTGTACAGGGGCATAAACGCAGCAGTGATAGGATTGGAGAGGTTCGGTGAGCAAATGAACACCCTTTGAAGTCATATTGCATGGTTCCCATGCCACGGGTCACAACTCTCCAAGTTTAAGGGATTCTTCCTTCAGCTAAAACATTCATGTGGAACCCAGAGTATGATCAACCGTGTGATCGGGAGACGTGTTCAAATATGTCTCCGTTCTCGTCCCCTGGTACTCGGGTGCAACATTCCAGACGCTTTACTAACACTTTCCCGACTTGGAGAGTCAGTGCCTTTAACCTCCTGTTTGGCCCAGTTTGCAATTTCTGCGGAAGATGAACAGGAATAGGGAGAACCAATGAGAGACTAGCTGGAGGTGTCTGGACGGGCAAATTTAACTCTCATTTCCCACCAGGAAGAGGAATTAACCAAAGGCTCAGCGTGCCGTGCCGGAACCAGATTAGGGACTGAAGCAATCCTGCGGTGTTGCGGCCAGCTCACAAGAAAGCGAGTTGAAGAAAGGAGCTCAGGGGCACTGTAATTCACAAACCTGCAGAGTTATAAATGACAGCTATCGTCCAAAAATATACTGAAGTAAGGCTGCCAAGAGGACTCGAAAGCGGGGCAGAATTGCAGGAAACCAATTTCAGGAGGTAGACTGGAATTGCATTTAAAGCATAGGAAAAGAGGCAGAACGTCCACAATGATGCACTTGGCCAAAAAGGGCGTATGCGTTTTTTCCTGAATATATTCAGGAAAAAACGCATACGCCCTTTTTGGCCAACCAAGCAAGCTTGCAAAGGAAATCTGCACTACAATGAAGTCTCACTTCCCCCCGGTCATAAGGGCCATCTGAAAAAAGTGTAAAATCCAGAAAGGCAGGACAGGCCATGGAGAACTGGGAGCCTTGTTATGCTGATGGGCGGGATGTTAATTGCCAACAGCCACTCGGGAGAAGTGTATGTGTTTCCTGAAACATCTAAAAAACAAAGCAACAGAGCCTAGGGCACTTCCACTTATGGTCCTATAGCTTAGGGAAATGAAAATCAAAAAGACACAGCCACCCCAAAGTTTGGGACGGCTCTGTTTACAAGAACCTCGTTTACGGTACAAGTTCAATATCGCAGAAAGTGAAAAATGGATGAAGAAGTTGTGGTACTTACGTACAATGCAATATCACTCAGCACTGACATCTATGTCATCAGGCCCGCAGCAGCATAATGAGTGGATTCAGGTATGATGATTCTACCTGAAATAAGTCACGCAGAAAAAGAAACATCATAAGATATCACTAATACACGGAATGTAAACTTGGCTACACAGGAACTGGATTACAAAACAGAACAGGGTCTCAAATTTAGAAAACCATATTATGCTTGCTTAAGGGGAAAGGTGAGTTGCGGTGCTGCATAAAACCAGAGATTGAAATGAGCACAGATAAAGTACCTTAAGCCAAATATGGAATAGACAAGAGCTACTCCTTGCTCAACGAAATGGACTCAACACCCCATATTAAACGCCTAAGAATGTACCTGACTAGTAAGTATCTTAAAACCTATGGATTGCTATGTGTCCGAAAGAGAATCAAGCGTGTGTACAGGGGCATAAACGCAGCAGTGGTAGAATTGGAGAGGTTCGGTGAGCAAATGAAGAACCTTTGAAGTCATATTGCACGGTACCCATTCCACGGGTCTCAACTCTCCAGCTTTAAGGGATTCTTCCTTCAGCTAAAACATGCATGTGGAACCCAGAGTATGATCAACCATGTGATCGGGAGACGTGTTCAAATATGTCTCCGTTCTCGTCCCCTGTTTCTCGGGTGCAACATTCCAGACGATTTACTAACACTCTCCCGACTTGGAGAGTCAGTGCCTTTAACCTCCTGTTTGGCCCAGTTTGCAATTTCTGCGGAAGATGAACAGGAATAGGGAGAACCAATGAGAGACTAGCTGGAGGTGTCTGGACGGGCAAATTTAACTCTCATTTCCCACCAGGAAGAGGAATTAACCAAAAGCTCAGCGTGCAGTGCCGGAACCAGATTAGGGCCTGAAGCAATCCTGCGGTGTTGCGGCCAGCTCACAAGAAATCGAGTTGAGGAAAGGAGCTCCGGGACACTGTAATTCACAAACCTGAAGAGTTATAAATGACAGCTATCGTTCAAAAATATACTGAAGTAAGGCTGCCAAGAGGACTTGAATGTGGGGCAGAATTGCAGGAAACCGATTTCAGGAGGTAGACTGGAATTGCATTGAAAGCGTAGGAAAAGAGGCAGAAAGTCCACAATGATGCACTTGGCCAAAAATGGCGTATGCGTTTTTTCCTGAATATATTCAGGAAAAAACGCATACGCCCTTTATGGCCAACCAAGCAAGCTTGCAAAGGAAATCTGCACTACAATGAAGTCTCACTTCCCCCGGGTCAATAGGGCCATCTGAAAAAAGTGTAAAATCCAGAAAGGCAGGACAGGACATGGACAACTGGGAGCCTTGTTATGCTGATGGGCGGGATGTAAATTGCCAACAGCCACTCGGGAGAAGTGTATGTGTTTCCTGAAACATCTAAAAAACAAAGCAACAGAGCCTAGGGCACTTCCACTTATGGTCCTATAGCTTAGGGAAATGAAAATCAAAAAGACACAGCCACCCCAAAGTTTGGGACGGCTCTGTTTACAAAACCTCGTTTACGGTACAAGTTCAATATCGCAGAAAGTGAAAAATGGATGAAGAAGTTGTGGTACTTACGTACAATGCAATATCACTCAGCAATGACCTCTATGTCATCAGGCCCGTAGCAGCATAATGAGTGGATTCAGGTATGATGATTCTAACTGAAAGAAGTCACACAGAAAAAGAAACATCATAAGATATCACTAATACACGGAATGTAAACTTGGCTACACAGGAACTGGATTACAAAACAGAACAGGGTCTCAAATTTAGAAAACCAAATTATGCTTGCTTAAGGGGAAAGGTGAGTTGGGGTGCTGCATAAAACCAGAGATTGAAATGAGCACAGATAAAGTACCTTAAGCCAAATATGGAATAGACAAGAGCTACTCCTTGCTCAACGAAATGGACTCAACACCCCATATTAAACGCCTAAGAATGTACCTGACTAGTAAGTATCTTAAAACCTATGGATTGCTATGTGTCCGAAAGAGAATCAAGCGTGTGTACAGGGGCATAAACGCAGCAGTGGTAGAATTGGAGAGGTTCGGTGAGCAAATGAAGAACCTTTGAAGTCATATTGCACGGTACCCATTCCACGGGTCTCAACTCTCCAGCTTTAAGGGATTCTTCCTTCAGCTAAAACATGCATGTGGAACCCAGAGTATGATCAACCATGTGATCGGGAGACGTGTTCAAATATGTCTCCGTTCTCGTCCCCTGTTTCTCGGGTGCAACATTCCAGACGATTTACTAACACTCTCCCGACTTGGAGAGTCAGTGCCTTTAACCTCCTGTTTGGCCCAGTTTGCAATTTCTGCGGAAGATGAACAGGAATAGGGAGAACCAATGAGAGACTAGCTGGAGGTGCCTGGACGGGCAAATTTAACTCTCATTTCCCACCAGGAAGAGGAATTAACCAAAGGCTCAGCGTGCCGTGCCGGAACCACATTAGGGCCTGAAGCAATCCTGCGGTGTTGCGGCCAGCTCGCAAGAAAGCAAGTTGAAGAAAGGAGCTCAGGGTCACTGTAATTCACAAACCTGCAGAGTTATAAATGACAGCTATCGTCCAAAAATATACTGAAGTAAGGCTGCCAAGAGGACTTGAAAGCGGGGCAGAATTGCAGGAAACCGAGTTCAGGAGGTAGACTGGAATTGCATTGAAAGCATAGGAAAAGAGGCAGAACGTCCACAATGATGCACTTGGCCAAAAAGGGCGTATGCGTTTTTTCCTGAATATATTCAGGAAAAAACGCATACGCACTTTTTGGCCAACCAAGCAAGCTTGCAAAGGAAATCTGCACTACAATGAAGTCTCACTTCCCCCGGGTCAAAAGGGCCATCTGAAAAAAGTGTAAAATCCAGAAAGGCAGGACAGGCCATGGAGAACTGGGAGCCTTGTTATGCTGATGGGCGGGATGTAAATTGCCAACAGCCACTCAGGAGAAGTGTATGTGTTTCCTGAAACATCTAAAAAACAAAGCAACAGAGCCTAGGGCACTTCCACTTATGGTCCTATAGCTTAGGGAAATGAAAATCAAAAAGACACAGCCACCCCAAAGTTTGGGACGGCTCTGTTTACAAGAACCCCGTTTACGGTACAAGTTCAATATCGAAGAAAGTGAAAAATGGATGAAGAAGTTGTGGTACTTACGTACAATGCAATATCACTCAGCACTGACATCTATGTCATCAGGCCCGTAGCAGCATAATGAGTGGATTCAGGTATGATGATTCTAACTGAAATAAGTCACACAGAAAAAGAAACATCATAAGATATCACTAATACACGGAATGTAAACTTGGCTACACAGGAACTGGATTACAAAACAGAACAGGGTCTCAAATTTAGAAAACCAACTTATGCTTGCTTAAGGGGAAAGGTGAGTTGGGGTGCTGCATAAAACCAGAGATTGAAATGAGCACAGATAAAGTTCCTTAAGCCAAATATGGAATAGACAAGAGCTACTCCTTGCTCAACGAAATGGACTCAACACCCCATATTAAACGCCTAAGAATGTACCTGACTAGTAAGTATCTTAAAACCTATGGATTGCTATGTGTCCGAAAGAGAATCAAGCGTGTGTACAGGGGCATAAACGCAGCAGTGATAGGATTGGAGAGGTTCGGTGAGCAAATGAAGACCCTTTGAAGTCATACTGCATGGTACCCATTCCACGGGTCTCAACTCTCCAGGTTTAAGGGATTCTTCCTTCAGCTAAAACATGCATGTGGAACCCAGAGTATGATCAACCGTGTGATCGGGAGACGTGTTCAAATATGTCTCCGTTCTCGTCCCCTGGTACTCGGGTGCAACATTCCAGATGCTTTACTAACACTCTCCCGACTTGGAGAGTCAGTGCCTTTAAACTCCTGTTTGGCCCAGTTTGCAATTTCTGCGGAAGATGAACAGGAATAGGGAGAACCAATGAGAGACTAGCTGGAGGTGTCTGGACGAGCAAATTTAACTCTCATTTCCCACCAGGAAGAGGAATTAACCAAAGGCTCAGCGTGCCGTGCCGGAACCACATTAGGTCCTGAAGCAATCCTGCGGTGTTGCGGCCAGCTCACAAGAAAGCGAGTTGAAGAAAGGAGCTCAGGGGCACTGTAATTCACAAACCTGCAGAGTTATAAATGACAGCTATCGTCCAAAAATATACTGAAGTAAGGCTGCCAAGAGGACTTGAAAGTGGAGCAGAATTGCAGGAAACCGATTTCAGGAGGTAGACTGGAATTGCATTTAAAGCATAGGAAAAGAGGCAGAACGTCCACAATGATGCACTTGGCCAAAAAGGGCGTATGCATTTTTTCCTGAATATATTCAGGAAAAAACGCATACGCCCTTTTTGGCCAACCAAGCAAGCTTGCAAAGGAAATCTGCACTACAATGAAGTCTCACTTCCCCCCGGTCAAAAGGGCCATCTGAAAAAAGTGTAAAATCCAGAAAGGCAGGACAGGCCATGGAGAACTGGGAGCCTTGTTATGCTGATGGGCGGGATGTAAATTGCCAACAGCCACTCGGGAGAAGTGTATGGTGTTTCCTGAAACATCTAAAAAACAAAGTAACGAGCCTAGGGCACTTCCAATTATGGTCCTATAGATTAGGGAAATGAAAATCAAAAAGACACAGCCACCCCAAAGTTTGGGACGGCTCTGTTTACAAGAACCTCGTTTATGGTACAAGTTCAATATCGCAGAAAGTGAAAAATGGATGAAGAAGTTGTGGTACTTACGTACAATGCAATATCACTCAACACTGACATCTATGTCATCAGGCCCGTAGCAGCATAATGAGAGGATTCAGGTATGATGATTCTACCTGAAATAAGTCACGCAGAAAAAGAAACATCATAAGATATCACTAATACACGGAATGTAAACTTGGCTACACAGGAACTGGATTACAAAACAGAACAGGGTCTCAAATTTAGAAAACCAACTTATGCTTGCTTAAGGGGAAAGGTGAGTTGGGGTGCTGCATAAAACCAGAGATTGAAATGAGCACAGAGTAAATTCCTTAAGCCAAATATGGAATAGACAAGAGCTACTCCTTGCTCAACGAAATGGACTCAACACCCCATATTAAACGCCTAAGAATGTACCTGACTAGTAAGTATCTTAAAACCTATGGATTGCTATGTCTCCGAAAGGGAATCAAGCGTGTGTACAGGGGCATAAACGCAGCAGTGATAGGAGTGGAGAGGTTCGGTGAGCAAATGAAGACCCTTTGAAGTCATATTGCATGGTACCCATTCCACGGGTCTCAACTCTCCAGGTTTAAGGGATTCTTCCTTCAGCTAAAACATGCATGTGGAACCCAGAGTATGATCAACTGTGTGATCGGGAGACGTGTTCAAATATGTCTCCGTTCTCGTCCCCTGGTACTCGGGTGCAACATTCCAGACGCTTTACTAACACTCTCCCGACTTGGAGAGTCAGTGCCTTTAACCTCCTGTTTGGCCCAGTTTGCAATTTCTGCGGAAGATGAACAGGAATAGGGAGAACCAATGAGAGACTAGCTGGAGGTGTCTGGATGGGCAAATTTAACTCTCATTTCCCACCAGGAAGAGGAATTAACCAAAGGCTCAGCATGCCGTGCCGGAACCAGATTAGGGCCTGAAGCAATCCTGCGGTGTTGCAGCCATCTCACAAGAAAGCGAGTTGAAGAAAGGAGCTCAGGGGCACTGTAATTCACAGAACTGCAGAGTTATAAATGACAGCTATCGTCCAAAAATATACTGAAGTAAGGATGCCAGGAGGACTTGAAAGCGGGGCAGAATTGCAGGAAACTGATTTCAGGAGGTAGACTGGAATTGCATTTAAAGCATAGGAAAAGAGGCAGAACGTCCACAATGATGCACTTGGCCAAAAAGGGCGTATGCGTTTTTTCCTGAATATATTCAGGAAAAAACGCATACGCCCTTTTTGGCCAACCAAGCAAGCTTGCAAAGGAAATCTGCACTACAATGAAGTCTCACTTCCCCCCGGTCATAAGGGCCATCTGAAAAAAGTGTAAAATCCAGAAAGGCAGGACAGGCCATGGAGAACTGGGAGCCTTGTTATGCTGATGGGCGGGATGAAAATTGCCAACAGCCACTCGGGAGAAGTGTATGGTGTTTCCTGAAACATCTAAAAAACAAAGCAACAGAGCCTAGGGCACTTCCACTTATGGTCCTATAGCTTAGGGAAATGAAAATCAAAAAGACACAGCCACCCCAAAGTTTGGGACGGCGCTGTTTAAAAGAACCTCGTTTACGGTACAAGTTCAATATCGCAGAAAGTGAAAAATGGATGAAGAAGTTGTGGTACTTACGTACAATGCAATATCACTCAGCAATGACATCTATGTCATCAGGCCCGTAGCAGCATAATGAGTGGATTCAGGTATGATGATTCTAACTGAAAGAAGTCACACAGAAAAAGAAACATCATAAGATATCACTAATACACGGAATGTAAACTTGGCTACACAGGAACTGGATTACAAAACAGAACAGGGTCTCAATTTAGAAAACCAACTTAAGCTTGCTTAAGGGGAAAGGTGAGTTGGGGTGCTGCATAAAACCAGAGATTGAAATGAGCACAGATAAAGTTCCTTAAGCCAAATATGGAATAGACAAGAGCTACTCCTTGCTCAACGAAATGGACTCAACACCCCATGTTAAACGCCTAAGAATGTACCTGACTAGTAAGTATCTTAAAACCTATGGATTGCTATGTCTCCGAAAGAGAATCAAGCGTGTGTACAGGGGCATAAACGCAGCAGTGATAGGATTGGAGAGGTTCGGTGAGCAAATGAACACCGTTTGAAGTCATATTGCATGGTTCCCATGCCACGGGTCACAACTCTCCAGGTTTAAGGGATTCTTCCTTCAGCTAAAACATTCATGTGGAACCCAGAGTATGATCAACCGTGTGATCGGGAGACGTGTTCAAATATGTCTCCGTTCTCGTCCCCTGGTACTCGGGTGCAACATTCCAGACGCTTTACTAACACTTTCCCGACTTGGAGAGTCAGTGCCTTTAACCTCCTGTTTGGCCCAGTTTGCAATTTCTGCGGAAGATGAACAGGAATAGGGAGAACCAATGAGAGACTAGCTGGAGGTGTCTGGACGGGCAAATTTAACTCTCATTTCCCACCAGGAAGAGGAATTAACCAAAGGCTCAGCGTGCCGTGCCGGAACCAGATTAGGGCCTGAAGCAATCCTGCGGTGTTGCGGCCAGCTCACAAGAAAGCGAGTTGAAGAAAGGAGCTCAGGGGCACTGTAATTCACAAACCTGCAGAGTTATAAATGACAGCTATCGTCCAAAAATATACTGAAGTAAGGCTGCCAAGAGGACTCGAAAGCGGGGCAGAATTGCAGGAAACCGATTTCAGGAGGTAGACTGGAATTGCATTTAAAGCATAGGAAAAGAGGCAGAACGTCCACAATGATGCACTTGGCCAAAAAGGGCGTATGCGTTTTTTCCTGAATATATTCAGGAAAAAACGCATACGCCCTTTTTGGCCAACCAAGCAAGCTTGCAAAGGAAATCTGCACTACAATGAAGTCTCACTTCCCCCCGGTCATAAGGGCCATCTGAAAAAAGTGTAAAATCCAGAAAGGCAGGACAGGCCATGGAGAACTGGGAGCCTTGTTATGCTGATGGGCGGGATGTAAATTGCCAACAGCCACTCGGGAGAAGTGTATGTGTTTCCTGAAACATCTAAAAAACAAAGCAACAGAGCCTAGGGCACTTCCACTTATGGTCCTATAGCTTAGGGAAATGAAAATCAAAAAGACACAGCCACCCCAAAGTTTGGGACGGCTCTGTTTACAAGAACCTCGTTTACGGTACAAGTTCAATATCGCAGAAAGTGAAAAATGGATGAAGAAGTTGTGGTACTTACGTACAATGCAATATCACTCAGCACTGACATCTATGTCATCAGGCCCGCAGCAGCATAATGAGTGGATTCAGGTATGATGATTCTACCTGAAATAAGTCACGCAGAAAAAGAAACATCATAAGATATCACTAATACACGGAATGTAAACTTGGCTACACAGGAACTGGATTACAAAACAGAACAGGGTCTCAAATTTAGAAAACCAAATTATGCTTGCTTAAGGGGAAAGGTGAGTTGCGGTGCTGCATAAAACCCGAGATTGAAATGAGCACAGATAAAGTACCTTAAGCCAAATATGGAATAGACAAGAGCTACTCCTTGCTCAACGAAATGGTCTCAAAACCCCATATTAAACGCCTAAGAATGTACCTGACTAGTAAGTATCTTAAAACCTATGGATTGCTATGTCTCCGAAAGAGAATCAAGCGTGTGTACAGGGGCATAAACGCAGCAGTGGTAGAATTGGAGAGGTTCGGTGAGCAAATGAAGAACCTTTGAAGTCATATTGCACAGTACCCATTCCACGGGTCTCAACTCTCCAGCTTTAAGGGATTCTTCCTTCAGCTAAAACATGCATGTGGAACCCAGAGTATGATCAACCGTGTGATCGGGAGACGTCTTCAAATATGTCTCCGTTCTCGTCCCCTGGTAGTCGGGTGCAACATTCCAGACGATTTACTAACACTCTCCCGACTTGGAGAGTCAGTGCCTTTAACCTCCTGTTTGGCCCAGTTTGCAATTTCTGCGGAAGATGAACAGGAATAGGGAGAACCAATGAGAGACTAGCTGGAGGTGCCTGGACGGGCAAATTTAACTCTCATTTCCCACCAGGAAGAGGAATTAACCAAAGGCTCAGCGTGCCGTGCCGGAACCAGATTAGGGCCTGAAGCAATCCTGCGGTGTTGCGGCCAGCTCGCAAGAAAGCAAGTTGAAGAAAGGAGCTCAGGGTCACTGTAATTCACAAACCTGCAGAGTTATAAATGACAGCTATCGTCCAAAAATATACTGAAGTAAGGCTGCCAAGAGGACTTGAAAGCGGGGCAGAATTGCAGGAAACCGAGTTCAGGAGGTAGACTGGAATTGCATTGAAAGCATAGGAAAAGAGGCAGAACGTCCACAATGATGCACTTGGCCAAAAAGGGCGTATGCGTTTTTTCCTGAATATATTCAGGAAAAAACGCATACGCCCTTTTTGGCCAACCAAGCAAGCTTGCAAAGGAAATCTGCACTACAATGAAGTCTCACTTCCCCCGGTCAAAAGGTCCATCTGAAAAAAGTTTAAAATCCAGAAAGGCAGGACAGGCCATGGAGAACTGGGAGCCTTGTTATGCTGATGGGCGGGATGTAAATTGCCAACAGCCACTCGGGAGAAGTGTATGGTGTTTCCTGACACATCTAAAAAACAAAGCAACAGAGCCTAGGGCACTTCCACTTATGGTCCTATAGCTTAGGGAAATGAAAATCAAAAAGACACAGCCACCCCAAAGTTTGGGACGGCTCTGTTTACAAGAACCTCGTTTACGGTACAAGTTCAATATCGCAGAAAGTGAAAAATGGATGAAGAAGTTGTGGTACTTACGTACAATGCAATATCACTCAGCAATGACATCTATGTCATCAGGCCCGTAGCAGCATAATGAGTGGATTCAGCTATGATGATTCTAACTGAAAGAAGTCACACAGAAAAAGAAACATCATAAGATATCACTAATACACGCAATGTAAACATGGCTACACAGGAACTGGATTACAAAACAGAACAGGGTCTCAAATTTAGAAAACCAACTTATGCTTGCTTAAGGGGAAAGGTGAGTTGGGGTGCTGCATAAAACCAGAGATTGAAATGAGCACAGATAAAGTTCCTTAAGCCAAATATGGAATAGACAAGAGCTACTCCTTGCTCAATGAAATGGACTTAACACCCCATATTAAACGCCTAAGAATGTACCTGACTAGTAAGTATCTTAAAACCTATGGATTGCTATGTCTCCGAAAGGGAATCAAGCGTGTGTAGAGGGGAATAAACGCAGCAGTGATAGGATTGGAGAGGTTCGGTGAGCAAATGAAGACCCTTTGAAGTCATATTGCATGGTACCCATTCCACGGGTCTCAACTCTCCAGGTTTAAGGGATTCTTCCTTCAGCTAAAACATGCATGTGGAACCCAGAGTATGATCAACCGTGTGATCGGGAGACGTGTTCAAATATGTCTCCGTTCTCGTCCCCTGGTACTCGGGTGCAACATTCCAGATGCTTTACTTACACTCTCCCGACTTGGAGAGTCAGTGCCTTTAACCTCCTGTTTGGCCCAGTTTGCAATTTCTGCGGAAGATGAACAGGAATAGGGAGAACCAATGAGAGACTAGCTGGAGGTGTCTGGACGGGCAAATTTAACTCTCATTTCCCACCAGGAAGAGGAATTAACCAAAGGCTCAGCGTGCCGTGCCGGAACCAGATTAGGGCCTGAAGCAATCCTGCGGTGTTGCGGCCAGCTCACAAGAAAGCGAGTTGAGGAAAGGAGCTCCGGGACACTGTAATTCACAAACCTGCAGAGTTATAAATGACAGCTATCGTCCAAAAATATACTGAAGTAAGGCTGCCAAGAGGACTTGAAAGCGGGGCAGAATTGCAGGAAACCGATTTCAGGAGGTAGACTGGAATTGCATTGAAAGCATAGGAAAAGAGGCAGAACGTCCACAATGATGCCCTTGGCCAAAAAGGGCGTATGCGTTTTTTCCTGAATATATACAGGAAAAAACGCATACGCCCTTTTTGGCCAACCAAGCAAGCTTGCAAAGGAAATCTGCACTACAATGAAATCTCACTTCCCCCCGGTCAAAAGGGCCATCTGAAAAAAGTGTAAAATCCAGAAAGGCAGGACAGGCCATGGAGAACTGGGAGCCTTGTTATGCTGATGGGCGGGATGTAAATTGCCAACAGCCACTCGGGAGAAGTGTATGGTGTTTCCTGAAACATCTAAAAAACAAAGCAACAGAGCCTAGGGCACTTCCACTTATGGTCCTATAGCTTAGGGAAATGAAAATCAAAAAGACACAGCCACCCCAAAGTTTGGGACGGCTCTGTTTACAAGAACCTCGTTTACGGTACAAGTTCAATATCGCAGAAAGTGAAAAATGGATGAAGAAGCTGTGGTACTTACGTACAATGCAATATCACTCAGCAATGACATCTATGTCATCAGGCACGTAGCAGCATAATGAGTGGATTCAGGTATGATGATTCTACCTGAAATAAGTCACACAGAAAAAGAAACATCATAAGATATCACTAATACACGGAATGTAAACTTGGCTACACAGGAACTGGATTACAAAACAGAACAGGGTCTCAAATTTAGAAAACCAACTTATGCTTGCTTAAGGGGAAAGGTGAGTTGGGGTGCTGCATAAAACCAGAGATTGAAATGAGCACAGATAAAGTTCCTTAAGCCAAATATGGAATAGACAAGAGCTACTCCTTGCTCAACGAAATGGACTCAACACCCCATGTTAAACGCCTAAGAATGTACCTGACTAGTAAGTATCTTAAAACCTATGGATTGCTATGTCTCCGAAAGGGAATCAAGCGTGTGTACAGGGGCATAAACGCAGCAGTGATAGGATTGGAGAGGTTCGGTGAGCAAATGAAGACCCTTTGAAGTCATATTGCATGGTACCCATTCCACGGGTCACAACTCTCCAGGTTTAAGGGATTCTTCCTTCAGCTAAAACATGCATGTGGAACCCAGAGTATGATCAACAGTGTGATCGGGAGACGTGTTCAAATATGTCTCCGTTCTCGTCCCCTGGTACTCGGGTGCAACATTCCAGACGCTTTACTAACACTCTCCCGACTTGGAGAGTCAGTGCCTTTAACCTCCTGTTTGGCCCAGTTTGCAATTTCTGCGGAAGATGAACAGGAATAGGGAGAACCAATGAGAGACTAGCTGGAGGTGTCTGGACGGGCAAATTTAACTCTCATTTCCCACCAGGAAGAGGAATTAACCAAAGGCTCAGCGTGCCGTGCCGGAACCAGATTAGGGCCTGAAGCAATCCTGCGGTGTTGCGGCCAGCTCACAAGAAAGCGAGTTGAGGAAAGGAGCTCCGGGACACTGTAATTCACAAACCTGCAGAGTTATAAATGACAGCTATCGTCCAAAAATATACTGAAGTAAGGCTGCCAAGAGGACTTGAAAGCGGGGCAGAATTGCAGGAAACCGATTTCAGGAGGTAGACTGGAATTGCATTGAAAGCATAGGAAAAGAGGCAGAACGTCCACAATGATGCCCTTGGCCAAAAAGGGCGTATGCGTTTTTTCCTGAATATATACAGGAAAAAACGCATACGCCCTTTTTGGCCAACCAAGCAAGCTTGCAAAGGAAATCTGCACTACAATGAAATCTCACTTCCCCCCGGTCAAAAGGGCCATCTGAAAAAAGTGTAAAATCCAGAAAGGCAGGACAGGCCATGGAGAACTGGGAGCCTTGTTATGCTGATGGGCGGGATGTAAATTGCCAACAGCCACTCGGGAGAAGTGTATGGTGTTTCCTGAAACATCTAAAAAACAAAGCAACAGAGCCTAGGGCACTTCCACTTATGGTCCTATAGCTTAGGGAAATGAAAATCAAAAAGACACAGCCACCCCAAAGTTTGGGACGGCTCTGTTTACAAGAACCTCGTTTACGGTACAAGTTCAATATCGCAGAAAGTGAAAAATGGATGAAGAAGCTGTGGTACTTACGAACAATGCAATATCACTCAGCAATGACATCTATGTCATCAGGCCCGTAGCAGCATAATGAGTGTATTCAGGTATGATGATTCTAACTGAAAGAAGTCACACAGAAAAAGAAACATCATAAGATATCACTAATACACGGAATGTAAACTTGGCTACACAGGAACTGCATTACAAAACAGAACAGGGTCTCAAATTTAGAAAACCAACTTATGCTTGCTTAAGGGGAAAGGTGAGTTGGGGTGCTGCATAAAACCAGAGATTGAAATGAGCACAGAGTAAGTTCCTTAAGCCAAATATGGAATAGACAAGAGCTACTCCTTGCTCAACGAAATGGACTCAACACCCCATATTAAACGCCTAAGAATGTACCTGACTTGTAAGTATCTTAAAACCTATGGATTCCTATGTCTCTGAAAGGGAATCAAGCGTGTGTACAGGGGCATAAACGCAGCAGTGATAGGATTGGAGAGGTTCGGTGAGCAAATGAACACCCTTTGAAGTCATATTGCATGGTACCCATTCCACGGGTCTCAACTCTCCAGGTTTAAGGGATTCTTCCTTCAGCTAAAACATGCATGTGGAACCCAGAGTATGATCAACCGTGTGATCGGGAGACGTGTTCAAATATGTCTCCGTTCTCGTCCCCTGGTACTCGGGTGCAACATTCCAGACGCTTTACTAACACTCTCCCGACTTGGAGAGTCAGTGCCTTTAACCTCCTGTTTGGCCCAGTTTGCAATTTCTGCGGAAGATGAACAGGAATAGGGAGAACCAATGAGAGACTAGCTGGAGGTGTCTGGACGGGCAAATTTAACTCTCATTTCCCACCAGGAAGAGGAATTAACCAAAGGCTCAGCGTGCCGTGCCGGAACCAGATTAGGGCCTGAAGCAATCCTGCGGTGTTGCGGCCAGCTCACAAGAAAGCGAGTTGAAGAAAGGAGCTCAGGGGCACTGTAATTCACAAACCTGCAGAGTTATAAATGACAGCTATCGTCCAAAAATATACTGAAGTAAGGCTGCCAAGAGGACTCGAAAGCGGGGCAGAATTGCAGGAAACCGATTTCAGGAGGTAGACTGGAATTGCATTTAAAGCATAGGAAAAGAGGCAGAACGTCCACAATGATGCACTTGGCCAAAAAGGGCGTATGCGTTTTTTCCTGAATATATTCAGGAAAAAACGCATACGCACTTTTTGGCCAACCAAGCAAGCTTGCAAAGGAAATCTGCACTACAATGAAGTCTCACTTCCCCCTGGTCAAAAGGGCCATCTGAAAAAAGTGTAAAATCCAGAAAGGCAGGACAGGCCATGGAGAACTGGGAGCCTTGTTATGCTGATGGGCGGGATGTAAATTGCCAACAGCCACTCGGGAGAAGTGTATGTGTTTCCTGAAACATCTAAAAAACAAAGCAACAGAGCCTAGGGCACTTCCACTTATGGTCCTATAGATTAGGGAAATGAAAATCAAAAAGACACAGCCACCCCAAAGTTTGGGACGGCTCTGTTTACAAGAACCTCGTTTACGGTACAAGATCAATATCGCAGAAAGTGAAAAATGGATGAAGAAGCTGTGGTACTTACGTACAATGCAATATCACTCAGCAATGACATCTATGTCATCAGGCACGTAGCAGCATAATGAGTGGATTCAGGTATGATGATTCTACCTGAAATAAGTCACACAGAAAAAGAAACATCATAAGATATCACTAATACACGGAATGTAAACTTGGCTACACAGGAACTGGATTACAAAACAGAACAGGGTCTCAAATTTAGAAAACCAACTTATGCTTGCTTAAGGGGAAAGGTGAGTTGGGGTGCTGCATAAAACCAGAGATTGAAATGAGCACAGATAAAGTTCCTTAAGCCAAATATGGAATAGACAAGAGCTACTCCTTGCTCAACGAAATGGACTCAACACCCCATGTTAAACGCCTAAGAATGTACCTGACTAGTAAGTATCTTAAAACCTATGGATTGCTATGTCTCCGAAAGAGAATCAAGCGTGTGTACAGGGGCATAAACGCAGCAGTGATAGGATTGGAGAGGTTCGGTGAGCAAATGAAGACCCTTTGAAGTCATATTGCATGGTACCCATTCCACGGGTCACAACTCTCCAGGTTTAAGGGATTCTTCCTTCAGCTAAAACATGCATGTGGAACCCAGAGTATGATCAACAGTGTGATCGGGAGACGTGTTCAAATATGTCTCCGTTCTCGTCCCCTGGTACTCGGGTGCAACATTCCAGACGCTTTACTAACACTCTCCCGACTTGGAGAGTCAGTGCCTTTAACCTCCTGTTTGGCCCAGTTTGCAATTTCTGCGGAAGATGAACAGGAATAGGGAGAACCAATGAGAGACTAGCTGGAGGTGTCTGGACGGGCAAATTTAACTCTCATTTCCCACCAGGAAGAGGAATTAACCAAAGGCTCAGCGTGCCGTGCCGGAACCAGATTAGGGCCTGAAGCAATCCTGCGGTGTTGCGGCCAGCTCACAAGAAAGCGAGTTGAAGAAAGGAGCTCAGGGGCACTGTAATTCACAAACCTGCAGAGTTATAAATGACAGCTATCGTCCAAAAATATACTGAAGTAAGGCTGCCAAGAGGACTCGAAAGCGGGGCAGAATTGCAGGAAACCGATTTCAGGAGGTAGACTGGAATTGCATTTAAAGCATAGGAAAAGAGGCAGAACGTCCACAATGATGCACTTGGCCAAAAAGGGCGTATGCGTTTTTTCCTGAATATATTCAGGAAAAAACGCATACGCCCTTTTTGGCCAACCAAGCAAGCTTGCAAAGGAAATCTGCACTACAATGAAGTCTCACTTGCCCCCGGTCATAAGGGCCATCTGAAAAAAGTGTAAAATCCAGAAAGGCAGGACAGGCCATGGAGAACTGGGAGCCTTGTTATGCTGATGGGCGGGATGTAAATTGCCAACAGCCACTCGGGAGAAGTGTATGTGTTTCCTGAAACATCTAAAAAACAAAGCAACAGAGCCTAGGGCACTTCCACTTATGGTCCTATAGCTTAGGGAAATGAAAATCAAAAAGACACAGCCACCCCAAAGTTTGGGACGGCTCTGTTTACAAGAACCTCGTTTACGGTACAAGTTCAATATCGCAGAAAGTGAAAAATGGATGAAGAAGCTGTGGTACTTACGTACAATGCAATATCACTCAGCAATGACATCTATGTCATCAGGCACGTAGCAGCATAATGAGTGGATTCAGGTATGATGATTCTACCTGAAATAAGTCACACAGAAAAAGAAACATCATAAGATATCACTAATACACGGAATGTAAACTTGGCTACACAGGAACTGGATTACAAAACAGAACAGGGTCTCAAATTTAGAAAACCAACTTATGCTTGCTTAAGAGGAAAGGTGAGTTGGGGTGCTGCATAAAACCAGAGATTGTAATGAGCACAGATAAAGTTCCTTAAGCCAAATATGGAATAGACAAGAGCTACTCCTTGCTCAACGAAATGGACTCAACACCCCATATTAAACGCCTAAGAATGTACCTGACTAGTAAGTATCTTAAAACCTATGGATTGCTATGTCTCCGAAAGAGAATCAAGCGTGTGTACAGGGGCATAAACGCAGCAGTGATAGGATTGGAGAGGTTCGGTGAGCAAATGAAGACCCTTTGAAGTCATATTGCATGGTACCCATTCCACGGGTCACAACTCTCCAGGTTTAAGGGATTCTTCCTTCAGCTAAAACATGCATGTGGAACCCAGAGTATGATCAACCGTGTGATCGGGAGACGTGTTCAAATATGTCTCCGTTCTCGTCCCCTGGTACTCGGGTGCAACATTCCAGACGCTTTACTAACACTCTCCCGACTTGGAGAGTCAGTGCCTTTAACCTCCTGTTTGGCCCAGTTTGCAATTTCTGTGGAAGATGAACAGGAATAGGGAGAACCAATGAGAGACTAGCTGGAGGTGTCTGGACGGGCAAATTTAACTCTCATTTCCCACCAGGAAGAGGAATTAACCAAAGGCTCAGCGTGCCATGCCGGAACCAGATTAGGGCCTGAAGCAATCCTGCGGTGTTGCGGCCAGCTCACAAGAAAGCGAGTTGAAGAAAGGAGCTCAGGGGCACTGTAATTCACAAACCTGCAGAGTTATAAATGACAGCTATCGTCCAAAAATATACTGAAGTAAGGCTGCCAAGAGGACTTGAAAGCGGGGCCGAATTGCAGGAAACCGATTTCAGGAGGTAGACTGGAATTGCATTTAAAGCATAGGAAAAGAGGCAGAACGTCCACAATGATGCCCTTGGCCAAAAAGGGCGTATGTGTTTTTTCCTGAATATATTCAGGAAAAAACGCATACGCCCTTTTTGGCCAACCAAGCAAGCTTGCAAAGGAAATCTGCACTACAATGAAGTCTCACTTCCCCCCGGTCAAAAGGTCCATCTGTAAAAAGTGTAAAATCCAGAAAGGCAGGACAGGCCATGGAGAACTGGGAGCCTTGTTATGCTGATGGGCGGGATGTAAATTGCCAACAGCCACTCGGGAGAAGTGTATGGTGTTAACTGAAACATCTAAAAAACAAAGCAACAGAGCCTAGGGCACTTCCACTTATGGTCCTATAGCTTAGGGAAATGAAAATCAAAAAGACACAGCCACCCAAAAGTTTGGGACGGCTCTGTTTACAAGAACCTCGTTTACGGTACAAGTTCAATATCGCAGAAAGTGAAAAATGGATGAAGAAGCTGTGGTACTTACGTACAATGCAATATCACTCAGCAATGACATCTATGTCATCAGGCCCGTAGCAGCATAATGAGTGGATTCAGGTATGATGATTCTAACTGAAAGAAGTCACACAGAAAAAGAAACATCATAAGATATCACTAATACACGGAATGTAAACTTGGCTACACAGGAACTGGATTACAAAACAGAACAGGGTCTCAAATTTAGAAAACCAAATTATGCTTGCTTAAGGGGAAAGGTGAGTTGGGGTGCTGCATAAAACCAGAGATTGAAATGAGCACAGATAAAGTACCTTAAGCCAAATATGGAATAGACAAGAGCTACTCCTTGCTCAACGAAATGGACTCAACACCCCATATTAAACGCCTAAGAATGTACCTGACTAGTAAGTATCTTAAAACCTATGGATTGCTATGTGTCCGAAAGAGAATCAAGCGTGTGTACAGGGGCATAAACGCAGCAGTGGTAGAATTGGAGAGGTTCGGTGAGCAAATGAAGAACCTTTGAAGTCATATTGCACGGTACCCATTCCACGGGTCTCAACTCTCCAGCTTTAAGGGATTCTTCCTTCAGCTAAAACATGCATGTGGAACCCAGAGTATGATCAACCATGTGATCGGGAGACGTGTTCAAATATGTCTCCGTTCTCGTCCCCTGTTTCTCGGGTGCAACATTCCAGACGATTTACTAACACTCTCCCGACTTGGAGAGTCAGTGCCTTTAACCTCCTGTTTGGCCCAGTTTGCAATTTCTGCGGAAGATGAACAGGAATAGGGAGAACCAATGAGAGACTAGCTGGAGGTGTCTGGACGGGCAAATTTAACTCTCATTTCCCACCAGGAAGAGGAATTAACCAAAGGCTCAGCGTGCCATGCCGGAACCAGATTAGGGCCTGAAGCAATCCTGCGGTGTTGCGGCCAGCTCGCAAGAAAGCAAGTTGAAGAAAGGAGCTCAGGGTCACTGTAATTCACAAACCTGCAGAGTTATAAATGACAGCTATCGTCCAAAAATATACTGAAGTAAGGCTGCCAAGAGGACTTGAAAGCGGGGCAGAATTGCAGGAAACCGATTTCAGGAGGTAGACTGGAATTGCATTGAAAGCATAGGAAAAGAGGCAGAACGTCCACAATGATGCACTTGGCCAAAAAGGGCGTATGCGTTTTTTCCTGAATATATTCAGGAAAAAACGCATACGCCCTTTTTGGCTAACCAAGCAAGCTTGCAAAGGAAATCTGCACTACAATGAAGTCTCACTTCCCCCCGGTCAAAAGGGCCATCTGAAAAAAGTGTAAAATCCAGAAAGGCAGGACAGGCCATGGAGAACTGGGAGCCTTGTTATGCTGATGGGCGGGATGTAAATTGCCAACAGTCACTAGGCAGAAGTGTATGGTGTTTCCTGAAACATCTAAAAAACAAAGCAACAGAGCCTAGGGCACTTCCACTTATGGTCCTATAGCTTAAGGAAATTAAAATCAAAAAGACACAGCCACCCCAAAGTTTGGGACGGCTCTGTATACAAGAACCTCGTTTATGGTACAAGTTCAATATCGCAGAAAGTGAAAAATGGATGAAGAAGTTTGGTACTTACGTACAATGCAATATCACTCAGCAATGACATCTATGTCATCAGGCCCGTAGCAGCATACTGAGTGCATTCAGGTATGATGATTCTAACTGAAATAAGTCACACAGAAAAAGAAACATCATAAGATATCACTAATACACGGAATGTAAACTTTGCTACACAGGAACTGGATTACAAAACAGAACAGGGTCTCAAATTTAGAAAACCAACTTATGCTTGCTTAAGGGGAAAGGTGAGTTGGGGTGCTGCATAAAACCAGAGATTGAAATGAGCACAGATAAAGTTCCTTAAGCCAAATATGGAATAGACAAGAGCTACTCCTTGCTCAACGAAATGGACTCAACACCCCATGTTAAACGCCTAAGAATGTACCTGACTAGTAAGTATCTTAAAACCTATGGATTGCTATGTCTCCGAAAGAGAATCAAGCGTGTGTACAGGGGCATAAACGCAGCAGTGATAGGATTGGAGAGGTTCGGTGAGCAAATGAACACCGTTTGAAGTCATATTGCATGGTTCCCATGCCACGGGTCACAACTCTCCAGGTTTAAGGGATTCTTCCTTCAGCTAAAACATTCATGTGGAACCCAGAGTATGATCAACCGTGTGATCGGGAGACGTGTTCAAATATGTCTCCGTTCTCGTCCCCTGGTACTCGGGTGCAACATTCCAGACGCTTTACTAACACTTTCCCGACTTGGAGAGTCAGTGCCTTTAACCTCCTGTTTGGCCCAGTTTGCAATTTCTGCGGAAGATGAACAGGAATAGGGAGAACCAATGAGAGACTAGCTGGAGGTGTCTGGACGGGCAAATTTAACTCTCATTTCCCACCAGGAAGAGGAATTAACCAAAGGCTCAGCGTGCCGTGCCGGAACCAGATTAGGGCCTGAAGCAATCCTGCGGTGTTGCGGCCAGCTCACAAGAAAGCGAGTTGAAGAAAGGAGCTCAGGGGCACTGTAATTCACAAACCTGCAGAGTTATAAATGACAGCTATCGTCCAAAAATATACTGAAGTAAGGCTGCCAAGAGGACTCGAAAGCGGGGCAGAATTGCAGGAAACCGATTTCAGGAGGTAGACTGGAATTGCATTTAAAGCATAGGAAAAGAGGCAGAACGTCCACAATGATGCACTTGGCCAAAAAGGGCGTATGCGTTTTTTCCTGAATATATTCAGGAAAAAACGCATACGCCCTTTTTGGCCAACCAAGCAAGCTTGCAAAGGAAATCTGCACTACAATGAAGTCTCACTTCCCCCCGGTCATAAGGGCCATCTGAAAAAAGTGTAAAATCCAGAAAGGCAGGACAGGCCATGGAGAACTGGGAGCCTTGTTATGCTGATGGGCGGGATGTAAATTGCCAACAGCCACTCGGGAGAAGTGTATGTGTTTCCTGAAACATCTAAAAAACAAAGCAACAGAGCCTAGGGCACTTCCACTTATGGTCCTATAGCTTAGGGAAATGAAAATCAAAAAGACACAGCCACCCCAAAGTTTGGGACGGCTCTGTTTACAAGAACCTCGTTTACGGTACAAGTTCAATATCGCAGAAAGTGAAAAATGGATGAAGAAGTTGTGGTACTTACGTACAATGCAATATCACTCAGCACTGACATCTATGTCATCAGGCCCGCAGCAGCATAATGAGTGGATTCAGGTATGATGATTCTACCTGAAATAAGTCACGCAGAAAAAGAAACATCATAAGATATCACTAATACACGGAATGTAAACTTGGCTACACAGGAACTGGATTACAAAACAGAACAGGGTCTCAAATTTAGAAAACCAAATTATGCTTGCTTAAGGGGAAAGGTGAGTTGCGGTGCTGCATAAAACCCGAGATTGAAATGAGCACAGATAAAGTACCTTAAGCCAAATATGGAATAGACAAGAGCTACTCCTTGCTCAACGAAATGGTCTCAAAACCCCATATTAAACGCCTAAGAATGTACCTGACTAGTAAGTATCTTAAAACCTATGGATTGCTATGTCTCCGAAAGAGAATCAAGCGTGTGTACAGGGGCATAAACGCAGCAGTGGTAGAATTGGAGAGGTTCGGTGAGCAAATGAAGAACCTTTGAAGTCATATTGCACAGTACCCATTCCACGGGTCTCAACTCTCCAGCTTTAAGGGATTCTTCCTTCAGCTAAAACATGCATGTGGAACCCAGAGTATGATCAACCGTGTGATCGGGAGACGTCTTCAAATATGTCTCCGTTCTCGTCCCCTGGTAGTCGGGTGCAACATTCCAGACGATTTACTAACACTCTCCCGACTTGGAGAGTCAGTGCCTTTAACCTCCTGTTTGGCCCAGTTTGCAATTTCTGCGGAAGATGAACAGGAATAGGGAGAACCAATGAGAGACTAGCTGGAGGTGCCTGGACGGGCAAATTTAACTCTCATTTCCCACCAGGAAGAGGAATTAACCAAAGGCTCAGCGTGCCGTGCCGGAACCAGATTAGGGCCTGAAGCAATCCTGCGGTGTTGCGGCCAGCTCGCAAGAAAGCAAGTTGAAGAAAGGAGCTCAGGGTCACTGTAATTCACAAACCTGCAGAGTTATAAATGACAGCTATCGTCCAAAAATATACTGAAGTAAGGCTGCCAAGAGGACTTGAAAGCGGGGCAGAATTGCAGGAAACCGAGTTCAGGAGGTAGACTGGAATTGCATTGAAAGCATAGGAAAAGAGGCAGAACGTCCACAATGATGCACTTGGCCAAAAAGGGCGTATGCGTTTTTTCCTGAATATATTCAGGAAAAAACGCATACGCCCTTTTTGGCCAACCAAGCAAGCTTGCAAAGGAAATCTGCACTACAATGAAGTCTCACTTCCCCCGGTCAAAAGGTCCATCTGAAAAAAGTTTAAAATCCAGAAAGGCAGGACAGGCCATGGAGAACTGGGAGCCTTGTTATGCTGATGGGCGGGATGTAAATTGCCAACAGCCACTCGGGAGAAGTGTATGGTGTTTCCTGACACATCTAAAAAACAAAGCAACAGAGCCTAGGGCACTTCCACTTATGGTCCTATAGCTTAGGGAAATGAAAATCAAAAAGACACAGCCACCCCAAAGTTTGGGACGGCTCTGTTTACAAGAACCTCGTTTACGGTACAAGTTCAATATCGCAGAAAGTGAAAAATGGATGAAGAAGTTGTGGTACTTACGTACAATGCAATATCACTCAGCAATGACATCTATGTCATCAGGCCCGTAGCAGCATAATGAGTGGATTCAGCTATGATGATTCTAACTGAAAGAAGTCACACAGAAAAAGAAACATCATAAGATATCACTAATACACGCAATGTAAACATGGCTACACAGGAACTGGATTACAAAACAGAACAGGGTCTCAAATTTAGAAAACCAACTTATGCTTGCTTAAGGGGAAAGGTGAGTTGGGGTGCTGCATAAAACCAGAGATTGAAATGAGCACAGATAAAGTTCCTTAAGCCAAATATGGAATAGACAAGAGCTACTCCTTGCTCAATGAAATGGACTTAACACCCCATATTAAACGCCTAAGAATGTACCTGACTAGTAAGTATCTTAAAACCTATGGATTGCTATGTCTCCGAAAGGGAATCAAGCGTGTGTAGAGGGGAATAAACGCAGCAGTGATAGGATTGGAGAGGTTCGGTGAGCAAATGAAGACCCTTTGAAGTCATATTGCATGGTACCCATTCCACGGGTCTCAACTCTCCAGGTTTAAGGGATTCTTCCTTCAGCTAAAACATGCATGTGGAACCCAGAGTATGATCAACCGTGTGATCGGGAGACGTGTTCAAATATGTCTCCGTTCTCGTCCCCTGGTACTCGGGTGCAACATTCCAGATGCTTTACTTACACTCTCCCGACTTGGAGAGTCAGTGCCTTTAACCTCCTGTTTGGCCCAGTTTGCAATTTCTGCGGAAGATGAACAGGAATAGGGAGAACCAATGAGAGACTAGCTGGAGGTGTCTGGACGGGCAAATTTAACTCTCATTTCCCACCAGGAAGAGGAATTAACCAAAGGCTCAGCGTGCCGTGCCGGAACCAGATTAGGGCCTGAAGCAATCCTGCGGTGTTGCGGCCAGCTCACAAGAAAGCGAGTTGAGGAAAGGAGCTCCGGGACACTGTAATTCACAAACCTGCAGAGTTATAAATGACAGCTATCGTCCAAAAATATACTGAAGTAAGGCTGCCAAGAGGACTTGAAAGCGGGGCAGAATTGCAGGAAACCGATTTCAGGAGGTAGACTGGAATTGCATTGAAAGCATAGGAAAAGAGGCAGAACGTCCACAATGATGCCCTTGGCCAAAAAGGGCGTATGCGTTTTTTCCTGAATATATACAGGAAAAAACGCATACGCCCTTTTTGGCCAACCAAGCAAGCTTGCAAAGGAAATCTGCACTACAATGAAATCTCACTTCCCCCCGGTCAAAAGGGCCATCTGAAAAAAGTGTAAAATCCAGAAAGGCAGGACAGGCCATGGAGAACTGGGAGCCTTGTTATGCTGATGGGCGGGATGTAAATTGCCAACAGCCACTCGGGAGAAGTGTATGGTGTTTCCTGAAACATCTAAAAAACAAAGCAACAGAGCCTAGGGCACTTCCACTTATGGTCCTATAGCTTAGGGAAATGAAAATCAAAAAGACACAGCCACCCCAAAGTTTGGGACGGCTCTGTTTACAAGAACCTCGTTTACGGTACAAGTTCAATATCGCAGAAAGTGAAAAATGGATGAAGAAGCTGTGGTACTTACGTACAATGCAATATCACTCAGCAATGACATCTATGTCATCAGGCACGTAGCAGCATAATGAGTGGATTCAGGTATGATGATTCTACCTGAAATAAGTCACACAGAAAAAGAAACATCATAAGATATCACTAATACACGGAATGTAAACTTGGCTACACAGGAACTGGATTACAAAACAGAACAGGGTCTCAAATTTAGAAAACCAACTTATGCTTGCTTAAGGGGAAAGGTGAGTTGGGGTGCTGCATAAAACCAGAGATTGAAATGAGCACAGATAAAGTTCCTTAAGCCAAATATGGAATAGACAAGAGCTACTCCTTGCTCAACGAAATGGACTCAACACCCCATGTTAAACGCCTAAGAATGTACCTGACTAGTAAGTATCTTAAAACCTATGGATTGCTATGTCTCCGAAAGGGAATCAAGCGTGTGTACAGGGGCATAAACGCAGCAGTGATAGGATTGGAGAGGTTCGGTGAGCAAATGAAGACCCTTTGAAGTCATATTGCATGGTACCCATTCCACGGGTCACAACTCTCCAGGTTTAAGGGATTCTTCCTTCAGCTAAAACATGCATGTGGAACCCAGAGTATGATCAACAGTGTGATCGGGAGACGTGTTCAAATATGTCTCCGTTCTCGTCCCCTGGTACTCGGGTGCAACATTCCAGACGCTTTACTAACACTCTCCCGACTTGGAGAGTCAGTGCCTTTAACCTCCTGTTTGGCCCAGTTTGCAATTTCTGCGGAAGATGAACAGGAATAGGGAGAACCAATGAGAGACTAGCTGGAGGTGTCTGGACGGGCAAATTTAACTCTCATTTCCCACCAGGAAGAGGAATTAACCAAAGGCTCAGCGTGCCGTGCCGGAACCAGATTAGGGCCTGAAGCAATCCTGCGGTGTTGCGGCCAGCTCACAAGAAAGCGAGTTGAGGAAAGGAGCTCCGGGACACTGTAATTCACAAACCTGCAGAGTTATAAATGACAGCTATCGTCCAAAAATATACTGAAGTAAGGCTGCCAAGAGGACTTGAAAGCGGGGCAGAATTGCAGGAAACCGATTTCAGGAGGTAGACTGGAATTGCATTGAAAGCATAGGAAAAGAGGCAGAACGTCCACAATGATGCCCTTGGCCAAAAAGGGCGTATGCGTTTTTTCCTGAATATATACAGGAAAAAACGCATACGCCCTTTTTGGCCAACCAAGCAAGCTTGCAAAGGAAATCTGCACTACAATGAAATCTCACTTCCCCCCGGTCAAAAGGGCCATCTGAAAAAAGTGTAAAATCCAGAAAGGCAGGACAGGCCATGGAGAACTGGGAGCCTTGTTATGCTGATGGGCGGGATGTAAATTGCCAACAGCCACTCGGGAGAAGTGTATGGTGTTTCCTGAAACATCTAAAAAACAAAGCAACAGAGCCTAGGGCACTTCCACTTATGGTCCTATAGCTTAGGGAAATGAAAATCAAAAAGACACAGCCACCCCAAAGTTTGGGACGGCTCTGTTTACAAGAACCTCGTTTACGGTACAAGTTCAATATCGCAGAAAGTGAAAAATGGATGAAGAAGCTGTGGTACTTACGAACAATGCAATATCACTCAGCAATGACATCTATGTCATCAGGCCCGTAGCAGCATAATGAGTGTATTCAGGTATGATGATTCTAACTGAAAGAAGTCACACAGAAAAAGAAACATCATAAGATATCACTAATACACGGAATGTAAACTTGGCTACACAGGAACTGCATTACAAAACAGAACAGGGTCTCAAATTTAGAAAACCAACTTATGCTTGCTTAAGGGGAAAGGTGAGTTGGGGTGCTGCATAAAACCAGAGATTGAAATGAGCACAGAGTAAGTTCCTTAAGCCAAATATGGAATAGACAAGAGCTACTCCTTGCTCAACGAAATGGACTCAACACCCCATATTAAACGCCTAAGAATGTACCTGACTTGTAAGTATCTTAAAACCTATGGATTCCTATGTCTCTGAAAGGGAATCAAGCGTGTGTACAGGGGCATAAACGCAGCAGTGATAGGATTGGAGAGGTTCGGTGAGCAAATGAACACCCTTTGAAGTCATATTGCATGGTACCCATTCCACGGGTCTCAACTCTCCAGGTTTAAGGGATTCTTCCTTCAGCTAAAACATGCATGTGGAACCCAGAGTATGATCAACCGTGTGATCGGGAGACGTGTTCAAATATGTCTCCGTTCTCGTCCCCTGGTACTCGGGTGCAACATTCCAGACGCTTTACTAACACTCTCCCGACTTGGAGAGTCAGTGCCTTTAACCTCCTGTTTGGCCCAGTTTGCAATTTCTGCGGAAGATGAACAGGAATAGGGAGAACCAATGAGAGACTAGCTGGAGGTGTCTGGACGGGCAAATTTAACTCTCATTTCCCACCAGGAAGAGGAATTAACCAAAGGCTCAGCGTGCCGTGCCGGAACCAGATTAGGGCCTGAAGCAATCCTGCGGTGTTGCGGCCAGCTCACAAGAAAGCGAGTTGAAGAAAGGAGCTCAGGGGCACTGTAATTCACAAACCTGCAGAGTTATAAATGACAGCTATCGTCCAAAAATATACTGAAGTAAGGCTGCCAAGAGGACTCGAAAGCGGGGCAGAATTGCAGGAAACCGATTTCAGGAGGTAGACTGGAATTGCATTTAAAGCATAGGAAAAGAGGCAGAACGTCCACAATGATGCACTTGGCCAAAAAGGGCGTATGCGTTTTTTCCTGAATATATTCAGGAAAAAACGCATACGCACTTTTTGGCCAACCAAGCAAGCTTGCAAAGGAAATCTGCACTACAATGAAGTCTCACTTCCCCCTGGTCAAAAGGGCCATCTGAAAAAAGTGTAAAATCCAGAAAGGCAGGACAGGCCATGGAGAACTGGGAGCCTTGTTATGCTGATGGGCGGGATGTAAATTGCCAACAGCCACTCGGGAGAAGTGTATGTGTTTCCTGAAACATCTAAAAAACAAAGCAACAGAGCCTAGGGCACTTCCACTTATGGTCCTATAGATTAGGGAAATGAAAATCAAAAAGACACAGCCACCCCAAAGTTTGGGACGGCTCTGTTTACAAGAACCTCGTTTACGGTACAAGATCAATATCGCAGAAAGTGAAAAATGGATGAAGAAGCTGTGGTACTTACGTACAATGCAATATCACTCAGCAATGACATCTATGTCATCAGGCACGTAGCAGCATAATGAGTGGATTCAGGTATGATGATTCTACCTGAAATAAGTCACACAGAAAAAGAAACATCATAAGATATCACTAATACACGGAATGTAAACTTGGCTACACAGGAACTGGATTACAAAACAGAACAGGGTCTCAAATTTAGAAAACCAACTTATGCTTGCTTAAGGGGAAAGGTGAGTTGGGGTGCTGCATAAAACCAGAGATTGAAATGAGCACAGATAAAGTTCCTTAAGCCAAATATGGAATAGACAAGAGCTACTCCTTGCTCAACGAAATGGACTCAACACCCCATGTTAAACGCCTAAGAATGTACCTGACTAGTAAGTATCTTAAAACCTATGGATTGCTATGTCTCCGAAAGAGAATCAAGCGTGTGTACAGGGGCATAAACGCAGCAGTGATAGGATTGGAGAGGTTCGGTGAGCAAATGAAGACCCTTTGAAGTCATATTGCATGGTACCCATTCCACGGGTCACAACTCTCCAGGTTTAAGGGATTCTTCCTTCAGCTAAAACATGCATGTGGAACCCAGAGTATGATCAACAGTGTGATCGGGAGACGTGTTCAAATATGTCTCCGTTCTCGTCCCCTGGTACTCGGGTGCAACATTCCAGACGCTTTACTAACACTCTCCCGACTTGGAGAGTCAGTGCCTTTAACCTCCTGTTTGGCCCAGTTTGCAATTTCTGCGGAAGATGAACAGGAATAGGGAGAACCAATGAGAGACTAGCTGGAGGTGTCTGGACGGGCAAATTTAACTCTCATTTCCCACCAGGAAGAGGAATTAACCAAAGGCTCAGCGTGCCGTGCCGGAACCAGATTAGGGCCTGAAGCAATCCTGCGGTGTTGCGGCCAGCTCACAAGAAAGCGAGTTGAAGAAAGGAGCTCAGGGGCACTGTAATTCACAAACCTGCAGAGTTATAAATGACAGCTATCGTCCAAAAATATACTGAAGTAAGGCTGCCAAGAGGACTCGAAAGCGGGGCAGAATTGCAGGAAACCGATTTCAGGAGGTAGACTGGAATTGCATTTAAAGCATAGGAAAAGAGGCAGAACGTCCACAATGATGCACTTGGCCAAAAAGGGCGTATGCGTTTTTTCCTGAATATATTCAGGAAAAAACGCATACGCCCTTTTTGGCCAACCAAGCAAGCTTGCAAAGGAAATCTGCACTACAATGAAGTCTCACTTGCCCCCGGTCATAAGGGCCATCTGAAAAAAGTGTAAAATCCAGAAAGGCAGGACAGGCCATGGAGAACTGGGAGCCTTGTTATGCTGATGGGCGGGATGTAAATTGCCAACAGCCACTCGGGAGAAGTGTATGTGTTTCCTGAAACATCTAAAAAACAAAGCAACAGAGCCTAGGGCACTTCCACTTATGGTCCTATAGCTTAGGGAAATGAAAATCAAAAAGACACAGCCACCCCAAAGTTTGGGACGGCTCTGTTTACAAGAACCTCGTTTACGGTACAAGTTCAATATCGCAGAAAGTGAAAAATGGATGAAGAAGCTGTGGTACTTACGTACAATGCAATATCACTCAGCAATGACATCTATGTCATCAGGCACGTAGCAGCATAATGAGTGGATTCAGGTATGATGATTCTACCTGAAATAAGTCACACAGAAAAAGAAACATCATAAGATATCACTAATACACGGAATGTAAACTTGGCTACACAGGAACTGGATTACAAAACAGAACAGGGTCTCAAATTTAGAAAACCAACTTATGCTTGCTTAAGAGGAAAGGTGAGTTGGGGTGCTGCATAAAACCAGAGATTGTAATGAGCACAGATAAAGTTCCTTAAGCCAAATATGGAATAGACAAGAGCTACTCCTTGCTCAACGAAATGGACTCAACACCCCATATTAAACGCCTAAGAATGTACCTGACTAGTAAGTATCTTAAAACCTATGGATTGCTATGTCTCCGAAAGAGAATCAAGCGTGTGTACAGGGGCATAAACGCAGCAGTGATAGGATTGGAGAGGTTCGGTGAGCAAATGAAGACCCTTTGAAGTCATATTGCATGGTACCCATTCCACGGGTCACAACTCTCCAGGTTTAAGGGATTCTTCCTTCAGCTAAAACATGCATGTGGAACCCAGAGTATGATCAACCGTGTGATCGGGAGACGTGTTCAAATATGTCTCCGTTCTCGTCCCCTGGTACTCGGGTGCAACATTCCAGACGCTTTACTAACACTCTCCCGACTTGGAGAGTCAGTGCCTTTAACCTCCTGTTTGGCCCAGTTTGCAATTTCTGTGGAAGATGAACAGGAATAGGGAGAACCAATGAGAGACTAGCTGGAGGTGTCTGGACGGGCAAATTTAACTCTCATTTCCCACCAGGAAGAGGAATTAACCAAAGGCTCAGCGTGCCATGCCGGAACCAGATTAGGGCCTGAAGCAATCCTGCGGTGTTGCGGCCAGCTCACAAGAAAGCGAGTTGAAGAAAGGAGCTCAGGGGCACTGTAATTCACAAACCTGCAGAGTTATAAATGACAGCTATCGTCCAAAAATATACTGAAGTAAGGCTGCCAAGAGGACTTGAAAGCGGGGCCGAATTGCAGGAAACCGATTTCAGGAGGTAGACTGGAATTGCATTTAAAGCATAGGAAAAGAGGCAGAACGTCCACAATGATGCCCTTGGCCAAAAAGGGCGTATGTGTTTTTTCCTGAATATATTCAGGAAAAAACGCATACGCCCTTTTTGGCCAACCAAGCAAGCTTGCAAAGGAAATCTGCACTACAATGAAGTCTCACTTCCCCCCGGTCAAAAGGTCCATCTGTAAAAAGTGTAAAATCCAGAAAGGCAGGACAGGCCATGGAGAACTGGGAGCCTTGTTATGCTGATGGGCGGGATGTAAATTGCCAACAGCCACTCGGGAGAAGTGTATGGTGTTAACTGAAACATCTAAAAAACAAAGCAACAGAGCCTAGGGCACTTCCACTTATGGTCCTATAGCTTAGGGAAATGAAAATCAAAAAGACACAGCCACCCAAAAGTTTGGGACGGCTCTGTTTACAAGAACCTCGTTTACGGTACAAGTTCAATATCGCAGAAAGTGAAAAATGGATGAAGAAGCTGTGGTACTTACGTACAATGCAATATCACTCAGCAATGACATCTATGTCATCAGGCCCGTAGCAGCATAATGAGTGGATTCAGGTATGATGATTCTAACTGAAAGAAGTCACACAGAAAAAGAAACATCATAAGATATCACTAATACACGGAATGTAAACTTGGCTACACAGGAACTGGATTACAAAACAGAACAGGGTCTCAAATTTAGAAAACCAAATTATGCTTGCTTAAGGGGAAAGGTGAGTTGGGGTGCTGCATAAAACCAGAGATTGAAATGAGCACAGATAAAGTACCTTAAGCCAAATATGGAATAGACAAGAGCTACTCCTTGCTCAACGAAATGGACTCAACACCCCATATTAAACGCCTAAGAATGTACCTGACTAGTAAGTATCTTAAAACCTATGGATTGCTATGTGTCCGAAAGAGAATCAAGCGTGTGTACAGGGGCATAAACGCAGCAGTGGTAGAATTGGAGAGGTTCGGTGAGCAAATGAAGAACCTTTGAAGTCATATTGCACGGTACCCATTCCACGGGTCTCAACTCTCCAGCTTTAAGGGATTCTTCCTTCAGCTAAAACATGCATGTGGAACCCAGAGTATGATCAACCATGTGATCGGGAGACGTGTTCAAATATGTCTCCGTTCTCGTCCCCTGTTTCTCGGGTGCAACATTCCAGACGATTTACTAACACTCTCCCGACTTGGAGAGTCAGTGCCTTTAACCTCCTGTTTGGCCCAGTTTGCAATTTCTGCGGAAGATGAACAGGAATAGGGAGAACCAATGAGAGACTAGCTGGAGGTGTCTGGACGGGCAAATTTAACTCTCATTTCCCACCAGGAAGAGGAATTAACCAAAGGCTCAGCGTGCCATGCCGGAACCAGATTAGGGCCTGAAGCAATCCTGCGGTGTTGCGGCCAGCTCGCAAGAAAGCAAGTTGAAGAAAGGAGCTCAGGGTCACTGTAATTCACAAACCTGCAGAGTTATAAATGACAGCTATCGTCCAAAAATATACTGAAGTAAGGCTGCCAAGAGGACTTGAAAGCGGGGCAGAATTGCAGGAAACCGATTTCAGGAGGTAGACTGGAATTGCATTGAAAGCATAGGAAAAGAGGCAGAACGTCCACAATGATGCACTTGGCCAAAAAGGGCGTATGCGTTTTTTCCTGAATATATTCAGGAAAAAACGCATACGCCCTTTTTGGCTAACCAAGCAAGCTTGCAAAGGAAATCTGCACTACAATGAAGTCTCACTTCCCCCCGGTCAAAAGGGCCATCTGAAAAAAGTGTAAAATCCAGAAAGGCAGGACAGGCCATGGAGAACTGGGAGCCTTGTTATGCTGATGGGCGGGATGTAAATTGCCAACAGTCACTAGGCAGAAGTGTATGGTGTTTCCTGAAACATCTAAAAAACAAAGCAACAGAGCCTAGGGCACTTCCACTTATGGTCCTATAGCTTAAGGAAATTAAAATCAAAAAGACACAGCCACCCCAAAGTTTGGGACGGCTCTGTATACAAGAACCTCGTTTATGGTACAAGTTCAATATCGCAGAAAGTGAAAAATGGATGAAGAAGTTTGGTACTTACGTACAATGCAATATCACTCAGCAATGACATCTATGTCATCAGGCCCGTAGCAGCATACTGAGTGCATTCAGGTATGATGATTCTAACTGAAATAAGTCACACAGAAAAAGAAACATCATAAGATATCACTAATACACGGAATGTAAACTTGGCTACACAGGAACTGGATTACAAAACAGAACAGGGTCTCAAATTTAGAAAACCAACTTATGCTTGCTTAAGGGGAAAGGTGAGTTGGGGTGCTGCATAAAACCAGAGATTGAAATGAGCACAGATAAAGTTCCTTAAGCCAAATATGGAATAGACAAGAGCTACTCCTTGCTCAACGAAATGGACTCAACACCCCATATTAAACGCCTAAGAATGTACCTGACTAGTAAGTATCTTAAAACCTATGGATTGCTATGTCTCCGAAAGAGAATCAAGCGTGTGTACAGGGGCATAAACGCAGCAGTGATAGGATTGGAGAGGTTCGGTGAGCAAATGAAGACCCTCTGAAGTCATATTGCATGGTACCCATTCCACGGGTCTCAACTCTCCAGGTTTAAGGGATTCTTCCTTCAGCTAAAACATGCATGTGGAACCCAGAATATGATCAACCATGTGATCGGGAGACGTGTTCAAATATGTCTCCGTTCTCGTCCCCTGGTACTCGGGTGCAACATTCCAGACGCTTTACTAACACTCTCCCGACTTGGAGAGTCAGTGCCTTTAACCTCCTGTTTGGCCCAGTTTGCAATTTCTGCGGAAGATGAACAGGAATAGGGAGAACCAATGAGAGACTAGCTGGAGGTGTCTGGACGGGCAAATTTAACTCTCATTTCCCACCAGGAAGAGGAATTAACCAAAGGCTCAGCGTGCAGTGCCGGAACCAGATTAGGGCCTGAAGCAATCCTGCGGTGTTGCGGCCAGCTCACAAGAAATCGAGTTGAGGAAAGGAGCTCCGGGACACTGTAATTCACAAACCTGCAGAGTTATAAATGACAGCTATCGTCCAAAAATATACTGAAGTAAGGCTGCCAAGAGGACTTGAAAGTGGGGCAGAATTGCAGGAAACCGATTTCAGGAGGTAGACTGGAATTGCATTGAAAGCATAGGAAAAGAGGCAGAAAGTCCACAATGATGCACTTGGCCAAAAAGTGCGTATGCGTTTTTTCCTGAATATATTCAGGAAAAAACGCATACGCCCTTTATGGCCAACCAAGCAAGCTTGCAAAGGAAATCTGCACTACAATGAAGTCTCACTTCCCCCGGGTCAATAGGGCCATCTCAAAAAAGTGTAAAATCCAGAAAGGCAGGACAGGCCATGGAGAACTGGGAGCCTTGTTATGCTGATGGGCGGGATGTAAATTGCCAACAGCCACTCGGGAGAAGTGTATGTGTTTCCTGAAACATCTAAAAAACAAAGCAACAGAGCCTAGGGCACTTCCACTTATGGTCCTATAGCTTAGGGAAATGAAAATCAAAAAGACACAGCCACCCCAAAGTTTGGGACGGCTCTGTTTACAAAACCTCGTTTACGGTACAAGTTCAATATCGCAGAAAGTGAAAAATGGATGAAGAAGTTGTGGTACTTACGTACAATGCAATGTCACTCAGCAATGACCTCTATGTCATCAGGCCCCTAGCAGCATAATTAGTGGATTCAGGTATGATGATTCTACCTGAAATAAGTCACACAGAAAAAGAAACATCATAAGATATCACTAATACACGGAATGTAAACTTGGCTACACAGGAACTGGATTACAAAACAGAACAGGGTCTCAAATTTAGAAAACCAAATTATGCTTGCTTAAGGGGAAAGGTGAGTTGGGGTGCTGCATAAAACCAGAGATTGAAATGAGCACAGATAAAGTACCTTAAGCCAAATATGGAATAGACAAGAGCTACTCCTTGCTCAACGAAATGGACTCAACACCCCATATTAAACGCCTAAGAATGTACCTGACTAGTAAGTATCTTAAAACCTATGGATTGCTATGTGTCCGAAAGAGAATCAAGCGTGTGTACAGGGGCATAAACGCAGCAGTGGTAGAATTGGAGAGGTTCGGTGAGCAAATGAAGAACCTTTGAAGTCATATTGCACGGTACCCATTCCACGGGTCTCAACTCTCCAGCTTTAAGGGATTCTTCCTTCAGCTAAAACATACATGTGGAACCCAGAGTATGATCAACCATGTGATCGGGAGACGTGTTCAAATATGTCTCCGTTCTCGTCCCCTGTTTCTCGGGTGCAACCTTCCAGACGATTTACTAACACTCTCCCGACTTGGAGAGTCAGTGCCTTTAACCTCCTGTTTGGCCCAGTTTGCAATTTCTGCGGAAGATGAACAGGAATAGCGAGAACCAATGAGAGACTAGCTGGAGGTGCCTGGACGGGCAAATTTAACTCTCATTTCCCACCAGGAAGAGGAATTAACCAAAGGCTCAGCGTGCCGTGCCGGAACCAGATTAGGGCCTGAAGCAATCCTGCGGTGTTGCGGCCAGCTCGCAAGAAAGCAAGTTGAAGAAAGGAGCTCAGGGTCACTGTAATTCACAAACCTGCAGAGTTATAAATGACAGCTATCGTCCAAAAATATACTGAAGTAAGGCTGCCAAGAGGACTTGAAAGCGGGGCAGAATTGCAGGAAACCGAGTTCAGGAGGTAGACTGGAATTGCATTGAAAGCATAGGAAAAGAGGCAGAACGTCCACAATGATGCACTTGGCCAAAAAGGGCGTATGCGTTTTTTCCTGAATATATTCAGGAAAAAACGCATACGCCCTTTTTGGCCAACCAAGCAAGCTTGCAAAGGAAATCTGCACTACAATGAAGTCTCACTTCCCCCCGGTCAAAAGGGCCATCTGAAAAAAGTTTAAAATCCAGAAAGGCAGGACAGGCCATGGAGAACTGGGAGCCTTGTTATGCTGATGGGCGGGATGTAAATTGCCAACTGCCACTCGGGAGAAGTGTATGGTGTTTCCTGACACATCTAAAAAACAAAGCAACAGAGCCTAGGGCACTTCCACTTATGGTCCTATAGCTTAGGGAAATGAAAATCAAAAAGACACAGCCACCCCAAAGTTTGGGACGGCTCTGTTTACAAGAACCTCGTTTACGGTACAAGTTCAATATCGCAGAAAGTGAAAAATGGATGAAGAAGTTGTGGTACTTACGTACAATGCAATATCACTCAGCAATGACATCTATGTCATCAGGCCCGTAGCAGCATAATGAGTGGATTCAGCTATGATGATTCTAACTGAAAGAAGTCACACAGAAAAAGAAACATCATAAGATATCACTAATACACGCAATGTAAACATGGCTACACAGGAACTGGATTACAAAACAGAACAGGGTCTCAAATTTAGAAAACCAACTTATGCTTGCTTAAGGGGAAAGGTGAGTTGGGGTGCTGCATAAAACCAGAGATTGAAATGAGCACAGATAAAGTTCCTTAAGCCAAATATGGAATAGACAAGAGCTACTCCTTGCTCAACGAAATGGACTCAACACCCCATATTAAACGCCTAAGAATGTACCTGACTAGTAAGTATCTTAAAACCTATGGATTGCTATGTCTCCGAAAGGGAATCAAGCGTGTGTAGAGGGGAATAAACGCAGCAGTGATAGGATTGGAGAGGTTCGGTGAGCAAATGAAGACCCTTTGAAGTCATATTGCATGGTACCCATTCCACGGGTCTCAACTCTCCAGGTTTAAGGGATTCTTCCTTCAGCTAAAACATGCATGTGGAACCCAGAGTATGATCAACCGTGTGATCGGGAGACGTGTTCAAATATGTCTCCGTTCTCGTCCCCTGGTACTCGGGTGCAACATTTCAGATGCTTTACTAACACTCTCCCGACTTGGAGAGTCAGTGCCTTTAACCTCCTGTTTGGCCCAGTTTGCAATTTCTGCGGAAGATGAACAGGAATAGGGAGAACCAATGAGAGACTAGCTGGAGGTGTCTGGACGGGCAAATTTAACTCTCATTTCCCACCAGGAAGAGGAATTAACCAAAGGCTCAGCATGCCGTGCCGGAACCAGATTAGGGCCTGAAGCAATCCTGTGGTGTTGCGGCCAGTTCACAAGAAAGCGAGTTGAAGAAAGGAGCTCAGGGGCACTGTAATTCACAAACCTGCAGAGTTATAAATGACAGCTATCGTCCAAAAATATACTGAAGTAAGGCTGCAAAGAGGACTTGAAAGCGGGGCAGAATTGCAGGAAACCGATTTCAGGAGGTATACTGGAATTGCATTGAAAGCATAGGAAAAGAGGCAGAACGTCCACAATGATGCACTTGGCCAAAAAGGGCGTATGCGTTTTTTCCTGAATATATTCAGGAAAAAACGCATACGCACTTTTTGGCCAACCAAGCAAGCTTGCAAAGGAAATCTGCACTACAATGAAGTCTCACTTCCCCCCGGTCAAAAGGGCCATCTGAAAAAAGTGTAAAATCCAGAAAGGCAGGACAGGCCATGGAGAACTGGGAGCCTTGTTATGCTGATGGGCGGGATGTAAATTGCCAACAGTCACTAGGCAGAAGTGTATGGTGTTTCCTGAAACATCTAAAAAACAAAGCAACAGAGCCTAGGGCACTTCCACTTATGGTCCTATAGCTTAAGGAAATTAAAATCAAAAAGACACAGCCACCCCAAAGTTTGGGACGGCTCTGTATACAAGAAACTCGTTTATGGTACAAGTTCAATATCGCAGAAAGTGAAAAATGGATGAAGAAGTTTGGTACTTACGTACAATGCAATATCACTCAGCAATGACATCTATGTCATCAGGCCCATAGCAGCATGATGAGTGCATTCAGGTATGATGATTCTAACTGAAAGAAGTCACACAGAAAAAGAAACATCATAAGATATCACTAATACACGGAATGTAAACTTGGCTACACAGGAACTGGATTACAAAACAGAACAGGGTCTCAAATTTAGAAAACCAAATTATGCTTGCTTAAGGGGAAAGGTGAGTTGGGGTGCTGCATAAAACCAGAGATTGAAATGAGCACAGATAAAGTACCTTAAGCCAAATATGGAATAGACAAGAGCTACTCCTTGCTCAACGAAATGGACTCAACACCCCATATTAAACGCCTAAGAATGTACCTGACTAGTAAGTATCTTAAAACCTATGGATTGCTATGTGTCCGAAAGAGAATCAAGCGTGTGTACAGGGGCATAAACGCAGCAGTGGTAGAATTGGAGAGGTTCGGTGAGCAAATGAAGAACCTTTGAAGTCATATTGCACGGTACCCATTCCACGGGTCTCAACTCTCCAGCTTTAAGGGATTCTTCCTTCAGCTAAAACATGCATGTGGAACCCAGAGTATGATCAACCATGTGATCGGGAGACGTGTTCAAATATGTCTCCGTTCTCGTCCCCTGTTTCTCGGGTGCAACATTCCAGACGATTTACTAACACTCTCCCGACTTGGAGAGTCAGTGCCTTTAACCTCCTGTTTGGCCCAGTTTGCAATTTCTGCGGAAGATGAACAGGAATAGGGAGAACCAATGAGAGACTAGCTGGAGGTGTCTGGACGGGCAAATTTAACTCTCATTTCCCACCAGGAAGAGGAATTAACCAAAGGCTCAGCGTGCCATGCCGGAACCAGATTAGGGCCTGAAGCAATCATGCGGTGTTGCGGCCAGCTCGCAAGAAAGCAAGTTGAAGAAAGGAGCTCAGGGTCACTGTAATTCACAAACCTGCAGAGTTATAAATGACAGCTATCGTCCAAAAATATACTGAAGTAAGGCTGCCAAGAGGACTTGAAAGCGGGGCAGAATTGCAGGAAACCGATTTCAGGAGGTAGACTGGAATTGCATTGAAAGCATAGGAAAAGAGGCAGAACGTCCACAATGATGCACTTGGCCAAAAAGGGCGTATGCGTTTTTTCCTGAATATATTCAGGAAAAAACGCATACGCCCTTTTTGGCTAACCAAGCAAGCTTGCAAAGGAAATCTGCACTACAATGAAGTCTCACTTCCCCCCGGTCAAAAGGGCCATCTGAAAAAAGTGTAAAATCCAGAAAGGCAGGACAGGCCATGGAGAACTGGGAGCCTTGTTATGCTGATGGGCGGGATGTAAATTGCCAACAGTCACTAGGCAGAAGTGTATGGTGTTTCCTGAAACATCTAAAAAACAAAGCAACAGAGCCTAGGGCACTTCCACTTATGGTCCTATAGCTTAAGGAAATTAAAATCAAAAAGACACAGCCACCCCAAAGTTTGGGACGGCTCTGTATACAAGAACCTCGTTTATGGTACAAGTTCAATATCGCAGAAAGTGAAAAATGGATGAAGAAGTTTGGTACTTACGTACAATGCAATATCACTCAGCAATGACATCTATGTCATCAGGCCCGTAGCAGCATACTGAGTGCATTCAGGTATGATGATTCTAACTGAAATAAGTCACACAGAAAAAGAAACATCATAAGATATCACTAATACACGGAATGTAAACTTGGCTACACAGGAACTGGATTACAAAACAGAACAGGGTCTCAAATTTAGAAAACCAACTTATGCTTGCTTAAGGGGAAAGGTGAGTTGGGGTGCTGCATAAAACCAGAGATTGAAATGAGCACAGATAAAGTTCCTTAAGCCAAATATGGAATAGACAAGAGCTACTCCTTGCTCAACGAAATGGACTCAACACCCCATATTAAACGCCTAAGAATGTACCTGACTAGTAAGTATCTTAAAACCTATGGATTGCTATGTCTCCGAAAGAGAATCAAGCGTGTGTACAGGGGCATAAACGCAGCAGTGATAGGATTGGAGAGGTTCGGTGAGCAAATGAAGACCCTCTGAAGTCATATTGCATGGTACCCATTCCACGGGTCTCAACTCTCCAGGTTTAAGGGATTCTTCCTTCAGCTAAAACATGCATGTGGAACCCAGAATATGATCAACCATGTGATCGGGAGACGTGTTCAAATATGTCTCCGTTCTCGTCCCCTGGTACTCGGGTGCAACATTCCAGACGCTTTACTAACACTCTCCCGACTTGGAGAGTCAGTGCCTTTAACCTCCTGTTTGGCCCAGTTTGCAATTTCTGCGGAAGATGAACAGGAATAGGGAGAACCAATGAGAGACTAGCTGGAGGTGTCTGGACGGGCAAATTTAACTCTCATTTCCCACCAGGAAGAGGAATTAACCAAAGGCTCAGCGTGCAGTGCCGGAACCAGATTAGGGCCTGAAGCAATCCTGCGGTGTTGCGGCCAGCTCACAAGAAATCGAGTTGAGGAAAGGAGCTCCGGGACACTGTAATTCACAAACCTGCAGAGTTATAAATGACAGCTATCGTCCAAAAATATACTGAAGTAAGGCTGCCAAGAGGACTTGAAAGTGGGGCAGAATTGCAGGAAACCGATTTCAGGAGGTAGACTGGAATTGCATTGAAAGCATAGGAAAAGAGGCAGAAAGTCCACAATGATGCACTTGGCCAAAAAGTGCGTATGCGTTTTTTCCTGAATATATTCAGGAAAAAACGCATACGCCCTTTATGGCCAACCAAGCAAGCTTGCAAAGGAAATCTGCACTACAATGAAGTCTCACTTCCCCCGGGTCAATAGGGCCATCTCAAAAAAGTGTAAAATCCAGAAAGGCAGGACAGGCCATGGAGAACTGGGAGCCTTGTTATGCTGATGGGCGGGATGTAAATTGCCAACAGCCACTCGGGAGAAGTGTATGTGTTTCCTGAAACATCTAAAAAACAAAGCAACAGAGCCTAGGGCACTTCCACTTATGGTCCTATAGCTTAGGGAAATGAAAATCAAAAAGACACAGCCACCCCAAAGTTTGGGACGGCTCTGTTTACAAAACCTCGTTTACGGTACAAGTTCAATATCGCAGAAAGTGAAA
The DNA here is from genome assembly GCF_963455315.2 of Globicephala melas. Lineage (NCBI taxonomy): Eukaryota > Metazoa > Chordata > Mammalia > Artiodactyla > Delphinidae > Globicephala > Globicephala melas. Next base: position 313,732 of record NW_027207239.1, on the reverse strand, counting down.
AATGGATGAAGAAGTTGTGGTACTTACGTACAATGCAATGTCACTCAGCAATGACCTCTATGTCATCAGGCCCCTAGCAGCATAATTAGTGGATTCAGGTATGATGATTCTACCTGAAATAAGTCACACAGAAAAAGAAACATCATAAGATATCACTAATACACGGAATGTAAACTTGGCTACACAGGAACTGGATTACAAAACAGAACAGGGTCTCAAATTTAGAAAACCAAATTATGCTTGCTTAAGGGGAAAGGTGAGTTGGGGTGCTGCATAAAACCAGAGATTGAAATGAGCACAGATAAAGTACCTTAAGCCAAATATGGAATAGACAAGAGCTACTCCTTGCTCAACGAAATGGACTCAACACCCCATATTAAACGCCTAAGAATGTACCTGACTAGTAAGTATCTTAAAACCTATGGATTGCTATGTGTCCGAAAGAGAATCAAGCGTGTGTACAGGGGCATAAACGCAGCAGTGGTAGAATTGGAGAGGTTCGGTGAGCAAATGAAGAACCTTTGAAGTCATATTGCACGGTACCCATTCCACGGGTCTCAACTCTCCAGCTTTAAGGGATTCTTCCTTCAGCTAAAACATACATGTGGAACCCAGAGTATGATCAACCATGTGATCGGGAGACGTGTTCAAATATGTCTCCGTTCTCGTCCCCTGTTTCTCGGGTGCAACATTCCAGACGATTTACTAACACTCTCCCGACTTGGAGAGTCAGTGCCTTTAACCTCCTGTTTGGCCCAGTTTGCAATTTCTGCGGAAGATGAACAGGAATAGGGAGAACCAATGAGAGACTAGCTGGAGGTGTCTGGACGGGCAAATTTAACTCTCATTTCCCACCAGGAAGAGGAATTAACCAAAGGCTCAGCGTGCCGTGCCGGAACCAGATTAGGGCCTGAAGCAATCCTGCGGTGTTGCAGCCAGCTCGCAAGAAAGCAAGTTGAAGAAAGGAGCTCAGGGTCACTGTAATTCACAAACCTGCAGAGTTATAAATGACAGCTATCGTCCAAAAATATACTGAAGTAAGGCTGCCAAGAGGACTTGAAAGCGGGGCAGAATTGCAGGAAACCGATTTCAGGAGGTAGACTGGAATTGCATTGAAAGCATAGGAAAAGAGGCAGAACGTCCACAATGATGCACTTGGCCAAAAAGGGCGTATGCGTTTTTTCCTGAATATATTCAGGAAAAAACGCATATGCCCTTTTTGGCCAACCAAGCAAGCTTGCAAAGGAAATCTGCACTACAATGAAGTCTCACTTCCCCCCGGTCAAAAGGGCCATCTGAAAAAAGTGTAAAATCCAGAAAGGCAGGACAGGCCATGGAGAACTGGGAGCCTTGTTATGCTGATGGGCGGGATGTAAATTGCCAACAGTAACTAGGCAGAAGTGTATGGTGTTTCCTGAAACATCTAAAAAACAAAGCAACAGAGCCTAGGGCACTTCCACTTATGGTCCTATAGCTTAAGGAAATTAAAATCAAAAAGACACAGCCACCCCAAAGTTTGGGACGGCTCTGTATACAAGAAACTCGTTTATGGTACAAGTTCAATATCGCAGAAAGTGAAAAATGGATGAAGAAGTTTGGTACTTACGTACAATGCAATATCACTCAGCAATGACATCTATGTCATCAGGCCCGTAGCAGCATAATGAGTGCATTCAGGTATGATGATTCTAACTGAAATAAGTCACACAGAAAAAGAAACATCATAAGATATCACTAATACACGGAATGTAAACTTGGCTACACAGGAACTGGATTACAAAACAGAACAGGGTCTCAAATTTAGAAAACCAACTTATGCTTACTTAAGGGGAAAGGTGAGTTGGGGTGCTGCATAAAATCAGAGATTGAAATGAGCACAGATAAAGTTCCTTAAGCCAAATATGGAATAGACAAGAGCTACTCCTTGCTCAACGAAATGGACTCAACACCCCATATTAAACGCCTAAGAATGTACCTGACTAGTAAGTATCTTAAAACCTATGGATTGCTATGTCTCCGAAAGAGAATCAAGCGTGTGTACAGGGGCATAAACGCAGCAGTGATAGGATTGGAGAGGTTCGGTGAGCAAATGAAGACCCTCTGAAGTCATATTGCATGGTACCCATTCCACGGGTCTCAACTCTCCAGGTTTAAGGGATTCTTCCTTCAGCTAAAACATGCATGTGGAACCCAGAGTATGATCAACCATGTGATCGGGAGACGTGTTCAAATATGTCTCCGTTCTCGTCCCCTGGTACTCGGGTGCAACATTCCAGACGCTTTACTAACACTCTCCCGACTTGGAGAGTCAGTGCCTTTAACCTCCTGTTTGGCCCAGTTTGCAATTTCTGCGGAAGATGAACAGGAATAGGGAGAACCAATGAGAGACTAGCTGGAGGTGTCTGGACGGGCAAATTTAACTCTCATTTCCCACCAGGAAGTGGAATTAACCAAAGGCTCAGCGTGCAGTGCCGGAACCAGATTAGGGCCTGAAGCAATCCTGCGGTGTTGCGGCCAGCTCACAAGAAATCAAGTTGAGGAAAGGAGCTCCGGGACACTGTAATTCACAAACCTGCAGAGTTATAAATGACAGCTATCGTCCAAAAATATACTGAAGTAAGGCTGCCAAGAGGACTTGAAAGTGGGGCAGAATTGCAGGAAACCGATTTCAGGAGGTAGACTGGAATTGCATTGAAAGCATAGGAAAAGAGGCAGAAAGTCCACAATGATGCACTTGGCCAAAAAGGGCGTATGCATTTTTTCCTGAATATATTCAGGAAAAAACGCATACGCCCTTTATGGCCAACCAAGCAAGCTTGCAAAGGAAATCTGCACTACAATGAAGTCTCACTTCCCCCGGGTCAATAGGGCCATCTGAAAAAAGTGTAAAATCCAGAAAGGCAGGACAGGCCATGGAGAACTGGGAGCCTTGTTATGCTGATGGGCGGGATGTAAATTGCCAACAGCCACTCGGGAGAAGTGTATGTGTTTCCTGAAACATCTAAAAAACAAAGCAACAGAGCCTAGGGCACTTCCACTTATGGTCCTATAGCTTAGGGAAATGAAAATCAAAAAGACACAGCCACCCCAAAGTTTGGGACGGCTCTGTTTACAAAACCTCGTTTACGGTACAAGTTCAATATCGCAGAAAGTGAAAAATGGATGAAGAAGTTGTGGTACTTACGTACAATGCAATATCACTCAGCAATGACCTCTATGTCATCAGGCCCGTAGCAGCATAATGAGTGGATTCAGGTATGATGATTCTAACTGAAAGAAGTCACACAGAAAAAGAAACATCATAAGATATCACTAATACACGGAATGTAAACTTGGCTACACAGGAACTGGATTACAAAACAGAACAGGGTCTCAAATTTAGAAAACCAAATTATGCTTGCTTAAGGGGAAAGGTGAGTTGGGGTGCTGCATAAAACCAGAGATTGAAATGAGCACAGATAAAGTACCTTAAGCCAAATATGGAATAGACAAGAGCTACTCCTTCCTCAACGAAATGGACTCAACACCCCATATTAAACGCCTAAGAATGTACCTGACTAGTAAGTATCTTAAAACCTATGGATTGCTATGTGTCTGAAAGAGAATCAAGCGTGTGTACAGGGGCATAAACGCAGCAGTGGTAGAATTGGAGAGGTTCGGTGAGCAAATGAAGAACCTTTGAAGTCATATTGCACGGTACCCATTCCACGGGTCTCAACTCTCCAGCTTTAAGGGATTCTTCCTTCAGCTAAAACATGCATGTGGAACCCAGAGTATGATCAACCATGTGATCGGGAGACGTGTTCAAATATGTCTCCGTTCTCGTCCCCTGTTTCTCGGGTGCAACATTCCAGACGATTTACTAACACTCTCCCGACATGGAGAGTCAGTGCCTTTAACCTCCTGTTTGGCCCAGTTTGCAATTTCTGCGGAAGATGAACAGGAATAGGGAGAACCAATGAGAGACTAGCTGGAGGTGCCTGGACGGGCAAATTTAACTCTCATTTCCCACCAGGAAGAGGAATTAACCAAAGGCTCAGCGTGCCGTGCCGGAACCAGATTAGGGCCTGAAGCAATCCTGCGGTGTTGCGGCCAGCTCGCAAGAAAGCAAGTTGAAGAAAGGAGCTCAGGGTCACTGTAATTCACAAACCTGCAGAGTTATAAATGACAGCTATCGTCCAAAAATATACTGAAGTAAGACTGCCAAGAGGACTTGAAAGCGGGGCAGAATTGCAGGAAACCGAGTTCAGGAGGTAGACTGGAATTGCATTGAAAGCATAGGAAAAGAGGCAGAACGTCCACAATGATGCACTTGGCCAAAAAGGGCGTATGCGTTTTTTCCTGAATATATTCAGGAAAAAACGCATACGCCCTTTTTGGCCAACCAAGCAAGCTTGCAAAGGAAATCTGCACTACAATGAAGTCTCACTTCCGCCCGGTCAAAAGGGCCATCTGAAAAAAGTTTAAAATCCAGAAAGGGACAGGCCATGGAGAACTGGGAGCCTTGTTATGCTGATGGGAGGGATGTAAATTGCCAACAGCCACTCGGGAGAAGTGTATGGTGTTTCCTGACACATCTAAAAAACAAAGCAACAGAGCCTAGGGCACTTCCACTTATGGTCCTATAGCTTAGGGAAATGAAAATCAAAAAGACACAGCCACCCCAAAGTTTGGGACGGCTCTGTTTACAAGAACCTCGTTTACGGTACAAGTTCAATATCGCAGAAAGTGAAAAATGGATGAAGAAGTTGTGGTACTTACGTACAATGCAATATCACTCAGCAATGACATCTATGTCATCAGGCCCGTAGCAGCATAATGAGTGGATTCAGCTATGATGATTCTAACTGAAAGAAGTCACACAGAAAAAGAAACATCATAAGATATCACTAATACACGCAATGTAAACATGGCTACACAGGAACTGGATTACAAAACAGAACAGGGTCTCAAATTTAGAAAACCAACTTATGCTTGCTTAAGGGGAAAGGTGAGTTGGGGTGCTGCATAAAACCAGAGATTGAAATGAGCACAGATAAAGTTCCTTAAGCCAAATATGGAATAGACAAGAGCTACTCCTTGCTCAATGAAATGGACTTAACACCCCATATTAAACGCCTAAGAATGTACATGACTAGTAAGTATCTTAAAACCTATGGATTGCTATGTCTCCGAAAGGGAATCAAGCGTGTGTAGAGGGTAATAAACGCAGCAGTGATAGGGTTGGAGAGGTTCGGTGTGCAAATGAAGACCCTTTGAAGTCATATTGCATGGTACCCATTCCACGGGTCTCAACTCTCCAGGTTTAAGGGATTCTTCCTTCAGCTAAAACATGCATGTGGAACCCAGAGTATGATCAACCGTGTGATCGGGAGACGTGTTCAAATATGTCTCCGTTCTCGTCCCCTGGTACTCGGGTGCAACATTCCAGATGCTTTACTAACACTCTCCCGACTTGGAGAGTCAGTGCCTTTAACCTCCTGTTTGGCCCAGTTTGCAATTTCTGCGGAAGATGAACAGGAATAGGGAGAACCAATGAGAGACTAGCTGGAGGTGTCTGGACGGGCAAATTTAACTCTCATTTCCCACCAGGAAGAGGAATTAACCAAAGGCTCAGCGTGCCGTGCCGGAACCAGATTAGGGCCTGAAGCAATCCTGCGGTGTTGCGGCCAGTTCACAAGAAAGCGAGTTGAAGAAAGGAGCTCAGGGGCACTGTAATTCACAAACCTGCAGAGTTATAAATGACAGCTATCGTCCAAAAATATACTGAAGTAAGGCTGCCAAGAGGACTTGAAAGCGGGGCAGAATTGCAGGAAACCGATTTCAGGAGGTATACTGGAATTGCATTTAAAGCATAGGAAAAGAGGCAGAACGTCCACAATGATGCACTTGGCCAAAAAGGGCGTATGCGTTTTTTCCTATTCAGGAAAAAACGCATACGCCCTTTTTGGCCAACCAAGCAAGCTTGCAAAGGAAATCTGCACTACAATGAAGTCTCACTTCCCCCCGGTCAAAAGGGCCATCTGAAAAAAGTGTAAAATCCAGAAAGGCAGGACAGGCCATGGAGAACTGGGAGCCTTGTTATGCTGATGGGCGGGATGTAAATTGCCAACAGTCACTAGGCAGAAGTGTATGGTGTTTCCTGAAACATCTAAAAAACAAAGCAACAGAGCCTAGGGCACTTCCACTTATGGTCCTATAGCTTAAGGAAATTAAAATCAAAAAGACACAGCCACCCCAAAGTTTGGGACGGCTCTGTATACAAGGACCTCGTTTATGGTACAAGTTCAATATCGCAGAAAGTGAAAAATGGATGAAGAAGTTTGGTACTTACGTACAATGCAATATCACTCAGCAATGACATCTATGTCATCAGGCCCGTAGCAGCATAATGAGTGCATTCAGGTATGATGATTCTAACTGAAATAAGTCACACAGAAAAAGAAACATCATAAGATATCACTAATACACGGAATGTAAACTTGGCTACACAGGAACCGGATTACAAAACAGAACAGGGTCTCAAATTTAGAAAACCAACTTATGCTTGCTTAAGGGGAAAGGTGAGTTGGGGTGCTGCATAAAACCAGAGATTGAAATGAGCACAGATAAAGTTCCTTAAGCCAAATATGGAATAGACAAGAGCTACTCCTTGCTCAACGAAATGGACTCAACACCCCATATTAAACGCCTAAGAATGTACCTGACTAGTAAGTATCTTAAAACCTATGGATTGCTATGTCTCCGAAAGAGAATCAAGCGTGTGTACAGGGGCATAAACGCAGCAGTGATAGGATTGGAGAGGTTCGGTGAGCAAATGAAGACCCTCTGAAGTCATATTGCATGGTACCCATTCCACGGGTCTCAACTCTCCAGGTTTAAGGGATTCTTCCTTCAGCTAAAACATGCATGTGGAACCCAGAGTATGATCAACCGTGTGATCGGGAGACGTGTTCAAATATGTCTCCGTTCTCATCCTCTGGTACTCGGGTGCAACATTCCAGACGCTTTACTAACACTCTCCCGACTTGGAGAGTCAGTGCCTTTAACCTCCTGTTTGGCCCAGTTTGCAATTTCTGCGGAAGATGAACAGGAATAGGGAGAACCAATGAGAGACTAGCTGGAGGTGTCTGGACGGGCAAATTTAACTCTCATTTCCCACCAGGAAGAGGAATTAACCAAAGGCTCAGCGTGCAGTGCCGGAACCAGATTAGGGCCTGAAGCAATCCTGCGGTGTTGCGGCCAGCTCACAAGAAATCGAGTTGAGGAAAGGAGCTCCGGGACACTGTAATTCACAAACCTGCAGAGTTATAAATGACAGCTATCGTCCAAAAATATACTGAAGTAATTCTGCCAAGAGGACTTGAAAGTGGGGCAGAATTGCAGGAAACCAATTTCAGGAGGTAGACTGGAATTGCATTGAAATCATAGGAAAAGAGGCAGAACGTCCACAATGATGCACTTGGCCAAAAAGGGCGTATGCGTTTTTTCCTGAATATATTCAGGAAAAAACGCATACGCCCTTTATGGCCAACCAAGCAAGCTTGCAAAGGAAATCTGCACTACAATGAAGTCTCACTTCCCCCGGGTCAATAGGGCCATCTGAAAAAAGTGTAAAATCCAGAAAGGCAGGACAGGCCATGGAGAACTGGGAGCCTTGTTATGCTGATGGGCGGGATGTAAATTGCCAACAGCCACTCGGGAGAAGTGTATGTGTTTCCTGAAACATCTAAAAAACAAAGCAACAGAGCCTAGGGCACTTCCACTTATGGTCCTATAGCTTAGGGAAATGAAAATCAAAAAGACACAGCCACCCCAAAGTTTGGGACGGCTCTGTTTACAAAACCTCGTTTACGGTACAAGTTCAATATCGCAGAAAGTGAAAAATGGATGAAGAAGTTGTGGTACTTACGTACAATGCAATATCACTCAGCAATGACATCTATGTCATCAGGCCCGTAGCAGCATAATGAGTGGATTCAGGTATGATGATTCTAACTGAAAGAAGTCACACAGAAAAAGAAACATCATAAGATATCACTAATACACGGAATGTAAACTTGGCTACACAGGAACTGGATTACAAAACAGAACAGGGTCTCAAATTTAGAAAACCAAATTATGCTTGCTTAAGGGGAAAGGTGAGTTGGGGTGCTGCATAAAACCAGAGATTGAAATGAGCACAGATAAAGTACCTTAAGCCAATTATGGAATAGACAAGAGCTACTCCTTGCTCAACGAAATGGACTCAACACCCCATATTAAACGCCTAAGAATGTACCTGACTAGTAAGTATCTTAAAACCTATGGATTGCTATGTGTCCGAAAGAGAATCAAGCATGTGTACAGGGGCATAAACGCAGCAGTGGTAGAATTGGAGAGGTTCGGTGAGCAAATGAAGAACCTTTGAAGTCATATTGCACGGTACCCATTCCACGGGTCTCAACTCTCCAGCTTTAAGGGATACTTCCTTCAGCTAAAACATGCATGTGGAACCCAGAGTATGATCAACCATGTGATCGGGAGACGTGTTCAAATATGTCTCCGTTCTCGTCCCCTGTTTCTCGGGTGCAACATTCCAGACGATTTACTAACACTCTCCCGACTTGGAGAGTCAGTGCCTTTAACCTCCTGTTTGGCCCAGTTTGCAATTTCTGCGGAAGATGAACAGGAATAGGGAGAACCAATGAGAGACTAGCTGGAGGTGTCTGGACGGGCAAATTTAACTCTCATTTCCCACCAGGAAGAGGAATTAACCAAAGGCTCAGCGTGCCGTGCCGGAACCAGATTAGGGCCTGAAGCAATCCTGCGGTGTTGCGGCCAGCTCGCAAGAAAGCAAGTTGAAGAAATGAGCTCAGGGTCACTGTAATTCACAAACCTGCAGAGTTATAAATGACAGCTATCGTCCAAAAATATACTGAAGTAAGGCTGCCAAGAGGACTTGAAAGCGGGGCAGAATTGCAGGAAACCGATTTCAGGAGGTAGACTGGAATTGCATTGAAAGCATAGGAAAAGAGGCAGAACGTCCACAATGATGCACTTGGCCAAAAAGGGCGTATGCGTTTTTTCCTGAATATATTCAGGAAAAAACGCATACGCCCTTTTTGGCCAACCAAGCAAGCTTGCAAAGGAAATCTGCACTACAATGAAGTCTCACTTCCCCCCGGTCATAAGGGCCATCTGAAAAAAGTTTAAAATCCAGAAAGGCAGGACAGGCCATGGAGAACTGGGAGCCTTGTGATGCTGATGGGCGGGATGTAAATTGCCAACAGCCACTCGGGAGAAGTGTATGGTGTTTCCTGACACATCTAAAAAACAAAGCAACAGAGCCTAGGGCACTTCCACTTATGGTCCTATAGCTTAGGGAAATGAAAATCAAAAAGACACAGCCACCCCAAAGTTTGGGACGGCTCTGTTTACAAGAACCTCGTTTACGGTACAAGTTCAATATCGCAGAAAGTGAAAAATGGATGAAGAAGTTGTGGTACTTACGTACAATGCAATATCACTCAGCAATGACATCTATGTCATCAGGCCCGTAGCAGCGTAATGAGTGGATTCAGCTATGATGATTCTAACTGAAAGAAGTCACACAGAAAAAGAAACATCATAAGATATCACTAATACACGCAATGTAAACATGGCTACACAGGAACTGGATTACAAAACAGAACAGGGTCTCAAATTTAGAAAACCAACTTATGCTTGCTTAAGGGGAAAGGTGAGTTGGGGTGCTACATAAAACCAGAGATTGAAATGAGCACAGATAAAGTTCCTTAAGCCAAATATGGAATAGACAAGAGCTACTCCTTGCTCAATGAAATGGACTTAACACCCCATATTAAACGCCTAAGAATGTACCTGACTAGTAAGTATCTTAAAACCTATGGATTGCTATGTCTCCGAAAGGGAATCAAGCGTGTGTAGAGGGGAATAAACGCAGCAGTGATAAGATTGGAGAGGTTCGGTGAGCAAATGAAGACCCTTTGAAGTCATATTGCATGGTACCCATTCCACGGGTCTCAACTCTCCAGGTTTAAGGGATTCTTCCTTCAGCTAAAACATGCATGTGGAACCCAGAGTATGATCAACCGTGTGATCGGGAGACGTCTTCAAATATGTCTCCGTTCTCGTCCCCTGGTCCTCGGGTGCAACATTCCAGACGCTTTACTAACACTCTCCCGACTTGGAGAGTCAGTGCCTTTAACCTCCTGTTTGGCCCAGTTTGCAATTTCTGCGGAAGATGAACAGGAATAGGGAGAACCAATGAGAGACTAGCTGGAGGTGTCTGGACGGGCAAATTTAACTCTCATTTCCCACCAGGAAGAGGAATTAACCAAAGGCTCAGCATGCCATGCCGGAACCAGATTAGGGCCTGAAGCAATCCTGCGGTGTTGCGGCCAGCTCACAAGGAAGCGAGTTGAAGGAAGGAGTTCAGGGGCACTGTAATTCACAAACCTGCAGAGTTATAAATGACAGCTATCGTCCAAAAATATACTGAAGTAAGGCTGCCAAGAGGACTTGAAAGCGGGGCAGAATTGCAGGAAACCGATTTCAGGAGGTAGACTGGAATTGCATTTAAAGCATAGGAAAAGAGGCAGAACGCCCACAATGATGCACTTGGCCAAAAAGGGCGTATGCGTTTTTTCCTATTCAGGAAAAAATGCATACGCCCTTTTTGGCCAACCAAGCAAGCTTGCAAAGGAAATCTGCACTACAATGAAGTCTCACTTCCCCCCGGTCAAAAGGGCCATCTGAAAAAAGTGTAAAATCCAGAAAGGCAGGACAGGCCATAGAGAACTGGGAGCCTTGTTATGCTGATGGGCGGGATGTAAATTGCCAACAGTCACTTGGCAGAAGTGTATGGTGTTTCCTGAAACATCTAAAAAACAAAGCAACAGAGCCTAGGGCACTTCCACTTATGGTCCTATAGCTTAAGGAAATTAAAATCAAAAAGACACAGCCACCCCAAAGTTTGGGACGGCTCTGTATACAAGAACCTCGTTTATGGTACAAGTTCAATATCGCAGAAAGTGAAAAATGGATAAAGAAGTTGTGGTACTTACGTACAATGCAATATCACTCAGCAATGACATCTATGTCATCAGGCCCGTAGCAGCATAATGAGTGCATTCAGGTATGATGATTCTAACTGAAATAAGTTACGCAGAAAAAGAAACATCATAAGCTATCTCTAATACACGGAATGTAAACTTGGCTACACAGGAACTGGATTACAAAAGAGAACAGGGTCTCAAATTTAGAAAACCAACTTATGCTTGCTTAAGGGGAAAGGTGAGTTGGGGTGCTGCATAAAACCAGAGATTGAAATGAGCACAGATAAAGTTCCTTAAGCCAAATATGGAATAGACAAGAGCTACTCCTTGCTCAACGAAATGGACTCAACACCCCATATTAAACGCCTAAGAATGTACCTGACTAGTATGTATCTTAAAACCTATGGATTGCTATGTCTCCGAAAGAGAATCAAGCGTGTGTACAGGGGCATAAACGCAGCAGTGGTAGAATTGGAGTGGTTCGGTGAGCAAATGAAGACCCTTTGAAGTCATATTGCACGGTACCCATTCCACGGGTCTCAACTCTCCAGCTTTAAGGGATTCTTCCTTCAGCTAAATCATGCATGTGGAACCCAGAGTATGACCAACCATGTGATCGGGAGACGTGTTCAAATATGTCTCCGTTCTCGTCCCCTGTTTCTCGGGTGCAACATTCCAGCCGCTTTACTAACACTCTCCCGACTTGGAGAGTCAGTGCCTTTAACCTCCTGTTTGGCCCAGTTTGCAATTTCTGCGGAAGATGAACAGGAATAGTGAGAACCAATGAGAGACTAGCTGGAGGTGTCTGGACGGACAAATTTAACTCTCATTTCCCACCAGGAAGAGGAATTAACCAAAGGCTCAGCGTGCCGTGCCGGAACCAGATTAGGGCCTGAAGCAATCCTGCGGTGTTGCGGCCAGCTCACAAGAAAGCAAGTTGAAGAAAGGAGCTCAGGGGCACTGTAATTCACAAACCTGCAGAGTTATAAATGACAGCTATCGTCCAAAAATATACTGAAGTAAGGCTGCCTAGAGGACTTGAAAGCGGGGCAGAATTGCAGGAAACCGATTTCAGGAGGTAGACTGGAATTGCATTGAAAGCATAGGAAAAGAGGCAGAACGTCCACAATGATGCACTTGGCCAAAAAGGGCATATGCGTTTTTTCCTGAACATATTCAGGAAAAAACGCATACGCCCTTTTTGGCCAACCAAGCAAGCTTGCAAAGGAAATCTGCACTACAATGAAGTCTCACTTCCCCCCGGTCAAAAGGGCCATCTGAAAAAAGTGTAAAATCCAGAAAGGCAGGACAGGCCATGGAGAACTGGGAGCCTTGTTATGCTGATGGACGGGATGTAAATTGCCAACAGTCACTAGGCAGAAGTGTATGGTGTTTCCTGAAACATCTAAAAAACAAAGCAACAGAGCCTAGGGCACTTCCACTTATGGTCCTATAGCTTAAGGAAATGAAAATCAAAAAGACACAGCCACCCCAAAGTTTGGGACGGCTCTGTATACAAGAACCTCGTTTATGGTACAAGTTCAATATCGCAGAAAGTGAAAAATGGATGAAGAAGCTGTGGTACTTACGTACAATGCAATATCACTCAGCAATGACATCTATGTCATCAGGCCCGTAGCAGCATAATGAGTGCATTCAGGTATGATGATTCTAACTGAAATAAGTCACACAGAAAAAGAAACATCATAAGATATCACTAATACACGGAATGTAAACTTGGCTACACAGGAACTGGATTACAAAACAGAACAGGGTCTCAAATTTAGAAAACCAAATTATGCTTGCTTAAGGGGAAAGGTGAGTTGGGGTGCTGCATAAAACCAGAGATTGAAATGAGCACAGATAAAGTTCCTTAAGCCAAATATGGAATAGACAAGAGCTACTCCTTGCTCAACGAAATGGACTCAACACCCCATATTAAACGCCTAAGAATGTACCTGACTAGTAAGTATCTTAAAACCTATGGATTGCTATGGCTCCGAAAGGGAATCAAGCGTGTGTAGAGGGGAATAAACGCAGCAGTGATAGGATTGGAGAGGTTCGGTGAGCAAATGAAGACCCTTTGAAGTCATATTGCATGGTACCCATTCCACGGGTCTCAACTCTCCAGGTTTAAGGGATTCTTCCTTCAGCTAAAACATGCATGTGGAACCCAGAGTATGATCAACCGTGTGATCGGGAGACGTGTTCAAATATGTCTCCGTTCTCGTCCCCTGGTACTCGGGTGCAATATTCCAGACGCTTTACTAACACTCTCCCGACTTGGAGAGTCAGTGCCTTTAACCTCCTGTTTGGCCCAGTTTGCAATTTCTGCGGAAGATGAACAGGAATAGGGAGAACCAATGAGAGACTAGCTGGAGGTGTCTGGACGGGTAAATTTAACTCTCATTTCCCACCAGGAAGAGGAATTAACCAAAGGCTCAGCGTGCCATGCCGGAACCAGATTAGGGCCTGAAGCAATCCTGCGGTGTTGCGGCCAGCTCACAAGAAAGCAAGTTGAAGGAAGGAGTTCAGGGGCACTGTAATTCACAAACCTGCAGAGTTATAAATGACAGCTATCGTCCAAAAATATACTGAAGTAAGGCTGCCAAGAGGACTTGAAAGCGGGGCAGAATTGCAGGAAACCGATTTCAGGAGGTATACTGGAATTGCATTTAAAGCATAGGAAAAGAGGCAGAACGTCCACAATGATGCACTTGGCCAAAAAGGGCGTATGCGTTTTTTCCTATTCAGGAAAAAACGCATACGCCCTTTTTGGCCAACCAAGCAAGCTTACAAAGGAAATCTGCACTACAATGAAGTCTCACTTCCCCCCGGTCAAAAGGGCCATCTGAAAAAGTGTAAAATCCAGAAAGGCAGGACAGGCCATGGAGAACTGGGAGCCTTGTTATGCTGATGGGCGGGATGTAAATTGCCAACAGTCACTAGGCAGAAGTGTATGGTGTTTCCTGAAACATCTAAAAAACAAAGCAACAGAGCCTAGGGCACTTCCACTTATGGTCCTATAGCTTAAGGAAATTAAAATCAAAAAGACACAGCCACCCCAAATTTGGGACGGCTCTGTATACAAGAACCTCGTTTATGGTACAAGTTCAATATCGCAGAAAGTGAAAAATGGATGAAGAAGTTGTGGTACTTACGTACAATGCAATATCACTCAGCAATGACATCTATGTCAACAGGCCCGTAGCAGCATAATGAGTGGATTCAGGTATGATGATTCTAACTGAAAGAAGTCACACAGAAAAAGAAACATCATAAGATATCACTAATACACGGAATGTAAACTTGGCTACACAGGAACTGGATTACAAAACAGAACAGGGTCTCAAATTTAGAAAACCAACTTATGCTTGCTTAAGGGGAAAGGTGAGTTGGGGTGCTGCATAAAACCAGAGATTGAAATGAGCACAGATAAAGTTCCTTAAGCCAAATATGGAATAGACAAGAGCTACTCCTTGCTCAACGAAATGGACTCAACACCCCATATTAAACGCCTAAGATTGTACCTGACTAGTAAGTATCTTAAAACCTATGGATTGCTATGTCTCCGAAAGGGAATCAAGCGTGTGTAGAGGGGAATAAACGCAGCAGTGATAGGATTGGAGAGGTTCGGTGAGCAAATGAAGACCCTTTGAAGTCATATTGCATGGTACCCATTCCACGGGTCTCAACTCTCCAGGTTTAAGGGATTCTTCCTTCAGCTAAAACATGCATGTGGAACCCAGAGTATGATCAACCGTGTGATCGGGAGACGTGTTCAAATATGTCTCCGTTCTCGTCCCCTGGTCCTCGGGTGCAATATTCCAGACGCTTTACTAACACTCTCCCGACTTGGAGAGTCAGTGCCTTTAACCTCCTGTTTGGCCCAGTTTGCAATTTCTGCGGAAGATGAACAGGAATAGGGAGAACCAATGAGAGACTAGCTGGAGGTGTCTGGACGGGCAAATTTAACTCTCATTTCCCACCAGGAAGAGGAATTAACCAAAGGCTCAGCGTGCCATGCCGGAACCAGATTAGGGCCTGAAGCAATCCTGCGGTGTTGCGGCCAGCTCACAAGAAAGCAAGTTGAAGGAAGGAGTTCAGGGGCACTGTAATTCACAAACCTGCAGAGTTATAAATGACAGCTATCGTCCAAAAATATACTGAAGTAAGGCTGCCAAGAGGACTTGAAAGCGGGGCAGAATTGCAGGAAACCGATTTCAGGAGGTAGACTGGAATTGCATTGAAAGCATAGGAAAAGAGGCAGAACGTCCACAATGATGCACTTGGCCAAAAAGGGCGTATGCGTTTTTTCCTATTCAGGAAAAAACGCATACGCCCTTTTTGGCCAACCAAGCAAGCTTGCAAAGGAAATCTGCACTACAATGAAGTCTCACTTCCCCCCGGTCAAAAGGGCCATCTGAAAAAGTGTAAAATCCAGAAAGGCAGGACAGGCCATGGAGAATTGGGAGCCTTGTTATGCTGATGGGCGGGATGTAAATTGCCAACAGTCACTAGGCAGAAGTGTATGGTGTTTCCTGAAACATCTAAAAAACAAAGCAACAGAGCCTAGGGCACTTCCACTTATGGTCCTATAGCTTAAGGAAATTAAAATCAAAAAGACACAGCCACCCCAAATTTGGGACGGCTCTGTATACAAGAACCTCGTTTATGGTACAAGTTCAATATCGCAGAAAGTGAAAAATGGATGAAGAAGTTGTGGTACTTACGTACAATGCAATATCACTCAGCAATGACATCTATGTCATCAGGCCCGTAGCAGCATAATGAGTGGATTCAGGTATGATGATTCTAACTGAAAGAAGTCACACAGAAAAAGAAACATCATAAGATATCACTAATACACGGAATGTAAACTTGACTACACAGGAACTGGATTACAAAACAGAACAGGGTCTCAAATTTAGAAAACCAACTTATGCTTGCTTAAGGGGAAAGGTGAGTTGGGGTGCTGCATAAAACCAGAGATTGAAATGAGCACAGATAAAGTTCCTTAAGCCAAATATGGAATAGACAAGAGCTACTCCTTGCTCAACGAAATGGACTCAACACCCCATATTAAACGCCTAACAATGTACCTGACTAGTAAGTATCTTAAAACCTATGGATTGCTATGTCTCCGAAAGGGAATCAAGCGTGTGTAGAGGGGAATAAACGCAGCAGTGATAGGATTGGAGAGGTTCGGTGAGCAAATGAAGACCCTTTGAAGTCATATTGCATGGTACCCATTCCACGGGTCTCAACTCTCCAGGTTTAAGGGATTCTTCCTTCAGCTAAAACATGCATGTGGAACCCAGAGTATGATCAACCGTGTGATCGGGAGACGTCTTCAAATATGTCTCCGTTCTCGTCCCCTGGTCCTCGGGTGCAATATTCCAGACGCTTTACTAACACTCTCCCGACTTGGAGAGTCAGTGCCTTTAACCTCCTGTTTGGCCCAGTTTGCAATTTCTGCGGAAGATGAACAGGAATAGGGAGAACCAATGAGAGACTAGCTGGAGGTGTCTGGACGGGCAAATTTAACTCTCATTTCCCACCAGGAAGAGGAATTAACCAAAGGCTCAGCGTGCCATGCCGGAACCAGATTAGGGCCTGAAGCAATCCTGCGGTGTTGCGGCCAGCTCACAAGAAAGCAAGTTGAAGGAAGGAGTTCAGGGGCACTGTAATTCACAAACCTGCAGAGTTATAAATGACAGCTATCGTCCAAAAATATACTGAAGTAAGGCTGCCAGGAGGACTTGAAAGCGGGGCAGAATTGCAGGAAACCGATTTCAGGAGGTAGACTGGAATTGCATTGAAAGCATAGGAAAAGAGGCAGAACGTCCACAATGATGCACTTGGCCAAAAAGGGCGTATGCGTTTTTTCCTATTCAGGAAAAAACGCATACGCCCTTTTTGGCCAACCAAGCAAGCTTGCAAAGGAAATCTGCACTACAATGAAGTCTCACTTCCCCCCGGTCAAAAGGGCCATCTGAAAAAGTGTAAAATCCAGAAAGGCAGGACAGGCCATGGAGAACTGGGAGCCTTGTTATGCTGATGGGCGGGATGTAAATTGCCAACAGTCACTAGGCAGAAGTGTATGGTGTTTCCTGAAACATCTAAAAAACAAAGCAACAGAGCCTAGGGCACTTCCACTTATGGTCCTATAGATTAAAGAAATTAAAATCAAAAAGACACAGCCACCCCAAATTTGGGACGGCTCTGTATACAAGAACCTGGTTTATGGTACAAGTTCAATATCGCAGAAAGTGAAAAATGGATGAAGAAGTTGTGGTACTTACGTACAATGCAATATCACTCAGCAATGACATCTATGTCATCAGGCCCGTAGCAGCATAATGAGTGCATTCAGGTATGATGATTCTAACTGAAATAAGTCACACAGAAAAAGAAACATCATAAGATTTCACTAATACACGGAATGTAAACTTGGCTACACAGGAACTGAATTACAAAACAGAACAGGGACTCAAATTTAGAAAACCAACTTATGCTTGCTTAAGGGGAAAGGTGAGTTGGGGTGCTGCATAAAACCAGAGATTGAAATGAGCACAGATAAAGTTCCTTAAGCCAAATATGGAATAGACAAGAGCTACTCCTTGCTCAACGAAATGGACTCAACACCCCATATTAAACGCCTAAGAATGTACCTGACTAGTAAGTATCTTAAAACCTATGGATTGCTATTTCTCCGAAAGGGAATCAAGCGTGTGTACAGGGGAATAAACGCAGCAGTGATAGGATTGGAGAGGTTCGGTGAGCAAATGAAGTCCCTTTGAAGTCATATTGCATGGTACCCATTCCACGGGTCTCAACTCTCCAGGTTTAAGGGATTCTTCCTTCAGCTAAAACATGCATGTGGAACCCAGAGTATGATCAACCGTGTGATCGGGAGACGTGTTCAAATATGTCTCCGTTCTCGTCCCCTGGTAGTCGGGTGCAACATTCCAGACGCTTTACTAACACTCTCCCGACTTGGAGAGTCAGTGCCTTTAACCTCCTGTTTGGCCCAGTTTGCAATTTCTGCGGAAGATGAACAGGAATAGGGAGAACCAATGAGAGACTAGCTGGAGGTGTCTGGACGGGCAAATTTAACTCTCATTTCCCACCAGGAAGAGGAATTAACCAAAGGCTCAGCGTGCCGTGCCGGAACCACATTAGGGCCTGAAGCAATCCTGCGGTGTTGCGGCCAGCTCACAAGAAATCGAGTTGAGGAAAGGAGCTCCGGGACACTGTAATTCACAAACCTGCAGAGTTATAAATGACAGCTATCGTCCAAAAATATACTGAAGTAAGGCTGCCAAGAGGACTTGAAAGCGGGGCAGAATTGCAGGAAACCGATTTCAGGAGGTAGACTGGAATTACATTTAAAGCATAGGAAAAGAGGCAGAACGTCCACAATGATGCACTTGGCCAAAAAGGGCGTATGCGTTTTTTCCTGAATATATTCAGGAAAAAACGCATACGCCCTTTTTGGCCAACCAAGCAAGCTTGCAAAGGAAATCTGCACTACAATGAAGTCTCACTTCCCCCGGGTCAAAAGGGCTATCTGAAAAAAGTGTAAAATCCAGAAAGGCAGGACAGGCCATGGAGAACTGGGAGCCTTGTTATGCTGATGGGCGGGATGTAAATTGCCAACAGCCACTCAGGAGAAGTGTATGTGTTTCCTGAAACATCTAAAAAACAAAGCAACAGAGCCTAGGGCACTTCCACTTATGGTCCTATAGCTTAGGGAAATGAAAATCAAAAAGACACAGCCACCCCAAAGTTTGGGACGGCTCTGTTTACAAGAACCTCGTTTACGGTACAAGTTCAATATCGCAGAAAGTGAAAAATGGATGAAGAAGTTGTGGTACTTACGTACAATACAATATCACTCACCAATGACATCTATGTCATCAGGCCCGTAGCAGCATAATGAGTGGATTCAGGTATGATGATTCTAACTGAAAGAAGTCACACAGAAAAAGAAACATCATAAGATATCACTAATACACGCAGTGTAAACATGGCTACACAGGAACTGGATTACAAAACAGAACAGGGTCTCAAATTTAGAAAACCAACTTATGCTTGCTTAAGGGGAAAGGTGAGTTGGGGTGCTGCATAAAACCAGAGATTGAAATGAGCACAGATAAAGTTCCTTAAGCCAAATATGGAATAGACAAGAGCTACTCCTTGCTCAACGAAATGGACTCAACACCCCATATTAAACGCCTAAGAATGTACCTGACTAGTAAGTATCTTAAAACCTATGGATTGCTATGGCTCCGAAAGGGAATCAAGCGTGTGTAGAGGGGAATAAACGCAGCAGTGATAGGATTGGAGAGGTTCGGTGAGCAAATGAAGACCCTTTGAAGTCATATTGCATGGTACCCATTCCACGGGTCTCAACTCTCCAGGTTTAAGGGATTCTTCCTTCAGCTAAAACATGCATGTGGAACCCAGAGTATGATCAACCGTGTGATCGGGAGACGTCTTCAAATATGTCTCCGTTCTCGTCCCCTGGTCCTCGGGTGCAATATTCCAGACGCTTTACTAACACTCTCCCGACTTGGAGAGTCAGTGCCTTTAACCTCCTGTTTGGCCCAGTTTGCAATTTCTGCGGAAGATGAACAGGAATAGGGAGAATCAATGAGAGACTAGCTGGAGGTGTCTGGACGGGCAAATTTAACTCTCATTTCCCACCAGGAAGAGGAATTAACCAAAGGCTCAGCGTGCCATGCCGGAACCAGATTAGGACCTGAAGCAATCCTGCGGTGTTGTGGCCAGCTCACAAGAAAGCAAGTTGAAGGAAGGAGTTCAGGGGCACTGTAATTCACAAACCTGCAGAGTTATAAATGACAGCTATCGTCCAAAAATACACTGAAGTAAGGCTGCCAAGAGGACTTGAAAGCGGGGCAGAATTGCAGGAAACCGATTTCAGGAGGTATACTGGAATTGCATTTACAGCATAGGAAAAGAGGCAGAACGTCCACAATGATGCATTTGGCCAAAAAGGGTGTATGCGTTTTTTCCTATTCAGGAAGAAACGCATACGCCCTTTTTGGCCAACCAAGCAAGCTTGCAAAGGAAATCTGCACTACAATGAAGTCTCACTTCCCCCCGGTCAAAAGGGCCATCTGAAAAAGTGTAAAATCCAGAAAGGCAGGACAGGCCATGGAGAACTGGGAGCCTTGTTATGCTGATGGGCGGGATGTAAATTGCCAACAGTCACTAGGCAGAAGTCTATGGTGTTTCCTGAAACATCTAAAAAACAAAGCAACAGAGCCTAGGGCACTTCCACTTATGGTCCTATAGCTTAAGGAAATTAAAATCAAAAAGACACAGCCACCCCAAATTTGGGACGGCTCTGTATACAAGAACCTCGTTTATGGTACAAGTTCAATATCGCAGAAAGTGAAAAATGGATGAAGAAGTTGTGGTACTTACGTACAATGCAATATCACTCAGCAATGACATCTATGTCATCAGGCCCGTAGCAGCATAATGAGTGCATTCAGGTATGATGATTCTAACTGAAATAAGTCACACAGAAAAAGAAACATCATAAGATATCACTAATACACGGAATGTAAACTTGGCTACACAGGAACTGGATTACAAAACAGAACAGGGTCTCAAATTTAGAAAACCAACTTATGCTTGCTTAAGGGGAAAGGTGAGTTGGGGTGCTGCATAAAACCAGAGATTGAAATGAGCACAGATAAAGTTCCTTAAGCCAAATATGGAATAGACAAGAGCTACTCCTTGCTCAACGAAATGGACTCAACACCCCATATTAAACGCCTAAGAATGTACCTGACTAGTAAGTATCTTAAAACCTATGGATTGCTATGTCTCCGAAAGGGAATCAAGCGTGTGTACAGGGGCATAAACGCAGCAGTGATAGGATTGGAGAGTTTCGGTGAGCAAATGAAGACCCTTTGAAGTCATATTGCATGGTACCCATTCCACGGGTCTCAACTCTCCAGGTTTAAGGGATTCTTCCTTCAGCTAAAACATGCATGTGGAACCCAGAGTATGATCAACCATGTGATCGGGAGACGTGTTCAAATATGTCTCCGTTCTCGTCCCCTGGTACTCGGGTGCAACATTCCAGACGCTTTACTAACACTCTCCCGACTTGGAGAGTCAGTGCCTTTAACCTCCTGTTTGGCCCAGTTTGCAATTTCTGCGGAAGATGAACAGGAATAGGGAGAACCAATGAGAGACTAGCTGGAGGTGTCTGGACGGGCAAATTTAACTCTCATTTCCCACCAGGAAGAGGAATTAACCAAAGGCTCAGCGTGCCGTGCCGGAACCAGATTAGGGCCTGAAGCAAACCTGCGGTGTTGCGGCCAGCTCACAAGAAAGCGAGTTGAAGAAAGGAGCTCAGGGGCACTGTAATTCACAAATCTGCAGAGTTACAAATGACAGCTATCGTCCAAAAATATACTGAAGTAAGGCTGCCAAGAGGACTTGAAAGCGGGGCAGAATTGCAGGAAACCGATTTCAGGAGGTAGACTGGAATTGCATTTAAAGCATAGGAAAAGAGGCAGAACGTCCACAATGATGCACTTGGCCAAAAAGGGCGTATGCGTTTTTTCCTGAATATATTCAGGAAAAAACTCATACGCCCTTTTTGGCCAACCAAGCAAGCTTGCAAAGGAAATCTGCACTACAATGAAGTCTCACTTCCCCCCGGTCAAAAGGGCCATCTGAAAAAAGTGTAAAATCCAGAAAGGCAGGACAGGCCATGGAGAACTGGGAGCCTTGTTATGCTGATGGGCGGGATGTAAATTGCCAACAGCCACTCAGGAGAAGTGTATGTGTTTCCTGAAACATCTAAAAAACAAAGCAACAGAGCCTAGGGCACTTCCACTTATGGTCCTATAGCTTAGGGAAATGAAAATCAAAAAGACACAGCCACCCCAAAGTTTGGGACGGCTCTGTTTACAAGAACCTCGTTTACGGTACAAGTTCAATATCGCAGAAAGTGAAAAATGGATGAAGAAGTTGTGGTACTTACGTACAATGCAATATCACTCAGCAATGACATCTATGTCATCAGGCCCTTAGCAGCATAATGAGTGGATTCAGGTATGATGATTCTAACTGAAAGAAGTCACACAGAAAAAGAAACATCATAAGATATCACTAATACACGCAATGTAAACATGGCTACACAGGAACTGGATTACAAAACAGAACAGGGTCTCAAATTTAGAAAACCAACTTATGCTTGCTTAAGGGGAATGGTGAGTTGGGGTGCTGCATAAAACCAGAGATTGAAATGAGCACAGATAAAGTTCCTTAAGCCAAATATGGAATAGACAAGAGCTACTCCTTGCTCAACGAAATGGACTTAACACCCCATATTAAACGCATAAGAATGTACCTGACTAGTAAGTATCTTAAAACCTATGGATTGCTATGTCTCCGAAAGGGAATCAAGCGTGTGTACAGGGGCATAAACGCAGCAGTGATAGGATTGGAGAGGTTCGGTGAGCAAATGAAGACCCTTTGAAGTCATATTGCATGGTACCCATTCCACGGGTCTCAACTCTCCAGGTTTAAGGGATTCTTCCTTCAGCTAAAACATGCATGTGGAACCCAGAGTATGATCAACCGTGTGATCGGGAGACATCTTCAAATATGTCTCCGTTCTCGTCCCCTGGTCCTCGGGTGCAATATTCCAGACGCTTTACTAACACTCTCCCGACATGGAGAGTCAGTGCCTTTAACCTCCTGTTTGGCCCAGTTTGCAATTTCTGCGGAAGATGAACAGGAATAGGGAGAACCAATGAGAGACTAGCTGGAGGTGTCTGGACGGGCAAATTTAACTCTCATTTCCCACCAGGAAGAGGAATTAACCAAAGGCTCAGCGTGCCATGCCGGAACCAGATTAGGGCCTGAAGCAATCCTGCGGTGTTGCGGCCAGCTCACAAGAAAGCAAGTTGAAGGAAGGAGTTCAGGGGCACTGTAATTCACAAACCTGCAGAGTTATAAATGACAGCTATCGTCCAAAAATATACTGAAGAAAGGCTGCCAAGAGGACTTGAAAGCGGGGCAGATATGCAGGAAACCGATTTCAGGAGGTATACTGGAATTGCATTTACAGCATAGGAAAAGAGGCAGAACATCCACAATGATGCACTTGGCCAAAAAGGGTGTATGCGTTTTTTCCTATTCAGGAAGAAACGCATACGCCCTTTTTGGCCAACCAAGCAAGCTTGCAAAGGAAATCTGCACTACAATGAAGTCTCACTTCCCCCCGGTCAAAAGGGCCATCTGAAAAAGTGTAAAATCCAGAAAGGCAGGACAGGCCATGGAGAACTGGGAGCCTTGTTATGCTGATGGGCGGGATGTAAATTGCCAACAGTCACTAGGCAGAAGTCTATGGTGTTTCCTGAAACATGTAAAAAACAAAGCAACAGAGCCTAGGGCACTTCCACTTATGGTCCTATAGCTTAAGGAAATTAAAATCAAAAAGACACAGCCACCCCAAATTTGGGACGGCTCTGTATACAAGAACCTCGTTTATGGTACAAGTTCAATATCGCAGAAAGTGAAAAATGGACGAAGAAGTTGTGGTACTTACGTACAATGCAATATCACTCAGCAATGACATCTATGTCATCAGGCCCGTAGCAGCATAATGAGTGGATTCAGGTATGATGATTCTAACTGAAAGAAGTCACACAGAAAAAGAAACATCATAAGATATCACTAATACACGGAATGTAAACTTGGCTACACAGGAACTGGATTACAAAACAGAACAGGGTCTCAAATTCAGAAAACCAACTTATGCTTGCTTAAGGGGAAAGGTGAGTTGGGGTGCTGCATAAAACCAGAGATTGAAATGAGCACAGATAAAGTTCCTTAAGCCAAATATGGAATAGACAAGAGCTACTCCTTGCTCAACGAAATGGACTCAACATCCCATATTAAACGCCTAAGAATGTACCTGACTAGTAAGTATCTTAAAACCTATGGATTGCTATGTCTCCGAAAGAGAATCAAGCGTGTGTACAGGGGCATAAACGCAGCAGTGATAGGATTGGAGAGGTTCGGTGAGCAAATGAAGACCCTTTGAAGTCATATTGCATGGTACCCATTCCACGGGTCTCAACTCTCCAGGTTTAGAGGATTATTCCTTCAGCTAAAACATGCATGTGGAACCCAGAGTATGATCAACCGTGTGATCGGGAGACGTGTTCAAATATGTCTCCGTTCTCATCCCCTGGTACTCGGGTGCAACATTCCAGACGCTTTACTAACACTCTCCCGACTTGGAGAGTCAGTGCCTTTAACCTCCTGTTTGGCCCAGTTTGCAATTTCTGCGGAAGATGAACAGGAATAGGGAGAACCAATGAGAGACTAGCTGGAGGTGTCTGGACGGGCAAATTTAACTCTCATTTCCCACCAGGAAGAGGAATTAACCAAAGGCTCAGCGTGCCGTGCCGGAACCAGATTAGGGCCTGAAGCAATCCTGCGGTGTTGCGGCCAGCTCACAAGAAAGCGAGTTGAAGAAAGGAGCTCAGGGGCACTGTAATTCACAAACCTGCAGAGTTATAAATGACAGCTATCGTCCAAAAATATACTGAAGTAAGGCTGCCAAGAGGACTTGAAAGCGGGGCAGAATTGCAGGAAACCGATTTCAGGAGGTAGACTGGAATTGCATTGAAAGCATAGGAAAAGAGGCAGAACGTCCACAATGATGCACTTGGCCAAAAAGGGCGTATGCGTTTTTTCCTGAATATATTCAGGAAAAAACGCATACGCCCTTTTTGGCCAACCAAGCAAGCTTGCAAAGGAAATCTGCACTACAATGAAGTCTCACTTCCCCCCGGTCAAAAGGGCCATCTGAAAAAAGTGTAAAATCCAGAAAGGCAGGACAGGCCATGGAGAACTGGGAGCCTTGTTATGCTGATGGGCGGGATGTAAATTGCCAACAGCCACTCGGGAGAAGTGTATGGTGTTTCCTGAAACATCTAAAAAACAAAGCAACAGAGCCTAGGGCACTTCCACTTATGGTCCTATAGATTAGGGAAATGAAAATCAAAAAGACACAGCCACCCCAAAGTTTGGGACGGCTCTGTTTACAAGAACCTCGTTTACGGTACAAGTTCAATATCGCAGAAAGTGAAAAATGGATGAAGAAGTTGTGGTACTTACGTACAATGCAATATCACTCAGCAATGACATCTATGTCATCAGGCCCGTAGCAGCATAATGAGTGGATTCAGGTATGATGATTCTAACTGAAAGAAGTCACACAGAAAAAGAAACATCATAAGATATCACTAATACACGGAATGTAAACTTGGCTACACAGGAACTGCATTACAAAACAGAACAGGGTCTCAAATTAAGAAAACCAACTTATGCTTGCTTAAGGGGAAAGGTGAGTTGGGGTGCTGCATAAAACCAGAGATTGAAATGAGCACAGATAAAGTTCCTTAAGCCAAATATGGAATAGACAAGAGCTACTCCTTGCTCAACAAAATGGACTCAACACCCCATATTAAACGCCTAAGAATGTACCTGACTAGTAAGTATCTTAAAACCTATGGATTGCTATTTCTCCGAAAGGGAATCAAGCGTGTGTACAGGGGAATAAACGCAGCAGTGATAGGATTGGAGAGGTTCGGTGAGCAAATGAAGTCCCTTTGAAGTCATATTGCATGGTACCCATTCCACGGGTCTCAACTCTCCAGGTTTAAGGGATTCTTCCTTCAGCTAAAACATGCATGTGGAACCCAGAGTATGATCAACCGTGTGATCGGGAGACGTCTTCAAATATGTCTCCGTTCTCGTCCCCTGGTACTCGGGTGCAACATTCCAGACGCTTTACTAACACTCTCCCGACTTGGAGAGTCAGTGCCTTTAACCTCCTGTTTGGCCCAGTTTGCAATTTCTGCGGAAGATGAACAGGAATAGGGAGAACCAATGAGAGACTAGCTGGAGGTGTCTGGACGGGCAAATTTAACTCTCATTTCCCACCAGGAAGAGGAATTAACCAAAGGCTCAGCGTGCCGTGCCGGAACCACATTAGGGCCTGAAGCAATCCTGCGGTGTTGCGGCCAGCTCACAAGAAAGCGAGTTGAAGAAAGGAGCTCAGGGGCACTGTAATTCACAAACCTGCAGAGTTATAAATGACAGCTATCGTCCAAAAATATACTGAAGTAAGGCTGCCAAGAGGACTTGAAAGCGGGGCAGAATTGCAGGAAACCGATTTCAGGAGGTAGACTGGAATTGCATTTACAGCATAGGAAAAGAGGCAGAACGTCCACAATGATGCACTTGGCCAAAAAGGGTGTATGCGTTTTTTCCTATTCAGGAAGAAACGCATACGCCCTTTTTGGCCAACCAAGCAAGCTTGCAAAGGAAATCTGCACTACAATGAAGTCTCACTTCCCCCCGGTCAAAAGGGCCATCTGAAAAAGTGTAAAATCCAGAAAGGCAGGACAGGCCATGGAGAACTGGGAGCCTTGTTATGCTGATGGGCGGGATGTAAATTGCCAACAGTCACTAGGCAGAAGTCTATGGTGTTTCCTGAAACATGTAAAAAACAAAGCAACAGAGCCTAGGGCACTTCCACTTATGGTCCTATAGCTTAAGGAAATTAAAATCAAAAAGACACAGCCACCCCAAATTTGGGACGGCTCTGTATACAAGAACCTCGTTTATGGTACAAGTTCAATATCGCAGAAAGTGAAAAATGGACGAAGAAGTTGTGGTACTTACGTACAATGCAATATCACTCAGCAATGACATCTATGTCATCAGGCCCGTAGCAGCATAATGAGTGGATTCAGGTATGATGATTCTAACTGAAAGAAGTCACACAGAAAAAGAAACATCATAAGATATCACTAATACACGGAATGTAAACTTGGCTACACAGGAACTGGATTACAAAACAGAACAGGGTCTCAAATTCAGAAAACCAACTTATGCTTGCTTAAGGGGAAAGGTGAGTTGGGGTGCTGCATAAAACCAGAGATTGAAATGAGCACAGATAAAGTTCCTTAAGCCAAATATGGAATAGACAAGAGCTACTCCTTGCTCAACGAAATGGACTCAACATCCCATATTAAACGCCTAAGAATGTACCTGACTAGTAAGTATCTTAAAACCTATGGATTGCTATGTCTCCGAAAGAGAATCAAGCGTGTGTACAGGGGCATAAACGCAGCAGTGATAGGATTGGAGAGGTTCGGTGAGCAAATGAAGACCCTTTGAAGTCATATTGCATGGTACCCATTCCACGGGTCTCAACTCTCCAGGTTTAGAGGATTATTCCTTCAGCTAAAACATGCATGTGGAACCCAGAGTATGATCAACCGTGTGATCGGGAGACGTGTTCAAATATGTCTCCGTTCTCATCCCCTGGTACTCGGGTGCAACATTCCAGACGCTTTACTAACACTCTCCCGACTTGGAGAGTCAGTGCCTTTAACCTCCTGTTTGGCCCAGTTTGCAATTTCTGCGGAAGATGAACAGGAATAGGGAGAACCAATGAGAGACTAGCTGGAGGTGTCTGGACGGGCAAATTTAACTCTCATTTCCCACCAGGAAGAGGAATTAACCAAAGGCTCAGCGTGCCGTGCCGGAACCAGATTAGGGCCTGAAGCAATCCTGCGGTGTTGCGGCCAGCTCACAAGAAAGCGAGTTGAAGAAAGGAGCTCAGGGGCACTGTAATTCACAAACCTGCAGAGTTATAAATGACAGCTATCGTCCAAAAATATACTGAAGTAAGGCTGCCAAGAGGACTTGAAAGCGGGGCAGAATTGCAGGAAACCGATTTCAGGAGGTAGACTGGAATTGCATTGAAAGCATAGGAAAAGAGGCAGAACGTCCACAATGATGCACTTGGCCAAAAAGGGCGTATGCGTTTTTTCCTGAATATATTCAGGAAAAAACGCATACGCCCTTTTTGGCCAACCAAGCAAGCTTGCAAAGGAAATCTGCACTACAATGAAGTCTCACTTCCCCCCGGTCAAAAGGGCCATCTGAAAAAAGTGTAAAATCCAGAAAGGCAGGACAGGCCATGGAGAACTGGGAGCCTTGTTATGCTGATGGGCGGGATGTAAATTGCCAACAGCCACTCGGGAGAAGTGTATGGTGTTTCCTGAAACATCTAAAAAACAAAGCAACAGAGCCTAGGGCACTTCCACTTATGGTCCTATAGATTAGGGAAATGAAAATCAAAAAGACACAGCCACCCCAAAGTTTGGGACGGCTCTGTTTACAAGAACCTCGTTTACGGTACAAGTTCAATATCGCAGAAAGTGAAAAATGGATGAAGAAGTTGTGGTACTTACGTACAATGCAATATCACTCAGCAATGACATCTATGTCATCAGGCCCGTAGCAGCATAATGAGTGGATTCAGGTATGATGATTCTAACTGAAAGAAGTCACACAGAAAAAGAAACATCATAAGATATCACTAATACACGGAATGTAAACTTGGCTACACAGGAACTGCATTACAAAACAGAACAGGGTCTCAAATTAAGAAAACCAACTTATGCTTGCTTAAGGGGAAAGGTGAGTTGGGGTGCTGCATAAAACCAGAGATTGAAATGAGCACAGATAAAGTTCCTTAAGCCAAATATGGAATAGACAAGAGCTACTCCTTGCTCAACAAAATGGACTCAACACCCCATATTAAACGCCTAAGAATGTACCTGACTAGTAAGTATCTTAAAACCTATGGATTGCTATTTCTCCGAAAGGGAATCAAGCGTGTGTACAGGGGAATAAACGCAGCAGTGATAGGATTGGAGAGGTTCGGTGAGCAAATGAAGTCCCTTTGAAGTCATATTGCATGGTACCCATTCCACGGGTCTCAACTCTCCAGGTTTAAGGGATTCTTCCTTCAGCTAAAACATGCATGTGGAACCCAGAGTATGATCAACCGTGTGATCGGGAGACGTCTTCAAATATGTCTCCGTTCTCGTCCCCTGGTACTCGGGTGCAACATTCCAGACGCTTTACTAACACTCTCCCGACTTGGAGAGTCAGTGCCTTTAACCTCCTGTTTGGCCCAGTTTGCAATTTCTGCGGAAGATGAACAGGAATAGGGAGAACCAATGAGAGACTAGCTGGAGGTGTCTGGACGGGCAAATTTAACTCTCATTTCCCACCAGGAAGAGGAATTAACCAAAGGCTCAGCGTGCCGTGCCGGAACCACATTAGGGCCTGAAGCAATCCTGCGGTGTTGCGGCCAGCTCACAAGAAAGCGAGTTGAAGAAAGGAGCTCAGGGGCACTGTAATTCACAAACCTGCAGAGTTATAAATGACAGCTATCGTCCAAAAATATACTGAAGTAAGGCTGCCAAGAGGACTTGAAAGCGGGGCAGAATTGCAGGAAACCGATTTCAGGAGGTAGACTGGAATTGCATTGAAAGCATAGGAAAAGAGGCAGAACGTCCACAATGATGCACTTGGCCAAAAAGGGCGTATGCGTTTTTTCCTGAATATATTCAGGAAAAAACGCATACGCCCTTTTTGGCCAACCAAGCAAGCTTGCAAAGGAAATCTGCACTACAATGAAGTCTCACTTCCCCCCGGTCAAAAGGGCCATCTGAAAAAAGTGTAAAATCCAGAAAGGCAGGACAGGCCATGGAGAACTGGGAGCCTTGTTATGCTGATGGGCAGGATGTAAATTGCCAACAGCCACTCTGGAGAAGTGTATGGTGTTTCCTGAAACATCTAAAAAACAAAGCAACAGAGCCTAGGGCACTTCCACTTATGGTCCTATAGCTTAGGGAAATGAAAATCAAAAAGACACAGCCACCCCAAAGTTTGGGACGGCTCTGTTTACAAGAACCTCGTTTACGGTACAAGTTCAATATCGCAGAAAGTGAAAAATGGATGAAGAAGTTGTGGTACTTACGTACAATGCAATATCACTCAGCAATGACATCTATGTCATCAGGCCCGTAGCAGCATAATGAGTGCATTCAGGTATGATGATTCTAACTGAAAGAAGTCACACAGAAAAAGAAACATCATAAGATATCACTAATACACGGAATGTAAACTTGGCTACACAGGAACTGGATTACAAAACAGAACAGGGTCTCAAATTTAGAAAACCAACTTATGCTTGCTTAAGGGGAAAGGTGAGTTGGGGTGCTGCATAAAACCAGAGATTGAAATGAGCACAGATAAAGTTCCTTAAGCCAAATATGGAATAGACAAGAGCTACTCCTTGCTCAACGAAATGGACTCAACACCCCATATTAAACGCCTAAGAATGTACCTGACTAGTAAGTATCTTAAAACCTATGGATTGCTATGTCTCCGAAAGAGAATCAAGCGTGTGCACAGGGGCATAAACGCAGCAGTGATAGGATTGGAGAGTTTCGGTGAGCAAATGAAGACCCTTTGAAGTCATATTGCATGGTACCCATTCCACGGGTCTCAACTCTCCAGGTTTAAGGGATTCTTCCTTCAGCTAAAACATGCATGTGGAACCCAGAGTATGATCAACCATGTGATCGGGAGACGTGTTCAAATATGTCTCCGTTCTCGTCCCCTGTTTCTCGGGTGCAACATTCCAGACGCTTTACTAACACTCTCCCGACTTGGAGAGTCAGTGCCTTTAACCTCCTGTTTGGCCCAGTTTGCAATTTCTGCGGAAGATGAACAGGAATAGGGAGAACCAATGAGAGATTAGCTGGAGGTGTCTGGACGGGCAAATTTAACTCTCATTTCCCACCAGGAAGAGGAATTAACCAAAGGCTCAGCGTGCCATGCCGGAACCAGATTAGGGCCTGAAGCAATCCTGCGGTGTTGCGGCCAGCTCACAAGAAAGCAAGTTGAAGGAAGGAGTTCAGGGGCACTGTAATTCACAAACCTGCAGAGTTATAAATGACAGCTATCGTCCAAAAATATACTGAAGAAAGGCTGCCAAGAGGACTTGAAAGCGGAGCAGAATTGCAGGAAACCAATTTCAGGAGGTAGACAGGAATTGCATTTAAAGCATAGGAAAAGAGACAGAACGTCCACAATGATGCACTTGGCCAAAAACGGCGTATGCGTTTTTTCCTGAATATATTCAGGAAAAAACGCATACGCCCTTTTTGGCCAACCAAGCAAGCTTGCAAAGGAAATCTGCACTACAATGAAGTCTCACTTCCCCCCGGTCATAAGGGCCATCTGAAAAAAGTGTAAAATCCAGAAAGGCAGGACAGGCCATAGAGAACTGGGAGCCTTGTTATGCTGATGGGCGGGATGAAAATTGCCAACAGCCACTCAGGAGAAATGTATGGTGTTTCCTGAAACATCTAAAAAACAAAGCAACAGAGCCTAGGGCACTTCCACTTATGGTCCTATAGCTTAGGGAAATGAAAATCAAAAAGACACAGCCACCCCAAAGTTTGGGACGGCTCTGTTTACAAGAACCTCGTTTACGGTACAAGTTCAATATCGCAGAAAGTGAAAAATGGATGAAGAAGTTGTGGTACTTACGTACAATGCAATATCACTCAGCAATGACATCTATGTCATCAGGCCCGTAGCAGCATAATGAGTGCATTCAGGTATGATGATTCTAACTGAAAGAAGTCACACAGAAAAAGAAACATCATAAGATATCACTAATACACGGAATGTAAACTTGGCTACACAGGAACTGGATTACAAAACAGAACAGGGTCTCAAATTTAGAAAACCAACTTATGCTTGCTTAAGGGGAAAGGTGAGTTGGGGTGCTGCATAAAACCAGAGATTGAAATGAGCACAGATAAAGTTCCTTAAGCCAAATATGGAATAGACAAGAGCTACTCCTTGCTCAACGAAATGGACTCAACACCCCATATTAAACGCCTAAGAATGTACCTGACTACTAAGTATCTTAAAACCTATGGATTGCTATGTCTCCGAAAGAGAATCAAGCGTGTGCACAGGGGCATAAACGCAGCAGTGATAGGATTGGAGAGTTTCGGTGAGCAAATGAAGACCCTTTGAAGTCATATTGCATGGTACCCATTCCACGGGTCTCAACTCTCCAGGTTTAAGGGATTCTTCCTTCAGCTAAAACATGCATGTGGAACCCAGAGTATGATCAACCGTGTGATCGGGAGACGTGTTCAAATATGTCTCCGTTCTCGTCCCCTGGTACTCGGGTGCAACATTCCAGACGCTTTACTAACACTCTCCCGACTTGGAGAGTCAGTGCCTTTAACCTCCTGTTTGGCCCAGTTTGCAATTTCTGCGGAAGATGAACAGGAATAGGGAGAACCAATGAGAGACTAGCTGGAGGTGTCTGGACGGGCAAATTTAACTCTCATTTCCCACCAGGAAGAGGAATTAACCAAAGGCTCAGCGTGCCGTGCCGGAACCGGATTAGGGCCTGAAGCAATCCTGCGGTGTTGCGGCCAGCTCACAAGAAAGCGAGTTGAAGAAAGGAGCTCAGGGGCACTGTAATTCACAAACCTGCAGAGTTATAAATGACAGCTATCGTCCAAAAATATACTGAAGTAAGGCTGCCAAGAGGACTTGAAAGCGGGGCAGAATTGCAGGAAACCGATTTCAGGAGGTAGACTGGAATTGCATTGAAAGCATAGGAAAAGAGGCAGAACGTCCACAATGATGCACTTGGCCAAAAAGGGCGTATGCGTTTTTTCCTGAATATATTCAGGAAAAAACGCATACGCCCTTTTTGGCCAACCAAGCAAGCTTGCAAAGGAAATCTGCACTACAATGAAGTCTCACTTCCCCCCGGTCAAAAGGGCCATCTGAAAAAAGTGTAAAATCCAGAAAGGCAGGACAGGCCATGGAGAACTGGGAGCCTTGTTATGCTGATGGGCGGGATGTAAATTGCCAACAGCCACTCAGGAGAAGTGTATGTGTTTCCTGAAACATCTAAAAAACAAAGCAACAGAGCCTAGGGCACTTCCACTTATGGTCCTATAGCTTAGGGAAATGAAAATCAAAAAGACACAGCCACCCCAAAGTTTGGGACGGCTCTGTTTACAAGAACCTCGTTTACGGTACAAGTTCAATATCGCAGAAAGTGAAAAATGGATGAAGAAGTTGTGGTACTTACGTACAATGCAATATCACTCAGCAATGACATCTATGTCATCAGGCCCGTAGCAGCATAATGAGTGGATTCAGGTATGATGATTCTAACTGAAAGAAGTCACACAGAAAAAGAAACATCATAAGATATCACTAATACACGGAATGTAAACTTGGCTACACAGGAACTGGATTACAAAACAGAACAGGGTCTCAAATTGAGAAAACCAACTTATGCTTGCTTAAGGGGAAAGGTGAGTTGGGGTGCTGCATAAAACCAGAGATTGAAATGAGCACAGATAAAGTTCCTTAAGCCAAATATGGAATAGACAAGAGCTACTCCTTGCTCAACGAAATGGACTCAACACCCCATATTAAACGCCTAAGAATGTACCTGACTAGTAAGTATCTTAAAACCTATGGATTGCTATGTCTCCGAAAGAGAATTAAGCGTGTGTACAGGGGCATAAACGCAGCAGTGATAGGATTGGAGAGGTTCGGTGAGCAAATGAAGACCCTTTGAAGTCATATTGCATGGTACCCTTTCCACAGGTCTCAACTCTCCAGGTTTAAGGGATTCTTCCTTCAGCTAAAACATGCATGTGGAACCCAGAGTATGATCAACCGTGTGATCGGGAGACGTGTTCAAATATGTCTCCGTTCTGGTCCCCTGGTACTCGGGTGCAACATTCCAGACGCTTTACTAACACTCTCCCGACTTGGAGAGTCAGTACCTTTAACCTCCTGTTTGGCCCAGTTTGCAATTTCTGCGGAAGATGAACAGGAATAGGGAGAACCAATGAGAGACTAGCTGGAGGTGTCTGGACAGGCAAATTTAACTCTCATTTCCCAGCAGGAAGAGGAATTAACCAAAGGCTCAGTGTGCCGTGCCGAAACCACATTAGGGCCTGAAGCAATCCTGCGGTGTTGCGGCCAGCTCACAAGAAAGCGAGTTGAAGAAAGGAGCTCAGGGGCACTGTAATTCACAAACCTGCAGAGTTATAAATGACAGCTATCATCCACAAATATACTGAAGTAAGGCTGCCAAGAGGACTTGAAAGCAGGGCAGAATTGCAGGAAACCGATTTCAGGAGGTAGACTGGAATTGCATTTAAAGCATAGGAAAAGAGGCAGAACGTCCACAATGATGCACTTGGCCAAAAAGGGCGTATGCGTTTTTTCTGAATATATTCAGGAAAAAACGCATACGCCCTTTTTGGCCAACCAAGCAAGCTTGCAAAGGAAATCTGCACTACAATGAAGTCTCACTTCCCCCCGGTCAAAAGGGCCATCTGAAAAAAGTGTAAAATTCGGAAAGGCAGGACAGGCCATGGAGAACTGGGAGCCTTGTTATGCTGATGGGCGGGATGTAAATTGCCAACAGCCACTCGGGAGAAGTGTATGGTGTTTCCTGAAACATCTAAAAAACAAAGCAACAGAGCCTAGGGCACTTCCACTTATGGTCCTATAGCTTAGGGAAATGAAAATCAAAAAGACACAGCCACCCCAAAGTTTGGGACGGCTCTGTTTACAAGAACCTCGTTTACGGTACAAGTTCAATATCGCAGAAAGTGAAAAATGGATGAAGAAGTTGTGGTACTTACGTACAATGCAATATCACTCAGCAATGACATCTATGTCATCAGGCCCGTAGCAGCATAATGAGTGGATTCAGGTATGATGATTCTAACTGAAAGAAGTCACACAGAAAAAGAAACATCATAAGATATCACTAATACACGGAATGTAAACTTGGCTACACAGGAACTGGATTCCAAAACAGAACAGGGTCTCAAATTGAGAAAACCAACTTATGCTTGCTTAAGGGGAAAGGTGAGTTGGGGTGCTGCATAAAACCAGAGATTGAAATGAGCACAGATAAAGTTCCTTAAGCCAAATATGGAATAGACAAGAGCTACTCCTTGCTCAACGAAATGGACTCAACACTCCATATTAAACGCCTAAGAATGTACCTGACTAGTAAGTATCTTAAAACCTATGGATTGCTATGTCTCCGAAAGAGAATCAAGCGTGTGTACAGGGGCATAAACGCAGCAGTGATAGGATTGAAGAGGTTCGGTGAGCAAATGAAGACCCTTTGAAGTCATATTGCATGGTACCCATTCCACGGGTCTCAACTCTCCAGGTTTAAGGGATTCTTCCTTCAGCTAAAACATGCATGTGGAACCCAGAGTATGATCAACCGTGTGATCGGGAGACGTGTTCAAATATGTCTCCGTTCTTGTCCCCTGGTACTCGGGTGCAACATTCCAGACGCTTTACTAACACTCTCCCGACTTGGAGAGTCAGTGCCTTTAAACTCCTGTTTGGCCCAGTTTGCAATTTCTGCGGAAGATGAACAGGAATAGGGAGAACCAATGAGAGACTAGCTGGAGGTGTCTGGATGGGCAAATTTAACTCTCATTTCCCACCAGGAAGAGGAATTAACCAAAGGCTCAGCGTGCCGTGCCGGAACCAGATTAGGGCCTGAAGCAATCCTGCAGTGTTGCGGCCAGCTCACAAGAAAGCTAGTTGAAGAAAGGAGCTCAGGGGCACTGTAATTCACAAACCTGCAGAGTTATAAATGACAGCTATCGTCCAAAAATATACTGAAGTAAGGCTGCCAAGAGGACTTGAAAGCGGGGCAGAATTGCAGGAAACCGATTTCAGGAGGTAGACTGGAATTGCATTGAAAGCATAGGAAAAGAGGCAGAACGTCCACAATGATGCACTTGGCCAAAAAGGGCGTATGCGTTTTTTCCTGAATATATTCAGGAAAGAACGCATACGCCCTTTTTGGCCAACCAAGCAAGCTTGCAAAGGAAATCTGCACTACAATGAAGTCTCACTTCCCCCCGGTCAAAAGGGCCATCTGAAAAAAGTGTAAAATCCAGAAAGGCAGGACAGGCCATGGAGAACTGGGAGCCTTGTTATGCTGATGGGCGGGATGTAAATTGCCAACAGCCACTCGGGAGAAGTGTATGGTGTTTCCTGAAACATCTAAAAAACAAAGCAACAGAGCCTAGGGCACTTCCACTTATGGTCCTATAGCTTAGGGAAATGAAAATCAAAAAGACACAGCCGCCCCAAAGTTTGGGACGGCTCTGTTTACAAGAACCTCGTTTACGGTACAAGTTCAATATCGCAGAAAGTGAAAAATGGATGAAGAAGTTGTGGTACTTACGTACAATGCAATATCACTCAGCAATGACATCTATGTCATCAGGCCCGTAGCAGCATAATGAGTGGATTCAGGTATGATGATTCTAACTGAAAGAAGTCACACAGAAAAAGAAACATCATAAGATATCACTAATACACGGAATGTAAACTTGGCTACACAGGAACTGGATTCCAAAACAGAACAGGGTCTCAAATTGAGAAAACCAACTTATGCTTGCTTAAGGGGAAAGGTGAGTTGGGGTGCTGCATAAAACCAGAGATTGAAATGAGCACAGATAAAGTTCCTTAAGCCAAATATGGAATAGACAAGAGCTACTCCTTGCTCAACGAAATGGACTCAACACCCCATATTAAACGCCTAAGAATGTACCTGACTAGTAAGTATCTTAAAACCTATGGATTGCTATGTCTCCGAAAGAGAATCAAGCGTGTGTACAGGGGCATAAACGCAGCAGTGATAGGATTGGAGAGGTTCGGTGAGCAAATGAAGACCCTTTGAAGTCATATTGCATGGTACCCATTCCACGGGTCTCAACTCTCCAGGTTTAAGGGATTCTTCCTTCAGCTAAAACATGCATGTGGAACCCAGAGTATGATCAACCGTGTGATCGGGAGACGTCTTCAAATATGTCTCCGTTCTCGTCCCCTGGTACTCGGGTGCAACATTCCAGACGCTTTACTAACACTCTCCCGACTTGGAGAGTCAGTGCCTTTAACCTCCTGTTTGGCCCAGTTTGCAATTTCTGCGGAAGATGAACAGGAATAGGGAGAACCAATGAGAGACTAGCTGGAGGTGTCTGGACGGGCAAATTTAACTCTCATTTCCCACCAGGAAGAGGAATTAACCAAAGGCTCAGCGTGCCGTGCCGGAACCAGATTAGGGCCTGAAGCAATCCTGCGGTGTTGCGGCCAGCTCACAAGAAAGCGAGTTGAAGAAAGGAGCTCAGGGGCACTGTAATTCACAAACCTGCAGAGTTATAAATGACAGCTATCGTCCAAAAGTATACTGAAGTAAGGCTGCCAAGAGGACTTGAAAGCGGGGCAGAATTGCAGGAAACCGATTTCAGGAGGTAGACTGGAATTGCATTGAAAGCATAGGAAAAGAGGCAGAACGTCCACAATGATGCACTTGGCCAAAAAGGGCGTATGCGTTCTTTCCTGAATATATTCAGGAAAAAACGCATACGCCCTTTTTGGCCAACCAAGCAAGCTTGCAAAGGAAATCTGCACTACAATGAAGTCTCACTTCCCCCCGGTCAAAAGGGCCATCTGAAAAAAGTGTAAAATCCAGAAAGGCAGGACAGGCCATGGAGAACTGGGAGCCTTGTTATGCTGATGGGCGGGATGTAAATTGCCAACAGCCACTCGGGAGAAGTGTATGGTGTTTCCTGAAACATCTAAAAAGCAAAGCAACAGAGCCTAGGGCACTTCCACTTATGGTCCTATAGCTTAGGGAAATGAAAATCAAAAAGACACAGCCACCCGAAAGTTTGGGACGGCTCTGTTTACAAGAACCTCGTTTACGGTACAAGTTCAATATCGCAGAAAGTGAAAAATGGATGAAGAAGTTGTGGTACTTACGTACAATGCAATATCACTCAGCAATGACATCTATGTCATCAGGCCCGTAGCAGCATAATGAGTGGATTCAGGTATGATGATTCTAACTGAAAGAAGTCACACAGAAAAAGAAACATCATAAGATATCACTAATACACGGAATGTAAACTTGGCTACACAGGAACTGGATTCCAAAACAGAACAGGGTCTCAAATTGAGAAAACCAACTTATGCTTGCTTAAGGGGAAAGGTGAGTTGGGGTGCTGCATAAAACCAGAGATTGAAATGAGCACAGATAAAGTTCCTTAAGCCAAATATGGAATAGACAAGAGCTACTCCTTGCTCAACGAAATGGACTCAACACCCCATATTAAACGCCTAAGAATGTACCTGACTAGTCAGTATCTTAAAACCTATGGATTGCTATGTCTCCGAAAGAGAATCAAGCGTGTGTACAGGGGCATAAACGCAGCAGTGATAGGATTGGAGAGGTTCGGTGAGCAAATGAAGACCCTTTGAAGTCATATTGCATGGTACCCATTCCACGGGTCTCAACTCTCCAGGTTTAAGGGATTCTTCCTTCAGCTAAAACATGCATGTGGAACCCAGAGTATGATCAACCGTGTGATCGGGAGACGTGTTCAAATATGTCTCCGTTCTCGTCCCCTGGTACTCGGGTGCAACATTCCAGAAGCTTTACTAACACTCTCCCGACTTGGAGAGTCAGTGCCTTTAACCTCCTGTTTGGCCCAGTTTGCAATTTCTGCGGAAGATGAACAGGAATAGGGAGAACCAATGAGAGACTAGCTGGAGGTGTCTGGACGGGCAAATTTAACTCTCATTTCCCACCAGGAAGAGGAATTAACCAAAGGCTCAGCGTGCCGTGCCGGAACCACATTAGGGCCTGAAGCAATCCTGCGGTGTTGCGGCCAGCTCACAAGAAAGCGAGTTGAAGAAAGGAGCTCAGGGGCACTGTAATTCACAAACCTGCAGAGTTATAAATGACAGCTATCGTCCAAAAATATACTGAAGTAAGGCTGCCAAGAGGACTTGAAAGCGGGGCAGAATTGCAGGAAACCGATTTCAGGAGGTAGACTGGAATTGCATTGAAAGCATAGGAAAAGAGGCAGAACGTCCACAATGATGCACTTGGCCAAAAAGGGCGTATGCGTTTTTTCCTGAATATATTCAGGAAAAAACGCATACGCCCTTTTTGGCCAACCAAGCAAGCTTGCAAAGGAAATCTGCACTACAATGAAGTCTCACTTCCCCCCGGTCAAAAGGGCCATCTGAAAAAAGTGTAAAATCCAGAAAGGCAGGACAGGCCATGGAGAACTGGGAGCCTTGTTATGCTGATGGGCGGGATGTAAATTGCCAACAGCCACTCGGGAGAAGTGTATGGTGTTTCCTGAAACATCTAAAAAGCAAAGCAACAGAGCCTAGGGCACTTCCACTTATGGTCCTATAGCTTAGGGAAATGAAAATCAAAAAGACACAGCCACCCCAAAGTTTGGGATGGCTCTGTTTACAAGAACCTCGTTTACGGTACAAGTTCAATATCGCAGAAAGTGAAAAATGGATGAAGAAGTTGTGGTACTTACGTACAATGCAATATCACTCAGCAATGACATCTATGTCATCAGGCCCATAGCAGCATAATGAGTGGATTCAGGTATGATGATTCTAACTGAAAGAAGTCACACAGAAAAAGAAACATCATAAGATATCACTAATACACGGAATGTAAACTTGGCTACACAGGAACTGGATTCCAAAACAGAACAGGGTCTCAAATTGAGAAAACCAACTTATGCTTGCTTAAGGGGAAAGGTGAGTTGGGGTGCTGCATAAAACCAGAGATTGAAA
Organism: Globicephala melas; assembly: GCF_963455315.2. Lineage (NCBI taxonomy): Eukaryota > Metazoa > Chordata > Mammalia > Artiodactyla > Delphinidae > Globicephala > Globicephala melas. Next base: position 274,013 of record NW_027207239.1, on the reverse strand, counting down.
TGAGCACAGATAAAGTTCCTTAAGCCAAATATGGAATAGACAAGAGCTACTCCTTGCTCAACGAAATGGACTCAACACCCCATATTAAACGCCTAAGAATGTACCTGACTAGTAAGTATCTTAAAACCTATGGATTGCTATGTCTCCGAAAGAGAATCAAGCGTGTGTACAGGGGCATAAACGCAGCAGTGATAGGATTGGAGAGGTTCGGTGAGCAAATGAAGACCCTTTGAAGTCATATTGCATGGTACCCATTCCACGGGTCTCAACTCTCCAGGTTTAAGGGATTCTTCCTTCAGCTAAAACATGCATGTGGAACCCAGAGTATGATCAACCGTGTGATCGGGAGACGTCTTCAAATATGTCTCCGTTCTCGTCCCCTGGTACTCGGGTGCAACATTCCAGACGCTTTACTAACACTCTCCCGACTTGGAGAGTCAGTGCCTTTAACCTCCTGTTTGGCCCAGTTTGCAATTTCTGCGGAAGATGAACAGGAATAGGGAGAACCAATGAGAGACTAGCTGGAGGTGTCTGGACGGGCAAATTTAACTCTCATTTCCCACCAGGAAGAGGAATTAACCAAAGGCTCAGCGTGCCGTGCCGGAACCAGATTAGGGCCTGAAGCAATCCTGCGGTGTTGCGGCCAGCTCACAAGAAAGCGAGTTGAAGAAAGGAGCTCAGGGGCACTGTAATTCACAAACCTGCAGAGTTATAAATGACAGCTATCGTCCAAAAGTATACTGAAGTAAGGCTGCCAAGAGGACTTGAAAGCGGGGCAGAATTGCAGGAAACCGATTTCAGGAGGTAGACTGGAATTGCATTGAAAGCATAGGAAAAGAGGCAGAACGTCCACAATGATGCACTTGGCCAAAAAGGGCGTATGCGTTCTTTCCTGAATATATTCAGGAAAAAACGCATACGCCCTTTTTGGCCAACCAAGCAAGCTTGCAAAGGAAATCTGCACTACAATGAAGTCTCACTTCCCCCCGGTCAAAAGGGCCATCTGAAAAAAGTGTAAAATCCAGAAAGGCAGGACAGGCCATGGAGAACTGGGAGCCTTGTTATGCTGATGGGCGGGATGTAAATTGCCAACAGCCACTCGGGAGAAGTGTATGGTGTTTCCTGAAACATCTAAAAAGCAAAGCAACAGAGCCTAGGGCACTTCCACTTATGGTCCTATAGCTTAGGGAAATGAAAATCAAAAAGACACAGCCACCCGAAAGTTTGGGACGGCTCTGTTTACAAGAACCTCGTTTACGGTACAAGTTCAATATCGCAGAAAGTGAAAAATGGATGAAGAAGTTGTGGTACTTACGTACAATGCAATATCACTCAGCAATGACATCTATGTCATCAGGCCCGTAGCAGCATAATGAGTGGATTCAGGTATGATGATTCTAACTGAAAGAAGTCACACAGAAAAAGAAACATCATAAGATATCACTAATACACGGAATGTAAACTTGGCTACACAGGAACTGGATTCCAAAACAGAACAGGGTCTCAAATTGAGAAAACCAACTTATGCTTGCTTAAGGGGAAAGGTGAGTTGGGGTGCTGCATAAAACCAGAGATTGAAATGAGCACAGATAAAGTTCCTTAAGCCAAATATGGAATAGACAAGAGCTACTCCTTGCTCAACGAAATGGACTCAACACCCCATATTAAACGCCTAAGAATGTACCTGACTAGTCAGTATCTTAAAACCTATGGATTGCTATGTCTCCGAAAGAGAATCAAGCGTGTGTACAGGGGCATAAACGCAGCAGTGATAGGATTGGAGAGGTTCGGTGAGCAAATGAAGACCCTTTGAAGTCATATTGCATGGTACCCATTCCACGGGTCTCAACTCTCCAGGTTTAAGGGATTCTTCCTTCAGCTAAAACATGCATGTGGAACCCAGAGTATGATCAACCGTGTGATCGGGAGACGTGTTCAAATATGTCTCCGTTCTCGTCCCCTGGTACTCGGGTGCAACATTCCAGAAGCTTTACTAACACTCTCCCGACTTGGAGAGTCAGTGCCTTTAACCTCCTGTTTGGCCCAGTTTGCAATTTCTGCGGAAGATGAACAGGAATAGGGAGAACCAATGAGAGACTAGCTGGAGGTGTCTGGACGGGCAAATTTAACTCTCATTTCCCACCAGGAAGAGGAATTAACCAAAGGCTCAGCGTGCCGTGCCGGAACCACATTAGGGCCTGAAGCAATCCTGCGGTGTTGCGGCCAGCTCACAAGAAAGCGAGTTGAAGAAAGGAGCTCAGGGGCACTGTAATTCACAAACCTGCAGAGTTATAAATGACAGCTATCGTCCAAAAATATACTGAAGTAAGGCTGCCAAGAGGACTTGAAAGCGGGGCAGAATTGCAGGAAACCGATTTCAGGAGGTAGACTGGAATTGCATTGAAAGCATAGGAAAAGAGGCAGAACGTCCACAATGATGCACTTGGCCAAAAAGGGCGTATGCGTTTTTTCCTGAATATATTCAGGAAAAAACGCATACGCCCTTTTTGGCCAACCAAGCAAGCTTGCAAAGGAAATCTGCACTACAATGAAGTCTCACTTCCCCCCGGTCAAAAGGGCCATCTGAAAAAAGTGTAAAATCCAGAAAGGCAGGACAGGCCATGGAGAACTGGGAGCCTTGTTATGCTGATGGGCGGGATGTAAATTGCCAACAGCCACTCGGGAGAAGTGTATGGTGTTTCCTGAAACATCTAAAAAGCAAAGCAACAGAGCCTAGGGCACTTCCACTTATGGTCCTATAGCTTAGGGAAATGAAAATCAAAAAGACACAGCCACCCCAAAGTTTGGGATGGCTCTGTTTACAAGAACCTCGTTTACGGTACAAGTTCAATATCGCAGAAAGTGAAAAATGGATGAAGAAGTTGTGGTACTTACGTACAATGCAATATCACTCAGCAATGACATCTATGTCATCAGGCCCATAGCAGCATAATGAGTGGATTCAGGTATGATGATTGTAACTGAAATAAGTCACACAGAAAAAGAAACATCATAAGATATCACTAATACACGGAATGTAAACTTGGCTACACAGGAACTGGATTACCAAACAGAACAGGGTCTCAAATTTAGAAAACCAACTTATGCTTGCTTAAGGGGAAAGGTGAGTTGGGGTGCTGCATAAAACCAGAGATTGAAATGAGCACAGATAAAGTTCCTTAAGCCAAATATGGAATAGACAAGAGCTACTCCTTGCTCAACGAAATGGACTCAACACCCCATATTAAAGGCCTAAGAATGTACCTGACTAGTCAGTATCTTAAAACCTATGGATTGCTATGTCTCCGAAAGAGAATCAAGCGTGTGTACAGGGGCATAAACGCAGCAGTGATAGGATTGGAGAGGTTCGGTGAGCAAATGAAGACCCTTTGAAGTCATATTGCATGGTACCCATTCCACGGGTCTCAACTCTCCAGGTTTAAGGGATTCTTCCTTCAGCTAAAACATGCATGTGGAACCCAGAGTATGATCAACCGTGTGATCGGGAGACGTGTTCAAATATGTCTCCGTTCTCGTCCCCTGGTACTCGGGTGCAACATTCCAGACGCTTTACTAACACTCTCCCGACTTGGAGAGTCAGTGCCTTTAACCTCCTGTTTGGCCCAGTTTGCAATTTCTGTGGAAGATGAACAGGAATAGGGAGAACCAATGAGAGACTAGCTGGAGGTGTCTGGACGGGCAAATTTAACTCTCATTTCCCACCAGGAAGAGGAATTAACCAAAGGCTCAGCGTGCCGTGCCGGAACCAGATTAGGGCCTGAAGCAATCCTGCGGTGTTGCGGCCAGCTCACAAGAAAGCGAGTTGAAGAAAGGAGCTCAGGGGCACTGTAATTCACAAACCTGCAGAGTTATAAATGACAGCTATCGTCCAAAAATATACTGAAGTAAGGCCGCCAAGAGGACTTGAAAGCGGGGCCGAATTGCAGGAAACCGATTTCAGGAGGTAGACTGGAATTGCATTGAAAGCATAGGAAAAGAGGCAGAACGTCCACAATGATGCACTTGGCCAAAAAGGGCGTATGCGTTTTTTCCTGAATATATTCAGGAAAAAACGCATACGCCCTTTTTGGCCAACCAAGCAAGCTTGCAAAGGAAATCTGCACTACAATGAAGTCTCACTTCCCCCCGGTCAAAAGGGCCATCTGAAAAAAGTGTAAAATCCAGAAAGGCAGGACAGGCCATGGAGAACTGGGAGCCTTGTTATGCTGATGGGCGGGATGTAAATTGCCAACAGCCACTCCGGAGAAGTGTATGGTGTTTCCTGAAACATCTAAAAAGCAAAGCAACAGAGCCTAGGGCACTTCCACTTATGGTCCTATAGCTTAGGGAAATTAAAATCAAAAAGACACAGCCGCCCCAAAGTTTGGGACGGCTCTGTTTACAAGAACCTCGTTTACGGTACAAGTTCAATATCGCAGAAAGTGAAAAATGGATGAAGAAGTTGTGGTACTTACGTACAATGCAATATCACTCAGCAATGACATCTATGTCATCAGGCCCGTAGCAGCATAATGAGTGGATTCAGGTATGATGATTCTAACTGAAAGAAGTCACACAGAAAAAGAAACATCATAAGATATCACTAATACACGGAATGTAAACTTGGCTACACAGGAACTGGATTACAAAACAGAACAGGGTCTCAAATTTAGAAAACCAACTTATGCTTGCTTAAGGGGAAAGGTGAGTTGAGGTGCTGCATAAAACCAGAGATTGAAATGAGCACAGATAAAGTTCCTTAAGCCAAATATGGAATAGACAAGAGCTACTCCTTGCTCAACGAAATGGACTCAACACCCCATATTAAACGCCTAAGAATGTACCTGACTAGTCAGTATCTTAAAACCTATGGATTGCTATGTCTCCGAAAGAGAATCAAGCGTGTGTACAGGGGCATAAACGCAGCAGTGATAGGATTGGAGAGGTTCGGTGAGCAAATGAAGACCCTTTGAAGTCATATTGCATGGTACCCATTCCACGGGTCTCAACTCTCCAGGTTTAAGGGATTCTTCCTTCAGCTAAAACATGCATGTGGAACCCAGAGTATGATCAACCGTGTGATCGGGAGACGTGTTCAAATATGTCTCCGTTCTCGTCCCCTGGTACTCGGGTGCAACATTCCAGACGCTTTACTAACACTCTCCCGACTTGGAGAGTCAGTGCCTTTAACCTCCTGTTTGGCCCAGTTTGCAATTTCTGCGGAAGATGAACAGGAATAGGGAGAACCAATGAGAGACTAGCTGGAGGTGTCTGGACGGGCAAATTTAACTCTCATTTCCCACCAGGAAGAGGAATTAACCAAAGGCTCAGCATGCCGTGCCGGAACCAGATTAGGGCCTGAAGCAATCCTGCGGTGTTGCGGCCAGCTCACAAGAAAGCGAGTTGAAGAAAGGAGCTCAGGGGCACTGTAATTCACAAACCTGCAGAGTTATAAATGACAGCTATCGTCCAAAAATATACTGAAGTAAGGCTGCCAAGGGGACTTGAAAGCGGGGCAGAATTGCAGGAAACCGATTTCAGGAGGTAGACTGGAATTGCATTGAAAGCATAGGAAAAGAGGCAGAACGTCCACAATGATGCACTTGGCCAAAAAGGGCGTATGCGTTTTTTCCTGAATATATTCAGGAGAAAACGCATACGCCCTTTTTGGCCAACCAAGCAAGCTTGCAAAGGAAATCTGCACTACAATGAAGTCTCACTTCCCCCCGGTCAAAAGGGCCATCTGAAAAAAGTGTAAAATCCAGAAAGGCAGGACAGGCCATGGAGAACTGGGAGCCTTGTTATGCTGATGGGCGGGATGTAAATTGCCAACAGCCACTCGGGAGAAGTGTATGGTGTTTCCTGAAACATCTAAAAAGCAAAGCAACAGAGCCTAGGGCACTTCCACTTATGGTCCTATAGCTTAGGGAAATGAAAATCAAAAAGACACAGCCACCCCAAAGTTTGGGACGGCTCTGTTTACAAGAACCTCGTTTACGGTACAAGTTCAATATCGCAGAAAGTGAAAAATGGATGAAGAAGTTGTGGTACTTACGTACAATGCAATATCACTCAGCAATGACATCTATGTCATCAGGCCCGTAGCAGCATAATGAGTGGATTCAGGTATGATGATTCTAACTGAAAGAAGTCACACAGAAAAAGAAACATCATAAGACATCACTAATACACGGAATGTAAACTTGGCTACACAGGAACTGGATTACCAAACAGAACAGGGTCTCAAATTTAGAAAACCAACTTATGCTTGCTTAAGGGGAAAGGTGAGTTGGGGTGCTGCATAAAACCAGAGATTGAAATGAGCACAGATAAAGTTCCTTAAGCCAAATATGGAATAGACAAGAGCTACTCCTTGCTCAACGAAATGGACTCAACACCCCATATTAAACGCCTAAGAATGTACCTGACTAGTAAGTATCTTAAAACCTATGGATTGCTATGTCTCCGAAAGAGAATCAAGCGTGTGTACAGGGGCATAAACGCAGCAGTGATAGGATTGGAGAGGTTCGGTGAGCTAATGAAGACCCTTTGAAGTCATATTGCATGGTACCCATTCCACGGGTCTCAACTCTCCAGGTTTAAGGGATTCTTCCTTCAGCTAAAACATGCATGTGGAACCCAGAGTATGATCAACCGTGTGATCGGGAGACGTGTTCAAATATGTCTCCGTTCTCGTCCCCTGGTACTCGGGTGCAACATTCCAGACGCTTTACTAACACTCTCCCGACTTGGAGAGTCAGTGCCTTTAACCTCCTGTTTGGCCCAGTTTGCAATTTCTGCGGAAGATGAACAGGAATAGGGAGAACCAATGAGAGACTAGCTGGAGGTGTCTGGACGGGCAAATTTAACTCTCATTTCCCACCAGGAAGAGGAATTAACCAAAGGCTCAGCGTGCCGTGCCGGAACCACATTAGGGCCTGAAGCAATCCTGCGGTGTTGCGGCCAGCTCACAAGAAAGCGAGTTGAAGAAAGGAGCTCAGGGGCACTGTAATTCACAAACCTGCAGAGTTATAAATGACAGCTATCGTCCAAAAATATACTGAAGTAAGGCTGCCAAGAGGACTTGAAAGCGGGGCAGAATTGCAGGAAACCGATTTCAGGAGGTAGACTGGAATTGCATTGAAAGCATAGGAAAAGAGGAAGAACGTCCACAATGATGCACTTGGCCAAAAAGGGCGTATGCGTTTTTTCCTGAATATATTCAGGAAAAAATGCATACGCCCTTTTTGGCCAACCAAGCAAGCTTGCAAAGGAAATCTGCACTACAATGAAGTCTCACTTCCCCCCGGTCAAAAGGGCCATCTGAAAAAAGTGTAAAATCCAGAAAGGCAGGACAGGCCATGGAGAACTGGGAGCCTTGTTATGCTGATGGGCGGGATGTAAATTGCCAACAGCCACTCGGGAGAAGTGTATGGTGTTTCCTGAAACATCTAAAAAGCAAAGCAACAGAGCCTAGGGCACTTCCACTTATGGTCCTATAGCTTAGGGAAATGAAAATCAAAAAGACACAGCCACCCCAAAGTTTGGGACGGCTCTGTTTACAAGAACCTCGTTTACGGTACAAGTTCAATATCGCAGAAAGTGAAAAATGGATGAAGAAGTTGTGGTACTTACGTACAATGCAATATCACTCAGCAATGACATCTATGTCATCAGGCCCGTAGCAGCATAATGAGTGGATTCAGGTATGATGATTCTAACTGAAAGAAGTCACACAGAAAAAGAAACATCATAAGATATCACTAATACACGGAATGTAAACTTGGCTACACAGGAACTGGATTACCAAACAGAACAGGGTCTCAAATTTAGAAAACCAACTTATGCTTGCTTAAGGGGAAAGGTGAGTTGGGGTGCTGCATAAAACCAGAGATTGAAATGAGCACAGATAAAGTTCCTTAAGCCAAATATGGAATAGACAAGAGCTACTCCTTGCTCAACGAAATGGACTCAACACCCCATATTAAAGGCCTAAGAATGTACCTGACTAGTCAGTATCTTAAAACCTATGGATTGCTATGTCTCCGAAAGAGAATCAAGCGTGTGCACAGGGGCATAAACGCAGCAGTGATAGGATTGGAGAGGTTCGGTGAGCAAATGAAGACCCTTTGAAGTCATATTGCATGGTACCCATTCCACGGGTCTCAACTCTCCAGGTTTAAGGGATTCTTCCTTCAGCTAAAACATGCATGTGGAACCCAGAGTATGATCAACCGTGTGATCGGGAGACGTGTTCAAATATGTCTCCGTTCTCGTCCCCTGGTACTCGGGTGCAACATTCCAGACGCTTTACTAACACTCTCCCGACTTGGAGAGTCAGTGCCTTTAACCTCCTGTTTGGCCCAGTTTGCAATTTCTGCGGAAGATGAACAGGAATAGGGAGAACCAATGAGAGACTAGCTGGAGGTGTCTGGACGGGCAAATTTAACTCTCATTTCCCACCAGGAAGAGGAATTAACCAAAGGCTCAGCGTGCCGTGCCGGAACCAGATTAGGGCCTGAAGCAATCCTGCGGTGTTGCGGCCAGCTCACAAGAAAGCGAGTTGAAGAAAGGAGCTCAGGGGCACTGTAATTCACAAACCTGCAGAGTTATAAATGACAGCTATCGTCCAAAAATATACTGAAGTAAGGCTGCCAAGAGGACTTGAAAGCGGGGCCGAATTGCAGGAAACCGATTTCAGGAGGTAGACTGGAATTGCATTGAAAGCATAGGAAAAGAGGCAGAACGTCCACAATGATGCACTTGGCCAAAAAGGGCGTATGCGTTTTTTCCTGAATATATTCAGGAAAAAACGCATACGCCCTTTTTGGCCAACCAAGCAAGCTTGCAAAGGAAATCTGCACTACAATGAAGTCTCACTTCCCGCCGGTCAAAAGGGCCATCTGAAAAAAGTGTAAAATCCAGAAAGGCAGGACAGGCCATGGAGAACTGGGAGCCTTGTTATGCTGATGGGCGGCATGTAAATTGCCAACAGCCACTCGGGAGAAGTGTATGGTGTTTCCTGAAACATCTAAAAAGCAAAGCAACAGAGCCTAGGGCACTTCCACTTATGGTCCTATAGCTTAGGGAAATGAAAATCAAAAAGACACAGCCGCCCCAAAGTTTGGGACGGCTCTGTTTACAAGAACCTCGTTTACGGTACAAGTTCAATATCGCAGAAAGTGAAAAATGGATGAAGAAGTTGTGGTACTTACGTACAATGCAATATCACTCAGCAATGACATCTATGTCATCAGGCCCGTAGCAGCATAATGAGTGGATTCAGGTATGATGATTCTAACTGAAAGAAGTCACACAGAAAAAGAAACATCATAAGATATCACTAATACACGGAATGTAAACTTGGCTACACAGGAACTGGATTACAAAACAGAACAGGGTCTCAAATTTAGAAAACCAACTTATGCTTGCTTAAGGGGAAAGGTGAGTTGAGGTGCTGCATAAAACCAGAGATTGAAATGAGCACAGATAAAGTTCCTTAAGCCAAATATGGAATAGACAAGAGCTACTCCTTGCTCAACGAAATGGACTCAACACCCCATATTAAACGCCTAAGAATGTACCTGACTAGTAAGTATCTTAAAACCTATGGATTGCTATGTCTCCGAAAGAGAATCAAGCGTGTGTACAGGGGCATAAACGCAGCAGTGATAGGATTGGAGAGGTTCGGTGAGCAAATGAAGACCCTTTGAAGTCATATTGCATGGTACCCATTCCACGGGTCTCAACTCTCCAGGTTTAAGGGATTCTTCCTTCAGCTAAAACATGCATGTGGAACCCAGAGTATGATCAACCGTGTGATCGGGAGACGTGTTCAAATATGTCTCCGTTCTCGTCCCCTGGTACTCGGGTGCAACATTCCAGACGCTTTACTAACACTCTCCCGACTTGGAGAGTCAGTGCCTTTAACCTCCTGTTTGGCCCAGTTTGCAATTTCTGCGGAAGATGAACAGGAATAGGGAGAACCAATGAGAGACTAGCTGGAGGTGTCTGGATGGGCAAATTTAACTCTCATTTCCCACCAGGAAGAGGAATTAACCAAAGGCTCAGCGTGCCGTGCCGGAACCAGATTAGGGCCTGAAGCAATCCTGCGGTGTTGCGGCCAGATCACAAGAAAGCGAGTTGAAGAAAGGAGCTCAGGGGCACTGTAATTCACAAACCTGCAGAGTTATAAATGACAGCTATCGTCCAAAAATATACTGAAGTAAGGCTGCCAAGAGGACTTGAAAGCGGGGCAGAATTTCAGGAAACCGATTTCAGGAGGTAGACTGGAATTGCATTGAAAGCATAGGAAAAGAGGCAGAACGTCCACAATGATGCACTTGGCCAAAAAGGGCGTATGCGTTTTTTCCTGAATATATTCAGGAAAAAACGCATACGCCCTTTTTGGCCAACCAAGCAAGCTTGCAAAGGAAATCTGCACTACAATGAAGTCTCACTTCCCCCCGGTCAAAAGGGCCATCTGAAAAAAGTGTAAAATCCAGAAAGGCAGGACAGGCCATGGAGAACTGGGAGCCTTGTTATGCTGATGGGCGGGATGTAAATTGCCAACAGCCACTCGGGAGAAGTGTATGGTGTTTCCTGAAACATCTAAAAAGCAAAGCAACAGAGCCTAGGGCACTTCCACTTATGGTCCTATAGCTTAGGGAAATGAAAATCAAAAAGACACAGCCGCCCCAAAGTTTGGGACGGCTCTGTTTACAAGAACCTCGTTTACGGTACAAGTTCAATATCGCAGAAAGTGAAAAATGGATGAAGAAGTTGTGGTACTTACGTACAATGCAATATCACTCAGCAATGACATCTATGTCATCAGGCCCGTAGCAGCATAATGAGTGGATTCAGGTATGATGATTCTAACTGAAAGAAGTCACACAGAAAAAGAAACATCATAAGATATCACTAATACACGGAATGTAAACTTGGCTACACAGGAACTGGATTACAAAACAGAACAGGGTCTCAAATTGAGAAAACCAACTTATGCTTGCTTAAGGGGAAAGGTGAGTTGGGGTGCTGCATAAAACCAGAGATTGAAATGAGCACAGATAAAGTTCCTTAAGCCAAATATGGAATAGACAAGAGCTACTCCTTGCTCAACGAAATGGACTCAACACCCCATATTAAACGCCTAAGAATGTACCTGACTAGTAAGTATCTTAAAACCTATGGATTGCTATGTCTCCGAAAGAGAATCAAGCGTGTGTACAGGGGCATAAACGCAGCAGTGATAGGATTGGAGAGGTTCGGTGAGCAAATGAAGACCCTTTGAAGTCATATTGCATGGTACCCATTCCACGGGTCTCAACTCTCCAGGTTTAAGGGATTCTTCCTTCAGCTAAAACATGCATGTGGAACCCAGAGTATGATCAACCGTGTGATCGGGAGACGTGTTCAAATATGTCTCCGTTCTCGTCCCCTGGTACTCGGGTGCAACATTCCAGACGCTTTACTAACACTCTCCCGACTTGGAGAGTCAGTGCCTTTAACCTCCTGTTTGGCCCAGTTTGCAATTTCTGCGGAAGATGAACAGGAATAGGGAGAACCAATGAGAGACTAGCTGGAGGTGTCTGGACGGGCAAATTTAACTCTCATTTCCCACCAGGAAGAGGAATTAACCAAAGGCTCAGCGTGCCGTGCCGGAACCAGATTAGGGCCTGAAGCAATCCTGCGGTGTTGCGGCCAGCTCACAAGAAAGCTAGTTGAAGAAAGGAGCTCAGGGGCACTGTAATTCACAAACCTGCAGAGTTATAAATGACAGCTATCGTCCAAAAATATACTGAAGTAAGGCTGCCAAGAGGACTTGAAAGCGGGGCAGAATTGCAGGAAACCGATTTCAGGAGGTAGACTGGAATTGCATTGAAAGCATAGGAAAAGAGGCAGAACGTCCACAATGATGCACTTGGCCAAAAAGGGCGTATGCGTTTTTTCCTGAATATATTCAGGAAAAAACGCATACGCCCTTTTTGGCCAACCAAGCAAGCTTGCAAAGGAAATCTGCACTACAATGAAGTCTCACTTCCCCCCGGTCAAAAGGGCCATCTGAAAAAAGTGTAAAATCCAGAAAGGCAGGACAGGCCATGGAGAACTGGGAGCCTTGTTATGCTGATGGGCGGGATGTAAATTGCCAACAGCCACTCGGGAAAAGTGTATGGTGTTTCCTGAAACATCTAAAAAACAAAGCAACAGGGCCTAGGGCACTTCACTTATGGTCCTATAGCTTAGGGAAATGAAAATCAAAAAGACACAGCCACCCCAAAGTTTGGGACGGCTCTGTTTACAAGAACCTCGTTTACGGTACAAGTTCAATATCGCAGAAAGTGAAAAATGGATGAAGAAGTTGTGGTACTTACGTACAATGCAATATCACTCAGCAATGACATCTATGTCATCAGGCCCGTAGCAGCATAATGAGTGGATTCAGGTATGATGATTCTAACTGAAAGAAGTCACACAGAAAAAGAAACATCATAAGATATCACTAATACACGGAATGTAAACTTGGCTACACAGGAACTGGATTACCAAACAGAACAGGGTCTCAAATTGAGAAAACCAACTTATGCTTGCTTAAGGGGAAAGGTGAGTTGGGGTGCTGCATAAAACCAGAGATTGAAATGAGCACAGATAAAGTTCCTTAAGCCAAATATGGAATAGACAAGAGCTACTCCTTGCTCAACGAAATGGACTCAACACCCCATATTAAACGCCTAAGAATGTACCTGACTAGTAAGTATCTTAAAACCTATGGATTGCTATGTCTCCGAAAGAGAATCAAGCGTGTGTACAGGGGCATAAACGCAGCAGTGATAGGATTGGAGAGGTTCGGTGAGCAAATGAAGACCCTTTGAAGTCATATTGCATGGTACCCATTCCACGGGTCTCAACTCTCCAGGTTTAAGGGATTCTTCCTTCAGCTAAAACATGCATGTGGAACCCAGAGTATGATCAACCGTGTGATCGGGAGACGTGTTCAAATATGTCTCCGTTCTCGTCCCCTGGTACTCGGGTGCAACATTCCAGACGCTTTACTAACACTCTCCCGACTTGGAGAGTCAGTGCCTTTAACCTCCTGTTTGGCCCAGTTTGCAATTTCTGCGGAAGATGAACAGGAATAGGTAGAACCAATGAGAGACTAGCTGGAGGTGTCTGGATGGGCAAATTTAACTCTCATTTCCCACCAGGAAGAGGAATTAACCAAAGGCTCAGCGTGCCGTGCCGGAACCACATTAGGGCCTGAAGCAATCCTGCGGTGTTGCGGCCAGCTCACAAGAAAGCGAGTTGAAGAAAGGAGCTCAGGGGCACTGTAATTCACAAACCTGCAGAGTTATAAATGACAGCTATCGTCCAAAAATATACTGAAGTAAGGCTGCCAAGAGGACTTGAAAGCGGGGCAGAATTGCAGGAAACCGATTTCAGGAGGTAGACTGGAATTGCATTGAAAGCATAGGAAAAGAGGCAGAACGTCCACAATGATGCACTTGGCCAAAAAGGGCGTATGCGTTTTTTCCTGAATATATTCAGGAAAAAACGCATACGCCCTTTTTGGCCAACCAAGCAAGCTTGCAAAGGAAATCTGCACTACAATGAAGTCTCACTTCCCCCCGGTCAAAAGGGCCATCTGAAAAAAGTGTAAAATCCAGAAAGGCAGGACAGGCCATGGAGAACTGGGAGCCTTGTTATGCTGATGGGCGGGATGTAAATTGCCAACAGCCACTCGGGAGAAGTGTATGGTGTTTCCTGAAACATCTAAAAAGCAAAGCAACAGAGCCTAGGGCACTTCCACTTATGGTCCTATAGCTTAGGGAAATGAAAATCAAAAAGACACAGCCACCCCAAAGTTTGGGACGGCTCTGTTTACAAGAACCTCGTTTACGGTACAAGTTCAATATCGCAGAAAGTGAAAAATGGATGAAGAAGCTGTGGTACTTACGTACAATGCAATATCACTCAGCAATGACATCTATGTCATCAGCCCGTAGCAGCATAATGAGTGGATTCAGGTATGATGATTCTAACTGAAAGAAGTCACACAGAAAAAGAAACATCATAAGATATCACTAATACACGGAATGTAAACTTGGCTACACAGGAACTGGATTACAAAACAGAACAGGGTCTCAAATTGAGAAAACCAACTTATGCTTGATTAAGGGGAAAGGTGAGTTGGGGTGCTGCATAAAACCAGAGATTGAAATGAGCACAGATAAAGTTCCTTAAGCCAAATATGGAATAGACAAGAGCTACTCCTTGCTCAACGAAATGGACTCAACACCCCATATTAAACGCCTAAGAATGTACCTGACTAGTAAGTATCTTAAAACCTATGGATTGCTATGTCTCCGAAAGAGAATCAAGCGTGTGCACAGGGGCATAAACGCAGCAGTGATAGGATTGGAGAGGTTCGGTGAGCAAATGAAGACCCTTTGAAGTCATATTGCATGGTACCCATTCCACGGGTCTCAACTCTCCAGGTTTAAGGGATTCTTCCTTCAGCTAAAACATGCATGTGGAACCCAGAGTATGATCAACCGTGTGATCGGGAGACGTGTTCAAATATGTCTCCGTTCTCGTCCCCTGGTACTCGGGTGCAACATTCCAGACGCTTTACTAACACTCTCCCGACTTGGAGAGTCAGTGCCTTTAACCTCCTGTTTGGCCCAGTTTGCAATTTCTGCGGAAGATGAACAGGAATAGGGAGAACCAATGAGAGACTAGCTGGAGGTGTCTGGATGGGCAAATTTAACTCTCATTTCCCACCAGGAAGAGGAATTAACCAAAGGCTCAGCGTGCCGTACCGGAACCAGATTAGGGCCTGAAGCAATCCTGCGGTGTTGCGGCCAGCTCACAAGAAAGCGAGTTGAAGAAAGGAGCTCAGGGGCACTGTAATTCACAAACCTGCAGAGTTATAAATGACAGCTATCGTCCAAAAATATACTGAAGTAAGGCTGCCAAGAGGACTTGAAAGCGGGGCAGAATTGCAGGAAACCGATTTCAGGAGGTAGACTGGAATTGCATTGAAAGCATAGGAAAAGAGGCAGAACGTCCACAATGATGCACTTGGCCAAAAAGGGCGTATGCGTTTTTTCCTGAATATATTCAGGAAAAAACGCATACGCCCTTTTTGGCCAACCAAGCAAGCTTGCAAAGGAAATCTGCACTACAATGAAGTCTCACTTCCCCCCGGTCAAAAGGGCCATCTGAAAAAAGTGTAAAATCCAGAAAGGCAGGACAGGCCATGGAGAACTGGGAGCATTGTTATGCTGATGGGCGGGATGTAAATTGCCAACAGCCACTCGGGAGAAGTGTATGGTGTTTCCTGAAACATCTAAAAAGCAAAGCAACAGTGCCTAGGGCACTTCCACTTATGGTCCTATAGTTTAGGGAAATGAAAATCAAAAAGACACAGCCGCCCCAAAGTTTGGGACGGCTCTGTTTACAAGAACCTCGTTTACGGTACAAGTTCAATATCGCAGAAAGTGAAAAATGGATGAAGAAGTTGTGGTACATACGTACAATGCAATATCACTCAGCAATGACATCTATGTCATCAGGCCCGTAGCAGCATAATGAGTGGATTCAGGTATGATGATTCTAACTGAAAGAAGTCACACAGAAAAAGAAACATCATAAGATATCACTAATACACGGAATGTAAACTTGGCTACACAGGAAGTGGATTACAAAACAGAACAGGGTCTCAAATTTAGAAAACCAACTTATGCTTGCTTAAGGGGAAAGGTGAGTTGGGGTGCTGCATAAAACCAGAGATTGAAATGAGCACAGATAAAGTTCCTTAAGCCAAATATGGAATAGACAAGAGCTACTCCTTGCTCAACGAAATGGACTCAACACCCCATATTAAACGCCTAAGAATGTACCTGACTAGTCAGTATCTTAAAACCTATGGATTGCTATGTCTCCGAAAGAGAATCAAGCGTGTGTACAGGGGCATAAACGCAGCAGTGATAGGATTGGAGAGGTTCGGTGAGCAAATGAAGACCCTTTGAAGTCATATTGCATGGTACCCATTCCACGGGTCTCAACTCTCCAGGTTTAAGGGATTCTTCCTTCAGCTAAAACATGCATGTGGAACCCAGAGTATGATCAACCGTGTGATCGGGAGACGTGTTCAAATATGTCTCCGTTCTCGTCCCCTGGTACTCGGGTGCAACATTCCAGACGCTTTACTAACACTCTCCCGACTTGGAGAGTCAGTGCCTTTAACCTCCTGTTTGGCCCAGTTTGCAATTTCTGCGGAAGATGAACAGGAATAGGGAGAACCAATGAGAGACTAGCTGGAGGTGTCTGGACGGGCAAATTTAACTCTCATTTCCCACCAGGAAGAGGAATTAACCAAAGGCTCAGCGTGCCGTGCCGGAACCACATTAGGGCCTGAAGCAATCCTGCGGTGTTGCGGCCAGCTCACAAGAAAGCGAGTTGAAGAAAGGAGCTCAGGGGCACTGTAATTCACAAACCTGCAGAGTTATAAATGACAGCTATCGTCCAAAAATATACTGAAGTAAGGCTGCCAAGAGGACTTGAAAGCGGGGCAGAATTGCAGGAAACCGATTTCAGGAGGTAGACTGGAATTGCATTGAAAGCATAGGAAAAGAGGCAGAACGTCCACAATGATGCACTTGGCCAAAAAGGGCCTATGCGTTTTTTCCTGAATATATTCAGGAAAAAACGCATACGCCCTTTTTGGCCAACCAAGCAAGCTTGCAAAGGAAATCTGCACTACAATGAAGTCTCACTTCCCCCCGGTCAAAAGGGCCATCTGAAAAAAGTGTAAAATCCAGAAAGGCAGGACAGGCCATGGAGAACTGGGAGCCTTGTTATGCTGATGGGCGGGATGTAATTGCCAACAGCCACTCGGGAGAATTGTATGGTGATTCCTGAAACATCTAAAAAACAAAGCAACAGAGCCTAGGGCACTTCCACTTATGGTCCTATAGCTTAGGGAAATGAAAATCAAAAAGACACAGCCACCCCAAAGTTTGGGACGGCTCTGTTTACAAGAACCTCGTTTACAGTACAAGTTCAGTATCGCAGAAAGTGAAAAATGGATGAAGAAGTTGTGGTACTTACGTACAATGCAATATCACTCAGCAATGACATCTATGTCATCAGGCCCGTAGCAGCATAATGAGTGGATTCAGGTATGATGATTCTAACTGAAAGAAGTCACACAGAAAAAGAAACATCATAAGATATCACTAATACACGGAATGTAAACTTGGCTACACAGGAACTGGATTACCAAACAGAACAGGGTCTCAAATTTAGAAAACCAACTTATGCTTGCTTAAGGGGAAAGGTGAGTTGGGGTGCTGCATAAAACCAGAGATTGAAATGAGCACAGATAAAGTTCCTTAAGCCAAATATGGAATAGACAAGAGCTACTCCTTGCTCAACGAAATGGACTCAACACCCCATATTAAACGCCTAAGAATGTACCTGACTAGTAAGTATCTTAAAACCTATGGATTGCTATGTCTCCGAAAGAGAATCAAGCGTGTGTACAGGGGCATAAACGCAGCAGTGATAGGATTGGAGAGGTTCGGTGAGCAAATGAAGACCCTTTGAAGTCATATTGCATGGTACCCATTCCACGGGTCTCAACTCTCCAGGTTTAAGGGATTCTTCCTTCAGCTAAAACATGCATGTGGAACCCAGAGTATGATCAACCGTGTGATCGGGAGACGTGTTCAAATATGTCTCCGTTCTCGTCCCCTGGTACTCGGGTGCAACATTCCAGACGCTTTACTAACACTCTCCCGACTTGGAGAGTCAGTGCCTTTAACATCCTGTTTGGCCCAGTTTGCAATTTCTGCGGAAGATGAACAGGAATAGGGAGAACCAATGAGAGACTAGCTGGAGGTGTCTGGACGGGCAAATTTAACTCTCATTTCCCACCAGGAAGAGGAATTAACCAAAGGCTCAGCGTGCCGTGCCGGAACCACATTAGGGCCTGAAGCAATCCTGCGGTGTTGCGGCCAGCTCACAAGAAAGCGAGTTGAAGAAAGGAGCTCAGGGGCACTGTAATTCACAAACCTGCAGAGTTATAAATGACAGCTATCGTCCAAAAATATACTGAAGTAAGGCTGCCAAGAGGACTTGAAAGCGGGGCAGAATTGCAGGAAACCGATTTCAGGAGGTAGACTGGAATTGCATTGAAAGCATAGGAAAAGAGGCAGAACGTCCACAATGATGCACTTGGCCAAAAAGGGCGTATGCGTTTTTTCCTGAATATATTCAGGAAAAAACGCATACGCCCTTTTTGGCCAACCAAGCAAGCTTGCAAAGGAAATCTGCACTACAATGAAGTCTCACTTTCCCCCGGTCAAAAGGGCCATCTGAAAAAAGTGTAAAATCCAGAAAGGCAGGACAGGCCATGGAGAACTGAGAGCCTTGTTATGCTGATGGGCGGGATGTAAATTGCCAACAGCCACTCGGGAGAAGTGTATGGTGTTTCCTGAAACATCTAAAAAGCAAAGCAACAGAGCCTAGGGCACTTCCACTTATGGTCCTTTAGCTTAGGGAAATGAAAATCAAAAAGACACAGCCACCCAAAGTTTGGGACGGCTCTGTTTACAAGAACCTCGTTTACGGTACAAGTTCAATATCGCAGAAAGTGAAAAATGGATGAAGAAGTTGTGGTACTTACGTACAATGCAATATCACTCAGCAATGACATCTATGTCATCAGGCCCGTAGCAGCATAATGAGTGGATTCAGGTATGATGATTCTAACTGAAAGAAGTCACACAGAAAAAGAAACATCATAAGATATCACTAATACACGGAATGTAAACTTGTCTACACAGGAACTGGATTACCAAACAGAACAGGGTCTCAAATTTAGAAAACCAACTTATGCTTGCTTAAGGGGAAAGGTGAGTTGGGGTGCTGCATAAAACCAGAGATTGAAATGAGCACAGATAAAGTTCCTTAAGCCAAATATGGAATAGACAAGAGCTACTCCTTGCTCAACGAAATGGACTCAACACCCCATATTAAACGCCTAAGAATGTACCTGACTAGTAAGTATCTTAAAACCTATGGATTGCTATGTCTCCGAAAGAGAATCAAGCGTGTGTACAGGGGCATAAACGCAGCAGTGATAGGATTGGAGAGGTTCGGTGAGCTAATGAAGACCCTTTGAAGTCATATTGCATGGTACCCATTCCACGGGTCTCAACTCTCCAGGTTTAAGGGATTCTTCCTTCAGCTAAAACATGCATGTGGAACCCACAGTATGATCAACCGTGTGATCGGGAGACGTGTTCAAATATGTCTCCGTTCTCGTCCCCTGGTACTCGGGTGCAACATTCCAGACGCTTTACTAACACTCTCCCGACTTGGAGAGTCAGTGCCTTTAACCTCCTGTTTGGCCCAGTTTGCAATTTCTGCAGAAGATGAACAGGAATAGGGAGAACCAATGAGAGACTAGCTGGAGGTGTCTGGACGGGCAAATTTAACTCTCATTTCCCACCAGGAAGAGGAATTAACCAAAGGCTCAGCGTGCCGTGCCGGAACCAGATTAGGGCCTGAAGCAATCCTGCGGTGTTGCGGCCAGCTCACAAGAAAGCGAGTTGAAGAAAGGAGCTCAGGGGCACTGTAATTCACAAACCTGCAGAGTTATAAATGACAGCTATCGTCCAAAAATATACTGAAGTAAGGCTGCCAAGAGGACTTGAAAGCAGGGCAGAATTGCAGGAAACCGATTTCAGGAGGTAGACTGGAATTGCATTGAAAGCATAGGAAAAGAGGCAGAACGTCCACAATGATGCACTTGGCCAAAAAGGGCGTATGCGTTTTTTCCTGAATATATTCAGGAAAAAACGCATACGCCCTTTTTGGCCAACCAAGCAAGCTTGCAAAGGAAATCTGCACTACAATGAAGTCTCACTTCCCCCCGGTCAAAAGGGCCATCTGAAAAAAGTGTAAAATCCAGAAAGGCAGGACAGGCCATGGAGAACTGGGAGCCTTGTTATGCTGATGGGCGGGATGTAAATTGCCAACAGCCACTCGGGAGAAGTGTATGGTGTTTCCTGAAACATCTAAAAAGCAAAGCAACAGAGCCTAGGGCACTTCCACTTATGGTCCTATAGCTTAGGGAAATGAAAATCAAAAAGACACAGCCACCCCAATGTTTGGGACGGCTCTGTTTACAAGAACCTCGTTTACGGTACAAGTTCAATATCGCAGAAAGTGAAAAATGGATGAAGAAGTTGTGGTACTTACGTACAATGCAATATCACTCAGCAATGACATCTATGTCATCAGGCCCGTAGCAGCATAATGAGTGGATTCAGGTATGATGATTCTAACTGAAAGAAGTCACACAGAAAAAGAAACATCATAAGATATCACTAATACACGGAATGTAAACTTGGCTACACAGGAACTGGATTACAAAACAGAACAGGGTCTCAAATTTAGAAAACCAAATTATGCTTGCTTAAGGGGAAAGGTGAGTTGGGGTGCTGCATAAAACCAGAGATTGAAATGAGCACAGATAAAGTTCCTTAAGCCAAATATGGAATAGACAAGAGCTACTCCTTGCTCAACGAAATGGACTCAACACCCCATATTAAACGCCTAAGAATGTACCTGACTAGTAAGTATCTTAAAACCTATGGATTGCTATGTCTCCCGAAGAGAATCAAGCGTGTGTACAGGGGCATAAACGCAGCAGTGATAGGATTGGAGAGGTTCGGTGAGCAAATGAAGACCCTTTGAAGTCATATTGCATGGTACCCATTCCACGGGTCTCAACTCTCCAGGTTTAAGGGATTCTTCCTTCAGCTAAAACATGCATGTGGAACCCAGAGTATGATCAACCGTGTGATCGGGAGACGTGTTCAAATATGTCTCCGTTCTCGTCCCCTGGTACTCGGGTGCAACATTCCAGACGCTTTACTAACACTCTCCCGACTTGGAGAGTCAGTGCCTTTAACCTCCTGTTTGGCCCAGTTTGCAATTTCTGCGGAAGATGAACAGGAATAGGGAGAACCAATGAGAGACTAGCTGGAGGTGTCTGGACGGGCAAATTTAACTCTCATTTCCCACCAGGAAGAGGAATTAACCAAAGGCTCAGCGTGCCGTGCCGGAACCACATTAGGGCCTGAAGCAATCCTGCGGTGTTGCGGCCAGCTCACAAGAAAGCGAGTTGAAGAAAGGAGCTCAGGGGCACTGTAATTCACAAACCTGCAGAGTTATAAATGACAGCTATCGTCCAAAAATATACTGAAGTAAGGCTGCCAAGAGGACTTGAAAGCGGGGCAGAATTGCAGGAAACCGATTTCAGGAGGTAGACTGGAATTGCATTGAAAGCATAGGAAAAGAGGCAGAACGTCCACAATGATGCACTTGGCCAAAAAGGGCGTATGCGTTTTTTCCTGAATATATTCAGGAAAAAACGCATACGCCCTTTTTGGCCAACCAAGCAAGCTTGCAAAGGAAATCTGCACTACAATGAAGTCTCACTTCCCCCCGGTCAAAAGGGCCATCTGAAAAAAGGGTAAAATCCAGAAAGGCAGGACAGGCCATGGAGAACTGGGAGCCTTGTTATGCTGATGGGCGGGATGTAAATTGCCAACAGCCACTCGGGAGAAGTGTATGGTGTTTCCTGAAACATCTAAAAAGCAAAGCAACAGAGCCTAGGGCACTTCCACTTATGGTCCTATAGCTTAGGGAAATGAAAATCAAAAAGACACAGCCACCCCAAAGTTTGGGACGGCTCTGTTTACAAGAACCTCGTTTACGGTACAAGTTCAATATCGCAGAAAGTGAAAAATGGATGAAGAAGCTGTGGTACTTACGTACAATGCAATATCACTCAGCAATGACATCTATGTCATCAGCCCGTAGCAGCATAATGAGTGGATTCAGGTATGATGATTCTAACTGAAAGAAGTCACACAGAAAAAGAAACATCATAAGATATCACTAATACACGGAATGTAAACTTGGCTACACAGGAAGTGGATTACAAAACAGAACAGGGTCTCAAATTTAGAAAACCAACTTATGCTTGCTTAAGGGGAAAGGTGAGTTGGGGTGCTGCATAAAACCAGAGATTGAAATGAGCACAGATAAAGTTCCTTAAGCCAAATATGGAATAGACAAGAGCTACTCCTTGCTCAACGAAATGGACTCAACACCCCATATTAAACGCCTAAGAATGTACCTGACTAGTCAGTATCTTAAAACCTATGGATTGCTATGTCTCCGAAAGAGAATCAAGCGTGTGTACAGGGGCATAAACGCAGCAGTGATAGGATTGGAGAGGTTCGGTGAGCAAATGAAGACCCTTTGAAGTCATATTGCATGGTACCCATTCCACGGGTCTCAACTCTCCAGGTTTAAGGGATTCTTCCTTCAGCTAAAACATGCATGTGGAACCCAGAGTATGATCAACCGTGTGATCGGGAGACGTGTTCAAATATGTCTCCGTTCTCGTCCCCTGGTACTCGGGTGCAACATTCCAGACGCTTTACTAACACTCTCCCGACTTGGAGAGTCAGTGCCTTTAACCTCCTGTTTGGCCCAGTTTGCAATTTCTGCGGAAGATGAACAGGAATAGGGAGAACCAATGAGAGACTAGCTGGAGGTGTCTGGACGGGCAAATTTAACTCTCATTTCCCACCAGGAAGAGGAATTAACCAAAGGCTCAGCGTGCCGTGCCGGAACCACATTAGGGCCTGAAGCAATCCTGCGGTGTTGCGGCCAGCTCACAAGAAAGCGAGTTGAAGAAAGGAGCTCAGGGGCACTGTAATTCACAAACCTGCAGAGTTATAAATGACAGCTATCGTCCAAAAATATACTGAAGTAAGGCTGCCAAGAGGACTTGAAAGCGGGGCAGAATTGCAGGAAACCGATTTCAGGAGGTAGACTGGAATTGCATTGAAAGCATAGGAAAAGAGGCAGAACGTCCACAATGATGCACTTGGCCAAAAAGGGCCTATGCGTTTTTTCCTGAATATATTCAGGAAAAAACGCATACGCCCTTTTTGGCCAACCAAGCAAGCTTGCAAAGGAAATCTGCACTACAATGAAGTCTCACTTCCCCCCGGTCAAAAGGGCCATCTGAAAAAAGTGTAAAATCCAGAAAGGCAGGACAGGCCATGGAGAACTGGGAGCCTTGTTATGCTGATGGGCGGGATGTAATTGCCAACAGCCACTCGGGAGAATTGTATGGTGATTCCTGAAACATCTAAAAAACAAAGCAACAGAGCCTAGGGCACTTCCACTTATGGTCCTATAGCTTAGGGAAATGAAAATCAAAAAGACACAGCCACCCCAAAGTTTGGGACGGCTCTGTTTACAAGAACCTCGTTTACAGTACAAGTTCAGTATCGCAGAAAGTGAAAAATGGATGAAGAAGTTGTGGTACTTACGTACAATGCAATATCACTCAGCAATGACATCTATGTCATCAGGCCCGTAGCAGCATAATGAGTGGATTCAGGTATGATGATTCTAACTGAAAGAAGTCACACAGAAAAAGAAACATCATAAGATATCACTAATACACGGAATGTAAACTTGGCTACACAGGAACTGGATTACCAAACAGAACAGGGTCTCAAATTTAGAAAACCAACTTATGCTTGCTTAAGGGGAAAGGTGAGTTGGGGTGCTGCATAAAACCAGAGATTGAAATGAGCACAGATAAAGTTCCTTAAGCCAAATATGGAATAGACAAGAGCTACTCCTTGCTCAACGAAATGGACTCAACACCCCATATTAAACGCCTAAGAATGTACCTGACTAGTAAGTATCTTAAAACCTATGGATTGCTATGTCTCCGAAAGAGAATCAAGCGTGTGTACAGGGGCATAAACGCAGCAGTGATAGGATTGGAGAGGTTCGGTGAGCAAATGAAGACCCTTTGAAGTCATATTGCATGGTACCCATTCCACGGGTCTCAACTCTCCAGGTTTAAGGGATTCTTCCTTCAGCTAAAACATGCATGTGGAACCCAGAGTATGATCAACCGTGTGATCGGGAGACGTGTTCAAATATGTCTCCGTTCTCGTCCCCTGGTACTCGGGTGCAACATTCCAGACGCTTTACTAACACTCTCCCGACTTGGAGAGTCAGTGCCTTTAACATCCTGTTTGGCCCAGTTTGCAATTTCTGCGGAAGATGAACAGGAATAGGGAGAACCAATGAGAGACTAGCTGGAGGTGTCTGGACGGGCAAATTTAACTCTCATTTCCCACCAGGAAGAGGAATTAACCAAAGGCTCAGCGTGCCGTGCCGGAACCACATTAGGGCCTGAAGCAATCCTGCGGTGTTGCGGCCAGCTCACAAGAAAGCGAGTTGAAGAAAGGAGCTCAGGGGCACTGTAATTCACAAACCTGCAGAGTTATAAATGACAGCTATCGTCCAAAAATATACTGAAGTAAGGCTGCCAAGAGGACTTGAAAGCGGGGCAGAATTGCAGGAAACCGATTTCAGGAGGTAGACTGGAATTGCATTGAAAGCATAGGAAAAGAGGCAGAACGTCCACAATGATGCACTTGGCCAAAAAGGGCGTATGCGTTTTTTCCTGAATATATTCAGGAAAAAACGCATACGCCCTTTTTGGCCAACCAAGCAAGCTTGCAAAGGAAATCTGCACTACAATGAAGTCTCACTTTCCCCCGGTCAAAAGGGCCATCTGAAAAAAGTGTAAAATCCAGAAAGGCAGGACAGGCCATGGAGAACTGAGAGCCTTGTTATGCTGATGGGCGGGATGTAAATTGCCAACAGCCACTCGGGAGAAGTGTATGGTGTTTCCTGAAACATCTAAAAAGCAAAGCAACAGAGCCTAGGGCACTTCCACTTATGGTCCTTTAGCTTAGGGAAATGAAAATCAAAAAGACACAGCCACCCAAAGTTTGGGACGGCTCTGTTTACAAGAACCTCGTTTACGGTACAAGTTCAATATCGCAGAAAGTGAAAAATGGATGAAGAAGTTGTGGTACTTACGTACAATGCAATATCACTCAGCAATGACATCTATGTCATCAGGCCCGTAGCAGCATAATGAGTGGATTCAGGTATGATGATTCTAACTGAAAGAAGTCACACAGAAAAAGAAACATCATAAGATATCACTAATACACGGAATGTAAACTTGTCTACACAGGAACTGGATTACCAAACAGAACAGGGTCTCAAATTTAGAAAACCAACTTATGCTTGCTTAAGGGGAAAGGTGAGTTGGGGTGCTGCATAAAACCAGAGATTGAAATGAGCACAGATAAAGTTCCTTAAGCCAAATATGGAATAGACAAGAGCTACTCCTTGCTCAACGAAATGGACTCAACACCCCATATTAAACGCCTAAGAATGTACCTGACTAGTAAGTATCTTAAAACCTATGGATTGCTATGTCTCCGAAAGAGAATCAAGCGTGTGTACAGGGGCATAAACGCAGCAGTGATAGGATTGGAGAGGTTCGGTGAGCTAATGAAGACCCTTTGAAGTCATATTGCATGGTACCCATTCCACGGGTCTCAACTCTCCAGGTTTAAGGGATTCTTCCTTCAGCTAAAACATGCATGTGGAACCCACAGTATGATCAACCGTGTGATCGGGAGACGTGTTCAAATATGTCTCCGTTCTCGTCCCCTGGTACTCGGGTGCAACATTCCAGACGCTTTACTAACACTCTCCCGACTTGGAGAGTCAGTGCCTTTAACCTCCTGTTTGGCCCAGTTTGCAATTTCTGCAGAAGATGAACAGGAATAGGGAGAACCAATGAGAGACTAGCTGGAGGTGTCTGGACGGGCAAATTTAACTCTCATTTCCCACCAGGAAGAGGAATTAACCAAAGGCTCAGCGTGCCGTGCCGGAACCAGATTAGGGCCTGAAGCAATCCTGCGGTGTTGCGGCCAGCTCACAAGAAAGCGAGTTGAAGAAAGGAGCTCAGGGGCACTGTAATTCACAAACCTGCAGAGTTATAAATGACAGCTATCGTCCAAAAATATACTGAAGTAAGGCTGCCAAGAGGACTTGAAAGCAGGGCAGAATTGCAGGAAACCGATTTCAGGAGGTAGACTGGAATTGCATTGAAAGCATAGGAAAAGAGGCAGAACGTCCACAATGATGCACTTGGCCAAAAAGGGCGTATGCGTTTTTTCCTGAATATATTCAGGAAAAAACGCATACGCCCTTTTTGGCCAACCAAGCAAGCTTGCAAAGGAAATCTGCACTACAATGAAGTCTCACTTCCCCCCGGTCAAAAGGGCCATCTGAAAAAAGTGTAAAATCCAGAAAGGCAGGACAGGCCATGGAGAACTGGGAGCCTTGTTATGCTGATGGGCGGGATGTAAATTGCCAACAGCCACTCGGGAGAAGTGTATGGTGTTTCCTGAAACATCTAAAAAGCAAAGCAACAGAGCCTAGGGCACTTCCACTTATGGTCCTATAGCTTAGGGAAATGAAAATCAAAAAGACACAGCCACCCCAATGTTTGGGACGGCTCTGTTTACAAGAACCTCGTTTACGGTACAAGTTCAATATCGCAGAAAGTGAAAAATGGATGAAGAAGTTGTGGTACTTACGTACAATGCAATATCACTCAGCAATGACATCTATGTCATCAGGCCCGTAGCAGCATAATGAGTGGATTCAGGTATGATGATTCTAACTGAAAGAAGTCACACAGAAAAAGAAACATCATAAGATATCACTAATACACGGAATGTAAACTTGGCTACACAGGAACTGGATTACAAAACAGAACAGGGTCTCAAATTTAGAAAACCAAATTATGCTTGCTTAAGGGGAAAGGTGAGTTGGGGTGCTGCATAAAACCAGAGATTGAAATGAGCACAGATAAAGTTCCTTAAGCCAAATATGGAATAGACAAGAGCTACTCCTTGCTCAACGAAATGGACTCAACACCCCATATTAAACGCCTAAGAATGTACCTGACTAGTAAGTATCTTAAAACCTATGGATTGCTATGTCTCCCGAAGAGAATCAAGCGTGTGTACAGGGGCATAAACGCAGCAGTGATAGGATTGGAGAGGTTCGGTGAGCAAATGAAGACCCTTTGAAGTCATATTGCATGGTACCCATTCCACGGGTCTCAACTCTCCAGGTTTAAGGGATTCTTCCTTCAGCTAAAACATGCATGTGGAACCCAGAGTATGATCAACCGTGTGATCGGGAGACGTGTTCAAATATGTCTCCGTTCTCGTCCCCTGGTACTCGGGTGCAACATTCCAGACGCTTTACTAACACTCTCCCGACTTGGAGAGTCAGTGCCTTTAACCTCCTGTTTGGCCCAGTTTGCAATTTCTGCGGAAGATGAACAGGAATAGGGAGAACCAATGAGAGACTAGCTGGAGGTGTCTGGACGGGCAAATTTAACTCTCATTTCCCACCAGGAAGAGGAATTAACCAAAGGCTCAGCGTGCCGTGCCGGAACCACATTAGG
The DNA here is from genome assembly GCF_963455315.2 of Globicephala melas. NCBI lineage: Eukaryota > Metazoa > Chordata > Mammalia > Artiodactyla > Delphinidae > Globicephala > Globicephala melas. The sequence continues at coordinate 246,544 of NW_027207239.1, read as the reverse complement.
GCCTGAAGCAATCCTGCGGTGTTGCGGCCAGCTCACAAGAAAGCGAGTTGAAGAAAGGAGCTCAGGGGCACTGTAATTCACAAACCTGCAGAGTTATAAATGACAGCTATCGTCCAAAAATATACTGAAGTAAGGCTGCCAAGAGGACTTGAAAGCGGGGCAGAATTGCAGAAAACCGATTTCAGGAGGTAGACTGGAATTGCATTGAAAGCATAGGAAAAGAGGCAGAACGTCCACAATGATGCACTTGGCCAAAAAGGGCGTATGCGTTTTTTCCTGAATATATTCAGGAAAAAACGCATACGCCCTTTTTGGCCAACCAAGCAAGCTTGCAAAGGAAATCTGCACTACAATGAAGTCTCACTTCCCCCCGGTCAAAAGGGCCATCTGAAAAAAGGGTAAAATCCAGAAAGGCAGGACAGGCCATGGAGAACTGGGAGCCTTGTTATGCTGATGGGCGGGATGTAAATTGCCAACAGCCACTCGGGAGAAGTGTATGGTGTTTCCTGAAACATCTAAAAAGCAAAGCAACAGAGCCTAGGGCACTTCCACTTATGGTCCTATAGCTTAGGGAAATGAAAATCAAAAAGACACAGCCACCCCAAAGTTTGGGACGGCTCTGTTTACAAGAACCTCGTTTACGGTACAAGTTCAATATCGCAGAAAGTGAAAAATGGATGAAGAAGCTGTGGTACTTACGTACAATGCAATATCACTCAGCAATGACATCTATGTCATCAGCCCGTAGCAGCATAATGAGTGGATTCAGGTATGATGATTCTAACTGAAAGAAGTCACACAGAAAAAGAAACATCATAAGATATCACTAATACACGGAATGTAAACTTGGCTACACAGGAACTGGATTACAAAACAGAACAGGGTCTCAAATTGAGAAAACCAACTTATGCTTGCTTAAGGGGAAAGGTGAGTTGGGGTGCTGCATAAAACCAGAGATTGAAATGAGCACAGATAAAGTTCCTTAAGCCAAATATGGAATAGACAAGAGCTACTCCTTGCTCAACGAAATGGACTCAACACCCCATATTAAACACCTAAGAATGTACCTTACTAGTAAGTATCTTAAAACCTATGGATTGCTATGTCTCCGAAAGAGAATCAAGCGTGTGCACAGGGACATAAACGCAGCAGTGATAGGATTGGAGAGGTTCGGTGAGCAAATGAAGACCCTTTGAAGTCATATTGCATGGTACCCATTCCACGGGTCTCAACTCTCCAGGTTTAAGGGATTCTTCCTTCAGCTAAAACATGCATGTGGAACCCAGAGTATGATCAACCGTGTGATCGGGAGACGTGTTCAAATATGTCTCCATTCTCGTCCCCTGGTACTCGGGTGCAACATTCCAGACGCTTTACTAACACTCTCCCGACTTGGAGAGTCAGTGCCTTTAACCTCCTGTTTGGCCCAGTTTGCAATTTCTGCAGAAGATGAACAGGAATAGGGAGAACCAATGAGAGACTAGCTGGAGGTGTCTGGACAGGCAAATTTAACTCTCATTTCCCATCAGGAAGAGGAGTTAACCAAAGGCTCAGCGTGCCGTGCCGGAACCACATTAGGGCCTGAAGCAATCCTGCGGTGTTGCGGCCAGCTCACAAGAAAGCGAGTTGAAGAAAGGAGCTCAGGGGCACTGTAATTCACAAACCTGCAGAGTTATAAATGACAGCTATTGTCCAAAAATATACTGAAGTAAGGCTGCCAAGAGGACTTGAAAGCGGGGCAGAATTGCAGGAAACCGATTTCAGGAGGTAGACTGGAATTGCATTGAAAGCATAGGAAAAGAGGCAGAACGTCCACAATGATGCACTTGGCCAAAAAGGGCGTATGCGTTTTTTCCTGAATATATTCAGGAAAAAACGCATACGCCCTTTTTGGCCAACCAAGCAAGCTTGCAAAGGAAATCTGCACTAAAATGAAGTCTCACTTCCCCCCGGTCAAAAGGGCCATCTGAAAAAAGTGTAAAATCCAGAAAGGCAGGACAGGCCATGGAGAACTGGGAGCCTTGTTATGCTGATGGGCGGGATGTAAATTGCCAACAGCCACTCGGGAGAAGTGTATGGTGTTTCCTGAAACATCTAAAAAGCAAAGCAACAGAGCCTAGGGCACTTCCACTTATGGTCCTATAGCTTAGGGAAATGAAAATCAAAAAGACACAGCCACCCCAAAGTTTGGGACGGCTCTGTTTACAAGAACCTCGTTTACGGTACAAGTTCAATATCGCAGAAAGTGAAAAATGGATGAAGAAGCTGTGGTACTTACGTACAATGCAATATCACTCAGCAATGACATCTATGTCATCAGGCCCGTAGCAGCATAATGAGTGGATTCAGGTATGATGATTCAAACTGAAAGAAGTCACACAGAAAAAGAAACATCATAAGATATCACTAATACACGGAATGTAAACTTGGCTACACAGGAACTGGATTACCAAACAGAACAGGGTCTCAAATTTAGAAAACCAACTTATGCTTGCTTAAGGGGAAAGGTGAGTTGAGGTGCTGCATAAAACCAGAGATTGAAATGAGCACAGATAAAGTTCCTTAAGCCAAATATGGAATAGACAAGAGCTACTCCTTGCTCAACGAAATGGACTCAACACCCCATATTAAACGCCTAAGAATGTACCTGACTAGTAAGTATCTTAAAACCTATGGATTGCTATGTCTCCGAAAGAAAATCAAGCGTGTGCACAGGGGCATAAACGCAGCAGTGATAGGATTGGAGAGGTTCGGTGAGCTAATGAAGACCCTTTGAAGTCATATTGCATGGTACCCATTCCACGGGTCTCAACTCTCCAGGTTTAAGGGATTCTTCCTTCAGCTAAAACATGCATGTGGAACCCAGAGTATGATCAACCGTGTGATCGGGAGACGTCTTCAAATATGTCTCCGTTCTCGTCCCCTGGTACTCGGGTGCAACATTCCAGACGCTTTACTAACACTCTCCCGACTTGGAGAGTCAGTGCCTTTAACCTCCTGTTTGGCCCAGTTTGCAATTTCTGCGGAAGATGAACAGGAATAGGGAGAACCAATGAGAGACTAGCTGGAGGTGTCTGGACGGGCAAATTTAACTCTCATTTCCCACCAGGAAGAGGAATTAACCAAAGGCTCAGCGTGCCGTGCCGGAACCACATTAGGGCCTGAAGCAATCCTGCGGTGTTGCGGCCAGCTCACAAGAAAGCGAGTTGAAGAAAGGAGCTCAGGGGCACTGTAATTCACAAACCTGCAGAGTTATAAATGACAGCTATCGTCCAAAAATATACTGAAGTAAGGCTGCCAAGAGGACTTGAAAGCGGGGCAGAATTGCAGGAAACCGATTTCAGGAGGTAGACTGGAATTGCATTGAAAGCATAGGAAAAGAGGCAGAACGTCCACAATGATGCACTTGGCCAAAAAGTGCGTATGCGTTTTTTCCTGAATATATTCAGGAAAAAACGCATACGCCCTTTTTGGCCAACCAAGCAAGCTTGCAAAGGAAATCTGCACTACAATGAAGTCTCACTTCCCCCCGGTCAAAAGGGCCATCTGAAAAAAGTGTAAAATCCAGAAAGGCAGGACAGGCCATGGAGAACTGGGAGCCTTGTTATGCTGATGGGCGGGATGTAAATTGCCAACAGCCACTCGGGAGAAGTGTATGGTGTTTCCTGAAACATCTAAAAAACAAAGCAACAGAGCCTAGGGCACTTCCACTTATGGTCCTATAGCTTAGGGAAATGAAAATCAAAAAGACACAGCCACCCCAAAGTTTGGGACGGCTCTGTTTACAAGAACCTCGTTTACGGTACAAGTTCAATATCGCAGAAAGTGAAAAATGGATGAAGAAGTTGTGGTACTTACGTACAATGCAATATCACTCAGCAATGACATCTATGTCATCAGGCCCGTAGCAGCATAATGAGTGGATTCAGGTACGATGATTCTAACTGAAAGAAATCACACAGAAAAAGAAACATCATAAGATATCACTAATACACGGAATGTAAACTTGGCTACACAGGAACTGGATTACCAAACAGAACAGGGTCTCAAATTTAGAAAACCAACTTATGCTTGCTTAAGGGGAAAGGTGAGTTGGGGTGCTGCATAAAACCAGAGATTGAAATGAGCACAGATAAAGTTCCTTAAGCCAAATATGGAATAGACAAGAGCTACTCCTTGCTCAACGAAATGGACTCAACACCCCATATTAAACGCCTAAGAATGTACCTGACTAGTAAGTATCTTAAAACCTATGGATTGCTATGTCTCCGAAAGAGAATCAAGCGTGTGTACAGGGGCATAAACGCAGCAGTGATAGGATTGGAGAGGTTCGGTGAGCTAATGAAGACCCTTTGAAGACATATTGCATGGTACCCATTCCACGGGTCTCAACTCTCCAGGTTTAAGGGATTCTTCCTTCAGCTAAAACATGCATGTGGAACCCAGAGTATGATCAACCGTGTGATCGGGAGACGTCTTCAAATATGTCTCCGTTCTCGTCCCCTGGTACTCGGGTGCAACATTCCAGACGCTTTACTAACACTCTCCCGACTTGGAGAGTCAGTGCCTTTAACCTCCTGTTTGGCCCAGTTTGCAATTTCTGCGGAAGATGAACAGGAATAGGGAGAACCAATGAGAGACTAGCTGGAGGTGTCTGGACGGGCAAATTTAACTCTCATTTCCCACCAGGAAGAGGAATTAACCAAAGGCTAAGCGTGCCGTGCCGGAACCAGATTAGGGCCTGAAGCAATCCTGCGGTGTTGCGGCCAGCTCACAAGAAAGCGAGTTGAAGAAAGGAGCTCAGGGGCACTGTAATTCACAAACCTGCAGAGTTATAAATGACAGCTATCGTCCAAAAATCTACTGAAGTAAGGCTGCCAAGAGGACTTGAAAGCGGGGCAGAATTGCAGGAAACCGATTTCAGGAGGTAGACTGGAATTGCATTGAAAGCATAGGAAAAGAGGCAGAACGTCCACAATGATGCACTTGGCCAAAAAGGGCGTATGCGTTTTTTCCTGAATATATTCAGGAAAAAACGCATACGCCCTTTTTGGCCAACCAAGCAAGCTTGCAAAGGAAATCTGCACTACAATGAAGTCTCACTTCCCCCCGGTCAAAAGGGCCATCTGAAAAAAGTGTAAAATCCAGAAAGGCAGGACAGGCCATGGAGAACTGGGAGCCTTGTTATGCTGATGGGCGGGATGTAAATTGCCAACAGCCACTCGGGAGAAGTGTATGGTGTTTCCTGAAACATCTAAAAAACAAAGCAACAGAGCCTAGGGCACTTCCACTTATGGTCCTATAGCTTAGGGAAATGAAAATCAAAAAGACACAGCCACCCCAAAGTTTGGGACGGCTCTGTTTACAAGAACCTCGTTTACGGTACAAGTTCAATATCGCAGAAAGTGAAAAATGGATGAAGAAGCTGTGGTACTTACGTACAATGCAATATCACTCAGCAATGACATCTATGTCATCAGGCCCGTAGCAGCATAATGAGTGGATTCAGGTACGATGATTCTAACTGAAAGAAGTCACACAGAAAAAGAAACATCATAAGATATCACTAATACACGGAATGTAAACTTGGCTACACAGGAACTGGATTACCAAACAGAACAGGGTCTCAAATTTAGAAAACCAACTTATGCTTGCTTAAGGGGAAAGGTGAGTTGAGGTGCTGCATAAAACCAGAGATTGAAATGAGCACAGATAAAGTTCCTTAAGCCAAATATGGAATAGACAAGAGCTACTCCTTGCTCAACGAAATGGACTCAACACCCCATATTAAACGCCTAAGAATGTACCTGACTAGTAAGTATCTTAAAACCTATGGATTGCTATGTCTCCGAAAGAGAATCAAGCGTGTGTACAGGGGCATAAACGCAGCAGTGATAGGATTGGAGAGGTTCGGTGAGCAAATGAAGACCCTTTGAAGTCATATTGCATGGTACCCATTCCACGGGTCTCAACTCTCCAGGTTTAAGGGATTCTTCCTTCAGCTAAAACATGCATGTGGAACCCAGAGTATGATCAACCGTGTGATCGGGAGACGTCTTCAAATATGTCTCCGTTCTCGTCCCCTGGTACTCGGGTGCAACATTCCAGACGCTTTACTAACACTCTCCCGACTTGGAGAGTCAGTGCCTTTAACCTCCTGTTTGGCCCAGTTTGCAATTTCTGCGGAAGATGAACAGGAATAGGGAGAACCAATGAGAGACTAGCTGGAGGTGTCTGGACGGGCAAATTTAACTCTCATTTCCCACCAGGAAGAGGAATTAACCAAAGGCTCAGCGTGCCGTGCCGGAACCACATTAGGGCCTGAAGCAATCCTGCGGTGTTGCGGCCAGCTCACAAGAAAGCGAGTTGAAGAAAGGAGCTCAGGGGCACTGTAATTCACAAACCTGCAGAGTTATAAATGACAGCTATCGTCCAAAAATATACTGAAGTAAGGCTGCCAAGAGGACTTGAAAGCGGGGCAGAATTGCAGGAAACCGATTTCAGGAGGTAGACTGGAATTGCATTGAAAGCATAGGAAAAGAGGCAGAACGTCCACAATGATGCACTTGGCCAAAAAGGGCGTATGCGTTTTTTCCTGAATATATTCAGGAAAAAACGCATACGCCCTTTTTGGCCAACCAAGCAAGCTTGCAAAGGAAATCTGCACTACAATGAAGTCTCACTTCCCCCCGGTCAAAAGGGCCATCTGAAAAAAGTGTAAAATCCAGAAAGGCAGGACAGGCCATGGAGAACTGGGAGCCTTGTTATGCTGATGGGCGGGATGTAAATTTCCAACAGCCACTCGGGAGAAGTGTATGGTGTTTCCTGAAACATCTAAAAAGCAAAGCAACAGAGCCTAGGGCACTTCCACTTATGGTCCTATAGCTTAGGGAAATGAAAATCAAAAAGACACAGCCACCCCAAAGTTTGGGACGGCTCTGTTTACAAGAACCTCGTTTACGGTACAAGTTCAATATCGCAGAAAGTGAAAAATGGATGAAGAAGTTGTGGAACTTACGTACAATGCAATATCACTCAGCAATGACATCTATGTCATCAGGCCCGTAGCAGCATAATGAGTGGATTCAGGTACGATGATTCTAACTGAAAGAAATCACACAGAAAAAGAAACATCATAAGATATCACTAATACACGGAATGTAAACTTGGCTACACAGGAACTGGATTACCAAACAGAACAGGGTCTCAAATTTAGAAAACCAACTTATGCTTGCTTAAGGGGAAAGGTGAGTTGGGGTGCTGCATAAAACCAGAGATTGAAATGAGCACAGATAAAGTTCCTTAAGCCAAATATGGAATAGACAAGAGCTACTCCTTGCTCAACGAAATGGACTCAACACCCCATATTAAACGCCTAAGAATGTACCTGACTAGTAAGTATCTTAAAACCTATGGATTGCTATGTCTCCGAAAGAGAATCAAGCGTGTGTACAGGGGCATAAACGCAGCAGTGATAGGATTGGAGAGGTTCGGTGAGCTAATGAAGACCCTTTGAAGACATATTGCATGGTACCCATTCCACGGGTCTCAACTCTCCAGGTTTAAGGGATTCTTCCTTCAGCTAAAACATGCATGTGGAACCCAGAGTATGATCAACCGTGTGATCGGGAGACGTCTTCAAATATGTCTCCGTTCTCGTCCCCTGGTACTCGGGTGCAACATTCCAGACGCTTTACTAACACTCTCCCGACTTGGAGAGTCAGTGCCTTTAACCTCCTGTTTGGCCCAGTTTGCAATTTCTGCGGAAGATGAACAGGAATAGGGAGAACCAATGAGAGACTAGCTGGAGGTGTCTGGACGGGCAAATTTAACTCTCATTTCCCACCAGGAAGAGGAATTAACCAAAGGCTCAGCGTGCCGTGCCGGAACCACATTAGGGCCTGAAGCAATCCTGCGGTGTTGCGGCCAGCTCACAAGAAAGCGAGTTGAAGAAAGGAGCTCAGGGGCACTGTAATTCACAAACCTGCAGAGTTATAAATGACAGCTATCGTCCAAAAATATACTGAAGTAAGGCTGCCAAGAGGACTTGAAAGCGGGGCAGAATTGCAGGAAACCGATTTCAGGAGGTAGACTGGAATTGCATTGAAAGCATAGGAAAAGAGGCAGAACGTCCACAATGATGCACTTGGCCAAAAAGGGCGTATGCGTTTTTTCCTGAATATATTCAGGAAAAAACGCATACGCCCTTTTTGGCCAACCAAGCAAGCTTGCAAAGGAAATCTGCACTACAATGAAGTCTCACTTCCCCCCGGTCAAAAGGGCCATCTGAAAAAAGTGTAAAATCCAGAAAGGCAGGACAGGCCATGGAGAACTGGGAGCCTTGTTATGCTGATGGGCGGGATGTAAATTGCCAACAGCCACTCGGGAGAAGTGTATGGTGTTTCCTGAAACATCTAAAAAGCAAAGCAACAGAGCCTAGGGCACTTCCACTTATGGTCCTATAGCTTAGGGAAATGAAAATCAAAAAGACACAGCCACCCCAAAGTTTGGGACGGCTCTGTTTACAAGAACCTCGTTTACGGTACAAGTTCAATATCGCAGAAAGTGAAAAATGGATGAAGAAGCTGTGGTACTTACGTACAATGCAATATCACTCAGCAATGACATCTATGTCATCAGGCCCGTAGCAGCATAATGAGTGGATTCAGGTATGATGATTCTAACTGAAAGAAGTCACACAGAAAAAGAAACATCATAAGATATCACTAATACACGGAATGTAAACTTGGCTACACAGGAACTGGATTACCAAACAGAACAGGGTCTCAAATTTAGAAAACCAACTTATGCTTGCTTAAGGGGAAAGGTGAGTTGAGGTGCTGCATAAAACCAGAGATTGAAATGAGCACAGATAAAGTTCCTTAAGCCAAATATGGAATAGACAAGAGCTACTCCTTGCTCAACGAAATGGACTCAACACCCCATATTAAACGCCTAAGAATGTACCTGACTAGTAAGTATCTTAAAACCTATGGATTGCTATGTCTCCGAAAGAGAATCAAGCGTGTGTACAGGGGCATAAACGCAGCAGTGATAGGATTGGAGAGGTTCGGTGAGCAAATGAAGACCCTTTGAAGTCATATTGCATGGTACCCATTCCACGGGTCTCAACTCTCCAGGTTTAAGGGATTCTTCCTTCAGCTAAAACATGCATGTGGAACCCAGAGTATGATCAACCGTGTGATCGGGAGACGTCTTCAAATATGTCTCCGTTCTCGTCCCCTGGTACTCGGGTGCAACATTCCAGACGCTTTACTAACACTCTCCCGACTTGGAGAGTCAGTGCCTTTAACCTCCTGTTTGGCCCAGTTTGCAATTTCTGCGGAAGATGAACAGGAATAGGGAGAACCAATGAGAGACTAGCTGGAGGTGTCTGGACGGGCAAATTTAACTCTCATTTCCCACCAGGAAGAGGAATTAACCAAAGGCTCAGCGTGCCGTGCCGGAACCAGATTAGGGCCTGAAGCAATCCTGCGGTGTTGCGACCAGCTCACAAGAAAGCGAGTTGAAGAAAGGAGCTCAGGGGCACTGTAATTCACAAACCTGCAGAGTTATAAATGACAGCTATCGTCCAAAAATATACTGAAGTAAGGCTGCCAAGAGGACTTGAAAGCGGGGCAGAATTGCAGGAAACCGATTTCAGGAGGTAGACTGGAATTGCATTGAAAGCATAGGAAAAGAGGCAGAACGTCCACAATGATGCACTTGGCCAAAAAGGGCGTATGCGTTTTTTCCTGAATATATTCAGGAAAAAACGCATACGCCCTTTTTGGCCAACCAAGCAAGCTTGCAAAGGAAATCTGCACTACAATGAAGTCTCACTTCCCCCCGGTCAAAAGGGCCATCTGAAAAAAGTGTAAAATCCAGAAAGGCAGGACAGGCCATGGAGAACTGGGAGCCTTGTTATGCTGATGGGCGGGATGTAAATTTCCAACAGCCACTCGGGAGAAGTGTATGGTGTTTCCTGAAACATCTAAAAAGCAAAGCAACAGAGCCTAGGGCACTTCCACTTATGGTCCTATAGCTTAGGGAAATGAAAATCAAAAAGACACAGCCACCCCAAAGTTTGGGACGGCTCTGTTTACAAGAACCTCGTTTACGGTACAAGTTCAATATCGCAGAAAGTGAAAAATGGATGAAGAAGTTGTGGAACTTACGTACAATGCAATATCACTCAGCAATGACATCTATGTCATCAGGCCCGTAGCAGCATAATGAGTGGATTCAGGTATGATGATTCTAACTGAAAGAAGTCACACAGAAAAAGAAACATCATAAGATATCACTAATACACGGAATGTAAACTTGGCTACACAGGAACTGGATTACCAAACAGAACAGGGTCTCAAATTTAGAAAACCAACTTATGCTTGCTTAAGGGGAAAGGTGAGTTGAGGTGCTGCATAAAACCAGAGATTGAAATGAGCACAGATAAAGTTCCTTAAGCCAAATATGGAATAGACAAGAGCTACTCCTTGCTCAACGAAATGGACTCAACACCCCATATTAAACGCCTAAGAATGTACCTGACTAGTAAGTATCTTAAAACCTATAGATTGCTATGTCTCCGAAAGAGAATCAAGCGTGTGTACAGGGGCATAAACGCAGCAGTGATAGGATTGGAGAGGTTCGGTGAGCAAATGAAGACCCTTTGAAGTCATATTGCATGGTACCCATTCCACGGGTCTCAACTCTCCAGGTTTAAGGGATTCTTCCTTCAGCTAAAACATGCATGTGGAACCCAGAGTATGATCAACCGTGTGATCGGGAGACGTCTTCAAATATGTCTCCGTTCTCGTCCCCTGGTACTCGGGTGCAACATTCCAGACGCTTTACTAACACTCTCCCGACTTGGAGAGTCAGTGCCTTTAACCTCCTGTTTGGCCCAGTTTGCAATTTCTGCGGAAGATGAACAGGAATAGGGAGAACCAATGAGAGACTAGCTGGAGGTGTCTGGACGGGCAAATTTAACTCTCATTTCCCACCAGGAAGAGGAATTAACCAAAGGCTCAGCGTGCCGTGCCGGAACCAGATTAGGGCCTGAAGCAATCCTGCGGTGTTGCGACCAGCTCACAAGAAAGCGAGTTGAAGAAAGGAGCTCAGGGGCACTGTAATTCACAAACCTGCAGAGTTATAAATGACAGCTATCGTCCAAAAATATACTGAAGTAAGGCTGCCAAGAGGACTTGAAAGCGGGGCAGAATTGCAGGAAACCGATTTCAGGAGGTAGACTGGAATTGCATTGAAAGCATAGGAAAAGAGGCAGAACGTCCACAATGATGCACTTGGCCAAAAAGGGCGTATGCGTTTTTTCCTGAATATATTCAGGAAAAAACGCATACGCCCTTTTTGGCCAACCAAGCAAGCTTGCAAAGGAAATCTGCACTACAATGAAGTCTCACTTCCCCCCGGTCAAAAGGGCCATCTGAAAAAAGTGTAAAATCCAGAAAGGCAGGACAGGCCATGGAGAACTGGGAGCCTTGTTATGCTGATGGGCGGGATGTAAATTTCCAACAGCCACTCGGGAGAAGTGTATGGTGTTTCCTGAAACATCTAAAAAGCAAAGCAACAGAGCCTAGGGCACTTCCACTTATGGTCCTATAGCTTAGGGAAATGAAAATCAAAAAGACACAGCCACCCCAAAGTTTGGGACGGCTCTGTTTACAAGAACCTCGTTTACGGTACAAGTTCAATATCGCAGAAAGTGAAAAATGGATGAAGAAGTTGTGGAACTTACGTACAATGCAATATCACTCAGCAATGACATCTATGTCATCAGGCCCGTAGCAGCATAATGAGTGGATTCAGGTATGATGATTCTAACTGAAAGAAGTCACACAGAAAAAGAAACATCATAAGATATCACTAATACACGGAATGTAAACTTGGCTACACAGGAACTGCATTACAAAACAGAACAGGGTCTCAAATTTAGAAAACCAACTTATGCTTGCTTAAGGGGAAAGGTGAGTTGGGGTGCTGCATAAAACCAGAGATTGAAATGAGCACAGATAAAGTTCCTTAAGCCAAATATGGAATAGACAAGAGCTACTCCTTGCTCAACGAAATGGACTCAACACCCCATATTAAACGCCTAAGAATGTACCTGACTAGTAAATATCTTAAAACCTATGGATTGCTATGTCTCCGAAAGAGAATCAAGCGTGTGTACAGGGGCATAAACGCAGCAGTGATAGATTTGGAGAGGTTCGGTGAGCAAATGAAGACCCTTTGAAGTCATATTGCATGGTACCCATTCCACGGGTCTCAACTCTCCAGGTTTAAGGGATTCTTCCTTCAGCTAAAACATGCATGTGGAACCCAGAGTATGATCAACCGTCTGATCGGGAGACGTGTTCAAATATGTCTCCGTTCTCGTCCCCTGGTACTCGGGTGCAACATTCCAGACGCTTTACTAACACTCTCCCGACTTGGAGAGTCAGTGCCTTTAACCTCCTGTTTGGCCCAGTTTGCAATTTCTGCGGAAGATGAACAGGAATAGGGAGAACCAATGAGAGACTAGCTGGAGGTGTCTGGACGGGCAAATTTAACTCTCATTTCCCACCAGGAAGAGGAATTAACCAAAGGCTCAGTGTGCCGTGCCGAAACCACATTAGGGCCTGAAGCAATCCTGCGGTGTTGCGGCCAGCTCACAAGAAAGCGAGTTGAAGAAAGGAGCTCAGGGGCACTGTAATTCACAAACCTGCAGAGTTATAAATGACAGCTATCATCCACAAATATACTGAAGTAAGGCTGCCAAGAGGACTTGAAAGCAGGGCAGAATTGCAGGAAACCGATTTCAGGAGGTAGACTGGAATTGCATTTAAAGCATAGGAAAAGAGGCAGAACGTCCACAATGATGCACTTGGCCAAAAAGGGCGTATGCGTTTTTTCTGAATATATTCAGGAAAAAACGCATACGCCCTTTTTGGCCAACCAAGCAAGCTTGCAAAGGAAATCTGCACTACAATGAAGTCTCACTTCCCCCCGGTCAAAAGGGCCATCTGAAAAAAGTGTAAAATTCGGAAAGGCAGGACAGGCCATGGAGAACTGGGAGCCTTGTTATGCTGATGGGCGGGATGTAAATTGCCAACAGCCACTCGGGAGAAGTGTATGGTGTTTCCTGAAACATCTAAAAAACAAAGCAACAGAGCCTAGGGCACTTCCACTTATGGTCCTATAGCTTAGGGAAATGAAAATCAAAAAGACACAGCCACCCCAAAGTTTGGGACGGCTCTGTTTACAAGAACCTCGTTTACGGTACAAGTTCAATATCGCAGAAAGTGAAAAATGGATGAAGAAGTTGTGGTACTTACGTACAATGCAATATCACTCAGCAATGACATCTATGTCATCAGGCCCGTAGCAGCATAATGAGTGGATTCAGGTATGATGATTCTAACTGAAAGAAGTCACACAGAAAAAGAAACATCATAAGATATCACTAATACACGGAATGTAAACTTGGCTACACAGGAACTGGATTCCAAAACAGAACAGGGTCTCAAATTGAGAAAACCAACTTATGCTTGCTTAAGGGGAAAGGTGAGTTGGGGTGCTGCATAAAACCAGAGATTGAAATGAGCACAGATAAAGTTCCTTAAGCCAAATATGGAATAGACAAGAGCTACTCCTTGCTCAACGAAATGGACTCAACACTCCATATTAAACGCCTAAGAATGTACCTGACTAGTAAGTATCTTAAAACCTATGGATTGCTATGTCTCCGAAAGAGAATCAAGCGTGTGTACAGGGGCATAAACGCAGCAGTGATAGGATTGAAGAGGTTCGGTGAGCAAATGAAGACCCTTTGAAGTCATATTGCATGGTACCCATTCCACGGGTCTCAACTCTCCAGGTTTAAGGGATTCTTCCTTCAGCTAAAACATGCATGTGGAACCCAGAGTATGATCAACCGTGTGATCGGGAGACGTGTTCAAATATGTCTCCGTTCTTGTCCCCTGGTACTCGGGTGCAACATTCCAGACGCTTTACTAACACTCTCCCGACTTGGAGAGTCAGTGCCTTTAAACTCCTGTTTGGCCCAGTTTGCAATTTCTGCGGAAGATGAACAGGAATAGGGAGAACCAATGAGAGACTAGCTGGAGGTGTCTGGATGGGCAAATTTAACTCTCATTTCCCACCAGGAAGAGGAATTAACCAAAGGCTCAGCGTGCCGTGCCGGAACCAGATTAGGGCCTGAAGCAATCCTGCGGTGTTGCGGCCAGCTCACAAGAAAGCTAGTTGAAGAAAGGAGCTCAGGGGCACTGTAATTCACAAACCTGCAGAGTTATAAATGACAGCTATCGTCCAAAAATATACTGAAGTAAGGCTGCCAAGAGGACTTGAAAGCGGGGCAGAATTGCAGGAAACCGATTTCAGGAGGTAGACTGGAATTGCATTGAAAGCATAGGAAAAGAGGCAGAACGTCCACAATGATGCACTTGGCCAAAAAGGGCGTATGCGTTTTTTCCTGAATATATTCAGGAAAGAACGCATACGCCCTTTTTGGCCAACCAAGCAAGCTTGCAAAGGAAATCTGCACTACAATGAAGTCTCACTTCCCCCCGGTCAAAAGGGCCATCTGAAAAAAGTGTAAAATCCAGAAAGGCAGGACAGGCCATGGAGAACTGGGAGCCTTGTTATGCTGATGGGCGGGATGTAAATTGCCAACAGCCACTCGGGAGAAGTGTATGGTGTTTCCTGAAACATCTAAAAAACAAAGCAACAGAGCCTAGGGCACTTCCACTTATGGTCCTATAGCTTAGGGAAATGAAAATCAAAAAGACACAGCCGCCCCAAAGTTTGGGACGGCTCTGTTTACAAGAACCTCGTTTACGGTACAAGTTCAATATCGCAGAAAGTGAAAAATGGATGAAGAAGTTGTGGTACTTACGTACAATGCAATATCACTCAGCAATGACATCTATGTCATCAGGCCCGTAGCAGCATAATGAGTGGATTCAGGTATGATGATTCTAACTGAAAGAAGTCACACAGAAAAAGAAACATCATAAGATATCACTAATACACGGAATGTAAACTTGGCTACACAGGAACTGGATTCCAAAACAGAACAGGGTCTCAAATTGAGAAAACCAACTTATGCTTGCTTAAGGGGAAAGGTGAGTTGGGGTGCTGCATAAAACCAGAGATTGAAATGAGCACAGATAAAGTTCCTTAAGCCAAATATGGAATAGACAAGAGCTACTCCTTGCTCAACGAAATGGACTCAACACCCCATATTAAACGCCTAAGAATGTACCTGACTAGTCAGTATCTTAAAACCTATGGATTGCTATGTCTCCGAAAGAGAATCAAGCGTGTGTACAGGGGCATAAACGCAGCAGTGATAGGATTGGAGAGGTTCGGTGAGCAAATGAAGACCCTTTGAAGTCATATTGCATGGTACCCATTCCACGGGTCTCAACTCTCCAGGTTTAAGGGATTCTTCCTTCAGCTAAAACATGCATGTGGAACCCAGAGTATGATCAACCGTGTGATCGGGAGACGTGTTCAAATATGTCTCCGTTCTCGTCCCCTGGTACTCGGGTGCAACATTCCAGAAGCTTTACTAACACTCTCCCGACTTGGAGAGTCAGTGCCTTTAACCTCCTGTTTGGCCCAGTTTGCAATTTCTGCGGAAGATGAACAGGAATAGGGAGAACCAATGAGAGACTAGCTGGAGGTGTCTGGACGGGCAAATTTAACTCTCATTTCCCACCAGGAAGAGGAATTAACCAAAGGCTCAGCGTGCCGTGCCGGAACCACATTAGGGCCTGAAGCAATCCTGCGGTGTTGCGGCCAGCTCACAAGAAAGCGAGTTGAAGAAAGGAGCTCAGGGGCACTGTAATTCACAAACCTGCAGAGTTATAAATGACAGCTATCGTCCAAAAATATACTGAAGTAAGGCTGCCAAGAGGACTTGAAAGCGGGGCAGAATTGCAGGAAACCGATTTCAGGAGGTAGACTGGAATTGCATTGAAAGCATAGGAAAAGAGGCAGAACGTCCACAATGATGCACTTGGCCAAAAAGGGCGTATGCGTTTTTTCCTGAATATATTCAGGAAAAAACGCATACGCCCTTTTTGGCCAACCAAGCAAGCTTGCAAAGGAAATCTGCACTACAATGAAGTCTCACTTCCCCCCGGTCAAAAGGGCCATCTGAAAAAAGTGTAAAATCCAGAAAGGCAGGACAGGCCATGGAGAACTGGGAGCCTTGTTATGCTGATGGGCGGGATGTAAATTGCCAACAGCCACTCGGGAGAAGTGTATGGTGTTTCCTGAAACATCTAAAAAGCAAAGCAACAGAGCCTAGGGCACTTCCACTTATGGTCCTATAGCTTAGGGAAATGAAAATCAAAAAGACACAGCCACCCCAAAGTTTGGGATGGCTCTGTTTACAAGAACCTCGTTTACGGTACAAGTTCAATATCGCAGAAAGTGAAAAATGGATGAAGAAGTTGTGGTACTTACGTACAATGCAATATCACTCAGCAATGACATCTATGTCATCAGGCCCATAGCAGCATAATGAGTGGATTCAGGTATGATGATTGTAACTGAAATAAGTCACACAGAAAAAGAAACATCATAAGATATCACTAATACACGGAATGTAAACTTGGCTACACAGGAACTGGATTACCAAACAGAACAGGGTCTCAAATTTAGAAAACCAACTTATGCTTGCTTAAGGGGAAAGGTGAGTTGGGGTGCTGCATAAAACCAGAGATTGAAATGAGCACAGATAAAGTTCCTTAAGCCAAATATGGAATAGACAAGAGCTACTCCTTGCTCAACGAAATGGACTCAACACCCCATATTAAAGGCCTAAGAATGTACCTGACTAGTCAGTATCTTAAAACCTATGGATTGCTATGTCTCCGAAAGAGAATCAAGCGTGTGTACAGGGGCATAAACGCAGCAGTGATAGGATTGGAGAGGTTCGGTGAGCAAATGAAGACCCTTTGAAGTCATATTGCATGGTACCCATTCCACGGGTCTCAACTCTCCAGGTTTAAGGGATTCTTCCTTCAGCTAAAACATGCATGTGGAACCCAGAGTATGATCAACCGTGTGATCGGGAGACGTGTTCAAATATGTCTCCGTTCTCGTCCCCTGGTACTCGGGTGCAACATTCCAGACGCTTTACTAACACTCTCCCGACTTGGAGAGTCAGTGCCTTTAACCTCCTGTTTGGCCCAGTTTGCAATTTCTGTGGAAGATGAACAGGAATAGGGAGAACCAATGAGAGACTAGCTGGAGGTGTCTGGACGGGCAAATTTAACTCTCATTTCCCACCAGGAAGAGGAATTAACCAAAGGCTCAGCGTGCCGTGCCGGAACCAGATTAGGGCCTGAAGCAATCCTGCGGTGTTGCGGCCAGCTCACAAGAAAGCGAGTTGAAGAAAGGAGCTCAGGGGCACTGTAATTCACAAACCTGCAGAGTTATAAATGACAGCTATCGTCCAAAAATATACTGAAGTAAGGCCGCCAAGAGGACTTGAAAGCGGGGCCGAATTGCAGGAAACCGATTTCAGGAGGTAGACTGGAATTGCATTGAAAGCATAGGAAAAGAGGCAGAACGTCCACAATGATGCACTTGGCCAAAAAGGGCGTATGCGTTTTTTCCTGAATATATTCAGGAAAAAACGCATACGCCCTTTTTGGCCAACCAAGCAAGCTTGCAAAGGAAATCTGCACTACAATGAAGTCTCACTTCCCCCCGGTCAAAAGGGCCATCTGAAAAAAGTGTAAAATCCAGAAAGGCAGGACAGGCCATGGAGAACTGGGAGCCTTGTTATGCTGATGGGCGGGATGTAAATTGCCAACAGCCACTCCGGAGAAGTGTATGGTGTTTCCTGAAACATCTAAAAAGCAAAGCAACAGAGCCTAGGGCACTTCCACTTATGGTCCTATAGCTTAGGGAAATGAAAATCAAAAAGACACAGCCGCCCCAAAGTTTGGGACGGCTCTGTTTACAAGAACCTCGTTTACGGTACAAGTTCAATATCGCAGAAAGTGAAAAATGGATGAAGAAGTTGTGGTACTTACGTACAATGCAATATCACTCAGCAATGACATCTATGTCATCAGGCCCGTAGCAGCATAATGAGTGGATTCAGGTATGATGATTCTAACTGAAAGAAGTCACACAGAAAAAGAAACATCATAAGATATCACTAATACACGGAATGTAAACTTGGCTACACAGGAACTGGATTACAAAACAGAACAGGGTCTCAAATTTAGAAAACCAACTTATGCTTGCTTAAGGGGAAAGGTGAGTTGAGGTGCTGCATAAAACCAGAGATTGAAATGAGCACAGATAAAGTTCCTTAAGCCAAATATGGAATAGACAAGAGCTACTCCTTGCTCAACGAAATGGACTCAACACCCCATATTAAACGCCTAAGAATGTACCTGACTAGTCAGTATCTTAAAACCTATGGATTGCTATGTCTCCGAAAGAGAATCAAGCGTGTGTACAGGGGCATAAACGCAGCAGTGATAGGATTGGAGAGGTTCGGTGAGCAAATGAAGACCCTTTGAAGTCATATTGCATGGTACCCATTCCACGGGTCTCAACTCTCCAGGTTTAAGGGATTCTTCCTTCAGCTAAAACATGCATGTGGAACCCAGAGTATGATCAACCGTGTGATCGGGAGACGTGTTCAAATATGTCTCCGTTCTCGTCCCCTGGTACTCGGGTGCAACATTCCAGACGCTTTACTAACACTCTCCCGACTTGGAGAGTCAGTGCCTTTAACCTCCTGTTTGGCCCAGTTTGCAATTTCTGCGGAAGATGAACAGGAATAGGGAGAACCAATGAGAGACTAGCTGGAGGTGTCTGGACGGGCAAATTTAACTCTCATTTCCCACCAGGAAGAGGAATTAACCAAAGGCTCAGCATGCCGTGCCGGAACCAGATTAGGGCCTGAAGCAATCCTGCGGTGTTGCGGCCAGCTCACAAGAAAGCGAGTTGAAGAAAGGAGCTCAGGGGCACTGTAATTCACAAACCTGCAGAGTTATAAATGACAGCTATCGTCCAAAAATATACTGAAGTAAGGCTGCCAAGAGGACTTGAAAGCGGGGCAGAATTGCAGGAAACCGATTTCAGGAGGTAGACTGGAATTGCATTGAAAGCATAGGAAAAGAGGCAGAACGTCCACAATGATGCACTTGGCCAAAAAGGGCGTATGCGTTTTTTCCTGAATATATTCAGGAGAAAACGCATACGCCCTTTTTGGCCAACCAAGCAAGCTTGCAAAGGAAATCTGCACTACAATGAAGTCTCACTTCCCCCCGGTCAAAAGGGCCATCTGAAAAAAGTGTAAAATCCAGAAAGGCAGGACAGGCCATGGAGAACTGGGAGCCTTGTTATGCTGATGGGCGGGATGTAAATTGCCAACAGCCACTCGGGAGAAGTGTATGGTGTTTCCTGAAACATCTAAAAAGCAAAGCAACAGAGCCTAGGGCACTTCCACTTATGGTCCTATAGCTTAGGGAAATGAAAATCAAAAAGACACAGCCACCCCAAAGTTTGGGACGGCTCTGTTTACAAGAACCTCGTTTACGGTACAAGTTCAATATCGCAGAAAGTGAAAAATGGATGAAGAAGTTGTGGTACTTACGTACAATGCAATATCACTCAGCAATGACATCTATGTCATCAGGCCCGTAGCAGCATAATGAGTGGATTCAGGTATGATGATTCTAACTGAAAGAAGTCACACAGAAAAAGAAACATCATAAGACATCACTAATACACGGAATGTAAACTTGGCTACACAGGAACTGGATTACCAAACAGAACAGGGTCTCAAATTTAGAAAACCAACTTATGCTTGCTTAAGGGGAAAGGTGAGTTGGGGTGCTGCATAAAACCAGAGATTGAAATGAGCACAGATAAAGTTCCTTAAGCCAAATATGGAATAGACAAGAGCTACTCCTTGCTCAACGAAATGGACTCAACACCCCATATTAAACGCCTAAGAATGTACCTGACTAGTAAGTATCTTAAAACCTATGGATTGCTATGTCTCCGAAAGAGAATCAAGCGTGTGTACAGGGGCATAAACGCAGCAGTGATAGGATTGGAGAGGTTCGGTGAGCTAATGAAGACCCTTTGAAGTCATATTGCATGGTACCCATTCCACGGGTCTCAACTCTCCAGGTTTAAGGGATTCTTCCTTCAGCTAAAACATGCATGTGGAACCCAGAGTATGATCAACCGTGTGATCGGGAGACGTGTTCAAATATGTCTCCGTTCTCGTCCCCTGGTACTCGGGTGCAACATTCCAGACGCTTTACTAACACTCTCCCGACTTGGAGAGTCAGTGCCTTTAACCTCCTGTTTGGCCCAGTTTGCAATTTCTGCGGAAGATGAACAGGAATAGGGAGAACCAATGAGAGACTAGCTGGAGGTGTCTGGACGGGCAAATTTAACTCTCATTTCCCACCAGGAAGAGGAATTAACCAAAGGCTCAGCGTGCCGTGCCGGAACCACATTAGGGCCTGAAGCAATCCTGCGGTGTTGCGGCCAGCTCACAAGAAAGCGAGTTGAAGAAAGGAGCTCAGGGGCACTGTAATTCACAAACCTGCAGAGTTATAAATGACAGCTATCGTCCAAAAATATACTGAAGTAAGGCTGCCAAGAGGACTTGAAAGCGGGGCAGAATTGCAGGAAACCGATTTCAGGAGGTAGACTGGAATTGCATTGAAAGCATAGGAAAAGAGGAAGAACGTCCACAATGATGCACTTGGCCAAAAAGGGCGTATGCGTTTTTTCCTGAATATATTCAGGAAAAAATGCATACGCCCTTTTTGGCCAACCAAGCAAGCTTGCAAAGGAAATCTGCACTACAATGAAGTCTCACTTCCCCCCGGTCAAAAGGGCCATCTGAAAAAAGTGTAAAATCCAGAAAGGCAGGACAGGCCATGGAGAACTGGGAGCCTTGTTATGCTGATGGGCGGGATGTAAATTGCCAACAGCCACTCGGGAGAAGTGTATGGTGTTTCCTGAAACATCTAAAAAGCAAAGCAACAGAGCCTAGGGCACTTCCACTTATGGTCCTATAGCTTAGGGAAATGAAAATCAAAAAGACACAGCCACCCCAAAGTTTGGGACGGCTCTGTTTACAAGAACCTCGTTTACGGTACAAGTTCAATATCGCAGAAAGTGAAAAATGGATGAAGAAGTTGTGGTACTTACGTACAATGCAATATCACTCAGCAATGACATCTATGTCATCAGGCCCGTAGCAGCATAATGAGTGGATTCAGGTATGATGATTCTAACTGAAAGAAGTCACACAGAAAAAGAAACATCATAAGATATCACTAATACACGGAATGTAAACTTGGCTACACAGGAACTGGATTACCAAACAGAACAGGGTCTCAAATTTAGAAAACCAACTTATGCTTGCTTAAGGGGAAAGGTGAGTTGGGGTGCTGCATAAAACCAGAGATTGAAATGAGCACAGATAAAGTTCCTTAAGCCAAATATGGAATAGACAAGAGCTACTCCTTGCTCAACGAAATGGACTCAACACCCCATATTAAAGGCCTAAGAATGTACCTGACTAGTCAGTATCTTAAAACCTATGGATTGCTATGTCTCCGAAAGAGAATCAAGCGTGTGTACAGGGGCATAAACGCAGCAGTGATAGGATTGGAGAGGTTCGGTGAGCAAATGAAGACCCTTTGAAGTCATATTGCATGGTACCCATTCCACGGGTCTCAACTCTCCAGGTTTAAGGGATTCTTCCTTCAGCTAAAACATGCATGTGGAACCCAGAGTATGATCAACCGTGTGATCGGGAGACGTGTTCAAATATGTCTCCGTTCTCGTCCCCTGGTACTCGGGTGCAACATTCCAGACGCTTTACTAACACTCTCCCGACTTGGAGAGTCAGTGCCTTTAACCTCCTGTTTGGCCCAGTTTGCAATTTCTGCGGAAGATGAACAGGAATAGGGAGAACCAATGAGAGACTAGCTGGAGGTGTCTGGACGGGCAAATTTAACTCTCATTTCCCACCAGGAAGAGGAATTAACCAAAGGCTCAGCGTGCCGTGCCGGAACCAGATTAGGGCCTGAAGCAATCCTGCGGTGTTGCGGCCAGCTCACAAGAAAGCGAGTTGAAGAAAGGAGCTCAGGGGCACTGTAATTCACAAACCTGCAGAGTTATAAATGACAGCTATCGTCCAAAAATATACTGAAGTAAGGCTGCCAAGAGGACTTGAAAGCGGGGCCGAATTGCAGGAAACCGATTTCAGGAGGTAGACTGGAATTGCATTGAAAGCATAGGAAAAGAGGCAGAACGTCCACAATGATGCACTTGGCCAAAAAGGGCGTATGCGTTTTTTCCTGAATATATTCAGGAAAAAACGCATACGCCCTTTTTGGCCAACCAAGCAAGCTTGCAAAGGAAATCTGCACTACAATGAAGTCTCACTTCCCGCCGGTCAAAAGGGCCATCTGAAAAAAGTGTAAAATCCAGAAAGGCAGGACAGGCCATGGAGAACTGGGAGCCTTGTTATGCTGATGGGCGGCATGTAAATTGCCAACAGCCACTCGGGAGAAGTGTATGGTGTTTCCTGAAACATCTAAAAAGCAAAGCAACAGAGCCTAGGGCACTTCCACTTATGGTCCTATAGCTTAGGGAAATGAAAATCAAAAAGACACAGCCGCCCCAAAGTTTGGGACGGCTCTGTTTACAAGAACCTCGTTTACGGTACAAGTTCAATATCGCAGAAAGTGAAAAATGGATGAAGAAGTTGTGGTACTTACGTACAATGCAATATCACTCAGCAATGACATCTATGTCATCAGGCCCGTAGCAGCATAATGAGTGGATTCAGGTATGATGATTCTAACTGAAAGAAGTCACACAGAAAAAGAAACATCATAAGATATCACTAATACACGGAATGTAAACTTGGCTACACAGGAACTGGATTACAAAACAGAACAGGGTCTCAAATTTAGAAAACCAACTTATGCTTGCTTAAGGGGAAAGGTGAGTTGAGGTGCTGCATAAAACCAGAGATTGAAATGAGCACAGATAAAGTTCCTTAAGCCAAATATGGAATAGACAAGAGCTACTCCTTGCTCAACGAAATGGACTCAACACCCCATATTAAACGCCTAAGAATGTACCTGACTAGTAAGTATCTTAAAACCTATGGATTGCTATGTCTCCGAAAGAGAATCAAGCGTGTGTACAGGGGCATAAACGCAGCAGTGATAGGATTGGAGAGGTTCGGTGAGCAAATGAAGACCCTTTGAAGTCATATTGCATGGTACCCATTCCACGGGTCTCAACTCTCCAGGTTTAAGGGATTCTTCCTTCAGCTAAAACATGCATGTGGAACCCAGAGTATGATCAACCGTGTGATCGGGAGACGTGTTCAAATATGTCTCCGTTCTCGTCCCCTGGTACTCGGGTGCAACATTCCAGACGCTTTACTAACACTCTCCCGACTTGGAGAGTCAGTGCCTTTAACCTCCTGTTTGGCCCAGTTTGCAATTTCTGCGGAAGATGAACAGGAATAGGGAGAACCAATGAGAGACTAGCTGGAGGTGTCTGGATGGGCAAATTTAACTCTCATTTCCCACCAGGAAGAGGAATTAACCAAAGGCTCAGCGTGCCGTGCCGGAACCAGATTAGGGCCTGAAGCAATCCTGCGGTGTTGCGGCCAGCTCACAAGAAAGCGAGTTGAAGAAAGGAGCTCAGGGGCACTGTAATTCACAAACCTGCAGAGTTATAAATGACAGCTATCGTCCAAAAATATACTGAAGTAAGGCTGCCAAGAGGACTTGAAAGCGGGGCAGAATTTCAGGAAACCGATTTCAGGAGGTAGACTGGAATTGCATTGAAAGCATAGGAAAAGAGGCAGAACGTCCACAATGATGCACTTGGCCAAAAAGGGCGTATGCGTTTTTTCCTGAATATATTCAGGAAAAAACGCATACGCCCTTTTTGGCCAACCAAGCAAGCTTGCAAAGGAAATCTGCACTACAATGAAGTCTCACTTCCCCCCGGTCAAAAGGGCCATCTGAAAAAAGTGTAAAATCCAGAAAGGCAGGACAGGCCATGGAGAACTGGGAGCCTTGTTATGCTGATGGGCGGGATGTAAATTGCCAACAGCCACTCGGGAGAAGTGTATGGTGTTTCCTGAAACATCTAAAAAGCAAAGCAACAGAGCCTAGGGCACTTCCACTTATGGTCCTATAGCTTAGGGAAATGAAAATCAAAAAGACACAGCCGCCCCAAAGTTTGGGACGGCTCTGTTTACAAGAACCTCGTTTACGGTACAAGTTCAATATCGCAGAAAGTGAAAAATGGATGAAGAAGTTGTGGTACTTACGTACAATGCAATATCACTCAGCAATGACATCTATGTCATCAGGCCCGTAGCAGCATAATGAGTGGATTCAGGTATGATGATTCTAACTGAAAGAAGTCACACAGAAAAAGAAACATCATAAGATATCACTAATACACGGAATGTAAACTTGGCTACACAGGAACTGGATTACAAAACAGAACAGGGTCTCAAATTGAGAAAACCAACTTATGCTTGCTTAAGGGGAAAGGTGAGTTGGGGTGCTGCATAAAACCAGAGATTGAAATGAGCACAGATAAAGTTCCTTAAGCCAAATATGGAATAGACAAGAGCTACTCCTTGCTCAACGAAATGGACTCAACACCCCATATTAAACGCCTAAGAATGTACCTGACTAGTAAGTATCTTAAAACCTATGGATTGCTATGTCTCCGAAAGAGAATCAAGCGTGTGTACAGGGGCATAAACGCAGCAGTGATAGGATTGGAGAGGTTCGGTGAGCAAATGAAGACCCTTTGAAGTCATATTGCATGGTACCCATTCCACGGGTCTCAACTCTCCAGGTTTAAGGGATTCTTCCTTCAGCTAAAACATGCATGTGGAACCCAGAGTATGATCAACCGTGTGATCGGGAGACGTGTTCAAATATGTCTCCGTTCTCGTCCCCTGGTACTCGGGTGCAACATTCCAGACGCTTTACTAACACTCTCCCGACTTGGAGAGTCAGTGCCTTTAACCTCCTGTTTGGCCCAGTTTGCAATTTCTGCGGAAGATGAACAGGAATAGGGAGAACCAATGAGAGACTAGCTGGAGGTGTCTGGACGGGCAAATTTAACTCTCATTTCCCACCAGGAAGAGGAATTAACCAAAGGCTCAGCGTGCCGTGCCGGAACCAGATTAGGGCCTGAAGCAATCCTGCGGTGTTGCGGCCAGCTCACAAGAAAGCTAGTTGAAGAAAGGAGCTCAGGGGCACTGTAATTCACAAACCTGCAGAGTTATAAATGACAGCTATCGTCCAAAAATATACTGAAGTAAGGCTGCCAAGAGGACTTGAAAGCGGGGCAGAATTGCAGGAAACCGATTTCAGGAGGTAGACTGGAATTGCATTGAAAGCATAGGAAAAGAGGCAGAACGTCCACAATGATGCACTTGGCCAAAAAGGGCGTATGCGTTTTTTCCTGAATATATTCAGGAAAAAACGCATACGCCCTTTTTGGCCAACCAAGCAAGCTTGCAAAGGAAATCTGCACTACAATGAAGTCTCACTTCCCCCCGGTCAAAAGGGCCATCTGAAAAAAGTGTAAAATCCAGAAAGGCAGGACAGGCCATGGAGAACTGGGAGCCTTGTTATGCTGATGGGCGGGATGTAAATTGCCAACAGCCACTCGGGAAAAGTGTATGGTGTTTCCTGAAACATCTAAAAAACAAAGCAACAGGGCCTAGGGCACTTCACTTATGGTCCTATAGCTTAGGGAAATGAAAATCAAAAAGACACAGCCACCCCAAAGTTTGGGACGGCTCTGTTTACAAGAACCTCGTTTACGGTACAAGTTCAATATCGCAGAAAGTGAAAAATGGATGAAGAAGTTGTGGTACTTACGTACAATGCAATATCACTCAGCAATGACATCTATGTCATCAGGCCCGTAGCAGCATAATGAGTGGATTCAGGTATGATGATTCTAACTGAAAGAAGTCACACAGAAAAAGAAACATCATAAGATATCACTAATACACGGAATGTAAACTTGGCTACACAGGAACTGGATTACCAAACAGAACAGGGTCTCAAATTGAGAAAACCAACTTATGCTTGCTTAAGGGGAAAGGTGAGTTGGGGTGCTGCATAAAACCAGAGATTGAAATGAGCACAGATAAAGTTCCTTAAGCCAAATATGGAATAGACAAGAGCTACTCCTTGCTCAACGAAATGGACTCAACACCCCATATTAAACGCCTAAGAATGTACCTGACTAGTAAGTATCTTAAAACCTATGGATTGCTATGTCTCCGAAAGAGAATCAAGCGTGTGTACAGGGGCATAAACGCAGCAGTGATAGGATTGGAGAGGTTCGGTGAGCAAATGAAGACCCTTTGAAGTCATATTGCATGGTACCCATTCCACGGGTCTCAACTCTCCAGGTTTAAGGGATTCTTCCTTCAGCTAAAACATGCATGTGGAACCCAGAGTATGATCAACCGTGTGATCGGGAGACGTGTTCAAATATGTCTCCGTTCTCGTCCCCTGGTACTCGGGTGCAACATTCCAGACGCTTTACTAACACTCTCCCGACTTGGAGAGTCAGTGCCTTTAACCTCCTGTTTGGCCCAGTTTGCAATTTCTGCGGAAGATGAACAGGAATAGGGAGAACCAATGAGAGACTAGCTGGAGGTGTCTGGATGGGCAAATTTAACTCTCATTTCCCACCAGGAAGAGGAATTAACCAAAGGCTCAGCGTGCCGTGCCGGAACCACATTAGGGCCTGAAGCAATCCTGCGGTGTTGCGGCCAGCTCACAAGAAAGCGAGTTGAAGAAAGGAGCTCAGGGGCACTGTAATTCACAAACCTGCAGAGTTATAAATGACAGCTATCGTCCAAAAATATACTGAAGTAAGGCTGCCAAGAGGACTTGAAAGCGGGGCAGAATTGCAGGAAACCGATTTCAGGAGGTAGACTGGAATTGCATTGAAAGCATAGGAAAAGAGGCAGAACGTCCACAATGATGCACTTGGCCAAAAAGGGCGTATGCGTTTTTTCCTGAATATATTCAGGAAAAAACGCATACGCCCTTTTTGGCCAACCAAGCAAGCTTGCAAAGGAAATCTGCACTACAATGAAGTCTCACTTCCCCCCGGTCAAAAGGGCCATCTGAAAAAAGTGTAAAATCCAGAAAGGCAGGACAGGCCATGGAGAACTGGGAGCCTTGTTATGCTGATGGGCGGGATGTAAATTGCCAACAGCCACTCGGGAGAAGTGTATGGTGTTTCCTGAAACATCTAAAAAGCAAAGCAACAGAGCCTAGGGCACTTCCACTTATGGTCCTATAGCTTAGGGAAATGAAAATCAAAAAGACACAGCCACCCCAAAGTTTGGGACGGCTCTGTTTACAAGAACCTCGTTTACGGTACAAGTTCAATATCGCAGAAAGTGAAAAATGGATGAAGAAGCTGTGGTACTTACGTACAATGCAATATCACTCAGCAATGACATCTATGTCATCAGCCCGTAGCAGCATAATGAGTGGATTCAGGTATGATGATTCTAACTGAAAGAAGTCACACAGAAAAAGAAACATCATAAGATATCACTAATACACGGAATGTAAACTTGGCTACACAGGAACTGGATTACAAAACAGAACAGGGTCTCAAATTGAGAAAACCAACTTATGCTTGATTAAGGGGAAAGGTGAGTTGGGGTGCTGCATAAAACCAGAGATTGAAATGAGCACAGATAAAGTTCCTTAAGCCAAATATGGAATAGACAAGAGCTACTCCTTGCTCAACGAAATGGACTCAACACCCCATATTAAACGCCTAAGAATGTACCTGACTAGTAAGTATCTTAAAACCTATGGATTGCTATGTCTCCGAAAGAGAATCAAGCGTGTGCACAGGGGCATAAACGCAGCAGTGATAGGATTGGAGAGGTTCGGTGAGCAAATGAAGACCCTTTGAAGTCATATTGCATGGTACCCATTCCACGGGTCTCAACTCTCCAGGTTTAAGGGATTCTTCCTTCAGCTAAAACATGCATGTGGAACCCAGAGTATGATCAACCGTGTGATCGGGAGACGTGTTCAAATATGTCTCCGTTCTCGTCCCCTGGTACTCGGGTGCAACATTCCAGACGCTTTACTAACACTCTCCCGACTTGGAGAGTCAGTGCCTTTAACCTCCTGTTTGGCCCAGTTTGCAATTTCTGCGGAAGATGAACAGGAATAGGGAGAACCAATGAGAGACTAGCTGGAGGTGTCTGGACGGGCAAATTTAACTCTCATTTCCCACCAGGAAGAGGAATTAACCAAAGGCTCAGCGTGCCGTGCCGGAACCAGATTAGGGCCTGAAGCAATCCTGCGGTGTTGCGGCCAGCTCACAAGAAAGCTAGTTGAAGAAAGGAGCTCAGGGGCACTGTAATTCACAAACCTGCAGAGTTATAAATGACAGCTATCGTCCAAAAATATACTGAAGTAAGGCTGCCAAGAGGACTTGAAATCGGGGCAGAATTGCAGGAAACCGATTTCAGGAGGTAGACTGGAATTGCATTGAAAGCATAGGAAAAGAGGCAGAACGTCCACAATGATGCACTTGGCCAAAAAGGGCGTATGCGTTTTTTCCTGAATATATTCAGGAAAAAACGCATACGCCCTTTTTGGCCAACCAAGCAAGCTTGCAAAGGAAATCTGCACTACAATGAAGTCTCACTTCCCCCCGGTCAAAAGGGCCATCTGAAAAAAGTGTAAAATCCAGAAAGGCAGGACAGGCCATGGAGAACTGTGAGCCTTGTTATGCTGATGGGCGGGATGTAAATTGCCAACAGCCACTCGGGAAAAGTGTATGGTGTTTCCTGAAACATCTAAAAAACAAAGCAACAGGGTCTAGGGCACTTCCACTTATGGTCCTATAGCTTAGGGAAATGAAAATCAAAAAGACACAGCCACCCCAAAGTTTGGGACGGCTCTGTTTACAAGAACCTCGTTTACGGTACAAGTTCAATATCGCAGAAAGTGAAAAATGGATGAAGAAGTTGTGGTACTTACGTACAATGCAATATCACTCAGCAATGACATCTATGTCATCAGGCCCGTAGCAGCATAATGAGTGGATTCAGGTATGATGATTCTAACTGAAAGAAGTCACACAGAAAAAGAAACATCATAAGATATCACTAATACACGGAATGTAAACTTGGCTACACAGGAACTGGATTACGAAACAGAACAGGGTCTCAAATTTAGAAAACCAACTTATGCTTGCTTAAGGGGAAAGGTGAGTTGGGGTGCTGCATAAAACCAGAGATTGAAATGAGCACAGATAAAGTTCCTTAAGCCAAATATGGAATAGACAAGAGCTACTCCTTGCTCAACGAAATGGACTCAACACCCCATATTAAACGCCTAAGAATGTACCTGACTAGTCAGTATCTTAAAACCTATGGATTGCTATGTCTCCGAAAGAGAATCAAGCGTGTGTACAGGGGCATAAACGCAGCAGTGATAGGATTGGAGAGGTTCGGTGAGCAAATGAAGACCCTTTGAAGTCATATTGCATGGTACCCATTCCACGGGTCTCAACTCTCCAGGTTTAAGGGATTCTTCCTTCAGCTAAAACATGCATGTGGAACCCAGAGTATGATCAACCGTGTGATCGGGAGACGTGTTCAAATATGTCTCCGTTCTCGTCCCCTGGTACTCGGGTGCAACATTCCAGACGCTTTACTAACACTCTCCCGACTTGGAGAGTCAGTGCCTTTAACCTCCTGTTTGGCCCAGTTTGCAATTTCTGCGGAAGATGAACAGGAATAGGGAGAACCAATGAGAGACTAGCTGGAGGTGTCTGGATGGGCAAATTTAACTCTCATTTCCCACCAGGAAGAGGAATTAACCAAAGGCTCAGCGTGCCGTACCGGAACCAGATTAGGGCCTGAAGCAATCCTGCGGTGTTGCGGCCAGCTCACAAGAAAGCGAGTTGAAGAAAGGAGCTCAGGGGCACTGTAATTCACAAACCTGCAGAGTTATAAATGACAGCTATCGTCCAAAAATATACTGAAGTAAGGCTGCCAAGAGGACTTGAAAGCGGGGCAGAATTGCAGGAAACCGATTTCAGGAGGTAGACTGGAATTGCATTGAAAGCATAGGAAAAGAGGCAGAACGTCCACAATGATGCACTTGGCCAAAAAGGGCGTATGCGTTTTTTCCTGAATATATTCAGGAAAAAACGCATACGCCCTTTTTGGCCAACCAAGCAAGCTTGCAAAGGAAATCTGCACTACAATGAAGTCTCACTTCCCCCCGGTCAAAAGGGCCATCTGAAAAAAGTGTAAAATCCAGAAAGGCAGGACAGGCCATGGAGAACTGGGAGCATTGTTATGCTGATGGGCGGGATGTAAATTGCCAACAGCCACTCGGGAGAAGTGTATGGTGTTTCCTGAAACATCTAAAAAGCAAAGCAACAGTGCCTAGGGCACTTCCACTTATGGTCCTATAGTTTAGGGAAATGAAAATCAAAAAGACACAGCCGCCCCAAAGTTTGGGACGGCTCTGTTTACAAGAACCTCGTTTACGGTACAAGTTCAATATCGCAGAAAGTGAAAAATGGATGAAGAAGTTGTGGTACATACGTACAATGCAATATCACTCAGCAATGACATCTATGTCATCAGGCCCGTAGCAGCATAATGAGTGGATTCAGGTATGATGATTCTAACTGAAAGAAGTCACACAGAAAAAGAAACATCATAAGATATCACTAATACACGGAATGTAAACTTGGCTACACAGGAAGTGGATTACAAAACAGAACAGGGTCTCAAATTTAGAAAACCAACTTATGCTTGCTTAAGGGGAAAGGTGAGTTGGGGTGCTGCATAAAACCAGAGATTGAAATGAGCACAGATAAAGTTCCTTAAGCCAAATATGGAATAGACAAGAGCTACTCCTTGCTCAACGAAATGGACTCAACACCCCATATTAAACGCCTAAGAATGTACCTGACTAGTCAGTATCTTAAAACCTATGGATTGCTATGTCTCCGAAAGAGAATCAAGCGTGTGTACAGGGGCATAAACGCAGCAGTGATAGGATTGGAGAGGTTCGGTGAGCAAATGAAGACCCTTTGAAGTCATATTGCATGGTACCCATTCCACGGGTCTCAACTCTCCAGGTTTAAGGGATTCTTCCTTCAGCTAAAACATGCATGTGGAACCCAGAGTATGATCAACCGTGTGATCGGGAGACGTGTTCAAATATGTCTCCGTTCTCGTCCCCTGGTACTCGGGTGCAACATTCCAGACGCTTTACTAACACTCTCCCGACTTGGAGAGTCAGTGCCTTTAACCTCCTGTTTGGCCCAGTTTGCAATTTCTGCGGAAGATGAACAGGAATAGGGAGAACCAATGAGAGACTAGCTGGAGGTGTCTGGACGGGCAAATTTAACTCTCATTTCCCACCAGGAAGAGGAATTAACCAAAGGCTCAGCGTGCCGTGCCGGAACCACATTAGGGCCTGAAGCAATCCTGCGGTGTTGCGGCCAGCTCACAAGAAAGCGAGTTGAAGAAAGGAGCTCAGGGGCACTGTAATTCACAAACCTGCAGAGTTATAAATGACAGCTATCGTCCAAAAATATACTGAAGTAAGGCTGCCAAGAGGACTTGAAAGCGGGGCAGAATTGCAGGAAACCGATTTCAGGAGGTAGACTGGAATTGCATTGAAAGCATAGGAAAAGAGGCAGAACGTCCACAATGATGCACTTGGCCAAAAAGGGCCTATGCGTTTTTTCCTGAATATATTCAGGAAAAAACGCATACGCCCTTTTTGGCCAACCAAGCAAGCTTGCAAAGGAAATCTGCACTACAATGAAGTCTCACTTCCCCCCGGTCAAAAGGGCCATCTGAAAAAAGTGTAAAATCCAGAAAGGCAGGACAGGCCATGGAGAACTGGGAGCCTTGTTATGCTGATGGGCGGGATGTAATTGCCAACAGCCACTCGGGAGAATTGTATGGTGATTCCTGAAACATCTAAAAAACAAAGCAACAGAGCCTAGGGCACTTCCACTTATGGTCCTATAGCTTAGGGAAATGAAAATCAAAAAGACACAGCCACCCCAAAGTTTGGGACGGCTCTGTTTACAAGAACCTCGTTTACAGTACAAGTTCAATATCGCAGAAAGTGAAAAATGGATGAAGAAGTTGTGGTACTTACGTACAATGCAATATCACTCAGCAATGACATCTATGTCATCAGGCCCGTAGCAGCATAATGAGTGGATTCAGGTATGATGATTCTAACTGAAAGAAGTCACACAGAAAAAGAAACATCATAAGATATCACTAATACACGGAATGTAAACTTGGCTACACAGGAACTGGATTACCAAACAGAACAGGGTCTCAAATTTAGAAAACCAACTTATGCTTGCTTAAGGGGAAAGGTGAGTTGGGGTGCTGCATAAAACCAGAGATTGAAATGAGCACAGATAAAGTTCCTTAAGCCAAATATGGAATAGACAAGAGCTACTCCTTGCTCAACGAAATGGACTCAACACCCCATATTAAACGCCTAAGAATGTACCTGACTAGTAAGTATCTTAAAACCTATGGATTGCTATGTCTCCGAAAGAGAATCAAGCGTGTGTACAGGGGCATAAACGCAGCAGTGATAGGATTGGAGAGGTTCGGTGAGCAAATGAAGACCCTTTGAAGTCATATTGCATGGTACCCATTCCACGGGTCTCAACTCTCCAGGTTTAAGGGATTCTTCCTTCAGCTAAAACATGCATGTGGAACCCAGAGTATGATCAACCGTGTGATCGGGAGACGTGTTCAAATATGTCTCCGTTCTCGTCCCCTGGTACTCGGGTGCAACATTCCAGACGCTTTACTAACACTCTCCCGACTTGGAGAGTCAGTGCCTTTAACATCCTGTTTGGCCCAGTTTGCAATTTCTGCGGAAGATGAACAGGAATAGGGAGAACCAATGAGAGACTAGCTGGAGGTGTCTGGACGGGCAAATTTAACTCTCATTTCCCACCAGGAAGAGGAATTAACCAAAGGCTCAGCGTGCCGTGCCGGAACCACATTAGGGCCTGAAGCAATCCTGCGGTGTTGCGGCCAGCTCACAAGAAAGCGAGTTGAAGAAAGGAGCTCAGGGGCACTGTAATTCACAAACCTGCAGAGTTATAAATGACAGCTATCGTCCAAAAATATACTGAAGTAAGGCTGCCAAGAGGACTTGAAAGCGGGGCAGAATTGCAGGAAACCGATTTCAGGAGGTAGACTGGAATTGCATTGAAAGCATAGGAAAAGAGGCAGAACGTCCACAATGATGCACTTGGCCAAAAAGGGCGTATGCGTTTTTTCCTGAATATATTCAGGAAAAAACGCATACGCCCTTTTTGGCCAACCAAGCAAGCTTGCAAAGGAAATCTGCACTACAATGAAGTCTCACTTTCCCCCGGTCAAAAGGGCCATCTGAAAAAAGTGTAAAATCCAGAAAGGCAGGACAGGCCATGGAGAACTGAGAGCCTTGTTATGCTGATGGGCGGGATGTAAATTGCCAACAGCCACTCGGGAGAAGTGTATGGTGTTTCCTGAAACATCTAAAAAGCAAAGCAACAGAGCCTAGGGCACTTCCACTTATGGTCCTATAGCTTAGGGAAATGAAAATCAAAAAGACACAGCCACCCAAAGTTTGGGACGGCTCTGTTTACAAGAACCTCGTTTACGGTACAAGTTCAATATCGCAGAAAGTGAAAAATGGATGAAGAAGTTGTGGTACTTACGTACAATGCAATATCACTCAGCAATGACATCTATGTCATCAGGCCCGTAGCAGCATAATGAGTGGATTCAGGTATGATGATTCTAACTGAAAGAAGTCACACAGAAAAAGAAACATCATAAGATATCACTAATACACGGAATGTAAACTTGTCTACACAGGAACTGGATTACCAAACAGAACAGGGTTTCAAATTTAGAAAACCAACTTATGCTTGCTTAAGGGGAAAGGTGAGTTGGGGTGCTGCATAAAACCAGAGATTGAAATGAGCACAGATAAAGTTCCTTAAGCCAAATATGGAATAGACAAGAGCTACTCCTTGCTCAACGAAATGGACTCAACACCCCATATTAAACGCCTAAGAATGTACCTGACTAGTAAGTATCTTAAAACCTATGGATTGCTATGTCTCCGAAAGAGAATCAAGCGTGTGTACAGGGGCATAAACGCAGCAGTGATAGGATTGGAGAGGTTCGGTGAGCTAATGAAGACCCTTTGAAGTCATATTGCATGGTACCCATTCCACGGGTCTCAACTCTCCAGGTTTAAGGGATTCTTCCTTCAGCTAAAACATGCATGTGGAACCCACAGTATGATCAACCGTGTGATCGGGAGACGTGTTCAAATATGTCTCCGTTCTCGTCCCCTGGTACTCGGGTGCAACATTCCAGACGCTTTACTAACACTCTCCCGACTTGGAGAGTCAGTGCCTTTAACCTCCTGTTTGGCCCAGTTTGCAATTTCTGCAGAAGATGAACAGGAATAGGGAGAACCAATGAGAGACTAGCTGGAGGTGTCTGGACGGGCAAATTTAACTCTCATTTCCCACCAGGAAGAGGAATTAACCAAAGGCTCAGCGTGCCGTGCCGGAACCAGATTAGGGCCTGAAGCAATCCTGCGGTGTTGCGGCCAGCTCACAAGAAAGCGAGTTGAAGAAAGGAGCTCAGGGGCACTGTAATTCACAAACCTGCAGAGTTATAAATGACAGCTATCGTCCAAAAATATACTGAAGTAAGGCTGCCAAGAGGACTTGAAAGCAGGGCAGAATTGCAGGAAACCGATTTCAGGAGGTAGACTGGAATTGCATTGAAAGCATAGGAAAAGAGGCAGAACGTCCACAATGATGCACTTGGCCAAAAAGGGCGTATGCGTTTTTTCCTGAATATATTCAGGAAAAAACGCATACGCCCTTTTTGGCCAACCAAGCAAGCTTGCAAAGGAAATCTGCACTACAATGAAGTCTCACTTCCCCCCGGTCAAAAGGGCCATCTGAAAAAAGTGTAAAATCCAGAAAGGCAGGACAGGCCATGGAGAACTGGGAGCCTTGTTATGCTGATGGGCGGGATGTAAATTGCCAACAGCCACTCGGGAGAAGTGTATGGTGTTTCCTGAAACATCTAAAAAGCAAAGCAACAGAGCCTAGGGCACTTCCACTTATGGTCCTATAGCTTAGGGAAATGAAAATCAAAAAGACACAGCCACCCCAATGTTTGGGACGGCTCTGTTTACAAGAACCTCGTTTACGGTACAAGTTCAATATCGCAGAAAGTGAAAAATGGATGAAGAAGTTGTGGTACTTACGTACAATGCAATATCACTCAGCAATGACATCTATGTCATCAGGCCCGTAGCAGCATAATGAGTGGATTCAGGTATGATGATTCTAACTGAAAGAAGTCACACAGAAAAAGAAACATCATAAGATATCACTAATACACGGAATGTAAACTTGGCTACACAGGAACTGGATTACAAAACAGAACAGGGTCTCAAATTTAGAAAACCAAATTATGCTTGCTTAAGGGGAAAGGTGAGTTGGGGTGCTGCATAAAACCAGAGATTGAAATGAGCACAGATAAAGTTCCTTAAGCCAAATATGGAATAGACAAGAGCTACTCCTTGCTCAACGAAATGGACTCAACACCCCATATTAAACGCCTAAGAATGTACCTGACTAGTAAGTATCTTAAAACCTATGGATTGCTATGTCTCCCGAAGAGAATCAAGCGTGTGTACAGGGGCATAAACGCAGCAGTGATAGGATTGGAGAGGTTCGGTGAGCAAATGAAGACCCTTTGAAGTCATATTGCATGGTACCCATTCCACGGGTCTCAACTCTCCAGGTTTAAGGGATTCTTCCTTCAGCTAAAACATGCATGTGGAACCCAGAGTATGATCAACCGTGTGATCGGGAGACGTGTTCAAATATGTCTCCGTTCTCGTCCCCTGGTACTCGGGTGCAACATTCCAGACGCTTTACTAACACTCTCCCGACTTGGAGAGTCAGTGCCTTTAACCTCCTGTTTGGCCCAGTTTGCAATTTCTGCGGAAGATGAACAGGAATAGGGAGAACCAATGAGAGACTAGCTGGAGGTGTCTGGACGGGCAAATTTAACTCTCATTTCCCACCAGGAAGAGGAATTAACCAAAGGCTCAGCGTGCCGTGCCGGAACCACATTAGGGCCTGAAGCAATCCTGCGGTGTTGCGGCCAGCTCACAAGAAAGCGAGTTGAAGAAAGGAGCTCAGGGGCACTGTAATTCACAAACCTGCAGAGTTATAAATGACAGCTATCGTCCAAAAATATACTGAAGTAAGGCTGCCAAGAGGACTTGAAAGCGGGGCAGAATTGCAGGAAACCGATTTCAGGAGGTAGACTGGAATTGCATTGAAAGCATAGGAAAAGAGGCAGAACGTCCACAATGATGCACTTGGCCAAAAAGGGCGTATGCGTTTTTTCCTGAATATATTCAGGAAAAAACGCATACGCCCTTTTTGGCCAACCAAGCAAGCTTGCAAAGGAAATCTGCACTACAATGAAGTCTCACTTCCCCCCGGTCAAAAGGGCCATCTGAAAAAAGGGTAAAATCCAGAAAGGCAGGACAGGCCATGGAGAACTGGGAGCCTTGTTATGCTGATGGGCGGGATGTAAATTGCCAACAGCCACTCGGGAGAAGTGTATGGTGTTTCCTGAAACATCTAAAAAGCAAAGCAACAGAGCCTAGGGCACTTCCACTTATGGTCCTATAGCTTAGGGAAATGAAAATCAAAAAGACACAGCCACCCCAAAGTTTGGGACGGCTCTGTTTACAAGAACCTCGTTTACGGTACAAGTTCAATATCGCAGAAAGTGAAAAATGGATGAAGAAGCTGTGGTACTTACGTACAATGCAATATCACTCAGCAATGACATCTATGTCATCAGCCCGTAGCAGCATAATGAGTGGATTCAGGTATGATGATTCTAACTGAAAGAAGTCACACAGAAAAAGAAACATCATAAGATATCACTAATACACGGAATGTAAACTTGGCTACACAGGAACTGGATTACAAAACAGAACAGGGTCTCAAATTGAGAAAACCAACTTATGCTTGCTTAAGGGGAAAGGTGAGTTGGGGTGCTGCATAAAACCAGAGATTGAAATGAGCACAGATAAAGTTCCTTAAGCCAAATATGGAATAGACAAGAGCTACTCCTTGCTCAACGAAATGGACTCAACACCCCATATTAAACACCTAAGAATGTACCTTACTAGTAAGTATCTTAAAACCTATGGATTGCTATGTCTCCGAAAGAGAATCAAGCGTGTGCACAGGGACATAAACGCAGCAGTGATAGGATTGGAGAGGTTCGGTGAGCAAATGAAGACCCTTTGAAGTCATATTGCATGGTACCCATTCCACGGGTCTCAACTCTCCAGGTTTAAGGGATTCTTCCTTCAGCTAAAACATGCATGTGGAACCCAGAGTATGATCAACCGTGTGATCGGGAGACGTGTTCAAATATGTCTCCATTCTCGTCCCCTGGTACTCGGGTGCAACATTCCAGACGCTTTACTAACACTCTCCCGACTTGGAGAGTCAGTGCCTTTAACCTCCTGTTTGGCCCAGTTTGCAATTTCTGCAGAAGATGAACAGGAATAGGGAGAACCAATGAGAGACTAGCTGGAGGTGTCTGGACAGGCAAATTTAACTCTCATTTCCCATCAGGAAGAGGAGTTAACCAAAGGCTCAGCGTGCCGTGCCGGAACCACATTAGGGCCTGAAGCAATCCTGCGGTGTTGCGGCCAGCTCACAAGAAAGCGAGTTGAAGAAAGGAGCTCAGGGGCACTGTAATTCACAAACCTGCAGAGTTACAAATGACAGCTATTGTCCAAAAATATACTGAAGTAAGGCTGCCAAGAGGACTTGAAAGCGGGGCAGAATTGCAGGAAACCGATTTCAGGAGGTAGACTGGAATTGCATTGAAAGCATAGGAAAAGAGGCAGAACGTCCACAATGATGCACTTGGCCAAAAAGGGCGTATGCGTTTTTTCCTGAATATATTCAGGAAAAAACGCATACGCCCTTTTTGGCCAACCAAGCAAGCTTGCAAAGGAAATCTGCACTAAAATGAAGTCTCACTTCCCCCCGGTCAAAAGGGCCATCTGAAAAAAGTGTAAAATCCAGAAAGGCAGGACAGGCCATGGAGAACTGGGAGCCTTGTTATGCTGATGGGCGGGATGTAAATTGCCAACAGCCACTCGGGAGAAGTGTATGGTGTTTCCTGAAACATCTAAAAAGCAAAGCAACAGAGCCTAGGGCACTTCCACTTATGGTCCTATAGCTTAGGGAAATGAAAATCAAAAAGACACAGCCACCCCAAAGTTTGGGACGGCTCTGTTTACAAGAACCTCGTTTACGGTACAAGTTCAATATCGCAGAAAGTGAAAAATGGATGAAGAAGCTGTGGTACTTACGTACAATGCAATATCACTCAGCAATGACATCTATGTCATCAGGCCCGTAGCAGCATAATGAGTGGATTCAGGTATGATGATTCAAACTGAAAGAAGTCACACAGAAAAAGAAACATCATAAGATATCACTAATACACGGAATGTAAACTTGGCTACACAGGAACTGGATTACCAAACAGAACAGGGTCTCAAATTTAGAAAACCAACTTATGCTTGCTTAAGGGGAAAGGTGAGTTGAGGTGCTGCATAAAACCAGAGATTGAAATGAGCACAGATAAAGTTCCTTAAGCCAAATATGGAATAGACAAGAGCTACTCCTTGCTCAACGAAATGGACTCAACACCCCATATTAAACGCCTAAGAATGTACCTGACTAGTAAGTATCTTAAAACCTATGGATTGCTATGTCTCCGAAAGAAAATCAAGCGTGTGCACAGGGGCATAAACGCAGCAGTGATAGGATTGGAGAGGTTCGGTGAGCTAATGAAGACCCTTTGAAGTCATATTGCATGGTACCCATTCCACGGGTCTCAACTCTCCAGGTTTAAGGGATTCTTCCTTCAGCTAAAACATGCATGTGGAACCCAGAGTATGATCAACCGTGTGATCGGGAGACGTCTTCAAATATGTCTCCGTTCTCGTCCCCTGGTACTCGGGTGCAACATTCCAGACGCTTTACTAACACTCTCCCGACTTGGAGAGTCAGTGCCTTTAACCTCCTGTTTGGCCCAGTTTGCAATTTCTGCGGAAGATGAACAGGAATAGGGAGAACCAATGAGAGACTAGCTGGAGGTGTCTGGACGGGCAAATTTAACTCTCATTTCCCACCAGGAAGAGGAATTAACCAAAGGCTCAGCGTGCCGTGCCGGAACCACATTAGGGCCTGAAGCAATCCTGCGGTGTTGCGGCCAGCTCACAAGAAAGCGAGTTGAAGAAAGGAGCTCAGGGGCACTGTAATTCACAAACCTGCAGAGTTATAAATGACAGCTATCGTCCAAAAATATACTGAAGTAAGGCTGCCAAGAGGACTTGAAAGCGGGGCAGAATTGCAGGAAACCGATTTCAGGAGGTAGACTGGAATTGCATTGAAAGCATAGGAAAAGAGGCAGAACGTCCACAATGATGCACTTGGCCAAAAAGTGCGTATGCGTTTTTTCCTGAATATATTCAGGAAAAAACGCATACGCCCTTTTTGGCCAACCAAGCAAGCTTGCAAAGGAAATCTGCACTACAATGAAGTCTCACTTCCCCCCGGTCAAAAGGGCCATCTGAAAAAAGTGTAAAATCCAGAAAGGCAGGACAGGCCATGGAGAACTGGGAGCCTTGTTATGCTGATGGGCGGGATGTAAATTGCCAACAGCCACTCGGGAGAAGTGTATGGTGTTTCCTGAAACATCTAAAAAACAAAGCAACAGAGCCTAGGGCACTTCCACTTATGGTCCTATAGCTTAGGGAAATGAAAATCAAAAAGACACAGCCACCCCAAAGTTTGGGACGACTCTGTTTACAAGAACCTCGTTTACGGTACAAGTTCAATATCGCAGAAAGTGAAAAATGGATGAAGAAGCTGTGGTACTTACGTACAATGCAATATCACTCAGCAATGACATCTATGTCATCAGCCCGTAGCAGCATAATGAGTGGATTCAGGTATGATGATTCTAACTGAAAGAAGTCACACAGAAAAAGAAACATCATAAGATATCACTAATACACGGAATGTAAACTTGGCTACACAGGAACTGGATTACCAAACAGAACAGGGTCTCAAATTTAGAAAACCAACTTATGCTTGCTTAAGGGGAAAGGTGAGTTGAGGTGCTGCATAAAACCAGAGATTGAAATGAGCACAGATAAAGTTCCTTAAGCCAAATATGGAATAGACAAGAGCTACTCCTTGCTCAACGAAATGGACTCAACACCCCATATTAAACGCCTAAGAATGTACCTGACTAGTAAGTATCTTAAAACCTATGGATTGCTATGTCTCCAAAAGAGAATCAAGCGTGTGTACAGGGGCATAAACGCAGCAGTGATAGGATTGGAGAGGTTCGGTGAGCAAATGAAGACCCTTTGAAGTCATATTGCATGGTACCCATTCCACGGGTCTCAACTCTCCAGGTTTAAGGGATTCTTCCTTCAGCTAAAACATGCATGTGGAACCCAGAGTATGATCAACCGTGTGATCGGGAGACGTCTTCAAATATGTCCCCGTTCTCGTCCCCTGGTACTCGGGTGCAACATTCCAGACGCTTTACTAACACTCTCCCGACTTGGAGAGTCAGTGCCTTTAACCTCCTGTTTGGCCCAGTTTGCAATTTCTGCGGAAGATGAACAGGAATAGGGAGAACCAATGAGAGACTAGCTGGAGGTGTCTGGACGGGCAAATTTAACTCTCATTTCCCACCAGGAAGAGGAATTAACCAAAGGCTCAGCGTGCCGTGCCGGAACCAGATTAGGGCCTGAAGCCATCCTGCGGTGTTGCGGCCAGCTCACAAGAAAGCGAGTTGAAGAAAGGAGCTCAAGGGCACTGTAATTCACAAACCTGCAGAGTTATAAATGACAGCTATCGTCCAAAAATATACTGAAGTAAGGCTGCCAAGAGGACTTGAAAGCGGGGCAGAATTGCAGGAAACCGATTTCAGGAGGTAGACTGGAATTGCATTGAAAGCATAGGAAAAGAGGCAGAACGTCCACAATGATGCACTTGGCCAAAAAGGGCGTATGCGTTTTTTCCTGAATATATTCAGGAAAAAACGCATACGCACTTTTTGGCCAACCAAGCAAGCTTGCAAAGGAAATCTGCACTACAATGAAGTCTCACTTCCCCCCGGTCAAAAGGGCCATCTGAAAAAAGTGTAAAATCCAGAAAGGCAGGACAGGCCA
Organism: Globicephala melas; assembly: GCF_963455315.2. Classification (NCBI taxonomy): domain Eukaryota; kingdom Metazoa; phylum Chordata; class Mammalia; order Artiodactyla; family Delphinidae; genus Globicephala; species Globicephala melas. The sequence continues at coordinate 205,046 of NW_027207239.1, read as the reverse complement.
TGGAGAACTGGGAGCCTTGTTATGCTGATGGGCGGGATGTAAATTGCCAACAGCCACTCGGGAGAAGTGTATGGTGTTTCCTGAAACATCTAAAAAGCAAAGCAACAGAGCCTAGGGCACTTCCACTTATGGTCCTATAGCTTAGGGAAATGAAAATCAAAAAGACACAGCCACCCCAAAGTTTGGGACGGCTCTGTTTACAAGAACCTCGTTTACGGTACAAGTTCAATATCGCAGAAAGTGAAAAATGGATGAAGAAGTTGTGGTACTTACGTACAATGCAATATCACTCAGCAATGACATCTATGTCATCAGGCCCGTAGCAGCATAATGAGTGGATTCAGGTACGATGATTCTAACTGAAAGAAATCACACAGAAAAAGAAACATCATAAGATATCACTAATACACGGAATGTAAACTTGGCTACACAGGAACTGGATTACCAAACAGAACAGGGTCTCAAATTTAGAAAACCAACTTATGCTTGCTTAAGGGGAAAGGTGAGTTGGGGTGCTGCATAAAACCAGAGATTGAAATGAGCACAGATAAAGTTCCTTAAGCCAAATATGGAATAGACAAGAGCTACTCCTTGCTCAACGAAATGGACTCAACACCCCATATTAAACGCCTAAGAATGTACCTGACTAGTAAGTATCTTAAAACCTATGGATTGCTATGTCTCCGAAAGAGAATCAAGCGTGTGTACAGGGGCATAAACGCAGCAGTGATAGGATTGGAGAGGTTCGGTGAGCTAATGAAGACCCTTTGAAGACATATTGCATGGTACCCATTCCACGGGTCTCAACTCTCCAGGTTTAAGGGATTCTTCCTTCAGCTAAAACATGCATGTGGAACCCAGAGTATGATCAACCGTGTGATCGGGAGACGTCTTCAAATATGTCTCCGTTCTCGTCCCCTGGTACTCGGGTGCAACATTCCAGACGCTTTACTAACACTCTCCCGACTTGGAGAGTCAGTGCCTTTAACCTCCTGTTTGGCCCAGTTTGCAATTTCTGCGGAAGATGAACAGGAATAGGGAGAACCAATGAGAGACTAGCTGGAGGTGTCTGGACGGGCAAATTTAACTCTCATTTCCCACCAGGAAGAGGAATTAACCAAAGGCTAAGCGTGCCGTGCCGGAACCAGATTAGGGCCTGAAGCAATCCTGCGGTGTTGCGGCCAGCTCACAAGAAAGCGAGTTGAAGAAAGGAGCTCAGGGGCACTGTAATTCACAAACCTGCAGAGTTATAAATGACAGCTATCGTCCAAAAATCTACTGAAGTAAGGCTGCCAAGAGGACTTGAAAGCGGGGCAGAATTGCAGGAAACCGATTTCAGGAGGTAGACTGGAATTGCATTGAAAGCATAGGAAAAGAGGCAGAACGTCCACAATGATGCACTTGGCCAAAAAGGGCGTATGCGTTTTTTCCTGAATATATTCAGGAAAAAACGCATACGCCCTTTTTGGCCAACCAAGCAAGCTTGCAAAGGAAATCTGCACTACAATGAAGTCTCACTTCCCCCCGGTCAAAAGGGCCATCTGAAAAAAGTGTAAAATCCAGAAAGGCAGGACAGGCCATGGAGAACTGGGAGCCTTGTTATGCTGATGGGCGGGATGTAAATTGCCAACAGCCACTCGGGAGAAGTGTATGGTGTTTCCTGAAACATCTAAAAAACAAAGCAACAGAGCCTAGGGCACTTCCACTTATGGTCCTATAGCTTAGGGAAATGAAAATCAAAAAGACACAGCCACCCCAAAGTTTGGGACGGCTCTGTTTACAAGAACCTCGTTTACGGTACAAGTTCAATATCGCAGAAAGTGAAAAATGGATGAAGAAGCTGTGGTACTTACGTACAATGCAATATCACTCAGCAATGACATCTATGTCATCAGGCCCGTAGCAGCATAATGAGTGGATTCAGGTACGATGATTCTAACTGAAAGAAGTCACACAGAAAAAGAAACATCATAAGATATCACTAATACACGGAATGTAAACTTGGCTACACAGGAACTGGATTACCAAACAGAACAGGGTCTCAAATTTAGAAAACCAACTTATGCTTGCTTAAGGGGAAAGGTGAGTTGAGGTGCTGCATAAAACCAGAGATTGAAATGAGCACAGATAAAGTTCCTTAAGCCAAATATGGAATAGACAAGAGCTACTCCTTGCTCAACGAAATGGACTCAACACCCCATATTAAACGCCTAAGAATGTACCTGACTAGTAAGTATCTTAAAACCTATGGATTGCTATGTCTCCGAAAGAGAATCAAGCGTGTGTACAGGGGCATAAACGCAGCAGTGATAGGATTGGAGAGGTTCGGTGAGCAAATGAAGACCCTTTGAAGTCATATTGCATGGTACCCATTCCACGGGTCTCAACTCTCCAGGTTTAAGGGATTCTTCCTTCAGCTAAAACATGCATGTGGAACCCAGAGTATGATCAACCGTGTGATCGGGAGACGTCTTCAAATATGTCTCCGTTCTCGTCCCCTGGTACTCGGGTGCAACATTCCAGACGCTTTACTAACACTCTCCCGACTTGGAGAGTCAGTGCCTTTAACCTCCTGTTTGGCCCAGTTTGCAATTTCTGCGGAAGATGAACAGGAATAGGGAGAACCAATGAGAGACTAGCTGGAGGTGTCTGGACGGGCAAATTTAACTCTCATTTCCCACCAGGAAGAGGAATTAACCAAAGGCTCAGCGTGCCGTGCCGGAACCACATTAGGGCCTGAAGCAATCCTGCGGTGTTGCGGCCAGCTCACAAGAAAGCGAGTTGAAGAAAGGAGCTCAGGGGCACTGTAATTCACAAACCTGCAGAGTTATAAATGACAGCTATCGTCCAAAAATATACTGAAGTAAGGCTGCCAAGAGGACTTGAAAGCGGGGCAGAATTGCAGGAAACCGATTTCAGGAGGTAGACTGGAATTGCATTGAAAGCATAGGAAAAGAGGCAGAACGTCCACAATGATGCACTTGGCCAAAAAGGGCGTATGCGTTTTTTCCTGAATATATTCAGGAAAAAACGCATACGCCCTTTTTGGCCAACCAAGCAAGCTTGCAAAGGAAATCTGCACTACAATGAAGTCTCACTTCCCCCCGGTCAAAAGGGCCATCTGAAAAAAGTGTAAAATCCAGAAAGGCAGGACAGGCCATGGAGAACTGGGAGCCTTGTTATGCTGATGGGCGGGATGTAAATTTCCAACAGCCACTCGGGAGAAGTGTATGGTGTTTCCTGAAACATCTAAAAAGCAAAGCAACAGAGCCTAGGGCACTTCCACTTATGGTCCTATAGCTTAGGGAAATGAAAATCAAAAAGACACAGCCACCCCAAAGTTTGGGACGGCTCTGTTTACAAGAACCTCGTTTACGGTACAAGTTCAATATCGCAGAAAGTGAAAAATGGATGAAGAAGTTGTGGAACTTACGTACAATGCAATATCACTCAGCAATGACATCTATGTCATCAGGCCCGTAGCAGCATAATGAGTGGATTCAGGTACGATGATTCTAACTGAAAGAAATCACACAGAAAAAGAAACATCATAAGATATCACTAATACACGGAATGTAAACTTGGCTACACAGGAACTGGATTACCAAACAGAACAGGGTCTCAAATTTAGAAAACCAACTTATGCTTGCTTAAGGGGAAAGGTGAGTTGGGGTGCTGCATAAAACCAGAGATTGAAATGAGCACAGATAAAGTTCCTTAAGCCAAATATGGAATAGACAAGAGCTACTCCTTGCTCAACGAAATGGACTCAACACCCCATATTAAACGCCTAAGAATGTACCTGACTAGTAAGTATCTTAAAACCTATGGATTGCTATGTCTCCGAAAGAGAATCAAGCGTGTGTACAGGGGCATAAACGCAGCAGTGATAGGATTGGAGAGGTTCGGTGAGCTAATGAAGACCCTTTGAAGACATATTGCATGGTACCCATTCCACGGGTCTCAACTCTCCAGGTTTAAGGGATTCTTCCTTCAGCTAAAACATGCATGTGGAACCCAGAGTATGATCAACCGTGTGATCGGGAGACGTCTTCAAATATGTCTCCGTTCTCGTCCCCTGGTACTCGGGTGCAACATTCCAGACGCTTTACTAACACTCTCCCGACTTGGAGAGTCAGTGCCTTTAACCTCCTGTTTGGCCCAGTTTGCAATTTCTGCGGAAGATGAACAGGAATAGGGAGAACCAATGAGAGACTAGCTGGAGGTGTCTGGACGGGCAAATTTAACTCTCATTTCCCACCAGGAAGAGGAATTAACCAAAGGCTCAGCGTGCCGTGCCGGAACCACATTAGGGCCTGAAGCAATCCTGCGGTGTTGCGGCCAGCTCACAAGAAAGCGAGTTGAAGAAAGGAGCTCAGGGGCACTGTAATTCACAAACCTGCAGAGTTATAAATGACAGCTATCGTCCAAAAATATACTGAAGTAAGGCTGCCAAGAGGACTTGAAAGCGGGGCAGAATTGCAGGAAACCGATTTCAGGAGGTAGACTGGAATTGCATTGAAAGCATAGGAAAAGAGGCAGAACGTCCACAATGATGCACTTGGCCAAAAAGGGCGTATGCGTTTTTTCCTGAATATATTCAGGAAAAAACGCATACGCCCTTTTTGGCCAACCAAGCAAGCTTGCAAAGGAAATCTGCACTACAATGAAGTCTCACTTCCCCCCGGTCAAAAGGGCCATCTGAAAAAAGTGTAAAATCCAGAAAGGCAGGACAGGCCATGGAGAACTGGGAGCCTTGTTATGCTGATGGGCGGGATGTAAATTGCCAACAGCCACTCGGGAGAAGTGTATGGTGTTTCCTGAAACATCTAAAAAGCAAAGCAACAGAGCCTAGGGCACTTCCACTTATGGTCCTATAGCTTAGGGAAATGAAAATCAAAAAGACACAGCCACCCCAAAGTTTGGGACGGCTCTGTTTACAAGAACCTCGTTTACGGTACAAGTTCAATATCGCAGAAAGTGAAAAATGGATGAAGAAGCTGTGGTACTTACGTACAATGCAATATCACTCAGCAATGACATCTATGTCATCAGGCCCGTAGCAGCATAATGAGTGGATTCAGGTATGATGATTCTAACTGAAAGAAGTCACACAGAAAAAGAAACATCATAAGATATCACTAATACACGGAATGTAAACTTGGCTACACAGGAACTGGATTACCAAACAGAACAGGGTCTCAAATTTAGAAAACCAACTTATGCTTGCTTAAGGGGAAAGGTGAGTTGAGGTGCTGCATAAAACCAGAGATTGAAATGAGCACAGATAAAGTTCCTTAAGCCAAATATGGAATAGACAAGAGCTACTCCTTGCTCAACGAAATGGACTCAACACCCCATATTAAACGCCTAAGAATGTACCTGACTAGTAAGTATCTTAAAACCTATGGATTGCTATGTCTCCGAAAGAGAATCAAGCGTGTGTACAGGGGCATAAACGCAGCAGTGATAGGATTGGAGAGGTTCGGTGAGCAAATGAAGACCCTTTGAAGTCATATTGCATGGTACCCATTCCACGGGTCTCAACTCTCCAGGTTTAAGGGATTCTTCCTTCAGCTAAAACATGCATGTGGAACCCAGAGTATGATCAACCGTGTGATCGGGAGACGTCTTCAAATATGTCTCCGTTCTCGTCCCCTGGTACTCGGGTGCAACATTCCAGACGCTTTACTAACACTCTCCCGACTTGGAGAGTCAGTGCCTTTAACCTCCTGTTTGGCCCAGTTTGCAATTTCTGCGGAAGATGAACAGGAATAGGGAGAACCAATGAGAGACTAGCTGGAGGTGTCTGGACGGGCAAATTTAACTCTCATTTCCCACCAGGAAGAGGAATTAACCAAAGGCTCAGCGTGCCGTGCCGGAACCAGATTAGGGCCTGAAGCAATCCTGCGGTGTTGCGACCAGCTCACAAGAAAGCGAGTTGAAGAAAGGAGCTCAGGGGCACTGTAATTCACAAACCTGCAGAGTTATAAATGACAGCTATCGTCCAAAAATATACTGAAGTAAGGCTGCCAAGAGGACTTGAAAGCGGGGCAGAATTGCAGGAAACCGATTTCAGGAGGTAGACTGGAATTGCATTGAAAGCATAGGAAAAGAGGCAGAACGTCCACAATGATGCACTTGGCCAAAAAGGGCGTATGCGTTTTTTCCTGAATATATTCAGGAAAAAACGCATACGCCCTTTTTGGCCAACCAAGCAAGCTTGCAAAGGAAATCTGCACTACAATGAAGTCTCACTTCCCCCCGGTCAAAAGGGCCATCTGAAAAAAGTGTAAAATCCAGAAAGGCAGGACAGGCCATGGAGAACTGGGAGCCTTGTTATGCTGATGGGCGGGATGTAAATTTCCAACAGCCACTCGGGAGAAGTGTATGGTGTTTCCTGAAACATCTAAAAAGCAAAGCAACAGAGCCTAGGGCACTTCCACTTATGGTCCTATAGCTTAGGGAAATGAAAATCAAAAAGACACAGCCACCCCAAAGTTTGGGACGGCTCTGTTTACAAGAACCTCGTTTACGGTACAAGTTCAATATCGCAGAAAGTGAAAAATGGATGAAGAAGTTGTGGAACTTACGTACAATGCAATATCACTCAGCAATGACATCTATGTCATCAGGCCCGTAGCAGCATAATGAGTGGATTCAGGTATGATGATTCTAACTGAAAGAAGTCACACAGAAAAAGAAACATCATAAGATATCACTAATACACGGAATGTAAACTTGGCTACACAGGAACTGGATTACCAAACAGAACAGGGTCTCAAATTTAGAAAACCAACTTATGCTTGCTTAAGGGGAAAGGTGAGTTGAGGTGCTGCATAAAACCAGAGATTGAAATGAGCACAGATAAAGTTCCTTAAGCCAAATATGGAATAGACAAGAGCTACTCCTTGCTCAACGAAATGGACTCAACACCCCATATTAAACGCCTAAGAATGTACCTGACTAGTAAGTATCTTAAAACCTATAGATTGCTATGTCTCCGAAAGAGAATCAAGCGTGTGTACAGGGGCATAAACGCAGCAGTGATAGGATTGGAGAGGTTCGGTGAGCAAATGAAGACCCTTTGAAGTCATATTGCATGGTACCCATTCCACGGGTCTCAACTCTCCAGGTTTAAGGGATTCTTCCTTCAGCTAAAACATGCATGTGGAACCCAGAGTATGATCAACCGTGTGATCGGGAGACGTCTTCAAATATGTCTCCGTTCTCGTCCCCTGGTACTCGGGTGCAACATTCCAGACGCTTTACTAACACTCTCCCGACTTGGAGAGTCAGTGCCTTTAACCTCCTGTTTGGCCCAGTTTGCAATTTCTGCGGAAGATGAACAGGAATAGGGAGAACCAATGAGAGACTAGCTGGAGGTGTCTGGACGGGCAAATTTAACTCTCATTTCCCACCAGGAAGAGGAATTAACCAAAGGCTCAGCGTGCCGTGCCGGAACCAGATTAGGGCCTGAAGCAATCCTGCGGTGTTGCGACCAGCTCACAAGAAAGCGAGTTGAAGAAAGGAGCTCAGGGGCACTGTAATTCACAAACCTGCAGAGTTATAAATGACAGCTATCGTCCAAAAATATACTGAAGTAAGGCTGCCAAGAGGACTTGAAAGCGGGGCAGAATTGCAGGAAACCGATTTCAGGAGGTAGACTGGAATTGCATTGAAAGCATAGGAAAAGAGGCAGAACGTCCACAATGATGCACTTGGCCAAAAAGGGCGTATGCGTTTTTTCCTGAATATATTCAGGAAAAAACGCATACGCCCTTTTTGGCCAACCAAGCAAGCTTGCAAAGGAAATCTGCACTACAATGAAGTCTCACTTCCCCCCGGTCAAAAGGGCCATCTGAAAAAAGTGTAAAATCCAGAAAGGCAGGACAGGCCATGGAGAACTGGGAGCCTTGTTATGCTGATGGGCGGGATGTAAATTTCCAACAGCCACTCGGGAGAAGTGTATGGTGTTTCCTGAAACATCTAAAAAGCAAAGCAACAGAGCCTAGGGCACTTCCACTTATGGTCCTATAGCTTAGGGAAATGAAAATCAAAAAGACACAGCCACCCCAAAGTTTGGGACGGCTCTGTTTACAAGAACCTCGTTTACGGTACAAGTTCAATATCGCAGAAAGTGAAAAATGGATGAAGAAGTTGTGGAACTTACGTACAATGCAATATCACTCAGCAATGACATCTATGTCATCAGGCCCGTAGCAGCATAATGAGTGGATTCAGGTATGATGATTCTAACTGAAAGAAGTCACACAGAAAAAGAAACATCATAAGATATCACTAATACACGGAATGTAAACTTGGCTACACAGGAACTGGATTACCAAACAGAACAGGGTCTCAAATTTAGAAAACCAACTTATGCTTGCTTAAGGGGAAAGGTGAGTTGGGGTGCTGCATAAAACCAGAGATTGAAATGAGCACAGATAAAGTTCCTTAAGCCAAATATGGAATAGACAAGAGCTACTCCTTGCTCAACGAAATGGACTCAACACCCCATATTAAACGCCTAAGAATGTACCTGACTAGTAAATATCTTAAAACCTATGGATTGCTATGTCTCCGAAAGAGAATCAAGCGTGTGTACAGGGGCATAAACGCAGCAGTGATAGATTTGGAGAGGTTCGGTGAGCAAATGAAGACCCTTTGAAGTCATATTGCATGGTACCCATTCCACGGGTCTCAACTCTCCAGGTTTAAGGGATTCTTCCTTCAGCTAAAACATGCATGTGGAACCCAGAGTATGATCAACCGTCTGATCGGGAGACGTGTTCAAATATGTCTCCGTTCTCGTCCCCTGGTACTCGGGTGCAACATTCCAGACGCTTTACTAACACTCTCCCGACTTGGAGAGTCAGTGCCTTTAACCTCCTGTTTGGCCCAGTTTGCAATTTCTGCGGAAGATGAACAGGAATAGGGAGAACCAATGAGAGACTAGCTGGAGGTGTCTGGACGGGCAAATTTAACTCTCATTTCCCACCAGGAAGAGGAATTAACCAAAGGCTCAGCGTGCCGTGCCGGAACCACATTAGGGCCTGAAGCAATCCTGCGGTGTTGCGGCCAGCTCACAAGAAAGCGAGTTGAAGAAAGGAGCTCAGGGGCACTGTAATTCACAAACCTGCAGAGTTATAAATGACAGCTATCGTCCAAAAATATACTGAAGTAAGGCTGCCAAGAGGACTTGAAAGCGGGGCAGAATTGCAGGAAACCGATTTCAGGAGGTAGACTGGAATTGCATTGAAAGCATAGGAAAAGAGGCAGAACGTCCACAATGATGCACTTGGCCAAAAAGGGCGTATGCGTTTTTTCCTGAATATATTCAGGAAAAAACGCATACGCCCTTTTTGGCCAACCAAGCAAGCTTGCAAAGGAAATCTGCACTACAATGAAGTCTCACTTCCCCCCGGTCAAAAGGGCCATCTGAAAAAAGTGTAAAATCCAGAAAGGCAGGACAGGCCATGGAGAACTGGGAGCCTTGTTATGCTGATGGGCGGGATGTAAATTGCCAACAGCCACTCGGGAGAAGTGTATGGTGTTTCCTGAAACATCTAAAAAACAAAGCAACAGAGCCTAGGGCACTTCCACTTATGGTCCTATAGCTTAGGGAAATGAAAATCAAAAAGACACAGCCACCCCAAAGTTTGGGACGGCTCTGTTTACAAGAACCTCGTTTACGGTACAAGTTCAATATCGCAGAAAGTGAAAAATGGATGAAGAAGCTGTGGTACTTACGTACAATGCAATATCACTCAGCAATGACATCTATGTCATCAGGCCCGTAGCAGCATAATGAGTGGATTCAGGTATGATGATTCTAACTGAAAGAAGTCACACAGAAAAAGAAACATCATAAGATATCACTAATACACGGAATGTAAACTTGGCTACACAGGAACTGGATTACCAAACAGAACAGGGTCTCAAATTTAGAAAACCAACTTATGCTTGCTTAAGGGGAAAGGTGAGTTGGGGTGCTGCATAAAACCAGAGATTGAAATGAGCACAGATAAAGTTCCTTAAGCCAAATATGGAATAGACAAGAGCTACTCCTTGCTCAACGAAATGGACTCAACACCCCATATTAAACGCCTAAGAATGTACCTGACTAGTAAGTATCTTAAAACCTATGGATTGCTATGTCTCCGAAAGAGAATCAAGCGTGTGTACAGGGGCATAAACGCAGCAGTGATAGGATTGGAGAGGTTCGGTGAGCAAATGAAGACCCTTTGAAGTCATATTGCATGGTACCCATTCCACGGGTCTCAACTCTCCAGGTTTAAGGGATTCTTCCTTCAGCTAAAACATGCATGTGGAACCCAGAGTATGATCAACCGTGTGATCGGGAGACGTGTTCAAATATGTCTCCGTTCTCGACCCCTGGTACTCGGGTGCAACATTCCAGACGCTTTACTAACACTCTCCCGACTTGGAGAGTCAGTGCCTTTAACCTCCTGTTTGGCCCAGTTTGCAATTTCTGCGGAAGATGAACAGGAATAGGGAGAACCAATGAGAGACTAGCTGGAGGTGTCTGGACGGGCAAATTTAACTCTCATTTCCCACCAGGAAGAGGAATTAACCAAAGGCTCAGCGTGCCGTGCCGGAACCAGATTAGGGCCTGAAGCAATCCTGCGGTGTTGCGGCCAGCTCAGAAGAAAGCGAGTTGAAGAAAGGAGCTCAGGGGCACTGTAATTCACAAACCTGCAGAGTTATAAATGACAGCTATCGTCCAAAAATATACTGAAGTAAGGCTGCCAAGAGGACTTGAAAGCGGGGCAGAATTGCAGGAAACCGATTTCAGGAGGTAGACTGGAATTGCATTGAAAGCATAGGAAAAGAGGCAGAACGTCCACAATGATGCACTTGGCCAAAAAGGGCGTATGCGTTTTTTCCTGAATATATTCAGGAAAAAACGCATACGCCCTTTTTGGCCAACCAAGCAAGCTTGCAAAGGAAATCTGCACTACAATGAAGTCTCACTTCCCCCCGGTCAAAAGGGCCATCTGAAAAAAGTGTAAAATCCAGAAAGGCAGGACAGGCCATGGAGAACTGGGAGCCTTGTTATGCTGATGGGCGGGATGTAAATTGCCAACAGCCACTCGGGAGAAGTGTATGGTGTTTCCTGAAACATCTAAAAAACAAAGCAACAGAGCCTAGGGCACTTCCACTTATGGTCCTATAGCTTAGGGAAATGAAAATCAAAAAGACACAGCCACCCCAAAGTTTGGGACGGCTCTGTTTACAAGAACCTCGTTTACGGTACAAGTTCAATATCGCAGAAAGTGAAAAATGGATGAAGAAGCTGTGGTACTTACGTACAATGCAATATCACTCAGCAATGACATCTATGTCATCAGGCCCGTAGCAGCATAATGAGTGGATTCAGGTATGATGATTCTAACTGAGAGAAGTCACACAGAAAAAGAAACATCATAAGATATCACTAATACACGGAATGTAAACTTGGCTACACAGGAACTGGATTACAAAACAGAACAGGGTCTCAAATTTAGAAAACCAACTTATGCTTGCTTAAGGGGAAAGGTGAGTTGGGGTGCTGCATAAAACCAGAGATTGAAATGAGCACAGATAAAGTTCCTTAAGCCAAATATGGAATAGACAAGAGCTACTCCTTGCTCAACGAAATGGACTCAACACCCCATATTAAACGCCTAAGAATGTACCTGACTAGTAAGTATCTTAAAACCTATGGATTGCTATGTCTCCGAAAGAGAATCAAGCGTGTGTACAGGGGCATAAACGCAGCAGTGATAGGATTGGAGAGGTTCGGTGAGCAAATGAAGACCCTTTGAAGTCATATTGCATGGTACCCATTCCACGGCTCTCAACTCTCCAGGTTTAAGGGATTCTTCCTTCAGCTAAAACATGCATGTGGAACCCAGAGTATGATCAACCGTGTGATCGGGAGACGTGTTCAAATATGTCTCCGTTCTCGTCCCCTGGTACTCGGGTGCAACATTCCAGACGCTTTACTAACACTCTCCCGACTTGGAGAGTCAGTGCCTTTAACCTCCTGTTTGGCCCAGTTTGCAATTTCTGCGGAAGATGAACAGGAATAGGGAGAACCAATGAGAGACTAGCTGGAGGTGTCTGGACGGGCAAATTTAACTCTCATTTCCCACCAGGAAGAGGAATTAACCAAAGGCTCAGCGTGCCGTGCCGGAACCACATTAGGGCCTGAAGCAATCCTGCGGTGTTGCGGCCAGCTCACAAGAAAGCGAGTTGAAGAAAGGAGCTCAGGGGCACTGTAATTCACAAACCTGCAGAGTTATAAGTGACAGCTATCGTCCAAAAATATACTGAAGTAAGGCTGCCAAGAGGACTTGAAAGCGGGGCAGAATTGCAGGAAACCGATTTCAGGAGGTAGACTGGAATTGCATTGAAAGCATAGGAAAAGAGGCAGAACGTCCACAATGATGCACTTGGCCAAAAAGGGCGTATGCGTTTTTTCCTGAATATATTCAGGAAAAAACGCATACGCCCTTTTTGGCCAACCAAGCAAGCTTGCAAAGGAAATCTGCACTACAATGAAGTCTCACTTCCCCCCGGTCAAAAGGGCCATCTGAAAAAAGTGTAAAATCCAGAAAGGCAGGACAGGCCATGGAGAACTGGGAGCCTTGTTATGCTGTTGGGCGGGATGTAAATTGCCAACAGCCACTCGGGAGAAGTGTATGGTGTTTCCTGAAACATCTAAAAAGCAAAGCAACAGAGCCTAGGGCACTTCCACTTATGGTTCTATAGCTTAGGGAAATGAAAATCAAAAAGACACAGCCACCCCAAAGTTTGGGACGGCTCTGTTTACAAGAACCTCATTTACGGTACAAGTTCAATATCGCAGAAAGTGAAAAATGGATGAAGAAGCTGTGGTACTTACGTACAATGCAATATCACTCAGCAATGACATCTATGTCATCAGGCCCGTAGCAGCATAATGAGTGGATTCAGGTATGATGATTCTAACTGAGAGAAGTCACACAGAAAAAGAAACATCATAAGATATCACTAATACACGGAATGTAAACTTGGCTACACAGGAACTGGATTACCAAACAGAACAGGGTCTCAAATTTAGAAAACCAACTTATGCTTGCTTAAGGGGAAAGGTGAGTTGGGGTGCTGCATAAAACCAGAGATTGAAATGAGCACAGATAAAGTTCCTTAAGCCAAATATGGAATAGACAAGAGCTACTCCTTGCTCAACGAAATGGACTCAACACCCCATATTAAACGCCTAAGAATGTACCTGACTAGTAAGTATCTTAAAACCTATGGATTGCTATGTCTCCGAAAGAGAATCAAGCGTGTGTACAGGGGCATAAACGCAGCAGTGATAGGATTGGAGAGGTTCGGTGAGCAAATGAAGACCCTTTGAAGTCATATTGCATGGTACCCATTCCACGGGTCTCAACTCTCCAGGTTTAAGGGATTCTTCCTTCAGCTAAAACATGCATGTGGAACCCAGAGTATGATCAACCGTGTGATCGGGAGACGTGTTCAAATATGTCTCCGTTCTCGACCCCTGGTACTCGGGTGCAACATTCCAGACGCTTTACTAACACTCTCCCGACTTGGAGAGTCAGTGCCTTTAACCTCCTGTTTGGCCCAGTTTGCAATTTCTGCGGAAGATGAACAGGAATAGGGAGAACCAATGAGAGACTAGCTGGAGGTGTCTGGACGGGCAAATTTAACTCTCATTTCCCACCAGGAAGAGGAATTAACCAAAGGCTCAGCGTGCCGTGCCGGAACCAGATTAGGGCCTGAAGCAATCCTGCGGTGTTGCGGCCAGCTCAGAAGAAAGCGAGTTGAAGAAAGGAGCTCAGGGGCACTGTAATTCACAAACCTGCAGAGTTATAAATGACAGCTATCGTCCAAAAATATACTGAAGTAAGGCTGCCAAGAGGACTTGAAAGCGGGGCAGAATTGCAGGAAACCGATTTCAGGAGGTAGACTGGAATTGCATTGAAAGCATAGGAAAAGAGGCAGAACGTCCACAATGATGCACTTGGCCAAAAAGGGCGTATGCGTTTTTTCCTGAATATATTCAGGAAAAAACGCATACGCCCTTTTTGGCCAACCAAGCAAGCTTGCAAAGGAAATCTGCACTACAATGAAGTCTCACTTCCCCCCGGTCAAAAGGGCCATCTGAAAAAAGTGTAAAATCCAGAAAGGCAGGACAGGCCATGGAGAACTGGGAGCCTTGTTATGCTGATGGGCGGGATGTAAATTGCCAACAGCCACTCGGGAGAAGTGTATGGTGTTTCCTGAAACATCTAAAAAACAAAGCAACAGAGCCTAGGGCACTTCCACTTATGGTCCTATAGCTTAGGGAAATGAAAATCAAAAAGACACAGCCACCCCAAAGTTTGGGACGGCTCTGTTTACAAGAACCTCGTTTACGGTACAAGTTCAATATCGCAGAAAGTGAAAAATGGATGAAGAAGTTGTGGTACTTACGTACAATGCAATATCACTCAGCAATGACATCTATGTCATCAGGCCCGTAGCAGCATAATGAGTGCATTCAGGTATGATGATTCTAACTGAGAGAAGTCACACAGAAAAAGAAACATCATAAGATATCACTAATACACGGAATGTAAACTTGGCTACACAGGAACTGGATTACAAAACAGAACAGGGTCTCAAATTTAGAAAACCAACTTATGCTTGCTTAAGGGGAAAGGTGAGTTGGGGTGCTGCATAAAACCAGAGATTGAAATGAGCACAGATAAAGTTCCTTAAGCCAAATATGGAATAGACAAGAGCTACTCCTTGCTCAACGAAATGGACTCAACACCCCATATTAAACGCCTAAGAATGTACCTGACTAGTAAGTATCTTAAAACCTATGGATTGCTATGTCTCCGAAAGAGAATCAAGCGTGTGTACAGGGGCATAAACGCAGCAGTGATAGGATTGGAGAGGTTCGGTGAGCAAATGAAGACCCTTTGAAGTCATATTGCATGGTACCCATTCCACGGGTCTCAACTCTCCAGGTTTAAGGGATTCTTCCTTCAGCTAAAACATGCATGTGGAACCCAGAGTATGATCAACCGTGTGATCGGGAGACGTGTTCAAATATGTCTCCGTTCTCGACCCCTGGTACTCGGGTGCAACATTCCAGACGCTTTACTAACACTCTCCCGACTTGGAGAGTCAGTGCCTTTAACCTCCTGTTTGGCCCAGTTTGCAATTTCTGCGGAAGATGAACAGGAATAGGGAGAACCAATGAGAGACTAGCTGGAGGTGTCTGGACGGGCAAATTTAACTCTCATTTCCCACCAGGAAGAGGAATTAACCAAAGGCTCAGCGTGCCGTGCCGGAACCAAATTAGGGCCTGAAGCAATCCTGCGGTGTTGCGGCCAGCTCAGAAGAAAGCGAGTTGAAGAAAGGAGCTCAGGGGCACTGTAATTCACAAACCTGCAGAGTTATAAATGACAGCTATCGTCCAAAAATATACTGAAGTAAGGCTGCCAAGAGGACTTGAAAGCGGGGCAGAATTGCAGGAAACCGATTTCAGGAGGTAGACTGGAATTGCATTGAAAGCATAGGAAAAGAGGCAGAACGTCCACAATGATGCACTTGGCCAAAAAGGGCGTATGCGTTTTTTCCTGAATATATTCAGGAAAAAACGCATACGCCCTTTTTGGCCAACCAAGCAAGCTTGCAAAGGAAATCTGCACTACAATGAAGTCTCACTTCCCCCCGGTCAAAAGGGCCATCTGAAAAAAGTGTAAAATCCAGAAAGGCAGGACAGGCCATGGAGAACTGGGAGCCTTGTTATGCTGATGGGCGGGATGTAAATTGCCAACAGCCACTCGGGAGAAGTGTATGGTGTTTCCTGAAACATCTAAAAAACAAAGCAACAGAGCCTAGGGCACTTCCACTTATGGTCCTATAGCTTAGGGAAATGAAAATCAAAAAGACACAGCCACCCCAAAGTTTGGGACGGCTCTGTTTACAAGAACCTCGTTTACGGTACAAGTTCAATATCGCAGAAAGTGAAAAATGGATGAAGAAGCTGTGGTACTTACGTACAATGCAATATCACTCAGCAATGACATCTATGTCATCAGGCCCGTAGCAGCATAATGAGTGGATTCAGGTATGATGATTCTAACTGAGAGAAGTCACACAGAAAAAGAAACATCATAAGATATCACTAATACACGGAATGTAAACTTGGCTACACAGGAACTGGATTACAAAACAGAACAGGGTCTCAAATTTAGAAAACCAACTTATGCTTGCTTAAGGGGAAAGGTGAGTTGGGGTGCTGCATAAAACCAGAGATTGAAATGAGCACAGATAAAGTTCCTTAAGCCAAATATGGAATAGACAAGAGCTACTCCTTGCTCAACGAAATGGACTCAACACCCCATATTAAACGCCTAAGAATGTACCTGACTAGTAAGTATCTTAAAACCTATGGATTGCTATGTCTCCGAAAGAGAATCAAGCGTGTGTACAGGGGCATAAACGCAGCAGTGATAGGATTGGAGAGGTTCGGTGAGCAAATGAAGACCCTTTGAAGTCATATTGCATGGTACCCATTCCACGGCTCTCAACTCTCCAGGTTTAAGGGATTCTTCCTTCAGCTAAAACATGCATGTGGAACCCAGAGTATGATCAACCGTGTGATCGGGAGACGTGTTCAAATATGTCTCCGTTCTCGACCCCTGGTACTCGGGTGCAACATTCCAGACGCTTTACTAACACTCTCCCGACTTGGAGAGTCAGTGCCTTTAACCTCCTGTTTGGCCCAGTTTGCAATTTCTGCGGAAGATGAACAGGAATAGGGAGAACCAATGAGAGACTAGCTGGAGGTGTCTGGACGGGCAAATTTAACTCTCATTTCCCACCAGGAAGAGGAATTAACCAAAGGCTCAGCGTGCCGTGCCGGAACCAGATTAGGGCCTGAAGCAATCCTGCGGTGTTGCGGCCAGCTCACAAGAAAGCGAGTTGAAGAAAGGAGCTCAGGGGCACTGTAATTCACAAACCTGCAGAGTTATAAATGACAGCTATCGTCCAAAAATATACTGAAGTAAGGCTGCCAAGAGGACTTGAAAGCGGGGCAGAATTGCAGGAAACCGATTTCAGGAGGTAGACTGGAATTGCATTGAAAGCATAGGAAAAGAGGCAGAACGTCCACAATGATGCACTTGGCCAAAAAGGGCGTATGCGTTTTTTCCTGAATATATTCAGGAAAAAACGCATACGCCCTTTTTGGCCAACCAAGCAAGCTTGCAAAGGAAATCTGCACTACAATGAAGTCTCACTTCCCCCCGGTCAAAAGGGCCATCTGAAAAAAGTGTAAAATCCAGAAAGGCAGGACAGGCCATGGAGAACTGGGAGCCTTGTTATGCTGATGGGCGGGATGTAAATTGCCAACAGCCACTCGGGAGAAGTGTATGGTGTTTCCTGAAACATCTAAAAAACAAAGCAACAGAGCCTAGGGCACTTCCACTTATGGTCCTATAGCTTAGGGAAATGAAAATCAAAAAGACACAGCCACCCCAAAGTTTGGGACGGCTCTGTTTACAAGAACCTCGTTTACGGTACAAGTTCAATATCGCAGAAAGTGAAAAATGGATGAAGAAGCTGTGGTACTTACGTACAATGCAATATCACTCAGCAATGACATCTATGTCATCAGGCCCGTAGCAGCATAATGAGTGGATTCAGGTATGATGATTCTAACTGAGAGAAGTCACACAGAAAAAGAAACATCATAAGATATCACTAATACACGGAATGTAAACTTGGCTACACAGGAACTGGATTACAAAACAGAACAGGGTCTCAAATTTAGAAAACCAACTTATGCTTGCTTAAGGGGAAAGGTGAGTTGGGGTGCTGCATAAAACCAGAGATTGAAATGAGCACAGATAAAGTTCCTTAAGCCAAATATGGAATAGACAAGAGCTACTCCTTGCTCAACGAAATGGACTCAACACCCCATATTAAACGCCTAAGAATGTACCTGACTAGTAAGTATCTTAAAACCTATGGATTGCTATGTCTCCGAAAGAGAATCAAGCGTGTGTACAGGGGCATAAACGCAGCAGTGATAGGATTGGAGAGGTTCGGTGAGCAAATGAAGACCCTTTGAAGTCATATTGCATGGTACCCATTCCACGGCTCTCAACTCTCCAGGTTTAAGGGATTCTTCCTTCAGCTAAAACATGCATGTGGAACCCAGAGTATGATCAACCGTGTGATCGGGAGACGTGTTCAAATATGTCTCCGTTCTCGTCCCCTGGTACTCGGGTGCAACATTCCAGACGCTTTACTAACACTCTCCCGACTTGGAGAGTCAGTGCCTTTAACCTCCTGTTTGGCCCAGTTTGCAATTTCTGCGGAAGATGAACAGGAATAGGGAGAACCAATGAGAGACTAGCTGGAGGTGTCTGGACGGGCAAATTTAACTCTCATTTCCCACCAGGAAGAGGAATTAACCAAAGGCTCAGCGTGCCGTGCCGGAACCACATTAGGGCCTGAAGCAATCCTGCGGTGTTGCGGCCAGCTCACAAGAAAGCGAGTTGAAGAAAGGAGCTCAGGGGCACTGTAATTCACAAACCTGCAGAGTTATAAGTGACAGCTATCGTCCAAAAATATACTGAAGTAAGGCTGCCAAGAGGACTTGAAAGCGGGGCAGAATTGCAGGAAACCGATTTCAGGAGGTAGACTGGAATTGCATTGAAAGCATAGGAAAAGAGGCAGAACGTCCACAATGATGCACTTGGCCAAAAAGGGCGTATGCGTTTTTTCCTGAATATATTCAGGAAAAAACGCATACGCCCTTTTTGGCCAACCAAGCAAGCTTGCAAAGGAAATCTGCACTACAATGAAGTCTCACTTCCCCCCGGTCAAAAGGGCCATCTGAAAAAAGTGTAAAATCCAGAAAGGCAGGACAGGCCATGGAGAACTGGGAGCCTTGTTATGCTGTTGGGCGGGATGTAAATTGCCAACAGCCACTCGGGAGAAGTGTATGGTGTTTCCTGAAACATCTAAAAAGCAAAGCAACAGAGCCTAGGGCACTTCCACTTATGGTTCTATAGCTTAGGGAAATGAAAATCAAAAAGACACAGCCACCCCAAAGTTTGGGACGGCTCTGTTTACAAGAACCTCGTTTACGGTACAAGTTCAATATCGCAGAAAGTGAAAAATGGATGAAGAAGCTGTGGTACTTACGTACAATGCAATATCACTCAGCAATGACATCTATGTCATCAGGCCCGTAGCAGCATAATGAGTGGATTCAGGTATGATGATTCTAACTGAGAGAAGTCACACAGAAAAAGAAACATCATAAGATATCACTAATACACGGAATGTAAACTTGGCTACACAGGAACTGGATTACCAAACAGAACAGGGTCTCAAATTTAGAAAACCAACTTATGCTTGCTTAAGGGGAAAGGTGAGTTGGGGTGCTGCATAAAACCAGAGATTGAAATGAGCACAGATAAAGTTCCTTAAGCCAAATATGGAATAGACAAGAGCTACTCCTTGCTCAACGAAATGGACTCAACACCCCATATTAAACGCCTAAGAATGTACCTGACTAGTAAGTATCTTAAAACCTATGGATTGCTATGTCTCCGAAAGAGAATCAAGCGTGTGTACAGGGGCATAAACGCAGCAGTGATAGGATTGGAGAGGTTCGGTGAGCAAATGAAGACCCTTTGAAGTCATATTGCATGGTACCCATTCCACGGGTCTCAACTCTCCAGGTTTAAGGGATTCTTCCTTCAGCTAAAACATGCATGTGGAACCCAGAGTATGATCAACCGTGTGATCGGGAGACGTGTTCAAATATGTCTCCGTTCTCGACCCCTGGTACTCGGGTGCAACATTCCAGACGCTTTACTAACACTCTCCCGACTTGGAGAGTCAGTGCCTTTAACCTCCTGTTTGGCCCAGTTTGCAATTTCTGCGGAAGATGAACAGGAATAGGGAGAACCAATGAGAGACTAGCTGGAGGTGTCTGGACGGGCAAATTTAACTCTCATTTCCCACCAGGAAGAGGAATTAACCAAAGGCTCAGCGTGCCGTGCCGGAACCAGATTAGGGCCTGAAGCAATCCTGCGGTGTTGCGGCCAGCTCAGAAGAAAGCGAGTTGAAGAAAGGAGCTCAGGGGCACTGTAATTCACAAACCTGCAGAGTTATAAATGACAGCTATCGTCCAAAAATATACTGAAGTAAGGCTGCCAAGAGGACTTGAAAGCGGGGCAGAATTGCAGGAAACCGATTTCAGGAGGTAGACTGGAATTGCATTGAAAGCATAGGAAAAGAGGCAGAACGTCCACAATGATGCACTTGGCCAAAAAGGGCGTATGCGTTTTTTCCTGAATATATTCAGGAAAAAACGCATACGCCCTTTTTGGCCAACCAAGCAAGCTTGCAAAGGAAATCTGCACTACAATGAAGTCTCACTTCCCCCCGGTCAAAAGGGCCATCTGAAAAAAGTGTAAAATCCAGAAAGGCAGGACAGGCCATGGAGAACTGGGAGCCTTGTTATGCTGATGGGCGGGATGTAAATTGCCAACAGCCACTCGGGAGAAGTGTATGGTGTTTCCTGAAACATCTAAAAAACAAAGCAACAGAGCCTAGGGCACTTCCACTTATGGTCCTATAGCTTAGGGAAATGAAAATCAAAAAGACACAGCCACCCCAAAGTTTGGGACGGCTCTGTTTACAAGAACCTCGTTTACGGTACAAGTTCAATATCGCAGAAAGTGAAAAATGGATGAAGAAGTTGTGGTACTTACGTACAATGCAATATCACTCAGCAATGACATCTATGTCATCAGGCCCGTAGCAGCATAATGAGTGCATTCAGGTATGATGATTCTAACTGAGAGAAGTCACACAGAAAAAGAAACATCATAAGATATCACTAATACACGGAATGTAAACTTGGCTACACAGGAACTGGATTACAAAACAGAACAGGGTCTCAAATTTAGAAAACCAACTTATGCTTGCTTAAGGGGAAAGGTGAGTTGGGGTGCTGCATAAAACCAGAGATTGAAATGAGCACAGATAAAGTTCCTTAAGCCAAATATGGAATAGACAAGAGCTACTCCTTGCTCAACGAAATGGACTCAACACCCCATATTAAACGCCTAAGAATGTACCTGACTAGTAAGTATCTTAAAACCTATGGATTGCTATGTCTCCGAAAGAGAATCAAGCGTGTGTACAGGGGCATAAACGCAGCAGTGATAGGATTGGAGAGGTTCGGTGAGCAAATGAAGACCCTTTGAAGTCATATTGCATGGTACCCATTCCACGGGTCTCAACTCTCCAGGTTTAAGGGATTCTTCCTTCAGCTAAAACATGCATGTGGAACCCAGAGTATGATCAACCGTGTGATCGGGAGACGTGTTCAAATATGTCTCCGTTCTCGACCCCTGGTACTCGGGTGCAACATTCCAGACGCTTTACTAACACTCTCCCGACTTGGAGAGTCAGTGCCTTTAACCTCCTGTTTGGCCCAGTTTGCAATTTCTGCGGAAGATGAACAGGAATAGGGAGAACCAATGAGAGACTAGCTGGAGGTGTCTGGACGGGCAAATTTAACTCTCATTTCCCACCAGGAAGAGGAATTAACCAAAGGCTCAGCGTGCCGTGCCGGAACCAAATTAGGGCCTGAAGCAATCCTGCGGTGTTGCGGCCAGCTCAGAAGAAAGCGAGTTGAAGAAAGGAGCTCAGGGGCACTGTAATTCACAAACCTGCAGAGTTATAAATGACAGCTATCGTCCAAAAATATACTGAAGTAAGGCTGCCAAGAGGACTTGAAAGCGGGGCAGAATTGCAGGAAACCGATTTCAGGAGGTAGACTGGAATTGCATTGAAAGCATAGGAAAAGAGGCAGAACGTCCACAATGATGCACTTGGCCAAAAAGGGCGTATGCGTTTTTTCCTGAATATATTCAGGAAAAAACGCATACGCCCTTTTTGGCCAACCAAGCAAGCTTGCAAAGGAAATCTGCACTACAATGAAGTCTCACTTCCCCCCGGTCAAAAGGGCCATCTGAAAAAAGTGTAAAATCCAGAAAGGCAGGACAGGCCATGGAGAACTGGGAGCCTTGTTATGCTGATGGGCGGGATGTAAATTGCCAACAGCCACTCGGGAGAAGTGTATGGTGTTTCCTGAAACATCTAAAAAACAAAGCAACAGAGCCTAGGGCACTTCCACTTATGGTCCTATAGCTTAGGGAAATGAAAATCAAAAAGACACAGCCACCCCAAAGTTTGGGACGGCTCTGTTTACAAGAACCTCGTTTACGGTACAAGTTCAATATCGCAGAAAGTGAAAAATGGATGAAGAAGCTGTGGTACTTACGTACAATGCAATATCACTCAGCAATGACATCTATGTCATCAGGCCCGTAGCAGCATAATGAGTGGATTCAGGTATGATGATTCTAACTGAGAGAAGTCACACAGAAAAAGAAACATCATAAGATATCACTAATACACGGAATGTAAACTTGGCTACACAGGAACTGGATTACAAAACAGAACAGGGTCTCAAATTTAGAAAACCAACTTATGCTTGCTTAAGGGGAAAGGTGAGTTGGGGTGCTGCATAAAACCAGAGATTGAAATGAGCACAGATAAAGTTCCTTAAGCCAAATATGGAATAGACAAGAGCTACTCCTTGCTCAACGAAATGGACTCAACACCCCATATTAAACGCCTAAGAATGTACCTGACTAGTAAGTATCTTAAAACCTATGGATTGCTATGTCTCCGAAAGAGAATCAAGCGTGTGTACAGGGGCATAAACGCAGCAGTGATAGGATTGGAGAGGTTCGGTGAGCAAATGAAGACCCTTTGAAGTCATATTGCATGGTACCCATTCCACGGCTCTCAACTCTCCAGGTTTAAGGGATTCTTCCTTCAGCTAAAACATGCATGTGGAACCCAGAGTATGATCAACCGTGTGATCGGGAGACGTGTTCAAATATGTCTCCGTTCTCGTCCCCTGGTACTCGGGTGCAACATTCCAGACGCTTTACTAACACTCTCCCGACTTGGAGAGTCAGTGCCTTTAACCTCCTGTTTGGCCCAGTTTGCAATTTCTGCGGAAGATGAACAGGAATAGGGAGAACCAATGAGAGACTAGCTGGAGGTGTCTGGACGGGCAAATTTAACTCTCATTTCCCACCAGGAAGAGGAATTAACCAAAGGCTCAGCGTGCCGTGCCGGAACCACATTAGGGCCTGAAGCAATCCTGTGGTGTTGCGGCCAGCTCACAAGAAAGCGAGTTGAAGAAAGGAGCTCAGGGGCACTGTAATTCACAAACCTGCAGAGTTATAAGTGACAGCTATCGTCCAAAAATATACTGAAGTAAGGCTGCCAAGAGGACTTGAAAGCGGGGCAGAATTGCAGGAAACCGATTTCAGGAGGTAGACTGGAATTGCATTGAAAGCATAGGAAAAGAGGCAGAACGTCCACAATGATGCACTTGGCCAAAAAGGGCGTATGCGTTTTTTCCTGAATATATTCAGGAAAAAACGCATACGCCCTTTTTGGCCAACCAAGCAAGCTTGCAAAGGAAATCTGCACTACAATGAAGTCTCACTTCCCCCCGGTCAAAAGGGCCATCTGAAAAAAGTGTAAAATCCAGAAAGGCAGGACAGGCCATGGAGAACTGGGAGCCTTGTTATGCTGTTGGGCGGGATGTAAATTGCCAACAGCCACTCGGGAGAAGTGTATGGTGTTTCCTGAAACATCTAAAAAGCAAAGCAACAGAGCCTAGGGCACTTCCACTTATGGTCCTATAGCTTAGGGAAATGAAAATCAAAAAGACACAGCCACCCCAAAGTTTGGGACGGCTCTGTTTACAAGAACCTCGTTTACGGTACAAGTTCAATATCGCAGAAAGTGAAAAATGGATGAAGAAGCTGTGGTACTTACGTACAATGCAATATCACTCAGCAATGACATCTATGTCATCAGGCCCGTAGCAGCATAATGAGTGGATTCAGGTATGATGATTCTAACTGAGAGAAGTCACACAGAAAAAGAAACATCATAAGATATCACTAATACACGGAATGTAAACTTGGCTACACAGGAACTGGATTACCAAACAGAACAGGGTCTCAAATTTAGAAAACCAACTTATGCTTGCTTAAGGGGAAAGGTGAGTTGGGGTGCTGCATAAAACCAGAGATTGAAATGAGCACAGATAAAGTTCCTTAAGCCAAATATGGAATAGACAAGAGCTACTCCTTGCTCAACGAAATGGACTCAACACCCCATATTAAACGCCTAAGAATGTACCTGACTAGTAAGTATCTTAAAACCTATGGATTGCTATGTCTCCGAAAGAGAATCAAGCGTGTGTACAGGGGCATAAACGCAGCAGTGATAGGATTGGAGAGGTTCGGTGAGCAAATGAAGACCCTTTGAAGTCATATTGCATGGTACCCATTCCACGGGTCTCAACTCTCCAGGTTTAAGGGATTCTTCCTTCAGCTAAAACATGCATGTGGAACCCAGAGTATGATCAACCGTGTGATCGGGAGACGTGTTCAAATATGTCTCCGTTCTCGACCCCTGGTACTCGGGTGCAACATTCCAGACGCTTTACTAACACTCTCCCGACTTGGAGAGTCAGTGCCTTTAACCTCCTGTTTGGCCCAGTTTGCAATTTCTGCGGAAGATGAACAGGAATAGGGAGAACCAATGAGAGACTAGCTGGAGGTGTCTGGACGGGCAAATTTAACTCTCATTTCCCACCAGGAAGAGGAATTAACCAAAGGCTCAGCGTGCCGTGCCGGAACCAGATTAGGGCCTGAAGCAATCCTGCGGTGTTGCGGCCAGCTCACAAGAAAGCGAGTTGAAGAAAGGAGCTCAGGGGCACTGTAATTCACAAACCTGCAGAGTTATAAATGACAGCTATCGTCCAAAAATATACTGAAGTAAGGCTGCCAAGAGGACTTGAAAGCGGGGCAGAATTGCAGGAAACCGATTTCAGGAGGTAGACTGGAATTGCATTGAAAGCATAGGAAAAGAGGCAGAACGTCCACAATGATGCACTTGGCCAAAAAGGGCGTATGCGTTTTTTCCTGAATATATTCAGGAAAAAACGCATACGCCCTTTTTGGCCAACCAAGCAAGCTTGCAAAGGAAATCTGCACTACAATGAAGTCTCACTTCCCCCCGGTCAAAAGGGCCATCTGAAAAAAGTGTAAAATCCAGAAAGGCAGGACAGGCCATGGAGAACTGGGAGCCTTGTTATGCTGATGGGCGGGATGTAAATTGCCAACAGCCACTCGGGAGAAGTGTATGGTGTTTCCTGAAACATCTAAAAAACAAAGCAACAGAGCCTAGGGCACTTCCACTTATGGTCCTATAGCTTAGGGAAATGAAAATCAAAAAGACACAGCCACCCCAAAGTTTGGGACGGCTCTGTTTACAAGAACCTCGTTTACGGTACAAGTTCAATATCGCAGAAAGTGAAAAATGGATGAAGAAGTTGTGGTACTTACGTACAATGCAATATCACTCAGCAATGACATCTATGTCATCAGGCCCGTAGCAGCATAATGAGTGCATTCAGGTATGATGATTCTAACTGAGAGAAGTCACACAGAAAAAGAAACATCATAAGATATCACTAATACACGGAATGTAAACTTGGCTACACAGGAACTGGATTACAAAACAGAACAGGGTCTCAAATTTAGAAAACCAACTTATGCTTGCTTAAGGGGAAAGGTGAGTTGGGGTGCTGCATAAAACCAGAGATTGAAATGAGCACAGATAAAGTTCCTTAAGCCAAATATGGAATAGACAAGAGCTACTCCTTGCTCAACGAAATGGACTCAACACCCCATATTAAACGCCTAAGAATGTACCTGACTAGTAAGTATCTTAAAACCTATGGATTGCTATGTCTCCGAAAGAGAATCAAGCGTGTGTACAGGGGCATAAACGCAGCAGTGATAGGATTGGAGAGGTTCGGTGAGCAAATGAAGACCCTTTGAAGTCATATTGCATGGTACCCATTCCACGGGTCTCAACTCTCCAGGTTTAAGGGATTCTTCCTTCAGCTAAAACATGCATGTGGAACCCAGAGTATGATCAACCGTGTGATCGGGAGACGTGTTCAAATATGTCTCCGTTCTCGTCCCCTGGTACTCGGGTGCAACATTCCAGACGCTTTACTAACACTCTCCCGACTTGGAGAGTCAGTGCCTTTAACCTCCTGTTTGGCCCAGTTTGCAATTTCTGCGGAAGATGAACAGGAATAGGGAGAACCAATGAGAGACTAGCTGGAGGTGTCTGGACGGGCAAATTTAACTCTCATTTCCCACCAGGAAGAGGAATTAACCAAAGGCTCAGCGTGCCGTGCCGGAACCAGATTAGGGCCTGAAGCAATCCTGCGGTGTTGCGGCCAGCTCACAAGAAAGCGAGTTGAAGAAAGGAGCTCAGGGGCACTGTAATTCACAAACCTGCAGAGTTATAAATGACAGCTATCGTCCAAAAATATACTGAAGTAAGGCTGCCAAGAGGACTTGAAAGCGGGGCAGAATTGCAGGAAACCGATTTCAGGAGGTAGACTGGAATTGCATTGAAAGCATAGGAAAAGAGGCAGAACGTCCACAATGATGCACTTGGCCAAAAAGGGCGTATGCGTTTTTTCCTGAATATATTCAGGAAAAAACGCATACGCCCTTTTTGGCCAACCAAGCAAGCTTGCAAAGGAAATCTGCACTACAATGAAGTCTCACTTCCCCCCCGGTCAAAAGGGCCATCTGAAAAAAGTGTAAAATCCAGAAAGGCAGGACAGGCCATGGAGAACTGGGAGCCTTGTTATGCTGATGGGCGGGATGTAAATTGCCAACAGCCACTCGGGAGAAGTGTATGGTGTTTCCTGAAACATCTAAAAAACAAAGCAACAGAGCCTAGGGCACTTCCACTTATGGTCCTATAGCTTAGGGAAATGAAAATCAAAAAGACACAGCCACCCCAAAGTTTGGGACGGCTCTGTTTACAAGAACCTCGTTTACGGTACAAGTTCAATATCGCAGAAAGTGAAAAATGGATGAAGAAGCTGTGGTACTTACGTACAATGCAATATCACTCAGCAATGACATCTATGTCATCAGGCCCGTAGCAGCATAATGAGTGGATTCAGGTATGATGATTCTAACTGAGAGAAGTCACACAGAAAAAGAAACATCATAAGATATCACTAATACACGGAATGTAAACTTGGCTACACAGGAACTGGATTACAAAACAGAACAGGGTCTCAAATTTAGAAAACCAACTTATGCTTGCTTAAGGGGAAAGGTGAGTTGGGGTGCTGCATAAAACCAGAGATTGAAATGAGCACAGATAAAGTTCCTTAAGCCAAATATGGAATAGACAAGAGCTACTCCTTGCTCAACGAAATGGACTCAACACCCCATATTAAACGCCTAAGAATGTACCTGACTAGTAAGTATCTTAAAACCTATGGATTGCTATGTCTCCGAAAGAGAATCAAGCGTGTGTACAGGGGCATAAACGCAGCAGTGATAGGATTGGAGAGGTTCGGTGAGCAAATGAAGACCCTTTGAAGTCATATTGCATGGTACCCATTCCACGGGTCTCAACTCTCCAGGTTTAAGGGATTCTTCCTTCAGCTAAAACATGCATGTGGAACCCAGAGTATGATCAACCGTGTGATCGGGAGACGTGTTCAAATATGTCTCCGTTCTCGTCCCCTGGTACTCGGGTGCAACATTCCAGACGCTTTACTAACACTCTCCCGACTTGGAGAGTCAGTGCCTTTAACCTCCTGTTTGGCCCAGTTTGCAATTTCTGCGGAAGATGAACAGGAATAGGGAGAACCAATGAGAGACTAGCTGGAGGTGTCTGGACGGGCAAATTTAACTCTCATTTCCCACCAGGAAGAGGAATTAACCAAAGGCTCAGCGTGCCGTGCCGGAACCACATTAGGGCCTGAAGCAATCCTGCGGTGTTGCGGCCAGCTCACAAGAAAGCGAGTTGAAGAAAGGAGCTCAGGGGCACTGTAATTCACAAACCTGCAGAGTTATAAATGACAGCTATCGTCCAAAAATATACTGAAGTAAGGCTGCCAAGAGGACTTGAAAGCGGGGCAGAATTGCAGGAAACCGATTTCAGGAGGTAGACTGGAATTGCATTGAAAGCATAGGAAAAGAGGCAGAACGTCCACAATGATGCACTTGGCCAAAAAGGGCGTATGCGTTTTTTCCTGAATATATTCAGGAAAAAACGCATACGCCCTTTTTGGCCAACCAAGCAAGCTTGCAAAGGAAATCTGCACTACAATGAAGTCTCACTTCCCCCCCCCGGTCAAAAGGGCCATCTGAAAAAAGTGTAAAATCCAGAAAGGCAGGACAGGCCATGGAGAACTGGGAGCCTTGTTATGCTGATGGGCGGGATGTAAATTGCCAACAGCCACTCGGGAGAAGTGTATGGTGTTTCCTGAAACATCTAAAAAACAAAGCAACAGAGCCTAGGGCACTTCCACTTATGGTCCTATAGCTTAGGGAAATGAAAATCAAAAAGACACAGCCACCCCAAAGTTTGGGACGGCTCTGTTTACAAGAACCTCGTTTACGGTACAAGTTCAATATCGCAGAAAGTGAAAAATGGATGAAGAAGTTGTGGTACTTACGTACAATGCAATATCACTCAGCAATGACATCTATGTCATCAGGCCCGTAGCAGCATAATGAGTGGATTCAGGTATGATGATTCTAACTGAGAGAAGTCACACAGAAAAAGAAACATCATAAGATATCACTAATACACGGAATGTAAACTTGGCTACACAGGAACTGGATTACAAAACAGAACAGGGTCTCAAATTTAGAAAACCAACTTATGCTTGCTTAAGGGGAAAGGTGAGTTGGGGTGCTGCATAAAACCAGAGATTGAAATGAGCACAGATAAAGTTCCTTAAGCCAAATATGGAATAGACAAGAGCTACTCCTTGCTCAACGAAATGGACTCAACACCCCATATTAAACGCCTAAGAATGTACCTGACTAGTAAGTATCTTAAAACCTATGGATTGCTATGTCTCCGAAAGAGAATCAAGCGTGTGTACAGGGGCATAAACGCAGCAGTGATAGGATTGGAGAGGTTCGGTGAGCAAATGAAGACCCTTTGAAGTCATATTGCATGGTACCCATTCCACGGGTCTCAACTCTCCAGGTTTAAGGGATTCTTCCTTCAGCTAAAACATGCATGTGGAACCCAGAGTATGATCAACCGTGTGATCGGGAGACGTGTTCAAATATGTCTCCGTTCTCGTCCCCTGGTACTCGGGTGCAACATTCCAGACGCTTTACTAACACTCTCCCGACTTGGAGAGTCAGTGCCTTTAACCTCCTGTTTGGCCCAGTTTGCAATTTCTGCGGAAGATGAACAGGAATAGGGAGAACCAATGAGAGACTAGCTGGAGGTGTCTGGACGGGCAAATTTAACTCTCATTTCCCACCAGGAAGAGGAATTAACCAAAGGCTCAGCGTGCCGTGCCGGAACCACATTAGGGCCTGAAGCAATCCTGCGGTGTTGCGGCCAGCTCACAAGAAAGCGAGTTGAAGAAAGGAGCTCAGGGGCACTGTAATTCACAAACCTGCAGAGTTATAAGTGACAGCTATCGTCCAAAAATATACTGAAGTAAGGCTGCCAAGAGGACTTGAAAGCGGGGCAGAATTGCAGGAAACCGATTTCAGGAGGTAGACTGGAATTGCATTGAAAGCATAGGAAAAGAGGCAGAACGTCCACAATGATGCACTTGGCCAAAAAGGGCGTATGCGTTTTTTCCTGAATATATTCAGGAAAAAACGCATACGCCCTTTTTGGCCAACCAAGCAAGCTTGCAAAGGAAATCTGCACTACAATGAAGTCTCACTTCCCCCCGGTCAAAAGGGCCATCTGAAAAAAGTGTAAAATCCAGAAAGGCAGGACAGGCCATGGAGAACTGGGAGCCTTGTTATGCTGTTGGGCGGGATGTAAATTGCCAACAGCCACTCGGGAGAAGTGTATGGTGTTTCCTGAAACATCTAAAAAGCAAAGCAACAGAGCATAGGGCACTTCCACTTATGGTCCTATAGCTTAGGGAAATGAAAATCAAAAAGACACAGCCACCCCAAAGTTTGGGACGGCTCTGTTTACAAGAACCTCGTTTACGGTACAAGTTCAATATCGCAGAAAGTGAAAAATGGATGAAGAAGCTGTGGTACTTACGTACAATGCAATATCACTCAGCAATGACATCTATGTCATCAGGCCCGTAGCAGCATAATGAGTGGATTCAGGTATGATGATTCTAACTGAGAGAAGTCACACAGAAAAAGAAACATCATAAGATATCACTAATACACGGAATGTAAACTTGGCTACACAGGAACTGGATTACCAAACAGAACAGGGTCTCAAATTTAGAAAACCAACTTATGCTTGCTTAAGGGGAAAGGTGAGTTGGGGTGCTGCATAAAACCAGAGATTGAAATGAGCACAGATAAAGTTCCTTAAGCCAAATATGGAATAGACAAGAGCTACTCCTTGCTCAACGAAATGGACTCAACACCCCATATTAAACGCCTAAGAATGTACCTGACTAGTAAGTATCTTAAAACCTATGGATTGCTATGTCTCCGAAAGAGAATCAAGCGTGTGTACAGGGGCATAAACGCAGCAGTGATAGGATTGGAGAGGTTCGGTGAGCAAATGAAGACCCTTTGAAGTCATATTGCATGGTACCCATTCCACGGGTCTCAACTCTCCAGGTTTAAGGGATTCTTCCTTCAGCTAAAACATGCATGTGGAACCCAGAGTATGATCAACCGTGTGATCGGGAGACGTGTTCAAATATGTCTCCGTTCTCGACCCCTGGTACTCGGGTGCAACATTCCAGACGCTTTACTAACACTCTCCCGACTTGGAGAGTCAGTGCCTTTAACCTCCTGTTTGGCCCAGTTTGCAATTTCTGCGGAAGATGAACAGGAATAGGGAGAACCAATGAGAGACTAGCTGGAGGTGTCTGGACGGGCAAATTTAACTCTCATTTCCCACCAGGAAGAGGAATTAACCAAAGGCTCAGCGTGCCGTGCCGGAACCAGATTAGGGCCTGAAGCAATCCTGCGGTGTTGCGGCCAGCTCACAAGAAAGCGAGTTGAAGAAAGGAGCTCAGGGGCACTGTAATTCACAAACCTGCAGAGTTATAAATGACAGCTATCGTCCAAAAATATACTGAAGTAAGGCTGCCAAGAGGACTTGAAAGCGGGGCAGAATTGCAGGAAACCGATTTCAGGAGGTAGACTGGAATTGCATTGAAAGCATAGGAAAAGAGGCAGAACGTCCACAATGATGCACTTGGCCAAAAAGGGCGTATGCGTTTTTTCCTGAATATATTCAGGAAAAAACGCATACGCCCTTTTTGGCCAACCAAGCAAGCTTGCAAAGGAAATCTGCACTACAATGAAGTCTCACTTCCCCCAGGTCAAAAGGGCCATCTGAAAAAAGTGTAAAATCCAGAAAGGCAGGACAGGCCATGGAGAACTGGGAGCCTTGTTATGCTGATGGGCGGGATGTAAATTGCCAACAGCCACTCGGGAGAAGTGTATGGTGTTTCCTGAAACATCTAAAAAACAAAGCAACAGAGCCTAGGGCACTTCCACTTATGGTCCTATAGCTTAGGGAAATGAAAATCAAAAAGACACAGCCACCCCAAAGTTTGGGACGGCTCTGTTTACAAGAACCTCGTTTACGGTACAAGTTCAATATCGCAGAAAGTGAAAAATGGATGAAGAAGTTGTGGTACTTACGTACAATGCAATATCACTCAGCAATGACATCTATGTCATCAGGCCCGTAGCAGCATAATGAGTGCATTCAGGTATGATGATTCTAACTGAGAGAAGTCACACAGAAAAAGAAACATCATAAGATATCACTAATACACGGAATGTAAACTTGGCTACACAGGAACTGGATTACAAAACAGAACAGGGTCTCAAATTTAGAAAACCAACTTATGCTTGCTTAAGGGGAAAGGTGAGTTGGGGTGCTGCATAAAACCAGAGATTGAAATGAGCACAGATAAAGTTCCTTAAGCCAAATATGGAATAGACAAGAGCTACTCCTTGCTCAACGAAATGGACTCAACACCCCATATTAAACGCCTAAGAATGTACCTGACTAGTAAGTATCTTAAAACCTATGGATTGCTATGTCTCCGAAAGAGAATCAAGCGTGTGTACAGGGGCATAAACGCAGCAGTGATAGGATTGGAGAGGTTCGGTGAGCAAATGAAGACCCTTTGAAGTCATATTGCATGGTACCCATTCCACGGGTCTCAACTCTCCAGGTTTAAGGGATTCTTCCTTCAGCTAAAACATGCATGTGGAACCCAGAGTATGATCAACCGTGTGATCGGGAGACGTGTTCAAATATGTCTCCGTTCTCGTCCCCTGGTACTCGGGTGCAACATTCCAGACGCTTTACTAACACTCTCCCGACTTGGAGAGTCAGTGCCTTTAACCTCCTGTTTGGCCCAGTTTGCAATTTCTGCGGAAGATGAACAGGAATAGGGAGAACCAATGAGAGACTAGCTGGAGGTGTCTGGACGGGCAAATTTAACTCTCATTTCCCACCAGGAAGAGGAATTAACCAAAGGCTCAGCGTGCCGTGCCGGAACCAGATTAGGGCCTGAAGCAATCCTGCGGTGTTGCGGCCAGCTCACAAGAAAGCGAGTTGAAGAAAGGAGCTCAGGGGCACTGTAATTCACAAACCTGCAGAGTTATAAATGACAGCTATCGTCCAAAAATATACTGAAGTAAGGCTGCCAAGAGGACTTGAAAGCGGGGCAGAATTGCAGGAAACCGATTTCAGGAGGTAGACTGGAATTGCATTGAAAGCATAGGAAAAGAGGCAGAACGTCCACAATGATGCACTTGGCCAAAAAGGGCGTATGCGTTTTTTCCTGAATATATTCAGGAAAAAACGCATACGCCCTTTTTGGCCAACCAAGCAAGCTTGCAAAGGAAATCTGCACTACAATGAAGTCTCACTTCCCCCCCGGTCAAAAGGGCCATCTGAAAAAAGTGTAAAATCCAGAAAGGCAGGACAGGCCATGGAGAACTGGGAGCCTTGTTATGCTGATGGGCGGGATGTAAATTGCCAACAGCCACTCGGGAGAAGTGTATGGTGTTTCCTGAAACATCTAAAAAACAAAGCAACAGAGCCTAGGGCACTTCCACTTATGGTCCTATAGCTTAGGGAAATGAAAATCAAAAAGACACAGCCACCCCAAAGTTTGGGACGGCTCTGTTTACAAGAACCTCGTTTACGGTACAAGTTCAATATCGCAGAAAGTGAAAAATGGATGAAGAAGCTGTGGTACTTACGTACAATGCAATATCACTCAGCAATGACATCTATGTCATCAGGCCCGTAGCAGCATAATGAGTGGATTCAGGTATGATGATTCTAACTGAAAGAAGTCACACAGAAAAAGAAACATCATAAGATATCACTAATACACGGAATGTAAACTTGGCTACACAGGAACTGGATTACCAAACAGAACAGGGTCTCAAATTTAGAAAACCAACTTATGCTTGCTTAAGGGGAAAGGTGAGTTGGGGTGCTGCATAAAACCAGAGATTGAAATGAGCACAGATAAAGTTCCTTAAGCCAAATATGGAATAGACAAGATCTACTCCTTGCTCAACGAAATGGACTCAACACCCCATATTAAACGCCTAAGAATGTACCTGACTAGTAAGTATCTTAAAACCTATGGATTGCTATGTCTCCGAAAGAGAATCAAGCGTGTGTACAGGGGCATAAACGCAGCAGTGATAGGATTGGAGAGGTTCGGTGAGCAAATGAAGACCCTTTGAAGTCATATTGCATGGTACCCATTCCACGGGTCTCAACTCTCCAGGTTTAAGGGATTCTTCCTTCAGCTAAAACATGCATGTGGAACCCAGAGTATGATCAACCGTGTGATCGGGAGACGTGTTCAAATATGTCTCCGTTCTCGACCCCTGGTACTCGGGTGCAACATTCCAGACGCTTTACTAACACTCTCCCGACTTGGAGAGTCAGTGCCTTTAACCTCCTGTTTGGCCCAGTTTGCAATTTCTGCGGAAGATGAACAGGAATAGGGAGAACCAATGAGAGACTAGCTGGAGGTGTCTGGACGGGCAAATTTAACTCTCATTTCCCACCAGGAAGAGGAATTAACCAAAGGCTCAGCGTGCCGTGCCGGAACCAGATTAGGGCCTGAAGCAATCCTGCGGTGTTGCGGCCAGCTCAGAAGAAAGCGAGTTGAAGAAAGGAGCTCAGGGGCACTGTAATTCACAAACCTGCAGAGTTATAAATGACAGCTATCGTCCAAAAATATACTGAAGTAAGGCTGCCAAGAGGACTTGAAAGCGGGGCAGAATTGCAGGAAACCGATTTCAGGAGGTAGACTGGAATTGCATTGAAAGCATAGGAAAAGAGGCAGAACGTCCACAATGATGCACTTGGCCAAAAAGGGCGTATGCGTTTTTTCCTGAATATATTCAGGAAAAAACGCATACGCCCTTTTTGGCCAACCAAGCAAGCTTGCAAAGGAAATCTGCACTACAATGAAGTCTCACTTCCCCCCGGTCAAAAGGGCCATCTGAAAAAAGTGTAAAATCCAGAAAGGCAGGACAGGCCATGGAGAACTGGGAGCCTTGTTATGCTGATGGGCGGGATGTAAATTGCCAACAGCCACTCGGGAGAAGTGTATGGTGTTTCCTGAAACATCTAAAAAGCAAAGCAACAGAGCCTAGGGCACTTCCACTTATGGTCCTATAGCTTAGGGAAATGAAAATCAAAAAGACACAGCCACCCCAAAGTTTGGGACGGCTCTGTTTACAAGAACCTCGTTTACGGTACAAGTTCAATATCGCAGAAAGTGAAAAATGGATGAAGAAGCTGTGGTACTTACGTACAATGCAATATCACTCAGCAATGACATCTATGTCATCAGGCCCGTAGCAGCATAATGAGTGGATTCAGGTATGATGATTCTAACTGAGAGAAGTCACACAGAAAAAGAAACATCATAAGATATCACTAATACACGGAATGTAAACTTGGCTACACAGGAACTGGATTACAAAACAGAACAGGGTCTCAAATTTAGAAAACCAACTTATGCTTGCTTAAGGGGAAAGGTGAGTTGGGGTGCTGCATAAAACCAGAGATTGAAATGAGCACAGATAAAGTTCCTTAAGCCAAATATGGAATAGACAAGAGCTACTCCTTGCTCAACGAAATGGACTCAACACCCCATATTAAACGCCTAAGAATGTACCTGACTAGTAAGTATCTTAAAACCTATGGATTGCTATGTCTCCGAAAGAGAATCAAGCGTGTGTACAGGGGCATAAACGCAGCAGTGATAGGATTGGAGAGGTTCGGTGAGCAAATGAAGACCCTTTGAAGTCATATTGCATGGTACCCATTCCACGGCTCTCAACTCTCCAGGTTTAAGGGATTCTTCCTTCAGCTAAAACATGCATGTGGAACCCAGAGTATGATCAACCGTGTGATCGGGAGACGTGTTCAAATATGTCTCCGTTCTCGTCCCCTGGTACTCGGGTGCAACATTCCAGACGCTTTACTAACACTCTCCCGACTTGGAGAGTCAGTGCCTTTAACCTCCTGTTTGGCCCAGTTTGCAATTTCTGCGGAAGATGAACAGGAATAGGGAGAACCAATGAGAGACTAGCTGGAGGTGTCTGGACGGGCAAATTTAACTCTCATTTCCCACCAGGAAGAGGAATTAACCAAAGGCTCAGCGTGCCGTGCCGGAACCAGATTAGGGCCTGAAGCAATCCTGCGGTGTTGCGGCCAGCTCACAAGAAAGCGAGTTGAAGAAAGGAGCTCAGGGGCACTGTAATTCACAAACCTGCAGAGTTATAAGTGACAGCTATCGTCCAAAAATATACTGAAGTAAGGCTGCCAAGAGGACTTGAAAGCGGGGCAGAATTGCAGGAAACCGATTTCAGGAGGTAGACTGGAATTGCATTGAAAGCATAGGAAAAGAGGCAGAACGTCCACAATGATGCACTTGGCCAAAAAGGGCGTATGCGTTTTTTCCTGAATATATTCAGGAAAAAACGCATACGCCCTTTTTGGCCAACCAAGCAAGCTTGCAAAGGAAATCTGCACTACAATGAAGTCTCACTTCCCCCCGGTCAAAAGGGCCATCTGAAAAAAGTGTAAAATCCAGAAAGGCAGGACAGGCCATGGAGAACTGGGAGCCTTGTTATGCTGTTGGGCGGGATGTAAATTGCCAACAGCCACTCGGGAGAAGTGTATGGTGTTTCCTGAAACATCTAAAAAGCAAAGCAACAGAGCCTAGGGCACTTCCACTTATGGTCCTATAGCTTAGGGAAATGAAAATCAAAAAGACACAGCCACCCCAAAGTTTGGGACGGCTCTGTTTACAAGAACCTCGTTTACGGTACAAGTTCAATATCGCAGAAAGTGAAAAATGGATGAAGAAGCTGTGGTACTTACGTACAATGCAATATCACTCAGCAATGACATCTATGTCATCAGGCCCGTAGCAGCATAATGAGTGGATTCAGGTATGATGATTCTAACTGAGAGAAGTCACACAGAAAAAGAAACATCATAAGATATCACTAATACACGGAATGTAAACTTGGCTACACAGGAACTGGATTACCAAACAGAACAGGGTCTCAAATTTAGAAAACCAACTTATGCTTGCTTAAGGGGAAAGGTGAGTTGGGGTGCTGCATAAAACCAGAGATTGAAATGAGCACAGATAAAGTTCCTTAAGCCAAATATGGAATAGACAAGAGCTACTCCTTGCTCAACGAAATGGACTC
Organism: Globicephala melas; assembly: GCF_963455315.2. Taxonomy (NCBI): domain Eukaryota; kingdom Metazoa; phylum Chordata; class Mammalia; order Artiodactyla; family Delphinidae; genus Globicephala; species Globicephala melas. The sequence goes on along the minus strand of NW_027207239.1, from coordinate 168,090 downwards.
AACACCCCATATTAAACGCCTAAGAATGTACCTGACTAGTAAGTATCTTAAAACCTATGGATTGCTATGTCTCCGAAAGAGAATCAAGCGTGTGTACAGGGGCATAAACGCAGCAGTGATAGGATTGGAGAGGTTCGGTGAGCAAATGAAGACCCTTTGAAGTCATATTGCATGGTACCCATTCCACGGGTCTCAACTCTCCAGGTTTAAGGGATTCTTCCTTCAGCTAAAACATGCATGTGGAACCCAGAGTATGATCAACCGTGTGATCGGGAGACGTGTTCAAATATGTCTCCGTTCTCGACCCCTGGTACTCGGGTGCAACATTCCAGACGCTTTACTAACACTCTCCCGACTTGGAGAGTCAGTGCCTTTAACCTCCTGTTTGGCCCAGTTTGCAATTTCTGCGGAAGATGAACAGGAATAGGGAGAACCAATGAGAGACTAGCTGGAGGTGTCTGGACGGGCAAATTTAACTCTCATTTCCCACCAGGAAGAGGAATTAACCAAAGGCTCAGCGTGCCGTGCCGGAACCAGATTAGGGCCTGAAGCAATCCTGCGGTGTTGCGGCCAGCTCACAAGAAAGCGAGTTGAAGAAAGGAGCTCAGGGGCACTGTAATTCACAAACCTGCAGAGTTATAAATGACAGCTATCGTCCAAAAATATACTGAAGTAAGGCTGCCAAGAGGACTTGAAAGCGGGGCAGAATTGCAGGAAACCGATTTCAGGAGGTAGACTGGAATTGCATTGAAAGCATAGGAAAAGAGGCAGAACGTCCACAATGATGCACTTGGCCAAAAAGGGCGTATGCGTTTTTTCCTGAATATATTCAGGAAAAAACGCATACGCCCTTTTTGGCCAACCAAGCAAGCTTGCAAAGGAAATCTGCACTACAATGAAGTCTCACTTCCCCCCGGTCAAAAGGGCCATCTGAAAAAAGTGTAAAATCCAGAAAGGCAGGACAGGCCATGGAGAACTGGGAGCCTTGTTATGCTGATGGGCGGGATGTAAATTGCCAACAGCCACTCGGGAGAAGTGTATGGTGTTTCCTGAAACATCTAAAAAACAAAGCAACAGAGCCTAGGGCACTTCCACTTATGGTCCTATAGCTTAGGGAAATGAAAATCAAAAAGACACAGCCACCCCAAAGTTTGGGACGGCTCTGTTTACAAGAACCTCGTTTACGGTACAAGTTCAATATCGCAGAAAGTGAAAAATGGATGAAGAAGTTGTGGTACTTACGTACAATGCAATATCACTCAGCAATGACATCTATGTCATCAGGCCCGTAGCAGCATAATGAGTGCATTCAGGTATGATGATTCTAACTGAGAGAAGTCACACAGAAAAATAAACATCATAAGATATCACTAATACACGGAATGTAAACTTGGCTACACAGGAACTGGATTACAAAACAGAACAGGGTCTCAAATTTAGAAAACCAACTTATGCTTGCTTAAGGGGAAAGGTGAGTTGGGGTGCTGCATAAAACCAGAGATTGAAATGAGCACAGATAAAGTTCCTTAAGCCAAATATGGAATAGACAAGAGCTACTCCTTGCTCAACGAAATGGACTCAACACCCCATATTAAACGCCTAAGAATGTACCTGACTAGTAAGTATCTTAAAACCTATGGATTGCTATGTCTCCGAAAGAGAATCAAGCGTGTGTACAGGGGCATAAACGCAGCAGTGATAGGATTGGAGAGGTTCGGTGAGCAAATGAAGACCCTTTGAAGTCATATTGCATGGTACCCATTCCACGGGTCTCAACTCTCCAGGTTTAAGGGATTCTTCCTTCAGCTAAAACATGCATGTGGAACCCAGAGTATGATCAACCGTGTGATCGGGAGACGTGTTCAAATATGTCTCCGTTCTCGTCCCCTGGTACTCGGGTGCAACATTCCAGACGCTTTACTAACACTCTCCCGACTTGGAGAGTCAGTGCCTTTAACCTCCTGTTTGGCCCAGTTTGCAATTTCTGCGGAAGATGAACAGGAATAGGGAGAACCAATGAGAGACTAGCTGGAGGTGTCTGGACGGGCAAATTTAACTCTCATTTCCCACCAGGAAGAGGAATTAACCAAAGGCTCAGCGTGCCGTGCCGGAACCAGATTAGGGCCTGAAGCAATCCTGCGGTGTTGCGGCCAGCTCACAAGAAAGCGAGTTGAAGAAAGGAGCTCAGGGGCACTGTAATTCACAAACCTGCAGAGTTATAAATGACAGCTATCGTCCAAAAATATACTGAAGTAAGGCTGCCAAGAGGACTTGAAAGCGGGGCAGAATTGCAGGAAACCGATTTCAGGAGGTAGACTGGAATTGCATTGAAAGCATAGGAAAAGAGGCAGAACGTCCACAATGATGCACTTGGCCAAAAAGGGCGTATGCGTTTTTTCCTGAATATATTCAGGAAAAAACGCATACGCCCTTTTTGGCCAACCAAGCAAGCTTGCAAAGGAAATCTGCACTACAATGAAGTCTCACTTCCCCCCCGGTCAAAAGGGCCATCTGAAAAAAGTGTAAAATCCAGAAAGGCAGGACAGGCCATGGAGAACTGGGAGCCTTGTTATGCTGATGGGCGGGATGTAAATTGCCAACAGCCACTCGGGAGAAGTGTATGGTGTTTCCTGAAACATCTAAAAAACAAAGCAACAGAGCCTAGGGCACTTCCACTTATGGTCCTATAGCTTAGGGAAATGAAAATCAAAAAGACACAGCCACCCCAAAGTTTGGGACGGCTCTGTTTACAAGAACCTCGTTTACGGTACAAGTTCAATATCGCAGAAAGTGAAAAATGGATGAAGAAGCTGTGGTACTTACGTACAATGCAATATCACTCAGCAATGACATCTATGTCATCAGGCCCGTAGCAGCATAATGAGTGGATTCAGGTATGATGATTCTAACTGAGAGAAGTCACACAGAAAAAGAAACATCATAAGATATCACTAATACACGGAATGTAAACTTGGCTACACAGGAACTGGATTACAAAACAGAACAGGGTCTCAAATTTAGAAAACCAACTTATGCTTGCTTAAGGGGAAAGGTGAGTTGGGGTGCTGCATAAAACCAGAGATTGAAATGAGCACAGATAAAGTTCCTTAAGCCAAATATGGAATAGACAAGAGCTACTCCTTGCTCAACGAAATGGACTCAACACCCCATATTAAACGCCTAAGAATGTACCTGACTAGTAAGTATCTTAAAACCTATGGATTGCTATGTCTCCGAAAGAGAATCAAGCGTGTGTACAGGGGCATAAACGCAGCAGTGATAGGATTGGAGAGGTTCGGTGAGCAAATGAAGACCCTTTGAAGTCATATTGCATGGTACCCATTCCACGGGTCTCAACTCTCCAGGTTTAAGGGATTCTTCCTTCAGCTAAAACATGCATGTGGAACCCAGAGTATGATCAACCGTGTGATCGGGAGACGTGTTCAAATATGTCTCCGTTCTCGTCCCCTGGTACTCGGGTGCAACATTCCAGACGCTTTACTAACACTCTCCCGACTTGGAGAGTCAGTGCCTTTAACCTCCTGTTTGGCCCAGTTTGCAATTTCTGCGGAAGATGAACAGGAATAGGGAGAACCAATGAGAGACTAGCTGGAGGTGTCTGGACGGGCAAATTTAACTCTCATTTCCCACCAGGAAGAGGAATTAACCAAAGGCTCAGCGTGCCGTGCCGGAACCACATTAGGGCCTGAAGCAATCCTGCGGTGTTGCGGCCAGCTCACAAGAAAGCGAGTTGAAGAAAGGAGCTCAGGGGCACTGTAATTCACAAACCTGCAGAGTTATAAATGACAGCTATCGTCCAAAAATATACTGAAGTAAGGCTGCCAAGAGGACTTGAAAGCGGGGCAGAATTGCAGGAAACCGATTTCAGGAGGTAGACTGGAATTGCATTGAAAGCATAGGAAAAGAGGCAGAACGTCCACAATGATGCACTTGGCCAAAAAGGGCGTATGCGTTTTTTCCTGAATATATTCAGGAAAAAACGCATACGCCCTTTTTGGCCAACCAAGCAAGCTTGCAAAGGAAATCTGCACTACAATGAAGTCTCACTTCCCCCCCCCCCCGGTCAAAAGGGCCATCTGAAAAAAGTGTAAAATCCAGAAAGGCAGGACAGGCCATGGAGAACTGGGAGCCTTGTTATGCTGATGGGCGGGATGTAAATTGCCAACAGCCACTCGGGAGAAGTGTATGGTGTTTCCTGAAACATCTAAAAAACAAAGCAACAGAGCCTAGGGCACTTCCACTTATGGTCCTATAGCTTAGGGAAATGAAAATCAAAAAGACACAGCCACCCCAAAGTTTGGGACGGCTCTGTTTACAAGAACCTCGTTTACGGTACAAGTTCAATATCGCAGAAAGTGAAAAATGGATGAAGAAGTTGTGGTACTTACGTACAATGCAATATCACTCAGCAATGACATCTATGTCATCAGGCCCGTAGCAGCATAATGAGTGCATTCAGGTATGATGATTCTAACTGAGAGAAGTCACACAGAAAAAGAAACATCATAAGATATCACTAATACACGGAATGTAAACTTGGCTACACAGGAACTGGATTACAAAACAGAACAGGGTCTCAAATTTAGAAAACCAACTTATGCTTGCTTAAGGGGAAAGGTGAGTTGGGGTGCTGCATAAAACCAGAGATTGAAATGAGCACAGATAAAGTTCCTTAAGCCAAATATGGAATAGACAAGAGCTACTCCTTGCTCAACGAAATGGACTCAACACCCCATATTAAACGCCTAAGAATGTACCTGACTAGTAAGTATCTTAAAACCTATGGATTGCTATGTCTCCGAAAGAGAATCAAGCGTGTGTACAGGGGCATAAACGCAGCAGTGATAGGATTGGAGAGGTTCGGTGAGCAAATGAAGACCCTTTGAAGTCATATTGCATGGTACCCATTCCACGGGTCTCAACTCTCCAGGTTTAAGGGATTCTTCCTTCAGCTAAAACATGCATGTGGAACCCAGAGTATGATCAACCGTGTGATCGGGAGACGTGTTCAAATATGTCTCCGTTCTCGTCCCCTGGTACTCGGGTGCAACATTCCAGACGCTTTACTAACACTCTCCCGACTTGGAGAGTCAGTGCCTTTAACCTCCTGTTTGGCCCAGTTTGCAATTTCTGCGGAAGATGAACAGGAATAGGGAGAACCAATGAGAGACTAGCTGGAGGTGTCTGGACGGGCAAATTTAACTCTCATTTCCCACCAGGAAGAGGAATTAACCAAAGGCTCAGCGTGCCGTGCCGGAACCACATTAGGGCCTGAAGCAATCCTGCGGTGTTGCGGCCAGCTCACAAGAAAGCGAGTTGAAGAAAGGAGCTCAGGGGCACTGTAATTCACAAACCTGCAGAGTTATAAATGACAGCTATCGTCCAAAAATATACTGAAGTAAGGCTGCCAAGAGGACTTGAAAGCGGGGCAGAATTGCAGGAAACCGATTTCAGGAGGTAGACTGGAATTGCATTGAAAGCATAGGAAAAGAGGCAGAACGTCCACAATGATGCACTTGGCCAAAAAGGGCGTATGCGTTTTTTCCTGAATATATTCAGGAAAAAACGCATACGCCCTTTTTGGCCAACCAAGCAAGCTTGCAAAGGAAATCTGCACTACAATGAAGTCTCACTTCCCCCCGGTCAAAAGGGCCATCTGAAAAAAGTGTAAAATCCAGAAAGGCAGGACAGGCCATGGAGAACTGGGAGCCTTGTTATGCTGATGGGCGGGATGTAAATTGCCAACAGCCACTCGGGAGAAGTGTATGGTGTTTCCTGAAACATCTAAAAAGCAAAGCAACAGAGCCTAGGGCACTTCCACTTATGGTCCTATAGCTTAGGGAAATGAAAATCAAAAAGACACAGCCACCCCAAAGTTTGGGACGGCTCTGTTTACAAGAACCTCGTTTACGGTACAAGTTCAATATCGCAGAAAGTGAAAAATGGATGAAGAAGTTGTGGTACTTACGTACAATGCAATATCACTCAGCAATGACATCTATGTCATCAGGCCCGTAGCAGCATAATGAGTAGATTCAGGTATGATGATTCTAACTGAAAGAAGTCACACAGAAAAAGAAACATCATAAGATATCACTAATACAGGGAATGTAAACTTGGCTACACAGGAACTGGATTACAAAACAGAACAGGGTCTCAAATTTAGAAAACCAACTTATGCTTGCTTAAGGGGAAAGGTGAGTTGGGGTGCTGCATAAAACCAGAGATTGAAATGAGCACAGATAAAGTTCCTTAAGCCAAATATGGAATAGACAAGAGCTACTCCTTGCTCAACGAAATGGACTCAACACCCCATATTAAACGCCTAAGAATGTACCTGACTAGTAAGTATCTTAAAACCTATGGATTGCTATGTCTCCGAAAGAGAATCAAGCGTGTGTACAGGGGCATAAACGCAGCAGTGATAGGATTGGAGAGGTTCGGTGAGCAAATGAAGACCCTTTGAAGTCATATTGCATGGTACCCATTCCACGGGTCTCAACTCTCCAGGTTTAAGGGATTCTTCCTTCAGATAAAACATGCATGTGGAACCCAGAGTATGATCAACCGTGTGATCGGGAGACGTGTTCAAATATGTCTCCGTTCTCGTCCCCTGGTACTCGGGTGCAACATTCCAGACGCTTTACTAACACTCTCCCGACTTGGAGAGTCAGTGCCTTTAACCTCCTGTTTGGCCCAGTTTGCAATTTCTGCGGAAGATGAACAGGAATAGGGAGAACCAATGAGAGACTAGCTGGAGGTGTCTGGACGGGCAAATTTAACTCTCATTTCCCACCAGGAAGAGGAATTAACCAAAGGCTCAGCGTGCCGTGCCGGAACCACATTAGGGCCTGAAGCAATCCTGCGGTGTTGCGGCCAGCTCACAAGAAAGCGAGTTGAAGAAAGGAGCTCAGGGGCACTGTAATTCACAAACCTGCAGAGTTATAAGTGACAGCTATCGTCCAAAAATATACTGAAGTAAGGCTGCCAAGAGGACTTGAAAGCGGGGCAGAATTGCAGGAAACCGATTTCAGGAGGTAGACTGGAATTGCATTGAAAGCATAGGAAAAGAGGCAGAACGTCCACAATGATGCACTTGGCCAAAAAGGGCGTATGCGTTTTTTCCTGAATATATTCAGGAAAAAACGCATACGCCCTTTTTGGCCAACCAAGCAAGCTTGCAAAGGAAATCTGCACTACAATGAAGTCTCACTTCCCCCCGGTCAAAAGGGCCATCTGAAAAAAGTGTAAAATCCAGAAAGGCAGGACAGGCCATGGAGAACTGGGAGCCTTGTTATGCTGATGGGCGGGATGTAAATTGCCAACAGCCACTCGGGAGAAGTGTATGGTGTTTCCTGAAACATCTAAAAAACAAAGCAACAGAGCCTAGGGCACTTCCACTTATGGTCCTATAGCTTAGGGAAATGAAAATCAAAAAGACACAGCCACCCCAAAGTTTGGGACGGCTCTGTTTACAAGAACCTCGTTTACGGTACAAGTTCAATATCGCAGAAAGTGAAAAATGGATGAAGAAGTTGTGGTACTTACGTACAATGCAATATCACTCAGCAATGACATCTATGTCATCAGGCCCGTAGCAGCATAATGAGTGGATTCAGGTATGATGATTCTAACTGAAAGAAGTCACACAGAAAAAGAAACATCATAAGATATCACTAATACACGGAATGTAAACTTGGCTACACAGGAACTGGATTACAAAACAGAACAGGGTCTCAAATTTAGAAAACCAACTTATGCTTGCTTAAGGGGAAAGGTGAGTTGGGGTGCTGCATAAAACCAGAGATTGAAATGAGCACAGATAAAGTTCCTTAAGCCAAATATGGAATAGACAAGAGCTACTCCTTGCTCAACGAAATGGACTCAACACCCCATATTAAACGCCTAAGAATGTACCTGACTAGTAAGTATCTTAAAACCTATGGATTGCTATGTCTCCGAAAGAGAATCAAGCGTGTGTACAGGGGCATAAACGCAGCAGTGATAGGATTGGAGAGGTTCGGTGAGCAAATGAAGACCCTTTGAAGTCATATTGCATGGTACCCATTCCACGGGTCTCAACTCTCCAGGTTTAAGGGATTCTTCCTTCAGCTAAAACATGCATGTGGAACCCAGAGTATGATCAACCGTGTGATCGGGAGACGTGTTCAAATATGTCTCCGTTCTCGTCCCCTGGTACTCGGGTGCAACATTCCAGACGCTTTACTAACACTCTCCCGACTTGGAGAGTCAGTGCCTTTAACCTCCTGTTTGGCCCAGTTTGCAATTTCTGCGGAAGATGAACAGGAATAGGGAGAACCAATGAGAGACTAGCTGGAGGTGTCTGGACGGGCAAATTTAACTCTCATTTCCCACCAGGAAGAGGAATTACCCAAAGGCTCAGCGTGCCGTGCCGGAACCAGATTAGGGCCTGAAGCAATCCTGCGGTGTTGCGGCCAGCTCACAAGAAAGCGAGTTGAAGAAAGGAGCTCAGGGGCACTGTAATTCACAAACCTGCAGAGTTATAAGTGACAGCTATTGTCCAAAAATATACTGAAGTAAGGCTGCCAAGAGGACTTGAAAGCGGGGCAGAATTGCAGGAAACCGATTTCAGGAGGTAGACTGGAATTGCATTGAAAGCATAGGAAAAGAGGCAGAACGTCCACAATGATGCACTTGGCCAAAAAGGGCGTATGCGTTTTTTCCTGAATATATTCAGGAAAAAACGCATACGCCCTTTTTGGCCAAGGAAGCAAGCTTGCAAAGGAAATCTGCACTACAATGAAGTCTCACTTCCCCCCGGTCAAAAGGGCCATCTGAAAAAAGTGTAAAATCCAGAAAGGCAGGACAGGCCATGGAGAACTGGGAGCCTTGTTATGCTGATGGGCGGGATGTAAATTGCCAACAGCCACTCGGGAGAAGTGTATGGTGTTTCCTGAAACATCTAAAAAACAAAGCAACAGAGCCTAGGGCACTTCCACTTATGGTCCTATAGCTTAGGGAAATGAAAATCAAAAAGACACAGCCACCCCAAAGTTTGGGGCGGCTCTGTTTACAAGAACCTCGTTTACGGTACAAGTTCAATATCGCAGAAAGTGAAAAATGGATGAAGAAGTTGTGGTACTTACGTACAATGCAATATCACTCAGCAATGACATCTATGTCATCAGGCCCGTAGCAGCATAATGAGTGGATTCAGGTATGATGATTCTAACTGAAAGAAGTCACACAGAAAAAGAAACATCATAAGATATCACTAATACACGGAATGTAAACTTGGCTACACAGGAACTGGATTACCAAACAGAACAGGGTCTCAAATTGAGAAAACCAACTTATGCTTGCTTAAGGGGAAAGGTGAGTTGGGGTGCTGCATAAAACCAGAGATTGAAATGAGCACAGATAAAGTTCCTTAAGCCAAATATGGAATAGACAAGAGCTACTCCTTGCTCAACGAAATGGACTCAACACCCCATATTAAACGCCTAAGAATGTACCTGACTAGTAAGTATCTTAAAACCTATGGATTGCTATGTCTCCGAAAGAGAATCAAGCGTGTGTACAGGGGCATAAACGCAGCAGTGATAGGATTGGAGAGGTTCGGTGAGCAAATGAAGACCCTTTGAAGTCATATTGCATGGTACCCATTCCACGGGTCTCAACTCTCCAGGTTTAAGGGATTCTTCCTTCAGCTAAAACATGCATGTGGAACCCAGAGTATGATCAACCGTGTGATCGGGAGACGTCTTCAAATATGTCTCCGTTCTCGTCCCCTGGTACTCGGGTGCAACATTCCAGACGCTTTACTAACACTCTCCCGACTTGGAGAGTCAGTGCCTTTAACCTCCTGTTTGGCCCAGTTTGCAATTTCTGCGGAAGATGAACAGGAATAGGGAGAACCAATGAGAGACTAGCTGGAGGTGTCTGGACGGGCAAATTTAACTCTCATTTCCCACCAGGAAGAGGAATTAACCAAAGGCTCAGCGTGCCGTGCCGGAACCAGATTAGGGCCTGAAGCAATCCTGCGGTGTTGCGGCCAGCTCACAAGAAAGCGAGTTGAAGAAAGGAGCTCAGGGGCACTGTAATTCACAAACCTGCAGAGTTATAAGTGACAGCTATCGTCCAAAAATATACTGAAGTAAGGCTGCCAAGAGGACTTGAAAGCGGGGCAGAATTGCAGGAAACCGATTTCAGGAGGTAGACTGGAATTGCATTGAAAGCATAGGAAAAGAGGCAGAACGTCCACAATGATGCACTTGGCCAAAAAGGGCGTATGCGTTTTTTCCTGAATATATTCAGGAAAAAACGCATACGCCCTTTTTGGCCAACCAAGCAAGCTTGCAAAGGAAATCTGCACTACAATGAAGTCTCACTTCCCCCCGGTCAAATTGCCATCTGAAAAAAGTGTAAAATCCAGAAAGGCAGGACAGGCCATGGAGAACTGGGAGCCTTGTTATGCTGATGGGCGGGATGTAAATTGCCAACAGCCACTCGGGAGAAGTGTATGGTGTTTCCTGAAACATCTAAAAAACAAAGCAACAGAGCCTAGGGCACTTCCACTTATGGTCCTATAGCTTAGGGAAATGAAAATCAAAAAGACACAGCCACCCCAAAGTTTGGGGCGGCTCTGTTTACAAGAACCTCGTTTACGGTACAAGTTCAATATCGCAGAAAGTGAAAAATGGATGAAGAAGTTGTGGTACTTACGTACAATGCAATATCACTCAGCAATGACATCTATGTCATCAGGCCCGTAGCAGCATAATGAGTGGATTCAGGTATGATGATTCTAACTGAAAGAAGTCACACAGAAAAAGAAACATCATAAGATATCACTAATACACGGAATGTAAACTTGGCTACACAGGAACTGGATTACAAAACAGAACAGGGTCTCAAATTTAGAAAACCAACTTATGCTTGCTTAAGGGGAAAGGTGAGTTGGGGTGCTGCATAAAACCAGAGATTGAAATGAGCACAGATAAAGTTCCTTAAGCCAAATATGGAATAGACAAGAGCTACTCCTTGCTCAACGAAATGGACTCAACACCCCATATTAAACGCCTAAGAATGTACCTGACTAGTAAGTATCTTAAAACCTATGGATTGCTATGTCTCCGAAAGAGAATCAAGCGTGTGTACAGGGGCATAAACGCAGCAGTGATAGGATTGGAGAGGTTCGGTGAGCAAATGAAGACCCTTTGAAGTCAAATTGCATGGTACCCATTCCACGGGTCTCAACTCTCCAGGTTTAAGGGATTCTTCCTTCAGCTAAAACATGCATGTGGAACCCAGAGTATGATCAACCGTGTGATCGGGAGACGTGTTCAAATATGTCTCCGTTCTCGTCCCCTGGTACTCGGGTGCAACATTCCAGACGCTTTACTAACACTCTCCCCACTTGGAGAGTCAGTGCCTTTAACCTCCTGTTTGGCCCAGTTTGCAATTTCTGCGGAAGATGAACAGGAATAGGGAGAACCAATGAGAGACTAGCTGGAGGTGTCTGGAAGGGCAAATTTAACTCTCATTTCCCACCAGGAAGAGGAATTAACCAAAGGCTCAGCGTGCCGTGCCGGAACCACATTAGGGCCTGAAGCAATCCTGCGGTGTTGCGGCCAGCTCACAAGAAAGCGAGTTGAAGAAAGGAGCTCAGGGGCACTGTAATTCACAAACCTGCAGAGTTATAAGTGACAGCTATCGTCCAAAAATATACTGAAGTAAGGCTGCCAAGAGGACTTGAAAGCGGGGCAGAATTGCAGGAAACCGATTTCAGGAGGTAGACTGGAATTGCATTGAAAGCATAGGAAAAGAGGCAGAACGTCCACAATGATGCACTTGGCCAAAAAGGGCGTATGCGTTTTTTCCTGAATATATTCAGGAAAAAACGCATACGCCCTTTTTGGCCAACCAAGCAAGCTTGCAAAGGAAATCTGCACTACAATGAAGTCTCACTTCCCCCCGGTCAAAAGGACCATCTGAAAAAAGTGTAAAATCCAGAAAGGCAGGACAGGCCATGGAGAACTGGGAGCCTTGTTATGCTGATGGGTGGGATGTAAATTGCCAACAGCCACTCGGGAGAAGTGTATGGTGTTTCCTGAAACATCTAAAAAACAAAGCAACAGAGCCTAGGGCACTTCCACTTATGGTCCTATAGCTTAGGGAAATGAAAATCAAAAAGACACAGCCACCCCAAAGTTTGGGACGGCTCTGTTTACAAGAACCTCGTTTACGGTACAAGTTCAATATCGCAGAAAGTGAAAAATGGATGAAGAAGTTGTGGTACTTACGTACAATGCAATATCACTCAGCAATGACATCTATGTCATCAGGCCCGTAGCAGCATAATGAGTGGATTCAGGTATGATGATTCTAACTGAAAGAAGTCACACAGAAAAAGAAACATCATAAGATATCACTAATACACGGAATGTAAACTTGGCTACACAGGAACTGGATTACAAAACAGAACAGGGTCTCAAATTTAGAAAACCAACTTATGCTTGCTTAAGGGGAAAGGTGAGTTGGGGTGCTGCATAAAACCAGAGATTGAAATGAGCACAGATAAAGTTCCTTAAGCCAAATATGGAATAGACAAGAGTTACTCCTTGCTCAACGAAATGGACTCAACACCCCATATTAAACGCCTAAGAATGTACCTGACTAGTAAGTATCTTAAAACCTATGGATTGCTATGTCTCCGAAAGAGAATCAAGCGTGTGTACAGGGGCATAAACGCAGCAGTGATAGGATTGGAGAGGTTCGGTGAGCAAATGAAGACCCTTTGAAGTCATATTGCATGGTACCCATTCCACGGGTCTCAACTCTCCAGGTTTAAGGGATTCTTCCTTCAGCTAAAACATGCATGTGGAACCCAGAGTATGATCAACCGTGTGATCGGGAGACGTGTTCAAATATGTCTCCGTTCTCGTCCCCTGGTACTCGGGTGCAACATTCCAGACGCTTTACTAACACTCTCCCGACTTGGAGAGTCAGTGCCTTTAACCTCCTGTTTGGCCCAGTTTGCAATTTCTGCGGAAGATGAACAGGAATAGGGAGAACCAATGAGAGACTAGCTGGAGGTGTCTGGACGGGCAAATTTAACTCTCATTTCCCACCAGGAAGAGGAATTAACCAAAGGCTCAGCGTGCCGTGCCGGAACCAGATTAGGGCCTGAAGCAATCCTGCGGTGTTGCGGCCAGCTCACAAGAAAGCGAGTTGAAGAAAGGAGCTCAGGGGCACTGTAATTCACAAACCTGCAGAGTTATAAGTGACAGCTATCGTCCAAAAATATACTGAAGTAAGGCTGCCAAGAGGACTTGAAAGCGGGGCAGAATTGCAGGAAACCGATTTCAGGAGGTAGACTGGAATTGCATTGAAAGCATAGGAAAAGAGGCAGAACGTCCACAATGATGCACTTGGCCAAAAAGGGCGTATGCGTTTTTTCCTGAATATATTCAGGAAAAAACGCATACGCCCTTTTTGGCCAACCAAGCAAGCTTGCAAAGGAAATCTGCACTACAATGAAGTCTCACTTCCCCCCGGTCAAAAGGGCCATCTGAAAAAAGTGTAAAATCCAGAAAGGCAGGACAGGCCATGGAGAACTGGGAGCCTTGTTATGCTGATGGGCGGGATGTAAATTGCCAACAGCCACTCGGGAGAAGTGTATGGTGTTTCCTGAAACATCTAAAAAACAAAGCAACAGAGCCTAGGGCACTTCCACTTATGGTCCTATAGCTTAGGGAAATGAAAATCAAAAAGACACAGCCACCCCAAAGTTTGGGGTGGCTCTGTTTACAAGAACCTCGTTTACGGTACAAGTTCAATATCGCAGAAAGTGAAAAATGGATGAAGAAGTTGTGGTACTTACGTACAATGCAATATCACTCAGCAATGACATCTATGTCATCAGGCCCGTAGCAGCATAATGAGTGGATTCAGGTATGATGATTCTAACTGAAAGAAGTCACACAGAAAAAGAAACATCATAAGATATCACTAATACACGGAATGTAAACTTGGCTACACAGGAACTGGATTACAAAACAGAACAGGGTCTCAAATTTAGAAAACCAACTTATGCTTGCTTAAGGGGAAAGGTGAGTTGGGGTGCTGCATAAAACCAGAGATTGAAATGAGCACAGATAAAGTTCCTTAAGCCAAATATGGAATAGACAAGAGCTACTCCTTGCTCAACGAAATGGACTCAACACCCCATATTAAACGCCTAAGAATGTACCTGACTAGTAAGTATCTTAAAACCTATGGATTGCTATGTCTCCGAAAGAGAATCAAGCGTGTGTACAGGGGCATAAACGCAGCAGTGATAGGATTGGAGAGGTTCGGTGAGCAAATGAAGACCCTTTGAAGTCATATTGCATGGTACCCATTCCACGGGTCTCAACTCTCCAGGTTTAAGGGATTCTTCCTTCAGCTAAAACATGCATGTGGAACCCAGAGTATGATCAACCGTGTGATCGGGAGACGTGTTCAAATATGTCTCCGTTCTCGTCCCCTGGTACTCGGGTGCAACATTCCAGACGCTTTACTAACACTCTCCCGACTTGGAGAGTCAGTGCCTTTAACCTCCTGTTTGGCCCAGTTTGCAATTTCTGCGGAAGATGAACAGGAATAGGGAGAACCAATGAGAGACTAGCTGGAGGTGTCTGGACGGGCAAATTTAACTCTCATTTCCCACCAGGAAGAGGAATTAACCAAAGGCTCAGCGTGCCGTGCCGGAACCACATTAGGGCCTGAAGCAATCCTGTGGTGTTGCGGCCAGCTCACAAGAAAGCGAGTTGAAGAAAGGAGCTCAGGGGCACTGTAATTCACAAACCTGCAGAGTTATAAATGACAGCTATCGTCCAAAAATATACTGAAGTAAGGCTGCCAAGAGGACTTGAAAGCGGGGCAGAATTGCAGGAAACCGATTTCAGGAGGTAGACTGGAATTGCATTGAAAGCATAGGAAAAGAGGCAGAACGTCCACAATGATGCACTTGGCCAAAAAGGGCGTATGCGTTTTTTCCTGAATATATTCAGGAAAAAACGCATACGCCCTTTTTGGCCAACCAAGCAAGCTTGCAAAGGAAATCTGCACTACAATGAAGTCTCACTTCCCCCCGGTCAAAAGGGCCATCTGAAAAAAGTGTAAAATCCAGAAAGGCAGGACAGGCCATGGAGAACTGGGAGCCTTGTTATGCTGATGGGCGGGATGTAAATTGCCAACAGCCACTGGGGAGAAGTGTATGGTGTTTCCTGAAACATCTAAAAAACAAAGCAACAGAGCCTAGGGCACTTCCACTTATGGTCCTATAGCTTAGGGAAATGAAAATCAAAAAGACACAGCCACCCCAAAGTTTGGGACGGCTCTGTTTACAAGAACCTCGTTTACGGTACAAGTTCAATATCGCAGAAAGTGAAAAATGGATGAAGAAGTTGTGGTACTTACGTACAATGCAATATCACTCAGCAATGACATCTATGTCATCAGGCCCGTAGCAGCATAATGAGTGGATTCAGGTATGATGATTCTAACTGAAAGAAGTCACACAGAAAAAGAAACATCATAAGATATCACTAATACACGGAATGTAAACTTGGCTACACAGGAACTGGATTACAAAACAGAACAGGGTCTCAAATTTAGAAAACCAACTTATGCTTGCTTAAGGGGAAAGGTGAGTTGGGGTGCTGCATAAAACCAGAGATTGAAATGAGCACAGATAAAGTTCCTTAAGCCAAATATGGAATAGACAAGAGCTACTCCTTGCTCAACGAAATGGACTCAACACCCCATATTAAACGCCTAAGAATGTACCTGACTAGTAAGTATCTTAAAACCTATGGATTGCTATGTCTCCGAAAGAGAATCAAGCGTGTGTACAGGGGCATAAACGCAGCAGTGATAGGATTGGAGAGGTTCGGTGAGCAAATGAAGACCCTTTGAAGTCATATTGCATGGTACCCATTCCACGGGTCTCAACTCTCCAGGTTTAAGGGATTCTTCCTTCAGCTAAAACATGCATGTGGAACCCAGAGTATGATCAACCGTGTGATCGGGAGACGTGTTCAAATATGTCTCCGTTCTCGTCCCCTGGTACTCGGGTGCAACATTCCAGACGCTTTACTAACACTCTCCCGACTTGGAGAGTCAGTGCCTTTAACCTCCTGTTTGGCCCAGTTTGCAATTTCTGCGGAAGATGAACAGGAATAGGGAGAACCAATGAGAGACTAGCTGGAGGTGTCTGGACGGGCAAATTTAACTCTCATTTCCCACCAGGAAGAGGAATTACCCAAAGGCTCAGCGTGCCGTGCCGGAACCAGATTAGGGCCTGAAGCAATCCTGCGGTGTTGCGGCCAGCTCACAAGAAAGCGAGTTGAAGAAAGGAGCTCAGGGGCACTGTAATTCACAAACCTGCAGAGTTATAAATGACAGCTATCGTCCAAAAATATACTGAAGTAAGGCTGCCAAGAGGACTTGAAAGCGGGGCAGAATTGCAGGAAACCGATTTCAGGAGGTAGACTGGAATTGCATTGAAAGCATAGGAAAAGAGGCAGAACGTCCACAATGATGCACTTGGCCAAAAAGGGCGTATGCGTTTTTTCCTGAATATATTCAGGTAAAAACGCATACGCCCTTTTTGGCCAACCAAGCAAGCTTGCAAAGGAAATCTGCACTACAATGAAGTCTCACTTCCCCCCGGTCAAAAGGGCCATCTGAAAAAAGTGTAAAATCCAGAAAGGCAGGACAGGCCATGGAGAACTGGGAGCCTTGTTATGCTGATGGGCGGGATGTAAATTGCCAACAGCCACTCGGGAGAAGTGTATGGTGTTTCCTGAAACATCTAAAAAACAAAGCAACAGAGCCTAGGGCACTTCCACTTATGGTCCTATAGCTTAGGGAAATGAAAATAAAAAAGACACAGCCACCCCAAAGTTTGGGGCGGCTCTGTTTACAAGAACCTCGTTTACGGTACAAGTTCAATATCGCAGAAAGTGAAAAATGGATGAAGAAGTTGTGGTACTTACGTACAATGCAATATCACTCAGCAATGACATCTATGTCATCAGGCCCGTAGCAGCATAATGAGTGGATTCAGGTATGATGATTCTAACTGAGAGAAGTCACACAGAAAAAGAAACATCATAAGATATCACTAATACACGGAATGTAAACTTGGCTACACAGGAACTGGATTACAAAACAGAACAGGGTCTCAAATTTAGAAAACCAACTTATGCTTGCTTAAGGGGAAAGGTGAGTTGGGGTGCTGCATAAAACCAGAGATTGAAATGAGCACAGATAAAGTTCCTTAAGCCAAATATGGAATAGACAAGAGCTACTCCTTGCTCAACGAAATGGACTCAACACCCCATATTAAACGCCTAAGAATGTACCTGACTAGTAAGTATCTTAAAACCTATGGATTGCTATGTCTCCGAAAGAGAATCAAGCGTGTGTACAGGGGCATAAACGCAGCAGTGATAGGATTGGAGAGGTTCGGTGAGCAAATGAAGACCCTTTGAAGACATATTGCATGGTACCCATTCCACGGGTCTCAACTCTCCAGGTTTAAGGGATTCTTCCTTCAGCTAAAACATGCATGTGGAACCCAGAGTATGATCAACCGTGTGATCGGGAGACGTGTTCAAATATGTCTCCGTTCTCGTCCCCTGGTACTCGGGTGCAACATTCCAGACGCTTTACTAACACTCTCCCCACTTGGAGAGTCAGTGCCTTTAACCTCCTGTTTGGCCCAGTTTGCAATTTCTGCGGAAGATGAACAGGAATAGGGAGAACCAATGAGAGACTAGCTGGAGGTGTCTGGACGGGCAAATTTAACTCTCATTTCCCACCAGGAAGAGGAATTAACCAAAGGCTCAGCGTGCCGTGCCGGAACCAGATTAGGGCCTGAAGCAATCCTGCGGTGTTGCGGCCAGCTCACAAGAAAGCGAGTTGAAGAAAGGAGCTCAGGGGCACTGTAATTCACAAACCTGCAGAGTTATAAGTGACAGCTATCGTCCAAAAATATACTGAAGTAAGGCTGCCAAGAGGACTTGAAAGCGGGGCAGAATTGCAGGAAACCGATTTCAGGAGGTAGACTGGAATTGCATTGAAAGCATAGGAAAAGAGGCAGAACGTCCACAATGATGCACTTGGCCAAAAAGGGCGTATGCGTTTTTTCCTGAATATATTCAGGAAAAAACGCATACGCCCTTTTTGGCCAACCAAGCAAGCTTGCAAAGGAAATCTGCACTACAATGAAGTCTCACTTCCCCCCGGTCAAAAGGGCCATCTGAAAAAAGTGTAAAATCCAGAAAGGCAGGACAGGCCATGGAGAACTGGGAGCCTTGTTATGCTGATGGGCGGGATGTAAATTGCCAACAGCCACTCGGGAGAAGTGTATGGTGTTTCCTGAAACATCTAAAAAACAAAGCAACAGAGCCTAGGGCACTTCCACTTATGGTCCTATAGCTTAGGGAAATGAAAATCAAAAAGACACAGCCACCCCAAAGTTTGGGGTGGCTCTGTTTACAAGAACCTCGTTTACGGTACAAGTTCAATATCGCAGAAAGTGAAAAATGGATGAAGAAGTTGTGGTACTTACGTACAATGCAATATCACTCAGCAATGACATCTATGTCATCAGGCCCGTAGCAGCATAATGAGTGGATTCAGGTATGATGATTCTAACTGAAAGAAGTCACACAGAAAAAGAAACATCATAAGATATCACTAATACACGGAATGTAAACTTGGCTACACAGGAACTGGATTACAAAACAGAACAGGGTCTCAAATTTAGAAAACCAACTTATGCTTGCTTAAGGGGAAAGGTGAGTTGGGGTGCTGCATAAAACCAGAGATTGAAATGAGCACAGATAAAGTTCCTTAAGCCAAATATGGAATAGACAAGAGCTACTCCTTGCTCAACGAAATGGACTCAACACCCCATATTAAACGCCTAAGAATGTACCTGACTAGTAAGTATCTTAAAACCTATGGATTGCTATGTCTCCGAAAGAGAATCAAGCGTGTGTACAGGGGCATAAACGCAGCAGTGATAGGATTGGAGAGGTTCGGTGAGCAAATGAAGACCCTTTGAAGACATATTGCATGGTACCCATTCCACGGGTCTCAACTCTCCAGGTTTAAGGGATTCTTCCTTCAGCTAAAACATGCATGTGGAACCCAGAGTATGATCAACCGTGTGATCGGGAGACGTGCTCAAATATGTCTCCGTTCTCGTCCCCTGGTACTCGGGTGCAACATTCCAGACGCTTTACTAACACTCTCCCCACTTGGAGAGTCAGTGCCTTTAACCTCCTGTTTGGCCCAGTTTGCAATTTCTGCGGAAGATGAACAGGAATAGGGAGAACCAATGAGAGACTAGCTGGAGGTGTCTGGACGGGCAAATTTAACTCTCATTTCCCACCAGGAAGAGGAATTAACCAAAGGCTCAGCGTGCCGTGCCGGAACCAGATTAGGGCCTGAAGCAATCCTGCGGTGTTGCGGCCAGCTCACAAGAAAGCGAGTTGAAGAAAGGAGCTCAGGGGCACTGTAATTCACAAACCTGCAGAGTTATAAGTGACAGCTATCGTCCAAAAATATACTGAAGTAAGGCTGCCAAGAGGACTTGAAAGCGGGGCAGAATTGCAGGAAACCGATTTCAGGAGGTAGACTGGAATTGCATTGAAAGCATAGGAAAAGAGGCAGAACGTCCACAATGATGCACTTGGCCAAAAAGGGCATATGCGTTTTTTCCTGAATATATTCAGGTAAAAACGCATACGCCCTTTTTGGCCAACCAAGCAAGCTTGCAAAGGAAATCTGCACTACAATGAAGTCTCACTTCCCCCCGGTCAAAAGGGCCATCTGAAAAAAGTGTAAAATCCAGAAAGGCAGGACAGGCCATGGAGAACTGGGAGCCTTGTTATGCTGATGGGCGGGATGTAAATTGCCAACAGCCACTCGGGAGAAGTGTATGGTGTTTCCTGAAACATCTAAAAAACAAAGCAACAGAGCCTAGGGCACTTCCACTTATGGTCCTATAGCTTAGGGAAATGAAAATCAAAAAGACACAGCCACCCCAAAGTTTGGGGCGGCTCTGTTTACAAGAACCTCGTTTACGGTACAAGTTCAATATCGCAGAAAGTGAAAAATGGATGAAGAAGTTGTGGTACTTACGTACAATGCAATATCACTCAGCAATGACATCTATGTCATCAGGCCCGTAGCAGCATAATGAGTGGATTCAGGTATGATGATTCTAACTGAAAGAAGTCACACAGAAAAAGAAACATCATAAGATATCACTAATACACGGAATGTAAACTTGGCTACACAGGAACTGGATTACAAAACAGAACAGGGTCTCAAATTTAGAAAACCAACTTATGCTTGCTTAAGGGGAAAGGTGAGTTGGGGTGCTGCATAAAACCAGAGATTGAAATGAGCACAGATAAAGTTCCTTAAGCCAAATATGGAATAGACAAGAGCTACACCTTGCTCAACGAAATGGACTCAACACCCCATATTAAACGCCTAAGAATGTACCTGACTAGTAAGTATCTTAAAACCTATGGATTGCTATGTCTCCGAAAGAGAATCAAGCGTGTGTACAGGGGCATAAACGCAGCAGTGATAGGATTGGAGAGGTTCGGTGAGCAAATGAAGACCCTTTGAAGACATATTGCATGGTACCCATTCCACGGGTCTCAACTCTCCAGGTTTAAGGGATTCTTCCTTCAGCTAAAACATGCATGTGGAACCCAGAGTATGATCAACCGTGTGATCGGGAGACGTGTTCAAATATGTCTCCGTTCTCGTCCCCTGGTACTCGGGTGCAACATTCCAGACGCTTTACTAACACTCTCCCGACTTGGAGAGTCAGTGCCTTTAACCTCCTGTTTGGCCCAGTTTGCAATTTCTGCGGAAGATGAACAGGAATAGGGAGAACCAATGAGAGACTAGCTGGAGGTGTCTGGACGGGCAAATTTAACTCTCATTTCCCACCAGGAAGAGGAATTAACCAAAGGCTCAGCGTGCCGTGCCGGAACCAGATTAGGGCCTGAAGCAATCCTGCGGTGTTGCGGCCAGCTCACAAGAAAGCGAGTTGAAGAAAGGAGCTCAGGGGCACTGTAATTCACAAACCTGCAGAGTTATAAGTGACAGCTATCGTCCAAAAATATACTGAAGTAAGGCTGCCAAGAGGACTTGAAAGCGGGGCAGAATTGCAGGAAACCGATTTCAGGAGGTAGACTGGAATTGCATTGAAAGCATAGGAAAAGAGGCAGAACGTCCACAATGATGCACTTGGCCAAAAAGGGCGTATGCGTTTTTTCCTGAATATATTCAGGAAAAAACGCATTCGCCCTTTTTGGCCAACCAAGCAAGCTTGCAAAGGAAATCTGCACTACAATGAAGTCTCACTTCCCCCCGGTCAAAAGGGCCATCTGAAAAAAGTGTAAAATCCAGAAAGGCAGGACAGGCCATGGAGAACTGGGAGCCTTGTTATGCTGATGGGCGGGATGTAAATTGCCAACAGCCACTCGGGAGAAGTGTATGGTGTTTCCTGAAACATCTAAAAAACAAAGCAACAGAGCCTAGGGCACTTCCACTTATGGTCCTATAGCTTAGGGAAATGAAAATCAAAAAGACACAGCCACCCCAAAGTTTGGGACGGCTCTGTTTACAAGAACCTCGTTTACGGTACAAGTTCAATATCGCAGAAAGTGAAAAATGGATGAAGAAGTTGTGGTACTTACGTACAATGCAATATCACTCAGCAATGACATCTATGTCATCAGGCCCGTAGCAGCATAATGAGTGGATTCAGGTATGATGATTCTAACTGAAAGAAGTCACACAGAAAAAGAAACATCATAAGATATCACTAATACACGGAATGTAAACTTGGCTACACAGGAACTGGATTACAAAACAGAACAGGGTCTCAAATTTAGAAAACCAACTTATGCTTGCTTAAGGGGAAAGGTGAGTTGGGTTGCTGCATAAAACCAGAGATTGAAATGAGCACAGATAAAGTTCCTTAAGCCAAATATGGAATAGACAAGAGCTACTCCTTGCTCAACGAAATGGACTCAACACCCCATATTAAACGCCTAAGAATGTACCTGACTAGTAAGTATCTTAAAACCTATGGATTGCTATGTCTCCGAAAGAGAATCAAGCGTGTGTACAGGGGCATAAACGCAGCAGTGATAGGATTGGAGAGGTTCGGTGAGCAAATGAAGACCCTTTGAAGACATATTGCATGGTACCCATTCCACGGGTCTCAACTCTCCAGGTTTAAGGGATTCTTCCTTCAGCTAAAACATGCATGTGGAACCCAGAGTATGATCAACCGTGTGATCGGGAGACGTGTTCAAATATGTCTCCGTTCTCGTCCCCTGGTACTCGGGTGCAACATTCCAGACGCTTTACTAACACTCTCCCCACTTGGAGAGTCAGTGCCTTTAACCTCCTGTTTGGCCCAGTTTGCAATTTCTGCGGAAGATGAACAGGAATAGGGAGAACCAATGAGAGACTAGCTGGAGGTGTCTGGACGGGCAAATTTAACTCTCATTTCCCACCAGGAAGAGGAATTACCCAAAGGCTCAGCGTGCCGTGCCGGAACCAGATTAGGGCCTGAAGCAATCCTGCGGTGTTGCGGCCAGCTCACAAGAAAGCGAGTTGAAGAAAGGAGCTCAGGGGCACTGTAATTCACAAACCTGCAGAGTTATAAGTGACAGCTATCGTCCAAAAATATACTGAAGTAAGGCTGCCAAGAGGACTTGAAAGCGGGGCAGAATTGCAGGAAACCGATTTCAGGAGGTAGACTGGAATTGCATTGAAAGCATAGGAAAAGAGGCAGAACGTCCACAATGATGCACTTGGCCAAAAAGGGCGTATGCGTTTTTTCCTGAATATATTCAGGAAAAAACGCATACGCCCTTTTTGGCCAAGGAAGCAAGCTTGCAAAGGAAATCTGCACTACAATGAAGTCTCACTTCCCCCCGGTCAAAAGGGCCATCTGAAAAAAGTGTAAAATCCAGAAAGGCAGGACAGGCCATGGAGAACTGGGAGCCTTGTTATGCTGATGGGCGGGATGTAATTTGCCAACAGCCACTCGGGAGAAGTGTATGGTGTTTCCTGAAACATCTAAAAAACAAAGCAACAGAGCCTAGGGCACTTCCACTTATGGTCCTATAGCTTAGGGAAATGAAAATCAAAAAGACACAGCCACCCCAAAGTTTGGGGCGGCTCTGTTTACAAGAACCTCGTTTACGGTACAAGTTCAATATCGCAGAAAGTGAAAAATGGATGAAGAAGTTGTGGTACTTACGTACAATGCAATGTCACTCAGCAATGACATCTATGTCATCAGGCCCGTAGCAGCATAATGAGTGGATTCAGGTATGATGATTCTAACTGAAAGAAGTCACACAGAAAAAGAAACATCATAAGATATCACTAATACACGGAATGTAAACTTGGCTACACAGGAACTGGATTACAAAACAGAACAGGGTCTCAAATTTAGAAAACCAACTTATGCTTGCTTAAGGGGAAAGGTGAGTTGGGGTGCTGCATAAAACCAGAGATTGAAATGAGCACAGATAAAGTTCCTTAAGCCAAATATGGAATAGACAAGAGCTACTCCTTGCTCAACGAAATGGACTCAACACCCCATATTAAACGCCTAAGAATGTACCTGACTAGTAAGTATCTTAAAACCTATGGATTGCTATGTCTCCGAAAGAGAATCAAGCGTGTGTACAGGGGCATAAACGCAGCAGTGATAGGATTGGAGAGGTTCGGTGAACAAATGAAGACCCTTTGAAGTCATATTGCATGGTACCCATTCCACGGGTCTCAACTCTCCAGGTTTAAGGGATTCTTCCTTCAGCTAAAACATGCATGTGGAACCCAGAGTATGATCAACCGTGTGATCGGGAGACGTGTTCAAATATGTCTCCGTTCTCGTCCCCTGGTACTCGGGTGCAACATTCCAGACGCTTTACTAACACTCTCCCGACTTGGAGAGTCAGTGCCTTTAACCTCCTGTTTGGCCCAGTTTGCAATTTCTGCGGAAGATGAACAGGAATAGGGAGAACCAATGAGAGACTAGCTGGAGGTGTCTGGACGGGCAAATTTAACTCTCATTTCCCACCAGGAAGAGGAATTAACCAAAGGCTCAGCGTGCCGTGCCGGAACCAGATTAGGGCCTGAAGCAATCCTGCGGTGTTGCGGCCAGCTCACAAGAAAGCGAGTTGAAGAAAGGAGCTCAGGGGCACTGTAATTCACAAAACTGCAGAGTTATAAGTGACAGCTATCGTCCAAAAATATACTGAAGTAAGGCTGCCAAGAGGACTTGAAAGCGGGGCAGAATTGCAGGAAACCGATTTCAGGAGGTAGACTGGAATTGCATTGAAAGCATAGGAAAAGAGGCAGAACGTCCACAATGATGCACTTGGCCAAAAAGGGCGTATGCGTTTTTTCCTGAATATATTCAGGAAAAAACGCATTCGCCCTTTTTGGCCAACCAAGCAAGCTTGCAAAGGAAATCTGCACTACAATGAAGTCTCACTTCCCCCTGGTCAAAAGGGCCATCTGAAAAAAGTGTAAAATCCAGAAAGGCAGGACAGGCCATGGAGAACTGGGAGCCTTGTTATGCTGATGGGCGGGATGTTAATTGCCAACAGCCACTCGGGAGAAGTGTATGGTGTTTCCTGAAACATCTAAAAAACAAAGCAACAGAGCCTAGGGCACTTCCACTTATGGTCCTATAGCTTAGGGAAATGAAAATCAAAAAGACACAGCCACCCCAAAGTTTGGGGCGGCTCTGTTTACAAGAACCTCGTTTACGGTACAAGTTCAATATCGCAGAAAGTGAAAAATGGATGAAGAAGTTGTGGTACTTACGTACAATGCAATATCACTCAGCAATGACATCTATGTCATCAGGCCCGTAGCAGCATAATGAGTGGATTCAGGTATGATGATTCTAACTGAAAGAAGTCACACAGAAAAAGAAACATCATAAGATATCACTAATACACGGAATGTAAACTTGGCTACACAGGAACTGGATTACAAAACAGAACAGGGTCTCAAATTTAGAAAACCAACTTATGCTTGCTTAAGGGGAAAGGTGAGTTGGGGTGCTGCATAAAACCAGAGATTGAAATGAGCACAGATAAAGTTCCTTAAGCCAAATATGGAATAGACAAGAGCTACTCCTTGCTCAACGAAATGGACTCAACACCCCATATTAAACGCCTAAGAATGTACCTGACTAGTAAGTATCTTAAAACCTATGGATTGCTATGTCTCCGAAAGAGAATCAAGCGTGTGTACAGGGGCATAAACGCAGCAGTGATAGGATTGGAGAGGTTCGGTGAACAAATGAAGACCCTTTGAAGTCATATTGCATGGTACCCATTCCACGGGTCTCAACTCTCCAGGTTTAAGGGATTCTTCCTTCAGCTAAAACATGCATGTGGAACCCAGAGTATGATCAACCGTGTGATCGGGAGACGTGTTCAAATATGTCTCCGTTCTCGTCCCCTGGTACTCGGGTGCAACATTCCAGACGCTTTACTAACACTCTCCCGTCTTGGAGAGTCAGTGCCTTTAACCTCCTGTTTGGCCCAGTTTGCAATTTCTGCGGAAGATGAACAGGAATAGGGAGAACCAATGAGAGACTAGCTGGAGGTGTCTGGACGGGCAAATTTAACTCTCATTTCCCACCAGGAAGAGGAATTAACCAAAGGCTCAGCGTGCCGTGCCGGAACCAGATTAGGGCCTGAAGCAATCCTGCGGTGTTGCGGCCAGCTCACAAGAAAGCGAGTTGAAGAAAGGAGCTCAGGGGCACTGTAATTCACAAAACTGCAGAGTTATAAGTGACAGCTATCGTCCAAAAATATACTGAAGTAAGGCTGCCAAGAGGACTTGAAAGCGGGGCAGAATTGCAGGAAACCGATTTCAGGAGGTAGACTGGAATTGCATTGAAAGCATAGGAAAAGAGGCAGAACGTCCACAATGATGCACTTGGCCAAAAAGGGCGTATGCGTTTTTTCCTGAATATATTCAGGAAAAAACGCATACGCCCTTTTTGGCCAACCAAGCAAGCTTGCAAAGGAAATCTGCACTACAATGAAGTCTCACTTCCCCCTGGTCAAAAGGGCCATCTGAAAAAAGTGTAAAATCCAGAAAGGCAGGACAGGCCATGGAGAACTGGGAGCCTTGTTATGCTGATGGGCGGGATGTAAATTGCCAACAGCCACTCGGGAGAAGTGTATGGTGTTTCCTGAAACATCTAAAAAACAAAGCAACAGAGCCTAGGGCATTTCCACTTATGGTCCTATAGCTTAGGGAAATGAAAATCAAAAAGACACAGCCACCCCAAAGTTTGGGGCGGCTCTGTTTACAAGAACCTCGTTTACGGTACAAGTTCAATATCGCAGAAAGTGAAAAATGGATGAAGAAGTTGTGGTACTTACGTACAATGCAATATCACTCAGCAATGACATCTATGTCATCAGGCCCGTAGCAGCATAATGAGTGGATTCAGGTATGATGATTCTAACTGAAAGAAGTCACACAGAAAAAGAAACATCATAAGATATCACTAATACACGGAATGTAAACTTGGCTACACAGGAACTGGATTACAAAACAGAACAGGGTCTCAAATTTAGAAAACCAACTTATGCTTGCTTAAGGGGAAAGGTGAGTTGGGGTGCTGCATAAAACCAGAGATTGAAATGAGCACAGATAAAGTTCCTTAAGCCAAATATGGAATAGACAAGAGCTACTCCTTGCTCAACGAAATGGACTCAACACCCCATATTAAACGCCTAAGAATGTACCTGACTAGTAAGTATCTTAAAACCTATGGATTGCTATGTCTCCGAAAGAGAATCAAGCGTGTGTACAGGGGCATAAACGCAGCAGTGATAGGATTGGAGAGGTTCGGTGAGCAAATGAAGACCCTTTGAAGACATATTGCATGGTACCCATTCCACGGGTCTCAACTCTCCAGGTTTAAGGGATTCTTCCTTCAGCTAAAACATGCATGTGGAACCCAGAGTATGATCAACCGTGTGATCGGGAGACGTGTTCAAATATGTCTCCGTTCTCGTCCCCTGGTACTCGGGTGCAACATTCCAGACGCTTTACTAACACTCTCCCGACTTGGAGAGTCAGTGCCTTTAACCTCCTGTTTGGCCCAGTTTGCAATTTCTGCGGAAGATGAACAGGAATAGGGAGAACCAATGAGAGACTAGCTGGAGGTGTCTGGACGGGCAAATTTAACTCTCATTTCCCACCAGGAAGAGGAATTAACCAAAGGCTCAGCGTGCCGTGCCGGAACCAGATTAGGGCCTGAAGCAATCCTGCGGTGTTGCGGCCAGCTCACAAGAAAGCGAGTTGAAGAAAGGAGCTCAGGGGCACTGTAATTCACAAACCTGCAGAGTTATAAGTGACAGCTATCGTCCAAAAATATACTGAAGTAAGGCTGCCAAGAGGACTTGAAAGCGGGGCAGAATTGCAGGAAACCGATTTCAGGAGGTAGACTGGAATTGCATTGAAAGCATAGGAAAAGAGGCAGAACGTCCACAATGATGCACTTGGCCAAAAAGGGCGTATGCGTTTTTTCCTGAATATATTCAGGAAAAAACGCATACGCCCTTTTTGGCCAACCAAGCAAGCTTGCAAAGGAAATCTGCACTACAATGAAGTCTCACTTCCCCCCGGTCAAAAGGGCCATCTGAAAAAAGTGTAAAATCCAGAAAGGCAGGACAGGCCATGGAGAACTGGGAGCCTTGTTATGCTGATGGGCGGGATGTAAATTGCCAACAGCCACTCGGGAGAAGTGTATGGTGTTTCCTGAAACATCTAAAAAACAAAGCAACAGAGCCTAGGGCACTTCCACTTATGGTCCTATAGCTTAGGGAAATGAAAATCAAAAAGACACAGCCACCCCAAAGTTTGGGGCGGCTCTGTTTACAAAAACCTCGTTTACGGTACAAGTTCAATATCGCAGAAAGTGAAAAATGGATGAAGAAGTTGTGGTACTTACGTACAATGCAATATCACTCAGCAATGACATCTATGTCATCAGGCCCGTAGCAGCATAATGAGTGGATTCAGGTATGATGATTCTAACTGAGAGAAGTCACACAGAAAAAGAAACATCATAAGATATCACTAATACACGGAATGTAAACTTGGCTACACAGGAACTGGATTACAAAACAGAACAGGGTCTCAAATTTAGAAAACCAACTTATGCTTGCTTAAGGGGAAAGGTGAGTTGGGGTGCTGCATAAAACCAGAGATTGAAATGAGCACAGACAAATTTCCTTAAGCCAAATATGGAATAGACAAGAGCTACTCCTTGCTCAACGAAATGGACTCAACACCCCATATTAAACGCCTAATAATGTACCTGACTAGTAAGTATCTTAAAACCTATGGATTGCTATGTCTCCGAAAGAGAATCAAGCGTGTGTACAGGGGCATAAACGCAGCAGTGATAGGATTGGAGAGGTTCGGTGAGCAAATGAACACCCTTTGAAGTCATATTGCATGGTACCCATTCCACGGGTCTCAACTCTCCAGGTTTAAGGGATTCTTCCTTCAGCTAAAACATGCATGTGGAACCCAGAGTATGATCAACCGTGTGATCGGGAGATGTGTTCAAATATGTCTCCGTTCTCGTCCCCTGGTACTGGGGTGCAACATTCCAGACGCTTTACTAACACTCTCCCGACTTGGAGAGTCAGTGCCTTTAACCTCCTGTTTGGCCCAGTTTGCAATTTCTGCGGAAGATGAACAGGAATAGGGAGAACCAATGAGAGACTAGCTGGAGGTGTCTGGACGGGCAAATTTAACTCTCATTTCCCACCAGGAAGAGGAATTAACCAAAGGCTCAGCGTGCCGTGCCGGAACCACATTAGGGCCTGAAGCAATCCTGCGGTGTTGCGGCCAGCTCACAAGAAAGCGAGTTGAAGAAAGGAGCTCAGGGGCACTGTAATTCACAAACCTGCAGAGTTATAAATGACAGCTATC
This sequence comes from Globicephala melas, assembly GCF_963455315.2. Lineage (NCBI taxonomy): Eukaryota > Metazoa > Chordata > Mammalia > Artiodactyla > Delphinidae > Globicephala > Globicephala melas. The sequence continues at coordinate 138,990 of NW_027207239.1, read as the reverse complement.
GTCCAAAAATATACTGAAGTAAGGCTGCCAAGAGGACTTGAAAGCGGGGCAGAATTGCAGGAAACCGATTTCAGGAGGTAGACTGGAATTGCATTGAAAGCATAGGAAAAGAGGCAGAACGTCCACAATGATGCACTTGGCCAAAAAGGGCGTATGCGTTTTTTCCTGAATATATTCAGGAAAAAACGCATACGCACTTTTTGGCCAACCAAGCAAGCTTGCAAAGGAAATCTGCACGACAATGAAGTCTCACTTCCCCCCGGTCAAAAGGGCCATCTGAAAAAAGTGTAAAATCCAGAAAGGCAGGACAGGCCATGGAGAACTGGGAGCCTTGTTATGCTGATGGGCGGGATGTAAATTGCCAACAGCCACTGGGGAGAAGTGTATGGTGTTTCCTGAAACATCTAAAAAACAAAGCAACAGAGCCTAGGGCACTTCCACTTATGGTCCTATAGCTTAGGGAAATGAAAATCAAAAAGACACAGCCACCCCAAAGTTTGGGACGGCTCTGTTTACAAGAACCTCGTTTACGGTACAAGTTCAATATCGCAGAAAGTGAAAAATGGATGAAGAAGTTGTGGTACTTACGTACAATGCAATATCACTCAGCAATGACATCTATGTCATCAGGCCCGTAGCAGCATAATGAGTGGATTCAGGTATGATGATTCTAACTGAAAGAAGTCACACAGAAAAAGAAACATCATAAGATATCACTAATACACGGAATGTAAACTTGGCTACACAGGAACTGGATTACAAAACAGAACAGGGTCTCAAATTTAGAAAACCAACTTATGCTTGCTTAAGGGGAAAGGTGAGTTGGGGTGCTGCATAAAACCAGAGATTGAAATGAGCACAGACAAATTTCCTTAAGCCAAATATGGAATAGACAAGAGCTACTCCTTGCTCAACGAAATGGACTCAACACCCCATATTAAACGCCTAATAATGTACCTGACTAGTAAGTATCTTAAAACCTATGGATTGCTATGTCTCCGAAAGAGAATCAAGCGTGTGTACAGGGGCATAAACGCAGCAGTGATAGGATTGGAGAGGTTCGGTGAGCAAATGAAGACCCTTTGAAGTCATATTGCATGGTACCCATTCCACGGGTCTCAACTCTCCAGGTTTAAGGGATTCTTCCTTCAGCTAAAACATGCATGTGGAACCCAGAGTATGATCAACCGTGTGATCGGGAGACGTGTTCAAATATGTCTCCGTTCTCGTCCCCTGGTACTCGGGTGCAACATTCCAGACGCTTTACTAACACTCTCCCGACTTGGAGAGTCAGTGCCTTTAACCTCCTGTTTGGCCCAGTTTGCAATTTCTGCGGAAGATGAACAGGAATAGGGAGAACCAATGAGAGACTAGCTGGAGGTGTCTGGACGGGCAAATTTAACTCTCATTTCCCACCAGGAAGAGGAATTAACCAAAGGCTCAGCGTGCCGTGCCGGAACCAGATTAGGGCCTGAAGCAATCCTGCGGTGTTGCGGCCAGCTCACAAGAAAGCGAGTTGAAGAAAGGAGCTCAGGGGCACTGTAATTCACAAACCTGCAGAGTTATAAATGACAGCTATCGTCCAAAAATATACTGAAGTAAGGCTGCCAAGAGGACTTGAAATCGGGGCAGAATTGCAGGAAACCGATTTCAGGAGGTAGACTGGAATTGCATTGAAAGCATAGGAAAAGAGGCAGAACGTCCACAATGATGCACTTGGCCAAAAAGGGCGTATGCGTTTTTTCCTGAATATATTCAGGAAAAAACGCATACGCCCTTTTTGGCCAACCAAGCAAGCTTGCAAAGGAAATCTGCACTACAATGAAGTCTCACTTCCCCCCGGTCAAAAGGGCCATCTGAAAAAAGTGTAAAATCCAGAAAGGCAGGACAGGCCATGGAGAACTGGGAGCCTTGTTATGCTGATGGGCGGGATGTAAATTGCCAACAGCCACTCGGGAGAAGTGTATGGTGTTTCCTGAAACATCTAAAAAACAAAGCAACAGAGCCTAGGGCACTTCCACTTATGGTCCTATAGCTTAGGGAAATGAAAATCAAAAAGACACAGCCACCCCAAAGTTTGGGGCGGCTCTGTTTACAAAAACCTCGTTTACGGTACAAGTTCAATATCGCAGAAAGTGAAAAATGGATGAAGAAGTTGTGGTACTTACGTACAATGCAATATCACTCAGCAATGACATCTATGTCATCAGGCCCGTAGCAGCATAATGAGTGGATTCAGGTATGATGATTCTAACTGAGAGAAGTCACACAGAAAAAGAAACATCATAAGATATCACTAATACACGGAATGTAAACTTGGCTACACAGGAACTGGATTACAAAACAGAACAGGGTCTCAAATTTAGAAAACCAACTTATGCTTGCTTAAGGGGAAAGGTGAGTTGGGGTGCTGCATAAAACCAGAGATTGAAATGAGCACAGACAAATTTCCTTAAGCCAAATATGGAATAGACAAGAGCTACTCCTTGCTCAACGAAATGGACTCAACACCCCATATTAAACGCCTAATAATGTACCTGACTAGTAAGTATCTTAAAACCTATGGATTGCTATGTCTCCGAAAGAGAATCAAGCGTGTGTACAGGGGCATAAACGCAGCAGTGATAGGATTGGAGAGGTTCGGTGAGCAAATGAAGACCCTTTGAAGTCATATTGCATGGTACCCATTCCACGGGTCTCAACTCTCCAGGTTTAAGGGATTCTTCCTTCAGCTAAAACATGCATGTGGAACCCAGAGTATGATCAACCGTGTGATCGGGAGATGTGTTCAAATATGTCTCCGTTCTCGTCCCCTGGTACTTGGGTGCAACATTCCAGACGCTTTACTAACACTCTCCCGACTTGGAGAGTCAGTGCCTTTAACCTCCTGTTTGGCCCAGTTTGCAATTTCTGCGGAAGATGAACAGGAATAGGGAGAACCAATGAGAGACTAGCTGGAGGTGTCTGGACGGGCAAATTTAACTCTCATTTCCCACCAGGAAGAGGAATTAACCAAAGGCTCAGCGTGCCGTGCCGGAACCACATTAGGGCCTGAAGCAATCCTGCGGTGTTGCGGCCAGCTCACAAGAAAGCGAGTTGAAGAAAGGAGCTCAGGGGCACTGTAATTCACAAACCTGCAGAGTTATAAATGACAGCTATCGTCCAAAAATATACTGAAGTAAGGCTGCCAAGAGGACTTGAAAGCGGGGCAGAATTGCAGGAAACCGATTTCAGGAGGTAGACTGGAATTGCATTGAAAGCATAGGAAAAGAGGCAGAACGTCCACAATGATGCACTTGGCCAAAAAGGGCGTATGCGTTTTTTCCTGAATATATTCAGGAAAAAACGCATACGCCCTTTTTGGCCAACCAAGCAAGCTTGCAAAGGAAATCTGCACGACAATGAAGTCTCACTTCCCCCCGGTCAAAAGGGCCATCTGAAAAAAGTGTAAAATCCAGAAAGGCAGGACAGGCCATGGAGAACTGGGAGCCTTGTTATGCTGATGGGCGGGATGTAAATTGCCAACAGCCACTGGGGAGAAGTGTATGGTGTTTCCTGAAACATCTAAAAAACAAAGCAACAGAGCCTAGGGCACTTCCACTTATGGTCCTATAGCTTAGGGAAATGAAAATCAAAAAGACACAGCCACCCCAAAGTTTGGGACGGCTCTGTTTACAAGAACCTCGTTTACGGTACAAGTTCAATATCGCAGAAAGTGAAAAATGGATGAAGAAGTTGTGGTACTTACGTACAATGCAATATCACTCAGCAATGACATCTATGTCATCAGGCCCGTAGCAGCATAATGAGTGGATTCAGGTATGATGATTCTAACTGAAAGAAGTCACACAGAAAAAGAAACATCATAAGATATCACTAATACACGGAATGTAAACTTGGCTACACAGGAACTGGATTACAAAACAGAACAGGGTCTCAAATTTAGAAAACCAACTTATGCTTGCTTAAGGGGAAAGGTGAGTTGGGGTGCTGCATAAAACCAGAGATTGAAATGAGCACAGACAAATTTCCTTAAGCCAAATATGGAATAGACAAGAGCTACTCCTTGCTCAACGAAATGGACTCAACACCCCATATTAAACGCCTAATAATGTACCTGACTAGTAAGTATCTTAAAACCTATGGATTGCTATGTCTCCGAAAGAGAATCAAGCGTGTGTACAGGGGCATAAACGCAGCAGTGATAGGATTGGAGAGGTTCGGTGAGCAAATGAAGACCCTTTGAAGTCATATTGCATGGTACCCATTCCACGGGTCTCAACTCTCCAGGTTTAAGGGATTCTTCCTTCAGCTAAAACATGCATGTGGAACCCAGAGTATGATCAACCGTGTGATCGGGAGACGTGTTCAAATATGTCTCCGTTCTCGTCCCCTGGTACTCGGGTGCAACATTCCAGACGCTTTACTAACACTCTCCCGACTTGGAGAGTCAGTGCCTTTAACCTCCTGTTTGGCCCAGTTTGCAATTTCTGCGGAAGATGAACAGGAATAGGGAGAACCAATGAGAGACTAGCTGGAGGTGTCTGGACGGGCAAATTTAACTCTCATTTCCCACCAGGAAGAGGAATTAACCAAAGGCTCAGCGTGCCGTGCCGGAACCAGATTAGGGCCTGAAGCAATCCTGCGGTGTTGCGGCCAGCTCACAAGAAAGCGAGTTGAAGAAAGGAGCTCAGGGGCACTGTAATTCACAAACCTGCAGAGTTATAAATGACAGCTATCGTCCAAAAATATACTGAAGTAAGGCTGCCAAGAGGACTTGAAATCGGGGCAGAATTGCAGGAAACCGATTTCAGGAGGTAGACTGGAATTGCATTGAAAGCATAGGAAAAGAGGCAGAACGTCCACAATGATGCACTTGGCCAAAAAGTGCGTATGCGTTTTTTCCTGAATATATTCAGGAAAAAACGCATACGCCCTTTTTGGCCAACCAAGCAAGCTTGCAAAGGAAATCTGCACTACAATGAAGTCTCACTTCCCCCCGGTCAAAAGGGCCATCTGAAAAAAGTGTAAAATCCAGAAAGGCAGGACAGGCCATGGAGAACTGGGAGCCTTGTTATGCTGATGGGCGGGATGTAAATTGCCAACAGCCACTCGGGAGAAGTGTATGGTGTTTCCTGAAACATCTAAAAAACAAAGCAACAGAGCCTAGGACACTTCCACTTATGGTCCTATAGCTTAGGGAAATGAAAATCAAAAAGACACAGCCACCCCAAAGTTTGGGGCGGCTCTGTTTACAAAAACCTCGTTTACGGTACAAGTTCAATATCGCAGAAAGTGAAAAATGGATGAAGAAGTTGTGGTACTTACGTACAATGCAATATCACTCAGCAATGACATCTATGTCATCAGGCCCGTAGCAGCATAATGAGTGGATTCAGGTATGATGATTCTAACTGAGAGAAGTCACACAGAAAAAGAAACATCATAAGATATCACTAAAACACGGAATGTAAACTTGGCTACACAGGAACTGGATTACAAAACAGAACAGGGTCTCAAATTTAGAAAACCAACTTATGCTTGCTTAAGGGGAAAGGTGAGTTGGGGTGCTGCATAAAACCAGAGATTGAAATGAGCACAGACAAATTTCCTTAAGCCAAATATGGAATAGACAAGAGCTACTCCTTGCTCAACGAAATGGACTCAACACCCCATATTAAACGCCTAATAATGTACCTGACTAGTAAGTATCTTAAAACCTATGGATTGCTATGTCTCCGAAAGAGAATCAAGCGTGTGTACAGGGGCATAAACGCAGCAGTGATAGGATTGGAGAGGTTCGGTGAGCAAATGAAGACCCTTTGAAGTCATATTGCATGGTACCCATTCCACGGGTCTCAACTCTCCAGGTTTAAGGGATTCTTCCTTCAGCTAAAACATGCATGTGGAACCCAGAGTATGATCAACCGTGTGATCGGGAGATGTGTTCAAATATGTCTCCGTTCTCGTCCCCTGGTACTTGGGTGCAACATTCCAGACGCTTTACTAACACTCTCCCGACTTGGAGAGTCAGTGCCTTTAACCTCCTGTTTGGCCCAGTTTGCAATTTCTGCGGAAGATGAACAGGAATAGGGAGAACCAATGAGAGACTAGCTGGAAGTGTCTGGACGGGCAAATTTAACTCTCATTTCCCACCAGGAAGAGGAATTAACCAAAGGCTCAGCGTGCCGTGCCGGAACCACATTAGGGCCTGAAGCAATCCTGCGGTGTTGCGGCCAGCTCACAAGAAAGCGAGTTGAAGAAAGGAGCTCAGGGGCACTGTAATTCACAAACCTGCAGAGTTATAAATGACAGCTATCGTCCAAAAATATACTGAAGTAAGGCTGCCAAGAGGACTTGAAAGCGGGGCCGAATTGCAGGAAACCGATTTCAGGAGGTAGACTGGAATTGCATTGAAAGCATAGGAAAAGAGGCAGAACGTCCACAATGATGCACTTGGCCAAAAAGGGCGTATGCGTTTTTTCCTGAATATATTCAGGAAAAAACGCATACGCCCTTTTTGGCCAACCAAGCAAGCTTGCAAAGGAAATCTGCACTACAATGAAGTCTCACTTCCCCCCGGTCAAAAGGGCCATCTGAAAAAAGTGTAAAATCCAGAAAGGCAGGACAGGCCATGGAGAACTGGGAGCCTTGTTATGCTGATGGGCGGGATGTAAATTGCCAACAGCCACTGGGGAGAAGTGTATGGTGTTTCCTGAAACATCTAAAAAACAAAGCAACAGAGCCTAGGGCACTTCCACTTATGGTCCTATAGCTTAGGGAAATGAAAATCAAAAAGACACAGCCACCCCAAAGTTTGGGACGGCTCTGTTTACAAGAACCTCGTTTACGGTACAAGTTCAATATCGCAGAAAGTGAAAAATGGATGAAGAAGTTGTGGTACTTACGTACAATGCAATATCACTCAGCAATGACATCTATGTCATCAGGCCCGTAGCAGCATAATGAGTGGATTCAGGTATGATGATTCTAACTGAAAGAAGTCACACAGAAAAAGAAACATCATAAGATATCACTAATACACGGAATGTAAACTTGGCTACACAGGAACTGGATTACAAAACAGAACAGGGTCTCAAATTTAGAAAACCAACTTATGCTTGCTTAAGGGGAAAGGTGAGTTGGGGTGCTGCATAAAACCAGAGATTGAAATGAGCACAGACAAATTTCCTTAAGCCAAATATGGAATAGACAAGAGCTACTCCTTGCTCAACGAAATGGACTCAACACCCCATATTAAACGCCTAATAATGTACCTGACTAGTAAGTATCTTAAAACCTATGGATTGCTATGTCTCCGAAAGAGAATCAAGCGTGTGTACAGGGGCATAAACGCAGCAGTGATAGGATTGGAGAGGTTCGGTGAGCAAATGAAGACCCTTTGAAGTCATATTGCATGGTACCCATTCCACGGGTCTCAACTCTCCAGGTTTAAGGGATTCTTCCTTCAGCTAAAACATGCATGTGGAACCCAGAGTATGATCAACCGTGTGATCGGGAGACGTGTTCAAATATGTCTCCGTTCTCGTCCCCTGGTACTCGGGTGCAACATTCCAGACGCTTTACTAACACTCTCCCGACTTGGAGAGTCAGTGCCTTTAACCTCCTGTTTGGCCCAGTTTGCAATTTCTGCGGAAGATGAACAGGAATAGGGAGAACCAATGAGAGACTAGCTGGAGGTGTCTGGACGGGCAAATTTAACTCTCATTTCCCACCAGGAAGAGGAATTAACCAAAGGCTCAGCGTGCCGTGCCGGAACCAGATTAGGGCCTGAAGCAATCCTGCGGTGTTGCGGCCAGCTCACAAGAAAGCGAGTTGAAGAAAGGAGCTCAGGGGCACTGTAATTCACAAACCTGCAGAGTTATAAATGACAGCTATCGTCCAAAAATATACTGAAGTAAGGCTGCCAAGAGGACTTGAAATCGGGGCAGAATTGCAGGAAACCGATTTCAGGAGGTAGACTGGAATTGCATTGAAAGCATAGGAAAAGAGGCAGAACGTCCACAATGATGCACTTGGCCAAAAAGGGCGTATGCGTTTTTTCCTGAATATATTCAGGAAAAAACGCATACGCCCTTTTTGGCCAACCAAGCAAGCTTGCAAAGGAAATCTGCACTACAATGAAGTCTCACTTCCCCCCGGTCAAAAGGGCCATCTGAAAAAAGTGTAAAATCCAGAAAGGCAGGACAGGCCATGGAGAACTGGGAGCCTTGTTATGCTGATGGGCGGGATGTAAATTGCCAACAGCCACTCGGGAGAAGTGTATGGTGTTTCCTGAAACATCTAAAAAACAAAGCAACAGAGCCTAGGGCACTTCCACTTATGGTCCTATAGCTTAGGGAAATGAAAATCAAAAAGACACAGCCACCCCAAAGTTTGGGGCGGCTCTGTTTACAAAAACCTCGTTTACGGTACAAGTTCAATATCGCAGAAAGTGAAAAATGGATGAAGAAGTTGTGGTACTTACGTACAATGCAATATCACTCAGCAATGACATCTATGTCATCAGGCCCGTAGCAGCATAATGAGTGGATTCAGGTATGATGATTCTAACTGAGAGAAGTCACACAGAAAAAGAAACATCATAAGATATCACTAATACACGGAATGTAAACTTGGCTACACAGGAACTGGATTACAAAACAGAACAGGGTCTCAAATTTAGAAAACCAACTTATGCTTGCTTAAGGGGAAAGGTGAGTTGGGGTGCTGCATAAAACCAGAGATTGAAATGAGCACAGACAAATTTCCTTAAGCCAAATATGGAATAGACAAGAGCTACTCCTTGCTCAACGAAATGGACTCAACACCCCATATTAAACGCCTAATAATGTACCTGACTAGTAAGTATCTTAAAACCTATGGATTGCTATGTCTCCGAAAGAGAATCAAGCGTGTGTACAGGGGCATAAACGCAGCAGTGATAGGATTGGAGAGGTTCGGTGAGCAAATGAAGACCCTTTGAAGTCATATTGCATGGTACCCATTCCACGGGTCTCAACTCTCCAGGTTTAAGGGATTCTTCCTTCAGCTAAAACATGCATGTGGAACCCAGAGTATGATCAACCGTGTGATCGGGAGATGTGTTCAAATATGTCTCCGTTCTCGTCCCCTGGTACTTGGGTGCAACATTCCAGACGCTTTACTAACACTCTCCCGACTTGGAGAGTCAGTGCCTTTAACCTCCTGTTTGGCCCAGTTTGCAATTTCTGCGGAAGATGAACAGGAATAGGGAGAACCAATGAGAGACTAGCTGGAGGTGTCTGGACGGGCAAATTTAACTCTCATTTCCCACCAGGAAGAGGAATTAACCAAAGGCTCAGCGTGCCGTGCCGGAACCACATTAGGGCCTGAAGCAATCCTGCGGTGTTGCGGCCAGCTCACAAGAAAGCGAGTTGAAGAAAGGAGCTCAGGGGCACTGTAATTCACAAACCTGCAGAGTTATAAATGACAGCTATCGTCCAAAAATATACTGAAGTAAGGCTGCCAAGAGGACTTGAAAGCGGGGCAGAATTGCAGGAAACCGATTTCAGGAGGTAGACTGGAATTGCATTGAAAGCATAGGAAAAGAGGCAGAACGTCCACAATGATGCACTTGGCCAAAAAGGGCGTATGCGTTTTTTCCTGAATATATTCAGGAAAAAACGCATACGCCCTTTTTGGCCAACCAAGCAAGCTTGCAAAGGAAATCTGCACGACAATGAAGTCTCACTTCCCCCCGGTCAAAAGGGCCATCTGAAAAAAGTGTAAAATCCAGAAAGGCAGGACAGGCCATGGAGAACTGGGAGCCTTGTTATGCTGATGGGCGGGATGTAAATTGCCAACAGCCACTGGGGAGAAGTGTATGGTGTTTCCTGAAACATCTAAAAAACAAAGCAACAGAGCCTAGGGCACTTCCACTTATGGTCCTATAGCTTAGGGAAATGAAAATCAAAAAGACACAGCCACCCCAAAGTTTGGGACGGCTCTGTTTACAAGAACCTCGTTTACGGTACAAGTTCAATATCGCAGAAAGTGAAAAATGGATGAAGAAGTTGTGGTACTTACGTACAATGCAATATCACTCAGCAATGACATCTATGTCATCAGGCCCGTAGCAGCATAATGAGTGGATTCAGGTATGATGATTCTAACTGAAAGAAGTCACACAGAAAAAGAAACATCATAAGATATCACTAATACACGGAATGTAAACTTGGCTACACAGGAACTGGATTACAAAACAGAACAGGGTCTCAAATTTAGAAAACCAACTTATGCTTGCTTAAGGGGAAAGGTGAGTTGGGGTGCTGCATAAAACCAGAGATTGAAATGAGCACAGACAAATTTCCTTAAGCCAAATATGGAATAGACAAGAGCTACTCCTTGCTCAACGAAATGGACTCAACACCCCATATTAAACGCCTAATAATGTACCTGACTAGTAAGTATCTTAAAACCTATGGATTGCTATGTCTCCGAAAGAGAATCAAGCGTGTGTACAGGGGCATAAACGCAGCAGTGATAGGATTGGAGAGGTTCGGTGAGCAAATGAAGACCCTTTGAAGTCATATTGCATGGTACCCATTCCACGGGTCTCAACTCTCCAGGTTTAAGGGATTCTTCCTTCAGCTAAAACATGCATGTGGAACCCAGAGTATGATCAACCGTGTGATCGGGAGACGTGTTCAAATATGTCTCCGTTCTCGTCCCCTGGTACTCGGGTGCAACATTCCAGACGCTTTACTAACACTCTCCCGACTTGGAGAGTCAGTGCCTTTAACCTCCTGTTTGGCCCAGTTTGCAATTTCTGCGGAAGATGAACAGGAATAGGGAGAACCAATGAGAGACTAGCTGGAGGTGTCTGGACGGGCAAATTTAACTCTCATTTCCCACCAGGAAGAGGAATTAACCAAAGGCTCAGCGTGCCGTGCCGGAACCAGATTAGGGCCTGAAGCAATCCTGCGGTGTTGCGGCCAGCTCACAAGAAAGCGAGTTGAAGAAAGGAGCTCAGGGGCACTGTAATTCACAAACCTGCAGAGTTATAAATGACAGCTATCGTCCAAAAATATACTGAAGTAAGGCTGCCAAGAGGACTTGAAATCGGGGCAGAATTGCAGGAAACCGATTTCAGGAGGTAGACTGGAATTGCATTGAAAGCATAGGAAAAGAGGCAGAACGTCCACAATGATGCACTTGGCCAAAAAGTGCGTATGCGTTTTTTCCTGAATATATTCAGGAAAAAACGCATACGCCCTTTTTGGCCAACCAAGCAAGCTTGCAAAGGAAATCTGCACTACAATGAAGTCTCACTTCCCCCCGGTCATAAGGGCCATCTGAAAAAAGTGTAAAATCCAGAAAGGCAGGACAGGCCATGGAGAACTGGGAGCCTTGTTATGCTGATGGGCGGGATGTAAATTGCCAACAGCCACTCGGGAGAAGTGTATGGTGTTTCCTGAAACATCTAAAAAACAAAGCAACAGAGCCTAGGACACTTCCACTTATGGTCCTATAGCTTAGGGAAATGAAAATCAAAAAGACACAGCCACCCCAAAGTTTGGGGCGGCTCTGTTTACAAAAACCTCGTTTACGGTACAAGTTCAATATCGCAGAAAGTGAAAAATGGATGAAGAAGTTGTGGTACTTACGTACAATGCAATATCACTCAGCAATGACATCTATGTCATCAGGCCCGTAGCAGCATAATGAGTGGATTCAGGTATGATGATTCTAACTGAGAGAAGTCACACAGAAAAAGAAACATCATAAGATATCACTAAAACACGGAATGTAAACTTGGCTACACAGGAACTGGATTACAAAACAGAACAGGGTCTCAAATTTAGAAAACCAACTTATGCTTGCTTAAGGGGAAAGGTGAGTTGGGGTGCTGCATAAAACCAGAGATTGAAATGAGCACAGACAAATTTCCTTAAGCCAAATATGGAATAGACAAGAGCTACTCCTTGCTCAACGAAATGGACTCAACACCCCATATTAAACGCCTAATAATGTACCTGACTAGTAAGTATCTTAAAACCTATGGATTGCTATGTCTCCGAAAGAGAATCAAGCGTGTGTACAGGGGCATAAACGCAGCAGTGATAGGATTGGAGAGGTTCGGTGAGCAAATGAAGACCCTTTGAAGTCATATTGCATGGTACCCATTCCACGGGTCTCAACTCTCCAGGTTTAAGGGATTCTTCCTTCAGCTAAAACATGCATGTGGAACCCAGAGTATGATCAACCGTGTGATCGGGAGATGTGTTCAAATATGTCTCCGTTCTCGTCCCCTGGTACTTGGGTGCAACATTCCAGACGCTTTACTAACACTCTCCCGACTTGGAGAGTCAGTGCCTTTAACCTCCTGTTTGGCCCAGTTTGCAATTTCTGCGGAAGATGAACAGGAATAGGGAGAACCAATGAGAGACTAGCTGGAAGTGTCTGGACGGGCAAATTTAACTCTCATTTCCCACCAGGAAGAGGAATTAACCAAAGGCTCAGCGTGCCGTGCCGGAACCACATTAGGGCCTGAAGCAATCCTGCGGTGTTGCGGCCAGCTCACAAGAAAGCGAGTTGAAGAAAGGAGCTCAGGGGCACTGTAATTCACAAACCTGCAGAGTTATAAATGACAGCTATCATCCAAAAATATACTGAAGTAAGGCTGCCAAGAGGACTTGAAAGCGGGGCCGAATTGCAGGAAACCGATTTCAGGAGGTAGACTGGAATTGCATTGAAAGCATAGGAAAAGAGGCAGAACGTCCACAATGATGCACTTGGCCAAAAAGGGCGTATGCGTTTTTTCCTGAATATATTCAGGAAAAAACGCATACGCCCTTTTTGGCCAACCAAGCAAGCTTGCAAAGGAAATCTGCACTACAATGAAGTCTCACTTCCCCCCGGTCAAAAGGGCCATCTGAAAAAAGTGTAAAATCCAGAAAGGCAGGACAGGCCATGGAGAACTGGGAGCCTTGTTATGCTGATGGGCGGGATGTAAATTGCCAACAGCCACTCGGGAGAAGTGTATGGTGTTTCCTGAAACATCTAAAAAACAAAGCAACAGAACCTAGGGCACTTCCACTTATGGTCCTATAGCTTAGGGAAATGAAAATCAAAAAGACACAGCCACCCCAAAGTTTGGGACGGCTCTGTTTACAAGAACCTCGTTTACGGTACAAGTTCAATATCGCAGAAAGTGAAAAATGGATGAAGAAGTTGTGGTACTTACGTACAATGCAATATCACTCAGCAATGACATCTATGTCATCAGGCCCGTAGCAGCATAATGAGTGCATTCAGGTATGATGATTCTAACTGAAAGAAGTCACACAGAAAAAGAAACATCATAAGATATCACTAATACACGGAATGTAAACTTGGCTACACAGGAACTGGATTACAAAACAGAACAGGGTCTCAAATTTAGAAAACCAACTTATGCTTGCTTAAGGGGAAAGGTGAGTTGGGGTGCTGCATAAAACCAGAGATTGAAATGAGCACAGATAAAGTTCCTTAAGCCAAATATGGAATAGACAAGAGCTACTCCTTGCTCAACGAAATGGACTCAACACCCCATATTAAACGCCTAAGAATGTACCTGACTAGTAAGTATCTTAAAACCTATGGATTGCTATGTCTCCGAAAGAGAATCAAGCGTGTGTACAGGGGCATAAACGCAGCAGTGATAGGATTGGAGAGGTTCGGTGAGCAAATGAAGACCCTTTGAAGTCATATTGCATGGTACCCATTCCATGGGTCTCAACTCTCCAGGTTTAAGGGATTCTTCCTTCAGCTAAAACATGCATGTGGAACCCAGAGTATGATCAACCGTGTGATCGGGAGATGTGTTCAAATATGTCTCCGTTCTCGTCCCCTGGTACTTGGGTGCAACATTCCAGACGCTTTACTAACACTCTCCCGACTTGGAGAGTCAGTGCCTTTAACCTCCTGTTTGGCCCAGTTTGCAATTTCTGCGGAAGATGAACAGGAATAGGGAGAACCAATGAGAGACTAGCTGGAAGTGTCTGGACGGGCAAATTTAACTCTCATTTCCCACCAGGAAGAGGAATTAACCAAAGGCTCAGCGTGCCGTGCCGGAACCACATTAGGGCCTGAAGCAATCCTGCGGTGTTGCGGCCAGCTCACAAGAAAGCGAGTTGAAGAAAGGAGCTCAGGGGCACTGTAATTCACAAACCTGCAGAGTTATAAATGACAGCTATCGTCCAAAAATATACTGAAGTAAGGCTGCCAAGAGGACTTGAAAACGGGGCCGAATTGCAGGAAACCGATTTCAGGAGGTAGACTGGAATTGCATTGAAAGCATAGGAAAAGAGGCAGAACGTCCACAATGATGCACTTGGCCAAAAAGGGCGTATGCGTTTTTTCCTGAATATATTCAGGAAAAAACGCATACGCCCTTTTTGGCCAACCAAGCAAGCTTGCAAAGGAAATCTGCACTACAATGAAGTCTCACTTCCCCCCGGTCAAAAGGGCCATCTGAAAAAAGTGTAAAATCCAGAAAGGCAGGACAGGCCATGGAGAACTGGGAGCCTTGTTATGCTGATGGGCGGGATGTAAATTGCCAACAGCCACTCGGGAGAAGTGTATGGTGTTTCCTGAAACATCTAAAAAACAAAGCAACAGAGCCTAGGGCACTTCCACTTATGGTCCTATAGCTTAGGGAAATGAAAATCAAAAAGACACAGCCACCCCAAAGTTTGGGACGGCTCTGTTTACAAGAACCTCGTTTACGGTACAAGTTCAATATCGCAGAAAGTGAAAAATGGATGAAGAAGTTGTGGTACTTACGTACAATGCAATATCACTCAGCAATGACATCTATGTCATCAGGCCCGTAGCAGCATAATGAGTGGATTCAGGTATGATGATTCTAACTGAAAGAAGTCACACAGAAAAAGAAACATCATAAGATATCACTAATACACGGAATGTAAACTTGGCTACACAGGAACTGGATTACAAAACAGAACAGGGTCTCAAATTTAGAAAACCAACTTATGCTTGCTTAAGGGGAAAGGTGAGTTGGGGTGCTGCATAAAACCAGAGATTGAAATGAGCACAGATAAAGTTCCTTAAGCCAAATATGGAATAGACAAGAGCTACTCCTTGCTCAACGAAATGGACTCAACACCCCATATTAAACGCCTAAGAATGTACCTGACTAGTAAGTATCTTAAAACCTATGGATTGCTATGTCTCCGAAAGAGAATCAAGCGTGTGTACAGGGGCATAAACGCAGCAGTGATAGGATTGGAGAGGTTCGGTGAGCAAATGAAGACCCTTTGAAGTCATATTGCATGGTACCCATTCCACGGGTCTCAACTCTCCAGGTTTAAGGGATTCTTCCTTCAGCTAAAACATGCATGTGGAACCCAGAGTATGATCAACCGTGTGATCGGGAGACGTGTTCAAATATGTCTCCGTTCTCGTCCCCTGGTACTCGGGTGCAACATTCCAGACGCTTTACTAACACTCTCCCGACTTGGAGAGTCAGTGCCTTTAACCTCCTGTTTGGCCCAGTTTGCAATTTCTGCGGAAGATGAACAGGAATAGGGAGAACCAATGAGAGACTAGCTGGAGGTGTCTGGACGGGCAAATTTAACTCTCATTTCCCACCAGGAAGAGGAATTAACCAAAGGCTCAGCGTGCCGTGCCGGAACCAGATTAGGGCCTGAAGCAATCCTGCGGTGTTGCGGCCAGCTCACAAGAAAGCGAGTTGAAGAAAGGAGCTCAGGGGCACTGTAATTCACAAACCTGCAGAGTTATAAATGACAGCTATCGTCCAAAAATATACTGAAGTAAGGCTGCCAAGAGGACTTGAAATCGGGGCAGAATTGCAGGAAACCGATTTCAGGAGGTAGACTGGAATTGCATTGAAAGCATAGGAAAAGAGGCAGAACGTCCACAATGATGCACTTGGCCAAAAAGGGCGTATGCGTTTTTTCCTGAATATATTCAGGAAAAAACGCATACGCCCTTTTTGGCCAACCAAGCAAGCTTGCAAAGGAAATCTGCACTACAATGAAGTCTCACTTCCCCCCGGTCAAAAGGGCCATCTGAAAAAAGTGTAAAATCCAGAAAGGCAGGACAGGCCATGGAGAACTGGGAGCCTTGTTATGCTGATGGGCGGGATGTAAATTGCCAACAGCCACTCGGGAGAAGTGTATGGTGTTTCCTGAAACATCTAAAAAACAAAGCAACAGAGCCTAGGGCACTTCCACTTATGGTCCTATAGCTTAGGGAAATGAAAATCAAAAAGACACAGCCACCCCAAAGTTTGGGGCGGCTCTGTTTACAAAAACCTCGTTTACGGTACAAGTTCAATATCGCAGAAAGTGAAAAATGGATGAAGAAGTTGTGGTACTTACGTACAATGCAATATCACTCAGCAATGACATCTATGTCATCAGGCCCGTAGCAGCATAATGAGTGGATTCAGGTATGATGATTCTAACTGAAAGAAGTCACACAGAAAAAGAAACATCATAAGATATCACTAATACACGGAATGTAAACTTGGCTACACAGGAACTGGATTACAAAACAGAACAGGGTCTCAAATTTAGAAAACCAACTTATGCTTGCTTAAGGGGAAAGGTGAGTTGGGGTGCTGCATAAAACCAGAGATTGAAATGAGCACAGACAAATTTCCTTAAGCCAAATATGGAATAGACAAGAGCTACTCCTTGCTCAACGAAATGGACTCAACACCCCATATTAAACGCCTAATAATGTACCTGACTAGTAAGTATCTTAAAACCTATGGATTGCTATGTCTCCGAAAGAGAATCAAGCGTGTGTACAGGGGCATAAACGCAGCAGTGATAGGATTGGAGAGGTTCGGTGAGCAAATGAAGACCCTTTGAAGTCATATTGCATGGTACCCATTCCACGGGTCTCAACTCTCCAGGTTTAAGGGATTCTTCCTTCAGCTAAAACATGCATGTGGAACCCAGAGTATGATCAACCGTGTGATCGGGAGACGTGTTCAAATATGTCTCCGTTCTCGTCCCCTGGTACTCGGGTGCAACATTCCAGACGCTTTACTAACACTCTCCCGACTTGGAGAGTCAGTGCCTTTAACCTCCTGTTTGGCCCAGTTTGCAATTTCTGCGGAAGATGAACAGGAATAGGGAGAACCAATGAGAGACTAGCTGGAGGTGTCTGGACGGGCAAATTTAACTCTCATTTCCCACCAGGAAGAGGAATTAACCAAAGGCTCAGCGTGCCGTGCCGGAACCAGATTAGGGCCTGAAGCAATCCTGCGGTGTTGCGGCCAGCTCACAAGAAAGCGAGTTGAAGAAAGGAGCTCAGGGGCACTGTAATTCACAAACCTGCAGAGTTATAAATGACAGCTATCGTCCAAAAATATACTGAAGTAAGGCTGCCAAGAGGACTTGAAATCGGGGCAGAATTGCAGGAAACCGATTTCAGGAGGTAGACTGGAATTGCATTGAAAGCATAGGAAAAGAGGCAGAACGTCCACAATGATGCACTTGGCCAAAAAGGGCGTATGCGTTTTTTCCTGAATATATTCAGGAAAAAACGCATACGCCCTTTTTGGCCAACCAAGCAAGCTTGCAAAGGAAATCTGCACTACAATGAAGTCTCACTTCCCCCCGGTCAAAAGGGCCATCTGAAAAAAGTGTAAAATCCAGAAAGGCAGGACAGGCCATGGAGAACTGGGAGCCTTGTTATGCTGATGGGCGGGATGTAAATTGCCAACAGCCACTCAGGAGAAGTGTATGGTGTTTCCTGAAACATCTAAAAAACAAAGCAACAGAGCCTAGGACACTTCCACTTATGGTCCTATAGCTTAGGGAAATGAAAATCAAAAAGACACAGCCACCCCAAAGTTTGGGGCGGCTCTGTTTACAAAAACCTCGTTTACGGTACAAGTTCAATATCGCAGAAAGTGAAAAATGGATGAAGAAGTTGTGGTACTTACGTACAATGCAATATCACTCAGCAATGACATCTATGTCATCAGGCCCGTAGCAGCATAATGAGTGGATTCAGGTATGATGATTCTAACTGAGAGAAGTCACACAGAAAAAGAAACATCATAAGATATCACTAAAACACGGAATGTAAACTTGGCTACACAGGAACTGGATTACAAAACAGAACAGGGTCTCAAATTTAGAAAACCAACTTATGCTTGCTTAAGGGGAAAGGTGAGTTGGGGTGCTGCATAAAACCAGAGATTGAAATGAGCACAGACAAATTTCCTTAAGCCAAATATGGAATAGACAAGAGCTACTCCTTGCTCAACGAAATGGACTCAACACCCCATATTAAACGCCTAATAATGTACCTGACTAGTAAGTATCTTAAAACCTATGGATTGCTATGTCTCCGAAAGAGAATCAAGCGTGTGTACAGGGGCATAAACGCAGCAGTGATAGGATTGGAGAGGTTCGGTGAGCAAATGAAGACCCTTTGAAGTCATATTGCATGGTACCCATTCCACGGGTCTCAACTCTCCAGGTTTAAGGGATTCTTCCTTCAGCTAAAACATGCATGTGGAACCCAGAGTATGATCAACCGTGTGATCGGGAGATGTGTTCAAATATGTCTCCGTTCTCGTCCCCTGGTACTTGGGTGCAACATTCCAGACGCTTTACTAACACTCTCCCGACTTGGAGAGTCAGTGCCTTTAACCTCCTGTTTGGCCCAGTTTGCAATTTCTGCGGAAGATGAACAGGAATAGGGAGAACCAATGAGAGACTAGCTGGAAGTGTCTGGACGGGCAAATTTAACTCTCATTTCCCACCAGGAAGAGGAATTAACCAAAGGCTCAGCGTGCCGTGCCGGAACCACATTAGGGCCTGAAGCAATCCTGCGGTGTTGCGGCCAGCTCACAAGAAAGCGAGTTGAAGAAAGGAGCTCAGGGGCACTGTAATTCACAAACCTGCAGAGTTATAAATGACAGCTATCATCCAAAAATATACTGAAGTAAGGCTGCCAAGAGGACTTGAAAGCGGGGCCGAATTGCAGGAAACCGATTTCAGGAGGTAGACTGGAATTGCATTGAAAGCATAGGAAAAGAGGCAGAACGTCCACAATGATGCACTTGGCCAAAAAGGGCGTATGCGTTTTTTCCTGAATATATTCAGGAAAAAACGCATACGCCCTTTTTGGCCAACCAAGCAAGCTTGCAAAGGAAATCTGCACTACAATGAAGTCTCACTTCCCCCCGGTCAAAAGGGCCATCTGAAAAAAGTGTAAAATCCAGAAAGGCAGGACAGGCCATGGAGAACTGGGAGCCTTGTTATGCTGATGGGCGGGATGTAAATTGCCAACAGCCACTCGGGAGAAGTGTATGGTGTTTCCTGAAACATCTAAAAAACAAAGCAACAGAACCTAGGGCACTTCCACTTATGGTCCTATAGCTTAGGGAAATGAAAATCAAAAAGACACAGCCACCCCAAAGTTTGGGACGGCTCTGTTTACAAGAACCTCGTTTACGGTACAAGTTCAATATCGCAGAAAGTGAAAAATGGATGAAGAAGTTGTGGTACTTACGTACAATGCAATATCACTCAGCAATGACATCTATGTCATCAGGCCCGTAGCAGCATAATGAGTGCATTCAGGTATGATGATTCTAACTGAAAGAAGTCACACAGAAAAAGAAACATCATAAGATATCACTAATACACGGAATGTAAACTTGGCTACACAGGAACTGGATTACAAAACAGAACAGGGTCTCAAATTTAGAAAACCAACTTATGCTTGCTTAAGGGGAAAGGTGAGTTGGGGTGCTGCATAAAACCAGAGATTGAAATGAGCACAGATAAAGTTCCTTAAGCCAAATATGGAATAGACAAGAGCTACTCCTTGCTCAACGAAATGGACTCAACACCCCATATTAAACGCCTAAGAATGTACCTGACTAGTAAGTATCTTAAAACCTATGGATTGCTATGTCTCCGAAAGAGAATCAAGCGTGTGTACAGGGGCATAAACGCAGCAGTGATAGGATTGGAGAGGTTCGGTGAGCAAATGAAGACCCTTTGAAGTCATATTGCATGGTACCCATTCCATGGGTCTCAACTCTCCAGGTTTAAGGGATTCTTCCTTCAGCTAAAACATGCATGTGGAACCCAGAGTATGATCAACCGTGTGATCGGGAGATGTGTTCAAATATGTCTCCGTTCTCGTCCCCTGGTACTTGGGTGCAACATTCCAGACGCTTTACTAACACTCTCCCGACTTGGAGAGTCAGTGCCTTTAACCTCCTGTTTGGCCCAGTTTGCAATTTCTGCGGAAGATGAACAGGAATAGGGAGAACCAATGAGAGACTAGCTGGAAGTGTCTGGACGGGCAAATTTAACTCTCATTTCCCACCAGGAAGAGGAATTAACCAAAGGCTCAGCGTGCCGTGCCGGAACCACATTAGGGCCTGAAGCAATCCTGCGGTGTTGCGGCCAGCTCACAAGAAAGCGAGTTGAAGAAAGGAGCTCAGGGGCACTGTAATTCACAAACCTGCAGAGTTATAAATGACAGCTATCGTCCAAAAATATACTGAAGTAAGGCTGCCAAGAGGACTTGAAAACGGGGCCGAATTGCAGGAAACCGATTTCAGGAGGTAGACTGGAATTGCATTGAAAGCATAGGAAAAGAGGCAGAACGTCCACAATGATGCACTTGGCCAAAAAGGGCGTATGCGTTTTTTCCTGAATATATTCAGGAAAAAACGCATACGCCCTTTTTGGCCAACCAAGCAAGCTTGCAAAGGAAATCTGCACTACAATGAAGTCTCACTTCCCCCCGGTCAAAAGGGCCATCTGAAAAAAGTGTAAAATCCAGAAAGGCAGGACAGGCCATGGAGAACTGGGAGCCTTGTTATGCTGATGGGCGGGATGTAAATTGCCAACAGCCACTCGGGAGAAGTGTATGGTGTTTCCTGAAACATCTAAAAAACAAAGCAACAGAGCCTAGGGCACTTCCACTTATGGTCCTATAGCTTAGGGAAATGAAAATCAAAAAGACACAGCCACCCCAAAGTTTGGGACGGCTCTGTTTACAAGAACCTCGTTTACGGTACAAGTTCAATATCGCAGAAAGTGAAAAATGGATGAAGAAGTTGTGGTACTTACGTACAATGCAATATCACTCAGCAATGACATCTATGTCATCAGGCCCGTAGCAGCATAATGAGTGGATTCAGGTATGATGATTCTAACTGAAAGAAGTCACACAGAAAAAGAAACATCATAAGATATCACTAATACACGGAATGTAAACTTGGCTACACAGGAACTGGATTACAAAACAGAACAGGGTCTCAAATTTAGAAAACCAACTTATGCTTGCTTAAGGGGAAAGGTGAGTTGGGGTGCTGCATAAAACCAGAGATTGAAATGAGCACAGATAAAGTTCCTTAAGCCAAATATGGAATAGACAAGAGCTACTCCTTGCTCAACGAAATGGACTCAACACCCCATATTAAACGCCTAAGAATGTACCTGACTAGTAAGTATCTTAAAACCTATGGATTGCTATGTCTCCGAAAGAGAATCAAGCGTGTGTACAGGAGCATAAACGCAGCAGTGATAGGATTGGAGAGGTTCGGTGAGCAAATGAAGACCCTTTGAAGTCATATTGCATGGTACCCATTCCACGGGTCTCAACTCTCCAGGTTTAAGGGATTCTTCCTTCAGCTAAAACATGCATGTGGAACCCAGAGTATGATCAACCGTGTGATCGGGAGACGTGTTCAAATATGTCTCCGTTCTTGTCCCCTGGTACTCGGGTGCAACATTCCAGACGCTTTACTAACACTCTCCCGACTTGGAGAATCAGTGCCTTTAACCTCCTGTTTGGCCCAGTTTGCAATTTCTGCGGAAGATGAACAGGAATAGGGAGAACCAATGAGAGACTAGCTGGAGGTGTCTGGACGGGCAAATTTAACTCTCATTTCCCACCAGGAAGAGGAATTAACCAAAGGCTCAGCGTGCCGTGCCGGAACCAGATTAGGGCCTGAAGCAATCCTGCGGTGTTGCGGCCAGCTCACAAGAAAGCGAGTTGAAGAAAGGAGCTCAGGGGCACTGTAATTCACAAACCTGCAGAGTTATAAGTGACAGCTATCGTCCAAAAATATACTGAAGTAAGGCTGCCAAGAGGACTTGAAAGCGGGGCAGAATTGCAGGAAACCGATTTCAGGAGGTAGACTGGAATTGCATTGAAAGCATAGGAAAAGAGGCAGAACGTCCACAATGATGCACTTGGCCAAAAAGGGCGTATGCGTTTTTTCCTGAATATATTCAGGAAAAAACGCATACGCCCTTTTTGGCCAACCAAGCAAGCTTGCAAAGGAAATCTGCACTACAATGAAGTCTCACTTCCCCCCGGTCAAAAGGGCCATCTGAAAAAAGTGTAAAATCCAGAAAGGCAGGACAGGCCATGGAGAACTGGGAGCCTTGTTATGCTGATGGGCGGGATGTAAATTGCCAACAGCCACTCGGGAGAAGTGTATGGTGTTTCCTGAAACATCTAAAAAACAAAGCAACAGAGCCTAGGGCACTTCCACTTATGGTCCTATAGCTTAGGGAAATGAAAATCAAAAAGACACAGCCACCCCAAAGTTTGGGACGGCTCTGTTTACAAGAACCTCGTTTACGGTACAAGTTCAATATCGCAGAAAGTGAAAAATGGATGAAGAAGTTGTGGTACTTACGTACAATGCAATATCACTCAGCAATGACATCTATGTCATCAGGCCCGTAGCAGCATAATGAGTGGATTCAGGTATGATGATTCTAACTGAGAGAAGTCACACAGAAAAAGAAACATCATAAGATATCACTAATACACGGAATGTAAACTTGGCTACACAGGAACTGGATTACAAAACAGAACAGGGTCTCAAATTTAGAAAACCAACTTATGCTTGCTTAAGGGGAAAGGTGAGTTGGGGTGCTGCATAAAACCAGAGATTGAAATGAGCACAGACAAATTTCCTTAAGCCAAATATGGAATAGACAAGAGCTACTCCTTGCTCAACGAAATGGACTCAACACCCCATATTAAATGCCTAATAATGTACCTGACTAGTAAGTATCTTAAAACCTATGGATTGCTATGTCTCCGAAAGAGAATCAAGCGTGTGTACAGGGGCATAAACGCAGCAGTGATAGGATTGGAGAGGTTCGGTGAGCAAATGAAGACCCTTTGAAGTCATATTGCATGGTACCCATTCCACGGGTCTCAACTCTCCAGGTTTAAGGGATTCTTCCTTCAGCTAAAACATGCATGTGGAACCCAGAGTATGATCAACCGTGTGATCGGGAGACGTGTTCAAATATGTCTCCGTTCTCGTCCCCTGGTACTCGGGTGCAACATTCCAGACGCTTTACTAACACTCTCCCGACTTGGAGAGTCAGTGCCTTTAACCTCCTGTTTGGCCCAGTTTGCAATTTCTGCGGAAGATGAACAGGAATAGGGAGAACCAATGAGAGACTAGCTGGAGGTGTCTGGACGGGCAAATTTAACTCTCATTTCCCACCAGGAAGAGGAATTAACCAAAGGCTCAGCGTGCCGTGCCGGAACCAGATTAGGGTCTGAAGCAATCCTGCGGTGTTGCGGCCAGCTCACAAGAAAGCGAGTTGAAGAAAGGAGCTCAGGGGCACTGTAATTCACAAACCTGCAGAGTTATAAATGACAGCTATCGTCCAAAAATATACTGAAGTAAGGCTGCCAAGAGGACTTGAAATCGGGGCAGAATTGCAGGAAACCGATTTCAGGAGGTAGACTGGAATTGCATTGAAAGCATAGGAAAAGAGGCAGAACGTCCACAATGATGCACTTGGCCAAAAAGGGCGTATGCGTTTTTTCCTGAATATATTCAGGAAAAAACGCATACGCCCTTTTTGGCCAACCAAGCAAGCTTGCAAAGGAAATCTGCACTACAATGAAGTCTCACTTCCCCCCGGTCAAAAGGGCCATCTGAAAAAAGTGTAAAATCCAGAAAGGCAGGACAGGCCATGGAGAACTGGGAGCCTTGTTATGCTGATGGGCGGGATGTAAATTGCCAACAGCCACTCGGGAGAAGTGTATGGTGTTTCCTGAAACATCTAAAAAACAAAGCAACAGAGCCTAGGGCACTTCCACTTATGGTCCTATAGCTTAGGGAAATGAAAATCAAAAAGACACAGCCACCCCAAAGTTTGGGACGGCTCTGTTTACAAGAACCTCGTTTACGGTACAAGTTCAATATCGCAGAAAGTGAAAAATGGATGAAGAAGTTGTGGTACTTACGTACAATGCAATATCACTCAGCAATGACATCTATGTCATCAGGCCCGTAGCAGCATAATGAGTGGATTCAGGTATGATGATTCTAACTGAGAGAAGTCACACAGAAAAAGAAACATCATAAGATATCACTAAAACACGGAATGTAAACTTGGCTACACAGGAACTGGATTACAAAACAGAACAGGGTCTCAAATTTAGAAAACCAACTTATGCTTGCTTAAGGGGAAAGGTGAGTTGGGGTGCTGCATAAAACCAGAGATTGAAATGAGCACAGACAAATTTCCTTAAGCCAAATATGGAATAGACAAGAGCTACTCCTTGCTCAACGAAATGGACTCAACACCCCATATTAAACGCCTAATAATGTACCTGACTAGTAAGTATCTTAAAACCTATGGATTGCTATGTCTCCGAAAGAGAATCAAGCGTGTGTACAGGGGCATAAACGCAGCAGTGATAGGATTGGAGAGGTTCGGTGAGCAAATGAAGACCCTTTGAAGTCATATTGCATGGTACCCATTCCACGGGTCTCAACTCTCCAGGTTTAAGGGATTCTTCCTTCAGCTAAAACATGCATGTGGAACCCAGAGTATGATCAACCGTGTGATCGGGAGATGTGTTCAAATATGTCTCCGTTCTCGTCCCCTGGTACTTGGGTGCAACATTCCAGACGCTTTACTAACACTCTCCCGACTTGGAGAGTCAGTGCCTTTAACCTCCTGTTTGGCCCAGTTTGCAATTTCTGCGGAAGATGAACAGGAATAGGGAGAACCAATGAGAGACTAGCTGGAAGTGTCTGGACGGGCAAATTTAACTCTCATTTCCCACCAGGAAGAGGAATTAACCAAAGGCTCAGCGTGCCGTGCCGGAACCACATTAGGGCCTGAAGCAATCCTGCGGTGTTGCGGCCAGCTCACAAGAAAGCGAGTTGAAGAAAGGAGCTCAGGGGCACTGTAATTCACAAACCTGCAGAGTTATAAATGACAGCTATCGTCCAAAAATATACTGAAGTAAGGCTGCCAAGAGGACTTGAAAGCGGGGCCGAATTGCAGGAAACCGATTTCAGGAGGTAGACTGGAATTGCATTGAAAGCATAGGAAAAGAGGCAGAACGTCCACAATGATGCACTTGGCCAAAAAGGGCGTATGCGTTTTTTCCTGAATATATTCAGGAAAAAACGCATACGCCCTTTTTGGCCAACCAAGCAAGCTTGCAAAGGAAATCTGCACTACAATGAAGTCTCACTTCCCCCCGGTCAAAAGGGCCATCTGAAAAAAGTGTAAAATCCAGAAAGGCAGGACAGGCCATGGAGAACTGGGAGCCTTGTTATGCTGATGGGCGGGATGTAAATTGCCAACAGCCACTCGGGAGAAGTGTATGGTGTTTCCTGAAACATCTAAAAAACAAAGCAACAGAACCTAGGGCACTTCCACTTATGGTCCTATAGCTTAGGGAAATGAAAATCAAAAAGACACAGCCACCCCAAAGTTTGGGACGGCTCTGTTTACAAGAACCTCGTTTACGGTACAAGTTCAATATCGCAGAAAGTGAAAAATGGATGAAGAAGTTGTGGTACTTACGTACAATGCAATATCACTCAGCAATGACATCTATGTCATCAGGCCCGTAGCAGCATAATGAGTGCATTCAGGTATGATGATTCTAACTGAAAGAAGTCACACAGAAAAAGAAACATCATAAGATATCACTAATACACGGAATGTAAACTTGGCTACACAGGAACTGGATTACAAAACAGAACAGGGTCTCAAATTTAGAAAACCAACTTATGCTTGCTTAAGGGGAAAGGTGAGTTGGGGTGCTGCATAAAACCAGAGATTGAAATGAGCACAGATAAAGTTCCTTAAGCCAAATATGGAATAGACAAGAGCTACTCCTTGCTCAACGAAATGGACTCAACACCCCATATTAAACGCCTAAGAATGTACCTGACTAGTAAGTATCTTAAAACCTATGGATTGCTATGTCTCCGAAAGAGAATCAAGCGTGTGTACAGGGGCATAAACGCAGCAGTGATAGGATTGGAGAGGTTCGGTGAGCAAATGAAGACCCTTTGAAGTCATATTGCATGGTACCCATTCCATGGGTCTCAACTCTCCAGGTTTAAGGGATTCTTCCTTCAGCTAAAACATGCATGTGGAACCCAGAGTATGATCAACCGTGTGATCGGGAGATGTGTTCAAATATGTCTCCGTTCTCGTCCCCTGGTACTTGGGTGCAACATTCCAGACGCTTTACTAACACTCTCCCGACTTGGAGAGTCAGTGCCTTTAACCTCCTGTTTGGCCCAGTTTGCAATTTCTGCGGAAGATGAACAGGAATAGGGAGAACCAATGAGAGACTAGCTGGAAGTGTCTGGACGGGCAAATTTAACTCTCATTTCCCACCAGGAAGAGGAATTAACCAAAGGCTCAGCGTGCCGTGCCGGAACCACATTAGGGCCTGAAGCAATCCTGCGGTGTTGCGGCCAGCTCACAAGAAAGCGAGTTGAAGAAAGGAGCTCAGGGGCACTGTAATTCACAAACCTGCAGAGTTATAAATGACAGCTATCGTCCAAAAATATACTGAAGTAAGGCTGCCAAGAGGACTTGAAAACGGGGCCGAATTGCAGGAAACCGATTTCAGGAGGTAGACTGGAATTGCATTGAAAGCATAGGAAAAGAGGCAGAACGTCCACAATGATGCACTTGGCCAAAAAGGGCGTATGCGTTTTTTCCTGAATATATTCAGGAAAAAACGCATACGCCCTTTTTGGCCAACCAAGCAAGCTTGCAAAGGAAATCTGCACTACAATGAAGTCTCACTTCCCCCCGGTCAAAAGGGCCATCTGAAAAAAGTGTAAAATCCAGAAAGGCAGGACAGGCCATGGAGAACTGGGAGCCTTGTTATGCTGATGGGCGGGATGTAAATTGCCAACAGCCACTCGGGAGAAGTGTATGGTGTTTCCTGAAACATCTAAAAAACAAAGCAACAGAGCCTAGGGCACTTCCACTTATGGTCCTATAGCTTAGGGAAATGAAAATCAAAAAGACACAGCCACCCCAAAGTTTGGGACGGCTCTGTTTACAAGAACCTCGTTTACGGTACAAGTTCAATATCGCAGAAAGTGAAAAATGGATGAAGAAGTTGTGGTACTTACGTACAATGCAATATCACTCAGCAATGACATCTATGTCATCAGGCCCGTAGCAGCATAATGAGTGGATTCAGGTATGATGATTCTAACTGAAAGAAGTCACACAGAAAAAGAAACATCATAAGATATCACTAATACACGGAATGTAAACTTGGCTACACAGGAACTGGATTACAAAACAGAACAGGGTCTCAAATTTAGAAAACCAACTTATGCTTGCTTAAGGGGAAAGGTGAGTTGGGGTGCTGCATAAAACCAGAGATTGAAATGAGCACAGATAAAGTTCCTTAAGCCAAATATGGAATAGACAAGAGCTACTCCTTGCTCAACGAAATGGACTCAACACCCCATATTAAACGCCTAAGAATGTACCTGACTAGTAAGTATCTTAAAACCTATGGATTGCTATGTCTCCGAAAGAGAATCAAGCGTGTGTACAGGGGCATAAACGCAGCAGTGATAGGATTGGAGAGGTTCGGTGAGCAAATGAAGACCCTTTGAAGTCATATTGCATGGTACCCATTCCACGGGTCTCAACTCTCCAGGTTTAAGGGATTCTTCCTTCAGCTAAAACATGCATGTGGAACCCAGAGTATGATCAACCGTGTGTTCGGGAGACGTGTTCAAATATGTCTCCGTTCTTGTCCCCTGGTACTCGGGTGCAACATTCCAGACGCTTTACTAACACTCTCCCGACTTGGAGAATCAGTGCCTTTAACCTCCTGTTTGGCCCAGTTTGCAATTTCTGCGGAAGATGAACAGGAATAGGGAGAACCAATGAGAGACTAGCTGGAGGTGTCTGGACGGGCAAATTTAACTCTCATTTCCCACCAGGAAGAGGAATTAACCAAAGGCTCAGCGTGCCGTGCCGGAACCAGATTAGGGCCTGAAGCAATCCTGCGGTGTTGCGGCCAGCTCACAAGAAAGCGAGTTGAAGAAAGGAGCTCAGGGGCACTGTAATTCACAAACCTGCAGAGTTATAAGTGACAGCTATCGTCCAAAAATATACTGAAGTAAGGCTGCCAAGAGGACTTGAAAGCGGGGCAGAATTGCAGGAAACCGATTTCAGGAGGTAGACTGGAATTGCATTGAAAGCATAGGAAA
Source organism: Globicephala melas (assembly GCF_963455315.2). Taxonomy (NCBI): domain Eukaryota; kingdom Metazoa; phylum Chordata; class Mammalia; order Artiodactyla; family Delphinidae; genus Globicephala; species Globicephala melas. The sequence continues at coordinate 110,441 of NW_027207239.1, read as the reverse complement.
AGAGGCAGAACGTCCACAATGATGCACTTGGCCAAAAAGGGCGTATGCGTTTTTTCCTGAATATATTCAGGAAAAAACGCATACGCCCTTTTTGGCCAACCAAGCAAGCTTGCAAAGGAAATCTGCACTACAATGAAGTCTCACTTCCCCCCGGTCAAAAGGGCCATCTGAAAAAAGTGTAAAATCCAGAAAGGCAGGACAGGCCATGGAGAACTGGGAGCCTTGTTATGCTGATGGGCGGGATGTAAATTGCCAACAGCCACTGGGGAGAAGTGTATGGTGTTTCCTGAAACATCTAAAAAACAAAGCAACAGAGCCTAGGGCACTTCCACTTATGGTCCTATAGCTTAGGGAAATGAAAATCAAAAAGACACAGCCACCCCAAAGTTTGGGACGGCTCTGTTTACAAGAACCTCGTTTACGGTACAAGTTCAATATCGCAGAAAGTGAAAAATGGATGAAGAAGTTGTGGTACTTACGTACAATGCAATATCACTCAGCAATGACATCTATGTCATCAGGCCCGTAGCAGCATAATGAGTGGATTCAGGTATGATGATTCTAACTGAGAGAAGTCACACAGAAAAAGAAACATCATAAGATATCACTAATACACGGAATGTAAACTTGGCTACACAGGAACTGGATTACAAAACAGAACAGGGTCTCAAATTTAGAAAACCAACTTATGCTTGCTTAAGGGGAAAGGTGAGTTGGGGTGCTGCATAAAACCAGAGATTGAAATGAGCACAGACAAATTTCCTTAAGCCAAATATGGAATAGACAAGAGCTACTCCTTGCTCAACGAAATGGACTCAACACCCCATATTAAATGCCTAATAATGTACCTGACTAGTAAGTATCTTAAAACCTATGGATTGCTATGTCTCCGAAAGAGAATCAAGCGTGTGTACAGGGGCATAAACGCAGCAGTGATAGGATTGGAGAGGTTCGGTGAGCAAATGAAGACCCTTTGAAGTCATATTGCATGGTACCCATTCCACGGGTCTCAACTTTCCAGGTTTAAGGGATTCTTCCTTCAGCTAAAACATGCATGTGGAACCCAGAGTATGATCAACCGTGTGATCGGGAGATGTGTTCAAATATGTCTCCGTTCTCGTCCCCTGGTACTTGGGTGCAACATTCCAGACGCTTTACTAACACTCTCCCGACTTGGAGAGTCAGTGCCTTTAACCTCCTGTTTGGCCCAGTTTGCAATTTCTGCGGAAGATGAACAGGAATAGGGAGAACCAATGAGAGACTAGCTGGAGGTGTCTGGACGGGCAAATTTAACTCTCATTTCCCACCAGGAAGAGGAATTAACCAAAGGCTCAGCGTGCCGTGCCGGAACCACATTAGGGCCTGAAGCAATCCTGCGGTGTTGCGGCCAGCTCACAAGAAAACGAGTTGAAGAAAGGAGCTCAGGGGCACTGTAATTCACAAACCTGCAGAGTTATAAATGACAGCTATCGTCCAAAAATATACTGAAGTAAGGCTGCCAAGAGGACTTGAAAGCGGGGCAGAATTGCAGGAAACCGATTTCAGGAGGTAGACTGGAATTGCATTGAAAGCATAGGAAAAGAGGCAGAACGGCCACAATGATGCACTTGGCCAAAAAGGGCATATGCGTTTTTTCCTGAATATATTCAGGAAAAAACGCATACGCCCTTTTTGGCCAACCAAGCAAGCTTGCAAAGGAAATCTGCACGACAATGAAGTCTCACTTCCCCCCGGTCAAAAGGGCCATCTGAAAAAAGTGTAAAATCCAGAAAGGCAGGACAGGCCATGGAGAACTGGGAGCCTTGTTATGCTGATGGGCGGGATGTAAATTGCCAACAGCCACTGGGGAGAAGTGTATGGTGTTTCCTGAAACATCTAAAAAACAAAGCAACAGAGCCTAGGGCACTTCCACTTATGGTCCTATAGCTTAGGGAAATGAAAATCAAAAAGACACAGCCACCCCAAAGTTTGGGACGGCTCTGTTTACAAGAACCTCGTTTACGGTACAAGTTCAATATCGCAGAAAGTGAAAAATGGATGAAGAAGTTGTGGTACTTACGTACAATGCAATATCACTCAGCAATGACATCTATGTCATCAGGCCCGTAGCAGCATAATGAGTGGATTCAGGTATGATGATTCTAACTGAAAGAAGTCACACAGAAAAAGAAACATCATAAGATATCACTAATACACGGAATGTAAACTTGGCTACACAGGAACTGGATTACAAAACAGAACAGGGTCTCAAATTTAGAAAACCAACTTATGCTTGCTTAAGGGGAAAGGTGAGTTGGGGTGCTGCATAAAACCAGAGATTGAAATGAGCACAGACAAATTTCCTTAAGCCAAATATGGAATAGACAAGAGCTACTCCTTGCTCAACGAAATGGACTCAACACCCCATATTAAATGCCTAATAATGTACCTGACTAGTAAGTATCTTAAAACCTATGGATTGCTATGTCTCCGAAAGAGAATCAAGCGTGTGTACAGGGGCATAAACGCAGCAGTGATAGGATTGGAGAGGTTCGGTGAGGAAATGAAGACCCTTTGAAGTCATATTGCATGGTACCCATTCCACGGGTCTCAACTCTCCAGGTTTAAGGGATTCTTCCTTCAGCTAAAACATGCATGTGGAACCCAGAGTATGATCAACCGTGTGATCGGGAGACGTGTTCAAATATGTCTCCGTTCTCGTCCCCTGGTACTCGGGTGCAACATTCCAGACGCTTTACTAACACTCTCCCGACTTGGAGAGTCAGTGCCTTTAACCTCCTGTTTGGCCCAGTTTGCAATTTCTGCGGAAGATGAACAGGAATAGGGAGAACCAATGAGAGACTAGCTGGAGGTGTCTGGACGGGCAAATTTAACTCTCATTTCCCACCAGGAAGAGGAATTAACCAAAGGCTCAGCGTGCCGTGCCGGAACCAGATTAGGGCCTGAAGCAATCCTGCGGTGTTGCGGCCAGCTCACAAGAAAGCGAGTTGAAGAAAGGAGCTCAGGGGCACTGTAATTCACAAACCTGCAGAGTTATAAATGACAGCTATCGTCCAAAAATATACTGAAGTAAGGCTGCCAAGAGGACTTGAAATCGGGGCAGAATTGCAGGAAACCGATTTCAGGAGGTAGACTGGAATTGCATTGAAAGCATAGGAAAAGAGGCAGAACGTCCACAATGATGCACTTGGCCAAAAAGGGCGTATGCGTTTTTTCCTGAATATATTCAGGAAAAAACGCATACGCCCTTTTTGGCCAACCAAGCAAGCTTGCAAAGGAAATCTGCACTACAATGAAGTCTCACTTCCCCCCGGTCAAAAGGGCCATCTGAAAAAAGTGTAAAATCCAGAAAGGCAGGACAGGCCATGGAGAACTGGGAGCCTTGTTATGCTGATGGGCGGGATGTAAATTGCCAACAGCCACTCGGGAGAAGTGTATGGTGTTTCCTGAAACATCTAAAAAACAAAGCAACAGAGCCTAGGGCACTTCCACTTATGGTCCTATAGCTTAGGGAAATGAAAATCAAAAAGACACAGCCACCCCAAAGTTTGGGACGGCTCTGTTTACAAGAACCTCGTTTACGGTACAAGTTCAATATCGCAGAAAGTGAAAAATGGATGAAGAAGTTGTGGTACTTACGTACAATGCAATATCACTCAGCAATGACATCTATGTCATCAGGCCCGTAGCAGCATAATGAGTGGATTCAGGTATGATGATTCTAACTGAGAGAAGTCACACAGAAAAAGAAACATCATAAGATATCACTAATACACGGAATGTAAACTTGGCTACACAGGAACTGGATTACAAAACAGAACAGGGTCTCAAATTTAGAAAACCAACTTATGCTTGCTTAAGGGGAAAGGTGAGTTGGGGTGCTGCATAAAACCAGAGATTGAAATGAGCACAGACAAATTTCCTTAAGCCAAATATGGAATAGACAAGAGCTACTCCTTGCTCAACGAAATGGACTCAACACCCCATATTAAACGCCTAATAATGTACCTGACTAGTAAGTATCTTAAAACCTATGGATTGCTATGTCTCCGAAAGAGAATCAAGCGTGTGTACAGGGGCATAAACGCAGCAGTGATAGGATTGGAGAGGTTCGGTGAGCAAATGAAGACCCTTTGAAGTCATATTGCATGGTACCCATTCCACGGGTCTCAACTCTCCAGGTTTAAGGGATTCTTCCTTCAGCTAAAACATGCATGTGGAACCCAGAGTATGATCAACCGTGTGATCGGGAGATGTGTTCAAATATGTCTCCGTTCTCGTCCCCTGGTACTTGGGTGCAACATTCCAGACGCTTTACTAACACTCTCCCGACTTGGAGAGTCAGTGCCTTTAACCTCCTGTTTGGCCCAGTTTGCAATTTCTGCGGAAGATGAACAGGAATAGGGAGAACCAATGAGAGACTAGCTGGAAGTGTCTGGACGGGCAAATTTAACTCTCATTTCCCACCAGGAAGAGGAATTAACCAAAGGCTCAGCGTGCCGTGCCGGAACCACATTAGGGCCTGAAGCAATCCTGCGGTGTTGCGGCCAGCTCACAAGAAAGCGAGTTGAAGAAAGGAGCTCAGGGGCACTGTAATTCACAAACCTGCAGAGTTATAAATGACAGCTATCGTCCAAAAATATACTGAAGTAAGGCTGCCAAGAGGACTTGAAAGCGGGGCAGAATTGCAGGAAACCGATTTCAGGAGGTAGACTGGAATTGCATTGAAAGCATAGGAAAAGAGGCAGAACGTCCACAATGATGCACTTGGCCAAAAAGGGCGTATGCGTTTTTTCCTGAATATATTCAGGAAAAAACGCATACGCCCTTTTTGGCCAACCAAGCAAGCTTGCAAAGGAAATCTGCACTACAATGAAGTCTCACTTCCCCCCGGTCAAAAGGGCCATCTGAAAAAAGTGTAAAATCCAGAAAGGCAGGACAGGCCATGGAGAACTGGGAGCCTTGTTATGCTGATGGGCGGGATGTAAATTGCCAACAGCCACTCGGGAGAAGTGTATGGTGTTTCCTGAAACATCTAAAAAACAAAGCAACAGAGCCTAGGGCACTTCCACTTATGGTCCTATAGCTTAGGGAAATGAAAATCAAAAAGACACAGCCACCCCAAAGTTTGGGACGGCTCTGTTTACAAGAACCTCGTTTACGGTACAAGTTCAATATCGCAGAAAGTGAAAAATGGATGAAGAAGTTGTGGTACTTACGTACAATGCAATATCACTCAGCAATGACATCTATGTCATCAGGCCCGTAGCAGCATAATGAGTGCATTCAGGTATGATGATTCTAACTGAAAGAAGTCACACAGAAAAAGAAACATCATAAGATATCACTAATACACGGAATGTAAACTTGGCTACACAGGAACTGGATTACAAAACAGAACAGAGTCTCAAATTTAGAAAACCAACTTATGCTTGCTTAAGGGGAAAGGTGAGTTGGGGTGCTGCATAAAACCAGAGATTGAAATGAGCACAGATAAAGTTCCTTAAGCCAAATATGGAATAGACAAGAGCTACTCCTTGCTCAACGAAATGGACTCAACACCCCATATTAAACGCCTAAGAATGTACCTGACTAGTAAGTATCTTAAAACCTATGGATTGCTATGTCTCCGAAAGAGAATCAAGCGTGTGTACAGGGGCATAAACGCAGCAGTGATAGGATTGGAGAGGTTCGGTGAGCAAATGAAGACCCTTTGAAGTCATATTGCATGGTACCCATTCCACGGGTCTCAACTCTCCAGGTTTAAGGGATTCTTCCTTCAGCTAAAACATGCATGTGGAACCCAGAGTATGATCAACTGTGTGATTGGGAGACGTCTTCAAATATGTCTCCGTTCTCGTCCCCTGGTACTCGGGTGCAACATTCCAGACGCTTTACTAACACTCTCCCGACTTGGAGAGTCAGTGCCTTTAACCTCCTGTTTGGCCCAGTTTGCAATTTCTGCGGAAGATGAACAGGAATAGGGAGAACCAATGAGAGACTAGCTGGAGGTGTCTGGACGGGCAAATTTAACTCTCATTTCCCACCAGGAAGAGGAATTAACCAAAGGCTCAGCGTGCCGTGCCGGAACCACATTAGGGCCTGAAGCAATCCTGCGGTGTTGCGGCCAGCTCACAAGAAAGCGAATTGAAGAAAGGAGCTCAGGGGCACTGTAATTCACAAACCTGCAGAGTTATAAGTGACAGCTATCGTCCAAAAATATACTGAAGTAAGGCTGCCAAGAGGACTTGAAAGCGGGGCAGAATTGCAGGAAACCGATTTCAGGAGGTAGACTGGAATTGCATTGAAAGCATAGGAAAAGAGGCAGAACGTCCACAATGATGCACTTGGCCAAAAAGGGCGTATGCGTTTTTTCCTGAATATATTCAGGAAAAAACGCATACGCCCTTTTTGGCCAACCAAGCAAGCTTGCAAAGGAAATCTGCACTACAATGAAGTCTCACTTCCCCCCGGTCAAAAGGGCCATCTGAAAAAAGTGTAAAATCCAGAAAGGCAGGACAGGCCATGGAGAACTGGGAGCCTTGTTATGCTGATGGGCGGGATGTAAATTGCCAACAGCCACTCGGGAGAAGTGTATGGTGTTTCCTGAAACATCTAAAAAACAAAGCAACAGAGCCTAGGGCACTTCCACTTATGGTCCTATAGCTTAGGGAAATGAAAATCAAAAAGACACAGCCACCCCAAAGTTTGGGACGGCTCTGTTTACAAGAACCTCGTTTACGGTACAAGTTCAATATCGCAGAAAGTGAAAAATGGATGAAGAAGTTGTGGTACTTACGTACAATGCAATATCACTCAGCAATGACATCTATGTCATCAGGCCCGTAGCAGCATAATGAGTGGATTCAGGTATGATGATTCTAACTGAGAGAAGTCACACAGAAAAAGAAACATCATAAGATATCACTAAAACACGGAATGTAAACTTGGCTACACAGGAACTGGATTACAAAACAGAACAGGGTCTCAAATTTAGAAAACCAACTTATGCTTGCTTAAGGGGAAAGGTGAGTTGGGGTGCTGCATAAAACCAGAGATTGAAATGAGCACAGATAAAGTTCCTTAAGCCAAATATGGAATAGACAAGAGCTACTCCTTGCTCAACGAAATGGACTCAACACCCCATATTAAACGCCTAAGAATGTACCTGACTAGTAAGTATCTTAAAACCTATGGATTGCTATGTCTCCGAAAGAGAATCAAGCGTGTGTACAGGGGCATAAACGCAGCAGTGATAGGATTGGAGAGGTTCGGTGAGCAAATGAAGACCCTTTGAAGTCATATTGCATGGTACCCATTCCACGGGTCTCAACTCTCCAGGTTTAAGGGATTCTTCCTTCAGCTAAAACATGCATGTGGAACCCAGAGTATGATCAACCGTGTGATCGGGAGACGTGTTCAAATATGTCTCCGTTCTTGTCCCCTGGTACTCGGGTGCAACATTCCAGACGCTTTACTAACACTCTCCCGACTTGGAGAATCAGTGCCTTTAACCTCCTGTTTGGCCTAGTTTGCAATTTCTGCGGAAGATGAACAGGAATAGGGAGAACCAATGAGAGACTAGCTGGAGGTGTCTGGACGGGCAAATTTAACTCTCATTTCCCACCAGGAAGAGGAATTAACCAAAGGCTCAGCGTGCCGTGCCGGAACCAGATTAGGGCCTGAAGCAATCCTGCGGTGTTGCGGCCAGCTCACAAGAAAGCGAGTTGAAGAAAGGAGCTCAGGGGCACTGTAATTCACAAACCTGCAGAGTTATAAGTGACAGCTATCGTCCAAAAATATACTGAAGTAAGGCTGCCAAGAGGACTTGAAAGCGGGGCAGAATTGCAGGAAACCGATTTCAGGAGGTAGACTGGAATTGCATTGAAAGCATAGGAAAAGAGGCAGAACGTCCACAATGATGCACTTGGCCAAAAAGGGCGTATGCGTTTTTTCCTGAATATATTCAGGAAAAAACGCATACGCCCTTTTTGGCCAACCAAGCAAGCTTGCAAAGGAAATCTGCACTACAATGAAGTCTCACTTCCCCCCGGTCAAAAGGGCCATCTGAAAAAAGTGTAAAATCCAGAAAGGCAGGACAGGCCATGGAGAACTGGGAGCCTTGTTATGCTGATGGGCGGGATGTAAATTGCCAACAGCCACTCGGGAGAAGTGTATGGTGTTTCCTGAAACATCTAAAAAACAAAGCAACAGAGCCTAGGGCACTTCCACTTATGGTCCTATAGCTTAGGGAAATGAAAATCAAAAAGACACAGCCACCCCAAAGTTTGGGACGGCTCTGTTTACAAGAACCTCGTTTACGGTACAAGTTCAATATCGCAGAAAGTGAAAAATGGATGAAGAAGTTGTGGTACTTACGTACAATGCAATATCACTCAGCAATGACATCTATGTCATCAGGCCCGTAGCAGCATAATGAGTGGATTCAGGTATGATGATTCTAACTGAGAGAAGTCACACAGAAAAAGAAACATCATAAGATATCACTAATACACGGAATGTAAACTTGGCTACACAGGAACTGGATTACAAAACAGAACAGGGTCTCAAATTTAGAAAACCAACTTATGCTTGCTTAAGGGGAAAGGTGAGTTGGGGTGCTGCATAAAACCAGAGATTGAAATGAGCACAGACAAATTTCCTTAAGCCAAATATGGAATAGACAAGAGCTACTCCTTGCTCAACGAAATGGACTCAACACCCCATATTAAACGCCTAATAATGTACCTGACTAGTAAGTATCTTAAAACCTATGGATTGCTATGTCTCCGAAAGAGAATCAAGCGTGTGTACAGGGGCATAAACGCAGCAGTGATAGGATTGGAGAGGTTCGGTGAGCAAATGAAGACCCTTTGAAGTCATATTGCATGGTACCCATTCCACGGGTCTCAACTCTCCAGGTTTAAGGGATTCTTCCTTCAGCTAAAACATGCATGTGGAACCCAGAGTATGATCAACCGTCTGATCGGGAGATGTGTTCAAATATGTCTCCGTTCTCGTCCCCTGGTACTTGGGTGCAACATTCCAGACGCTTTACTAACACTCTCCCGACTTGGAGAGTCAGTGCCTTTAACCTCCTGTTTGGCCCAGTTTGCAATTTCTGCGGAAGATGAACAGGAATAGGGAGAACCAATGAGAGACTAGCTGGAGGTGTCTGGACGGGCAAATTTAACTCTCATTTCCCACCAGGAAGAGGAATTAACCAAAGGCTCAGCGTGCCGTGCCGGAACCACATTAGGGCCTGAAGCAATCCTGCGGTGTTGCGGCCAGCTCACAAGAAAGCGAGTTGAAGAAAGGAGCTCAGGGGCACTGTAATTCACAAACCTGCAGAGTTATAAATGACAGCTATCGTCCAAAAATATACTGAAGTAAGGCTGCCAAGAGGACTTGAAAGCGGGGCAGAATTGCAGGAAACCGATTTCAGGAGGTAGACTGGAATTGCATTGAAAGCATAGGAAAAGAGGCAGAACGGCCACAATGATGCACTTGGCCAAAAAGGGCATATGCGTTTTTTCCTGAATATATTCAGGAAAAAACGCATATGCCCTTTTTGGCCAACCAAGCAAGCTTGCAAAGGAAATCTGCACTACAATGAAGTCTCACTTCCCCCCGGTCAAAAGGGCCATCTGAAAAAAGTGTAAAATCCAGAAAGGCAGGACAGGCCATGGAGAACTGGGAGCCTTGTTATGCTGATGGGCGGGATGTAAATTGCCAACAGCCACTCGGGAGAAGTGTATGGTGTTTCCTGAAACATCTAAAAAACAAAGCAACAGAGCCTAGGGCACTTCCACTTATGGTCCTATAGCTTAGGGAAATGAAAATCAAAAAGACACAGCGACCCCAAAGTTTGGGACGGCTCTGTTTACAAGAACCTCGTTTACGGTACAAGTTCAATATCGCAGAAAGTGAAAAATGGATGAAGAAGTTGTGGTACTTACGTACAATGCAATATCACTCAGCAATGACATCTATGTCATCAGGCCCGTAGCAGCATAATGAGTCGATTCAGGTATGATGATTCTAACTGAGAGAAGTCACACAGAAAAAGAAACATCATAAGATATCACTAATACACGGAATGTAAACTTGGCTACACAGGAACTGGATTACAAAACAGAACAGGGTCTCAAATTTAGAAAACCAACTTATGCTTGCTTAAGGGGAAAGGTGAGTTGGGGTGCTGCATAAAACCAGAGATTGAAATGAGCACAGACAAAGTTCCTTAAGCCAAATATGGAATAGACAAGAGCTACTCCTTGCTCAACGAAATGGACTCAACACCCCATATTAAACGCCTAATAATGTACCTGACTAGTAAGTATCTTAAAACCTATGGATTGCTATGTCTCCGAAAGAGAATCAAGCGTGTGTACAGGGGCATAAACGCAGCAGTGATAGGATTGGAGAGGTTCGGTGAGCAAATGAAGACCCTTTGAAGTCATATTGCATGGTACCCATTCCACGGGTCTCAACTCTCCAGGTTTAAGGGATTCTTCCTTCAGCTAAAACATGCATGTGGAACCCAGAGTATGATCAACCGTGTGATCGGGAGATGTGTTCAAATATGTCTCCGTTCTCGTCCCCTGGTACTTGGGTGCAACATTCCAGACGCTTTACTAACACTCTCCCGACTTGGAGAGTCAGTGCCTTTAACCTCCTGTTTGGCCCAGTTTGCAATTTCTGCGGAAGATGAACAGGAATAGGGAGAACCAATGAGAGACTAGCTGGAAGTGTCTGGACGGGCAAATTTAACTCTCATTTCCCACCAGGAAGAGGAATTAACCAAAGGCTCAGCGTGCCGTGCCGGAACCACATTAGGGCCTGAAGCAATCCTGCGGTGTTGCGGCCAGCTCACAAGAAAGCGAGTTGAAGAAAGGAGCTCAGGGGCACTGTAATTCACAAACCTGCAGAGTTATAAATGACAGCTATCGTCCAAAAATATACTGAAGTAAGGCTGCCAAGAGGACTTGAAAGCGGGGCCGAATTGCAGGAAACCGATTTCAGGAGGTAGACTGGAATTGCATTGAAAGCATAGGAAAAGAGGCAGAACGTCCACAATGATGCACTTGGCCAAAAAGGGCGTATGCGTTTTTTCCTGAATATATTCAGGAAAAAACGCATACGCCCTTTTTGGCCAACCAAGCAAGCTTGCAAAGGAAATCTGCACTACAATGAAGTCTCACTTCCCCCCGGTCAAAAGGGCCATCTGAAAAAAGTGTAAAATCCAGAAAGGCAGGACAGGCCATGGAGAACTGGGAGCCTTGTTATGCTGATGGGCGGGATGTAAATTGCCAACAGCCACTCGGGAGAAGTGTATGGTGTTTCCTGAAACATCTAAAAAACAAAGCAACAGAGCCTAGGGCACTTCCACTTATGGTCCTATAGCTTAGGGAAATGAAAATCAAAAAGACACAGCCACCCCAAAGTTTGGGACGGCTCTGTTTACAAGAACCTCGTTTACGGTACAAGTTCAATATCGCAGAAAGTGAAAAATGGATGAAGAAGTTGTGGTACTTACGTACAATGCAATATCACTCAGCAATGACATCTATGTCATCAGGCCCGTAGCAGCATAATGAGTGGATTCAGGTATGATGATTCTAACTGAGAGAAGTCACACAGAAAAAGAAACATCATAAGATATCACTAATACACGGAATGTAAACTTGGCTACACAGGAACTGGATTACAAAACAGAACAGGGTCTCAAATTTAGAAAACCAACTTATGCTTGCTTAAGGGGAAAGGTGAGTTGGGGTGCTGCATAAAACCAGAGATTGAAATGAGCACAGACAAATTTCCTTAAGCCAAATATGGAATAGACAAGAGCTACTCCTTGCTCAACGAAATGGACTCAACACCCCATATTAAACGCCTAAGAATGTACCTGACTAGTAAGTATCTTAAAACCTATGGATTGCTATGTCTCCGAAAGAGAATCAAGCGTGTGTACAGGGGCATAAACGCAGGAGTGATAGGATTGGAGAGGTTCGGTGAGCAAATGAAGACCCTTTGAAGTCATATTGCATGGTACCCATTCCACGGGTCTCAACTCTCCAGGTTTAAGGGATTCTTCCTTCAGCTAAAACATGCATGTGGAACCCAGAGTATGATCAACCGTGTGATCGGGAGATGTGTTCAAATATGTCTCCGTTCTCGTCCCCTGGTACTTGGGTGCAACATTCCAGACGCTTTACTAACACTCTCCCGACTTGGAGAGTCAGTGCCTTTAACCTCCTGTTTGGCCCAGTTTGCAATTTCTGCGGAAGATGAACAGGAATAGGGAGAACCAATGAGAGACTAGCTGGAGGTGTCTGGACGGGCAAATTTAACTCTCATTTCCCACCAGGAAGAGGAATTAACCAAAGGCTCAGCGTGCCGTGCCGGAACCACATTAGGGCCTGAAGCAATCCTGCGTTGTTGCGGCCAGCTCACAAGAAAGCGAGTTGAAGAAAGGAGCTCAGGGGCACTGTAATTCACAAACCTGCAGAGTTATAAATGACAGCTATCGTCCAAAAATATACTGAAGTAAGGCTGCCAAGAGGACTTGAAAGCGGGGCAGAATTGCAGGAAACCGATTTCAGGAGGTAGACTGGAATTGCATTGAAAGCATAGGAAAAGAGGCAGAACGTCCACAATGATGCACTTGGCCAAAAAGGGCATATGCGTTTTTTCCTGAATATATTCAGGAAAAAACGCATATGCCCTTTTTGGCCAACCAAGCAAGCTTGCAAAGGAAATCTGCACTACAATGAAGTCTCACTTCCCCCCGGTCAAAAGGGCCATCTGAAAAAAGTGTAAAATCCAGAAAAGCAGGACAGGCCATGGAGAACTGGGAGCCTTGTTATGCTGATGGGCGGGATGTAAATTGCCAACAGCCACTCGGGAGAAGTGTATGGTGTTTCCTGAAACATCTAAAAAACAAAGCAACAGAGCCTAGGGCACTTCCACTTATGGTCCTATAGCTTAGGGAAATGAAAATCAAAAAGACACAGCCACCCCAAAGTTTGGGACGGCTCTGTTTACAAGAACCTCGTTTACGGTACAAGTTCAATATCGCAGAAAGTGAAAAATGGATGAAGAAGTTGTGGTACTTACGTACAATGCAATATCACTCAGCAATGACATCTATGTCATCAGGCCCGTAGCAGCATAATGAGTGCATTCAGGTATGATGATTCTAACTGAAAGAAGTCACACAGAAAAAGAAACATCATAAGATATCACTAATACACGGAATGTAAACTTGGCTACACAGGAACTGGATTACAAAACAAAACAGGGTCTCAAATTTAGAAAACCAACTTATGCTTGCTTAAGGGGAAAGGTGAGTTGGGGTGCTGCATAAAACCAGAGATTGAAATGAGCACAGATAAAGTTCCTTAAGCCAAATATGGAATAGACAAGAGCTACTCCTTGCTCAACGAAATGGACTCAACACCCCATATTAAACGCCTAAGAATGTACCTGACTAGTAAGTATCTTAAAACCTATGGATTGCTATGTCTCCGAAAGAGAATCAAGCGTGTGTACAGGGGCATAAACGCAGCAGTGATAGGATTGGAGAGGTTCGGTGAGCAAATGAAGACCCTTTGAAGTCATATTGCATGGTACCCATTCCACGGGTCTCAACTCTCCAGGTTTAAGGGATTCTTCCTTCAGCTAAAACATGCATGTGGAACCCAGAGTATGATCAACCGTGTGATCGGGAGACGTGTTCAAATATGTCTCCGTTCTCGTCCCCTGGTACTCGGGTGCAACATTCCAGACGCTTTACTAACACTCTCCCGACTTGGAGAGTCAGTGCCTTTAACCTCCTGTTTGGCCCAGTTTGCAATTTCTGCGGAAGATGAACAGGAATAGGGAGAACCAATGAGAGACTAGCTGGAGGTGTCTGGACGGGCAAATTTAACTCTCATTTCCCACCAGGAAGAGGAATTAACCAAAGGCTCAGCGTGCCGTGCCGGAACCAGATTAGGGCCTGAAGCAATCCTGCGGTGTTGCGGCCAGCTCACAAGAAAGCGAGTTGAAGAAAGGAGCTCAGGGGCACTGTAATTCACAAACATGCAGAGTTATAAGTGACAGCTATCGTCCAAAAATATACTGAAGTAAGGCTGCCAAGAGGACTTGAAAGCGGGGCAGAATTGCAGGAAACCGATTTCAGGAGGTAGACTGGAATTGCATTGAAAGCATAGGAAAAGAGGCAGAACGTCCACAATGATGCACTTGGCCAAAAAGGGCGTATGCGTTTTTTCCTGAATATATTCAGGAAAAAACGCATACGCCCTTTTTGGCCAACCAAGCAAGCTTGCAAAGGAAATCTGCACTACAATGAAGTCTCACTTCCCCCCGGTCAAAATGGCCATCTGAAAAAAGTGTAAAATCCAGAAAGGCAGGACAGGCCATGGAGAACTGGGAGCCTTGTTATGCTGATGGGCGGGATGTAAATTGCCAACAGCCACTCGGGAGAAGTGTATGGTGTTTCCTGAAACATCTAAAAAACAAAGCAACAGAGCCTAGGGCACTTCCACTTATGGTCCTATAGCTTAGGGAAATGAAAATCAAAAAGACACAGCCACCCCAAAGTTTGGGACGGCTCTGTTTACAAGAACCTCGTTTACGGTACAAGTTCAATATCGCAGAAAGTGAAAAATGGATGAAGAAGTTGTGGTACTTACGTACAATGCAATATCCCTCAGCAATGACATCTATGTCATCAGGCCCGTAGCAGCATAATGAGTGGATTCAGGTATGATGATTCTAACTGAAAGAAGTCACACAGAAAAAGAAACATCATAAGATATCACTAATACACGGAATGTAAACTTGGCTACACAGGAACTGGATTACAAAACAGAACAGGGTCTCAAATTTAGAAAACCAACTTATGCTTGCTTAAGGGGAAAGGTGAGTTGGGGTGCTGCATAAAACCAGAGATTGAAATGAGCACAGATAAAGTTCCTTAAGCCAAATATGGAATAGACAAGAGCTACTCCTTGCTCAACGAAATGGACTCAACACCCCATATTAAACGCCTAAGAATGTACCTGACTAGTAAGTATCTTAAAACCTATGGATTGCTATGTCTCCGAAAGAGAATCAAGCGTGTGTACAGGGGCATAAACGCAGCAGTGATAGGATTGGAGAGGTTCGGTGAGCAAATGAAGACCCTTTGAAGTCATATTGCATGGTACCCATTCCACGGGTCTCAACTCTCCAGGTTTAAGGGATTCTTCCTTCAGCTAAAACATGCATGTGGAACCCAGAGTATGATCAACCGTGTGATCGGGAGACGTGTTCAAATATGTCTCCGTTCTCGTCCCCTGGGACTCGGGTGCAACATTCCAGACGCTTTACTAACACTCTCCCGACTTGGAGAGTCAGTGCCTTTAACCTCCTGTTTGGCCCAGTTTGCAATTTCTGCGGAAGATGAACAGGAATAGGGAGAACCAATGAGAGACTAGCTGGAGGTGTCTGGACGGGCAAATTTAACTCTCATTTCCCACCAGGAAGAGGAATTAACCAAAGGCTCAGCGTGCCGTGCCGGAACCAGATTAGGGCCTGAAGCAATCCTGCGGTGTTGCGGCCAGCTCACAAGAAAGCGAGTTGAAGAAAGGAGCTCAGGGGCACTGTAATTCACAAACCTGCAGAGTTATAAGTGACAGCTATCGTCCAAAAATATACTGAAGTAAGGCTGCCAAGAGGACTTGAAAGCGGGGCAGAATTGCAGGAAACCGATTTCAGGAGGTAGACTGGAATTGCATTGAAAGCATAGGAAAAGAGGCAGAACGTCCACAATGATGCACTTGGCCAAAAAGGGCGTATGCGTTTTTTCCTGAATATATTCAGGAAAAAACGCATACGCCCTTTTTGGCCAACCAAGCAAGCTTGCAAAGGAAATCTGCACTACAATGAAGTCTCACTTCCCCCCGGTCAAAAGGGCCATCTGAAAAAAGTGTAAAATCCAGAAAGGCAGGACAGGCCATGGAGAACTGGGAGCCTTGTTATGCTGATGGGCGGGATGTAAATTGCCAACAGCCACTCAGGAGAAGTGTATGTGTTTCCTGAAACATCTAAAAAACAAAGCAACAGAGCCTAGGGCACTTCCACTTATGGTCCTATAGCTTAGGGAAATGAAAATCAAAAAGACACAGCCACCCCAAAGTTTGGGACGGCTCTGTTTACAAGAACCTCGTTTACGGTACAAGTTCAATATCGCAGAAAGTGAAAAATGGATGAAGAAGTTGTGGTACTTATGTACAATGCAATATCACTCAGCAATGACATCTATGTCATCAGGCCCGTAGCAGCATAATGAGTGGATTCAGGTATGATGATTCTAACTGAAAGAAGTCACACAGAAAAAGAAACATCATAAGATATCACTAATACACGGAATGTAAACTTGGCTACACAGGAACTGGATTACAAAACAGAACAGGGACTCAAATTTAGAAAACCAACTTATGCTTGCTTAAGGGGAAAGGTGAGTTGGGGTGCTGCATAAAACCAGAGATTGAAATGAGCACAGATAAAGTTCCTTAAGCCAAATATGGAATAGACAAGAGCTACTCCTTGCTCAACGAAATGGACTCAACACCCCATATTAAACGCCTAAGAATGTACCTGACTAGTAAGTATCTTAAAACCTATGGATTGCTATGTCTCCGAAAGAGAATCAAGCGTGTGTACAGGGGCATAAACGCAGCAGTGATAGGATTGGAGAGGTTCGGTGAGCAAATGAAGACCCTTTGAAGTCATATTGCATGGTACCCATTCCACGGGTCTCAACTCTCCAGGTTTAAGGGATTCTTCCTTCAGCTAAAACATGCATGTGGAACCCAGAGTATGATCAACCGTGTGATCGGGAGACGTGTTCAAATATGTCTCCGTTCTCGTCCCCTGGTACTCGGGTGCAACATTCCAGACGCTTTACTAACACTCTCCCGACTTGGAGAGTCAGTGCCTTTAACCTCCTGTTTGGCCCAGTTTGCAATTTCTGCGGAAGATGAACAGGAATAGGGAGAACCAATGAGAGACTAGCTGGAGGTGTCTGGACGGGCAAATTTAACTCTCATTTCCCACCAGGAAGAGGAATTAACCAAAGGCTCAGCGTGCCGTGCCGGAACCAGATTAGGGCCTGAAGCAATCCTGCGGTGTTGCGGCCAGCTCACAAGAAAGCGAGTTGAAGAAAGGAGCTCAGGGGCACTGTAATTCACAAACCTGCAGAGTTATAAGTGACAGCTATCGTCCAAAAATATACTGAAGAAAGGCTGCCAAGAGGACTTGAAAGCGGGGCAGAATTGCAGGAAACCGATTTCAGGAGGTAGACTGGAATTGCATTGAAAGCATAGGAAAAGAGGCAGAACGTCCACAATGATGCACTTGGCCAAAAAGGGCGTATGCGTTTTTTCCTGAATATATTCAGGAAAAAACGCATACGCCCTTTTTGGCCAACCAAGCAAGCTTGCAAAGGAAATCTGCACTACAATGAAGTCTCACTTCCCCCCGGTCAAAAGGGCCATCTGAAAAAAGTGTAAAATCCAGAAAGGCAGGACAGGCCATGGAGAACTGGGAGCCTTGTTATGCTGATGGGCGGGATGTAAATTGCCAACAGCCACTCGGGAGAAGTGTATGGTGTTTCCTGAAACATCTAAAAAACAAAGCAACAGAGCCTAGGGCACTTCCACTTATGGTCCTATAGCTTAGGGAAATGAAAATCAAAAAGACACAGCCACCCCAAAGTTTGGGACGGCTCTGTTTACAAGAACCTCGTTTACGGTACAAGTTCAATATCGCAGAAAGTGAAAAATGGATGAAGAAGTTGTGGTACTTACGTACAATGCAATATCACTCAGCAATGACATCTATGTCATCAGGCCCGTAGCAGCATAATGAGTGGATTCAGGTATGATGATTCTAACTGAAAGAAGTCACACAGAAAAAGAAACATTATAAGATATCACTAATACACGGAATGTAAACTTGGCTACACAGGAACTGGATTACCAAACAGAACAGGGTCTCAAATTTAGAAAACCAACTTATGCTTGCTTAAGGGGAAAGGTGAGTTGGGGTGCTGCATAAAACCAGAGATTGAAATGAGCACAGATAAAGTTCCTTAAGCCAAATATGGAATAGACAAGAGCTACTCCTTGCTCAACGAAATGGACTCAACACCCCATATTAAACGCCTAAGAATGTACCTGACTAGTAAGTATCTTAAAACCTATGGATTGCTATGTCTCCGAAAGAGAATCAAGCATGTGTACAGGGGCATAAACGCAGCAGTGATAGGATTGGAGAGGTTCGGTGAGCAAATGAAGACCCTTTGAAGTCATATTGCATGGTACCCATTCCACGGGTCTCAACTCTCCAGGTTTAAGGGATTCTTCCTTCAGCTAAAACATGCATGTGGAACCCAGAGTATGATCAACCGTGTGATCGGGAGACGTGTTCAAATATGTCTCCGTTCTCGTCCCCTGGTACTCGGGTGCAACATTCCAGACGCTTTACTAACACTCTCCCGACTTGGAGAGTCAGTGCCTTTAACCTCCTGTTTGGCCCAGTTTGCAATTTCTGCGGAAGATGAACAGGAATAGGGAGAACCAATGAAAGACTAGCTGGAGGTGTCTGGACGGGCAAATTTAACTCTCATTTCCCACCAGGAAGAGGAATTAACCAAAGGCTCAGCGTGCCGTGCCGGAACCACATGAGGGCCTGAAGCAATCCTGCGGTGTTGCGGCCAGCTCACAAGAAAGCGAGTTGAAGAAAGGAGCTCAGGGGCACTGTAATTCACAAACCTGCAGAGTTATAAATGACAGCTATCGTCCAAAAATATACTGAAGTAAGGCTGCCAAGAGGACTTGAAAGCGGGGCAGAATTGCAGGAAACCGATTTCAGGAGGTAGACTGGAATTGCATTGAAAGCATAGGAAAAGAGGCAGAACGTCCACAATGATGCACTTGGCCAAAAAGGGCGTATGCGTTTTTTCCTGAATATATTCAGGAAAAAACGCATACGCCCTTTTTGGCCAACCAAGCAAGCTTGCAAAGGAAATCTGCACTACAATGAAGTCTCACTTCCCCCCGGTCAAAAGGGCCATCTGAAAAAAGTGTAAAATCCAGAAAGGCAGGACAGGCCATGGAGAACTGGGAGCCTTGTTATGCTGATGGGCGGGATGTAAATTGCCAACAGCCACTGGGGAGAAGTGTATGGTGTTTCCTGAAACATCTAAAAAACAAAGCAACAGAGCCTAGGGCACTTCCACTTATGGTCCTATAGCTTAGGGAAATGAAAATCAAAAAGACACAGCCACCCCAAAGTTTGGGACGGCTCTGTTTACAAGAACCTCATTTACAGTACAAGTTCAATATCGCAGAAAGTGAAAAATGGATGAAGAAGTTGTGGTACTTACGAACAATGCAATATCACTCAGCAATGACATCTATGTCATCAGGCCCGTAGCAGCATAATGAGTGGATTCAGGTATGATGATTCTAACTGAAAGAAGTCACACAGAAAAAGAAACATCATAAGATATCACTAATACACGGAATGTAAACTTGGCTACACAGGAACTGGATTACCAAACAGAACAGGGTCTCAAATTTAGAAAACCAACTTATGCTTGCTTAAGGGGAAAGGTGAGTTGGGGTGCTGCATAAAACCAGAGATTGAAATGAGCACAGATAAAGTTCCTTAAGCCAAATATGGAATAGACAAGAGCTACTCCTTGCTCAACGAAATGGACTCAACACCCCATATTAAACGCCTAAGAATGTACCTGACTAGTAAGTATCTTAAAACCTATGGATTGCTATGTCTCCGAAAGAGAATCAAGCATGTGTACAGGGGCATAAACGCAGCAGTGATAGGATTGGAGAGGTTCGGTGAGCAAATGAAGACCCTTTGAAGTCATATTGCATGGTACCCATTCCACGGGTCTCAACTCTCCAGGTTTAAGGGATTCTTCCTTCAGCTAAAACATGCATGTGGAACCCAGAGTATGATCAACCGTGTGATCGGGAGACGTGTTCAAATATGTCTCCGTTCTCGTCCCCTGGTACTCGGGTGCAACATTCCAGACGCTTTACTAACACTCTCCCGACTTGGAGAGTCAGTGCCTTTAACCTCCTGTTTGGCCCAGTTTGCAATTTCTGCGGAAGATGAACAGGAATAGGGAGAACCAATGAGAGACTAGCTGGAGGTGTCTGGACGGGCAAATTTAACTCTCATTTCCCACCAGGAAGAGGAATTAACCAAAGGCTCAGCGTGCCGTGCCGGAACCACATGAGGGCCTGAAGCAATCCTGCGGTGTTGCGGCCAGCTCACAAGAAAGCGAGTTGAAGAAAGGAGCTCAGGGGCACTGTAATTCACAAACCTGCAGAGTTATAAATGACAGCTATCGTCCAAAAATATACTGAAGTAAGGCTGCCAAGAGGACTTGAAAGCGGGGCAGAATTGCAGGAAACCGATTTCAGGAGGTAGACTGGAATTGCATTGAAAGCATAGGAAAAGAGGCAGAACGTCCACAATGATGCACTTGGCCAAAAAGGGCGTATGCGTTTTTTCCTGAATATATTCAGGAAAAAACGCATACGCCCTTTTTGGCCAACCAAGCAAGCTTGCAAAGGAAATCTGCACTACAATGAAGTCTCACTTCCCCCCGGTCAAAAGGGCCATCTGAAAAAAGTGTAAAATCCAGAAAGGCAGGACAGGCCATGGAGAACTGGGAGCCTTGTTATGCTGATGGGCGGGATGTAAATTGCCAACAGCCACTGGGGAGAAGTGTATGGTGTTTCCTGAAACATCTAAAAAACAAAGCAACAGAGCCTAGGGCACTTCCACTTATGGTCCTATAGCTTAGGGAAATGAAAATCAAAAAGACACAGCCACCCCAAAGTTTGGGACGGCTCTGTTTACAAGAACCTCATTTACAGTACAAGTTCAATATCGCAGAAAGTGAAAAATGGATGAAGAAGTTGTGGTACTTACGTACAATGCAATATCACTCAGCAATGACATCTATGTCATCAGGCCCGTAGCAGCATAATGAGTGGATTCAGGTATGATGATTCTAACTGAAAGAAGTCACACAGAAAAAGAAACATCATAAGATATCACTAATACACGGAATGTAAACTTGGCTACACAGGAACTGGATTACCAAACAGAACAGGGTCTCAAATTTAGAAAACCAACTTATGCTTGCTTAAGGGGAAAGGTGAGTTGGGGTGCTGCATAAAACCAGAGATTGAAATGAGCACAGATAAAGTTCCTTAAGCCAAATATGGAATAGACAAGAGCTACTCCTTGCTCAACGAAATGGACTCAACACCCCATATTAAACGCCTAAGAATGTACCTGACTAGTAAGTATCTTAAAACCTATGGATTGCTATGTCTCCGAAAGAGAATCAAGCGTGTGTACAGGGGCATAAACGCAGCAGTGATAGGATTGGAGAGGTTCGGTGAGCAAATGAAGACCCTTTGAAGTCATATTGCATGGTACCCATTCCACGGGTCTCAACTCTCCAGGTTTAAGGGATTCTTCCTTCAGCTAAAACATGCATGTGGAACCCAGAGTATGATCAACCGTGTGATCGGGAGACGTGTTCAAATATGTCTCCGTTCTCGTCCCCTGGTACTCGGGTGCAACATTCCAGACGCTTTACTAACACTCTCCCGACTTGGAGAGTCAGTGCCTTTAACCTCCTGTTTGGCCCAGTTTGCAATTTCTGCGGAAGATGAACAGGAATAGGGAGAACCAATGAGAGACTAGCTGGAGGTGTCTGGACGGGCAAATTTAACTCTCATTTCCCACCAGGAAGAGGAATTAAACAAAGGCTCAGCGTGCCGTGCCGGAACCACATTAGGGCCTGAAGCAATCCTGCGGTGTTGCGGCCAGCTCACAAGAAAGCGAGTTGAAGAAAGGAGCTCAGGGGCACTGTAATTCACAAACCTGCAGAGTTATAAGTGACAGCTATCGTCCAAAAATATACTGAAGTAAGGCTGCCAAGAGGACTTGAAAGCGGGGCAGAATTGCAGGAAACCGATTTCAGGAGGTAGACTGGAATTGCATTGAAAGCATAGGAAAAGAGGCAGAACGTCCACAATGATGCACTTGGCCAAAAAGGGCGTATGCGTTTTTTCCTGAATATATTCAGGAAAAAACGCATACGCCCTTTTTGGCCAAACAAGCAAGCTTGCAAAGGAAATCTGCACTACAATGAAGTCTCACTTCCCCCCGGTCAAAAGGGCCATCTGAAAAAAGTGTAAAATCCAGAAAGGCAGGACAGGCCATGGAGAACTGGGAGCCTTGTTATGCTGATGGGCGGGATGTAAATTGCCAACAGCCACTCGGGAGAAGTGTATGGTGTTTCCTGAAACATCTAAAAAACAAAGCAACAGAGCCTAGGGCACTTCCACTTATGGTCCTATAGCTTAGGGAAATGAAAATCAAAAAGACACAGCCACCCCAAAGTTTGGGACGGCTCTGTTTACAAGAACCTCGTTTACGGTACAAGTTCAATATCGCAGAAAGTGAAAAATGGATGAAGAAGTTGTGGTACTTACGTACAATGCAATATCACTCAGCAATGACATCTATGTCATCAGGCCCGTAGCAGCATAATGAGTGGATTCAGGTATGACGATTCTAACTGAAAGAAGTCACACAGAAAAAGAAACATCATAAGATATCACTAATACACAGAATGTAAACTTGGCTACACAGGAACTGGATTACAAAACAGAACAGGGTCTCAAAGTTAGAAAACCAACTTATGCTTGCTTAAGGGGAAAGGTGAGTTGGGGTGCTGCATAAAACCAGAGATTGAAATGAGCACAGATAAAGTTCCTTAAGCCAAATATGGAATAGACAAGAGCTACTCCTTGCTCAACGAAATGGACTCAACACCCCATATTAAACGCCTAAGAATGTACCTGACTAGTAAGTATCTTAAAACCTATGGATTGCTATGTCTCCGAAAGAGAATCAAGCGTGTGTACAGGGGCATAAACGCAGCAGTGATAGGATTGGAGAGGTTCGGTGAGCAAATGAAGACCCTTTGAAGTCATATTGCATGGTACCCATTCCACGGGTCTCAACTCTCCAGGTTTAAGGGATTCTTCCTTCAGCTAAAGCATGCATGTGGAACACAGAGTATGATCAACCGTGTGATCGGGAGACGTGTTCAAATATGTCTCCGTTCTCGTCCCCTGGTACTCGGGTGCAACATTCCAGACGCTTTACTAACACTCTCCCGACTTGGAGAGTCAGTGCCTTTAACCTCCTGTTTGGCCCAGTTTGCAATTTCTGCGGAAGATGAACAGGAATAGGGAGAACCAATGAGAGACTAGCTGGAGGTGTCTGGACGGGCAAATTTAACTCTCATTTCCCACCAGGAAGAGGAATTAACCAAAGGCTCAGCGTGCCGTGCCGGAACCACATTAGGGCCTGAAGCAATCCTGCGGTGTTGCGGCCAGCTCACAAGAAAGCGAGTTGAAGAAAGGAGCTCAGGGGCACTGTAATTCACAAACCTGCAGAGTTATAAGTGACAGCTATCGTCCAAAAATATACTGAAGTAAGGCTGCCAAGAGGACTTGAAAGCGGGGCAGAATTGCAGGAAACCGATTTCAGGAGGTAGACTGGAATTGCATTGAAAGCATAGGAAAAGAGGCAGAACGTCCACAATGATGCACTTGGCCAAAAAGGGCGTATGCGTTTTTTCCTGAATATATTCAGGAAAAAACGCATACGCCCTTTTTGGCCAACCAAGCAAGCTTGCAAAGGAAATCTGCACTACAATGAAGTCTCACTTCCCCCCGGCCAAAGGGCCATCTGAAAAAAGTGTAAAATCCAGAAAGGCAGGACAGGCCATGGAGAACTGGGAGCCTTGTTATGCTGATGGGCGGGATGTAAATTGCCAACAGCCACTCGGGAGAAGTGTATGGTGTTTCCTGAAACATCTAAAAAACAAAGCAACAGAGCGCAGGTCACTTCCACTTATGGTCCTATAGCTTAGGGAAATGAAAATCAAAAAGACACAGCCACCCCAAAGTTTGGGACGGCTCTGTTTACAAGAACCTCGTTTACGGTACAAGTTCAATATGGCAGAAAGTGAAAAATGGATGAAGAAGCTGTGGTACTTACGTACAATGCAATATCACTCAGCAATGACATCTATGTCATCAGGCCCGTAGCAGCATAATGAGTGGATTCAGGTATGATGATTCTAACTGAAAGAAGTCACACAGAAAAAGAAACATCATAAGATATCACTAATACACGGAATGTAAACTTGGCTACACAGGAACTGCATTACAAAACAGAACAGGGTCTCAAATTAAGAAAACCAACTTATGCTTGCTTAAGGGGAAAGGTGAGTTGGGGTGCTGCATAAAACCAGAGATTGAAATGAGCACAGATAAACTTCCTTAAGCCAAATATGGAATAGACAAGAGCTACTCCTTGCTCAACGAAATGGACTCAACACCCCATATTAAACGCCTAAGAATGTACCTGACTAGTAAGTATCTTAAAACCTATGGATTGCTATGTCTCCGAAAGAGAATCAAGCGTGTGTACAGGGGCATAAACGCAGCAGTGATAGGATTGGAGAGGTTCGGTGAGCAAATGAAGACCCTTTGAAGTCATATTGCATGGTACCCATTCCACGGGTCTCAACTCTCCAGGTTTAAGGGATTCTTCCTTCAGCTAAAACATGCATGTGGAACCCAGAGTATGATCAACCGTGTGATCGGGAGACGTGTTCAAATATGTCTCCGTTCTCGTCCCCTGGTACTCGGGTGCAACATTCCAGACGCTTTACTAACACTCTCCCGACTTGGAGAGTCAGTGCCTTTAACCTCCTGTTTGGCCCAGTTTGCAATTTCTGCGGAAGATGAACAGGAATAGGGAGAACCAATGAGAGACTAGCTGGAGGTGTCTGGACGGGCAAATTTAACTCTCATTTCCCACCAGGAAGAGGAATTAACCAAAGGCTCAGCGTGCCGTGCCGGAACCAGATTAGGGCCTGAAGCAATCCTGCGGTGTTGCGGCCAGCTCACAAGAAAGCGAGTTGAAGAAAGGAGCTCAGGGGCACTGTAATTCACAAACCTGCAGAGTTATAAGTGACAGCTATCGTCCAAAAATATACTGAAGAAAGGCTGCCAAGAGGACTTGAAAGCGGGGCAGAATTGCAGGAAACCGATTTCAGGAGGTAGACTGGAATTGCATTGAAAGCATAGGAAAAGAGGCAGAACGTCCACAATGATGCACTTGGCCAAAAAGGGCGTATGCGTTTTTTCCTGAATATATTCAGGAAAAAACGCATACGCCCTTTTTGGCCAACCAAGCAAGCTTGCAAAGGAAATCTGCACTACAATGAAGTCTCACTTCCCCCCGGTCAAAAGGGCCATCTGAAAAAAGTGTAAAATCCAGAAAGGCAGGACAGGCCATGGAGAACTGGGAGCCTTGTTATGCTGATGGGCGGGATGTAAATTGCCAACAGCCACTCGGGAGAAGTGTATGGTGTTTCCTGAAACATCTAAAAAACAAAGCAACAGAGCCTAGGGCACTTCCACTTATGGTCCTATAGCTTAGGGAAATGAAAATCAAAAAGACACAGCCACCCCAAAGTTTGGGACGGCTCTGTTTACAAGAACCTCGTTTACGGTACAAGTTCAATATCGCAGAAAGTGAAAAATGGATGAAGAAGTTGTGGTACTTACGTACAATGCAATATCACTCAGCAATGACATCTATGTCATCAGGCCCGTAGCAGCATAATGAGTGGATTCAGGTATGATGATTCTAACTGAAAGAAGTCACACAGAAAAAGAAACATTATAAGATATCACTAATACACGGAATGTAAACTTGGCTACACAGGAACTGGATTACCAAACAGAACAGGGTCTCAAATTTAGAAAACCAACTTATGCTTGCTTAAGGGGAAAGGTGAGTTGGGGTGCTGCATAAAACCAGAGATTGAAATGAGCACAGATAAAGTTCCTTAAGCCAAATATGGAATAGACAAGAGCTACTCCTTGCTCAACGAAATGGACTCAACACCCCATATTAAACGCCTAAGAATGTACCTGACTAGTAAGTATCTTAAAACCTATGGATTGCTATGTCTCCGAAAGAGAATCAAGCATGTGTACAGGGGCATAAACGCAGCAGTGATAGGATTGGAGAGGTTCGGTGAGCAAATGAAGACCCTTTGAAGTCATATTGCATGGTACCCATTCCACGGGTCTCAACTCTCCAGGTTTAAGGGATTCTTCCTTCAGCTAAAACATGCATGTGGAACCCAGAGTATGATCAACCGTGTGATCGGGAGACGTGTTCAAATATGTCTCCGTTCTCGTCCCCTGGTACTCGGGTGCAACATTCCAGACGCTTTACTAACACTCTCCCGACTTGGAGAGTCAGTGCCTTTAACCTCCTGTTTGGCCCAGTTTGCAATTTCTGCGGAAGATGAACAGGAATAGGGAGAACCAATGAAAGACTAGCTGGAGGTGTCTGGACGGGCAAATTTAACTCTCATTTCCCACCAGGAAGAGGAATTAACCAAAGGCTCAGCGTGCCGTGCCGGAACCACATGAGGGCCTGAAGCAATCCTGCGGTGTTGCGGCCAGCTCACAAGAAAGCGAGTTGAAGAAAGGAGCTCAGGGGCACTGTAATTCACAAACCTGCAGAGTTATAAATGACAGCTATCGTCCAAAAATATACTGAAGTAAGGCTGCCAAGAGGACTTGAAAGCGGGGCAGAATTGCAGGAAACCGATTTCAGGAGGTAGACTGGAATTGCATTGAAAGCATAGGAAAAGAGGCAGAACGTCCACAATGATGCACTTGGCCAAAAAGGGCGTATGCGTTTTTTCCTGAATATATTCAGGAAAAAACGCATACGCCCTTTTTGGCCAACCAAGCAAGCTTGCAAAGGAAATCTGCACTACAATGAAGTCTCACTTCCCCCCGGTCAAAAGGGCCATCTGAAAAAAGTGTAAAATCCAGAAAGGCAGGACAGGCCATGGAGAACTGGGAGCCTTGTTATGCTGATGGGCGGGATGTAAATTGCCAACAGCCACTGGGGAGAAGTGTATGGTGTTTCCTGAAACATCTAAAAAACAAAGCAACAGAGCCTAGGGCACTTCCACTTATGGTCCTATAGCTTAGGGAAATGAAAATCAAAAAGACACAGCCACCCCAAAGTTTGGGACGGCTCTGTTTACAAGAACCTCATTTACAGTACAAGTTCAATATCGCAGAAAGTGAAAAATGGATGAAGAAGTTGTGGTACTTACGAACAATGCAATATCACTCAGCAATGACATCTATGTCATCAGGCCCGTAGCAGCATAATGAGTGGATTCAGGTATGATGATTCTAACTGAAAGAAGTCACACAGAAAAAGAAACATCATAAGATATCACTAATACACGGAATGTAAACTTGGCTACACAGGAACTGGATTACCAAACAGAACAGGGTCTCAAATTTAGAAAACCAACTTATGCTTGCTTAAGGGGAAAGGTGAGTTGGGGTGCTGCATAAAACCAGAGATTGAAATGAGCACAGATAAAGTTCCTTAAGCCAAATATGGAATAGACAAGAGCTACTCCTTGCTCAACGAAATGGACTCAACACCCCATATTAAACGCCTAAGAATGTACCTGACTAGTAAGTATCTTAAAACCTATGGATTGCTATGTCTCCGAAAGAGAATCAAGCATGTGTACAGGGGCATAAACGCAGCAGTGATAGGATTGGAGAGGTTCGGTGAGCAAATGAAGACCCTTTGAAGTCATATTGCATGGTACCCATTCCACGGGTCTCAACTCTCCAGGTTTAAGGGATTCTTCCTTCAGCTAAAACATGCATGTGGAACCCAGAGTATGATCAACCGTGTGATCGGGAGACGTGTTCAAATATGTCTCCGTTCTCGTCCCCTGGTACTCGGGTGCAACATTCCAGACGCTTTACTAACACTCTCCCGACTTGGAGAGTCAGTGCCTTTAACCTCCTGTTTGGCCCAGTTTGCAATTTCTGCGGAAGATGAACAGGAATAGGGAGAACCAATGAGAGACTAGCTGGAGGTGTCTGGACGGGCAAATTTAACTCTCATTTCCCACCAGGAAGAGGAATTAACCAAAGGCTCAGCGTGCCGTGCCGGAACCACATGAGGGCCTGAAGCAATCCTGCGGTGTTGCGGCCAGCTCACAAGAAAGCGAGTTGAAGAAAGGAGCTCAGGGGCACTGTAATTCACAAACCTGCAGAGTTATAAATGACAGCTATCGTCCAAAAATATACTGAAGTAAGGCTGCCAAGAGGACTTGAAAGCGGGGCAGAATTGCAGGAAACCGATTTCAGGAGGTAGACTGGAATTGCATTGAAAGCATAGGAAAAGAGGCAGAACGTCCACAATGATGCACTTGGCCAAAAAGGGCGTATGCGTTTTTTCCTGAATATATTCAGGAAAAAACGCATACGCCCTTTTTGGCCAACCAAGCAAGCTTGCAAAGGAAATCTGCACTACAATGAAGTCTCACTTCCCCCCGGTCAAAAGGGCCATCTGAAAAAAGTGTAAAATCCAGAAAGGCAGGACAGGCCATGGAGAACTGGGAGCCTTGTTATGCTGATGGGCGGGATGTAAATTGCCAACAGCCACTGGGGAGAAGTGTATGGTGTTTCCTGAAACATCTAAAAAACAAAGCAACAGAGCCTAGGGCACTTCCACTTATGGTCCTATAGCTTAGGGAAATGAAAATCAAAAAGACACAGCCACCCCAAAGTTTGGGACGGCTCTGTTTACAAGAACCTCATTTACAGTACAAGTTCAATATCGCAGAAAGTGAAAAATGGATGAAGAAGTTGTGGTACTTACGTACAATGCAATATCACTCAGCAATGACATCTATGTCATCAGGCCCGTAGCAGCATAATGAGTGGATTCAGGTATGATGATTCTAACTGAAAGAAGTCACACAGAAAAAGAAACATCATAAGATATCACTAATACACGGAATGTAAACTTGGCTACACAGGAACTGGATTACCAAACAGAACAGGGTCTCAAATTTAGAAAACCAACTTATGCTTGCTTAAGGGGAAAGGTGAGTTGGGGTGCTGCATAAAACCAGAGATTGAAATGAGCACAGATAAAGTTCCTTAAGCCAAATATGGAATAGACAAGAGCTACTCCTTGCTCAACGAAATGGACTCAACACCCCATATTAAACGCCTAAGAATGTACCTGACTAGTAAGTATCTTAAAACCTATGGATTGCTATGTCTCCGAAAGAGAATCAAGCGTGTGTACAGGGGCATAAACGCAGCAGTGATAGGATTGGAGAGGTTCGGTGAGCAAATGAAGACCCTTTGAAGTCATATTGCATGGTACCCATTCCACGGGTCTCAACTCTCCAGGTTTAAGGGATTCTTCCTTCAGCTAAAACATGCATGTGGAACCCAGAGTATGATCAACCGTGTGATCGGGAGACGTGTTCAAATATGTCTCCGTTCTCGTCCCCTGGTACTCGGGTGCAACATTCCAGACGCTTTACTAACACTCTCCCGACTTGGAGAGTCAGTGCCTTTAACCTCCTGTTTGGCCCAGTTTGCAATTTCTGCGGAAGATGAACAGGAATAGGGAGAACCAATGAGAGACTAGCTGGAGGTGTCTGGACGGGCAAATTTAACTCTCATTTCCCACCAGGAAGAGGAATTAAACAAAGGCTCAGCGTGCCGTGCCGGAACCACATTAGGGCCTGAAGCAATCCTGCGGTGTTGCGGCCAGCTCACAAGAAAGCGAGTTGAAGAAAGGAGCTCAGGGGCACTGTAATTCACAAACCTGCAGAGTTATAAGTGACAGCTATCGTCCAAAAATATACTGAAGTAAGGCTGCCAAGAGGACTTGAAAGCGGGGCAGAATTGCAGGAAACCGATTTCAGGAGGTAGACTGGAATTGCATTGAAAGCATAGGAAAAGAGGCAGAACGTCCACAATGATGCACTTGGCCAAAAAGGGCGTATGCGTTTTTTCCTGAATATATTCAGGAAAAAACGCATACGCCCTTTTTGGCCAAACAAGCAAGCTTGCAAAGGAAATCTGCACTACAATGAAGTCTCACTTCCCCCCGGTCAAAAGGGCCATCTGAAAAAAGTGTAAAATCCAGAAAGGCAGGACAGGCCATGGAGAACTGGGAGCCTTGTTATGCTGATGGGCGGGATGTAAATTGCCAACAGCCACTCGGGAGAAGTGTATGGTGTTTCCTGAAACATCTAAAAAACAAAGCAACAGAGCCTAGGGCACTTCCACTTATGGTCCTATAGCTTAGGGAAATGAAAATCAAAAAGACACAGCCACCCCAAAGTTTGGGACGGCTCTGTTTACAAGAACCTCGTTTACGGTACAAGTTCAATATCGCAGAAAGTGAAAAATGGATGAAGAAGTTGTGGTACTTACGTACAATGCAATATCACTCAGCAATGACATCTATGTCATCAGGCCCGTAGCAGCATAATGAGTGGATTCAGGTATGACGATTCTAACTGAAAGAAGTCACACAGAAAAAGAAACATCATAAGATATCACTAATACACAGAATGTAAACTTGGCTACACAGGAACTGGATTACAAAACAGAACAGGGTCTCAAAGTTAGAAAACCAACTTATGCTTGCTTAAGGGGAAAGGTGAGTTGGGGTGCTGCATAAAACCAGAGATTGAAATGAGCACAGATAAAGTTCCTTAAGCCAAATATGGAATAGACAAGAGCTACTCCTTGCTCAACGAAATGGACTCAACACCCCATATTAAACGCCTAAGAATGTACCTGACTAGTAAGTATCTTAAAACCTATGGATTGCTATGTCTCCGAAAGAGAATCAAGCGTGTGTACAGGGGCATAAACGCAGCAGTGATAGGATTGGAGAGGTTCGGTGAGCAAATGAAGACCCTTTGAAGTCATATTGCATGGTACCCATTCCACGGGTCTCAACTCTCCAGGTTTAAGGGATTCTTCCTTCAGCTAAAGCATGCATGTGGAACACAGAGTATGATCAACCGTGTGA
The DNA here is from genome assembly GCF_963455315.2 of Globicephala melas. Classification (NCBI taxonomy): domain Eukaryota; kingdom Metazoa; phylum Chordata; class Mammalia; order Artiodactyla; family Delphinidae; genus Globicephala; species Globicephala melas. Next base: position 79,337 of record NW_027207239.1, on the reverse strand, counting down.
TCGGGAGACGTGTTCAAATATGTCTCCGTTCTCGTCCCCTGGTACTCGGGTGCAACATTCCAGACGCTTTACTAACACTCTCCCGACTTGGAGAGTCAGTGCCTTTAACCTCCTGTTTGGCCCAGTTTGCAATTTCTGCGGAAGATGAACAGGAATAGGGAGAACCAATGAGAGACTAGCTGGAGGTGTCTGGACGGGCAAATTTAACTCTCATTTCCCACCAGGAAGAGGAATTAACCAAAGGCTCAGCGTGCCGTGCCGGAACCACATTAGGGCCTGAAGCAATCCTGCGGTGTTGCGGCCAGCTCACAAGAAAGCGAGTTGAAGAAAGGAGCTCAGGGGCACTGTAATTCACAAACCTGCAGAGTTATAAGTGACAGCTATCGTCCAAAAATATACTGAAGTAAGGCTGCCAAGAGGACTTGAAAGCGGGGCAGAATTGCAGGAAACCGATTTCAGGAGGTAGACTGGAATTGCATTGAAAGCATAGGAAAAGAGGCAGAACGTCCACAATGATGCACTTGGCCAAAAAGGGCGTATGCGTTTTTTCCTGAATATATTCAGGAAAAAACGCATACGCCCTTTTTGGCCAACCAAGCAAGCTTGCAAAGGAAATCTGCACTACAATGAAGTCTCACTTCCCCCCGGCCAAAGGGCCATCTGAAAAAAGTGTAAAATCCAGAAAGGCAGGACAGGCCATGGAGAACTGGGAGCCTTGTTATGCTGATGGGCGGGATGTAAATTGCCAACAGCCACTCCGGAGAAGTGTAGGGTGTTTCCTAAAACATCTAAAAAACAAAGCAACAGAGCCTAGGGCACTTCCACTTATGGTCCTATAGCTTAGGGAAATGAAAATCAAAAAGACACAGCCACCCCAAAGTTTGGGACGGCTCTGTTTACAAGAACCTCGTTTACGGTACAAGTTCAATATCGCAGAAAGTGAAAAATGGATGAAGAAGTTGTGGTACTTACGTACAATGCAATATCACTCAGCAATGACATCTATGTCATCAGGCCCGTAGCAGCATAATGAGTGCATTCAGGTATGATGATTCTAACTGAAAGAAGTCACACAGAAAAAGAAACATCATAAGATATCACTAATACACGGAATGTAAACTTGGCTACACAGGAACTGGATTACAAAACAGAACAGGGTCTCAAATTTAGAAAACCAACTTATGCTTGCTTAAGGGGAAAGTTGAGTTGGGGTGCTGCATAAAACCAGAGATTGAAATGAGCACAGATAAAGTTCCTTAAGCCAAATATGGAATAGACAAGAGCTACTCCTTGCTCAACGAAATGGACTCAACACCCCATATTAAACGCCTAAGAATGTACCTGACTAGTAAGTATCTTAAAACCTATGGATTGCTATTTCTCCGAAAGGGAATCAAGCGTGTGTACAGGGGAATAAACGCAGCAGTGATAGGATTGGAGAGGTTCGGTGAGCAAATGAAGTCCCTTTGAAGTCATATTGCATGGTACCCATTCCACGGGTCTCAACTCTCCAGGTTTAAGGGATTCTTCCTTCAGCTAAAACATGCATGTGGAACCCAGAGTATGATCAACCGTGTGATCGGGAGACGTGTTCAAATATGTCTCCGTTCTCGTCCCCTGGTACTCGGATGCAACATTCCAGACGCTTTACTAACACTCTCCCGACTTGGAGAGTCAGTGCCTTTAACCTCCTGTTTGGCCCAGTTTGCAATTTCTGCGGAAGATGAACAGGAATAGGGAGAACCAATGAGAGACTAGCTGGAGGTGTCTGGACGGGCAAATTTAACTCTCATTTCCCACCAGGAAGAGGAATTAACCAAAGGCTCAGCGTGCCGTGCCGGAACCGGATTAGGGCCTGAAGCAATTCTGCGGTGTTGCGGCCAGCTCACAAGAAAGCGAGTTGAAGAAAGGAGCTCAGGGGCACTGTAATTCACAAACCTGCAGAGTTATAAATGACAGCTATCGTCCAAAAATATACTGAAGTAAGGCTGCCAAGAGGACTTGAAAGCGGGGCAGAATTGCAGGAAACCGATTTCAGGAGGTAGACTGGAATTGCATTGAAAGCATAGGAAAAGAGGCAGAACGTCCACAATGATGCACTTGGCCAAAAAGGGCGTATGCGTTTTTTCCTGAATATATTCAGGAAAAAACGCATACGCCCTTTTTGGCCAACCAAGCAAGCTTGCAAAGGAAATCTGCACTACAATGAAGTCTCACTTCCCCCCGGTCAAAAGGGCCATCTGAAAAAAGTGTAAAATCCAGAAAGGCAGGACAGGCCATGGAGAACTGGGAGCCTTGTTATGCTGATGGGCGGGATGTAAATTGCCAACAGCCACTCGGGAGAAGTGTATGGTGTTTCCTGAAACATCTAAAAAACAAAGCAACAGAGCCCAGGTCACTTCCACTTATGGTCCTATAGCTTAGGGAAATGAAAATCAAAAAGACACAGCCACCCCAAAGTTTGGGACGGCTCTGTTTACAAGAACCTCGTTTACGGTACAAGTTCAATATGGCAGAAAGTGAAAAATGGATGAAGAAGCTGTGGTACTTACGTACAATGCAATATCACTCAGCAATGACATCTATGTCATCAGGCCCGTAGCAGCATAATGAGTGGATTCAGGTATGATGATTCTAACTGAAAGAAGTCACACAGAAAAAGAAACATCATAAGATATCACTAATACACGGAATGTAAACTTGGCTACACAGGAACTGCATTACAAAACAGAACAGGGTCTCAAATTAAGAAAACCAACTTATGCTTGCTTAAGGGGAAAGGTGAGTTGGGGTGCTGCATAAAACCAGAGATTGAAATGAGCACAGATAAACTTCCTTAAGCCAAATATGGAATAGACAAGAGCTACTCCTTGCTCAACGAAATGGACTCAACACCCCATATTAAACGCCTAAGAATGTACCTGACTAGTAAGTATCTTAAAACCTATGGATTGCTATGTCTCCGAAAGAGAATCAAGCGTGTGTACAGGGGCATAAACGCAGCAGTGATAGGATTGGAGAGGTTCGGTGAGCAAATGAAGACCCTTTGAAGTCATATTGCATGGTACCCATTCCACGGGTCTCAACTCTCCAGGTTTAAGGGATTCTTCCTTCAGCTAAAACATGCATGTGGAACCCAGAGTATGATCAACCGTGTGATCGGGAGACGTGTTCAAATATGTCTCCGTTCTCGTCCCCTGGTACTCGGGTGCAACATTCCAGACGCTTTACTAACACTCTCCCGACTTGGAGAGTCAGTGCCTTTAACCTCCTGTTTGGCCCAGTTTGCAATTTCTGCGGAAGATGAACAGGAATAGGGAGAACCAATGAGAGACTAGCTGGAGGTGTCTGGACGGGCAAATTTAACTCTCATTTCCCACCAGGAAGAGGAATTAACCAAAGGCTCAGCGTGCCGTGCCGGAACCAGATTAGGGCCTGAAGCAATCTTGCGGTGTTGCGGCCAGCTCACAAGAAAGCGAGTTGAAGAAAGGAGCTCAGGGGCACTGTAATTCACAAACCTGCAGAGTTATAAGTGACAGCTATCGTCCAAAAATATACTGAAGAAAGGCTGCCAAGAGGACTTGAAAGCGGGGCAGAATTGCAGGAAACCGATTTCAGGAGGTAGACTGGAATTGCATTGAAAGCATAGGAAAAGAGGCAGAACGTCCACAATGATGCACTTGGCCAAAAAGGGCGTATGCGTTTTTTCCTGAATATATTCAGGAAAAAACGCATACGCCCTTTTTGGCCAACCAAGCAAGCTTGCAAAGGAAATCTGCACTACAATGAAGTCTCACTTCCCCCCGGTCAAAAGGGCCATCTGAAAAAAGTGTAAAATCCAGAAAGGCAGGACAGGCCATGGAGAACTGGGAGCCTTGTTATGCTGATGGGCGGGATGTAAATTGCCAACAGCCACTCGGGAGAAGTGTATGGTGTTTCCTGAAACATCTAAAAAACAAAGCAACAGAGCCTAGGGCACTTCCACTTATGGTCCTATAGCTTAGGGAAATGAAAATCAAAAAGACACAGCCACCCCAAAGTTTGGGACGGCTCTGTTTACAAGAACCTCGTTTACGGTACAAGTTCAATATCGCAGAAAGTGAAAAATGGATGAAGAAGTTGTGGTACTTACGTACAATGCAATATCACTCAGCAATGACATCTATGTCATCAGGCCCGTAGCAGCATAATGAGTGGATTCAGGTATGATGATTCTAACTGAAAGAAGTCACACAGAAAAAGAAACATTATAAGATATCACTAATACACGGAATGTAAACTTGGCTACACAGGAACTGGATTACCAAACAGAACAGGGTCTCAAAGTTAGAAAACCAACTTATGCTTGCTTAAGGGGAAAGGTGAGTTGGGGTGCTGCATAAAACCAGAGATTGAAATGAGCACAGATAAAGTTCCTTAAGCCAAATATGGAATAGACAAGAGCTACTCCTTGCTCAACGAAATGGACTCAACACCCCATATTGAACGCCTAAGAATGTACCTGACTAGTAAGTATCTTAAAACCTATGGATTGCTATGTCTCCGAAAGAGAATCAAGCATGTGTACAGGGGCATAAACGCAGCAGTGATAGGATTGGAGAGGTTCGGTGAGCAAATGAAGACCCTTTGAAGTCATATTGCATGGTACCCATTCCACGGGTCTCAACTCTCCAGGTTTAAGGGATTCTTCCTTCAGCTAAAACATGCATGTGGAACCCAGAGTATGATCAACCGTGTGATCGGGAGACGTGTTCAAATATGTCTCCGTTCTCGTCCCCTGGTACTCGGGTGCAACATTCCAGACGCTTTACTAACACTCTCCCGACTTGGAGAGTCAGTGCCTTTAACCTCCTGTTTGGCCCAGTTTGCAATTTCTGCGGAAGATGAACAGGAATAGGGAGAACCAATGAGAGACTAGCTGGAGGTGTCTGGACGGGCAAATTTAACTCTCATTTCCCACCAGGAAGAGGAATTAACCAAAGGCTCAGCGTGCCGTGCCGGAAGCACATGAGGGCCTGAAGCAATCCTGCGGTGTTGCGGCCAGCTCACAAGAAAGCGAGTTGAAGAAAGGAGCTCAGGGGCACTGTAATTCACAAACCTGCAGAGTTATAAATGACAGCTATCGTCCAAAAATATACTGAAGTAAGGCTGCCAAGAGGACTTGAAAGCGGGGCAGAATTGCAGGAAACCGATTTCAGGAGGTAGACTGGAATTGCATTGAAAGCATAGGAAAAGAGGCAGAACGTCCACAATGATGCACTTGGCCAAAAAGGGCGTATGCGTTTTTTCCTGAATATATTCAGGAAAAAACGCATACGCCCTTTTTGGCCAACCAAGCAAGCTTGCAAAGGAAATCTGCACTACAATGAAGTCTCACTTCCCCCCGGTCAAAAGGGCCATCTGAAAAAAGTGTAAAATCCAGAAAGGCAGGACAGGCCATGGAGAACTGGGAGCCTTGTTATGCTGATGGGCGGGATGTAAATTGCCAACAGCCACTGGGGAGAAGTGTATGGTGTTTCCTGAAACATCTAAAAAACAAAGCAACAGAGCCTAGGGCACTTCCACTTATGGTCCTATAGCTTAGGGAAATGAAAATCAAAAAGACACAGCCACCCCAAAGTTTGGGACGGCTCTGTTTACAAGAACCTCATTTACAGTACAAGTTCAATATCGCAGAAAGTGAAAAATGGATGAAGAAGTTGTGGTACTTACGTACAATGCAATATCACTCAGCAATGACATCTATGTCATCAGGCCCGTAGCAGCATAATGAGTGGATTCAGGTATGATGATTCTAACTGAAAGAAGTCACACAGAAAAAGAAACATCATAAGATATCACTAATACACGGAATGTAAACTTGGCTACACAGGAACTGGATTACAAAACAGAACAGGGTCTCAAATTTAGAAAACCAACTTATGCTTGCTTAAGGGGAAAGGTGAGTTGGGGTGCTGCATAAAACCAGAGATTGAAATGAGCACAGATAAAGTTCCTTAAGCCAAATATGGAATAGACAAGAGCTACTCCTTGCTCAACGAAATGGACTCAACACCCCATATTAAACGCCTAAGAATGTACCTGACTAGTAAGTATCTTAAAACCTATGGATTGCTATGTCTCCGAAAGAGAATCAAGCGTGTGTACAGGGGCATAAACGCAGCAGTGATAGGATTGGAGAGGTTCGGTGAGCAAATGAAGACCCTTTGAAGTCATATTGCATGGTACCCATTCCACGGGTCTCAACTCTCCAGGTTTAAGGGATTCTTCCTTCAGCTAAAACATGCATGTGGAACCCAGAGTATGATCAACCGTGTGATCGGGAGACGTGTTCAAATATGTCTCCGTTCTCGTCCCCTGGTACTCGGGTGCAACATTCCAGACGCTTTACTAACACTCTCCCGACTTGGAGAGTCAGTGCCTTTAACCTCCTGTTTGGCCCAGTTTGCAATTTCTGCGGAAGATGAACAGGAATAGGGAGAACCAATGAGAGACTAGCTGGAGGTGTCTGGACGGGCAAATTTAACTCTCATTTCCCACCAGGAAGAGGAATTAACCAAAGGCTCAGCGTGCCGTGCCGGAACCAGATTAGGGCCTGAAGCAATCCTGCGGTGTTGCGGCCAGCTCACAAGAAAGCGAGTTGAAGAAAGGAGCTCAGGGGCACTGTAATTCACAAACCTGCAGAGTTATAAGTGACAGCTATCGTCCAAAAATATACTGAAGAAAGGCTGCCAAGAGGACTTGAAAGCGGGGCAGAATTGCAGGAAACCGATTTCAGGAGGTAGACTGGAATTGCATTGAAAGCATAGGAAAAGAGGCAGAACGTCCACAATGATGCACTTGGCCAAAAAGGGCGTATGCGTTTTTTCCTGAATATATTCAGGAAAAAACGCATACGCCCTTTTTGGCCAACCAAGCAAGCTTGCAAAGGAAATCTGCACTACAATGAAGTCTCACTTCCCCCCGGTCAAAAGGGCCATCTGAAAAAAGTGTAAAATCCAGAAAGGCAGGACAGGCCATGGAGAACTGGGAGCCTTGTTATGCTGATGGGCGGGATGTAAATTGCCAACAGCCACTCGGGAGAAGTGTATGGTGTTTCCTGAAACATCTAAAAAACAAAGCAACAGAGCCTAGGGCATTTCCACTTATGGTCCTATAGCTTAGGGAAATGAAAATCAAAAAGACACAGCCACCCCAAAGTTTGGGACGGCTCTGTTTACAAGAACCTCGTTTACGGTACAAGTTCAATATCGCAGAAAGTGAAAAATGGATGAAGAAGTTGTGGTACTTACGTACAATGCAATATCACTCAGCAATGACATCTATGTCATCAGGCCCGTAGCAGCATAATGAGTGGATTCAGGTATGATGATTCTAACTGAAAGAAGTCACACAGAAAAAGAAACATTATAAGATATCACTAATACACGGAATGTAAACTTGGCTACACAGGAACTGGATTACCAAACAGAACAGGGTCTCAAAGTTAGAAAACCAACTTATGCTTGCTTAAGGGGAAAGGTGAGTTGGGGTGCTGCATAAAACCAGAGATTGAAATGAGCACAGATAAAGTTCCTTAAGCCAAATATGGAATAGACAAGAGCTACTCCTTGCTCAACGAAATGGACTCAACACCCCATATTGAACGCCTAAGAATGTACCTGACTAGTAAGTATCTTAAAACCTATGGATTGCTATGTCTCCGAAAGAGAATCAAGCATGTGTACAGGGGCATAAACGCAGCAGTGATAGGATTGGAGAGGTTCGGTGAGCAAATGAAGACCCTTTGAAGTCATATTGCATGGTACCCATTCCACGGGTCTCAACTCTCCAGGTTTAAGGGATTCTTCCTTCAGCTAAAACATGCATGTGGAACCCAGAGTATGATCAACCGTGTGATCGGGAGATGTGTTCAAATATGTCTCCGTTCTCGTCCCCTGGTACTTGGGTGCAACATTCCAGACGCTTTACTAACACTCTCCCGACTTGGAGAGTCAGTGCCTTTAACCTCCTGTTTGGCCGAGTTTGCAATTTCTGCGGAAGATGAACAGGAATAGGGAGAACCAATGAGAGACTAGCTGGAAGTGTCTGGACGGGCAAATTTAACTCTCATTTCCCACCAGGAAGAGGAATTAACCAAAGGCTCAGCGTGCCGTGCCGGAACCACATTAGGGCCTGAAGCAATCCTGCGGTGTTGCGGCCAGCTCACAAGAAAGCGAGTTGAAGAAAGGAGCTCAGGGGCACTGTAATTCACAAACCTGCAGAGTTATAAATGACAGCTATCGTCCAAAAATATACTGAAGTAAGGCTGCCAAGAGGACTTGAAAACGGGGCCGAATTGCAGGAAACCGATTTCAGGAGGTAGACTGGAATTGCATTGAAAGCATAGGAAAAGAGGCAGAACGTCCACAATGATGCACTTGGCCAAAAAGGGCGTATGCGTTTTTTCCTGAATATATTCAGGAAAAAACGCATACGCCCTTTTTGGCCAACCAAGCAAGCTTGCAAAGGAAATCTGCACTACAATGAAGTCTCACTTCCCCCCGGTCAAAAGGGCCATCTGAAAAAAGTGTAAAATCCAGAAAGGCAGGACAGGCCATGGAGAACTGGGAGCCTTGTTATGCTGATGGGCGGGATGTAAATTGCCAACAGCCACTCGGGAGAAGTGTATGGTGTTTCCTGAAACATCTAAAAAACAAAGCAACAGAGCCTAGGGCACTTCCACTTATGGTCCTATAGCTTAGGGAAATGAAAATCAAAAAGACACAGCCACCCCAAAGTTTGGGACGGCTCTGTTTACAAGAACCTCGTTTACGGTACAAGTTCAATATCGCAGAAAGTGAAAAATGGATGAAGAAGTTGTGGTACTTACGTACAATGCAATATCACTCAGCAATGACATCTATGTCATCAGGCCCGTAGCAGCATAATGAGTGGATTCAGGTATGATGATTCTAACTGAAAGAAGTCACACAGAAAAAGAAACATCATAAGATATCACTAATACACGGAATGTAAACTTGGCTACACAGGAACTGGATTACAAAACAGAACAGGGTCTCAAATTTAGAAAACCAACTTATGCTTGCTTAAGGGGAAAGGTGAGTTGGGGTGCTGCATAAAACCAGAGATTGAAATGAGCACAGATAAAGTTCCTTAAGCCAAATATGGAATAGACAAGAGCTACTCCTTGCTCAACGAAATGGACTCAACACCCCATATTAAACGCCTAAGAATGTACCTGACTAGTAAGTATCTTAAAACCTATGGATTGCTATGTCTCCGAAAGAGAATCAAGCGTGTGTACAGAGGCATAAACGCAGCAGTGATAGGATTGGAGAGGTTCGGTGAGCAAATGAAGACCCTTTGAAGTCATATTGCATGGTACCCATTCCACGGGTCTCAACTCTCCAGGTTTAAGGGATTCTTCCTTCAGCTAAAACATGCATGTGGAACCCAGAGTATGATCAACCGTGTGATCGGGAGACGTGTTCAAATATGTCTCCGTTCTCGTCCCCTGGTACTCGGGTGCAACATTCCAGACGCTTTACTAACACTCTCCCGACTTGGAGAATCAGTGCCTTTAACCTCCTGTTTGGCCCAGTTTGCAATTTCTGCGGAAGATGAACAGGAATAGGGAGAACCAATGAGAGACTAGCTGGAGGTGTCTGGACGGGCAAATTTAACTCTCATTTCCCACCAGGAAGAGGAATTAACCAAAGGCTCAGCGTGCCGTGCCGGAACCAGATTAGGGCCTGAAGCAATCCTGCGGTGTTGCGGCCAGCTCACAAGAAAGCGAGTTGAAGAAAGGAGCTCAGGGGCACTGTAATTCACAAACCTGCAGAGTTATAAATGACAGCTATCGTCCAAAAATATACTGAAGTAAGGCTGCCAAGAGGACTTGAAAGCGGGGCAGAATTGCAGGAAACCGATTTCAGGAGGTAGACTGGAATTGCATTGAAAGCATAGGAAAAGAGGCAGAACGTCCACAATGATGCACTTGGCCAAAAAGGGCGTATGCGTTTTTTCCTGAATATATTCAGGAAAAAACGCATACGCCCTTTTTGGCCAACCAAGCAAGCTTGCAAAGGAAATCTGCACTACAATGAAGTCTCACTTCCCCCCGGTCAAAAGGGCCATCTGAAAAAAGTGTAAAATCCAGAAAGGCAGGACAGGCCATGGAGAACTGGGAGCCTTGTTATGCTGATGGCGGGATGTAAATTGCCAACAGCCACTCGGGAGAAGTGTATGGTGTTTCCTGAAACATCTAAAAAACAAAGCAACAGAGCCTAGGGCACTTCCACTTATGGTCCTATAGATTAGGGAAATGAAAATCAAAAAGACACAGCCACCCCAAAGTTTGGGACGGCTCTGTTTACAAGAACCTCGTTTACGGTACAAGTTCAATATCGCAGAAAGTGAAAAATGGATGAAGAAGTTGTGGTACTTACGTACAATGCAATATCACTCAGCAATGACATCTATGTCATCAGGCCCGTAGCAGCATAATGAGTGGATTCAGGTATGATGATTCTAACTGAGAGAAGTCACACAGAAAAAGAAACATCATAAGATATCACTAATACACGGAATGTAAACTTGGCTACACAGGAACTGGATTACAAAACAGAACAGGGTCTCAAATTTAGAAAACCAACTTATGCTTGCTTAAGGGGAAAGGTGAGTTGGGGTGCTGCATAAAACCAGAGATTGAAATGAGCACAGACAAATTTCCTTAAGCCAAATATGGAATAGACAAGAGCTACTCCTTGCTCAACGAAATGGACTCAACACCCCATATTAAACGCCTAATAATGTACCTGACTAGTAAGTATCTTAAAACCTATGGATTGCTATGTCTCCGAAAGAGAATCAAGCGTGTGTACAGGGGCATAAACGCAGCAGTGATAGGATTGGAGAGGTTCGGTGAGCAAATGAAGACCCTTTGAAGTCATATTGCATGGTACCCATTCCACGGGTCTCAACTCTCCAGGTTTAAGGGATTCTTCCTTCAGCTAAAACATGCATGTGGAACCCAGAGTATGATCAACCGTCTGATCGGGAGATGTGTTCAAATATGTCTCCGTTCTCGTCCCCTGGTACTCGGGTGCAACATTCCAGACGCTTTACTAACACTCTCCCGACTTGGAGAGTCAGTGCCTTTAACCTCCTGTTTGGCCCAGTTTGCAATTTCTGCGGAAGATGAACAGGAATAGGGAGAACCAATGAGAGACTAGCTGGAGGTGTCTGGACGGGCAAATTTAACTCTCATTTCCCACCAGGAAGAGGAATTAACCAAAGGCTCAGCGTGCCGTGCCGGAACCACATTAGGGCCTGAAGCAATCCTGCGGTGTTGCGGCCAGCTCACAAGAAAGCGAGTTGAAGAAAGGAGCTCAGGGGCACTGTAATTCACAAACCTGCAGAGTTATAAATGACAGCTATCGTCCAAAAATATACTGAAGTAAGGCTGCCAAGAGGACTTGAAAGCGGGGCAGAATTGCAGGAAACCGATTTCAGGAGGTAGACTGGAATTGCATTGAAAGCATAGGAAAAGAGGCAGAACGGCCACAATGATGCACTTGGCCAAAAAGAGCATATGCGTTTTTTCCTGAATATATTCAGGAAAAAACGCATACGCCCTTTTTGGCCAACCAAGCAAGCTTGCAAAGGAAATCTGCACTACAATGAAGTCTCACTTCCCCCCGGTCAAAAGGGCCATCTGAAAAAAGTGTAAAATCCAGAAAGGCAGGACAGGCCATGGAGAACTGGGAGCCTTGTTATGCTGATGGGCGGGATGTAAATTGCCAACAGCCACTCGGGAGAAGTGTATGGTGTTTCCTGAAACATCTAAAAAACAAAGCAACAGAGCCTAGGGCACTTCCACTTATGGTCCTATAGCTTAGGGAAATGAAAATCAAAAAGACACAGCGACCCCAAAGTTTGGGACGGCTCTGTTTACAAGAACCTCGTTTACGGTACAAGTTCAATATCGCAGAAAGTGAAAAATGGATGAAGAAGTTGTGGTACTTACGTACAATGCAATATCACTCAGCAATGACATCTATGTCATCAGGCCCGTAGCAGCATAATGAGTGGATTCAGGTATGATGATTCTAACTGAGAGAAGTCACACAGAAAAAGAAACATCATAAGATATCACTAATACACGGAATGTAAACTTGGCTACACAGGAACTGGATTACAAAACAGAACAGGGTCTCAAATTTAGAAAACCAACTTATGCTTGCTTAAGGGGAAAGGTGAGTTGGGGTGCTGCATAAAACCAGAGATTGAAATGAGCACAGACAAATTTCCTTAAGCCAAATATGGAATAGACAAGAGCTACTCCTTGCTCAACGAAATGGACTCAACACCCCATATTAAACGCCTAATAATGTACCTGACTAGTAAGTATCTTAAAACCTATGGATTGCTATGTCTCCGAAAGAGAATCAAGCGTGTGTACAGGGGCATAAACGCAGAAGTGATAGGATTGGAGAGGTTCGGTGAGCAAATGAAGACCCTTTGAAGTCATATTGCATGGTACCCATTCCACGGGTCTCAACTCTCCAGGTTTAAGGGATTCTTCCTTCAGCTAAAACATGCATGTGGAACCCAGAGTATGATCAACCGTGTGATCGGGAGACGTGTTCAAATATGTCTCCGTTCTCGTCCCCTGGTACTCGGGTGCAACATTCCAGACGCTTTACTAACACTCTCCCGACTTGGAGAGTCAGTGCCTTTAACCTCCTGTTTGGCCCAGTTTGCAATTTCTGCGGAAGATGAACAGGAATAGGGAGAACCAATGAGAGACTAGCTGGAGGTGTCTGGACGGGCAAATTTAACTCTCATTTCCCACCAGGAAGAGGAATTAACCAAAGGCTCAGCGTGCCGTGCCGGAACCAGATTAGGGCCTGAAGCAATCCTGCGGTGTTGCGGCCAGCTCACAAGAAAGCGAGTTGAAGAAAGGAGCTCAGGGGCACTGTAATTCACAAACCTGCAGAGTTATAAATGACAGCTATCGTCCAAAAATATACTGAAGTAAGGCTGCCAAGAGGACTTGAAAGCGGGGCAGAATTGCAGGAAACCGATTTCAGGAGGTAGACTGGAATTGCATTGAAAGCATAGGAAAAGAGGCAGAACGTCCACAATGATGCACTTGGCCAAAAAGGGCGTATGCGTTTTTTCCTGAATATATTCAGGAAAAAACGCATACGCCCTTTTTGGCCAACCAAGAAAGCTTGCAAAGGAAATCTGCACTACAATGAAGTCTCACTTCCCCCCGGTCAAAAGGGCCATCTGAAAAAAGTGTAAAATCCAGAAAGGCAGGACAGGCCATGGAGAACTGGGAGCCTTGTTATGCTGATGGGCGGGATGTAAATTGCCAACAGCCACTCAGGAGAAGTGTATGTGTTTCCTGAAACATCTAAAAAACAAAGCAACAGAGCCTAGGGCACTTCCACTTATGGTCCTATAGCTTAGGGAAATGAAAATCAAAAAGACACAGCCACCCCAAAGTTTGGGACGGCTCTGTTTACAAGAACCTCGTTTACGGTACAAGTTCAATATCGCAGAAAGTGAAAAATGGATGAAGAAGTTGTGGTACTTACGTACAATGCAATATCACTCAGCAATGACATCTATGTCATCAGGCCCGTAGCAGCATAATGAGTGCATTCAGGTATGATGATTCTAACTGAAAGAAGTCACACAGAAAAAGAAACATCATAAGATATCACTAATACACGGAATGTAAACTTGGCTACACAGGAACTGGATTACAAAACAAAACAGGGTCTCAAATTTAGAAAACCAACTTATGCTTGCTTAAGGGGAAAGGTGAGTTGGGGTGCTGCATAAAACCAGAGATTGAAATGAGCACAGATAAAGTTCCTTAAGCCAAATATGGAATAGACAAGAGCTACTCCTTGCTCAACGAAATGGACTCAACACCCCATATTAAACGCCTAAGAATGTACCTGACTAGTAAGTATCTTAAAACCTATGGATTGCTATGTCTCCGAAAGAGAATCAAGCGTGTGTACAGGGGCATAAACGCAGCAGTGATAGGATTGGAGAGGTTCGGTGAGCAAATGAAGACCCTTTGAAGTCATATTGCATGGTACCCATTCCACGGGTCTCAACTCTCCAGGTTTAAGGGATTCTTCCTTCAGCTAAAACATGCATGTGGAACCCAGAGTATGATCAACCGTGTGATCGGGAGACGTGTTCAAATATGTCTCCGTTCTCGTCCCCTGGTACTCGGGTGCAACATTCCAGACGCTTTACTAACACTCTCCCGACTTGGAGAGTCAGTGCCTTTAACCTCCTGTTTGGCCCAGTTTGCAATTTCTGCGGAAGATGAACAGGAATAGGGAGAACCAATGAGAGACTAGCTGGAGGTGTCTGGACGGGCAAATTTAACTCTCATTTCCCACCAGGAAGAGGAATTAACCAAAGGCTCAGCGTGCCGTGCCGGAACCAGATTAGTGCCTGAAGCAATCCTGCGGTGTTGCGGCCAGCTCACAAGAAAGCGAGTTGAAGAAAGGAGCTCAGGGGCACTGTAATTCACAAACCTGCAGAGTTATAAGTGACAGCTATCGTCCAAAAATATACTGAAGAAAGGCTGCCAAGAGGACTTGAAAGCGGGGCAGAATTGCAGGAAACCGATTTCAGGAGGTAGACTGGAATTGCATTGAAAGCATAGGAAAAGAGGCAGAACGTCCACAATGATGCACTTGGCCAAAAAGGGCGTATGCGTTTTTTCCTGAATATATTCAGGAAAAAACGCATACGCCCTTTTTGGCCAACCAAGCAAGCTTGCAAAGGAAATCTGCACTACAATGAAGTCTCACTTCCCCCCGGTCAAAAGGGCCATCTGAAAAAAGTGTAAAATCCAGAAAGGCAGGACAGGCCATGGAGAACTGGGAGCCTTGTTATGCTGATGGGCGGGATGTAAATTGCCAACAGCCACTCGGGAGAAGTGTATGGTGTTTCCTGAAACATCTAAAAAACAAAGCAACAGAGCCTAGGGCACTTCCACTTATGGTCCTATAGCTTAGGGAAATGAAAATCAAAAAGACACAGCCACCCCAAAGTTTGGGACGGCTCTGTTTACAAGAACCTCGTTTACGGTACAAGTTCAATATCGCAGAAAGTGAAAAATGGATGAAGAAGTTGTGGTACTTACGTACAATGCAATATCACTCAGCAATGACATCTATGTCATCAGGCCCGTAGCAGCATAATGAGTGGATTCAGGTATGATGATTCTAACTGAAAGAAGTCACACAGAAAAAGAAACATTATAAGATATCACTAATACACGGAATGTAAACTTGGCTACACAGGAACTGGATTACCAAACAGAACAGGGTCTCAAATTTAGAAAACCAACTTATGCTTGCTTAAGGGGAAAGGTGAGTTGGGGTGCTGCATAAAACCAGAGATTGAAATGAGCACAGATAAAGTTCCTTAAGCCAAATATGGAATAGACAAGAGCTACTCCTTGCTCAACGAAATGGACTCAACACCCCATATTAAACGCCTAAGAATGTACCTGACTAGTAAGTATCTTAAAACCTATGGATTGCTATGTCTCCGAAAGAGAATCAAGCATGTGTACAGGGGCATAAACGCAGCAGTGATAGGATTGGAGAGGTTCGGTGAGCAAATGAAGACCCTTTGAAGTCATATTGCATGGTACCCATTCCACGGGTCTCAACTCTCCAGGTTTAAGGGATTCTTCCTTCAGCTAAAACATGCATGTGGAACCCAGAGTATGATCAACCGTGTGATCGGGAGACGTGTTCAAATATGTCTCCGTTCTCGTCCCCTGGTACTCGGGTGCAACATTCCAGACGCTTTACTAACACTCTCCCGACTTGGAGAGTCAGTGCCTTTAACCTCCTGTTTGGCCCAGTTTGCAATTTCTGCGGAAGATGAACAGGAATAGGGAGAACCAATGAGAGACTAGCTGGAGGTGTCTGGACGGGCAAATTTAACTCTCATTTCCCACCAGGAAGAGGAATTAACCAAAGGCTCAGCGTGCCGTGCCGGAACCAGATTAGGGCCTGAAGCAATCCTGCGGTGTTGCGGCCAGCTCACAAGAAAGCGAGTTGAAGAAAGGAGCTCAGGGGCACTGTAATTCACAAACCTGCAGAGTTATAAATGACAGCTATCGTCCAAAAATATACTGAAGTAAGGCTGCCAAGAGGACTTGAAAGCGGGGCAGAATTGCAGGAAACCGATTTCAGGAGGTAGACTGGAATTGCATTGAAAGCATAGGAAAAGAGGCAGAACGTCCACAATGATGCACTTGGCCAAAAAGGGCGTATGCGTTTTTTCCTGAATATATTCAGGAAAAAACGCATACGCCCTTTTTGGCCAACCAAGCAAGCTTGCAAAGGAAATCTGCACTACAATGAAGTCTCACTTCCCCCCGGTCAAAAGGGCCATCTGAAAAACGTGTAAAATCCAGAAAGGCAGGACAGGCCATGGAGAACTGGGAGCCTTGTTATGCTGATGGGCGGGATGTAAATTGCCAACAGCCACTGGGGAGAAGTGTATGGTGTTTCCTGAAACATCTAAAAAACAAAGCAACAGAGCCTAGGGCACTTCCACTTATGGTCCTATAGCTTAGGGAAATGAAAATCAAAAAGACACAGCCACCCCAAAGTTTGGGACGGCTCTGTTTACAAGAACCTCATTTACAGTACAAGTTCAATATCGCAGAAAGTGAAAAATGGATGAAGAAGTTGTGGTACTTACGTACAATGCAATATCACTCAGCAATGACATCTATGTCATCAGGCCCGTAGCAGCATAATGAGTGGATTCAGGTATGATGATTCTAACTGAAAGAAGTCACACAGAAAAAGAAACATCATAAGATATCACTAATACACGGAATGTAAACTTGGCTACACAGGAACTGGATTACCAAACAGAACAGGGTCTCAAATTTAGAAAACCAACTTATGCTTGCTTAAGGGGAAAGGTGAGTTGGGGTGCTGCATAAAACCAGAGATTGAAATGAGCACAGATAAAGTTCCTTAAGCCAAATATGGAATAGACAAGAGCTACTCCTTGCTCAACGAAATGGACTCAACACCCCATATTAAACGCCTAAGAATGTACCTGACTAGTAAGTATCTTAAAACCTATGGATTGCTATGTCTCCGAAAGAGAATCAAGCGTGTGTACAGGGGCATAAACGCAGCAGTGATAGGATTGGAGAGGTTCGGTGAGCAAATGAAGACCCTTTGAAGTCATATTGCATGGTACCCATTCCACGGGTCTCAACTCTCCAGGTTTAAGGGATTCTTCCTTCAGCTAAAACATGCATGTGGAACCCAGAGTATGATCAACCGTGTGATCGGGAGACGTGTTCAAATATGTCTCCGTTCTCGTCCCCTGGTACTCGGGTGCAACATTCCAGACGCTTTACTAACACTCTCCCGACTTGGAGAGTCAGTGCCTTTAACCTCCTGTTTGGCCCAGTTTGCAATTTCTGCGGAAGATGAACAGGAATAGGGAGAACCAATGAGAGACTAGCTGGAGGTGTCTGGACGGGCAAATTTAACTCTCATTTCCCACCAGGAAGAGGAATTAACCAAAGGCTCAGCGTGCCGTGCCGGAACCACATTAGGGCCTGAAGCAATCCTGCGGTGTTGCGGCCAGCTCACAAGAAAGCGAGTTGAAGAAAGGAGCTCAGGGGCACTGTAATTCACAAACCTGCAGAGTTATAAGTGACAGCTATCGTCCAAAAATATACTGAAGTAAGGCTGCCAAGAGGACTTGAAAGCGGGGCAGAATTGCAGGAAACCGATTTCAGGAGGTAGACTGGAATTGCATTGAAAGCATAGGAAAAGAGGCAGAACGTCCACAATGATGCACTTGGCCAAAAAGGGCGTATGCGTTTTTTCCTGAATATATTCAGGAAAAAACGCATACGCCCTTTTTGGCCAACCAAGCAAGCTTGCAAAGGAAATATGCACTACAATGAAGTCTCACTTCCCCCCGGTCAAAAGGGCCATCTGAAAAAAGTGTAAAATCCAGAAAGGCAGGACAGGCCATGGAGAACTGGGAGCCTTGTTATGCTGATGGGCGGGATGTAAATTGCCAACAGCCACTCGGGAGAAGTGTATGGTGTTTCCTGAAACATCTAAAAAACAAAGCAACAGAGCCTAGGGCACTTCCACTTATGGTCCTATAGCTTAGGGAAATGAAAATCAAAAAGACACAGCCACCCCAAAGTTTGGGACGGCTCTGTTTACAAGAACCTCGTTTACGGTACAAGTTCAATATCGCAGAAAGTGAAAAATGGATGAAGAATTTGTGGAACTTACGTACAATGCAATATCACTCAGCAATGACATCTATGTCATCAGGCCCGTAGCAGCATAATGAGTGGATTCAGGTATGATGATTCTAACTGAAATAAGTCACGCAGAAAAAGAAACATCATAAGATATCACTAATACACGGAATGTAAACTTGGCTACACAGGAACTGGATTACAAAACAGAACAGGGTCTCAAATTTAGAAAACCAACTTATGCTTGCTTAAGGGGAAAGGTGAGTTGGGGTGCTGCATAAAACCAGAGATTGAAATGAGCACAGATAAAGTTCCTTAAGCCAAATATGGAATAGACAAGAGCTACTCCTTGCTCAACGAAATGGACTCAACACCCCATATTAAACGCCTAAGAATGTACCTGACTAGTAAGTATCTTAAAACCTATGGATTGCTATGTCTCCGAAAGAGAATCAAGCGTGTGCACAGGGGCATAAACGCAGCAGTGATAGGATTGGAGAGGTTCGGTGAGCAAATGAAGACCCTTTGAAGTCATATTGCATGGTACCCATTCCACGGGTCTCAACTCTCCAGGTTTAAGGGATTCTTCCTTCAGCTAAAACATGCATGTGGAACCCAGAGTATGATCAACCGTGTGATCGGGAGACGTGTTCAAATATGTCTCCGTTCTCGTCCCCTGGTACTCGGGTGCAACATTCCAGACACTTTACTAACACTCTCCCGACTTGGAGGGTCAGTGCCTTTAACCTCCTGTTTGGCCCAGTTTGCAATTTCTGCGGAAGATGAACAGGAATAGGGAGAACCAATGAGAGACTAGCTGGAGGTGTCTGGACGGACAAATTTAACTCTCATTTCCCACCAGAAGAGGAATTAACCAAAGGCTCAGCGTGCCGTGCCGGAACCACATTAGGGCCTGAAGCAATCCTGCGGTGTTGCGGCCAGCTCACAAGAAAGCGAGTTGAAGAAAGGAGCTCAGGGGCACTGTAATTCACAAACCTGCAGAGTTATAAATGACAGCTATCGTCCAAAAATATACTGAAGTAAGGCTGCCAAGAGGACTTGAAAGCGGGGCAGAATTGCAGGAAACCGATTTCAGGAGGTAGACTGGAATTGCATTGAAAGCATAGGAAAAGAGGCAGAACGTCCACAATGATGCACTTGGCCAAAAAGGGCGTATGCGTTTTTTCCTGAATATATTCAGGAAAAAACGCATACGCCCTTTTTGGCCAACCAAGCAAGCTTGCAAAGGAAATCTGCACTACAATGAAGTCTCACTTCCCCCCGGTCAAAAGGGCCATCTGAAAAAAGTGTAAAATCCAGAAAGGCAGGACAGGCCATGGAGAACTGGGAGCCTTGTTATGCTGATGGGCGGGATGTAAATTGCCAACAGCCACTCGGGAGAAGTGTATGGTGTTTCCTGAAACATCTAAAAAACAAAGCAACAGAGCCTAGGGCACTTCCACTTATGGTCCAATAGCATAGGGAAATGAAAATCAAAAAGACACAGCCACCCCAAAGTTTGGGACGGCTCTGTTTACAAGACCCTCGTTTACGGTACAAGTTCAATATCGCAGAAAGTGAAAAATGGATGAAGAAGTTGTGGTAATTACGTACAATGCAATATCACTCAGCAATGACATCTATGTCATCAGGCCCGTAGCAGCATAATGAGTGGATTCAGGTATGATGATTCTAACTGAAATAAGTCACGCAGAAAAAGAAACATCATAAGATATCACTAATACACGGAATGTAAACTTGGCTACACAGGAACTGGATTACAAAACAGAACAGGGTCTCAAATTTAGAAAACCAACTTATGCTTGCTTAAGGGGAAAGGTGAGTTGGGGTGCTGCATAAAACTAGAGATTGAAATGAGCACAGATAAAGTTCCTTAAGCCAAATATGGAATAGACAAGAGCTACTCCTTGCTCAACGAAATGGACTCAACACCCCATATTAAACGCCTAAGAATGTACCTGACTAGTAATTATCTTAAAACCTATGGATTGCTATGTCTCCGAAAGAGAATCAAGCATGTGCACAGGGGCATAAACGCAACAGTGATAGGATTGGAGAGGTTCGGTGAGCAAATGAAGACCCTTTGAAGTCATATTGCATGGTACCCATTCCACGGGTCTCAACTCTCCAGGTTTAAGGGATTCTTCCTTCAGCTAAAACATGCATGTGGAGCCCAGAGTATGATCAACCATGTGATCGGGAGACGTGTTCAAATATGTCTCCGTTCTCGACACCTGGTACTCAGGTGCAACATTCCAGACGCTTGACTAACACTCTCCCGACTTGGAGAGTCAGTGCCTTTAACCTCCTGTTTGGCCCAGTTTGCAATTTCTGCGGAAGATGAACAGGAATAGGGAGAACCAATGAGAGACTAGCTGGAGGTGTCTGGATGGGCAAATTTAACTCTCATTTCCCACCAGGAAGAGGAATTAACCAAAGGCTCAGCGTGCCATGCCGGAACCACATTAGGGACTGAAGCAATCCTGGGGTGTTGCGGCCAGCTCACAAGAAAGCGAGTTGAAGAAAGGAGCTCAGGGGCACTGTAATTCACAAACCTGCAGAGTTATAAATGACAGCTATCGTCCAAAAATATACTGAAGTAAGGCTGCCAAGAGGACTTGAAAGCGGGGCAGAATTGCAGGAAACCGATTTCAGGAGGTAGACTGGAATTGCATTGAAAGCATAGGAAAAGAGGCAGAACGTCCACAATGATGCACTTGGCCAAAAAGGGCGTATGCGTTTTTTCCTGAATATATTCAGGAAAAAACGCATACGCCCTTTTTGGCCAACCAAGCAAGCTTGCAAAGGAAATCTGCACTACAATGAAGTCTCACTTCCCCCCGGTCAAAAGGGCCATCTGAAAAAAGTGTAAAATCCAGAAAGGCAGGACAGGCCATGGAGAACTGGGAGCCTTGTTATGCTGATGGGCGGGATGTAAATTGCAAACAGCCACTTGGGAGAAGTGTATGTGTTTCCTGAAACATCTAAAAAACAAAGCAACAGAGCCTAGCGCACTTCCACTTATGGTCCTATAGCTTAGGGAAATGAAAATCAAAAAGACACAGCCACCCCAAAGTTTGGGACGGCTCTGTTTACAAGACCCTCGTTTACGGTACAAGTTCAATATCGCAGAAAGTGAAAAATGGATGAAGAAGTTGTGGTACTTACGTACAATGCAATATCACTCAGCAATGACATCTATGTCATCAGGCCCGTA
This sequence comes from Globicephala melas, assembly GCF_963455315.2. Classification (NCBI taxonomy): domain Eukaryota; kingdom Metazoa; phylum Chordata; class Mammalia; order Artiodactyla; family Delphinidae; genus Globicephala; species Globicephala melas. The sequence goes on along the minus strand of NW_027207239.1, from coordinate 57,780 downwards.
GCAGCATAATGAGTGGATTCAGGTATGATGATTCTAACTGAAAGAAGTCACACAGAAAAAGAAACATCATAAGATATCACTAATACACGGAATGTAAACTTGGCTACACAGGAACTGGATTACAAAACAGAACAGGGTCTCAAATTTAGAAAACCAACTTATGCTTGCTTAAGGGGAAAGGTGAGTTGGGGTGCTGCATAAAACCAGAGATTGAAATGAGCACAGATAAAGTTCCTTAAGCCAAATATGGAATAGACAAGAGCTACTCCTTGCTCAACGAAATGGACTCAACACCCCATATTAAACGCCTAAGAATGTACCTGACTAGTAAGTATCTTAAAACCTATGGATTGCTATGTCTCTGAAAGAGAATCAAGCGTGTGTACAGGGGCATAAACGCAGCAGTGACAGGATTGGAGAGGTTCGGTGAGCAAATGAAGACCCTTTGAAGTCATATTGCATGGTTCCCATTCCACGGGTCTCAACTCTCCAGGTTTAAGGGATTCTTCCTTCAGCTAAAACATGCATGTGGAACCCAGAGTATGATCAACCGTGTGATCGGGAGACGTGTTCAAATATGTCTCCATTCTTCTCCCCTGGTACTCGGGTGCAACATTCCAGACGCTTTACTAACACTCTCCCGACTTGGAGAGTCAGTGCCTTTAACCTCCTGTTTGGCCCAGTTTGCAATTTCTGCGGAAGATGAACAGGAATAGGGAGAACCAATGAGAGACTAGCTGGAGGTGTCTGGACGGGCAAATTTAACTCTCATTTCCCACCAGGAAGAGGAATTAACCAAAGGCTCAGCGTGCCGTGCCGGAACCACATTAGGGCCTGAAGCAATCCTGCGGTGTTGCGGCCAGCTCACAAGAAAGCGAGTTGAAGAAAGGAGCTCAGGGGCACTGTAATTCACAAACCTGCAGAGTTATTAATGACAGCTATCGTCTAAAAATATACTGAAGTAAGGCTGCCAAGAGGACTTGAAAGCGGGGCAGAATTGCAGGAAACCGATTTTAGGAGGTCGACTGGAATTGCATTGAAAGCATAGGAAAAGAGGCAGAACGTCCACAATGATGCACTTGGCCAAAAAGGGCGTATGCGTTTTTTCCTGAATATATTCAGGAAAAAACGCATACGCCCTTTTTGGCCAACCAAGCAAGCTTGCAAAGGAAATATGCACTACAATGAAGTCTCACTTCCCCCCGGTCAAAAGGGCCATCTGAAAAAAGTGTAAAATCCAGAAAGGCAGGACAGGCCATGGAGAACTGGGAGCCTTGTTATGCTGATGGGCGGGATGTAAATTGCCAACAGCCACTCGGGAGAAGTGTATGGTGTTTCCTGAAACATCTAAAAAACAAAGCAACAGAGCCTAGGGCACTTCCACTTATGGTCCTATAGCTTAGGGAAATGAAAATCAAAAAGACACAGCCACCCCAAAGTTTGGGACGGCTCTGTTTACAAGAATCTCGTTTATGGTACAAGTTCAATATCGCAGAAAGTGAAAAATGGATGAAGAAGTTGTGGAACTTACGTACAATGCAATATCACTCAGCAATGACATCTATGTCATCAGGCCCGTAGCAGCATAATGAGTGGATTCAGGTATGATGATTCTAACTGAAATAAGTCACGCAGAAAAAGAAACATCATAAGATATCACTAATACACGGAATGTAAACTTGGCTACACAGGAACTGGATTACAAAACAGAACAGGGTCTCAAATTTAGAAAACCAACTTATGCTTGCTTAAGGGGAAAGGTGAGTTGGGGTGCTGCATAAAACCAGAGATTGAAATGAGCACAGATAAAGTTCCTTAAGCCAAATATGGAATAGACAAGAGCTACTCCTTGCTCAACGAAATGGACTCAACACCCCATATTAAACGCCTAAGAATGTACCTGACTAGTAAGTATCTTAAAACCTATGGATTGCTATGTCTCCGAAAGAGAATCAAGCGTGTGTACAGGGGCATAAACGCAGCAGTGATAGGATTGGAGAGGTTCGGTGAGCAAATGAAGACCCTTTGAAGTCATATTGCATGGTACCCATTCCACGGGTCTCAACTCTCCAGGTTTAGAGGATTATTCCTTCAGCTAAAACATGCATGTGGAACCCAGAGTATGATCAACCATGTGATCGGGAGACGTGTTCAAATATGTCTCTGTTCTCATCCCCTGGTACTCGGGTGCAACATTCCAGACGCTTTACTAACACTCTCCCGACTTGGAGAGTCAGTGCCTTTAACCTCCTGTTTGGCCCAGTTTGCAATTTCTGCGGAAGATGAAAAGGAATAGGGAGAACCAATGAGAGACTAGCTGGAGGTGTCTGGACGGGCAAATTTAACTCTCATTTCCCACCAGGAAGAGGAATTAACCAAAGGGTCAGCGTGCCGTGCCGGAACCACATTAGGGCCTGAAGCAATCCTGCGGTGTTGCGGCCAGCTCACAAGAAAGCGAGTTGAAGAAAGGAGCTCAGGGGCACTGTAATTCACAAACCTGCAGAGTTATAAATGACAGCTATCGTCCAAAAATATACTGAAGTAAGGCTGCCAAGAGGACTTGAAAGCGGGGCAGAATTGCAGGAAACCGATTTCAGGAGGTAGACTGGAATTGCATTGAAAGCATAGGAAAAGAGGCAGAACGTCCACAATGATGCACTTGGCCAAAAAGGGCGTATGCGTTTTTTCCTGAATATATTCAGGAAAAAACGCATACGCCCTTTTTGGCCAACCAAGCAAGCTTGCAAAGGAAATCTGCACTACAATGAAGTCTCACTTCCCCCCGGTCAAAAGGGCCATCTGAAAAAAGTGTAAAATCCAGAAAGGCAGGACAGGCCATGGAGAACTGGGAGCCTTGTTATGCTGATGGGCGGGATGTAAATTGCTAACAGCCAATCGGGAGAAGTGTATGGTGTTTCCTGAAACATCTAAAAAACAAAGCAACAGAGCCTAGGGCACTTCCACTTATGGTCCTATAGCTTAGGGAAATGAAAATCAAAAAGACACAGCCACCCCAAAGTTTGGGACGGCTCTGTTTACAAGAACCTCGTTTACGGTACAAGTTCAATATCGCAGAAAGTGAAAAATGGATGAAGAAGTTGTGGTACTTACGTACAATGCAATATCACTCAGCAATGACATCTATGTCATCAGGCCCGTAGCAGCATAATGAGTGGATTCAGGTATGATGATTCTAACTGAAAGAAGTCACACAGAAAAAGAAACATCATAAGATATCACTAATACACGGAATGTAAACTTGGCTACACAGGAACTGGATTACAAAACAGAACAGGGTCTCAAATTTAGAAAACCAACTTATGCTTGCTTAAGGGGAAAGGTGAGTTGGGGTGCTGCATAAAACCAGAGATTGAAATGAGCACAGATAAAGTTCCTTAAGCCAAATATGGAATAGACAAGAGCTACTCCTTGCTCAACGAAATGGACTCAACACCCCATATTAAACGCCTAAGAATGTACCTGACTAGTAAGTATCTTAAAACCTATGGATTGCTATGTCTCCGAAAGAGAATCAAGCATGTGTACAGGGGCATAAACGCAGCAGTGATAGGATTGGAGAGGTTCGGTGAGCAAATGAAGACCCTTTGAAGTCATATTGCACGGTACCCATTCCACGGGTCTCAACTCTCCAGGTTTAGAGGATTCTTCCTTCAGCTAAAACATGCATGTGGAACCCAGAGTATGATCAACCGTGTGATCGGGAGACGTGTTCAAATATGTCTCCGTTCTCATCCCCTGGTACTCGGGTGCAACATTCCAGACGCTTTACTAACACTCTCCCGACTTGGAGAGTCAGTGCCTTTAACCTCCTGTTTGGCCCAGTTTGCAATTTCTGCGGAAGATGAAAAGGAATAGGGAGAACCAATGAGAGACTAGCTGGAGGTGTCTGGACGGGCAAATTTAACTCTCATTTCCCACCAGGAAGAGGAATTAACCAAAGGGTCAGCGTGCCGTGCCGGAACCACATTAGGGCCTGAAGCAATCCTGCGGTGTTGCGGCCAGCTCACAAGAAAGCGAGTTGAAGAAAGGAGCTCAGGGGCACTGTAATTCACAAACCTGCAGAGTTATAAATGACAGCTATCGTCCAAAAATATACTGAAGTAAGGCTGCCAAGAGGACTTGAAAGCGGGGCCGAATTGCAGGAAACCGATTTCAGGAGGTAGACTGGAATTGCATTGAAAGCATAGGAAAAGAGGCAGAACGTCCACAATGATGCACTTGGCCAAAAGGGCGTATGCGTTTTTTCCTGAATATATTCAGGAAAAAACGCATACGCCCTTTTTGGCCAACCAAGCAAGCTTGCAAAGGAAATCTGCACTACAATGAAGTCTCACTTCCCCCCGGTCAAAAGGGCCATCTGAAAAAAGTGTAAAATCCAGAAAGGCAGGACAGGCCATGGAGAACTGGGAGCCTTGTTATGCTGATGGGCGGGATGTAAATTGCTAACAGCCAAACGGGAGAAGTGTATGGTGTTTCCTGAAACATCTAAAAAACAAAGCAACAGAGCCTAGGGCACTTCCACTTATGGTCCTATAGTTTAGGGAAATGAAAATCAAAAAGACACAGCCACCCCAAAGTTTGGGACGGCTCTGTTTACAAGAACCTCGTTTACGGTACAAGTTCAATATCACAGAAAGTGAAAAATGGATGAAGAAGTTGTGGTACTTACGTACAATGCAATATCACTCAGCAATGACATCTATGTCATCAGGCCCGTAGCAGCATAATGAGTGCATTCAGGTATGATGATTCTAACTGAAAGAAGTCACACAGAAAAAGAAACATCATAAGATATCACTAATACACGGAATGTAAACTTGGCTACACAGGAACTGGATTACAAAACAGAACAGGGTCTCAAATTTAGAAAACCAACTTATGCTTGCTTAAGGGTAAAGGTGAGTTGGGGTGCTGCATAAAACCAGAGATTGAAATGAGCACAGATAAAGTTCCTTAAGCCAAATATGGAATAGACAAGAGCTACTCCTTGCTCAACGAAATGGACTCAACACCCCATATTGAACGCCTAAGAATGTACCTGACTAGTAACTATCTTAAAACCTATGGATTGCTATGTCTCCGAAAGAGAATCAAGCGTGTGTACAGGGGCATAAACGCAGCAGTGATAGGATTGGAGAGGTTCGGTGAGCAAATGAAGACCCTTTGAAGTCATATTGCACGGTACCCATTCCACGGGTCTCAACTCTCCAGGTTTAGAGGATTATTCCTTCAGCTAAAACATGCATGTGGAACCCAGAGTATGATCAACCGTGTGATCGGGAGACGTGTTCAAATATGTCTCTGTTCTCATCCCCTGGTACTCGGGTGCAACATTCCAGATGCTTTACTAACACTCTCCCGACTTGGAGAGTCAGTGCCTTTAACCTGCTGTTTGGCCCATTTTGCAATTTCTGCGGAAGATGAAAAGGAATAGGGAGAACCAATGAGAGACTAGCTGGAGGTGTCTGGACGGGCAAATTTAACTCTCATTTCCCACCAGGAAGAGGAATTAACCAAAGGCTCAGCGTGCCGTGCCGGAACCACATTAGGGCCTGAAGCAATCCTGCGGTGTTACGGCCAGCTCACAAGAAAGCGAGTTGAAGAAAGGAGCTCAGGGGCACTGTAATTCACAAACCTGCAGAGTTATAAATGACAGCTATCGTCCAAAAATATACTGAAGTAAGGCTGCCAAGAGGACTTGAAAGCGGGGCAGAATTGCAGGAAACCGATTTCAGGAGGTAGACTGGAATTGCATTGAAAGCATAGGAAAAGAGGCAGAACGTCCACAATGATGCACTTGGCCAAAAAGTGCGTATGCGTTTTTTCCTGAATATATTCAGGAAAAAACGCATACGCCCTTTTTGGCCAACCAAGCAAGCTTGCAAAGGAAATCTGCACTACAATGAAGTCTCACTTCCCCCCAGTCAAAAGGGCCATCTGAAAAAAGTGTAAAATCCAGAAAGGCAGGACAGGCCATGGAGAACTGGGAGCCTTGTTATGCTGATGGGCGGGATGTAAATTGCCAACAGCCACTCGGGAGAAGTGTATGGTGTTTCCTGAAACATCTAAAAAACAAAGCAACAGAGCCTAGGGCACTTCCACTTATGGTCCTATAGCTTAGGGAAATGAAAATCAAAAAGACACAGCCACCCCAAAGTTTGGGACGGCTCTGTTTACAAGAACCTCGTTTACGGTACAAGTTCAATATCGCAGAAAGTGAAAAATGGATGAAGAAGTTGTGGTACTTACGTACAATGCAATATCACTCAGCAATGACATCTATGTCATCAGGCCCGTAGCAGCATAATGAGTGCATTCAGGTATGATGATTCTAACTGAAATAAGTCACGCAGAAAAAGAAACATCATAAGCTATCTCTAATACACGGAATGTAAACTTGGCTACACAGGAACTGGATTACAAAACAGAACAGGGTCTCAAATTTAGAAAACCAACTTATGCTTGCTTAAGGGGAAAGGTGAGTTGGGGTGCTGCATAAAACCAGAGATTGAAATGAGCACAGATAAAGTTCCTTAAGCCAAATATGGAATAGACAAGAGCTACTCCTTGCTCAACGAAATGGACTCAACACCCCATATTAAACGCCTAAGAATGTACCTGACTAGTAAGTATCTTAAAACCTATGGATTGCTATGTCTCCGAAAGAGAATCAAGCGTGTGTACAGGGGAATAAACACAGCAGTGATAGGATTGGAGGGGTTCGGTGAGCAAATGAAGACCCTTTGAAGTCATATTGCACGGTACCCATTCCACGGGTCTCAACTCTCCAGGTTTAGAGGATTATTCCTTCAGCTAAAACATGCATGTGGAACCCAGAGTATGATCAACCGTGTGATCGGGAGACGTGTTCAAATATGTCTCCGTTCTCGTCCCTGGTACTCGGGTGCAACATTCCAGACGCTTTACTAACACTCTCCCGACATGGAGAGTCAGTGCCTTTAACCTCCTGTTTGGCCCAGTTTGCAATTTCTGCGGAAGATGAACAGGAATAGGGAGAACCAATGAGAGACTAGCTGGAGGTGTCTGGACGGGCAAATTTAACTCTCATTTCCCACCAGGAAGAGGAATTAACCAAAGGCTCAGCGTGCCGTGCCAGAACCACATTAGGGCCTGAAGCAATCCTGCGGTGTTGCGGCCAGCTCACAAGAAAGCGAGTTGAAGAAAGGAGCTCAGGGGCACTTTAATTCACAAATCTGCAGAGTTATAAATGACAGCTATCGTCCAAAAATATACTGAAGTAAGGCTGCCAAGAGGACTTGAAAGCGGGGCCGAATTGCAGGAAACCGATTTCAGGAGGTAGACTGGAATTGCATTGAAAGCATAGGAAAAGAGGCAGAACGTCCACAATGATGCACTTGGCCAAAAAGTGCGTATGCGTTTTTTCCTGAATATATTCAGGAAAAAACGCATACGCCCTTTTTGGCCAACCAAGCAAGCTTGCAAAGGAAATCTGCACTACAATGAAGTCTCACTTCCCCCCAGTCAAAAGGGCCATCTGAAAAAAGTGTAAAATCCAGAAAGGCAGGACAGGCCATGGAGAACTGGGAGCCTTGTTATGCTGATGGGCGGGATGTAAATTGCCAACAGCCACTCAGGAGAAGTGTATGGTGTTTCCTGAAACATATAAAAAACAGAGCAACAGAGCCTAGGGCACTTCCACTTATGGTCCTATAGCTTAGGGAAATGAAAATCAAAAAGACACAGTCACCCCAATGTTTGGGACGGCTCTGTTTACAAGAACCTCGTTTACGGTACAAGTTCAATATCGCAGAAAGTGAAAAATGGATGAAGAAGTTGTGGTACTTACGTACAATGCAATATCACTCAGCAATGACATCTATGTCATCAGGTCCGTAGCAGCATAATGAGTGGATTCAGGTATGATGATTCTAACTGAAATAAGTCACGCAGAAAAAGGAACATCGTAAGCTATCACTAATACACGGAATGTAAACTTGGCTACACAGGAACTGGATTACAAAACAGAACAGGGTCTCAAATTTAGAAAACCAACTTATGCTTGCTTAAGGGGAAAGGTGAGTTGGGGTGCTGCATAAAACCAGAGATTGAAATGAGCACAGATAAAGTTCCTTAAGCCAAATATGGAATAGACAAGAGCTACTCCTTGCTCAACGAAATGGACTCAACACCCCATATTAAACGCCTAAGAATGTACCTGACTAGTAAGTATCTTAAAACCTATGGATTGCTATGTCTCCGAAAGAGAATCAAGCGTGTGTACAGGGGAATAAACACAGCAGTGATAGGATTGGAGAGGTTCGGTGAGCAAATGAAGACCCTTTGAAGTCATATTGCACGGTACCCATTCCACGGGTCTCAACTCTCCAGGTTTAGAGGATTATTCCTTCAGCTAAAACATGCATGTGGAACCCAGAGTATGATCAACCGTGTGATCGGGAGACGTGTTCAAATATGTCTCCGTTCTCGTCCCTGGTACTCGGGTGCAACATTCCAGACGCTTTACTAACACTCTCCCGACATGGAGAGTCAGTGCCTTTAACCTCCTGTTTGGCCCAGTTTGCAATTTCTGCGGAAGATGAACAGGAATAGGGAGAACCAATGAGAGACTAGCTGGAGGTGTCTGGACGGGCAAATTTAACTCTCATTTCCCACCAGGAAGAGGAATTAACCAAAGGCTCAGCGTGCCGTGCCAGAACCACATTAGGGCCTGAAGCAATCCTGCGGTGTTGCGGCCAGCTCACAAGAAAGCGAGTTGAAGAAAGGAGCTCAGGGGCACTTTAATTCACAAATCTGCAGAGTTATAAATGACAGCTATCGTCCAAAAATATACTGAAGTAAGGCTGCCAAGAGGACTTGAAAGCGGGGCCGAATTGCAGGAAACCGATTTCAGGAGGTAGACTGGAATTGCATTGAAAGCATAGGAAAAGAGGCAGAACGTCCACAATGATGCACTTGGCCAAAAAGGGCGTATGCGTTTTTTCCTGAATATATTCAGGAAAAAACGCATACGCCCTTTTTGGCCAACCAAGCAAGCTTGCAAAGGAAATCTGCACTACAATGAAGTCTCACTTCCCCCCAGTCAAAAGGGCCATCTGAAAAAAGTGTAAAATCCAGAAAGGCAGGACAGGCCATGGAGAACTGGGAGCCTTGTTATGCTGATGGGCGGGATGTAAATTGCCAACAGCCACTCAGGAGAAGTGTATGGTGTTTCCTGAAACATATAAAAAACAGAGCAACAGAGCCTAGGGCACTTCCACTTATGGTCCTATAGCTTAGGGAAATGAAAATCAAAAAGACACAGTCACCCCAATGTTTGGGACGGCTCTGTTTACAAGAACCTCGTTTACGGTACAAGTTCAATATCGCAGAAAGTGAAAAATGGATGAAGAAGTTGTGGTACTTACGTACAATGCAATATCACTCAGCAATGACATCTATGTCATCAGGTCCGTAGCAGCATAATGAGTGGATTCAGGTATGATGATTCTAACTGAAATAAGTCACGCAGAAAAAGGAACATCATAAGCTATCACTAATACACGGAATGTAAACTTGGCTACACAGGAACTGGATTACAAAACAGAACAGGGTCTCAAATTTAGAAAACCAACTTATGCTTGCTTAAGGGGAAAGGTGAGTTGGGGTGCTGCATAAAACCAGAGATTGAAATGAGCACAGATAAATTTCCTTAAGCCAAATATGGAATAGACAAGAGCTACTCCTTGCTCAACGAAATGGACTCAACACCCCATATTAAACGCCTAAGAATGTACCTGACTAGTAAGTATCTTAAAACCTATGGATTGCTATGTCTCCGAAAGAGAATCAAGCGTGTGTACAGGGGCATAAACGCAGCAGTGATAGGATTGGAGAGGTTCGGTGAGCAAATGAAGACCCTTTGAAGTCATATTGCATGGTACCCATTCCACGGGTCTCAACTCTCCAGGTTTAAGGGATTCTTCCTTCAGCTAAAACATGCATGTGGAACCCAGAGTATGATCAACCGTGTGATCGGGAGACGTGTTCAAATATGTCTCCGTTCTCGTCCCCTGGTACTCGGGTGCAACATTCCAGACGCTTTACTAACACTCTCCCGACTTGGAGAGTCAGTGCCTTTAACCTCCTGTTTGGCCCAGTTTGCAATTTCTGCGGAAGATGAACAGGAATAGGGAGAACCAATGAGAGACTAGCTGGAGGTGTCTGGACGGGCAAATTTAACTCTCATTTCCCACCAGGAAGAGGAATTAACCAAAGGCTCAGCGTGCCGTGCCGGAACCACATTAGGGCCTGAAGCAATCCTGCGGTGTTGCGGCCAGCTCACAAGAAAGCGAGTTGAAGAAAGGAGCTCAGGGGCACTGTAATTCACAAACCTGCAGAGTTATAAATGACAGCTATCGTCCAAAAATATACTGAAGTAAGGCTGCCAAGAGGACTTGAAAGCGGGGCAGAATTGCAGGAAACCGATTTCAGGAGGTAGACTGGAATTGCATTGAAAGCATAGGAAAAGAGGCAGAACGTCCACAATGATGCACTTGGCCAAAAAGGGCGTATGCGTTTTTTCCTGAATATATTCAGGAAAAAACGCATACGCCCTTTTTGGCCAACCAAGCAAGCTTGCAAAGGAAATCTGCACTACAATGAAGTCTCACTTCCCCCCGGTCAAAAGGGCCATCTGAAAAAAGTGTAAAATCCAGAAAGGCAGGACAGGCCATGGAGAACTGGGAGCCTTGTTATGCTGATGGGCGGGATGTAAATTGCCAACAGCCACTCGGGAGAAGTGTATGGTGTTTCCTGAAACATCTAAAAAACAAAGCAACAGAGCCTAGGGCACTTCCACTTATGGTCCTATAGCTTAGGGAAATGAAAATCAAAAAGACACAGCCACCCCAAAGTTTGGGACGGCTCTGTTTACAAGAACCTCGTTTACGGTACAAGTTCAATATCGCAGAAAGTGAAAAATGGATGAAGAAGTTGTGGTACTTACGTACAATGCAATATCACTCAGCAATGACATCTATGTCATCAGGCCCGTAGCAGCATAATGAGTGCATTCAGGTATGATGATTCTAACTGAAATAAGTCACGCAGAAAAAGAAACATCATAAGCTATCTCTAATACACGGAATGTAAACTTGGCTACACAGGAACTGGATTACAAAACAGAACAGGGTCTCAAATTTAGAAAACCAACTTATGCTTGCTTAAGGGGAAAGGTGAGTTGGGGTGCTGCATAAAACCAGAGATTGAAATGAGCACAGATAAAGTTCCTTAAGCCAAATATGGAATAGACAAGAGCTACTCCTTGCTCAACGAAATGGACTCAACACCCCATATTAAACGCCTAAGAATGTACCTGACTAGTAAGTATCTTAAAACCTATGGATTGCTATGTCTCCGAAAGAGAATCAAGCGTGTGTACAGGGGAATAAACACAGCAGTGATAGGATTGGAGGGGTTCGGTGAGCAAATGAAGACCCTTTGAAGTCATATTGCACGGTACCCATTCCACGGGTCTCAACTCTCCAGGTTTAGAGGATTATTCCTTCAGCTAAAACATGCATGTGGAACCCAGAGTATGATCAACCGTGTGATCGGGAGACGTGTTCAAATATGTCTCCGTTCTCGTCCCTGGTACTCGGGTGCAACATTCCAGACGCTTTACTAACACTCTCCCGACATGGAGAGTCAGTGCCTTTAACCTCCTGTTTGGCCCAGTTTGCAATTTCTGCGGAAGATGAACAGGAATAGGGAGAACCAATGAGAGACTAGCTGGAGGTGTCTGGACGGGCAAATTTAACTCTCATTTCCCACCAGGAAGAGGAATTAACGAAAGGCTCAGCGTGCCGTGCCAGAACGACATTAGGGCCTGAAGCAATCCTGCGGTGTTGCGGCCAGCTCACAAGAAAGCGAGTTGAAGAAAGGAGCTCAGGGGCACTTTAATTCACAAATCTGCAGAGTTATAAATGACAGCTATCGTCCAAAAATATACTGAAGTAAGGCTGCCAAGAGGACTTGAAAGCGGGGCCGAATTGCAGGAAACCGATTTCAGGAGGTAGACTGGAATTGCATTGAAAGCATAGGAAAAGAGGCAGAACGTCCACAATGATGCACTTGGCCAAAAAGTGCGTATGCGTTTTTTCCTGAATATATTCAGGAAAAAACGCATACGCCCTTTTTGGCCAACCAAGCAAGCTTGCAAAGGAAATCTGCACTACAATGAAGTCTCACTTCCCCCCAGTCAAAAGGGCCATCTGAAAAAAGTGTAAAATCCAGAAAGGCAGGACAGGCCATGGAGAACTGGGAGCCTTGTTATGCTGATGGGCGGGATGTAAATTGCCAACAGCCACTCAGGAGAAGTGTATGGTGTTTCCTGAAACATATAAAAAACAGAGCAACAGAGCCTAGGGCACTTCCACTTATGGTCCTATAGCTTAGGGAAATGAAAATCAAAAAGACACAGTCACCCCAATGTTTGGGACGGCTCTGTTTACAAGAACCTCGTTTACGGTACAAGTTCAATATCGCAGAAAGTGAAAAATGGATGAAGAAGTTGTGGTACTTACGTACAATGCAATATCACTCAGCAATGACATCTATGTCATCAGGTCCGTAGCAGCATAATGAGTGGATTCAGGTATGATGATTCTAACTGAAATAAGTCACGCAGAAAAAGGAACATCGTAAGCTATCACTAATACACGGAATGTAAACTTGGCTACACAGGAACTGGATTACAAAACAGAACAGGGTCTCAAATTTAGAAAACCAACTTATGCTTGCTTAAGGGGAAAGGTGAGTTGGGGTGCTGCATAAAACCAGAGATTGAAATGAGCACAGATAAAGTTCCTTAAGCCAAATATGGAATAGACAAGAGCTACTCCTTGCTCAACGAAATGGACTCAACACCCCATATTAAACGCCTAAGAATGTACCTGACTAGTAAGTATCTTAAAACCTATGGATTGCTATGTCTCCGAAAGAGAATCAAGCGTGTGTACAGGGGAATAAACACAGCAGTGATAGGATTGGAGAGGTTCGGTGAGCAAATGAAGACCCTTTGAAGTCATATTGCACGGTACCCATTCCACGGGTCTCAACTCTCCAGGTTTAGAGGATTATTCCTTCAGCTAAAACATGCATGTGGAACCCAGAGTATGATCAACCGTGTGATCGGGAGACGTGTTCAAATATGTCTCCGTTCTCGTCCCTGGTACTCGGGTGCAACATTCCAGACGCTTTACTAACACTCTCCCGACATGGAGAGTCAGTGCCTTTAACCTCCTGTTTGGCCCAGTTTGCAATTTCTGCGGAAGATGAACAGGAATAGGGAGAACCAATGAGAGACTAGCTGGAGGTGTCTGGACGGGCAAATTTAACTCTCATTTCCCACCAGGAAGAGGAATTAACCAAAGGCTCAGCGTGCCGTGCCAGAACCACATTAGGGCCTGAAGCAATCCTGCGGTGTTGCGGCCAGCTCACAAGAAAGCGAGTTGAAGAAAGGAGCTCAGGGGCACTTTAATTCACAAATCTGCAGAGTTATAAATGACAGCTATCGTCCAAAAATATACTGAAGTAAGGCTGCCAAGAGGACTTGAAAGCGGGGCCGAATTGCAGGAAACCGATTTCAGGAGGTAGACTGGAATTGCATTGAAAGCATAGGAAAAGAGGCAGAACGTCCACAATGATGCACTTGGCCAAAAAGGGCGTATGCGTTTTTTCCTGAATATATTCAGGAAAAAACGCATACGCCCTTTTTGGCCAACCAAGCAAGCTTGCAAAGGAAATCTGCACTACAATGAAGTCTCACTTCCCCCCAGTCAAAAGGGCCATCTGAAAAAAGTGTAAAATCCAGAAAGGCAGGACAGGCCATGGAGAACTGGGAGCCTTGTTATGCTGATGGGCGGGATGTAAATTGCCAACAGCCACTCAGGAGAAGTGTATGGTGTTTCCTGAAACATATAAAAAACAGAGCAACAGAGCCTAGGGCACTTCCACTTATGGTCCTATAGCTTAGGGAAATGAAAATCAAAAAGACACAGTCACCCCAATGTTTGGGACGGCTCTGTTTACAAGAACCTCGTTTACGGTACAAGTTCAATATCGCAGAAAGTGAAAAATGGATGAAGAAGTTGTGGTACTTACGTACAATGCAATATCACTCAGCAATGACATCTATGTCATCAGGTCCGTAGCAGCATAATGAGTGGATTCAGGTATGATGATTCTAACTGAAATAAGTCACGCAGAAAAAGGAACATCATAAGCTATCACTAATACACGGAATGTAAACTTGGCTACACAGGAACTGGATTACAAAACAGAACAGGGTCTCAAATTTAGAAAACCAACTTATGCTTGCTTAAGGGGAAAGGTGAGTTGGGGTGCTGCATAAAACCAGAGATTGAAATGAGCACAGATAAATTTCCTTAAGCCAAATATGGAATAGACAAGAGCTACTCCTTGCTCAACGAAATGGACTCAACACCCCATATTAAACGCCTAAGAATGTACCTGACTAGTAAGTATCTTAAAACCTATGGATTGCTATGTCTCCGAAAGAGAATCAAGCGTGTGTACAGGGGCATAAACGCAGCAGTGATAGGATTGGAGAGGTTCGGTGAGCAAATGAAGACCCTTTGAAGTCATATTGCATGGTACCCATTCCACGGGTCTCAACTCTCCAGGTTTAAGGGATTCTTCCTTCAGCTAAAACATGCATGTGGAACCCAGAGTATGATCAACCGTGTGATCGGGAGACGTGTTCAAATATGTCTCCGTTCTCGTCCCCTGGTACTCGGGTGCAACATTCCAGACGCTTTACTAACACTCTCCCGACTTGGAGAGTCAGTGCCTTTAACCTCCTGTTTGGCCCAGTTTGCAATTTCTGCGGAAGATGAACAGGAATAGGGAGAACCAATGAGAGACTAGCTGGAGGTGTCTGGACGGGCAAATTTAACTCTCATTTCCCACCAGGAAGAGGAATTAACCAAAGGCTCAGCGTGCCGTGCCGGAACCACATTAGGGCCTGAAGCAATCCTGCGGTGTTGCGGCCAGCTCACAAGAAAGCGAGTTGAAGAAAGGAGCTCAGGGGCACTGTAATTCACAAACCTGCAGAGTTATAAATGACAGCTATCGTCCAAAAATATACTGAAGTAAGGCTGCCAAGAGGACTTGAAAGCGGGGCAGAATTGCAGGAAACCGATTTCAGGAGGTAGACTGGAATTGCATTGAAAGCATAGGAAAAGAGGCAGAACGTCCACAATGATGCACTTGGCCAAAAAGGGCGTATGCGTTTTTTCCTGAATATATTCAGGAAAAAACGCATACGCCCTTTTTGGCCAACCAAGCAAGCTTGCAAAGGAAATCTGCACTACAATGAAGTCTCACTTCCCCCCGGTCAAAAGGGCCATCTGAAAAAAGTGTAAAATCCAGAAAGGCAGGACAGGCCATGGAGAACTGGGAGCCTTGTTATGCTGATGGGCGGGATGTAAATTGCCAACAGCCACTCGGGAGAAGTGTATGGTGTTTCCTGAAACATCTAAAAAACAAAGCAACAGAGCCTAGGGCACTTCCACTTATGGTCCTATAGCTTAGGGAAATGAAAATCAAAAAGACACAGCCACCCCAAAGTTTGGGACGGCTCTGTTTACAAGAACCTCGTTTACGGTACAAGTTCAATATCGCAGAAAGTGAAAAATGGATGAAGAAGTTGTGGTACTTACGTACAATGCAATATCACTCAGCAATGACATCTATGTCATCAGGCCCGTAGCAGCATAATGAGTGCATTCAGGTATGATGATTCTAACTGAAAGAAGTCACACAGAAAAAGAAACATCATAAGATATCACTAATACACGGAATGTAAACTTGGCTACACAGGAACTGGATTACAAAACAGAACAGGGTCTCAAATTTAGAAAACCAACTTATGCTTGCTTAAGGGTAAAGGTGAGTTGGGGTGCTGCATAAAACCAGAGATTGAAATGAGCACAGATAAAGTTCCTTAAGCCAAATATGGAATAGACAAGAGCTACTCCTTGCTCAACGAAATGGACTCAACACCCCATATTAAACGCCTAAGAATGTACCTGACTACTAAGTATCTTAAAACCTATGGATTGCTATGTCTCTGAAAGAGAATCAAGCGTGTGTACAGGGGCATAAACGCAGCAGTGATAGGATTGGAGAGGTTCGGTGAGCAAATGAAGACCCTTTGAAGTCATATTGCATGGTACCCATTCCACGGGTCTCAACTCTCCAGGTTTAAGGGATTCTTCCTTCAGCTAAAACATGCATGTGGAACCCAGAGTATGATCAACCGTGTGATCGGGAGACGTGTTCAAATATGTCTCCGTTCTCGTCCCCTGGTACTCGGGTGCAACATTCCAGACGCTTTACTAACACTCTCCCGACTTGGAGAGTCAGTGCCTTTAACCTCCTGTTTGGCCCAGTTTGCAATTTCTGCGGAAGATGAACAGGAATAGGGAGAAACAATGAGAGACTAGCTGGAGGTGTCTGGACGGGCAAATTTAACTCTCATTTCCCACCAGGAAGAGGAATTAACCAAAGGCTCAGCATGCCGTGCCGGAACCACATTAGGGCCTGAAGCAATCCTGCGGTGTTGTGGCCAGCTCACAAGAAAGCGAGTTGAAGAAAGGAGCTCAGGGGCACTGTAATTCACAAACCTGCAGAGTTATTAATGACAGCTATCGTCCAAAAATATACTGAAGTAAGGCTGCCAAGAGGACTTGAAAGCGGGGCAGAATTGCAGGAAACCGATTTCAGGAGGTAGACTGGAATTGCATTGAAAGCATAGGAAAAGAGGCAGAACGTCCACAATGATGCACTTGGCCAAAAAGGGCGTATGCGTTTTTTCCTGAATATATTCAGGAAAAAACGCATACGCCCTTTTTGGCCAACCAAGCAAGCTTGCAAAGGAAATCTGCACTACAATGAAGTCTCACTTCCCACCGGTCAAAAGGGCCATCTGAAAAAAGTGTAAAATCCAGAAAGGCAGGACAGGCCATGGAGAACTGGGAGCCTTGTTATGCTGATGGGCGGGATGTAAATTGCCAACAGCCACTCGGGAGAAGTGTATGGTGTTTCCTGAAACATCTAAAAAACAAAGCAACAGAGCCTAGGGCACTTCCACTTATGGTCCTATAGCTTAGGGAAATGAAAATCAAAAAGACACAGCCACCCCAAAGTTTGGGACGGCTCTGTTTACAAGAACCTCGTTTACGGTACAAGTTCAATATCGCAGAAAGTGAAAAATGGATGAAGAAGTTGTGGTACTTACGTACAATGCAATATCACTCAGCAATGACATCTATGTCATCAGGCCCGTAGCAGCATAATGAGTGGATTCAGGTATGATGATTCTAACTGAAATAAGTCACGCAGAAAAAGAAACATCATAAGATATCACTAATACACGGAATGTAAACTTGGCTACACAGGAACTGGATTACAAAACAGAACAGGGTCTCAAATTTAGAAAACCAACTTATGCTTGCTTAAGGGGAAAGGTGAGTTGGGGTGCTGCATAAAACCAGAGATTGAAATGAGCACAGATAAAGTTCCTTAAGCCAAATATGGAATAGACAAGAGCTACTCCTTGCTCAATGAAATGGACTCAACACCCCATATTAAACGCCTAAGAATGTACCTGACTAGTAAGTATCTTAAAACCTATGGATTGCTATGTCTCCGAAAGAGAATCAAGCGTGTGTACAGGGGCATAAACGCAGCAGTGATAGGATTGGAGAGGTTCGGTGAGCAAATGAAGACCCTTTGAAGTCATATTGCATGGTACCCATTCCACGGGTCTCAACTCTCCAGGTTTAAGGGATTCTTCCTTCAGCTAAAACATGCATGTGGAACCCAGAGTATGACCAACCGTGTGATCGGGAGACGTGTTCAAATATGTCTCCGTTCTCATCCCCTGGTACTCGGGTGCAACATTCCAGACGCTTTACTAACACTCTCCCGACTTGGAGAGTCAGTGCCTTTAACCTCCTGTTTGGCCCAGTTTGCAATTTCTGCGGAAGATGAACAGGAATAGGGAGAACCAATGAGAGACTAGCTGGAGGTGTCTGGACGGGCAAATTTAACTCTCTATTTCCCACCAGGAAGAGGAATTAACCAAAGGCTCAGCGTGCCGTGCCGGAACCAGATTAGGGCCTGAAGCAATCCTGCGGTGTTGCGGCCAGCTCACAAGAAAGCGAGTTGAAGAAAGGAGCTCAGGGGCACTGTAATTCACAAACATGCAGAGTTATAAATGACAGCTATCGTCCAAAAATATACTGAAGTAAGGCTGCCAAGAGGACTTGAAAGCGGGGCAGAATTGCAGGAAACCGATTTCAGGAGGTAGACTGGAATTGCATTGAAAGCATAGGAAAAGAGGCAGAACGTCCACAATGATGCACTTGGCCAAAAAGGGCGTATGCGTTTTTTCCTGAATATATTCAGGAAAAAACGCATACGCCCTTTTTGGCCAACCAAGCAAGCTTGCAAAGGAAATCTGCACTACAATGAAGTCTCACTTCCCCCCGGTCAAAAGGGCCATCTGAAAAAAGTGTAAAATCCAGAAAGGCAGGACAGGCCATGGAGAACTGGGAGCCTTGTTATGCTGATGGGCGGGATGTAAATTGCCAACAGCCACTCGGGAGAAGTGTATGGTGTTTCCTAAAACATCTAAAAAACAAAGCAACAGAGCCTAGGGCACTTCCACTTATGGTCCTATAGCTTAGGGAAATGAAAATCAAAAAGACACAGCCACCCCAAAGTTTGGGACGCCTCTGTTTACAAGAACCTCGTTTACGGTACAAGTTCAATATCGCAGAAATTGAAAAATGGATGAAGAAGTTGTGGTACTTACGTACAATGCAATATCACTCAGCAATGACATCTATGTCATCAGGCCCGTAGCAGCATAATGAGTGGATTCAGGTATGATGATTCTAACTGAAAGAAGTCACACAGAAAAAGAAACATCATAAGATATCACTAATACACGGAATGTAAACTTGGCTACACAGGAACTGGATTACAAAACAGAACAGGGTCTCAAATTTAGAAAACCAACTTATGCTTGCTTAAGGGGAAAGGTGAGTTGGGGTGCTGCATAAAACCAGAGATTGAAATGAGCACAGATAAAGTTCCTTAAGCCAAATATGGAATAGACAAGAGCTACTCCTTGCTCAACGAAATGGACTCAACACCCCATATTAAACGCCTAAGAATGTACCTGACTAGTAAGTATCTTAAAACCTATGGATTGCTATGTCTCCGAAAGAGAATCAAGCGTGTGTACAGGGGCATAAACGCAGCAGTGATAGGATTGGAGAGGTTCGGTGAGCAAATGAAGACCCTTTGAAGTCATATTGCACGGTACCCATTCCACGGGTCTCAACTCTCCAGGTTTAGAGGATTATTCCTTGAGCTAAAACATGCATGTGGAACCCAGAGTATGATCAACCGTGTGATCGGGAGACGTGTTCAAATATGTCTCCGTTCTCGTCCCTGGTACTCGGGTGCAACATTCCAGACGCTTTACTAACACTCTCCCGACATGGAGAGTCAGTGCCTTTAACCTCCTGTTTGGCCCAGTTTGCAATTTCTGCGGAAGATGAACAGGAATAGGGAGAACCAATGAGAGACTAGCTGGAGGTGTCTGGACGGGGAAATTTAACTCTCATTTCCCACCAGGAAGAGGAATTAACCAAAGGCTCAGCGTGCCGTGCCGGAACCAGATTAGGGCCTGAAGCAATCCTGCGGTGTTGCGGCCAGCTCACAAGAAAGCGAGTTGAAGAAAGGAGCTCAGGGGCACTTTAATTCACGAATCTGCAGAGTTATAAATGACAGCTATCGTCCAAAAATATACTGAAGTAAGGCTGCCAAGAGGACTTGAAAGCGGGTCCGAATTGCAGGAAACCGATTTCAGGAGGTAGACTGGAATTGCATTGAAAGCATAGGAAAAGAGGCAGAACGTCCACAATGATGCACTTGGCCAAAAAGGGCGTATGCGTTTTTCCTGAATATATTCAGGAAAAAACGCATACGCCCTTTTTGGCCAACCAAGCAAGCTTGCAAAGGAAATCTGCACTACAATGAAGTCTCACTTCCCCCTGGTCAAAAGGGCCTTCTGAAAAAAGTGTAAAATCCAGAAAGGCAGGACAGGCCATGGAGAACTGGGAGCCTTGTTATGCTGATGGGCGGGATGTAAATTGCCAACAGCCACTCGGGAGAAGTGTATGGTGTTTCCTGAAACATATAAAAAACAGAGCAACAGAGCCTAGGGCACTTCCACTTATGGTCCTATAGCTTAGGGAAATGAAAATCAAAAAGACACAGTCACCCCAATGTTTGGGACGGCTCTGTTTACAAGAACCTCGTTTACGGTACAAGTTCAATATCGCAGAAAGTGAAAAATGGATGAAGAAGTTGTGGTACTTACGTACAATGCAATATCACTCAGCAATGACATCTATGTCATCAGGTCCGTAGCAGCATAATGAGTGGATTCAGGTATGATGATTCTAACTGAAATAAGTCACGCAGAAAAAGGAACATCATAAGCTATCACTAATACACGGAATGTAAACTTGGCTACACAGGAACTGGATTACAAAACAGAACAGGGTCTCAAATTTAGAAAACCAACTTATGCTTGCTTAAGGGGAAAGGTGAGTTGGGGTGCTGCATAAAACCAGAGATTGAAATGAGCACAGATAAAGTTCCTTAAGCCAAATATGGAATAGACAAGAGCTACTCCTTGCTCAACGAAATGGACTCAACACCCCATATTAAACGCCTAAGAATGTACCTGACTAGTAAGTATCTTAAAACCTATGGATTGCTATGTCTCCGAAAGAGAATCAAGCATGTGTACAGGGGCATAAACGCAGCAGTGATAGGATTGGAGAGGTTCGGTGAGCAAATGAAGACCCTTTGAAGTCATATTGCACGGTACCCATTCCACGGGTCTCAACTCTCCAGGTTTAGAGGATTCTTCCTTCAGCTAAAACATGCATGTGGAACCCAGAGTATGATCAACCGTGTGATCGGGAGACGTGTTCAAATATGTCTCCGTTCTCATCCCCTGGTACTCGGGTGCAACATTCCAGACGCTTTACTAACACTCTCCCGACTTGGAGAGTCAGTGCCTTTAACCTCCTGTTTGGCCCAGTTTGCAATTTCTGCGGAAGATGAACAGGAATAGGGAGAACTAATGAGAGACTAGCTGGAGGCGTCTGGACGGGCAAATTTAACTCTCATTTCCCACCAGGAAGAGGAATTAACCAAAGGCTCAGCGTGCCGTGCCGGAACCACATTAGGGCCTGAAGCAATCATGCGGTGTTGCGGCCAGCTCACAAGAAAGCGAGTTGAAGAAAGGAGCTCAGGGGCACTGTAATTCACAAACCTGCAGAGTTATAAATGACAGCTATCGTCCAAAAATATACTGAAGTAAGGCTGCCAAGAGGACTTGAAAGCGGGGCCGAATTGCAGGAAACCGATTTCAGGAGGTAGACTGGAATTGCATTGAAAGCATAGGAAAAGAGGCAGAACGTCCACAATGATGCACTTGGCCAAAAAGGGCGTATGCGTTTTTTCCTGAATATATTCAGGAAAAAACGCATACGCCCTTTTTGGCCAACCAAGCAAGCTTGCAAAGGAAATCTGCACTACAATGAAGTCTCACTTCCCCCCGGTCAAAAGGGCCATCTGAAAAAAGTGTAAAATCCAGAAAGGCAGGACAGGCCATGGAGAACTGGGAGCCTTGTTATGCTGATGGGCGGGATGTAAATTGCTAACAGCCAATCGGGAGAAGTGTATGGTGTTTCCTGAAACATCTAAAAAACAAAGCAACAGAGCCTAGGGCACTTCCACTTATGGTCCTATAGCTTAGGGAAATGAAAATCAAAAAGACACAGCCACCCCAAAGTTTGGGACGGCTCTGTTTACAAGAACCTCGTTTACGGTACAAGTTCAATATCGCAGAAAGTGAAAAATGGATGAAGAAGTTGTGGTACTTACGTACAATGCAATATCACTCAGCAATGACATCTATGTCATCAGGCCCGTAGCAGCATAATGAGTGCATTCAGGTATGATGATTCTAACTGAAAGAAGTCACACAGAAAAAGAAACATCATAAGATATCACTAATACACGGAATGTAAACTTGGCTACACAGGAACTGGATTACAAAACAGAACAGGGTCTCAAATTTAGAAAACCAACTTATGCTTGCTTAAGGGTAAAGGTGAGTTGGGGTGCTGCATAAAACCAGAGATTGAAATGAGCACAGATAAAGTTCCTTAAGCCAAATATGGAATAGACAAGAGCTACTCCTTGCTCAACGAAATGGACTCAACACCCCATATTGAACGCCTAAGAATGTACCTGACTAGTAAGTATCTTAAAACCTATGGATTGCTATGTCTCCGAAAGAGAATCAAGCGTGTGTACAGGGGCATAAACGCAGCAGTGATAGGATTGGAGAGGTTCGGTGAGCAAATGAAGACCCTTTGAAGTCATATTGCATGGTACCCATTCCACGGGTCTCAACTCTCCAGGTTTAAGGGATTCTTCCTTCAGCTAAAACATTTATGTGGAACCCAGAGTATGATCAACCGTGTGATCGGGAGACGTGTTCAAATATGTCTCCGTTCTCGTCCCCTGGTACTCGGGTGCAACATTCCAGACGCTTTACTAACACTCTCCCGACTTGGAGAGTCAGTGCCTTTAACCTCCTGTTTGGCCCAGTTTGCAATTTCTGCGGAAGATGAACAGGAATAGGGAGAACCAATGAGAGACTAGCTGGAGGTGTCTGGACGGGCAAATTTAACTCTCATTTCCCACCAGGAAGAGGAATTAACCAAAGGCTCAGCGTGCCGTGCCAGAACCACATTAGGGCCTGAAGCAATCCTGCGGTGTTGCGGCCAGCTCACAAGAAAGCGAGTTGAAGAAAGGAGCTCAGGGGCACTGTAATTCACAAACCTGCAGAGTTATAAATGACAGCAATCGTCCAAAAATATACTGAAGTAAGGCTGCCAAGAGGACTTGAAAGCGGGGCAGAATTGCAGGAAACCGATTTCAGGAGGTAGACTGGAATTGCATTGAAAGCATAGGAAAAGAGGCAGAACGTCCACAATGATGCACTTGGCCAAAAAGGGCGTATGCGTTTTTTCCTGAATATATTCAGGAAAAAACGCATACGCCCTTTTTGGCCAACCAAGCAAGCTTGCAAAGGAAATCTGCACTACAATGAAGTCTCACTTCCCCCTGGTCAAAAGGGCCATCTGAAAAAAGTGTAAAATCCAGAAAGGCAGGACAGGCCATGGAGAACTGGGAGCCTTGTTATGCTGATGGGCGGGATGTAAATTGCCAACAGCCACTCGGGAGAAGTGTATGTGTTTCCTGAAACATCTAAAAAACAAAGCAACAGAGCCCAGGGCACTTCCACTTATGGTCCTATAGCTTAGGGAAATGAAAATCAAAACGACACAGCCACCCCAAAGTTTGGGACGGCTCTGTTTACAAGAACCTCGTTTACGGTACAAGTTCAGTATCGCAGAAAGTGAAAAATGGATGAAGATGTTCTGATACTTACGTACAATGCAATATCACTCAGCAATGACATCTATGTCATCAGGCCCGTAGCAGCATAATGAGTGGATTCAGGTATGATGATTCTAACTGAAAGAAGTCACACAGAAAAAGAAACTTCATAAGATATCACTAATACACGGAATGTAAACTTGGCTACACAGGAACTGGATTACAAAACAGAACAGGGTCTCAAATTTAGAAAACCAACTTATGCTTGCTTAAGGGGAAAGGTGAGTTGGGGTGCTGCATAAAACCAGAGATTGAAATGAGCACAGATAAAGTTCCTTAAGCCAAATATGGAATAGACAAGAGCTACTCCTTGCTCAACGAAATGGACTCAACACCCCATATTAAACGCCTAAGAATGTACCTGACTAGTAAGTATCTTAAAACCTATGGATTGCTATGTCTCCGAAAGAGAATCAAGCGTGTGCACAGGGGCATAAACGCAGCAGTGATAGGATTGGAGAGGTTCGGTGAGCAAATGAAGACCCTTTCAAGTCATATTGCATGGTACCCATTCCACGGGTCTCAACTCTCCAGGTTTAAGGGATTCTTCCTTCAGCTAAAACATGCATGTGGAACCCAGAGTATGATCAACCGTGTGATCGGGAGACGTGTTCAAATATGTCTCCGTTCTCGTCCCCTGGTACTCGGGTGCAACATTCCAGACGCTTTACTAACACTCTCCCGACTTGGAGAGTCAGTGCCTTTAACCTCCTGTTTGGCCCAGTTTGCAATTTCTGCGGAAGATGAACAGGAATAGGGAGAACCAATGAGAGACTAGCTGGAGGTGTCTGGACGGGCAAATTTAACTCTCATTTCCCACCAGGAAGAGGAATTAACCAAAGGCTCAGCGTGCCGTGCCGGAACCACATTAGGGCCTGAAGCAATCCTGCGGTGTTGCGGCCAGCTCACAAGAAAGCGAGTTGAAGAAAGGAGCTCAGGGGCACTGTAATTCACAAACCTGCAGAGTTATAAATGACAGCTATCGTCCAAAAGTATACTGAAGTAAGGCTGCCAAGAGGACTTGAAAGCGGGGCAGAATTGCAGGAAACCGATTTCAGGAGGTAGACTGGAATTGCATTGAAAGCATAGGAAAAGAGGCAGAACGTCCACAATGATGCACTTGGCCAAAAAGGGCGTATGCGTTTTTTCCTGAATATATTCAGGAAAAAACGCATACGCACTTTTTGGCCAACCAAGCAAGCTTGCAAAGGAAATCTGCACTACAATGAAGTCTCACTTCCCCCCGGTCAAAAGGGCCATCTGAAAAAAGTGTAAAATCCAGAAAGGCAGGACAGGCCATGGAGAACTGGGAGCCTTGTTATGCTGATGGGCGGGATGTAAATTGCCAACAGCCAATCGGGAGAAGTGTATGGTGTTTCCTGAAACATCTAAAAAACAAAGCAACAGAGCCTAGGGCACTTCCACTTATGGTCCTATAGCTTAGGGAAATGAAAATCAAAAAGACACAGCCACCCCAAAGTTTGGGACGGCTCTGTTTACAAGAACCTCGTTTACGGTACAAGTTCAATATCGCAGAAAGTGAAAAATGGATGAAGAAGTTGTGGTACTTACGTACAATGCAATATCACTCAGCAATGACATCTATGTCATCAGGCCCGTAGCAGCATAATGAGTGGATTCAGGTATGATGATTCTAACTGAAAGAAGTCACACAGAAAAAGAAACATCATAAGATATCACTAATACACGGAATGTAAACTTGGCTACACAGGAACTGGATTACAAAACAGAACAGGGTCTCAAATTTAGAAAACCAACTTATGCTTGCTTAAGGGGAAAGGTGAGTTGGGGTGCTGCATAAAACCAGAGATTGAAATGAGCACAGATAAAGTTCCTTAAGCCAAATATGGAATAGACAAGAGCTACTCCTTGCTCAACGAAATGGACTCAACACCCCATATTAAACGCCTAAGAATGTACCTGACTAGTAAGTATCTTAAAACCTATGGATTGCTATGTCTCCGAAAGAGAATCAAGCGTGTGTACAGGGGCATAAACGCAGCAGTGATAGGATTGGAGAGGTTCGGTGAGCAAATGAAGACCCTTTGAAGTCATATTGCACGGTACCCATTCCACGGGTCTCAACTCTCCAGGTTTAGAGGATTATTCCTTGAGCTAAAACATGCATGTGGAACCCAGAGTATGATCAACCGTGTGATCGGGAGACGTGTTCAAATATGTCTCCGTTCTCGTCCCTGGTACTCGGGTGCAACATTCCAGACGCTTTACTAACACTCTCCCGACATGGAGAGTCAGTGCCTTTAACCTCCTGTTTGGCCCAGTTTGCAATTTCTGCGGAAGATGAACAGGAATAGGGAGAACCAATGAGAGACTAGCTGGAGGTGTCTGGACGGGGAAATTTAACTCTCATTTCCCACCAGGAAGAGGAATTAACCAAAGGCTCAGCGTGCCGTGCCGGAACCAGATTAGGGCCTGAAGCAATCCTGCGGTGTTGCGGCCAGCTCACAAGAAAGCGAGTTGAAGAAAGGAGCTCAGGGGCACTTTAATTCACGAATCTGCAGAGTTATAAATGACAGCTATCGTCCAAAAATATACTGAAGTAAGGCTGCCAAGAGGACTTGAAAGCGGGTCCGAATTGCAGGAAACCGATTTCAGGAGGTAGACTGGAATTGCATTGAAAGCATAGGAAAAGAGGCAGAACGTCCACAATGATGCACTTGGCCAAAAAGGGCGTATGCGTTTTTCCTGAATATATTCAGGAAAAAACGCATACGCCCTTTTTGGCCAACCAAGCAAGCTTGCAAAGGAAATCTGCACTACAATGAAGTCTCACTTCCCCCTGGTCAAAAGGGCCTTCTGAAAAAAGTGTAAAATCCAGAAAGGCAGGACAGGCCATGGAGAACTGGGAGCCTTGTTATGCTGATGGGCGGGATGTAAATTGCCAACAGCCACTCGGGAGAAGTGTATGGTGTTTCCTGAAACATATAAAAAACAGAGCAACAGAGCCTAGGGCACTTCCACTTATGGTCCTATAGCTTAGGGAAATGAAAATCAAAAAGACACAGTCACCCCAATGTTTGGGACGGCTCTGTTTACAAGAACCTCGTTTACGGTACAAGTTCAATATCGCAGAAAGTGAAAAATGGATGAAGAAGTTGTGGTACTTACGTACAATGCAATATCACTCAGCAATGACATCTATGTCATCAGGTCCGTAGCAGCATAATGAGTGGATTCAGGTATGATGATTCTAACTGAAATAAGTCACGCAGAAAAAGGAACATCATAAGCTATCACTAATACACGGAATGTAAACTTGGCTACACAGGAACTGGATTACAAAACAGAACAGGGTCTCAAATTTAGAAAACCAACTTATGCTTGCTTAAGGGGAAAGGTGAGTTGGGGTGCTGCATAAAACCAGAGATTGAAATGAGCACAGATAAAGTTCCTTAAGCCAAATATGGAATAGACAAGAGCTACTCCTTGCTCAACGAAATGGACTCAACACCCCATATTAAACGCCTAAGAATGTACCTGACTAGTAAGTATCTTAAAACCTATGGATTGCTATGTCTCCGAAAGAGAATCAAGCATGTGTACAGGGGCATAAACGCAGCAGTGATAGGATTGGAGAGGTTCGGTGAGCAAATGAAGACCCTTTGAAGTCATATTGCACGGTACCCATTCCACGGGTCTCAACTCTCCAGGTTTAGAGGATTCTTCCTTCAGCTAAAACATGCATGTGGAACCCAGAGTATGATCAACCGTGTGATCGGGAGACGTGTTCAAATATGTCTCCGTTCTCATCCCCTGGTACTCGGGTGCAACATTCCAGACGCTTTACTAACACTCTCCCGACTTGGAGAGTCAGTGCCTTTAACCTCCTGTTTGGCCCAGTTTGCAATTTCTGCGGAAGATGAACAGGAATAGGGAGAACTAATGAGAGACTAGCTGGAGGCGTCTGGACGGGCAAATTTAACTCTCATTTCCCACCAGGAAGAGGAATTAACCAAAGGCTCAGCGTGCCGTGCCGGAACCACATTAGGGCCTGAAGCAATCATGCGGTGTTGCGGCCAGCTCACAAGAAAGCGAGTTGAAGAAAGGAGCTCAGGGGCACTGTAATTCACAAACCTGCAGAGTTATAAATGACAGCTATCGTCCAAAAATATACTGAAGTAAGGCTGCCAAGAGGACTTGAAAGCGGGGCCGAATTGCAGGAAACCGATTTCAGGAGGTAGACTGGAATTGCATTGAAAGCATAGGAAAAGAGGCAGAACGTCCACAATGATGCACTTGGCCAAAAAGGGCGTATGCGTTTTTTCCTGAATATATTCAGGAAAAAACGCATACGCCCTTTTTGGCCAACCAAGCAAGCTTGCAAAGGAAATCTGCACTACAATGAAGTCTCACTTCCCCCCGGTCAAAAGGGCCATCTGAAAAAAGTGTAAAATCCAGAAAGGCAGGACAGGCCATGGAGAACTGGGAGCCTTGTTATGCTGATGGGCGGGATGTAAATTGCTAACAGCCAATCGGGAGAAGTGTATGGTGTTTCCTGAAACATCTAAAAAACAAAGCAACAGAGCCTAGGGCACTTCCACTTATGGTCCTATAGCTTAGGGAAATGAAAATCAAAAAGACACAGCCACCCCAAAGTTTGGGACGGCTCTGTTTACAAGAACCTCGTTTACGGTACAAGTTCAATATCGCAGAAAGTGAAAAATGGATGAAGAAGTTGTGGTACTTACGTACAATGCAATATCACTCAGCAATGACATCTATGTCATCAGGCCCGTAGCAGCATAATGAGTGCATTCAGGTATGATGATTCTAACTGAAAGAAGTCACACAGAAAAAGAAACATCATAAGATATCACTAATACACGGAATGTAAACTTGGCTACACAGGAACTGGATTACAAAACAGAACAGGGTCTCAAATTTAGAAAACCAACTTATGCTTGCTTAAGGGTAAAGGTGAGTTGGGGTGCTGCATAAAACCAGAGATTGAAATGAGCACAGATAAAGTTCCTTAAGCCAAATATGGAATAGACAAGAGCTACTCCTTGCTCAACGAAATGGACTCAACACCCCATATTGAACGCCTAAGAATGTACCTGACTAGTAAGTATCTTAAAACCTATGGATTGCTATGTCTCCGAAAGAGAATCAAGCGTGTGTACAGGGGCATAAACGCAGCAGTGATAGGATTGGAGAGGTTCGGTGAGCAAATGAAGACCCTTTGAAGTCATATTGCATGGTACCCATTCCACGGGTCTCAACTCTCCAGGTTTAAGGGATTCTTCCTTCAGCTAAAACATTTATGTGGAACCCAGAGTATGATCAACCGTGTGATCGGGAGACGTGTTCAAATATGTCTCCGTTCTCGTCCCCTGGTACTCGGGTGCAACATTCCAGACGCTTTACTAACACTCTCCCGACTTGGAGAGTCAGTGCCTTTAACCTCCTGTTTGGCCCAGTTTGCAATTTCTGCGGAAGATGAACAGGAATAGGGAGAACCAATGAGAGACTAGCTGGAGGTGTCTGGACGGGCAAATTTAACTCTCATTTCCCACCAGGAAGAGGAATTAACCAAAGGCTCAGCGTGCCGTGCCAGAACCACATTAGGGCCTGAAGCAATCCTGCGGTGTTGCGGCCAGCTCACAAGAAAGCGAGTTGAAGAAAGGAGCTCAGGGGCACTGTAATTCACAAACCTGCAGAGTTATAAATGACAGCAATCGTCCAAAAATATACTGAAGTAAGGCTGCCAAGAGGACTTGAAAGCGGGGCAGAATTGCAGGAAACCGATTTCAGGAGGTAGACTGGAATTGCATTGAAAGCATAGGAAAAGAGGCAGAACGTCCACAATGATGCACTTGGCCAAAAAGGGCGTATGCGTTTTTTCCTGAATATATTCAGGAAAAAACGCATACGCCCTTTTTGGCCAACCAAGCAAGCTTGCAAAGGAAATCTGCACTACAATGAAGTCTCACTTCCCCCTGGTCAAAAGGGCCATCTGAAAAAAGTGTAAAATCCAGAAAGGCAGGACAGGCCATGGAGAACTGGGAGCCTTGTTATGCTGATGGGCGGGATGTAAATTGCCAACAGCCACTCGGGAGAAGTGTATGTGTTTCCTGAAACATCTAAAAAACAAAGCAACAGAGCCCAGGGCACTTCCACTTATGGTCCTATAGCTTAGGGAAATGAAAATCAAAACGACACAGCCACCCCAAAGTTTGGGACGGCTCTGTTTACAAGAACCTCGTTTACGGTACAAGTTCAGTATCGCAGAAAGTGAAAAATGGATGAAGATGTTCTGATACTTACGTACAATGCAATATCACTCAGCAATGACATCTATGTCATCAGGCCCGTAGCAGCATAATGAGTGGATTCAGGTATGATGATTCTAACTGAAAGAAGTCACACAGAAAAAGAAACTTCATAAGATATCACTAATACACGGAATGTAAACTTGGCTACACAGGAACTGGATTACAAAACAGAACAGGGTCTCAAATTTAGAAAACCAACTTATGCTTGCTTAAGGGGAAAGGTGAGTTGGGGTGCTGCATAAAACCAGAGATTGAAATGAGCACAGATAAAGTTCCTTAAGCCAAATATGGAATAGACAAGAGCTACTCCTTGCTCAACGAAATGGACTCAACACCCCATATTAAACGCCTAAGTCCAGTGGTTAGGACTCGGCACTTTCAGGTTTGATCCCTGGTCGGGGAACTCAGATCCCGCAAGCCATATCGCACAACCAAAAAAAACTTAATTTAATTTAAAAAATTAAAAAACTACTAGAAGGTAAAATTCAGTCAACACAAAAGTGAACCAAAATAAATTACTTTGGAAATGACAGGTGGTAAACACTGAATCAATGTGTACATAGAAGCATGTGGAACCCAGAGTATGATCAACCGTGTGATCGGGAGACGTGTTCAAATATGTCTCCGTTCTCGTCCCCTGGTACTCGGGTGCAACATTCCAGACGCTTTACTAACACTCTCCCGACTTGGAGAGTCAGTGCCTTTAACCTCCTGTTTGGCCCAGTTTGCAATTTCTGCGGAAGATGAACAGGAATAGGGAGAACCAATGAGAGACTAGCTGGAGGTGTCTGGACGGGCAAATTTAACTCTCATTTCCCACCAGGAAGAGGAATTAACCAAAGGCTCAGCGTGCCGTGCCGGAACCACATTAGGGCCTGAAGCAATCCTGCGGTGTTGCGGCCAGCTCACAAGAAAGCGAGTTGAAGAAAGGAGCTCAGGGGCACTGTAATTCACAAACCTGCAGAGTTATAAATGACAGCTATCGTCCAAAAGTATACTGAAGTAAGGCTGCCAAGAGGACTTGAAAGCGGGGCAGAATTGCAGGAAACCGATTTCAGGAGGTAGACTGGAATTGCATTGAAAGCATAGGAAAAGAGGCAGAACGTCCACAATGATGCACTTGGCCAAAAAGGGCGTATGCGTTTTTTCCTGAATATATTCAGGAAAAAACGCATACGCACTTTTTGGCCAACCAAGCAAGCTTGCAAAGGAAATCTGCACTACAATGAAGTCTCACTTCCCCCCGGTCAAAAGGGCCATCTGAAAAAAGTGTAAAATCCAGAAAGGCAGGACAGGCCATGGAGAACTGGGAGCCTTGTTATGCTGATGGGCGGGATGTAAATTGCCAACAGCCAATCGGGAGAAGTGTATGGTGTTTCCTGAAACATCTAAAAAACAAAGCAACAGAGCCTAGGGCACTTCCACTTATGGTCCTATAGCTTAGGGAAATGAAAATCAAAAAGACACAGCCACCCCAAAGTTTGGGACGGCTCTGTTTACAAGAACCTCGTTTACGGTACAAGTTCAATATCGCAGAAAGTGAAAAATGGATGAAGAAGTTGTGGTACTTACGTACAATGCAATATCACTCAGCAATGACATCTATGTCATCAGGCCCGTAGCAGCATAATGAGTGGATTCAGGTATGATGATTCTAACTGAAAGAAGTCACACAGAAAAAGAAACATCATAAGATATCACTAATACACGGAATGTAAACTTGGCTACACAGGAACTGGATTACAAAACAGAACAGGGTCTCAAATTTAGAAAACCAACTTATGCTTGCTTAAGGGGAAAGGTGAGTTGGGGTGCTGCATAAAACCAGAGATTGAAATGAGCACAGATAAAGTTCCTTAAGCCAAATATGGAATAGACAAGAGCTACTCCTTGCTCAACGAAATGGACTCAACACCCCATATTAAACGCCTAAGAATGTACCTGACTAGTAAGTATCTTAAAACCTATGGATTGCTATGTCTGCGAAAGAGAATCAAGCGTGTGTACAGGGGCATAAACGCAGCAGTGATAGGATTGGAGAGGTTCGGTGAGCAAATGAAGACCCTTTGAAGTCATATTGCATGGTACCCATTCCACGGGTCTCAACTCTCCAGGTTTAAGGGATTCTTCCTTCAGCTAAAACATGCATGTGGAACCCAGAGTATGATCAACCGTGTGATCGGGAGACGTCTTCAAATATGTCTCCGTTCTCGTCCCCTGGTACTCGGGTGCAACATTCCAGATGCTTTACTAACACTCTCCCGACTTGGAGAGTCAGTGCCTTTAACCTCCTGTTTGGCCCAGTTTGCAATTTCTGCGGAAGATGAACAGGAATAGGGAGAACCAATGAGAGACTAGCTGGAGGTGTCTGGACGGGCAAATTTAACTCTCATTTCCCACCAGGAAGAGGAATTAACCAAAGGCTCAGCGTGCCGTGCCAGAACCACATTAGGGCCTGAAGCAATCCTGCGGTGTTGCGGCCAGCTCACAAGAAAGCGAGTTGAAGAAAGGAGCTCAGGGGCACTGTAATTCACAAACCTGCAGAGTTATAAATGACAGCAATCGTCCAAAAATATACTGAAGTAAGGCTGCCAAGAGGACTTGAAAGCGGGGCAGAATTGCAGGAAACCGATTTCAGGAGGTAGACTGGAATTGCATTGAAAGCATAGGAAAAGAGGCAGAACGTCCACAATGATGCACTTGGCCAAAAAGGGCGTATGCGTTTTTTCCTGAATATATTCAGGAAAAAACGCATACGCCCTTTTTGGCCAACCAAGCAAGCTTGCAAAGGAAATCTGCACTACAATGAAGTCTCACTTCCCCCCGGTCAAAAGGGCCATCTGAAAAAAGTGTAAAATCCAGAAAGGCAGGACAGGCCATGGAGAACTGGGAGCCTTGTTATGCTGATGGGCGGGATGTAAATTGCCAACAGCCACTCGGGAGAAGTGTATGTGTTTCCTGAAACATCTAAAAAACAAAGCAACAGAGCCCAGGGCACTTCCACTTATGGTCCTATAGCTTAGGGAAATGAAAATCAAAACGACACAGCCACCCCAAAGTTTGGGACGGCTCTGTTTACAAGAACCTCGTTTACGGTACAAGTTCAGTATCGCAGAAAGTGAAAAATGGATGAAGATGTTCTGGTACTTACGTACAATGCAATATCACTCAGCAATGACATCTATGTCATCAGGCCCGTAGCAGCATAATGAGTGGATTCAGGTATGATGATTCTAACTGAAAGAAGTCACACAGAAAAAGAAACTTCATAAGATATCACTAATACACGGAATGTAAACTTGGCTACACAGGAACTGGATTACAAAACAGAACAGGGTCTCAAATTTAGAAAACCAACTTATGCTTGCTTAAGGGGAAAGGTGAGTTGGGGTGCTGCATAAAACCAGAGATTGAAATGAGCACAGATAAAGTTCCTTAAGCCAAATATGGAATAGACAAGAGCTACTCCTTGCTCAACGAAATGGACTCAACACCCCATATTAAACGCCTAAGAATGTACCTGACTACTAAGTATCTTAAAACCTATGGATTGCTATGTCTCCGAAAGAGAATCAAGCGTGTGCACAGGGGCATAAACGCAGCAGTGATAGGATTGGAGAGGTTCGGTGAGCAAATGAAGACCCTTTCAAGTCATATTGCATGGTACCCATTCCACGGGTCTCAACTCTCCAGGTTTAAGGGATTCTTCCTTCAGCTAAAACATGCATGTGGAACCCAGAGTATGATCAACCGTGTGATCGGGAGACGTGTTCAAATATGTCTCCGTTCTCGTCCCCTGGTACTCGGGTGCAACATTCCAGACGCTTTACTAACACTCTCCCGACTTGGAGAGTCAGTGCCTTTAACCTCCTGTTTGGCCCAGTTTGCAATTTCTGCGGAAGATGAACAGGAATAGGGAGAACCAATGAGAGACTAGCTGGAGGTGTCTGGACGGGCAAATTTAACTCTCATTTCCCACCAGGAAGAGGAATTAACCAAAGGCTCAGCGTGCCGTGCCGGAACCACATGAGGGCCTGAAGCAATCCTGCGGTGTTGCGGCCAGCTCACAAGAAAGCGAGTTGAAGAAAGGAGCTCAGGGGCACTGTAATTCACAAACCTGCAGAGTTATAAATGACAGCTATCATCCAAAAGTATACTGAAGTAAGGCTGCCAAGAGGACTTGAAAGCGGGGCAGAATTGCAGGAAACCGATTTCAGGAGGTAGACTGGAATTGCATTGAAAGCATAGGAAAAGAGGCAGAACGTCCACAATGATGCACTTGGCCAAAAAGGGCGTATGCGTTTTTTCCTGAATATATTCAGGAAAAAACGCATACGCCCTTTTTGGCCAACCAAGCAAGCTTGCAAAGGAAATCTGCACTACAATGAAGTCTCACTTCCCCCCGGTCAAAAGGGCCATCTGAAAAAAGTGTAAAATCCAGAAAGGCAGGACAGGCCATGGAGAACTGGGAGCCTTGTTATGCTGATGGGCGGGATGTAAATTGCCAACAGCCACTCGGGAGAAGTGTATGGTGTTTCCTGAAACATCTAAAAAACAAAGCAACAGAGCCTAGGGCACTTCCACTTATGGTCCTATAGCTTAGGGAAATAAAAATCAAAAAGACACAGCCACCCCAAAGTTTGGGACGGCTCTGTTTACAAGAACCTCGTTTACGGTTCAAGTTCAATATCGCAGAAAGTGAAAAATGGATGAAGAAGTTGTGGTACTTACGTACAATGCAATATCACTCAGCAATGACATCTATGTCATCAGGCCCGTAGCAGCATAATGAGTGGATTCAGGTATGATGATTCTAACTGAAAGAAGTCACACAGAAAAAGAAACATCATAAGATATCACTAATACACGGAATGTAAACTTGGCTACACAGGAACTGGATTACAAAACAGAACAGGGTCTCAAATTTAGAAAACCAACTTATGCTTGCTTAAGGGGAAAGGTGAGTTGGGGTGCTGCATAAAACCAGAGATTGAAATGAGCACAGATAAAGTTCCTTAAGCCAAATATGGAATAGACAAGAGCTACTCCTTGCTCAACGAAATGGACTCAACACCCCATATTAAACGCCTAAGAATGTACCTGACTAGTAAGTATCTTAAAACCTATGGATTGCTATGTCTGCGAAAGAGAATCAAGCGTGTGTACAGGGGCATAAACGCAGCAGTGATAGGATTGGAGAGGTTCGGTGAGCAAATGAAGACCCTTTGAAGTCATATTGCATGGTACCCATTCCACGGGTCTCAACTCTCCAGGTTTAAGGGATTCTTCCTTCAGCTAAAACATGCATGTGGAACCCAGAGTATGATCAACCGTGTGATCGGGAGACGTCTTCAAATATGTCTCCGTTCTCGTCCCCTGGTACTCGGGTGCAACATTCCAGATGCTTTACTAACACTCTCCCGACTTGGAGAGTCAGTGCCTTTAACCTCCTGTTTGGCCCAGTTTGCAATTTCTGCGGAAGATGAACAGGAATAGGGAGAACCAATGAGAGACTAGCTGGAGGTGTCTGGACGGGCAAATTTAACTCTCATTTCCCACCAGGAAGAGGAATTAACCAAAGGCTCAGCGTGCCGTGCCAGAACCACATTAGGGCCTGAAGCAATCCTGCGGTGTTGCGGCCAGCTCACAAGAAAGCGAGTTGAAGAAAGGAGCTCAGGGGCACTGTAAT
The DNA here is from genome assembly GCF_963455315.2 of Globicephala melas. Classification (NCBI taxonomy): domain Eukaryota; kingdom Metazoa; phylum Chordata; class Mammalia; order Artiodactyla; family Delphinidae; genus Globicephala; species Globicephala melas. Next base: position 22,122 of record NW_027207239.1, on the reverse strand, counting down.
TCACAAACCTGCAGAGTTATAAATGACAGCAATCGTCCAAAAATATACTGAAGTAAGGCTGCCAAGAGGACTTGAAAGCGGGGCAGAATTGCAGGAAACCGATTTCAGGAGGTAGACTGGAATTGCATTGAAAGCATAGGAAAAGAGGCAGAACGTCCACAATGATGCACTTGGCCAAAAAGGGCGTATGCGTTTTTTCCTGAATATATTCAGGAAAAAACGCATACGCCCTTTTTGGCCAACCAAGCAAGCTTGCAAAGGAAATCTGCACTACAATGAAGTCTCACTTCCCCCCGGTCAAAAGGGCCATCTGAAAAAAGTGTAAAATCCAGAAAGGCAGGACAGGCCATGGAGAACTGGGAGCCTTGTTATGCTGATGGGCGGGATGTAAATTGCCAACAGCCACTCGGGAGAAGTGTATGTGTTTCCTGAAACATCTAAAAAACAAAGCAACAGAGCCCAGGGCACTTCCACTTATGGTCCTATAGCTTAGGGAAATGAAAATCAAAACGACACAGCCACCCCAAAGTTTGGGACGGCTCTGTTTACAAGAACCTCGTTTACGGTACAAGTTCAGTATCGCAGAAAGTGAAAAATGGATGAAGATGTTCTGGTACTTACGTACAATGCAATATCACTCAGCAATGACATCTATGTCATCAGGCCCGTAGCAGCATAATGAGTGGATTCAGGTATGATGATTCTAACTGAAAGAAGTCACACAGAAAAAGAAACTTCATAAGATATCACTAATACACGGAATGTAAACTTGGCTACACAGGAACTGGATTACAAAACAGAACAGGGTCTCAAATTTAGAAAACCAACTTATGCTTGCTTAAGGGGAAAGGTGAGTTGGGGTGCTGCATAAAACCAGAGATTGAAATGAGCACAGATAAAGTTCCTTAAGCCAAATATGGAATAGACAAGAGCTACTCCTTGCTCAACGAAATGGACTCAACACCCCATATTAAACGCCTAAGAATGTACCTGACTACTAAGTATCTTAAAACCTATGGATTGCTATGTCTCCGAAAGAGAATCAAGCGTGTGCACAGGGGCATAAACGCAGCAGTGATAGGATTGGAGAGGTTCGGTGAGCAAATGAAGACCCTTTGAAGTCATATTGCATGGTACCCATTCCACGGGTCTCAACTCTCCAGGTTTAAGGGATTCTTCCTTCAGCTAAAACATGCATGTGGAACCCAGAGTATGATCAACCGTGTGATCGGGAGACGTGTTCAAATATGTCTCCGTTCTCGTCCCCTGGTACTCGGGTGCAACATTCCAGACGCTTTACTAACACTCTCCCGACTTGGAGAGTCAGTGCCTTTAACCTCCTGTTTGGCCCAGTTTGCAATTTCTGCGGAAGATGAACAGGAATAGGGAGAACCAATGAGAGACTAGCTGGAGGTGTCTGGACGGGCAAATTTAACTCTCATTTCCCACCAGGAAGAGGAATTAACCAAAGGCTCAGCGTGCCGTGCCGGAACCACATTAGGGCCTGAAGCAATCCTGCGGTGTTGCGGCCAGCTCACAAGAAAGCGAGTTGAAGAAAGGAGCTCAGGGGCACTGTAATTCACAAACCTGCAGAGTTATAAATGACAGCTATCATCCAAAAGTATACTGAAGTAAGGCTGCCAAGAGGACTTGAAAGCGGGGCAGAATTGCAGGAAACCGATTTCAGGAGGTAGACTGGAATTGCATTGAAAGCATAGGAAAAGAGGCAGAACGTCCACAATGATGCACTTGGCCAAAAAGGGCGTATGCGTTTTTTCCTGAATATATTCAGGAAAAAACGCATACGCCCTTTTTGGCCAACCAAGCAAGCTTGCAAAGGAAATCTGCACTACAATGAAGTCTCACTTCCCCCCGGTCAAAAGGGCCATCTGAAAAAAGTGTAAAATCCAGAAAGGCAGGACAGGCCATGGAGAACTGGGAGCCTTGTTATGCTGATGGGCGGGATGTAAATTGCCAACAGCCACTCGGGAGAAGTGTATGGTGTTTCCTGAAACATCTAAAAAACAAAGCAACAGAGCCTAGGGCACTTCCACTTATGGTCCTATAGCTTAGGGAAATAAAAATCAAAAAGACACAGCCACCCCAAAGTTTGGGACGGCTCTGTTTACAAGAACCTCGTTTACGGTTCAAGTTCAATATCGCAGAAAGTGAAAAATGGATGAAGAAGTTGTGGTACTTACGTACAATGCAATATCACTCAGCAATGACATCTATGTCATCAGGCCCGTAGCAGCATAATGAGTGGATTCAGGTATGATGATTCTAACTGAAAGAAGTCACACAGAAAAAGAAACATCATAAGATATCACTAATACACGGAATGTAAACTTGGCTACACAGGAACTGGATTACAAAACAGAACAGGGTCTCAAATTTAGAAAACCAACTTATGCTTGCTTAAGGGGAAAGGTGAGTTGGGGTGCTGCATAAAACCAGAGATTGAAATGAGCACAGATAAAGTTCCTTAAGCCAAATATGGAATAGACAAGAGCTACTCCTTGCTCAATGAAATGGACTCAACACCCCATATTAAACGCCTAAGAATGTACCTGACTAGTAAGTATCTTAAAACCTATGGATTGCTATGTCTGCGAAAGAGAATCAAGCGTGTGTACAGGGGCATAAACGCAGCAGTGATAGGATTGGAGAGGTTCGGTGAGCAAATGAAGACCCTTTGAAGTCATATTGCATGGTACCCATTCCACGGGTCTCAACTCTCCAGGTTTAAGGGATTCTTCCTTCAGCTAAAACATGCATGTGGAACCCAGAGTATGATCAACCGTGTGATCGGGAGACGTCTTCAAATATGTCTCCGTTCTCGTCCCCTGGTACTCGGGTGCAACATTCCAGATGCTTTACTAACACTCTCCCGACTTGGAGAGTCAGTGCCTTTAACCTCCTGTTTGGCCCAGTTTGCAATTTCTGCGGAAGATGAACAGGAATAGGGAGAACCAATGAGAGACTAGCTGGAGGTGTCTGGACGGGCAAATTTAACTCTCATTTCCCACCAGGAAGAGGAATTAACCAAAGGCTCAGCGTGCCGTGCCAGAACCACATTAGGGCCTGAAGCAATCCTGCGGTGTTGCGGCCAGCTCACAAGAAAGCGAGTTGAAGAAAGGAGCTCAGGGGCACTGTAATTCACAAACCTGCAGAGTTATAAATGACAGCAATCGTCCAAAAATATACTGAAGTAAGGCTGCCAAGAGGACTTGAAAGCGGGGCAGAATTGCAGGAAACCGATTTCAGGAGGTAGACTGGAATTGCATTGAAAGCATAGGAAAAGAGGCAGAACGTCCACAATGATGCACTTGGCCAAAAAGGGCGTATGCGTTTTTTCCTGAATATATTCAGGAAAAAACGCATACGCCCTTTTTGGCCAACCAAGCAAGCTTGCAAAGGAAATCTGCACTACAATGAAGTCTCACTTCCCCCCGGTCAAAAGGGCCATCTGAAAAAAGTGTAAAATCCAGAAAGGCAGGACAGGCCATGGAGAACTGGGAGCCTTGTTATGCTGATGGGCGGGATGTAAATTGCCAACAGCCACTCGGGAGAAGTGTATGTGTTTCCTGAAACATCTAAAAAACAAAGCAACAGAGCCCAGGGCACTTCCACTTATGGTCCTATAGCTTAGGGAAATGAAAATCAAAACGACACAGCCACCCCAAAGTTTGGGACGGCTCTGTTTACAAGAACCTCGTTTACGGTACAAGTTCAGTATCGCAGAAAGTGAAAAATGGATGAAGATGTTCTGGTACTTACGTACAATGCAATATCACTCAGCAATGACATCTATGTCATCAGGCCCGTAGCAGCATAATGAGTGGATTCAGGTATGATGATTCTAACTGAAAGAAGTCACACAGAAAAAGAAACTTCATAAGATATCACTAATACACGGAATGTAAACTTGGCTACACAGGAACTGGATTACAAAACAGAACAGGGTCTCAAATTTAGAAAACCAACTTATGCTTGCTTAAGGGGAAAGGTGAGTTGGGGTGCTGCATAAAACCAGAGATTGAAATGAGCACAGATAAAGTTCCTTAAGCCAAATATGGAATAGACAAGAGCTACTCCTTGCTCAACGAAATGGACTCAACACCCCATATTAAACGCCTAAGAATGTACCTGACTAGTAAGTATCTTAAAACCTATGGATTGCTATGTCTGCGAAAGAGAATCAAGCGTGTGTACAGGGGCATAAACGCAGCAGTGATAGGATTGGAGAGGTTCGGTGAGCAAATGAAGACCCTTTGAAGTCATATTGCATGGTACCCATTCCACGGGTCTCAACTCTCCAGGTTTAAGGGATTCTTCCTTCAGCTAAAACATGCATGTGGAACCCAGAGTATGATCAACCGTGTGATCGGGAGACGTCTTCAAATATGTCTCCGTTCTCGTCCCCTGGTACTCGGGTGCAACATTCCAGATGCTTTACTAACACTCTCCCGACTTGGAGAGTCAGTGCCTTTAACCTCCTGTTTGGCCCAGTTTGCAATTTCTGCGGAAGATGAACAGGAATAGGGAGAACCAATGAGAGACTAGCTGGAGGTGTCTGGACGGGCAAATTTAACTCTCATTTCCCACCAGGAAGAGGAATTAACCAAAGGCTCAGCGTGCCGTGCCAGAACCACATTAGGGCCTGAAGCAATCCTGCGGTGTTGCGGCCAGCTCACAAGAAAGCGAGTTGAAGAAAGGAGCTCAGGGGCACTGTAATTCACAAACCTGCAGAGTTATAAATGACAGCAATCGTCCAAAAATATACTGAAGTAAGGCTGCCAAGAGGACTTGAAAGCGGGGCAGAATTGCAGGAAACCGATTTCAGGAGGTAGACTGGAATTGCATTGAAAGCATAGGAAAAGAGGCAGAACGTCCACAATGATGCACTTGGCCAAAAAGGGCGTATGCGTTTTTTCCTGAATATATTCAGGAAAAAACGCATACGCCCTTTTTGGCCAACCAAGCAAGCTTGCAAAGGAAATCTGCACTACAATGAAGTCTCACTTCCCCCCGGTCAAAAGGGCCATCTGAAAAAAGTGTAAAATCCAGAAAGGCAGGACAGGCCATGGAGAACTGGGAGCCTTGTTATGCTGATGGGCGGGATGTAAATTGCCAACAGCCACTCGGGAGAAGTGTATGTGTTTCCTGAAACATCTAAAAAACAAAGCAACAGAGCCCAGGGCACTTCCACTTATGGTCCTATAGCTTAGGGAAATGAAAATCAAAACGACACAGCCACCCCAAAGTTTGGGACGGCTCTGTTTACAAGAACCTCGTTTACGGTACAAGTTCAGTATCGCAGAAAGTGAAAAATGGATGAAGATGTTCTGGTACTTACGTACAATGCAATATCACTCAGCAATGACATCTATGTCATCAGGCCCGTAGCAGCATAATGAGTGGATTCAGGTATGATGATTCTAACTGAAAGAAGTCACACAGAAAAAGAAACTTCATAAGATATCACTAATACACGGAATGTAAACTTGGCTACACAGGAACTGGATTACAAAACAGAACAGGGTCTCAAATTTAGAAAACCAACTTATGCTTGCTTAAGGGGAAAGGTGAGTTGGGGTGCTGCATAAAACCAGAGATTGAAATGAGCACAGATAAAGTTCCTTAAGCCAAATATGGAATAGACAAGAGCTACTCCTTGCTCAACGAAATGGACTCAACACCCCATATTAAACGCCTAAGAATGTACCTGACTACTAAGTATCTTAAAACCTATGGATTGCTATGTCTCCGAAAGAGAATCAAGCGTGTGCACAGGGGCATAAACGCAGCAGTGATAGGATTGGAGAGGTTCGGTGAGCAAATGAAGACCCTTTCAAGTCATATTGCATGGTACCCATTCCACGGGTCTCAACTCTCCAGGTTTAAGGGATTCTTCCTTCAGCTAAAACATGCATGTGGAACCCAGAGTATGATCAACCGTGTGATCGGGAGACGTGTTCAAATATGTCTCCGTTCTCGTCCCCTGGTACTCGGGTGCAACATTCCAGACGCTTTACTAACACTCTCCCGACTTGGAGAGTCAGTGCCTTTAACCTCCTGTTTGGCCCAGTTTGCAATTTCTGCGGAAGATGAACAGGAATAGGGAGAACCAATGAGAGACTAGCTGGAGGTGTCTGGACGGGCAAATTTAACTCTCATTTCCCACCAGGAAGAGGAATTAACCAAAGGCTCAGCGTGCCGTGCCGGAACCACATGAGGGCCTGAAGCAATCCTGCGGTGTTGCGGCCAGCTCACAAGAAAGCGAGTTGAAGAAAGGAGCTCAGGGGCACTGTAATTCACAAACCTGCAGAGTTATAAATGACAGCTATCATCCAAAAGTATACTGAAGTAAGGCTGCCAAGAGGACTTGAAAGCGGGGCAGAATTGCAGGAAACCGATTTCAGGAGGTAGACTGGAATTGCATTGAAAGCATAGGAAAAGAGGCAGAACGTCCACAATGATGCACTTGGCCAAAAAGGGCGTATGCGTTTTTTCCTGAATATATTCAGGAAAAAACGCATACGCCCTTTTTGGCCAACCAAGCAAGCTTGCAAAGGAAATCTGCACTACAATGAAGTCTCACTTCCCCCCGGTCAAAAGGGCCATCTGAAAAAAGTGTAAAATCCAGAAAGGCAGGACAGGCCATGGAGAACTGGGAGCCTTGTTATGCTGATGGGCGGGATGTAAATTGCCAACAGCCACTCGGGAGAAGTGTATGGTGTTTCCTGAAACATCTAAAAAACAAAGCAACAGAGCCTAGGGCACTTCCACTTATGGTCCTATAGCTTAGGGAAATAAAAATCAAAAAGACACAGCCACCCCAAAGTTTGGGACGGCTCTGTTTACAAGAACCTCGTTTACGGTTCAAGTTCAATATCGCAGAAAGTGAAAAATGGATGAAGAAGTTGTGGTACTTACGTACAATGCAATATCACTCAGCAATGACATCTATGTCATCAGGCCCGTAGCAGCATAATGAGTGGATTCAGGTATGATGATTCTAACTGAAAGAAGTCACACAGAAAAAGAAACATCATAAGATATCACTAATACACGGAATGTAAACTTGGCTACACAGGAACTGGATTACAAAACAGAACAGGGTCTCAAATTTAGAAAACCAACTTATGCTTGCTTAAGGGGAAAGGTGAGTTGGGGTGCTGCATAAAACCAGAGATTGAAATGAGCACAGATAAAGTTCCTTAAGCCAAATATGGAATAGACAAGAGCTACTCCTTGCTCAACGAAATGGACTCAACACCCCATATTAAACGCCTAAGAATGTACCTGACTAGTAAGTATCTTAAAACCTATGGATTGCTATGTCTGCGAAAGAGAATCAAGCGTGTGTACAGGGGCATAAACGCAGCAGTGATAGGATTGGAGAGGTTCGGTGAGCAAATGAAGACCCTTTGAAGTCATATTGCATGGTACCCATTCCACGGGTCTCAACTCTCCAGGTTTAAGGGATTCTTCCTTCAGCTAAAACATGCATGTGGAACCCAGAGTATGATCAACCGTGTGATCGGGAGACGTCTTCAAATATGTCTCCGTTCTCGTCCCCTGGTACTCGGGTGCAACATTCCAGATGCTTTACTAACACTCTCCCGACTTGGAGAGTCAGTGCCTTTAACCTCCTGTTTGGCCCAGTTTGCAATTTCTGCGGAAGATGAACAGGAATAGGGAGAACCAATGAGAGACTAGCTGGAGGTGTCTGGACGGGCAAATTTAACTCTCATTTCCCACCAGGAAGAGGAATTAACCAAAGGCTCAGCGTGCCGTGCCAGAACCACATTAGGGCCTGAAGCAATCCTGCGGTGTTGCGGCCAGCTCACAAGAAAGCGAGTTGAAGAAAGGAGCTCAGGGGCACTGTAATTCACAAACCTGCAGAGTTATAAATGACAGCAATCGTCCAAAAATATACTGAAGTAAGGCTGCCAAGAGGACTTGAAAGCGGGGCAGAATTGCAGGAAACCGATTTCAGGAGGTAGACTGGAATTGCATTGAAAGCATAGGAAAAGAGGCAGAACGTCCACAATGATGCACTTGGCCAAAAAGGGCGTATGCGTTTTTTCCTGAATATATTCAGGAAAAAACGCATACGCCCTTTTTGGCCAACCAAGCAAGCTTGCAAAGGAAATCTGCACTACAATGAAGTCTCACTTCCCCCCGGTCAAAAGGGCCATCTGAAAAAAGTGTAAAATCCAGAAAGGCAGGACAGGCCATGGAGAACTGGGAGCCTTGTTATGCTGATGGGCGGGATGTAAATTGCCAACAGCCACTCGGGAGAAGTGTATGTGTTTCCTGAAACATCTAAAAAACAAAGCAACAGAGCCCAGGGCACTTCCACTTATGGTCCTATAGCTTAGGGAAATGAAAATCAAAACGACACAGCCACCCCAAAGTTTGGGACGGCTCTGTTTACAAGAACCTCGTTTACGGTACAAGTTCAGTATCGCAGAAAGTGAAAAATGGATGAAGATGTTCTGGTACTTACGTACAATGCAATATCACTCAGCAATGACATCTATGTCATCAGGCCCGTAGCAGCATAATGAGTGGATTCAGGTATGATGATTCTAACTGAAAGAAGTCACACAGAAAAAGAAACTTCATAAGATATCACTAATACACGGAATGTAAACTTGGCTACACAGGAACTGGATTACAAAACAGAACAGGGTCTCAAATTTAGAAAACCAACTTATGCTTGCTTAAGGGGAAAGGTGAGTTGGGGTGCTGCATAAAACCAGAGATTGAAATGAGCACAGATAAAGTTCCTTAAGCCAAATATGGAATAGACAAGAGCTACTCCTTGCTCAACGAAATGGACTCAACACCCCATATTAAACGCCTAAGAATGTACCTGACTACTAAGTATCTTAAAACCTATGGATTGCTATGTCTCCGAAAGAGAATCAAGCGTGTGCACAGGGGCATAAACGCAGCAGTGATAGGATTGGAGAGGTTCGGTGAGCAAATGAAGACCCTTTGAAGTCATATTGCATGGTACCCATTCCACGGGTCTCAACTCTCCAGGTTTAAGGGATTCTTCCTTCAGCTAAAACATGCATGTGGAACCCAGAGTATGATCAACCGTGTGATCGGGAGACGTGTTCAAATATGTCTCCGTTCTCGTCCCCTGGTACTCGGGTGCAACATTCCAGACGCTTTACTAACACTCTCCCGACTTGGAGAGTCAGTGCCTTTAACCTCCTGTTTGGCCCAGTTTGCAATTTCTGCGGAAGATGAACAGGAATAGGGAGAACCAATGAGAGACTAGCTGGAGGTGTCTGGACGGGCAAATTTAACTCTCATTTCCCACCAGGAAGAGGAATTAACCAAAGGCTCAGCGTGCCGTGCCGGAACCACATTAGGGCCTGAAGCAATCCTGCGGTGTTGCGGCCAGCTCACAAGAAAGCGAGTTGAAGAAAGGAGCTCAGGGGCACTGTAATTCACAAACCTGCAGAGTTATAAATGACAGCTATCATCCAAAAGTATACTGAAGTAAGGCTGCCAAGAGGACTTGAAAGCGGGGCAGAATTGCAGGAAACCGATTTCAGGAGGTAGACTGGAATTGCATTGAAAGCATAGGAAAAGAGGCAGAACGTCCACAATGATGCACTTGGCCAAAAAGGGCGTATGCGTTTTTTCCTGAATATATTCAGGAAAAAACGCATACGCCCTTTTTGGCCAACCAAGCAAGCTTGCAAAGGAAATCTGCACTACAATGAAGTCTCACTTCCCCCCGGTCAAAAGGGCCATCTGAAAAAAGTGTAAAATCCAGAAAGGCAGGACAGGCCATGGAGAACTGGGAGCCTTGTTATGCTGATGGGCGGGATGTAAATTGCCAACAGCCACTCGGGAGAAGTGTATGGTGTTTCCTGAAACATCTAAAAAACAAAGCAACAGAGCCTAGGGCACTTCCACTTATGGTCCTATAGCTTAGGGAAATAAAAATCAAAAAGACACAGCCACCCCAAAGTTTGGGACGGCTCTGTTTACAAGAACCTCGTTTACGGTTCAAGTTCAATATCGCAGAAAGTGAAAAATGGATGAAGAAGTTGTGGTACTTACGTACAATGCAATATCACTCAGCAATGACATCTATGTCATCAGGCCCGTAGCAGCATAATGAGTGGATTCAGGTATGATGATTCTAACTGAAAGAAGTCACACAGAAAAAGAAACATCATAAGATATCACTAATACACGGAATGTAAACTTGGCTACACAGGAACTGGATTACAAAACAGAACAGGGTCTCAAATTTAGAAAACCAACTTATGCTTGCTTAAGGGGAAAGGTGAGTTGGGGTGCTGCATAAAACCAGAGATTGAAATGAGCACAGATAAAGTTCCTTAAGCCAAATATGGAATAGACAAGAGCTACTCCTTGCTCAATGAAATGGACTCAACACCCCATATTAAACGCCTAAGAATGTACCTGACTAGTAAGTATCTTAAAACCTATGGATTGCTATGTCTGCGAAAGAGAATCAAGCGTGTGTACAGGGGCATAAACGCAGCAGTGATAGGATTGGAGAGGTTCGGTGAGCAAATGAAGACCCTTTGAAGTCATATTGCATGGTACCCATTCCACGGGTCTCAACTCTCCAGGTTTAAGGGATTCTTCCTTCAGCTAAAACATGCATGTGGAACCCAGAGTATGATCAACCGTGTGATCGGGAGACGTCTTCAAATATGTCTCCGTTCTCGTCCCCTGGTACTCGGGTGCAACATTCCAGATGCTTTACTAACACTCTCCCGACTTGGAGAGTCAGTGCCTTTAACCTCCTGTTTGGCCCAGTTTGCAATTTCTGCGGAAGATGAACAGGAATAGGGAGAACCAATGAGAGACTAGCTGGAGGTGTCTGGACGGGCAAATTTAACTCTCATTTCCCACCAGGAAGAGGAATTAACCAAAGGCTCAGCGTGCCGTGCCAGAACCACATTAGGGCCTGAAGCAATCCTGCGGTGTTGCGGCCAGCTCACAAGAAAGCGAGTTGAAGAAAGGAGCTCAGGGGCACTGTAATTCACAAACCTGCAGAGTTATAAATGACAGCAATCGTCCAAAAATATACTGAAGTAAGGCTGCCAAGAGGACTTGAAAGCGGGGCAGAATTGCAGGAAACCGATTTCAGGAGGTAGACTGGAATTGCATTGAAAGCATAGGAAAAGAGGCAGAACGTCCACAATGATGCACTTGGCCAAAAAGGGCGTATGCGTTTTTTCCTGAATATATTCAGGAAAAAACGCATACGCCCTTTTTGGCCAACCAAGCAAGCTTGCAAAGGAAATCTGCACTACAATGAAGTCTCACTTCCCCCCGGTCAAAAGGGCCATCTGAAAAAAGTGTAAAATCCAGAAAGGCAGGACAGGCCATGGAGAACTGGGAGCCTTGTTATGCTGATGGGCGGGATGTAAATTGCCAACAGCCACTCGGGAGAAGTGTATGTGTTTCCTGAAACATCTAAAAAACAAAGCAACAGAGCCCAGGGCACTTCCACTTATGGTCCTATAGCTTAGGGAAATGAAAATCAAAACGACACAGCCACCCCAAAGTTTGGGACGGCTCTGTTTACAAGAACCTCGTTTACGGTACAAGTTCAGTATCGCAGAAAGTGAAAAATGGATGAAGATGTTCTGGTACTTACGTACAATGCAATATCACTCAGCAATGACATCTATGTCATCAGGCCCGTAGCAGCATAATGAGTGGATTCAGGTATGATGATTCTAACTGAAAGAAGTCACACAGAAAAAGAAACTTCATAAGATATCACTAATACACGGAATGTAAACTTGGCTACACAGGAACTGGATTACAAAACAGAACAGGGTCTCAAATTTAGAAAACCAACTTATGCTTGCTTAAGGGGAAAGGTGAGTTGGGGTGCTGCATAAAACCAGAGATTGAAATGAGCACAGATAAAGTTCCTTAAGCCAAATATGGAATAGACAAGAGCTACTCCTTGCTCAACGAAATGGACTCAACACCCCATATTAAACGCCTAAGAATGTACCTGACTACTAAGTATCTTAAAACCTATGGATTGCTATGTCTCCGAAAGAGAATCAAGCGTGTGCACAGGGGCATAAACGCAGCAGTGATAGGATTGGAGAGGTTCGGTGAGCAAATGAAGACCCTTTGAAGTCATATTGCATGGTACCCATTCCACGGGTCTCAACTCTCCAGGTTTAAGGGATTCTTCCTTCAGCTAAAACATGCATGTGGAACCCAGAGTATGATCAACCGTGTGATCGGGAGACGTGTTCAAATATGTCTCCGTTCTCGTCCCCTGGTACTCGGGTGCAACATTCCAGACGCTTTACTAACACTCTCCCGACTTGGAGAGTCAGTGCCTTTAACCTCCTGTTTGGCCCAGTTTGCAATTTCTGCGGAAGATGAACAGGAATAGGGAGAACCAATGAGAGACTAGCTGGAGGTGTCTGGACGGGCAAATTTAACTCTCATTTCCCACCAGGAAGAGGAATTAACCAAAGGCTCAGCGTGCCGTGCCGGAACCACATTAGGGCCTGAAGCAATCCTGCAGTGTTGCGGCCAGCTCACAAGAAAGCGAGTTGAAGAAAGGAGCTCAGGGGCACTGTAATTCACAAACCTGCAGAGTTATAAATGACAGCTATCATCCAAAAGTATACTGAAGTAAGGCTGCCAAGAGGACTTGAAAGCGGGGCAGAATTGCAGGAAACCGATTTCAGGAGGTAGACTGGAATTGCATTGAAAGCATAGGAAAAGAGGCAGAACGTCCACAATGATGCACTTGGCCAAAAAGGGCGTATGCGTTTTTTCCTGAATATATTCAGGAAAAAACGCATACGCCCTTTTTGGCCAACCAAGCAAGCTTGCAAAGGAAATCTGCACTACAATGAAGTCTCACTTCCCCCCGGTCAAAAGGGCCATCTGAAAAAAGTGTAAAATCCAGAAAGGCAGGACAGGCCATGGAGAACTGGGAGCCTTGTTATGCTGATGGGCGGGATGTAAATTGCCAACAGCCACTCGGGAGAAGTGTATGGTGTTTCCTGAAACATCTAAAAAACAAAGCAACAGAGCCTAGGGCACTTCCACTTATGGTCCTATAGCTTAGGGAAATAAAAATCAAAAAGACACAGCCACCCCAAAGTTTGGGACGGCTCTGTTTACAAGAACCTCGTTTACGGTTCAAGTTCAATATCGCAGAAAGTGAAAAATGGATGAAGAAGTTGTGGTACTTACGTACAATGCAATATCACTCAGCAATGACATCTATGTCATCAGGCCCGTAGCAGCATAATGAGTGGATTCAGGTATGATGATTCTAACTGAAAGAAGTCACACAGAAAAAGAAACATCATAAGATATCACTAATACACGGAATGTAAACTTGGCTACACAGGAACTGGATTACAAAACAGAACAGGGTCTCAAATTTAGAAAACCAACTTATGCTTGCTTAAGGGGAAAGGTGAGTTGGGGTGCTGCATAAAACCAGAGATTGAAATGAGCACAGATAAAGTTCCTTAAGCCAAATATGGAATAGACAAGAGCTACTCCTTGCTCAACGAAATGGACTCAACACCCCATATTAAACGCCTAAGAATGTACCTGACTAGTAAGTATCTTAAAACCTATGGATTGCTATGTCTGCGAAAGAGAATCAAGCGTGTGTACAGGGGCATAAACGCAGCAGTGATAGGATTGGAGAGGTTCGGTGAGCAAATGAAGACCCTTTGAAGTCATATTGCATGGTACCCATTCCACGGGTCTCAACTCTCCAGGTTTAAGGGATTCTTCCTTCAGCTAAAACATGCATGTGGAACCCAGAGTATGATCAACCGTGTGATCGGGAGACGTCTTCAAATATGTCTCCGTTCTCGTCCCCTGGTACTCGGGTGCAACATTCCAGACGCTTTACTAACACTCTCCCGACTTGGAGAGTCAGTGCCTTTAACCTCCTGTTTGGCCCAGTTTGCAATTTCTGCGGAAGATGAACAGGAATAGGGAGAACCAATGAGAGACTAGCTGGAGGTGTCTGGACGGGCAAATTTAACTCTCATTTCCCACCAGGAAGAGGAATTAACCAAAGGCTCAGCGTGCCGTGCCGGAACCACATTAGGGCCTGAAGCAATCCTGCGGTGTTGCGGCCAGCTCACAAGAAAGCGAGTTGAAGAAAGGAGCTCAGGGGCACTGTAATTCACAAACCTGCAGAGTTATAAATGACAGCTATCGTCCAAAAATATACTGAAGTAAGGCTGCCAAGAGGACTTGAAAGCGGGGCAGAATTGCAGGAAACCGATTTCAGGAGGTAGACTGGAATTGCATTGAAAGCATAGGAAAAGAGGCAGAACGTCCACAATGATGCACTTGGCCAAAAAGTGCGTATGCGTTTTTTCCTGAATATATTCAGGAAAAAACGCATACGCCCTTTTTGGCCAACCAAGCAAGCTTGCAAAGGAAATCTGCACTACAATGAAGTCTCACTTCCCCCCGGTCAAAAGGGCCATCTGAAAAAAGTGTAAAATCCAGAAAGGCAGGACAGGCCATGGAGAACTGGGAGCCTTGTTATGCTGATGGGCGGGATGTAAATTGCCAACAGCCACTCGGGAGAAGTGTATGGTGTTTCCTGAAACATCTAAAAAACAAAGCAACAGAGCCTAGGGCACTTCCACTTATGGTCCTATAGCTTAGGGAAATGAAAATCAAAAAGACACAGCCACCCCAAAGTTTGGGACGACTCTGTTTACAAGAACCTCGTTTACGGTACAAGTTCAATATCGCAGAAAGTGAAAAATGGATGAAGAAGCTGTGGTACTTACGTACAATGCAATATCACTCAGCAATGACATCTATGTCATCAGCCCGTAGCAGCATAATGAGTGGATTCAGGTATGATGATTCTAACTGAAAGAAGTCACACAGAAAAAGAAACATCATAAGATATCACTAATACACGGAATGTAAACTTGGCTACACAGGAACTGGATTACCAAACAGAACAGGGTCTCAAATTTAGAAAACCAACTTATGCTTGCTTAAGGGGAAAGGTGAGTTGAGGTGCTGCATAAAACCAGAGATTGAAATGAGCACAGATAAAGTTCCTTAAGCCAAATATGGAATAGACAAGAGCTACTCCTTGCTCAACGAAATGGACTCAACACCCCATATTAAACGCCTAAGAATGTACCTGACTAGTAAGTATCTTAAAACCTATGGATTGCTATGTCTCCAAAAGAGAATCAAGCGTGTGTACAGGGGCATAAACGCAGCAGTGATAGGATTGGAGAGGTTCGGTGAGCAAATGAAGACCCTTTGAAGTCATATTGCATGGTACCCATTCCACGGGTCTCAACTCTCCAGGTTTAAGGGATTCTTCCTTCAGCTAAAACATGCATGTGGAACCCAGAGTATGATCAACCGTGTGATCGGGAGACGTCTTCAAATATGTCCCCGTTCTCGTCCCCTGGTACTCGGGTGCAACATTCCAGACGCTTTACTAACACTCTCCCGACTTGGAGAGTCAGTGCCTTTAACCTCCTGTTTGGCCCAGTTTGCAATTTCTGCGGAAGATGAACAGGAATAGGGAGAACCAATGAGAGACTAGCTGGAGGTGTCTGGACGGGCAAATTTAACTCTCATTTCCCACCAGGAAGAGGAATTAACCAAAGGCTCAGCGTGCCGTGCCGGAACCAGATTAGGGCCTGAAGCCATCCTGCGGTGTTGCGGCCAGCTCACAAGAAAGCGAGTTGAAGAAAGGAGCTCAAGGGCACTGTAATTCACAAACCTGCAGAGTTATAAATGACAGCTATCGTCCAAAAATATACTGAAGTAAGGCTGCCAAGAGGACTTGAAAGCGGGGCAGAATTGCAGGAAACCGATTTCAGGAGGTAGACTGGAATTGCATTGAAAGCATAGGAAAAGAGGCAGAACGTCCACAATGATGCACTTGGCCAAAAAGGGCGTATGCGTTTTTTCCTGAATATATTCAGGAAAAAACGCATACGCACTTTTTGGCCAACCAAGCAAGCTTGCAAAGGAAATCTGCACTACAATGAAGTCTCACTTCCCCCCGGTCAAAAGGGCCATCTGAAAAAAGTGTAAAATCCAGAAAGGCAGGACAGGCCATGGAGAACTGGGAGCCTTGTTATGCTGATGGGCGGGATGTAAATTGCCAACAGCCACTCGGGAGAAGTGTATGGTGTTTCCTGAAACATCTAAAAAGCAAAGCAACAGAGCCTAGGGCACTTCCACTTATGGTCCTATAGCTTAGGGAAATGAAAATCAAAAAGACACAGCCACCCCAAAGTTTGGGACGGCTCTGTTTACAAGAACCTCGTTTACGGTACAAGTTCAATATCGCAGAAAGTGAAAAATGGATGAAGAAGTTGTGGTACTTACGTACAATGCAATATCACTCAGCAATGACATCTATGTCATCAGGCCCGTAGCAGCATAATGAGTGGATTCAGGTACGATGATTCTAACTGAAAGAAATCACACAGAAAAAGAAACATCATAAGATATCACTAATACACGGAATGTAAACTTGGCTACACAGGAACTGGATTACCAAACAGAACAGGGTCTCAAATTTAGAAAACCAACTTATGCTTGCTTAAGGGGAAAGGTGAGTTGGGGTGCTGCATAAAACCAGAGATTGAAATGAGCACAGATAAAGTTCCTTAAGCCAAATATGGAATAGACAAGAGCTACTCCTTGCTCAACGAAATGGACTCAACACCCCATATTAAACGCCTAAGAATGTACCTGACTAGTAAGTATCTTAAAACCTATGGATTGCTATGTCTCCGAAAGAGAATCAAGCGTGTGTACAGGGGCATAAACGCAGCAGTGATAGGATTGGAGAGGTTCGGTGAGCTAATGAAGACCCTTTGAAGACATATTGCATGGTACCCATTCCACGGGTCTCAACTCTCCAGGTTTAAGGGATTCTTCCTTCAGCTAAAACATGCATGTGGAACCCAGAGTATGATCAACCGTGTGATCGGGAGACGTCTTCAAATATGTCTCCGTTCTCGTCCCCTGGTACTCGGGTGCAACATTCCAGACGCTTTACTAACACTCTCCCGACTTGGAGAGTCAGTGCCTTTAACCTCCTGTTTGGCCCAGTTTGCAATTTCTGCGGAAGATGAACAGGAATAGGGAGAACCAATGAGAGACTAGCTGGAGGTGTCTGGACGGGCAAATTTAACTCTCATTTCCCACCAGGAAGAGGAATTAACCAAAGGCTAAGCGTGCCGTGCCGGAACCAGATTAGGGCCTGAAGCAATCCTGCGGTGTTGCGGCCAGCTCACAAGAAAGCGAGTTGAAGAAAGGAGCTCAGGGGCACTGTAATTCACAAACCTGCAGAGTTATAAATGACAGCTATCGTCCAAAAATCTACTGAAGTAAGGCTGCCAAGAGGACTTGAAAGCGGGGCAGAATTGCAGGAAACCGATTTCAGGAGGTAGACTGGAATTGCATTGAAAGCATAGGAAAAGAGGCAGAACGTCCACAATGATGCACTTGGCCAAAAAGGGCGTATGCGTTTTTTCCTGAATATATTCAGGAAAAAACGCATACGCCCTTTTTGGCCAACCAAGCAAGCTTGCAAAGGAAATCTGCACTACAATGAAGTCTCACTTCCCCCCGGTCAAAAGGGCCATCTGAAAAAAGTGTAAAATCCAGAAAGGCAGGACAGGCCATGGAGAACTGGGAGCCTTGTTATGCTGATGGGCGGGATGTAAATTGCCAACAGCCACTCGGGAGAAGTGTATGGTGTTTCCTGAAACATCTAAAAAACAAAGCAACAGAGCCTAGGGCACTTCCACTTATGGTCCTATAGCTTAGGGAAATGAAAATCAAAAAGACACAGCCACCCCAAAGTTTGGGACGGCTCTGTTTACAAGAACCTCGTTTACGGTACAAGTTCAATATCGCAGAAAGTGAAAAATGGATGAAGAAGCTGTGGTACTTACGTACAATGCAATATCACTCAGCAATGACATCTATGTCATCAGGCCCGTAGCAGCATAATGAGTGGATTCAGGTACGATGATTCTAACTGAAAGAAGTCACACAGAAAAAGAAACATCATAAGATATCACTAATACACGGAATGTAAACTTGGCTACACAGGAACTGGATTACCAAACAGAACAGGGTCTCAAATTTAGAAAACCAACTTATGCTTGCTTAAGGGGAAAGGTGAGTTGAGGTGCTGCATAAAACCAGAGATTGAAATGAGCACAGATAAAGTTCCTTAAGCCAAATATGGAATAGACAAGAGCTACTCCTTGCTCAACGAAATGGACTCAACACCCCATATTAAACGCCTAAGAATGTACCTGACTAGTAAGTATCTTAAAACCTATGGATTGCTATGTCTCCGAAAGAGAATCAAGCGTGTGTACAGGGGCATAAACGCAGCAGTGATAGGATTGGAGAGGTTCGGTGAGCAAATGAAGACCCTTTGAAGTCATATTGCATGGTACCCATTCCACGGGTCTCAACTCTCCAGGTTTAAGGGATTCTTCCTTCAGCTAAAACATGCATGTGGAACCCAGAGTATGATCAACCGTGTGATCGGGAGACGTCTTCAAATATGTCTCCGTTCTCGTCCCCTGGTACTCGGGTGCAACATTCCAGACGCTTTACTAACACTCTCCCGACTTGGAGAGTCAGTGCCTTTAACCTCCTGTTTGGCCCAGTTTGCAATTTCTGCGGAAGATGAACAGGAATAGGGAGAACCAATGAGAGACTAGCTGGAGGTGTCTGGACGGGCAAATTTAACTCTCATTTCCCACCAGGAAGAGGAATTAACCAAAGGCTCAGCGTGCCGTGCCGGAACCACATTAGGGCCTGAAGCAATCCTGCGGTGTTGCGGCCAGCTCACAAGAAAGCGAGTTGAAGAAAGGAGCTCAGGGGCACTGTAATTCACAAACCTGCAGAGTTATAAATGACAGCTATCGTCCAAAAATATACTGAAGTAAGGCTGCCAAGAGGACTTGAAAGCGGGGCAGAATTGCAGGAAACCGATTTCAGGAGGTAGACTGGAATTGCATTGAAAGCATAGGAAAAGAGGCAGAACGTCCACAATGATGCACTTGGCCAAAAAGGGCGTATGCGTTTTTTCCTGAATATATTCAGGAAAAAACGCATACGCCCTTTTTGGCCAACCAAGCAAGCTTGCAAAGGAAATCTGCACTACAATGAAGTCTCACTTCCCCCCGGTCAAAAGGGCCATCTGAAAAAAGTGTAAAATCCAGAAAGGCAGGACAGGCCATGGAGAACTGGGAGCCTTGTTATGCTGATGGGCGGGATGTAAATTTCCAACAGCCACTCGGGAGAAGTGTATGGTGTTTCCTGAAACATCTAAAAAGCAAAGCAACAGAGCCTAGGGCACTTCCACTTATGGTCCTATAGCTTAGGGAAATGAAAATCAAAAAGACACAGCCACCCCAAAGTTTGGGACGGCTCTGTTTACAAGAACCTCGTTTACGGTACAAGTTCAATATCGCAGAAAGTGAAAAATGGATGAAGAAGTTGTGGAACTTACGTACAATGCAATATCACTCAGCAATGACATCTATGTCATCAGGCCCGTAGCAGCATAATGAGTGGATTCAGGTACGATGATTCTAACTGAAAGAAATCACACAGAAAAAGAAACATCATAAGATATCACTAATACACGGAATGTAAACTTGGCTACACAGGAACTGGATTACCAAACAGAACAGGGTCTCAAATTTAGAAAACCAACTTATGCTTGCTTAAGGGGAAAGGTGAGTTGGGGTGCTGCATAAAACCAGAGATTGAAATGAGCACAGATAAAGTTCCTTAAGCCAAATATGGAATAGACAAGAGCTACTCCTTGCTCAACGAAATGGACTCAACACCCCATATTAAACGCCTAAGAATGTACCTGACTAGTAAGTATCTTAAAACCTATGGATTGCTATGTCTCCGAAAGAGAATCAAGCGTGTGTACAGGGGCATAAACGCAGCAGTGATAGGATTGGAGAGGTTCGGTGAGCTAATGAAGACCCTTTGAAGACATATTGCATGGTACCCATTCCACGGGTCTCAACTCTCCAGGTTTAAGGGATTCTTCCTTCAGCTAAAACATGCATGTGGAACCCAGAGTATGATCAACCGTGTGATCGGGAGACGTCTTCAAATATGTCTCCGTTCTCGTCCCCTGGTACTCGGGTGCAACATTCCAGACGCTTTACTAACACTCTCCCGACTTGGAGAGTCAGTGCCTTTAACCTCCTGTTTGGCCCAGTTTGCAATTTCTGCGGAAGATGAACAGGAATAGGGAGAACCAATGAGAGACTAGCTGGAGGTGTCTGGACGGGCAAATTTAACTCTCATTTCCCACCAGGAAGAGGAATTAACCAAAGGCTCAGCGTGCCGTGCCGGAACCACATTAGGGCCTGAAGCAATCCTGCGGTGTTGCGGCCAGCTCACAAGAAAGCGAGTTGAAGAAAGGAGCTCAGGGGCACTGTAATTCACAAACCTGCAGAGTTATAAATGACAGCTATCGTCCAAAAATATACTGAAGTAAGGCTGCCAAGAGGACTTGAAAGCGGGGCAGAATTGCAGGAAACCGATTTCAGGAGGTAGACTGGAATTGCATTGAAAGCATAGGAAAAGAGGCAGAACGTCCACAATGATGCACTTGGCCAAAAAGGGCGTATGCGTTTTTTCCTGAATATATTCAGGAAAAAACGCATACGCCCTTTTTGGCCAACCAAGCAAGCTTGCAAAGGAAATCTGCACTACAATGAAGTCTCACTTCCCCCCGGTCAAAAGGGCCATCTGAAAAAAGTGTAAAATCCAGAAAGGCAGGACAGGCCATGGAGAACTGGGAGCCTTGTTATGCTGATGGGCGGGATGTAAATTGCCAACAGCCACTCGGGAGAAGTGTATGGTGTTTCCTGAAACATCTAAAAAGCAAAGCAACAGAGCCTAGGGCACTTCCACTTATGGTCCTATAGCTTAGGGAAATGAAAATCAAAAAGACACAGCCACCCCAAAGTTTGGGACGGCTCTGTTTACAAGAACCTCGTTTACGGTACAAGTTCAATATCGCAGAAAGTGAAAAATGGATGAAGAAGCTGTGGTACTTACGTACAATGCAATATCACTCAGCAATGACATCTATGTCATCAGGTCCGTAGCAGCATAATGAGTGGATTCAGGTATGATGATTCTAACTGAAAGAAGTCACACAGAAAAAGAAACATCATAAGATATCACTAATACACGGAATGTAAACTTGGCTACACAGGAACTGGATTACCAAACAGAACAGGGTCTCAAATTTAGAAAACCAACTTATGCTTGCTTAAGGGGAAAGGTGAGTTGAGGTGCTGCATAAAACCAGAGATTGAAATGAGCACAGATAAAGTTCCTTAAGCCAAATATGGAATAGACAAGAGCTACTCCTTGCTCAACGAAATGGACTCAACACCCCATATTAAACGCCTAAGAATGTACCTGACTAGTAAGTATCTTAAAACCTATGGATTGCTATGTCTCCGAAAGAGAATCAAGCGTGTGTACAGGGGCATAAACGCAGCAGTGATAGGATTGGAGAGGTTCGGTGAGCAAATGAAGACCCTTTGAAGTCATATTGCATGGTACCCATTCCACGGGTCTCAACTCTCCAGGTTTAAGGGATTCTTCCTTCAGCTAAAACATGCATGTGGAACCCAGAGTATGATCAACCGTGTGATCGGGAGACGTCTTCAAATATGTCTCCGTTCTCGTCCCCTGGTACTCGGGTGCAACATTCCAGACGCTTTACTAACACTCTCCCGACTTGGAGAGTCAGTGCCTTTAACCTCCTGTTTGGCCCAGTTTGCAATTTCTGCGGAAGATGAACAGGAATAGGGAGAACCAATGAGAGACTAGCTGGAGGTGTCTGGACGGGCAAATTTAACTCTCATTTCCCACCAGGAAGAGGAATTAACCAAAGGCTCAGCGTGCCGTGCCGGAACCAGATTAGGGCCTGAAGCAATCCTGCGGTGTTGCGACCAGCTCACAAGAAAGCGAGTTGAAGAAAGGAGCTCAGGGGCACTGTAATTCACAAAC